>NC_090271.1:184980458-186436708 GCF_040414725.1 Anabrus simplex | reverse complement strand
CGACAGACAGAGGTTAGCGTGGGAGTGTTCTTCGACAGGGGGTTGTTAGCAGTTAAGAATCACTCTACCACTAATTTATCGAAGTAGCATCAAACTTTCCTTAGTTGATACTGATTTAATTTCAAAGCACATATTCGAAGTTTACAACAGTTACCATTTTATTACAGCATTGTAAAGTTTCATATCATAAATTTTACCGGGCGAGTTGGCCGTGCGGTTAGAGGCGCATGGCTGTCAGCTTGCATCCGGGAGATAGTTGGTTCGGTCTAACTGTCGGCAGCCCTGAAGATGGTTTTCCGTGGTTTCCCATTTTCACACCAGGCAAATGCTGGGGCTGTACCTTAATTAAGGCCACGGCCGCTTCCTTCCAACTCCTAGGCCTTTCCTGTCCCATCGTCGCCATAAAACATATCTTTGTCGGTGCGACGTGAAGCCAGTAGCATTTCCTAATCACATATCAGCAAACAATGGAACATGCGTGCGTGAACAATCAGCAATTTGACTTCATTTCAAAGCCTTCAAATTTGCACGTTCCTTTCATACCCTCTCAAACAAATCCTTTACATTATTTATTATCCTCCCAAATGTGTGTTTTCAAAGCCCTTTGGAAAAAGCACAGTCAAAATGGGCGAAGAATGACGTTTCTTATTCAGAGTTCTGTGTTAATTGAAAATGCGTATTCATACAATGTAATGTTTCCTCTACAGAGGTCTGGTTTAGGTTCTTACAGCTGATGCCCACGGGCAACCTAAGTCTCTCTCTCTCTCTCTCTCTCTCTCTCTCTCTCTCTCTCTCTCTCTCTCTCTGTGTGTGTGTGTGTGTGTGTGTGTGTGTGTGGTGATGAGAGTATGGCACATGGCCTACTACCATCGAAAATCACTAAGTGGTCTGCTCGAGGGTTTACGTCTCCATCCGACGGACGAATCAAGAACATCGTCATAAGCCCATAGTCAATATGAACACTACAGAGAGGTTTTGAAATTAACCCAGGCTTTTGGCACACGATCGAGTGATTATAAATGGTATTCCACCACCTGTCCTACCCTGCCAACCGACAGTCCGGTGGCAATTACTTTTTCCACCAACGGTACTCGAACCAGCTTAGCCACGGTGTTAAACCATTAAGACAATGCCAAGCTAGAAGACTAAAAATCAAGTGTATCATTAAACTGACTGACTGTTGCTGATAGTTGATGATCACTTTCTCTCTTCTGCTGACACTCATTTCCGCTTACTGAGCGAGTTGCCTACACGCTTTGAGTCATGTACCGATCAGCTTGAATTAGGGAGATAGTGGGTTCGTACCCTACTGTCAGCAGCCATGAAAATGATTTTGCCGTGATTTAAGATGTGCCTTAGTTAAGGCCACTATCGCTTCCTTCCCAATATTAGCCCTTTCCTATGCCACCGTCACTATTAGACCTCTCCCGGCCGGTGCGACGTAAAAAATTGCATATAATCAACTAACACGTCAACGACGGATACACATCAACTAGTTAAAAATAACTTAACCACATCTACATGCTCTCTTGATGTTCCTCCTTTGTACAAAAATTTCATCAGTTTGTTCAACGTAATCAGTCCTATAGTAACCTTCGGAATACTTTCACTGGATCGAATGGCTGCGGTCTCACGTAGCAATTGAATCAACATATTGCATCGTTCTGAACTGGTTTCTATTCTCAGAAACTGCATACGATTCGAAGGATAAATTGCATATGAGCGTGAATGGCAATGATAAGAATGTGAACTAGGAGAAAGTTCATGTAGAAAAGTAATTCGTTTGATATTGCAGAGTTTAGTGTCAGTAGAATATGTATATCATTTGCTTCAGAAATATTGTTGAAGGAGATAGGTGTAAGAAAATAATACCAAAAATAAGATAGTGTACTGGATACCTAATAAACAGACCTTAATTCCCACGAAAAGGAAACGTGTAAACTGAATTAAATATGAGGAACATAACATCGTGAGTATTCAAATTTTATCCAAATCCTTCTTCATACCTCCAAACCTTGCTCACCTCTTGATCAGAGAGTTACCCTCAGTATCGTTGAGTTAGTGATTTTCTTACCAAACTAAGTGGTTTTCAATGTCTGCCCGGTGGGTAATTCATCAACCTAGCAGTGTTCCTAAATGGACCAGACTCTTAACTCCTTGAGCGGCGGAATAAGAAAAATGAATTAAACGAAGTGAATTTTGCTAAATCCTCTGTTTTAATCAGTAACTTACAATTTGGGATAATATAAGTCGTAGCAGGACATTAAAATACACACTATTAAAACAAGTGCAAACAATTTTCCTCATCGATCAGAGATGGCGTTGGAGTCCTTGAAGATTTTAACAGTTAAGAAACTGCATAATCATTGTTTTTCTCCGATTTGCTATATTCAACATTCAAATCAATTCAAATGCAGCGAACTTTATATGTCCTCCGTAGTAGTTGCTGGGGTAGTGTGATCACTTTATCTAGTTTGGTTGTTTCTTCAGTCTACATGATTGGAAAATGAAGACTTAAGAGGAGGCAAGCAATATTTCGAAGATCATTAGTGCGCTAGTTACCAGTATTTAATAACTAGTCTTTAATGAAGGAATTTAAACTTTTCTAAAAGAAAATTTTAGATTTCTGGTTTCAATTTATTGAAATTTTCCAGTTCGAAGCTGTTCTACATATTTATTTTTGCTAGTTGTTTTACGTCGCACCGACACAGATAGGTCTTACGGCGACGATGGGACAGGAAAGGGCTAGGAGTGGGAAGGAAGCGGCCGTGGCCTTAATTAAGGTACAGCCCCAGCATTTGCCTGGTGTGAAAATTGGAAACCAAGGAAAACCATTTTCAGGGCTGCCGACAGTGGGGTTCGAACCTACTATCTCCCGAATACTGGATACTGGCCGCACTTAAGCGACTGCAGCTACCGAGCTCGGTGTTCTACACAAATAAATGAAGCGGAAGTGTATAGATGACTAAGAGGAAGAAAAAAAAGAGCAGAAAGCATTTATTTCATCCTGACTGGTTATGAAAACTTTCTTTTCCCACCGCTTTTACCACACCCTGGTGGGGTGGCGGGTTCACACACTATCACATACGGTATGTAGACTTGCGGTATTTTAAGGCCAAATCCCCTTCCTAACGTCAACCCTTTGCAGAGGGATGTATTCATTATCGCGGTTTCAGTGCTGGGAGGCAGTGTTGTGTGCCGTGTGTACGTGAAGAGGAGTGTGTTGGAACAAACACCCAGAACTCCAGTAATAAGAATTAACAAGACGCATTATTGAATTCCTCTACCCCCCTGGACTTCTGAACCGAAGGCCTCAATGCTGATCATTCAGACAAAGAGTCGGACTTTTCACGAAAACATCATACGTAGAATGCGCTTTTCTTATGACAAAGAAACGACACAAAGTTGTAAATGAAGACAAATATTTTAAACTAGGATATGTACCCGTTCTTCGCAAGGGAATTGGTAATGGATTACACGATTCCTTCAAGAATTTATGAGAAGTTACAAGCCTGCATTCAATGTTTAATACGGCATGTTAAACACATATTTCTACGAAAGCACGTGGTTGTAACTTGAAGGTAAAGCTGAAGAAAGTTGAGACTGAATAAGGACGATCACAGAGGTTATTTAACGGTACAGTTCCTGGTCCGAATTTGTGCGAAATTATCTCTATTTCTCGGTTACATATTGTTGTTTATCTGAAACGTAGAGTGGCAGTGTGACTGGAGACCCGTGAAAACAACACTTGACGATAAACTCTCTTATTACCTGTTCTATCGAAAAAAGTAATATGGATCATTATTTAATCCCGTTAACCCACTTTGAAGTGACATGTCAGTCTGCAAAACCGCCCGTTAATTTCTCCCTTATTAATCCTCATATCGAAAAAGTGCACATGAAAAAATAGTCTAAGAAATTGATTTCCATCAAGGTTGGCAGATTTCCATTCAGATCTGTCTTGTATATTTTGAAATAGAGTAAAATCACTGTTCCGGTTTCCTATGAACCCCCAGTCCATTTCGGGAATTTGAAATACTATGGACCTCGAAAATTACCCTTCGGCAGGTGGATGCTAAATATGAAGTTTGGTTGAAATATATCCAATAGTTTTTCAGTTATAAGAAATAAGCTTTACACGCATCCGCTTTTAGACTACTGTAAGTCCGCTAGAACATAGATTGAGAACGGTCCGTTCAAATCCCGGTCACTCCATGTGAGATTTGTGCTGGACAAAGCGGAGGCGGGACAGGTTTTTCTCCGGGCACTCCGGTTTTCCCTGTCATCTTTCATTCCAGCAACACTCTCCAATAACATTTCATTTCATTAATCATTCATTAATCATTGTCCCAGAGGAGTGCGACAGGCCTCAGCAGCCGGCACAATTCCCATCCTCGCCGCTAGAAGGGGCTTCATTCATTCCATTCCTGACCTAGTCGAATGACTGGAAACAGGCTGTGGATTTTCATTTTCATATCTCCCGGATGCAAGCTGACTGCTGCGCGCTCTTAACCGCACGGTCAACTCGCCCGGTAAAGATAGGATTTGTGGCGACGATGGTATAAGAAAGGCCTCGGAGTGGGAAGGAAGCGGCCGTCACCTTAATTAAGGTACAGCCCCAGCATTTTCCTGGTGTAGAAATGGGAAACCACGGAAAACCATCTTCAGGGCTATCTCCCGGATGCAAGCTCACAACTGCGCGTCCCTAACCGCACGGCCGACTCGTCCGGTTGTGGATTATAATTATGTGACTATTATTTTCACTCTGAACTTTTATCCTCAACGAGACGAAATGAACGTGTGTCAAGGTTAGGAAGGAGGGTCGTGTGGGAAGACGAGCGAGCTTCATCACGGAGCTCTAGTCGTGAATACGTAATGATTTGTCCATACTCTCTCTCTCTCATTGGGATGTTATTTACACATGTTTACTGGTAGTGTTTGTGGACATAAACCTCAAACCAAGGTAAAGACAAATATGTCATAAATTAGGTAATGAGGAAGGAATGGCATTGTCAAGGTTGTCATTTAAACCTTAGCATTCAAGGAGAAGTTTGGGCTCCTCTGATATTCAGTCAGAGGACAAACCTTCACAAAGCCTTCCGCGTTCATATCACTGCGATCAATTTATAAATTTTATGATGAGCGAAGCAGAAGAGTTACTTGCTTGTCTAATAGGCCTACCTCCTTCAACACTGTCTCCTTTAATTCCAACTATGTTCCATCATAATTTACTTGCGATCATGTTGAAGGTCTCTGATCATCAAGCGATCATGTTACTTTATTATCTGAGCTTCACTTACAGTACATCGGGCTGAGATCAGGTTGTGTACACCAGTTTCATTTTTTCATGAGAATGATTACCAAGGTCCCTTGAAACTTTAAGCTATATGTTCAGAATCACTGATTATTATTATTATTATTATTATTATTATTATTATTATTATTATTATTATTATTATTATTGGAATGCCTAGCCAAGGCTGTAAAAGCACGTTCAGTTCACCGGGATGGATGTGGGTTCGATTACCGTCAGGAAGTCGAAACATTTAAGAAACTAGATATCTACTTCTCAAGCGGCACAAGGCCCTTGGTTTCACTAAAGCCTACACCACTAATTATTACCATATGAATTCCTGGCGGGCAAATTGCCAAGTTTAGAACAGTGGAAATCTTTACCTTCTATTCATCAAAGAGCCTTGATGGCCTGTACGTAAATGGCTTTGCTTTTACTGTTATTCCTCTTCTTCTACCGCTTTTCCCACACCTGCGGGATCACGGGTGCGAACTGTGTCTCACATTTTGACTTGGCCCTGTTTTACGGCCTTTCTGACGTCAACCCTGTGTAGGGGGATGTTATCACTATCGCGTGTTCTTGTCGTGGTTAGTAGTGTGGTGTGTTGTCTTAATATGAGGAGGAGAATGTTGGGACAAACGAAAATACCAAGTCTCCGAGCCAGAAGGATAATCAGACGCGATTAAAATCCCCGACCCGGCTGAATATCGAAAGCTGACCATTCAGCCACTCTGACATCTCAGACCTCAAAATCAAACGACTCCGTTCGAGACATCCACCTCTTGCAGCCGAGATCAGTCACACCGTGTTCAACATCACCAATTCCTGGAGGGAAGAATGGATGCAATGTCATGCATCGATAAGACAGTTCCAGGGTTTGATCAATCTCGTAAGGTATGGTCAATGCTCCACCGACTCAGGACGGGACACGGAAGATGTGGGGATTCACTTTTTAAATGGCGAATGTTCTCCTCGCCGCTATGCGACTGTGGTGCACCGCTACAAACTATTAAACACATCAAGGAGGAATGCAGCATCAGAGCATATGGAGGGCCATATGAAGACTTCTTGATGGCAACCCCAAAATGTATTGAGTACATACAAGATCTAGATATTTGTTTGTAGTTTGGTTCATTGGTTATTGTTGTTCATTTGTAAGAATGTATTTGTATGCCATACGCTAAGTAAATAAATGGCTTTTAGTGGCACGAATGTCTGACGACATATTCCACTCGCCTTGTTCAGGTCTTTCTACTTCACACCAATGGGCAACCTGCGCCTCTGGACGAGGTGATGATTATGATGAAGATCATGATCATGATGATAATGATGATCTGCGGTAGGGAGAGTGTGAAACACAGTGTCGGCACATAGCCTACTTCTATTGAATAGCATCAAGGAGTCTGCTCAAGGCTTGACGTCTCCATCCGACGGACGAATCGCCATCAAGAGGGTATTCTGCCCTCACTCATCATGGGCACAGCCGAGAGGTGTGGAATTGAATCAAGGCTTGTGGCAATCAATCTAGTGATCAGAAATTATATACTACCACCCAGAGCCGTGTTTGGGCGTGCACTTTATGGGACCGGGACCAGGGCGGCAAACATTAAAACCACTAACAGTTTGAAAACGAGATTTTAGAATGCGTGCACTTTCGTAGTATTCTAAAGCGAAAGTTTCCGACCCGACATGAATAACAGAATTTTCATTCCGCTTTAGCGAAAGCTGTCGGTTATAATATTATAAATACAACTATAATGTTAAAACACAGTCCTCCCGGTTTTGCGTATAAGTATCAAGATTATTTCAGGCTGCAACGTATTCAAACGGGCGGCGAATCAACGCTTGAGACAACCGCGTTCTCCTTGTAAACTTTTTGGAGGGACATCCCAATTTGCAAAAGCTGGCATCAAAGTTTGGTTGTATGGACATAGCGGTTAATGGAACACGAGAGTTTCCACTCTCACCTTGATTACGTGTTGATGCTTAAAATACGGGATAACGAATTATGTAGAGTAGACAGGCATTTGCGCTCTCAATATTATTATTATTATTATTATTATTATTATTATTATTATTATTATTATTATTATTATTATTATTATTATTGCCTGGATGAAGCCGTCCCACGGGTGATTCTCCGTGCGAGGTTAGCTGAGATATGTGAAGATATAGTAAAGAAATGTAGTTTATTGTATGCGAGCAGTAAAGTAGTGTAATCCTCAAACACAGGAATGAAAAAATCGCGGTTATGGTGCAAATGGTGATTTGCCTGCGAATGAATGCGGTGAAGAGCAAACAACGGGCTGTCTACTTGAGGAGGGGGCGACTGATGTATGCAACGCCTGGAGCTTAATGATCTGACGAAGTAATTTATATTTACATTTCAGTTGACGCATGTTCCTAGTATTCAAAAGACTACTTTATTTTTTTGTTTCTGCTGTGGGTGACTTCTGACACGATAAAGTAAATAAAATAAATTCGTCATTAAAACTCTCATAGCCAAGCCGGAAATTGAACCCGAAACGATTTCAAACAAAGGTTAGCGAGCTACTACTCATGGATTCGTTACGGAGTAAAATAATGTTTTATTTGCACGGCAATGGAATCTTGTAATTGGTTCACAAATAATATACTTTTCGCCCCAGGGATAAAGAGCATAAATCAAAAATAGGTGTATTTCAGGATGTAAGTTTGTTTAAAACAGAGACAATATAAAATTTCAAGAGTTTGAAATGAAAATTCCCACAGTAACATATTTCAGCTCTTTTTTTCCTTTTCTTTTAATTTGCTTTACGTCGCAGGAACACAGATAGGTCTTATGGCGATTATGGGATAGGAAAGGAAAAGGAGCGGAAAGGAAGCGACCGTGGCCTTAATTAAGTTACAGCCGCGCGCGTAGAGGCGCGCGGCTGTGAGCTTGCATCCGGGAGATAGTAGGTTCGAATCCTACTATCGGCAGCCCTGAAGATGGTTTTCCGTGGATTCCCATTTTCACACCAGGCAAATGCTGGGGATGTACCTTGATTGAGGCCACGGACGCTTCCTTCCAACTCCTAGGCCTTTCCTATCCCATCGTCGCCATAAGACCTATCTGTGTCGGTGCGACTAAAGCCCCTAGCAAAAAAAAAATAAGTTACAGCCTCAGTATTTACCTGGTGCGAAAATGGGAAACCACGGAAAACCATCTTCAGTGCTCCCGAGAGTGGGGTTCGCACCCATTATCTCCCTAATTCCAGAAAATATCTTCATTTTTTAATAACAGCATTCTTCTACTAACTGTTAAAAAATTAAAGCAGTAATTCGTACTATGACGACCCGATATAACATGACATATGCTTACTCCCTGGCTCGAAAGATGTAATTCACTTAAGATTTGTGTTTGAACAAACGGTGGAACATATTAGATAGAAATATTTCCATAGGAGCCTCCGTGGCTCAGGCGTCAGCACGCAGGCCTCTCACCGCCAGGTGCCGTGGTTCAAATCCTGGTCACTCCATGTGAGATTTGTGCTCGACAAAGAGTAGGCGGAGCAGGTTCTTCTCCGGGTAGGCTACTCCAGTTTTCCCTGTCATTTTTCAGTCGAGGGAAACTCTCCAATATCATTTCATTTCAACTGTCAGTCATTAACCATTACCCCAGAGAAGTGCGAGAGGCTTCGGCAACCGGTATAATTCTTACCCTCGCCACCAAATGGGGGCTTCACTCATTCCATTCTTGATCCGATCGAATGACTGGAAACAGGCTGTGGATTTTAATTTCCTTAGGAAGATTACAAAATATCCTTATGAAGGAAAAGATCGTCGACAATTCTCCACTGTTTGCATGTACACTTGAAACGCTTATTAATGAACATTAGAGTAAATCGTCACCCCCGGAGGTCCGGGTTCGATTCCCGGCTTTGCCGCGAAATTTGAAAAGTGGCACGAAGGCTGGAACGGGGTCCACTCAGCCTTGGGAGGTCAACTGAGTAAAGGAGGGTTCGATTCCCTCCTCAGCCATCCTGGAAGTGGTTTTCCGTGGTTTCCCACTTCTCCTCCAGGCAAATGTCGGGATGGTACCTAACTTAAGGCCACGGCCGCTTCCTTCCCTCTTCCTTGTCTATCCCTTCCACCTTCCCATACCCCCGCAAGGCCCCTGTTCAGCATAGCAGGTGAGGCCGTCTGGGCGAGGTACTGGTCCTCCTTCTCCTCAGTTGTATCCCCGACCCAAAGTCTGAAGCTCCAGGACACTACCCTTGAGGCGGTAGAGGTGGGATCCCTCGCTGAAGCCGGAGGGAAAAACCAATCCTGGAGGGTAAGCAAATTAAGAAAGAATGAAAGAATGAAAGAAAGAAAGAGTAAATAGTGTAATTACGACTGATAATATTAGCGTTACTGTCAGTTTCTTTAAGTCATACAGGTCTCTCCAAACGAACCAGGCTGATTCGCTCAGACGGAACTGCGTTTGGCTTTCTGAGCCCAAGATGGGTTCGATGGTATTTAAAAGTACTCACGCATATCAGCCTCCTTTTGGTAGATTTACGGACACGTAAAAGTACTCCTGCGGGACAGCATTCCGACAGCTTAGCCACACCGAACAACGTAAAAGTAGTAGGTGGTACGTAAAATCATTATTATTATTATTATTATTATTATTATTATTATTATTATTATTATTATTATTATTATTATTATTATTATTATTATTATACCCGCAATCATTTCGTCCGACCATTAGCATGTGTCATTACAAAAATACAACCTTAATTTACTTAAGAACTGCTGGTGTACGAATTTTCGAAATAAATTCGCTTTCCTGAAGTATGACTATTCGAATATGTAGATTAATGTCACCCTCCAAACGAAATTTATTTCTTGTGTTTAAGTTTTAAATACATCCTAAATGTTGTTTACATTTTAAAACCATTTTATGGAACATACGTGCTGATGAGCCAACGGCCGTAGCCGTGTTGAAACACCGGATCCCTTGAGATCTCCGAAGTTAAGCAACATTGCGCGTGGTCAAGATCTGGATAGGTTGCCACGCACTGTTGGTGGGGGTAAGGGAATGGAGGAACGGAAAGGAACTAGCCACTCTACCGTACGTAAACTCCGGTTCAGGCACACCTCTGCGGAGGTTCGGAACTGTCTTCGGGCAGAATACTCCCTTACCTTACCGTGCTGATGAGACAAACTACAATTTATAATGTGATAGGGCTGTAATATATAAGTCCTATCAAATGAAGAAGAAAGACATATTTTCCAGGGTCGAGGTAGTTAATGTAACTTTAAAACTTCTCAGTCTGTCGAATTATATATTCTTGCTACATCCCTATAACTTGTAACGTAGTAAATGGCCTTAATAGTTATCAATTACAATTTAGCACGAATTTTGCCGAAAAATACATATTGTCGTATGGTAGTGTTAGCAGGACTATGAGCTGGTGCTATGGAACCAGCCTAGCTGTTTGTCACTTTGCCTTTCTAATTTGTAAAAGTAGGTCTCGTGATCTTTCCCTCTTCCCTGATTGGCTAAATGTTAATTGTACATGTCCCGCGGCTAGTCCGGCTTCAAGCTCCATGTCTAGTGCGGTCTACTGGCCGTGCAGTATTCAAATGGCACCCATACCTCTCTACAATCAGGCACCAAACATGCTCAACACTCACGAACATTTCCATAGTCGTGAAAATCACGAACATTAACAGAAATAAGGGAAACTCCAAACGTTTCAGCTTCCGGGCGTCCTTACCACATAAACCGAAGTGAAATACCGATTTAAAATACACAAAAATAATCCTGTATCGTTTTGAGACAATCACATGTTATAATCGTATGACGCAAGAAGCAAATAATAGTCATAACTAGTGGGCCACAGGAAACTTGTCCGCCTCGTATGTTATTAAATCTTAAAGTGAACACAGCCACTCTAATCTACTGCCCCATGCTGTATTTCAAATTATAATTCTTTATTTTCCTAAAAGGAATCTCAGAAAAACAGGGTTTGTGTAAATGTAGTAATAGTACCAACCCCATGGTGTGATTTTAATTCTGGGCTGAGGACTCGAACGGGATTTACTCAGCCTTAGCCTGGGTGGTACGACAGGTAACATATCTGGTCGTGAAAGCCAAGCAATACGGCTGAATATGTAACGCTGACCAATTGCACTCCAGTATCTGGAGACAATTTGACTAGGCAGCATTAGTCTTTGCAGACGAAGGACGTAATGGGCTGTTGCTACTGTTGTTGTTTTCTTGAGTCATCAATCCGTATACTAGTCTAATGCAGCTATTTATGAACCGCTATCAGTGATAACCACCACATTTCTCCAGAAATATTGTAGCCTATGCTACATTCACTATAATCTGTTCGTCATATTCATCTCGTGCCTCATTAAACCATTATAAATCGTCGCACTTCGCGTAAGAACCTACCGTAACAATCCTTGATGTCTCAATACATGTCCCACCAATCCGTCTCCTTTCTTGGTAAAAAATGTTTGCCAAATTGATCTCCTCTCACCAGCTTGTGTCAATATGTTTTCATTTGAGATACAAACTCAACATCACCTTAGCATTCCTTTCTAGCACTATTTTTCAAAACCATCTTTCCTCTGCGCCACTTACTATTCACGTTTCATTTTCATATAGTGACACAATCCAAAAAACATTTTGAGAATTATCTTACCAATAGTCGCATCTTATTTTGAGGGGTTACCAAGCTCGATAGCTGCAGTCGCTTAAGTGCGGCCAATATCCAGTATTGTGAGATAGTGGGTTCGAACGCCACTGTTGGCAGCCCTGAAGTTGGTTTCCCGCGGTTTCCCATTTTCACACCACTCAAATGCTGGGGCTGTACTTTAATTAAGGCCACGGCGGCTTCCTTTACCACTCGTGGCCCTTTCCTGTCCCATCATCGCCATAAGACCTATCTGTGTCGGTGCGACGTAAAACAACCTGTAAAATTTGAGGAAGAGCCAATTTCATTTCTTTAATAAAGGCTTTCCTTTCGTAGGTTAGTCTTGTGCCAGCCTCGGTTATTATACAGCCCAAGAAACCTTACTTATCTTCTTACTTAGAGACTGATATTCCGAATCACCAAACTTCATTCGACTGTACTCTATTACTCTTGTTTCACGCATATTAATTTTAACTTCGAACCCCTTCTCTACTACGATTTTTTAAATTTTAATTGACTTTACTTTCGCGCAAATATATCGGATAATTAAGATTCTCTGAGCTTCACCATTTAAAATACAAGCAAGCAGTGGTCATTTATAATTAAAACTATGCAAGTTGTGTACTGCTGAATTTTGTCTTCAATAATCCGGAGTAAATACAGGTGGAGTTTCAATCCCAAAATGGAGCTCTAAATCACGTGTCTTATTTCAATAACCGGAACTTGTTTTAACATTTCACAGCGCACTCTGCACCACAAGAGAAATGGCGAACTGGTGAAGGAACTGAAGATAGAGTCCATGTTAAAATGCCTGTGAAGATACCGAAAGAACTGGAAGGACCATGTCAACTGAATTGGATGGGAATGAATTCTAGAGATCTTATGATACAAGCCGAGAGGAAGTCGCCCTATGTGACGCCCAAGAAAAAGATGGATCGAGACCGTGGCAGGTTACTTGGGCTAATACCTGTCTGGATGATGATGATTATGCTGATGATGTTGATTACTAGTGTGAGGGGGGGGGGGGTTCGATGCCTCTCCGCCAGCTAATGGTTTTCAGAGTCCCCTGGACGTCAACTTTTGTGTCACAGGTGCTCTTTAACGAGCGCCCACTGACACAAGGCTGTGACATTTAAATATTTTTCTATGCCATATAGGTACTACAGTCGGAGTCACACCCACCCTAGAGGACTCAGAAGGTCATCGCTTTACCTTTTCCAGCAGTAAGACTCGTGATACCAACACATCGCCAAGAATTTAATAACAAATTATGGTTGTACATGAAGAAGCTTTGTTTTGTCTGCGAGACAGACTCATCTTGTTTACTTTGTTCTGTTCTCTTTTTCCAACCGTTGTATTTTATTTGTTAATGTTCTATGTATGTGTTGTCATCTGTAATTGGAGATAACTTCTGTAAAAGGCAATGTTTAAATAAATAAATAAATAAATAAATAAATAAATAAATAAATAAATAAATAAATAAATAAATAAATAAATAAATAAATAAATACCTGATATCATACAGACCTGAAGTAGAGAAAGAGTTACGGAGACAGTATTCTCAAAAGTTAAACAAATGAGATAAAAACACCTTCTTCTTCTTCTTTCTTCTTTTCTAGCCTATTTCAATCCACTGCTGGATATAGGCCTCTTCCATGTGCTTCCATCGTCTTCGGTCTTGAGTCACTTGGAACCAGCGTGTTCCAGCCAACAGCTTTATGTCGTCGAGCCATCTCTTCAGGGGTCTTCCAATGCCTCTCTTGTGTCCCCATGGTCTCCAGTGAACAGTGAACAATCCTAGAGGTCCACCTGTTGTAGTCTTGTCGAGCTACGTGTCCTACCCATTGCCATTTTAGTCTTGCTACTATCTCTAGGATGTCTGTTACATTAGTTCTTCTCCTGATGTCCTCTGAACGGATCTTATCCCTAAGGCTGATCCCTAGCATCTGTCGCTCCATGGCTCGTTGTGTTCGCTGAAGCTTACGAGCACTTTCCTTCGTCAGAGTCATCGTTTCCAGACCGTAAGTTGTAACTGGCAGCACGCACGTATTATAAACCTTGGTCTTCAGGTTAATTGGAACATCCTTGTTGGTGAGGATGAACCTTAGTTTTCGGAATGCATTCCAACTCATACCTATTCTGCGAGGAATTTCTGCACGTTGGTTGTCTTTTCCAAGTTTTATCTTGTGTCCAAGATAGATGTACTCATCGACAGCTTCTATATATTGGTTTCCCATTTTAAGTGGTCGACTCTCTGGGCTTAGAATTTTCGTTTTATTAATGTTCATTTCCAAACCAATCTTAGCAGAAGCAGTTTTTAATTCTTGGATCATGCTTTCTAGCTCATCTAGATTTTCACTTATGAGCACAATGTCATCGGCAAAACGCAGGTGGTTCAAATATAACCCGTTGATTTTTATTCCTTTATTATCCCAATGAAGGGTTTTGAATACATCTTCCAAGGCAAGGGTAAACAGCTTTGGAGAGATTGTGTCACCTTGTCGAACTCCTTTGCCAACTGGGATTTTATTGGTGATGAGGTCTTCGTCCACTCTGACTACCATTGTTGCTTGATCATAAATGTTTTCCAGAAGCTTTATATACCTTGAGTTTATCATGGCATTTTGAAGTGCCTTCATGATTGCCCAGATCTCCACTGAGTCAAAAGCTTTTTTATAATCAATGAAGGCCAGATGAATCTTGATGTTGTACTCAGTGGTTTTCTCAAGAAGAAGACGAATAGTCTGGATGTGTTCAACAGTTGAGAAACCTTTACGAAATCCCGCTTGCTCGGCAGGTTGATAAAAATCCAGTTCTCTTGTGAGGCGGTTGGTTACACTTTTAGTCAGGAACTTGTAAAGGTGTGATAACAAACTCACAGGACGATAGTTCTCTAAATTTTCCTTATCACCTTTCTTGAAGAGAAGTACCACTTCAGCATTTTTCCAATTTTCTGGTATTCTTCCAGAGTTAATACACTTGTTCATGAGTATTCTCACGGCTTCTAGCAGATCTCTTCCACCTAATTTCAGCATTTCATTCGTTATTTTATCCTCCCCAGGGGATTTTTTATTCCTTAGTTGTTTAAGAGCATTTTCAATCTCAGCAGTGGTTACTTCCGGTGTTACTTCATGTGTATAATTCTGGGCTAGTTGTTCATCACTGGATGGTTTATTAATGGTTGATGTATACAGCTTGTAGTAGAAATCTCTAATAACTTCAGTAATGTTTTGCCTATCTGTGACTATTTCTCCATTTTGGTTCTTAAGTTTTGTAATTTTTGGTCTTCCTGTAGACATGCTGTTCTTTAAAAACACCACCTGTGACTATCTCTCTGTAAGCAGCATAAAAATGAAATGACGTCTGTCGATCTTCCGAAACATCACGTCTAAATCACTAGACGGAATGTTGATGATATTTTGCATAAACATTCCCAGAAGGAACTGTCAGATGACTAGCTGTGTTGTATTTCAAAATATTGGCCTGAAAATACATTATTTGCAAAAAATGCATAGACGGTGTCTGCTTCTTCTCAATCAACCGAGCAAGTGGCCGTGCGGTTAGGGTCGTGCAGCTGTGAGCTTGTATTCGGGAGATAGAGGGTTCGAACCTCACTGCCGGCAGCCCAGAAAATCCGTCGTTTCCCCATTTTCTCATCAGGCAAATGCTTCAGCTGTACCCAAGACCACGGCCGCTTCCTTTCCACTATTCGCAATTTCCTACCCGTCGTCACCATAAGACCTGTCTGTGTCAGTGCGACGTAAAACAAATTGTACATAAATAAATAAGTCTTCTCACTCAATCACACCAAACTACCGGATCAATTGAGCTTATGTTTGGAATGAATATATCTCAGATTTTCAGTTCAAATATAGTTCTATTATCATGTTTCAATAATTCACTATTTCATATTGGCGGACACTAACATGTGGGTATTTACTTAACTTGCGCACGTTAAAATCCAAAATAATTAATAATAATGCTATTTGCTTTACGTCCCACTAACTACTTTTACGGTTTTCGGAGTCACCGAGTTGCCGGAATTTAGTCCCGCAGGAGTTCTTTTACTTGCCAGTAAATCTACCGACACGAGGCTGTCGTATTTGAGCACCTTCAAATACCACCGGACTGAGCCAGGATCGAACCTGCCAAGTTGGGATCAGAAGGCCAGCGTCTCAACCGTCTGAGCCACTCAGCCCGGCCCAAAATAACTGGCCAATAGTTAGTCCTATAATAAGATAAGGTCCAGCATATAACTTACAATTCAGTCTTCTACAAAAGTGGGCGCAAGTTCTTTGTTTGTTACTCTGATGGTTCTCTAGGAAATAATGCGTTTATGTGATGAAGCACGCGTTCCAGATCGTCTGCTCTCAGCCTGTCAACGACGGGCACGTACTTCTAGTAATACATATATATATATAAATAAATAAATCAGATAAATACATCAGATATTTTATTTTTATTTTATTAGCTTCCTGAAAATTATCAAGGTCACCACAGGGACAATGCATAATAAAGTCACACAATGTGGTTATATAATTGCTGACAAAAGATAGGAGAATAGTAGAAGAGATTACGAGCAAGAACACTTTGTTATGTAGCATATAAGCGATTTCTTAAAATGGTGACCGATCCTTTAACTGTCGAGATTGCAATATCTTTTATGTCATTATCAAGGATGCTTATCATTTTTCAGTTCTTTACAAAAAGGCTCGGTATCGTTCCACTAGCACCCACCATCAATCCGATCACCTCAATACATTCAAGGTCTTACTTGTTTTTATAGTAGGGCACTGTAGGTTCGTAGATAGCCTTCTTCGCATTGTCATCCTGCTGTGGCTGGCCTGAAATTAGTTCAAACCTCACTGTTGAACCTAGTACATAGCAGTTTTCGAGTCGGCTTTAAGAAACTATTTTTAACGACCCCACTCCGATATAATTATTTCTATTATCAAATTTGCACCTGTCCACAATAGAGGTCTATTATCTTGTATATTAACTTACAGTCAAGTTAATTTTCCAGTTCTATCACGAAATTAAGACTGAGTTTAAGGACTGGAAAGAACCACTCAGCCTTAGGCTATGTAACGGGAAAGAGAACAGACATTAGGAATGAAATCCTATTTCCAGCCATTCAAAGAGAGATTTCTTGTAGTACATAATTTCAAGTCCAATGTCTAAATGGTACCCAACTCATCTCGTTCCAAATTCTTGCCCTAATGAATACTGGTAGTAGGAGTATGAGGCTCCTGTTGTTGTCATCAACTTATTTGTTGCAATTCCCCATGCCAATCTTCATCTTTACACAACTACTGAATAGCTGGATGGAGATGATGAGATGGTAGATCTCTTCAGGACGATCAATGTAGCTGTGTTTTAATTAATTGTGTAGGGTAAACACCAAACGTATCACCGGAGTTCTTCTCCATCCCGACATCATACGACATCGAGTGTCCAATGGATTTTCATCCACTCAAAAAACTCCTTCTACGAGTATATCTGTGGGTTTGAAACAACGATCTTTGGATCCTGAAGTTGACACATTACCACTGATCCGCAGAGGGAGCTTGTAACATATGTTGTTGAATAAACCTGACACACACTAAGTGCATCGACTATGAAATGAAGCAACAACAACTATATGCCTGTTACTGTCACATGTGCTCATGAGTAGAAAATGAACTTCCGTCAACACCTCATAAGATCGAGCACGTGGTCTTGAACGTCTTACATAATAGTAAACCAACATGCTACATTTGTAGCTCGCCCACACACCTGCCTGGTTTTAAATAATGCATGTCATAGAACTGGAGACTGTATATACTCGTGTGGATAGGATCCATGCAAATGAGCGACTCAGTTACGTTATGTATAAGACGGGCACCACTCGAGTAGCTTTTAAAATTCAAATGTGAGAACTTGAGGCAGCGTCAACATTGAGATGAATAATTCAGTTCATTCCAAGACTCACCGCTGGAAATATTGATGGTTGTTCCAGATAACCCTCTCTCCGTTCAATACCCTTCCTAATCCAGAACAAATTACGATGCTGAGATGTACCGTAATCCCGCATTTCTGTTCGGAAACGCTTAGATGGTTATACGTTAATCTGTTTCCTACCAAATACTGTTAAAACAAGCAAGGTAGTAGTTCTTCGTGACAGCTGATATTGTGATCCAAGCATCGATACCTCCAGTTTTATGAGATTACGTAAATTGCAAGCTGCGTTGTAGAATGGTTAAATGCTAACGTGTGGTCAGTGCTTCAACATCCCTTTCAGAACCTGCCAATACATATATGTGGGTGAAGAATATGAAGAATATATAAGTCTTTATCAAATTATATTACCCGCCTATATTCCTTCCATCTCTCACCCCACAATATAATAATAATAATAATAATAATAATAATAATAATAATAATAATAATAATAATAATAATAATAATAATAATAATAATAATAATAATAATAATAATAATAATAGACAATATGAACCACAAAGACAAATGTTATGGGAAACCTTGTATATAAATAATGTAAATAGACACGTAAACCAATTACCGGTATGTATTATGTACAACCTATGAATGAAACTTAAATTGCAAATATCACAAGCTGTCTAGTCTGAAAAAAAAATTACAAAATAAAGGGAAAAAACGAATGCGGTTAGCCAAAAGGCCAAATGCCTCCCATCTCCTCATTTCCACACATCCATTAGACACCTCCTAAATCCCTCACTTCAGCTTTAACCCGCCTGAATCTCTTGGCTAGAGAAAAGGCGTTAACTTCTAGGTGGCCCGCCTCCTCGTTCAGGAGAGGAATGAAAACATGCTTTAAAATGAATAAAAAAATAGCTGCATAACTTGTTTGTAAAATGTTGATGTGTCTCTTATGCCCATCAAGATACGCAAACAATTCCATACATTTTCGTACAGTATGCAGTATGTCATTTAATTGTTAAATAAACTGTGTAATTCGAGTGTATGTGAGGCTTTAAAATAATCCAGACTGTATAGAAGAATGCTTCGAATATCCTGGGTTGATAAGGTTTACAGTAATAATGTTCTGCTCCGAGTTAAAACAAAGATATGATTGACATTCATTTTCCGATTTTGGGTTAATTCAGTTTCTTTTGATATGTTATTTTACTGCTTGAAACCCTTACAAGACATGCCGAATCACGATATTAATCAGGCTCCTTGCCACGTCCATTGGCCATACAGTACGTAGACCGACTTTCATTATTCTAGCTGCCTTGTATGTATTGGAAAATGGAAGGAATATGTGAAACACTACTTAAAATTCAGCGTTTCTGTGTTTCTAAATCAATCTTACGTGTCGCCGATGGTAATACGATAAAACGTCAAGTACGAAAATTGCAGATATTTTCAAGGTCGATACGCCTGCCAAGTTTCAAAACTGCAGCTGTCTGCTAAGTTGGCAAAATAATTTCTCAACTTGTGAAAACCGTACGAAATTTGACCCAGATCGAAATATTCACCTCTATCTGTGCTATAAATAACCAAGATACGAGAAAATGCCTTAGGACCAAAACTGTAGGCCACTAAAAGAACCACCTAATGGCACCGTTACACCACAGTAAATTTCCAAATGAAGGTCTGCACAAAAAAATGTGCACATCTCCAATCCATACCTCTATTAGCCTGTAAACTATGGAAAAGTTAAATGCCGGATAATCTCCAGTCTCGGGCACTTACTAAATAAACCGACCGAGCAGAACTATAGACTGTATATCTTCATATCCTGAATATCAGCCAATAAGGTATTCTCTCTCGCTCTCTCTCTCTCTCTCTCTCTCTCTCTCTCTCTCATCTTAGTATATGCAATAAAGGCGGGCTAAGTGAAGTAACGTTGCGTATCACCTTAAAAAATGAAGGACTCAAAGTATATGTGCCATTTAATTATTAAAGTGCTGTGTAATTACAGTCAAAATTAATGTATTATAAAGGCAAGAAATTTTTCGATCCTCATCACACAAATGTGTAGGTCGTAACATTTTGTAACAACAGTTTTTATAGTCTATATTTTCAGTATAATTCTTTCCCAGAATGAAAATATTATAACAAATATTTTGTAAAAATTATACCCTCAGATCTGAAAGGGATATGGAGCCGAGACAAAGATACTGGAGTCTGACATAGTTCGCTATAGGCGTTTGAAATGAAGGTGTATAGAAGAATGCTTCAAATATCCTGGGTTAACAAGGTTTAAAGTAATAATATTCCGCTACGAGTTAACTCAAGGCATGTACTTTTAGGAGCAGCGAAATGCCGCAAAATATCGTCTCGGACACTTACTGAGAGGTGAAAAATATTAGTTGCTGCAAATTAGACTTCAGGCAATGGTGGGAGATACACACAAGAAGAATATATTATTAATAGTTACATGACCTATAGTTTTTAAGTGAATGTTTATATTTCTTATCGTAATGAAAATAAAAGTCATTCAGGCCGGGTCTTAGGAAGTTTCAGTAACCATTGACACATAGACAGCAACACACTGATGTCTACAAAGTATGAAAAAGTTCCTTCATTGATTAAAAAAAAAATAAAAAAAAAATAAAAAAAGGAATCATCTCCGAGCAGTCCACGAAGGCCCTTGCAAGCATGGAACGCAAAGTAGTCCAATGTCCATAACTACAAGACTAAGAGGGATAAGGTTAGTTCTACGCCTTTACGCCCAGGAATAAGTCTAGTACACATTTCTGGTGCAGGGTGATTGAACCTCAGGGTCATATACCTCTCTAGAAATCTCGTTATAAATTCTTCGGTATTCTCACGCACAATCGAAACCATGCACTTATGGATAAACCGACCAAGCCTGCCTGAATTTAAATAGTGTAGCAGAACTAGAGACTGTATATCAGTCAATAAGTGATTGATTATCTGTCTGTCTGTTTGTCTGTCTGTCTGTCTGTCTGTCTCTCTCTCTCTCTCTGACTACGGGTCCCTTACCTGAGTTATGGCAATGCTTTCACGTACTTCTGCTAGGCTCCTCCCTTTCTTTTACTCTATCCGACCTCCCTTGGTCAACTCTTTTTTTCAACCCCGACGCTATTAGAGCATTCGAGAGCTAGGGAGTCTTATTTTCACGCCCTTCGTGGTCCTTGTCTTTCTTTGGCCGATATCTTCATTTTTCGAAGTGTCGGGCTCCTTCCTTTCCTTTCCCTCTGATTAGTGTAATATAGAGGATGGTTGCTTAGTTCCAATTCCTCTTAAAACAGTAATCACCACCACCACTACCACCACCACCACCACCACTACCACCACCACCATCTCTCTCTCTCTCTCACCGATCTTAGTATATGCAATAACTGAATATACTGCGTCTTCTCAATCTCCAGAATATTACTGTAAGTGTTGGAAGAATCTAGTATACTGTTACCTGTTTCTGTGGTTATTGGAAATGAGGTGTTCTTTTCTTTTTGTATATGCAGAGGTGTGTATTGAGACCAAAACAAGCACCTGAGCCAGAGGAATTAACCAGCTGCGGCCAATATCTCCCACCCGTCTGAGAATGAAAACCAGGCCACTCTGATCCGAAAGTTGGGAGCACATTTATGAACTACGTCCCGTATTATTATTAACGGTCTCAGTTGTACTGCGTTGAAGATGTTATACTGTATTGTTGATGATAGCGTTTTGCTAATTATGGCACGCTAACGAGTAGCTTTTGCAGCGTGAATCTGGACTGCAATGACTGTGCAGGTTTCATAGAGTGCGTTTCTATTGTTTCTGTTTTTGTGGTTGGCCAGCAGGAGCCTACAATTTGTCGATGTAAAAGTACAGCCTCGCTGTTGCAAAAGGGTGATATCGACCTGTGCTCTCTAAGAAAAGCAATTTGTTTTAAAATATTGCAGACACGTGCGTAATGTTGAGAAATGATGCTCTAGAAGCAGATTAAATGGAGTATCTGACTGAGCCCTAATTATTCTAATTATATAAACAATTCTTAACAGTATAATTAGTTGTCATTATTTGGTACTCCCCTTCCATCCCTTGACAAAAAAGAATTAGATACGGGAGCCACTTAAAATATTTCATTGGGAAAACTTGTTTATACACATCTAAAGAGCACGGTGTCATAGTAACTTCCTAAGAAATATACGGCAGAGAGAGTTCACTAACAATTTTTCAGGTAGGAAAGGCATACAGATGATGATTATGATGATGCTGACTGCTGTTATGGTTTTAAGAGGTGTGTCGTCGAATAGACTGGTTCCGGACGGGAAATGGATAAGGAAGACTGTCGTAAGAGAGTGGGAAATGCTGAGAACTCTCTGTATTCCACCATCGCCACCCCTTCATGTCTGTCTGTCTGTCTGTCTGTCTGTCTGTTAGGTCATCAGCCCAGAGGCTGGTTGGATCCTCAAATAGCACCACCAAAGGTTATGCGGTTATATGGAAACCCCAAAAACCAATGGCAGCACCAAAATGAGGCGTACTAGGCAAGATGAGGAGTGAGGTAGTTTGCCATTGCTTTCCTCACTGGGTCAGAAAGTACTATTGCAGCACGACTGACCCTATGAGCAGCACCTTTCATAACACTCAGATGTACTAGTCGTGCTCCGAATGTCATTACTCGGCACTACCCAAACCCCAGCAACTTCCATATTGTCACAGCCATGGATGTTGACTGGGGCGTCGGTGGAAGCTACACTTTACTCTGGCCTGTGCCAAGAGATGGATGCAAAAGTACTGTATCCATCAAGAAATGACAGCAGGCAGCCATGTCCGGATATTCAGCGAAAAGCAGTGTTCCATTCTGCGACAACATCGCGGTGAGCGTCAAATTTACAGCAGATAACATTGATCGTAAAAGCTCATAGCAGGTCTTATCAACGTATCCCATTTCTTCTTATAATGTCCAGACCTTGCAATAGTTCCATTAAGAACTCCACGTTACTGCATCGTTACTGTATCTCCGGAGGTGAGAACACTGCACAAGACGTAAGAAATGAGTTCCTAAAACATGACAGGAAATTGTGAATATTAAAATTAACGACCACTCTCGCAGTTATTCCAGTAGCTACTGCTTCATAAAAGGGATGTGAATGTAAGGTTGCAGTGGTGATTGTACCGGGCGGTACACCTCCACTCCGCTAATTTAAAATTTGCGCCAGTTGAAACTCCTCTGCTGGAGGAAGTCTGAACTTTATCTACGCTATTAATTCTCTACTTTCTCAGAAGATGTCACCACGTGGAAAATTTTGAGTTTTTGAACTGTGTCATTTTTGATGTGGTTTTGTTTCACTTGAAGTAAGAAGTGTGAACTTTCTCTTCTAGAGGACACTACTGAAGATCAACAATAGTGCAACCTAGTGCGGAGTCAAAGAACTATTTTGTTGGAGAAATTTTTATTTCAAATGTTTGTCTTTGCTAAAAAAATTTTCAGTTATTGTTTAAGTTGGCTGTATACCCCTCTCATTCCCCTTGTTTTGCATTTAACCAATCCTGAATTTCTTTGAGTTATTTCCGACCAATCCGATGTATCTTCCCCCAACTTGGATATGTTTCTGTACCCGAGCCAATAAAAAGTTTGTGGGAGGGTGTTTTCATTCCCCTAACGCCTAGAACCTTCCGCGAGAGAATATAAACTGCTGATTTTAGGGTCTCCGGGCCACTTCTGTTCCATCTTTCAGTGTATAAAGTACATAGCAGGAGGCGGGAAGCGCCTCTTTCCTCGGCAGCGGTCATCAATAAGGTAATGGCCGATTAATAAATTCTTTCTTTGCTAGCTCAGCAGTTTAACTCTCGGGGCGGGTGCGAAGCGTTCCTCCATGTAACCTTTTCCTAAAATGTAACGATCTTTTCTTCTATTCTCTTTTAAGCTACATACTGGGATAGAGAGTGCTAACCCTCTCGAGCTCCCACTCTTATTGTTTTGAGGTGAACTTATTTTTCTCAACCTATTCTTCGATAACGTAAAACAAATTGTTCTTTTCTTAAGTCACCTCTTTAGCATGGGATTAGCCCTTGTATTAACGGCCTAGTGCCAAGTAGGTCTTAATCAAAGTGTATTAGGAGTGCAAGCTCGCCTCCTCTCAAATTGTTATTTTAGAGGTCATTTAATTAACCTGCTTTTCATTTAATAGACCTCAGTAGATTGGGTATTTTACCCCTGTGTTTATGTCCGTTGAGGACAACTTGAAGGTGGAGTTTGGTTTAAATTTTGAGAGCGAGTGGCTCTTTTGAAAATTGAATGTTGTATGCCTCGTGGAGGCTTTTCTGTGTAATTTGGAGCAAGGGCTCCTAGGTATGAATGGGGTTTTCTGCCCCTCTGTTAAAACTCGTGTTTGGGGTAAAACTGAGCTGATTGCCCAAGCAGTGTAAAATCTGGGCTCGAAGCCCAATCCCTGTAAATATTGTAACTACCCTTTTTGATTTGCTACTTTGTACCTGCCATGCTTGTTATTTCTTTGTTTTTGAAAAGAAAATATAACCTTGTTAAATTTTAAATTAATTTTGCTTTCGTAGCTGGAGACCTATTCACACCCGCACCTTCTTTCACCTCTACCTACCACGGAAAACTCCGTAACAGTGATTATTATACAAATGTAAATCTCACCTTTAGTTATCTGTATAATGTCCAATACAGTTCTATTATAAGTCAAAGTTCAGGGACGAATCACTCTACTAAATTATATGGGGTATTCCCAAACAAGTGAGGAGTAATCGAGGTGTGGAGAGTACCCTACCAAAACAATACAAGGGTGGTGGTGGTGGTGGTGGTGGTGGTGATTATTGTTTCAAGAGGAAGTAGAACTAGGCAACCATCCTCTATATGAACACTATTCAGAGAGAGAAAATAGAAGGGATCCGACACTTCGAGAAATGAAGATATCGGCCTAAGAAAGACAAGAGGCTCGAAAGGCGTGAAAATAAAAGTCTCGCTAGGCTTCCATACGCAATATCATTGGGGTCGGAAAAGAACAAGAGTTGACCAAGGGAGGTCGGTTAGGACAGATTAAAGTGAGGACCCTGGGACATGAAACTGGAAGTGATGCTAGGACTCAGCAAAGGGCCCCCGTGATCGCCAACCTACGCTCCAAATTGGCGAGCCCCTGGAGCCTCTTTTAGTAGCATCTAATGATAGGCACGGGATACCGTGGGTGAAATCAACACAAAGGTCCCTATGAACATATGCCTTACGGACGATCGTTTACGAGCTACGCCTGACTTAGTTATTAGCTGCAATGGGGGAGGGTTCGTATTTAGGATTGAGTTTGGAGTCGGACATGCCAGTACTTCGTCAGCGTGACAGCTGACAAGGTTGCCATCGATGTCTAGAGTGTTTGAACGTGTGCGGCAATCAATGAGGTGGCGTGTTCAGGCGTGCATCCAGGCGCATGGTAGACATTTTGAGCACTTTTTGTGTTGCAATGCAGAGTCTCTGCTAGTACACCAACATGGCGACAGCTACAGTGCTCTGCATGGGATGTGGCAGGTAGGGCTATTACCACTACTTTCCGTGCGAAGTTGGAAAGTCTGTAACTTCTTCTTCTTCTTCTTCTTCTTCTTCTTATTCTTATTATTATTATTATTATTGTTATTATTATTATTATTATTATTATTATATTATTATATTATTATTATTATTCAGAGTAAAACAGATCCAAGGGAAACATCTATTTTTCTGATAATGACCAAGCGTAAACCACTGCCATGTCTTCGCAACAGTCTTGACCTGCCTGGTGTGACAATATGTAGGGAGAGCAGTGAACCTAGATCTCAGTAGTGGGTTGCAGTCACCCAGTGAACGCAGACCTATAGAATGGTGCAGTGTTCCCTTTTAATGTTTGATCAGAAAACATTGGCTGCAGACTTCCAGACTCATCCCTGAGTGTGCGGTCATCATCCGCCCTAGGGATGCAACCAGCCTCAGGAGATACGAAGAGCTGGCGTCCCAGCAGCACCAAGTGGTCCGACTACCAGGACTCAGGGAGAACCTGGACGTCCCAGGCTACCAGGAGGCAGCCACCCAGACGGAGCCAAGGACCGAGGACGACGGCGGCGCTCCTAAGCGCCGCGACGGCGTGCCCCCTGTTGGACCGCTGCACTCTACGAAGTACACGCAGACCAACAAGGCCACCAACCAGGATCGTCGACGGCTGCCAAGGCGAAGTTCACGCAGACGCAGATCTACAAGGAAGGGCCTGTCACCAGGGCGCAATCCAGGAAAGCGCCCGGGACGGCGGACGTCTGCACAGCAGTGGAGGTGGACGCCCCCTGGCGTCTAGAGGCAGCTGTCCAGGCCCAGCCCGCCAGTGTGACTGTCGAGCTGCAGACATCGACGTGCGCCCCACAGGACAGGGAACGCAGTCGAGGGTTAGCACCGACCGACGCCACCGCCGCCAGCCAGGAGAAGGAAGAAGACGGCGACGCAGGAGAACTACCTGCTACCTCGGGATCACCAGGCCGGGAGGAGGGCCACCAGGAAGAGGCCTCTTCCCCTGCCGAGAAGAGATCCCCGGGAAGAAGACGCCGCCCCAGGACGAGGAAGGAGACACTGGCCCACGAGAAAAGGGCCGCCCTGCCACAACCCAGGACTGCTCCCATGACAGCAGCCGAGCGAGGAGCCAACCAGGAGAGGACCTCAGCTGGTAGCGGCAACCAGGTGAGATTGAAAAGTCCCCCCCCCCCCAGCAGCTCTTGCAGTGTTTCCGCTGTCTGAGGTGGGGCCATCGGCAGGAGAGATGTGGGCTCCAAGTGAAGTGAAACCGTTGTGGGGGTGATCACCACTACACGGCCTGCGCAACACTTAAGGAGGCGCCGGTGTGCGCCAACTGCGCGGGGGTCCATCCGGCCTCCCATCGCAGTTGCCCAGTCTACCGGGCCATGGCGCGGGCAGAGTGGAAGGAGGCCCGGCGTCATGACCCACCCCCTTCCAGGAGGCCCCCGCCTCGGCGGGCTTGGCCTCACTCTCCGGGATCGGAGACAGGGTACGAGGGACCCCACGGAGGTGGTGCTGTGCGGCGGGCCCTAGTGGTACTCGACGCATGGCTCCGCAGCCGGCAAGGCCCGCGCTAGTCACGGCAGTGCCCAGCAGGACTGATCCCCTGGCAGATGGAACGGCGAGACGATGGATCATGGCTGGTGCATGATACCTCTTCTCAACTAACACTATCACTGGACCTTTTCCAGCCCACATCCTTGCATGTGCTATCACAAGATGTCAGGTTTTATATGTAGGCTATTTCTCTTTCTTCCTATGTGGGTTTTCCCTGACCCTTCAATACCACACCTTAACACTACCTTACCAATACAAACTTTGCCGTGGTAGCGAGTCTGACTCGGAAACCGGCAGATACTCCTTGTATCATTTCCCACTCTTCCCCTGCTATCTCTTTCTTGTTAGAAATTAATAGCATGTCGGGGCCCCCCCGAAAAAAAAAGCGTTACTTGAGGCACTCTGCAGAAGTAAACAACTATCCAGACATATGCTATTTATAGATTAATACTAGCTGAGTACCTGCGCTTCGCTACGGGAATTTACACTGTATACAGAATTCTAGGTTAGGTAGTGTACACGTTGTGAGTAAGATTGTATTAAATTTCATAGCTGTTAACGTTACCCTAGCAACGCGACGGGGTAGTCACGAAACGTATTTTCTTATGTGAAGACTGGGTTAGGAAATTTTCATAGTAATGTCAGGCCCTCTTACCTATCATCAGTCACAATCAAGTTGAGGAGTTTTCATTATAATGGCAGACTCTCTCTACCTGCCTTTTTACATCCTCAGAAAGACTGTCTTAGTGGTTTTCCAAACCGAAATCAATATGGATCATTACAATGACGCTAGTAGGAATGTCGCGATTAAAAGCAATGCTATCATATGAAAATCTCGATTAAATAAAAAACCACACATTCCCTCACTTTTGACGATCTAACAGTCCAAAGTTCCAGACCTGGAATGACCAGGCCGTAGACAGCCGTGGCAGTGAACACTCTTTAATTTCCACATTTAGTGGGGTGGAGGGAGGGGGTGAATAGTGTAGAGTCTCAGAGCAAAAACTATGGCCCTTTACTCATCTGTTTAATATGAGTACCCGATGAGTTGGAAAATTTACTATACTGGCAGGGGAAAAACTATCTGACTTGGAGGCAAATTTTTCCTCCAAGCCAGAGAAGAAACCCCCTCTTCGCTGCTAACTTGGAATAAAATGAACATGGAATTTAATGAAAGTGGAGAAAAAGTTTTACTTAAGGAACAGCTCTTTTCAGGGTTGAATTTTAAGTTATTTAGTGAATTGTGGTGCTATAATTTGGAATAGACCGAAATTGTAATTCAGGACGAGGTCATAAGTGACCCTTTGCCATTATTCCGTTAAGTGTGCACACTGACCATTCCAATCAGCGCGTCAGAGTGGGGATCAAATAGCTGGAATACTATCTCATTGGCTAAAATTTATAAAATATGGCATAACTCCAAGAATTTAACACAACAGTCAATCCTAAGTGAGGAATATAAAGGAATGACATTCAAACCTTAACACACCCATAAACGAGGTTTAACTCTTGTTGTAAACAAATCAATGTCAGCTAACTCCTTATGGCGTAAAGAAGATGGTGATAACTTAATACAAATGTAAGTTCCCATATCTCGCTTATCGTCAACGGTTGGTTTTATGAGTGAGCAACCAAGTAGCCCTCCAGCAAGAAATTACCATCCTGCAGTGTTAGTCTTATATCGCTATGCGGAAGCCTGCAGCTGTCTTCCCTGCTGGTCCTATTCATAATTTTTACTCCAGATTTAAAGATAGTGGAATAGAAATGGCGATTTTTATCGATTTTCGTAAATGACAGTTGTATCAGCTGTTGCATGTGATGCAGATCCTGTGTTTTCTGAGAGAAAACATCAACCCAAAATGAAAAATCACTCAATATAAGGTTGCATGAAGCTGGCGCCCATTCTGTCGTGCCACGATGACCAGTCGATTCATTTAACTGATGGTTCAAGTAGTTTTTCACCATCCTGTGCTATTTTTTTTGCATGTTTCTTTACGTCGCACTGACACAGATAGGTCTTACGGCGACGATGGACAGGAAAGGGCTAGGAGTGGGAGGGAAGCGTCCGTGGCCTTAATTAAGGCACAGCCCCAGCATTTGCCTGGTGTGAAAATGGGAAACCACGGAAAACCATCTTCAGGGCTGCCAACAGTGGGGTTCGAACCCAATATCTCCCGAATACTGGATACTGGCCACACTTAAGCGACTGCAGCTATCGAGCTCGGTCCTGTGCTTCTTAAAGTGAACTGATTACTCACCCACTTCACGAGACTTCTCCCTACCGGACTTTCGTAGACAATGAAACAATACTGAGCCACACGATGAGCAGTTCTAAGAGTTATTAGTTGTCCGCTTCGCGATAGATTCATGTCCTTACCTGCTTCCTGAAACCTCTCGTTCAAATTTCTCATCGATTGGCGTGACGGCAGTTGAACACAGGGAATCTGTCCTCAAAGTCTCCTATCACCAACGTTGCGCTTTTATTATTCCACCAAAATACCCACAAAAATAAAAATAAATTTACGTTTGGTTAAGCTGTAATGAATTATAAAAAGAAAATAATAATAATAATAATAATAATAATAATAATAGGCTAATGTTACTAAATTTACGTCCCACTTACTACGTTTACTGTTTTCAACGACACCGATATGCCGGAATTTTGTCTCGCAAGAATTCTCTTACGTGTCTCTAAATCGACTGACAAGAGGCTGGCGTATTTAAGCAGCTTCAAATACCGCCGGAATCAGTCGGGATCAAACCCGCCACCTTGGGCTCAGAAGGCCAACGATTCTACCGTCTGAGCCACTCAGCCTGACTAAGAACGTTGTTTCAACTGTTGCAAGTGAATCAGTCATCAAGTGAAATATTACAAAGTGTTTAGTTGCACGGCCTGGTTGACCAATTCTTTCATTGAATTGCGAATTCAGGCTGTCCCTCACCCTTGCACGAAAGTGATGGGGTGTTCCATCCTGTGCTTCTTAGAGTGAACTGATTAAATCGCAGTTCAAGAGGCTTCTTTCTGCCTGACTTCCGTAGAGTAATGAAAAAACTATACGCCACGAGATACGCATTTTCTTCCATCGTAACATTTACTATCGTGAGAATACCGTTTAGTGAAGATGACTTATCCTGCCTTACGTACAGGAATTTGTAACAAATTTTGATGTGAGCCTGATACGATCTGGTCGAAGTACACATGATTTCTGAGATGGCGAATGCTACCATTGCAGTATTCTCCATACGACAATTCTGGGGACCTATCCTGTAGTCATTCGAGTTCAACTAAACACATGATTCATAACCATTTAGAGACCGTTCACGTCTTTCATGCAGAACACCATTCCAAGCAGACCTACCATTATGGAAATGGAGTCTTCATTCATTCATTCATTCATTCATTCATTCATTCATTCATTCGTTCGTTCTTCAACGATATGTGATTGGAGTGCTGTTGAGAAGATCTGTCCTCAAGTCTCGTTTCACCAACGTTGCGCTTTTGTTATAACTGGTTCTATTCATGTGATTGTAAGATCTGCGGCCGTGAAAGCCATTTTTGAGATTCTGGAATGTTTGAATAAAAGAAATAGTGGTATATGGAAATGTTTGGGCCAATTTCAGTAACAGATAATTATTTTCAGTGGTTGTGATTTTGGATCGATCTCTAAATTTTCTACAGTACATGTAGGCCTACTGTATGTGTGCACTCATGAATGAATCCACCAGTTTCCTCTTCAAAGACAGTTAAGCTCAGTGTAGCTGTATCTTGTGCTTCGTGAATAAATAACGAAATGATCATCCTATTTCATGCACTTGTGTAGTAAGGCCATTTCAAAAAAGCTCACAGAGTTTTACAGGGCGGTGATAAAACATTAAATACATCCAACTTCAGCGGAATAAATACACGAAATAACTATTCTTCTTTGTGACAGATTAAAGTTCAGGCAAATGTTTCAGACTGAATATTCAAGCTTGAGAGATTTAAAAAATACTCTCTGTTGAATGACTATAAGAATTTTCCCTCATAACTGAATAATAACTTAGATATGTATCTGAATAATCCAAAAGGACGTACTGAATTATTTACTACTTAGCAAACAAGTTTTGTATTGTAAAACTGGCAGGTCTTTAAATTCATGAAATAGAACCAATAATCATAAAAACAAGTAATTAAATTGCTTATCTAATTTATGCAAAAATTGTACACTTTTGGCACATTTCTTTTTGTTAATTCTGACGAGAACATTGACGACACCTTTAATAATTTTACAATTCAAAATCGACCATTTTTACAATACAAAACATCTCTATTACTGCGTGGCTAATAGAGATACGCTCTAATTCTTTCAGATTGTTCAGTTTCAGATCTCTAATTTTCCTCCCTCGTCTTCACTAGGCACACACTAGTAAACGTTGGTAGTCTCAAGGAACCAGCCACGAATGTGTGAACCATCTCGTTCATAATTGTTTATACTGGTAATATGTTTAGCAACGATCGGAACCAATCAGTGGAGATCATTTCGGGTAGGCGTGGATTCCCTTTCGAACTGCTGTGAATACAATAGTACTCAAAATATCTAGTTGAATTACTTGGTCACAACGTGCTACTTCACATATACGAGATATGTAAATAAAGTATTAGCAACGCAGTCTTAGACACTCGCAGGAAATTAGACATGCGCAAAGTGGATATGAGAGCGCATTAGGTTGATTTGTAGTGTGCATTTGACGGGCATCCACTTGGGAGTGTTGTTGCTGTGTGGCGTTGAAGTGAAGAGTATCGAATTCAACCGCTCTGAAGCTGGTTTTCATCAGCGTTCGTGGAGTAAAATCGAGCTTGCCCACGGCCAAAATGCACCAGAATGTTATCATGAATGTTGCGAGACGATCGCCCTATCGTGTTGCATGACAACGCACGTTGTTATGTCGCAAACAATTTCTTATTGCAACGGTGGCATTGGGAGGCCTTGGAACACACCCTCCATACTCACCAGACATGAGTCATTGTGACTGCAACCTGTTTCCGAAGTTGAAGGAACCCCTCTGAGGCCGCCGATTTCCTGATGTGGCATCTGTACTCCGCGCAGTAGGGTTCACCGCTGTCATCAACAGAGAACGCCTGGCCAACGGTTCCTGACTGCTTCCCGACATTTGGATAAAGGTAATAGACTTTGCAGGTGACTCAAACTGAAGAAATGTAATGCAAAATTGTACTTGTTAATTAATTAAATACTGCGTTCTGTCATTATTGCCACTACTTTAATGTCAGCCCTCGTAAGTTTAAGAAACTGCTATTTGAGCCAATTTGCGAATCATAAAATGTAACAGGTTCTCTCTCTGAAGCAAAAATGTCGATTTTATAGTGTACTTTTAGATATAGAATGGAGTAGTTACCCGTTTCATTCAAGCACCAAAGTCGCTACAATATATGAATGTTGTACGTCTTGTGTTCGTTTCCTAATTTTTGGCGGTAACATACGTTGTGAAATTCAGTCTTACGGTCCTTAATCAATATAGCTTTTTTAACCTGAAAGGTACTATCGTAAAAGGGTATACGGCCATTATTTCTCCTTTCGTCGCCTCTTCTAACAATATTAACGTAAGTTATCCGATCAAGTTCAAGTGGGATACGTGGTAACAGTCATCTAATTATCAGACACCTGGGTGTTCGCGGAAAGTGTTTTCGAGCCCGAAATTGTATCTGTATTCTCCACCGAACCCACATAAACGATGTAAGGTTTTGCTATAACAAAACAGGTCATTCCAAAATTCTGGCTGCAGTATGAAGAACTGGTGAATAGCATGTTTATGTGCACAATTGAAGTTTTCCATGATAAAACAAGAGCTGCGCTCAAACACTGAACGTACCGGTACTCATTATAAATCATTACATAAACCATTACATCTGTCGTCAGAATAAATAAACTCCAGCTTTTATCCATCAGTCGTGTCGAGAAAATCAGGCTGTGCATGTTTCTTTCCGTGATGCACGTACTGAAATCTCTCTATTAAATATAAATATAAATAATAATGACTAATGGAATTTGGGAGCCATAAATATACAAATAAATAATTCTTAAACTTTGCCGGCTGTTGAAACTCATCTTCAGGGTCGTTGCCTTGTGACAAGGAGATCTGAAAAACTTGATACCTAAAAAATTAATATTGGAAAAGGAGTCCATCTGGTAATTTCCCCCGCCCATAGAAATTAAACAGAATATATATTAATCTCATACAATTTACTTAGTCAATTAAACCTGTATTTACCTAGAAATCCGAGCAGAGCTCGTCGTGATACACCCTTGAACATATATAACAAAATAAAGAGAATATTGATATAAATAATAAATGTCTTAATTTATGAAATAACTCTCTCTCAATAACTGGTACTCAGTTTATTCCGCAACGCAAAACATTCACACGCAGTCATGACTCATTTTTCAAGAATGGACTCCACTTTGCTGATGGCGTTGGTATAGTTTGAAAAGGCCCAACACGTTACCTTACGTAGACTCTCCGTAGAATTATATATGGCTAACATTCATAACCATAGAATGTTGTTACACTCCAGCATCTTTCTCCCTGGTTCCTTCAACAGCAGATCTCGAACTCCCAACATGGCATGGGACATCTTCCTCACAACTCGTACAAAACACCTCTCAGATTACCACCAGTATCACCTCTGCACACTGCAAGCTGCAACTTCCAACTCTCGACGCGTGCTTGCACCACACTAGCCCAAGCCAACACAACAGCATCTTAAAATAGCCCAGTTCCTGGAATTTTCCACCTCAGCTCCGTCAACACGTAAACCCCCGCTCGGAGACTCGTCACGTACACAACCGGGAGATAAACTGAGTGATCGAAACACACTAGTCCCAAATAAAATATAGAGAGTATCCATAATAACGAGAGTTCCAAAAAGAGTTACTAAGCCGCGACGGCTAAATACACACATAAATGAAATATACATATGAATAAATAATAATAATAATAATAATAATAATAATAATAATAATAATAATAATAATAATAATAATAATAATATCTGACCGGGGTTTGTCAGGTTACAGTACGTAGGAATGTACGATAATCACGTGAAAACGGCTGAATATGAAACAAGGTATCTAGGCTAAGGAAGACCTCCGTTACACGAATGATATATTTTGTTTCGAATTCGGATTTGCAAATCATGTTATAAGGAAGCATGGAGCAGAATTCTAAATCTCGTTTACTCCAGGTGTCATGGGGAAAATATTTACGTAAATGAAATTTTATATGCAACAAATTTTCTCCAACGAAAAGTTTTTAACGGCCGTTGTGTTTTGTGTGTATCGTTTTGTCGATACCCAAGTTCATGGAAATTGTCGAGAACGAACGAGAGAGCTAATCAAAATTTAGCGGTACTCATCATTCATAACACCACTACATTCTTCTTATTATTCCGCTTTCCCCACACCTGTTGGGTCACGAATGCGAAATGTGTCGTACATGAGGATTTGGCCCTGATTTACGGTCGGATGTCCTTCCTGGCGCCAACCCATGCGGACGGGTTTAATCACCATTGCGTGTTCCTGTAGCATACCACCACTATACTGATGACGTAAAACTTCAAATTATCGTGATTTAATACTGAAAAATCTTATCCCCCTAACTTAGTTTTGGGAACAGAGTACCGTGCGTTGTGAACGGAAATTAAGAATGTATTGTGGGATAGGCTTTTTTTTCCTTTTGATCTGTGCTACTTGCCCTGTTAATCTGAAGACAAAATACGAAGTTTATGTATCATATCTATCGTACCACCAAGGTACAACTTCCAAAGGTAGCTCAGGGGATTCCATGATTGGTCCACGTTTAGTCTATTGACCAGTGCATTACATGCATTTTTAGAACTGAATAAGATACCACTTTATTGTCAGTCCCGAGAGATTTTACTTGTAATTTCCTATTTTTCTCAGTTAATTCTGAGAGTTAAAATTATTCTTCACGAACATCGTAGATGAAATAACTCCCACTATTAGACTGAGTGACTACTAACAACGGATCATGCTGGTTTAAGATTACTTTCAGGAGATGACTGGTTCGAATCGCACCATTGGCAACCCTGAAGAAAGTATTACGTTGCTTTTCATTTTCTCTCCAGGCAAACGCCAGTGATATGCCTTCGTTAAAGTCAAGGTCACACACTTTCCAGGTCTAGAGCTTCCCTAACACAGTTTCTTCGAAAACCTATGTGTAACATTGACGTTAGCAACTGACAGGTAAAGTAAACCTAAAGTTACTAAATTCCTGTGGTCTCTTTTCAGTTTTAAAATAACAATATGCACGTTACAGGTTTACCGTCCTACTAACTACTATTATTGTTTTCGGTGATGTCGAGAATTGTGTCTCACAGGAATTCGTATAGGTGCCAGTACAACTATGTATACTTCTCTCAATTTCCTCGTCAACGACAGGCGACTTTAACGTTAAACAATACCACCCCGCGATAGTAATCAGATTTATGTCTGTCTTACAGTCGCCTCTGTTGTAACAAGTAGGAGATAGCTCTTGACCAATAGCATGCTTGCCTTGTCACTGACAGTCCTCGTGGAGTACTTCGCATCTTTTTTTTATGAACGGAGTGATATACTAGGGAGGTTCATTAAGGAATGCACATATTTTTGTTACGAAATAAGATGTTGGAGAAGGACCGAATTTTATGTACAGTAACTACAGGAAGTTTCATAGTTGTTGTTGTTGTTGTTGTTGCCATGGTACTATATTTTTATTTCACCAGAACATCGTAATCACTCACGGGATTAGACTCAGTGACTACGCACTACGCATCACACAGCTGTAAGCTTACATTCAGGAGATAACCGCCTGCTTACCGTGGCTTAGTGTGGTTGGCACGGTTTATTCATTTATACCCAAAGTCGTAGGATCGTTTTCCATGGCATTAAGTTGGACTTGCGAATTCTTAACAGCGAGAAAACAGTTTCGCAGGAGGGCTGTCCGAAATGAGTAATCAAGTTGCCAATTAAGGCTCGTCATATCTGATGGAAGATGTAAAAGTATGCCTATAAAACTTGTCTGAGTATCCTTCTGGAATTGAACGTCAGGGATTCTTTTCATGATAGTGCCATTTCTTTCCAGTGTTCTCTCTTTATCGTCTTTATCAAACATTTACCATTCACAGGAAATAAATCACTTGTAATGAACACTCGTAAAATAGTTCGCTCAATAAGACGTAAACCGAGCGCATGAATGGAGGTATCAATCAGAGCAGCTTTGAAGGGCTTCCACACCACCACACTCGTAAATATCGTTGCCAACATGACTATCACTCGCGCCAGATCGACATGTGCTGAAATATCTCCACTTTACTTTAATGATTACTACTTCATGCATGTCTGCCAAAGCAACGGGCATTTAAACATGAAAACTGCTGTATACAGAACGAGGCACGAATAAAGGCTGTAGTTCGGAATAGCAATAAATGTAGCATGGTTTTATAGAGCTGAAAACTTTCTTACACTTAAATGGAAATTGAAATCGAGACCCTGTGATGCTTTTTCTATGTCGGTGTTCTCCTGGATTCCACAACTGAGAGACAGTAGATGTTCCGTAGCAAAGCACTGGTTCATGAGATAGATATGCACCTGTCCAGGGCTTCAGTACATACTGTAACGTGTTGGAGGGGTAAATAAATGAATAAATAAGTACAGAACCTGGTAGCATCCTATTTCTAAGATTTATTACCTAAGCATTACAATTACAGATTTACACACACACAGACGATAGCCGAGCTTACAACTTACACAAGTACACGGTTCGCGCTCTCTTTCTTAGTTTCTCATGTCCCATCTACAATGACACACACACACACACACACACACACACACACACACACACACACACACACACACACAGTCATCGATTATTTACAGTACGCTCTCTCAGCCACTCAGTCACACTCGGTAGTGCTGTCACGATCCACAGCCTACACGTCAGTCTCGCAGGTCGGGATAGTATCCACTGTTCACTCAATCCGTCGAACTCCGTTCACAGTTTAAACACGTCGTCACCCAGTGTTCCCTTCTTCGCCGCTCCAGAACACCCAAGGTTCTTCTCCAGCAGCCGGCAACAAGGGACTCACACACACACGACGTCAGGGGAACAGGAACGAGTCCTCGGCTCCAACAGGCAGATACTCCATCAGGCTGCACTCTCTCAGGCCATCACTGACTGCGCTCCAGCGAACTCAATCTCGCTCTCACTCACTCTTACTCACTAACTCCGTCTGACTCTCACTCAGTCTAACTCTAACTCTACTGTAAGTTACTCCTCTCCTTATATACCTGCTCTGGGCCTTCCAGAACAGTCCGGATGCTAGATGTATCCAGGAACCTCGCGAGATAGAAGACTCCAGATTAATAGTCGAGTAATTTCGTCGTCCTCTGCTGTGGGACCGCGGACGGAGGCGAGAGGGCCGGCCTAGCAACAAGTGTTGCTCGTGATTGGCGCGCTCGAGCGTAAGGGGGGTGGGGCCGATACGATGACGCCCCCGGTGCGTAGCGAGTTGCAATGGCGGACGCTATAACCATTACAATATCATTTGGCGCCAAACGTGGGCACGAAATTATATGCACTGGAGTCCTGGACAGATGCAATATATAATAAGTGTTTTGTTTGTATATTACTCACAATTTAAAAATAATTTCATTTATGTATCGGTCGTGTCCACAGTAACAAGGATATGCAATTTTTCATTTCCATCATGTCTGTCTGTCTATACGTAACTTATGTATGTATGCATTTATGTATGTATGCGCATCACGAGAAAAAACTGAAGATAATTTAATGAAAATCGGTATGTAAAGTCGGGAATGAGGCAATACAATGTAGGCTATAAATACTGTTATTCCCTCTGGGAGACATTGGTAGTTTAGGAGAAAGCACCTCAAAATTCATTTTTCTTAAGTGCGGCCAGTATCCAGTATTCGGGAGATAGTAGGTTCGAACCCCACTGTCGGCAGCCCTGAAAATGGTTTTCCGTGGTTTCCCATTTTCACACCAGGCAAATGCTGGGGCTGTACCTTAATTAAGGCCACGGCCGCTTCCTTCCCACTTCTAGCCCTTCCCTGTCCCATCGTCGCCCTAAGACCTATCTGTGTCGGTGCGACGTAAAAGCAACTAGCAAATTTCATTTTTAAATAACTTTGTTATTGGTCCTTTCGAAAAGTAACAAATGTTATAGAGAATGCAATTTCCGATCATTTATGTCTTAAACAGTTTTACAATGTTAACATTTTAACATTATGATCTCAGTTCAATACGGAACAGAATGAAATTTTTAACTTTAAATTATACAGTTTTACCATACCGAGTATGATAATATAATTCAAGAATCTAGACTTTTGTTGTTTGGTCCATATCAACGCCGGCATTATTAACATGGAAACATTGATCAGTCATGTTAACTAGTGGTTTGTTTCATGATTTCCTTAAGGTGTAAAAAGGCGTAGTCATCGGTCAATATCGAGAAGGAATATTGTGAAGACGATTAAAAATTAAAAAAAAACCGCAAAGAAATGATCGCGTGGAAAATAAGACAAGAGGGAGTCATGAATAAAGGAAAGAATCCCTTTACAGTACATGTCCTAATATCACAGAGTCGGAAGGAAACTAAATGTGAAAATTTACAATATCTGAAGCTAATAAAACTGATCAACAGTAATATTACACTGACCATTGTTTGTTGTGAGGTGATTTGTCTCTTCTACTGATACTGATCTCCGATAGATGGGATTACTCCTGCGTCCCGAGTGAAACAGCATGCCTGAATACTGGCAGAAAGTAGCTGGGGAGTTAATACAGCTAGTTTATACATCTAACTTGTAAACTGTTAGGATTTTCATGGTTCAGTCCGCAAGTCTCTGTGAATTAAATAATACAATCCTCTATCTAACCGGTCCCCGTGGTGTAGGGGTAGCGTGCCTGCCTCTTACCCGGAGGCCCCGGGTTCGATTCCCGGCCAGGTCAGGGATTTTTACCTGTATCTGAGGGCTGGTTCGAGGTCCACTTAGCCTACGTGATTAGAATTGAGGAGCTATCTGACGGTGAGATAGCGGCCCCGGTCTAGAAAGCGAAGAATAACGGCCGAGAGGATTCGTCGTGTTGACCACATGACACCTCGTAATCTGCAGGCCTTCGGGCTGAGCAGCGGTCGCTTGGTAGGCCAAGGCCCTTCAAGGGCTGTAGTGCCAATGGTGGGGGGGTTAATCCTCTATCTGGAACGTGCTCTGTGGCCTCGTTTACTTTTATGCCCCTTTTACTTGAAATTATTAAAAAAATGAGTCTAGCCATTGACTCCCTGTACTTCTCTTACCCTGCATGAACGAGCACATAATTATCCTAGGTAACCTACTCTCCTCCACTTGTTTCACACATCACATCACACTAAACAAACAGCACAGAAACACGCAATAGTGAATACATCCCTCCAAACAGATTTGGCGTTAGGACGGGCATCTGGTCGTAAAATCCGTCCAGATCTGCGTGTGACAGATTTCGCAAACGCAATCCCACCAATGTGGGAAAATCAGTAGAAAAAGAAGAAGTAAAAGATTGGTATTGGCATCGATACCATGTCAAAAGGAAAATTTCCGTCATTCCAAAACACTTCTAAGACAAGGAAAGGAAAACTAAGGTACCTTCAGGAAACAGAAAAAGAGGGGAGCGCACGACTGCCTCAAAATATGTTTCACCGTCTCGGAAAAATTACTCAACACATCTTTAAATCATTTCTAGAGCCCGTCAATTACGAGAATGGGCACTAAAACTAAAACTCCTTATTTAACTCAATAAGGAGAAACAATTAACTATCATCACTATTTTGGGATGTAGATCACCATGGTCGATCTGCACTTCAGATGCTGTCACAGGAGGAGAGGACGTGTTTATTAAGCATGAAACAGCATCTCCTGTACTAACTCCGTAACATATTCAAAGTTTGGAGGCTACACAGATGTGCAAGGAGGGGAAATCATAATTCACAGTTATTTTATTCTATAGGCTATATTTTAAAGGCAGGAAACTACTTACTTACGAAAGTAATTTCAGTAAAGTAAATATTGACTACATTCTTCATCTACCAGATTCTTTGAAGGCAAATTGATCGTGTGCGATACTTAGCCTACATTGCATGAGAAAATTAGGAAGAAATATTTAATGATATCTCGGACCAAATCAAGTATTCCTTATTGATATCGGGTGAAGTAAATAACAATTAGTTAGATCTGCATTTTTAATCGTTTAGCTGTACGGTTGATTTCGGGAGATGTTGGATTCTAATGCCAACGTCGCGGTCCTGAAGATGGTTTTCCGTGGTTTCCCATTTTCACACCAGGCAAATTCAAGTGTTGTATATGAATAGACGCCACGATCGGCACCTTCCTAGTCGTAGCTCCTTCACATAACCTATACTCTATGAGTTCACGCGCATTAAACCGCTAGCAAAAGATATCTAAAATTTAGAGCGATTCCGTCCACAGACTCCCGTCCTTATTTTTCTCTCGAAAATGGTTTTCCGTGGTTTCCCATTTTCACACAAGGCAAATGCTGGGGCTGTACCTTAATTAAGGCCACGGCCGCTTCCTTCCAACTCCTAGGCCTTTCCTATCCCATCGTCGCCATAAGACCTATCTGTGTCGGTGCGACGTAAAGCCCCTAGCAAAAAAAAAATAATATATTTTTCTCTCCTTCTGCAAACTGTTCCAATTCCGTCCCATTTTCTGTACGTAATTCGGTATGTTGGTTATGAAACAAAGTACAGTTGTGCCACAATTTCAGGTCATGTCCTCAAAGCACTGAAACTGGAGTTTAAAAAATGGACACAATTGTAAATACAGAGTGACGAAAAATTTGTTGGTTATTGAAGAAATAGATTTAGAAAAATGAAAAGTTTAGATGTTAGAAACATGCTACTTTTATTGTTCAAATTGGTATTATAACTAGGGCTCAGAATTTTAAAACGTATAAATTGCCTATAGAAGACCTATAAAAAGATTTACAAATATCAAAAAAGGATCTAAAACTGACAATAAAGGCGTACAAATGCGATCAAAATTCATTCGTGATTTTAGTTTTAATTATATACGTATTTAATGAAGGAACATAATATTTAAAAATGCAAAATTGTGATTTTATGAAACGTAAAGTGCACAGTTATATGAGTGAAATACTTGTTCTTTCAGAAAGTATATATGTTTAGAGTAACATAACTTAAAAAAGGAATTCCGTGTTTGTTAAAAAAATACTGTAGAATTTAGAATGGAATATTCTAAATTCTACCACTTAGAATGAATTCAGCGAACCTGCAGCTGGAGAAAGAAATTGAAATTAATATAACTGGAATCACATTTGGCTTAACCACATTAGGGTTACAACAATTGGAATTTGGAAAAGTTATCTCAGTTGGCTTTACAGAATATCGCACTAGTCATCTCCAGGTTCTTAGGTGTAAAGAATCGTCAGTTTTGAGGCAACACGTTGCAAATCATCGTGAAACTTCCTTCCAGATCAACGAATGTTAAGGGTTCATACTTGAAGTAAGCGAGATCTTCCTCTTCGAAAACATTCACATCAAAATTTTCTCCTTTGAGTACTTCACATATCTTGCACATAATTTGATACCCCTGTTTCTTTCAAGCATCAGTTTCATTTCAGATATTTCAGATAGGAAGAACTGCTAAAGTCGCCTTAAATATAAATGTTATGTCACGTGCCATAAATTATGAGCATATCGTGAAATAATGTTGAGGGCCCAGCATTAAGTCATAACCTGTTTAACGTGTATGATTTCATTATATTCATATGTTGGAATATCTACTGTGTCACTTAGGCCCGGTTGTATAAAGACATCTGACTGGAGATCAATTAAGAACTTAGTTCTGAAAATGAACTGAGATTACGACTTCATCGCGTTGTATAAAACTGAACTCGGTTTACACATGTGTAGTTCAGATGTAATCGGAGTTCAAAAAATTGGACGTGGCAACACCGCAAAACAAATGAAATACGAAATAGCTCGGCCCGTTGGATAATACTTAAATAGTGGGATTGACCTGGCCGTGACTGTCAACAAATGAAATACGAAATTGCCGTGACTGTCGAAGAAGGAGAAGAAGATAATATTGTAATCTCGCGAAGTAAACATGGAAGGAACTTCACACAGAAAGAAAAGGGCGATCTGGTGGATATTGTACTATCAAGGTACAAACATATAATAGAAAATAAAAGAACCTATATGGTGACATCAAAGTTGAAAGAAAGCCGTTGACTTGCCAATGTTAAAGAGCTCTCCAACAACTATTTGAAAACTTACTGTAGTATAAAACCTAAGAGTTGTTAGGAACATACACATGGGTGACAGGGGATAATTTATTTGACTAGGTTTTTGTAGTGTGTCCCTTAACTTTAGTTCCAGTCGTTCCACAAAATCTTTCTATAAACGAAATCTTATTTTGAACATTTCACACAATTCAATAATCGGATTCCGTCTGTGCCGAAAGACGCGAGGAGCTCGTTGTAAAATCAACTCTTCTTCATCAGACGAAAAGTCGGAATAATCTGACATCCCTACTAAAGAAAATATATATGCTTTGCTTTGTAAACTTGAAACATAATAGAAAACTAAGTAACAACATGTTGGTATAGCAGTAGGCTATTGTTTATATTATATTCACATAACCTCACTTCTGAAAAAATAGAGCGACCTTTAGCAATATTATTTAACTACTAGCATTCAATATATTTATAACACACCTCGATATTATTAAGGTACGGTATTCTTACGCAGATACGATAAGAAGGAAACACTTCTCAAGTCTTCAGGTATACTTCAATGTTTAATATGAATGATAATGATCTAAGTTCAAGGAGATTAACCGGCGAATATTCGGCAGTCAAATCGGAACATAGATCAAGACGAGATGATCTTAGATTAGCGTTTATACAACGAAAAATCGAAGTTCAACTTGACTGGCAGCCATTTTTCCTCTTTAAACTCAGATCAAAAGTTTTATACAACCGGGCCTTAATAATCTAAATTATATGTAGCGTGTCCCTAATTTCTAAGTCCATGAAAATAATAATAAAAATATGTTTTGTTGCGAATGAAAATTTTGTAATGATCGATCACGGTGATAATAATAATTCTCATGATAATTTACTAGAGAAGAGATGTTTAAGAGCTGATGAATGAAGTAATCATGATTCAAATTGAGAATGGGTAGTAAAATGAAGTCAAAAGAAGGTGTAGAGGCAAAACAAAAGCCGTTAAGACCTAACACAAAGGCTAGAAAAGGGCCAACAAGCCAAGAAACGCCGAAAAAGGCAAAAAAGAACAAATAAAAAACATTTACTTGTCTACAATGACCCAGAATGAATATACTGTATATATTTATAGGTCTCTTCTTCAGACGCTCGATGTAGAAAGTATTTTTCATCAACTTCCGAGCCCTAGTTATACTATTTTCGGTTTGAATTCCATCTTAGGACTGTATGTCTGTTTATGATCAAATTTAATAATAATAATAATAATAATAATAATAATAATAATAATAATAATAATAATAAAGTTATTTGCTTTACGTCCTACTAACTACTTTTGCGTCCGGCCCCACGGTGTAGGGGGGAACGCGTCCGCCTGTCACCCGGCGGCCCCTGGTTCGATTCCCGTCCGCATCAGGTGCTTTTAATAGTAAATGATTAATATCCCTGGCCTGTGGACTGGCTGTTCGTGTCGTCCTTAACGTTCCTTTCCTCACATTCAACACTCTACACTTCCGCAATTAAAATTACACGCAGGTTCATATCACATGGTGCAAGTAGTGGCAAAAGATCTACAGAGGTCGACGCCATGAACAAACATTTTTTTTAAAACTACTTTTTCGGTTTTCGGAGATACTGAGGCCAGAATTCAGTCCAGCGTGAGTTCTTTCACATGCCAGTAAATCTACCGACACGAGGCTGACGAATTTGAGCACCTTTAAATACCACCGGACTGAGCCAGGATCGAACCTGCCAAGTTAGGGTCAGAAAGCCAGCGCTTCAATCATCTGAGCCACTCAGCCCAGCTATCGTCAAATGTATAGATGTAGTCACTGTAGACTAGTCATGACATATTCGGTACTTTATCCCCGTACAGGAAGAAGACGACCTCTTCAATGAATCAAGAAGACAACAACTAACGCTAGCCGTCGGCTCCACCAGCTGCCTGTTGGCAGCGCCTCTAGAAAGCGCAGAGAAATCTGAGCGCCTGCTCTGGACTTCACGAGCTCTCGGAACTCTTAATAGTGCTTTTTTCTCTTCCTACAGATGTAAGTTACGTAACATGAGTTGTGACTGCGACGTGACCACTCTCACCTTCTGTTGCAGGTTCCGAGAGGCCTGACTCCTCAAAGAACACATTCTAATCTAACCGAGAAAGTTTTGTGAATACTAAAACGATCCTTCGTTTCGAGATCATGTACGTTGCTTCGACATTCCCAACTTTGATCATTCCGGCTCCATGGCTAAATGGTTAGTGTGCTGGCCTTTGGTCACAAGGGTCCAGGGTTCAATTCCCGGCAGGGTCGGGAATTTTTACCATAATTGGTTAATTTCCCTGGCACGGGGACTGGGTGTATGTGTCATCATCATCATCATCATTTCATCCTCATCACGACGCGCAGGTCGCCTACGGGAGTCAAATCAAAAGACCTGCACCTGGTGAGCTGAAGTCCTCGGACTCATCCCGGCACTAAAAGCCATACGCCGTTTCATTTTTACTACTGCACAGGCATAATAACTATAATTTCTGCACCATTTTAGCGCAAGAGTTAGATGCCTCATTGAAGCAATGATGGAGTTTCATCCGACTCATGATCCCAAGTTCGCGGGTTCGATCCCGGCTAAGGTACTCAATTTTTGTAAGACGGTCAAAAAAGTTGATACTCCATGTACCGGGCGGTACACCTCTACTCTGTTTTTTTAAAAGTTGCGCCAGTTGAAACTCCTCTTCTGGAGGAAGGTTGAACTTTATCTATTCTATTAATTCTCTACTTTCTCAGAAGATGTCACCACGTGGAAAATTTTGAGTTTGTGAACTGTGTCACTTTTGATGTGTTTTTGTTTCGCTTGAAGTAAGAAGTGTGAACTTTCTCTTCTAGAGGACACTACTGAAGATCAACAATAGTGCGACCTAGTGCGGAGTTAAAGAACTATTTTGTTGGAGAAATTTTTATTTCAAAAGTTTGTTTCTTGTTAAATTTCTTTCTGTTATCGTTTAAGTTGGCTGTATACCCCTCTTTTTCCCCTTAGTTTGGATCTAGCCAATCCCGAATTTCTTTAATTAATTTTCCACCAATAATGTGTTTCTTTTTCCTCTATGTAGGGGTTTCTTTTCCCGAACCAATAAAAACTTTGAGGGAGGGTGTTTTATTTCCCCTAACGCCTAGAATCTTCCGCGAGAGGATATAAACTGCTGATTTTGGGGTCTCCGGGCCACTTCTGTTCCATCTTTCAGTGTATTAAGTACATAGCAGGAGGCGGGAAGCGCCTCTTTCCCCGGCAGCGATCTACTACCAGGTAATGGCCTATTAATATCTTCTTTTCTTGCTAGGTCGGCAGTTTAACTCTCGCGGCGGGTTCGAAGCGTTTTCCATCATGTAACCTTTTCCTAAAATGTAACTACTCCTTTCTTCTTTTTCTTGTAAAGCTACATATTGGGATAGAGAGTGCTAACCCTCTCGAGCTCCCACTCACATTTGTTTTGAGGTGAACTTATTTTCTCAAACTTTTCTTCGTTTATGTAATGTAAAGTGTTCTTCTCTAAGTCACCTCTGTAGTATGGGATTAGCCCTTGCGTTAGTGGCCCAGAGCCAGATTAGGTTTTAAAAGCAAAGTGTATTAGGAGTGCAAGTTCGCCTCCTCTCAAGTTGTATTTTAGAGGTCACGTATTAATCTTTTATCACCTAATAGACCTCAGTAGGTTGGGTATTTTACCCCTGTGTATATGTCCTTTGAGGACAACTTGAAAGTTGAGTTTGGTGTGGCCTGGGAGAGGCTTAACTTTAAGAGCGAGTGGCTCTTTTCTAAAACTGAGAGTTGTATGCCTCGAGGAGGCTTTGCTGTGTAATTTGGAGCAAGGGCTCCAGGGTTTGAGTGGGGTCTTCTGCCCCTTTTGTTGAAATTGGTATATCGTAAAGTTGAGCTAGTTGCTCAAGAATTGTGTTTTCAGGGCTCGAAGCCCAAATTCTTTAATCCCTGTAATTGTACATTTCAAGTTGTATTTCGGCTACTAAGTACCTGTTCTATTTGTTGTTACCTAATTTTGAAAAGAAAATATAACCTTGTTAAATTTTAAAATTTAATTTCTCTTTAGTAGCTTGAGACCTATTCACCACCCAGCACCTTCTTTCATGCTTAACTACCACAAAAACTCGGTAACAAGTGGTAGCAGAGCGTGGTTGAATGGGTCTCAATTTAGCCCCTTTTGACGGCTAAACATTGCTTTGATTCGAACTCTAACAATTGTCTCAGTTGCTGGAATTTTTTGAGTTTTTCAAAATTGTTCTGTCATCATGCCCGGCCCTCGCGATGTTCTCCTCCTTAACTATTTGCGCAAAGAGGAGTTGATATACGAGTTAACTATCAGAAATGTGCAATCTGGAGGCACGGTTGCAATCGACACCAACAAGCTTAGAGAGTCCCTTGATTTGCCCATTTCCATCCCCAATTTGGGAGAGAAAGAAATTGATGACTCTCTTTCCACGATCGTCGAGAATATTACTGGGCTAGCATCTGTAGTCAGCTTTTTTGATGAAAACGATCCGTCTCCTAATCAAATTAAGCGTGTGCAAGGCAGGCTGTATCACTTTGCAAATAGAGTTAATGATCTGTTGTCTCTAAAGGTGAATGACGTTCAGAGGAAGGACGCTAATACGCTCCTTGAAACTATTTCTGAATTGTCTAATAAGGTCACTCAATTGCTAACCGGCGAAGCTCCTCCCAAAACTGATCAACCCGCCACGGTGAATGTAGGTAACGAGGAAGAGCCTCCTCAGGGAGAAGTCAATAGGATAACCGTTGCTGCTCAAACTATCTCTGCCCCATCGAACAACGAATCTGAACGCCGGGCGTCATTGAGTAACATCCGCTCTGAATTAACTTCTTTGCCCTTGAAACCTTTAACGACTATGACACCTGGGTTCAGCAGCTTGCCTCATCCATTGGCAATGTTGCTTAGAGGTATCTCTAAGTTTTCCGTCAACACCACCAGTGACGTAATTTCATTTTTAAGATTTCTAGTGGAATTTCAGGATCATGCCCTTGTGTTTTCTCTTTCCCCATGTCAAATTTTGCAAATTATCTATCCTTATGCTATTGGTGTTCTATCTGACAAGATAGTTAGAGCCATTGCCGAGCAATCTTCTATTGAGGATTTCCATGCCCATTTGCTAGCTAACTTCATCCCGGCTAGGGCCAGGTCCTCCCTTATTCAGAAATACTATTATCGGGTACAGCGCTTGGATGAAAACCTGGCAGACTTCATCCAAGATATTAAGTTTTATACTAGGGTGTTTGCTCTCCACTTCCCTGAGGATCAGATCGTGCAAGCTATTGTTGAAGGGATTTCACCACCCTACAGGTCATATTTGTGTTTCGCGGCGTGCCCGCAAACCTTCTCTGAACTGGAAGCATTAGCCGTCTCTGCGGAAGGAGTTAGGTATGCCGATTCCTTGCGTGTGGCGAAAGAACCCCCGCCTTCCTTTAGTAACACTCGGCCTCCACCTCGCCGACCAGTCAATCCCCGTAAATGTTATGCTTGTGGGTCGCCTGACCATCTGCGGAATAAGTGTCCTCTGATCAAGTCAAGTGGGACAAGGAATGGAGTAGGGTCATCACGAGGCTCTTTTAAGTGTGGGGCCTTCTCACATATCGCCAAGAATTGCCCAAACTCAAATAGCACCCCCTCCTGCTCAACTTCTGGTGCAAATTCCAGCTATTCCAATAATAAAAAGTGACTAGTGGCGTCGGCTGAGCCGACTAATCCATATTCCCGAGACTCAGCCCCTAGTAAACAGGTTGTAAATGCAGAGAACGACCAGCCTTCAAATTCATCTTTTGAATGCCCTAAAGAGTGTCTTAGGATTGCGGCGGATACCCCCGCACCTGTTCCTTTTCTTAAGATTGAGTTAAATAACGAGCCTGTAACAGCTCTCTTAGATTCAGGCAGTGTTTGTTCCATTATTTCGGCTGATTGGTATTCTAAATTGAAATCTGTTTGTAAACTCCCTGACTATGTCTCTTCTCCTGTTCAATACGTTTCGGCTAATTCATCTCCATTAGAAATTCTAGGTTCCTTACTGGTCAAAATTCGTATTTTTAAATTTACCTGGAAAATTAAACTGTTCGTGGCCAAGCAATTGTCTTGCCCCATTATATTGGGAGCGGACTTCATTTCTCACACTGGTCTTGTGCTCGATCTCCGGTCTAGGTCGTGCACATTCAAATTTGCTTCTAGTTATAAAATCCCACTCTTAAAGTGTAATTCTGTATCATGTTCATCTATTTCGCCTACCCAGGATGAGATGTTGTTAGACCTTAGACATCTACCTGAGGAGCAGGCTGATAGTATTCGCAAACTGTGTCAGTCGTTTCCCGAGGTGTTCTCTGATACTCTTGGTGTTACTGACCTTATTGAATACAAAATTGAGGTCACGGACTCGATTCCTGTCCGTTTTCCACCGTATAGGCTATCTCCACCTAAAATGAAGGCTCTGAAAGAAATCATCGATCAGATGTTGAAGGATGGTATTATTAGGCCCTCTAAGTCAGCGTATTCTTCGCCTATTTTTCTAGTCCCGAAACCCCAAGGAGGCTTCAGGCCTGTCATTGATTACAGGGCTCTCAATCGGAAGGTGGTGTTGCAATCTGTGCCCCTTCCCGACCTTCATTCTTGCTTTTCATGGTTTCGTAAGGCCAAGTTCTTCACCATCTTGGACTTGAATCAGGCCTATAATCAAATTCCCCTTGCCGAAGAGTCTAAACATCTTACAGCGTTTGCCACGGACTGGAATTTATATGAATACAACCGCGTGCCTTTCGGGCTCCCCACGGGGGCAGCTGTGCTCACTAGGCTACTAGATAGGGTCTTTTCCGACATCAAATTTGAGTACTTATATCACTACTTGGATGATGTCGTCGTATTTTCCGAAACCTTTGAAGAACATCTAGATCATTTGCGAGAAGTTCTCAATCGCCTTCGTAAGGCTGGGTTAACTGTTAAGTTGTCCAAGGTTGCCTTTGCTAAGCCCTCTATGTCATTCCTAGGGCATATTGTGTCACCTGATGGTGTAGCAGTCGATCATTCTAGAACACAGGCCATCCGTGATTTTAAACCTCCCAAGGACATCAAAGGTATCGCCAGGTTCATTGGTATGGTGAATTTCTTCAGGAAGTTCATTCCTAACTTTGCTAATAGAGCGGCGCCCTTAAACCTTCTTCGTAGGAAAGGCATCAAATTCGAGTGGGGACCTTCTCAACAAGCCGCTTTCGAAGATCTTAAATTAGCTCTCTGTAATGCCCCTGTACTTGCTATGCCTGATTTCTCGAAGAAATTCATCGTCCAAACCGACGCATCGTCGTCAGCAGTAGCCGCAGTTCTTCTTCAAGAGACTGAACTAGGGAGGCGACCCATCGCCTATGCGTCTAGGACATTGTCAGCTCTAGAAGCAAAGTACTCCATATATGAGCTTGAAGGTTTGGCAGTCTTATTCGCCTTAGAAAAGTTCCGTCTCTATCTGGAACACGTCAAATTCGATCTGGAGACAGATAATCAAGCCTTAAGCTGGGTCTTAGGTAGGCCGCGTCGTACAGGTCGTATAGCCCGTTGGGCCATCCGTATTTCTGCCTTCCAATTCGATGTACGGCATATCAGAGGTACTGAAAATGTTGTTGCCGATGGACTCAGCCGTATGTTTCATAACGACGTAGAGACCCACGAACCGGTCGACAGTTCATCACCTTCCGAGTCCATACTATCTGGTGTTAATGCCATCTTAACAGATGCTCCCATGCTTTTTAGGGATATTGAGAAATACCAACGTGAAGATCCGACGCTGGCTCCGATAATGGAAACCCTTTCTTCTGGGGAACATGCTGTCCCTTATGTTCTGAGGAATGGTGTTCTATGTTGCCCTTCGAGGCATGATAAGTTGATGAAAGTTGTTGTTCCAGCGGTTCTTGTACCTATGATCTTCAAATACTATCATGAGGCCCCATTGGGGGGGCATCTTGGAATCTTTAAAACTCGTGAAAAGATTCGTGAAATGTTCATATGGAAAGGTATGGACGGTGAAATTCGAGAACTTGTAAAAGCTTGTAAATCTTGTTTGATCAGTAAACCCACCATGTCCACTAAAGTAGGCCTTTTGTCTTCTCATCAAGCGTCGCGCCCCATGGAACGCCTGTATATCGATTATGTGGGACCCTTCCCCCAGTCAAAGGGTAATGCCAACAAATTCATCTTTGTATGTGTAGATGGTTTTACAAGATTTTCGTGGTTATTTCCGACTAAGCGAGCTACCGCTCAGTCCACAATTACTTGCCTAAATTCCATTTTTGCTTCTTTTGGTCCGTGCCAATACATTGTATCTGATAATGCTAAAGCTTTTACATCAAATCTGTTTCGTAAATTCTGTTTTGACTTGTCCATCTCTCATGTAACTACATCTGCTTATTACCCTCAACCATCTCTGGCTGAACGGGTTAACCGTAATCTCAGGTCCGCACTTATTGCCTATCATCATGAAGATCATTCTAGGTGGGACACGTCCCTGCATTGGTTAGCTTTTGCTTTGAATTCGGCGGTTCATGAATCTCACAAATTTACTCCAGCTTCTTTGATGTTTAAGTTTGTTCCCAACACGCCGCTCTCTAACCTCTGGTCTTTGAATGACATTCTACCCGAGACAATAGATCCGGATAACATTAAAGATCTTTGGAAGAAGGCTAAAGCCAATCTTAAAGTGTCTCATGAAAAGGTTAGGGAAAGGTATGATCGTGGACGGAGACCCACCCCTTTGAAGGTAGGTGACCAGGTTATGGTCAAGAACTTTGTTCCCGCGGGCAAGCTTGCCCCCAGATTTCATGGGCCTTGTGTCATTCTCGATTTTCTTACGCCGGTTACCTTATTGTTAAGTAATCCAGCCACCGAGAGGATATTTAGGGTTCACCTGTCCCAGGTGAAACCGGTGTAATTTTTGTGTCAACTTGCTTCATATAATTTTATAGGAATACGATGGTTATATTTTTTTTGAGTTCCACGCTTAAGGCTTTCTGCTCCTTCTATAATATTTTGTTTTATATGTAAGCTGTTCTTGTAAACCTCCCTCGATTGTTTAACTGCCATCCTGTCTTTGCCACGGCCATTACCACGCTCCCGTCTCCTGCTCCACCTTACACTGTGGCTTAATAATAGTAAATGCCATGGATATCTACACGCCGCTGGCCCCTCAACCTCTCCACAAGCCTGTACCCTCAAAGGAAATGATTGTCCAACACAATTCTGCCGCCTAGCTTTAATGTTTCAGCGCCCCCGCAGCCGCGCAGCGCCGTGCAGCGACTGGGGAGGGGGATGGGCCCCCTCCTCTCCAGCGAGGACGACATGTGCACGGCGAGCCGGAACTCTCCTCACGGCCAAGGCTGATGTGCGGCGCACGACTTGCTACATGCCCGCAGCCTGTATCTGTTCACCGCGGGCGCGGCGTACTTCAACACCTCTGCTCCCCTCATAGTGCGGGCGAGCGGTATCTCAGGGTACTTGAGGGGTCCGAGCGGCCTCCGTTGGACGCAAGCTGCAACGGCCGGTCTGGCCATCCGACTCAATCTACATCAACTACATGGACAGTCACCATAAGCAATAATTACATTTGGGAATTTAACAACAATATTTGGTGGACATTGCAAAACTTTTCTTCACTTTTAAGCATTAAAGGTTTATCTTCAGAAATTCAACTACTACAACAGAAAAACTTTACTGCACCTGCAACAACAAAATTTTGAAATTGCAACCAACCAAATTACTAAAATCTTATAAATGCTTCCGCAATTAATCTTAATATCAACATCAAAACTTGGACCTTATTTTGGAAACAAAGCTTATGTTCTTCTGTGTTACCCCTTGGAGGAACTTTTGGGGGGGGAGGTCTGTACCGGGCGGTACACCTCTACTCTGTTTTTTTAAAAGTTGCGCCAGTTGAAACTCCTCTTCTGGAGGAAGGTTGAACTTTATCTATTCTATTAATTCTCTACTTTCTCAGAAGATGTCACCACGTGGAAAATTTTGAGTTTGTGAACTGTGTCACTTTTGATGTGTTTTTGTTTCGCTTGAAGTAAGAAGTGTGAACTTTCTCTTCTAGAGGACACTACTGAAGATCAACAATAGTGCGACCTAGTGCGGAGTTAAAGAACTATTTTGTTGGAGAAATTTTTATTTCAAAAGTTTGTTTCTTGTTAAATTTCTTTCTGTTATCGTTTAAGTTGGCTGTATACCCCTCTTTTTCCCCTTAGTTTGGATCTAGCCAATCCCGAATTTCTTTAATTAATTTTCCACCAATAATGTGTTTCTTTTTCCTCTATGTAGGGGTTTCTTTTCCCGAACCAATAAAAACTTTGAGGAAGGGTGTTTTATTTCCCCTAACGCCTAGAATCTTCCGCGAGAGGATATAAACTGCTGATTTTGGGGTCTCCGGGCCACTTCTGTTCCATCTTTCAGTGTATTAAGTACATAGCAGGAGGCGGGAAGCGCCTCTTTCCCCGGCAGCGATCTACTACCAGGTAATGGCCTATTAATATCTTCTTTTCTTGCTAGGTCGGCAGTTTAACTCTCGCGGCGGGTTCGAAGCGTTTTCCATCATGTAACCTTTTCCTAAAATGTAACTACTCCTTTCTTCTTTTTCTTGTAAAGCTACATATTGGGATAGAGAGTGCTAACCCTCTCGAGCTCCCACTCACATTTGTTTTGAGGTGAACTTATTTTCTCAAACTTTTCTTCGTTTATGTAATGTAAAGTGTTCTTCTCTAAGTCACCTCTGTAGTATGGGATTAGCCCTTGCGTTAGTGGCCCAGAGCCAGATTAGGTTTTAAAAGCAAAGTGTATTAGGAGTGCAAGTTCGCCTCCTCTCAAGTTGTATTTTAGAGGTCACGTATTAATCTTTTATCACCTAATAGACCTCAGTAGGTTGGGTATTTTACCCCTGTGTATATGTCCTTTGAGGACAACTTGAAAGTTGAGTTTGGTGTGGCCTGGGAGAGGCTTAACTTTAAGAGCGAGTGGCTCTTTTCTAAAACTGAGAGTTGTATGCCTCGAGGAGGCTTTGCTGTGTAATTTGGAGCAAGGGCTCCAGGGTTTGAGTGGGGTCTTCTGCCCCTTTTGTTGAAATTGGTATATCGTAAAGTTGAGCTAGTTGCTCAAGAATTGTGTTTTCAGGGCTCGAAGCCCAAATTCTTTAATCCCTGTAATTGTACATTTCAAGTTGTATTTCGGCTACTAAGTACCTGTTCTATTTGTTGTTACCTAATTTTGAAAAGAAAATATAACCTTGTTAAATTTTAAAATTTAATTTCTCTTTAGTAGCTTGAGACCTATTCACCACCCAGCACCTTCTTTCATGCTTAACTACCACAAAAACTCGGTAACACTCCATATCACTGTTGTTGGCCCTACTAGTGCAACTCGAAAACATTAAATTAACTTAGCCAAACTATCCGTTCCAGTAGAATTCCGCTTTCGTTGCTAGATTGCAGCACGATTGGAATGTCGAAATCGGTTGGCAGGCCACCACGTAAGAAGGTCTGCACCACATATCCGAGACCATATCATCATCATCATCATCATCATCATCATCATCATCGAGGTGAGCCTCTCTGGAATGCGCAATAAATTTCATTTCACAAGGAGAGGCTATGGCGCATGGGTGAGCAGTTCGATCCACCTTTGGTAGACATGCAGGGCATGACCAGTTGTATAACAGGTACAAGTAGTAAAGCGCAATTCTCAGCTGTTTACGAGATATTAATACAAAATTGCAGTGCGCTTATGGGCAAGCGCTTCGTTTCTTAAGCGCGGGATCACTGGATCGAATCCCGCCGATTGACAAGTTTTAAAAGTATTTTACATCTCTCATAAATTAAGGTGTCTTCAATAATGTTCATCTTCGAATCAATTCCAATAAATTATTTTTTAGCGGGATAAGGGTTCATGAAAAATCGTCGAGGAGCTGTTTGAAAAACTAATACTTTTATTCCCAGTATTTTGTACAATTTATTCCTCCCTATTTTTTTATTCACTATCGTGCTGTTCGCGCGGCGAATTACTGCACGAACTGGGATGATATTGGTCATAGAAGCAGGGGAAACAATGATTATTGTGAGGTCTTGTGTGAGAAATGTGAAATATTGATAAGAAACGTTTATCGGCGGGATTCGATCCAGCCATCCCGCGCTTACGAAACTGAGCACTTGCCGCTGCGTCACGAGCTCGTTGTCTTTTTCGCAAAAATAGCTTGCACACAAGCTCACTGGAATGTTTTCATTAATTAATTTCTCGGAAACGGCTGAGAATTGCGCCTTAACTACTTGCAACCGTTATACTCCTAGGCACGCCCTACAAGTGTACCAAAGGTGGATCGAATCGGTAAGCCATGCGCCATAGCCTCCCCATGCCAGTGTCTAGACATTGTTCTTCTACCGGCTTTGACATCCTCCAGTATTTCTTAGGCCCATCAGCCACCGCCTTCTTGTACTCTGAGGGTAGAGGTCCTTTTCTTATTTTGGGTTTTGATTCGATCTTAATGCCTTGGTACACCTTTAGCCTCTAAATTTGACCTGTGATTGATGTTACCTTCTGGGACACCGATCGGTCTCTATTATTATTATTATTATTATTATTATTATTATTATTATTATTATTATTATTATTATTATTATTAAGATTATTATTATTGTTGTTATTATTATAGCATAAAGTTGTGTTCATTATTGCTAGCCATACCAATAAACAAAGCAGGGGATTAAAATCGGAAAAGTGGTTGATTTCGAAACAGATAACTTTAAAAGTCCATCTACGAATCTTGTTCGCCTTACCTCTCTGATCGCTACTGCTCATCCGTAAAAATAAGTCCGAAACTGGGTGTATGTGTTTTTTGACAACACATTACGCTTCATATTCGCACACCACCTGATACTAATACCACAGAAACACGCAATAGTGAATACTTCCCTCCAAACAGGGTTGGCGTCAGGAAGGGCATCGGACGTAAAACTAGTAAGGTTGCTAGTGTGAAACAGTTCGCACCCGCAATCCCACCAGTGTGGGAGAATCGGTAGAAAAAAGAATAAAAAGAAGATTGTTATCGGTACTGATATCATGCCGAAAGGAAAATCTCTGTAATCCCAAAATATTCCTAAGGCAAGGCAAGGAAAACTAAGGCACTTTGAGGAAAGAGAAGAGACGACGGAAACCAAACTGTCTCAAAACCTGTTTCGCCGTTTATCAAAATCATTTAAACACTTTCTGATATAAATGAAGACCTCCACGGAATAAGCCTGTAACCAACAAATTTTTGAAAAATCATATTTCAGTGGAAATAGTGTGTATCATCACGCCTCTATGCTGTTGTGTCATCTAATGTCTTTGTAATTCAAGTTGGTTTAAAGCCAGCAGACCTTTCTCCTCCGTGGTGTAAGGACAGAAGATCAGTCAAGAAGGTCATTGCTTGTGTTGGTTCATCATAGGGTGTAATAAATCAATTAAATAAAATTCTTAGTCGAAATCACATATATATATATATATATTGCCATATTTTCTTGACACATTTTTGTTATTGTTGTTGTTCTTATTTGGGAACTGACCACTTAGGGTTATGTTAGAATTCATTTTTACTTTGAAGTTTCCTCTTCACCTAGTACTCCTTCATATGGGCACTATGTTGTTCCTTGTGTTCATTCGTCCAGGCTCTTCCCGTCTTTGCAATTCCTTCGACTTAAAACCATTCCAAACTTAGAATCATGGTTCGAAAAGTTTTCATGTCTAATATTTAAATTCCTGGATGTTGGCCTTCTCTAGATCTTTATAACTTCCTCAGTCCATACCGTCGTTGTCCTCTTGTTCCACAGGTATTGGAATAACGTTTTGGTTAATGTGGTCTTTTCCATTCTGTATAAATGTCCGAGAAATGATAACCTCCCCTTTTTCATGGTCTCTGAAATTTTCTCCACATTTTTCTAGACTTCATTGTTGTTCCGACGTTTCCAGCCGGTTTCAGTCTGGATTGGGCCCAAGATTTTTCGTAGTATTCTTTTTCTAGGATCTAGCTTCTCTTACTTGTAATTCATCAAGAAGCATTCGCACCGGGCGAGTTGGCCGTGTGGTTAGGAGCGCGCAGCTGTGAGCTCGCATCCGGGAGATAGTGGGTTCTAACCCCACTGTCGGCAGCCATGAAGACGGTTTTCCGTGGTTTGCCATTTTCACACCAGGCATATGCTGGGGCTGTACCGTAATTAAGGACACGGCCGCTTCCTTCCCATTCCTAGGCCCTTCCTGTCCCATCGTCGCCATAAGACCTATCTGTGTCGGTGCGACGTAAAGCAAGTAGCAAAAAAAAAAAAAAAAAAAAAAAAGAACCATTCGCTGCCATACAGGTTATTTTTATTATTACACTAATATTATTTGTTATCTCTTTCGCTCCAAGTGCATGTATAGGATTTATCTTCCGTTATATACAAACACTAGCAATTTACCCGTGCTTCGCTACGGCATTATACTGAAATTTATAATTGAATGCTTATTGTTTTATATAAAATCCGCCGAAATTCGCGATCTGACTCGTTTTCTGAGAGAACCCGCCAAAATTCGCGATCTGACTCGTTTTCTAATGGATTATGACAAGTTTCTTCCGATTTTTCAATCTTCCTTTCCAGCAATCGATTTTGTACTTCCCTAGCTAGGTCCAGGTATTCCACCCATCAGTTGGGTCCCTAAATCTTTGCCATCTTTTCCTATAAGCATTTTTTAATATGGATCAAATCCTTGAGGAGATCCGGCGTGGTGTCGTCTTGGATATCGTGGCGGTACTGAACCCGCGGCCGGACTGCAATCGTAGTCATTACTCGGCGAGGACCCGTTTCCAGCGCGGTCCGCACATTTTGACGACGGTCCAGAACCTTATTATTATTATTATTATTATTATTATTATTATTATTATTATTATTATTATTATTATTATAGATGTTCTGGACCCCACAGCAAGATGCAAGACCGCTACTTGGTGGTAAATTACATCTGCTGCCATTGTCAGCACCAGCACCATTGTCACGCGTAGGCAAGTGTACGGATTTCTGGCGATACGAATGACATACTGTACTTCCGTGCATTATTGACCTTATTATAGAGGTGAACAATTGGACGGTCAATCTCATTCCTATCGTTTATTTCATATGTTGTCCGACTCGTTGGCTGAATGGTCAGCGTACTGGCCTTCGGTTCAGAGGGTCCCGGGTTCGATTCCCGGCCGGGTCGGGGATTTTAACCTTAATTGGTTAATTCCAGTGGCCCGGGGGCTGGGTGTTTGTGCTGTCCCCAACATCCCTGCAACTCACACACCACACATAACACTATCCTCCACCACAATAACACGCAGTTATCTACAAATGGCAGATGCCGCCCACCCTCATCGGAGGGTCTGCCTTACAAGGGCTGCACTCGGCTAGAAATAGCCACACGAAATTATTATTTATTTCATATGTTTAAATTTTTATTTATATGCCAGGAGAATCTACTGTAATCTAAGAACGTTCCCCGAAGGAAAAGATGGCTCTTGTAAACAAACCCAGGAAAGATTTAAAATGATCGGTTTATGATCAGAATAAGTACATCGAAAGTCTACAGCCTGTTTCCAGTCATTCGACAGGGTCAGGAATGGAATGAATAAAGCCCCCATCTAGCGGCGACAATAAGAATTGTGCCGGCTGACGAAGCCTGTCGCTCTCCTTTGGGGTAATGATTAATGAATGACAAATGAAATGATATTGGACAGTGTTGCTGGAATGAATGATGACAGAGAAAACCGCAGTATCCGGAGAAAAACCTGTCGCGCCTCCGTTTTGTCCAGCACGAATGTCACATGGAGTGACCGGGATTTGAACCACGGAACCCAGTTTTGAGAGGTCGGCGCGCTGCCGCCTGAGCAACGGAGGCTCCTTGTAAGTACATTATGAACAGTAAAATCAATTGATCTCAACTCCTTTCACACACCACCGCCGTTAAGTTTATTTACCATCCCCCCCCCCCCCAAATTAAAAGAAGGCGTGTTTCTTTATGTTTAAAGAAAATTCTAAACACCGATGTTCACGTCTATTGCCTTCAATTTTGAGATATAAGTATCCCCATAAAAATAATTCACTTTTTTCACTTCCTTTCACACTCCTCCACCCCCCCCCCCCCCGCTCAAAAGTGAATTTTCCGACAAAATATACTTGTTTCTTTAATAGTAAAGGATCTTCTAAATACCAATTATCACGACTCTAACTTCTTCAGTTTTTGATTTATGTGTCCTCATGAAAGGAATTCAGCTCCTTTTCACTCCCTCCCCCCAAGTTGATTTTCCCCCCAAACGGGTTCTTTGCTTTTAAAGGAGGTCCAAACACCAATTTTCACGTCTGTAATATCTTCATTTTTGAGACATCAGTAGCCTAATTAAAAGAATTCAACACCATTTTCAATCACTTTTACCACCCACCCCCCCCCTCTCCACCCAAGTGGTATTTCGGAAAACTAAAAAAAAAAAACACGTTTCTTTTTTAATAGAGGTAAAAATACCATTTTTCAGTTCTGTAACATGTTAAGTTTTTTGAGATATACCGGTACTGTATACATTCTCATTTTAAAATTTTACTCCCTTTTTAGTCCCCCTTAAGAGAAGTTTCCAAAAACAAATCACCTACGTTTCTTTACATTTACAGGAGATTCCAAATACCACTCTGTAACATTTTACGTTTCTCAGATATTCTGTAGGTATAGTCTTTCAAAAAATTCACCCCAATTTGTCACTCTTGTTTAACCGCAATTAATTGGATTTTCCAAAAACAAAAAATACGTGTGTCTTATCCATATACTAATTTTCAGTTCTGTAATGTCTTCAGTTTCTGAGATATAAGTATCCTCATTAAAGGCATACAGCCCCTTTTTCACCCCTCCTATTGGGGTTTTCCGAAAACAAAAAATATATGTTTATTTATTTTTAAAGGAGATTCTATATACCAGTTTTTACATCTGTAAACTTTTAAAGTTTTGAGATATAGATACACTCATTTTAAAATTTCAACCACCGGGCGAGTTGGCCGTGCGCGTAGAGGCGCGCGGCTGTGAGCTTGCATCCGGGAGATAGTAGATTCGAATCCCACTATCGGCAGCCCTGAAAATGGTTTTCCGTGGTTTCCCATTTTCACACCAGGCAAATGCTGGGGCTGTACCTTAATTAAGGCCACGGCCGCTTCCTTCCAACTCTTAGGCCTTTCCTATCCCATCGTCGCCATGAGACCTATCTGTGTCGGCGCGACGTAAAGCCCCTAGCAAAAAAAAATCAACCCCCTTTTCACCCCCTTAGCGACGGAATATCCAAAAGTCCTCTCTTAGCGAGCACCTACATCTTAATATGAATGTATCCCCAAAATTTCATTTCTTTATGTCCAGTAGTTTTGGCTCGGCGGTGATGAATTAGTCAGTCAGTCAGTCAGTCAGTCAGTCAGTCAGTCAGTCAGGACAAGTTATTTTATATATATTAGTAAGACATACTCGCAGATTATTTTCTATTGTTTCACTTCCAGTTCATACATTATTTTTAAAACCATACCGTAAGTTATAACAATAAAGTGTTGTTTTTAATAGATGAACTCGTTTGTACTCTTGTATATGGTTCGAATAGTGTATACCATGAAATAAATCCTAAACATAATTTTCCCCTCTCTGAAAAATTACTGATTTGTTGGTTACATCCTTATTCCGGGGAGGTCTTCAATTTCTAGAGCCCGTCAATTCCCTGAATGGGCAGTAAAACAAATTTCACGTGTGTGAAGCCGGCAGTATAAAAAAGAAGTACGGAGAAACAAGCAACTGTCGTAACTATATTGAGAAGTAGGTCACTAGGATCGATCTGTACTTCAGATGCTGTCACAGGAGTGGGAGATGTGTTTAGCAAGTATGAAACAGCTTCTCCTGTACTAACTCCGTGACATATTTCAAAGTTTGGAGGATACACAGATGTTCAAGGCGAATTTATAATTCACAGTTAGTTTATTCGTTTGGCTATATTTTAAAGGTAGAAAACTACTTACTTATGAAAGTAATTTCAGTAAGGCAAAAAATTAAATCATTCTTCATATACTGAATTCTTTAAAGGCAAATTGATCGTGTGCGATACTTACATTGCATAAGAAAATTAAGAAATAATTCATGAAATGTGAAAGCAAATCAATTATTCCTTATTGATATAAGGCGAAATAAACAGACATTAATTAGGTCCACATTTGTTCTTAGTTTAGTTGTAAGGTTGAATTCGACAGATGTTCGGTGGATGTCCGGGCAAGGAAGTGTTTTCTTCTTCAACCGAAGGAGAAAGGCTGTTTCTAACGCTCGGCGTTTCATGCGATCGAGAACCATTCCCTCAGAAAACAATTTCAGAAATGCTCGCCTGATTACGTTCTGAGATTTCTTCGATTGACAGATAACAAGGGAGTTTATACCTGCAACATTTTTCATGGCTTTAAATATTGTCAGCGGCCGATGTCTGCTCATGTGTCAACGAAGAGCACGACCACCAATATCTTCTTCCAATTTCCCTTCTGCATAAACTTTATCAATTAGACTTTTCCTGGCGCCTGTCCCTTTTCCCAATTCATCTTCGCTGCCAATTGAAGCAACACTAACTTCCTGCAATGGAGGCTGGAGATAAGAATGCATGTCACCAGGAAGAAGTTTAGCTCTATCGCGAAATGCAAAGGCCTGTACACACGACCCAATCTGCTGGGCCCGATCTGCAGGCTAGTTGGCGCGGTAAATCGGGTGCTGCTCTACACACGACCCAATCTGCTGGGCCCGATCTGCAGGCAGTTGGCGCGGTAAATCGGGTGCTGCTTTCCACACGACCCAATCTGCTGGGCCCGATCTGCAGGCAGTTGGCGCGGTAAATCGGGTGCTGCTCTACGCACGACCCAATCTGCTGGGCCCGATCTGCAGGCAGTTGGCGTGGTAAATTCGGGTGCTGCTCTCCACACGGCACAATCTGCTGGGCCCGATCTGCAGTAGGCTGGCTCGCTCAGGCCTGGAAAGACGCATGATCATGGCTCCTTCATTTTCTAAATTTCAAAAAATAGGAAATGCATTGACTTTGTTGTCATTGAAGTCGATACGAAAGAGAAAATATAGGGCTAAAAGGTGGTTATTACAGAGAAAGAAATTTAGTCATACAAATATTATGAAAGAACTAGAATCATTCGATTTTAGAAATTTTCTGCGAATGGATACCGACACTTTCAACGATCTGCTCTACCTGGTGGCGCCTTTAATAAAGAAACAAGACACTATAATGGGGGGAAATGTGAGTATTCAAGAGCGATTAATGGTGACTAAAATTTTTAGCTACTTGAGCGAGTTACAGAGATTTGCAATTTATTAACAAGGAAGTGCACTTTTTACTTTTCCGTACTGTCTGTCTGTATGGCTGAAGAGAATTCAATGAAAATCGGTATGTAAAGTCTACAAACTAAAATAGAATTAAATTTCCCATCATTTATATCGTATACATTTTTACCGTACCGGCTATGATAACACAGATATTCATACATTTTTTATTTTTGTTGCTAAGACCATATCAACGCCGAGCTACGAGAAAATGGGTTAACATAATTTATTGAAAGTCGGTATATTGAGTCGGGGAATAAGAAACTACAGTCTAAGCTAAAAACAATTTTATTCACCCTAGATGAAATTGTAGTTTAGGAGAATGCGTCTACAATTTAATTTCAAATACCTATGTTATTGGTCTTATCGAAAAGTACTACATAACAAAAGTTATAGAGAATACAATTTCCGATTATTTATGTTTTATTCAGGTTTACCGTACGGACTATGATAAAAGTGGTAGTTCAGTGTCGGAAGGAAACTAAATGTGAAGGTCTACAATATCGAAAGCGCACAACATTGATCAAAAATAACATTACACAGACCATTGTTTGTTGTGATGTTCTTTGTCTCTTATTCTGCAACTCAACTCCGACAGTGCTGCCTACCGAGTATAACAGCCCGACAGAATATTGTCGGGAAATAAGTGGGGAGTTAGAAAACTTTCCTCTTTAGCATGCCATTGCTCTGGTTCATACATTTTCTGATACTGCTGGTACGTGAAACGCTGGTTCATCATAGTATTCCAGCTATTCGATCCCTACTCTGACGCGCTGTTTTGAATGAGCAGTGTGCACACTTAGTCCTAAGGCAGAGGCTCACTTAGTAGTAGTATGACCTGGTCTAGAATTACAATTTAGGCCTATTCCAAATTATAGCACCACAATTCACCAAATGACTCAAAATTCAACTCTGAAAAGAACCCTTTCTCAAGAAAAACTTCTTCGTCTTCACTTCTATTAAATTCTACATTCATTTTATTCCAAATTAGCAGTGAAGAGGGGGTTTCTCCTCTGGCTTGGAGGAAAAATTTGCCTCCAAGTCAAACAATTTTCCGCCGCCAGTGTAGTGAACTGAGATTTTCTGACCCATCGGGTGCTCCTAGGAAATAGATTAGTAAAAGGAGAAGTTTTTGCCCTGGGACTCGCCACTATTCGACCACCCCCTCCCCCGCCCCCCACCCCCCGCCGAAAAGATACGAATATTCACGGATCACGGCTGTCTGCTCTGTCCAGCTCTGGTACATTGGACTGTTTAGATCGGCAGCGTAGTACTGTTCGTTAAAAGTGAGAAAATGCGTGGTTTTTCATTTGATCGAGTATTTCATTGTAATGACCTATGTTCATTTCAGTTAGGAAAACCACTAAAACGGTCTTTCTGAGGATGTAAAAAAGGCAGATGGAGAGTGAGTGACTGTCATTATAATGGAAACTCCCCAACCTGATCGTGATTGATGGTAGGCAAGTGAGCCTAACCTAGTCCTCATATGAGAAAACCGTTTGGTGGCGTCCCCGTCGCTTTTCTAGGATAATGTTAAGAGAGCTATGCAATTTAATACACTCTTACTCACAACGTGTACATTACCTAACCCAGAATTCTGTATGCAATGTAGAATTCCGTAGAGAAGCACGGGTATATCAGCTAGTTAGAAATATATCTTCGCCAGTCCTCCTGAAATCCTGTATTTCCTGTTTGAGTACACCTCAGGGGATGAAAGCTGAATGGTTCTGTTAATGTATTTCTACATATTTCCTGTCTCAGTGCATTTAACTCTGTTATTTTTATTTTCATGTGGTTTTTGGATAGTGATGTGATACTCCATTCTCTTGCATATGGTGTGCTCTGCTCTTTTGCTTTTGAAAGGATTTCTTATTTGTTATAATATCAGCTTTGTGTTAATGTGTCAATCATTCATTTGAGATGTGAGGCTATGTTCTCAGTCACATAGTATGCCATACGAACTGGGGTATCAGATCATCATTTACAACATAGTGAATGAAAATGAAAATGAAAATGTATGGATTACAATGTACTGGGCATGGAAGTAGTAGAACTACATTATAATCGACGGAAGGTTGGGTGGGGGGAGCTGTAAGCATAACCGGATGTGCGTCACTGCGCCGGATGTTACTTCTCTGCGCTCTGTGTTGATAATAACAGTAAGATATTGCGCAAAATGCGCATTGTGGCGCCGTTTCAAATTTCGGACTGAAACTACTAGCGCCTAGTGGCTTGGTACCGAAATTCATCATTGAGTTACATCTCGATTCTATCCTCTTTGCTGGCTAACTTCAGCAGGTGATAAAATTACAACGGCGCGAGAGATATCGTCGTATTTTTTTCAATTTACTTATTAGTATGACCAACGCTCTAACGCTCATGTACTAGGTTCACGTTGTTTCCGACTGTCCTATATATGTTAGTAAGTCTAGAATCTATAACATACAGGATTTATGTATAGCAATACTTCCAATCCTGCACTAACGCTTATTGTACTTTGGATAACTTACATTTTATACGCAAGAAGAAGTAATAAGAACCAGAACACAAAACACTAGTATGGCAAGCTTGATAAGACGGAAAGTTTCGTAGTAAAACCGCAAGGTGTCAGAGCAGTCAAAATGCACTCATCATTTCTATGTTGCCAGCATTACATACGGAGCTGGCAAAAGACTACTGACTACTCGTCACTACCGATTTCACTCAAATTTATAGAACATGCAGAGCTTGGCTAGAAATGAAAGTACCCAAAGTGGGAAATCCCGATGGCCAAGCGTATAGAAAAAAAAAAAATGTTGACGCGGCTCTCGCGCAGTATAAGCCCCTTACGTTAGTGCGCACGCCGAGCAGCTGTTGGCGTAGTGGTAAGAGCTCGGACTGGTAATTCGATGGGCGTGGGTTCGACTCTCCGTGTAAAGAATATTTTTCTCAATTTTTATATTATTCTTCTTCTTAATCGGTTTACCCTCCGGGTCGGCTTTTCCCTCGGACTCAGCGAGGGATCCCACCTCTACCGCCTCAAGGGCAGTGTCCTGGAGTTTCAGATTTTGGGTCGGGGGATACAACTTGGGAGAATGACCAGTACCTCGCCCAGGCGGCTTCACCTGCTATGCTGAACAGGGGCCTTGTGGGGGGGGATGGTAAGATTGGATGGGACAGGCAAGGATGAGGGAAGGAAGCGGCCGTGGCCTTAAGTTAGGTACCATCCCGGCATTTGCCTGGAGGAGAAGTGGGAAACAACGGAAAAACACTTCCAGGATGGCTGAGGCGGGAATCGAACCCACCTCTACTCAGTTGAACTCCCGAGGCTGAGTGTACCCCGTTCCAGCCCTCGTACCACTTTTCAAATTTCGTGGCAGAGCCGGGAATCGAACTCGGTCCTCCGGGGGTGGTAGCTAATCACGCTAACCACTACACCACGGAGGCGGACTTTATATTATTCATTTAGTTTAATTTATTTTATTTATTTATATTCAAAGGGCATATAGGGCATCATTTTTTTTTTAATGAGCGCAGAATTGTAGAAAATTTGGAGTTGTGAACTTTCCCGACGTGTTCAAACAGAAATTATTCTTTTTTTCTCCTTCGTTGGCTATCTCCCCTCCTTGGGGAATGTATCATAAACGTGAATAGTCGTTTTGCTGTAGGATTCGTTTTCACCTGACAAGTGAAGGTTGGTCCTGGCGGCTGTAGACCTACACAAACAATAGATTATTGGCGCAGGTAGAAAAAAGTCTGACAACGAAATCCCAATTTTTTACCTTTTCTATGCCTTTTGCGTATAAATAAATACATAAAATGAATTATTCATCTCTTTGCGTAATTGGAAAATGAAAAATATAAAAGTTGACAGAAAAACGGTCTCCACACAGGGAGTCGAACCCACGACCATCGAATTACCAGTCCGAGCTCTTACCGCTATGCCAACAGCTGCGCGGCGTGCGCACTGACGTAAGTGGCTTATACGGTGCGAGAGCCGCGTCAACATTTTAATTTTTATTTTTATTTTCTATACGCGTGGCCATCTGGAGTTCCCACTTCGGGTACTTTAATTTCTAGCCAAGCCCTGCATGTTCTATAAATCTGAGCGAAATCGGTGTTGACTAGCAGGGAGTTGTGAGTGAAGTGCCCATGAAGACTTGCGCATATATTACTGTGTAGTCCCGGACGACCTATACAGGTTCACAATTGCGCTGTTGATCTTTGCACCACGTCGTGTTATATTCCAGAAATAGCCATTACATAAGGCATCTGTAGGATATGGGATCGAGGAAGATAGATTTATAACCCTACACTGATATGATGCTACACATGCCCTGCAAAAATTGTTCATTACTGTGTTATCTGTTGATAAGATACATATCTTCTAATATCCACTTTCCCAATCTACATCACCTTACCGGTGACCGGGAAATCAGATGGTGTCCTGTAAATCGCCACCAACATGGGTTGTTTCGAGTAAATATTACAGAGAGGCTTTCCCTTCATCTCTCGTTAATAAGTTTGGGCTTCACAGGTGGCGTGGTCTGCTTGTAAGAGTCAAGTGAATTTTACCGATTCCCATCACACTTTTTACAGACTTAATGCTGGTTGCATGCAATATATATTTTATACAGGCGTATTGAGAATCGACTATTGTCTTAGTTAGCTTTGAGTCCGAATTAAGCTCCTGATGCTGATGATGATGCTTGTTGTTTAAAGGGGCCTAACATCGAGGTCATCGGCCCCTAATGGTACGAAATGAAATAAGAAAATGTTCATCCACTGGCCAACATAAAATAAAAAATGTCATGAAGAATGAATGGATGGACATGAACTCAACCCGAAAAAAAGACAGTGGATCAGACTCAAAAAAAAAAAATCGTAAATTATATTATTACTGACCAAGGGAACGCTTATAAAGCACAATGATGCTTGATGTCTAAAGGGGTGCAAAATCCACGTCTAAGGCACCATAGAACGGTACATGTCGCGAGTAAAGTAGAACCATGGCATTTGTCATGTTGTGGTACTAATCAAAAGGAGCGAAGACTCACGGTGTTCCACAGAAGATGGTACTACTCACAAGGATTGCACTTCGTACAGGGAACGCAGACCTATGGTGTTTCTCACACAATGACGCCACTCAGAGCCAACGCAATCCGATAAGGTTCCCCACCTAGGTGTACTAAACACGGGCGCCGGTATTCCCGTGGTGTTCCTCACGTAGTGGGTACTAATCACAGGCAACGCAGACCCACGGTGCCGCTCATATAGCGGTACAACTCACAGGCTACGCCCAGACCCGCGGTGTTGCTCACATGGGTACGACGCACGGGTACTGGAAACACCCCAGGCTAGCCTTTTTACTGCTACTGATCACAAACCTATTTCGTACCAATTTAGTGATACTACTCGCAAGTACAGGCAACCCATTGTGTTCCCCGCATGATGGTACGAATCAAAAGTAGTTTCATGGTTCTAATTCAACCATCCCTTGGTCGCCCCTTGTAGTCGCCCCTTATGATAGGCAGGGGATACCGCGGGTGTATTCTACATGTGCGTCCCCCACCCGCAGGGGGTGAATTAAGCTCTGTCACTAATGTTTATTTTATTTACATTCACTTTGGTTTTAACTGATTATTTCCACCTTCCAATACTTTTTAATGGCTGATCTATTATTACACAAATTTAGCTTATCGTCTATTTTGAACTTAGTGAAACGTCTAATTAGTACATGTTTCGTCCCGATTAGTGGGATATCTTCAGCTAACAAGTGTGAATACAAAAACTGACACAGACAATAAAACAGTAAAAAGCAAAGCAGTCTTCTCCGTACAGGCCATGAAGGCCCTGATGGGGTGGCACGTGATGGGGTAGAGAGGTTAGCTCTACGACCGGCCGCTTTTGCCCCCAGTAATTAAATTGGTACTCATTTTTGGTGTAGGCCGAGTGAACCTCAGGGCCATATGCACCTCCGGAAGTGGAAATCTCTTTTCTTCAATTTTACGACTTCCTGACGGGGGTTCGAACCCACGTCCTTCCGGGCGAACCGAGCACGCCTTGACCGCCTCGGCCAGGTAGCCCCTACAATAAAATATTTAAAATTGATTACAATATGTTCAACACCGGTAAAATGTTTGGTGACACTTAACAAATCACGGTAACATTCTAGTCTATGAAGAATAACGTGCACTAATGAAAAGTATTGCAGAGTGTTATCTTCTTTGCTTCCTCTTCTAGGAACAAGAGCAGGTTGTCATTTTCATTAATGCTGCGTTTAAATTTGTTGAATATTTATGGTGGTTGAACGTACATATGTAAAATTAGTGCGGTTTACTGTCCGCCTCTGTGGTGTAGTGGTTAGTGTGATTAGCTGCAACCCCGGAAGCCCGGATTCGATTCCCGGCTCTGCCACGAAATTTGAAAAGTGGTATGAGGGCTGGAACGGGGTCCACTCAGCCTTGGGAGGTCAACTGAGTAGAGGTGGGTTCGATTCCCACCTCACCTATCCTAGAAGTGGTTTTCCGTAGTTTCCCACTTCTCCTCCAGGCAAATCCCAGGATGGTACGAAACTTAAGGCCACGGCAGCTTTCTTCCCTCTTCCTTGTCTATCCCTTCCAATCTTCCCATCCCTCCGCAAGGCCCCTGGTCGACATAGCAGGTGAGACCGCCTGGGCGAGATACTGCTCATCCTCCCCAGAGTCTGAAGCTCCAGGACACTGCCCTTGAGGCTGTAGAGGTGGGATCCCTCGCTGAGACCGAGGGAAAAACCGACGCTAGAGGTTAAAGAGATAAAGAAAAAGAAGAAGTGCAATTTACTTATGGATTTTATTTTCTGTTTGGACAGGGGTAAAGTCCTAAAATGAACTCACCTTCCAGGAGATGATTGGGTACAGTCTAATACAGGAATTCTTCTACTCCTCCTCCTCCTTTCTCTTTTCTGTTATTTTTCCAATCATCTGGGTTCGGCACTAATGTAGATAAAGCCCATTGCTACAGACTACACCTTTTTCCTGTGACAGAAAATTAACTATACATAGTTAAAATCCACGACACAACCGGGAATCGTAGCCGGGGCCATCTTATCCGAACGCCAGTACGCTGATCATTCAACCACCGAGGCGGAAAAGTATAGGAATACTGATCTTAGTAAATTGCATATACAGGCCATGGTATTATTATTATTATTATTATTATTATTATTATTATTATTATTATTATTATTATTATTATTATTATTATTAAAGCATGAAGTCGTCAGATAGCCTAACGTCTTGCCGACAGAGAATTTGCTGTTCCAGTCACCAACGCACGCTCCTCTTGAAATGACATTTTGACTTGTCTTTTTCTTGCAATTTGCTTTATGTCACACCGGAAAAAAATGAAATGACGTATGGCTTTTAGTACCGGGAGTGTCCGAGGACAAGTTCGGCTCGCCAGATGCAGGTCCTTTGATTTGATCCCCGTAGGCGACCTGCGCGTTGTGATGAGGATGAAGTGATATTGAAGGCGACACATAAGTTACACCCAGCCCCCGTGCCAGCGAAATTAATCAATTAAGGTTAAAATTCCCGACCCTGCCTGGAATCGAACCCGGGACCCCTGTGACCAAAGGCCAGCACGCTAACCATTTAGCCACGGAGCACACTGGGACAGGCAGATGTTATGGAGATAGGAAAGGGCTGGGAGTGTGAAGGAAGCGGTGCATCCCTAGCATTTGCCGGTGTGAAAATGGAAGCTAAAGGAAGCCATATTCAGGGCTGTCGACAGTAGGGTTCGAACCCACTATCTCCCGAATATAAGGTGACAGCTGCGTGACCCAAACCGCGCAGCTACTTACTCGATACGTTCTGATTTCTACACTTAGTTGTTCATACTTCTCAGCTAGTGATTAGTTCTTAAGTCATATCAAACGAGGGTATAATAAGGGTGATATTTAATACATAATTCATGTTTGTTTTCAGAGATATCCTTCCCATCACCGAACGTGCGTGGCTGTGGTTAGCTTGCGGAGCGTTCATGGAACTATTGGCTGCGCAAACTAACTTCAACCAACTTCCTCCTCGATATTGGCGAGGACCTACTCTCAAGTTCCTTTCAATTAGGAACCGCAGAGCAAGCGGGGCCAATTTAGCCGGCGTAGCGTTCCATACGACTCAAGGGAGAGTCCTCATTTCCGTCCTTGGCAAGTAATTTCTGTCAACTGTCAAACGACGTAACGAATTGTCGATGAAATACACCTGAGGGAAACTTGATTGTAGATTGCATATAAATAATTACTTTGATATTTTCTAAGTCTTTTTTAATTTCTTTATTTCTGTTCAAGTTGCTTTATGTCGCACCGACACATATATATCTAATGACGACGATGGGACTGGTAAGGGCTAAGAGTGGAAAAGGAGCGGACGTGGCCTTAACTAAGGTACAGCCTCAATATTTGCCTGGTGTGAAAATGGGGAAACCACGGAAAACCATCTTCAGGGCTGCCGACAGTGAGGTTCAAACCCACTATCTCCCCACTTAAGCGACTGCAGCTATTGAGCTCAGTCTTTTCGAAGTCTACCTGATCTATAATCTATCAGCAAGTATACAGGGTTATTCACCTAACATGTTACAAGGAAATAACTTCTAAAGCATTAAAGATATCATCATTCTGTTTTCATATTCGTAAATGGTACGCAAGGTCTTGTACAATAACGTGCTACTTATTCTCATGGGGTGATTAACAACCGAGATATTGATACTAACTCCATATTTTTAAATGGAACGACACAAATTCATACAGCTGATTTAAAAGTTCATCTGCGTACAAGTTCAAATATGTAAGTATTTTCAAAATCGGACAATTAATTTTTGGGATATAAGTAAGAACAGCATGCGCTGTTTTGCATGCCGCATTAGACGGCGTGAAGTCGGGTAAGGACATATTGAGGCGCAAGCAGTTTCCTGGGAGTGAGTTCAGCCACAGAATGGATACCAATCATGTAAGCACCTCGTACACATGTGATGGGTTTGCAAAGTGTGTATGACAGACGAACACATGACAGGACAGAAAAGGTTGATGTGTTTAAAAGGAATAAAATAAGTACTTTGCCTTGAAAGGAACATAACGAAAGCTATAATTGCCACTGGTTTTAGTGTACAGTTCATACTACTCTATGAGTTGAGAAATAAACATAACATAAAATACCGGAAGACATCGTTCTAGAAAAGCAAATGGTCAGAGCTGATCGTGGTAAGATGGCAGCAACACTTATTTATGTTTTATTTTACAAGCATTAATCTCCGCAGAGCTCCAGTGCGACTGTAGTAGCGCGCATTCGGGAGAGCGTAGGTTCGAGTCCTGCCTCGCCCAACCTGAAAGTGATTTTCATGGTGTCCCATGTTCAACACCAGGCAAATACCGGATAAGTACCTTTGTGATAGGCCACAGCCGACTTCCTTTCCAAATCCTTCCCATTCCCATCCGTGAGTAAAAACGCTAAAATGATACATGTCAAAACAAAAGAGTACAACTTTAATCTCCCTTTCCCGTTGTGTGTTCGACAGTCATACAATAACGTTGCACACCCAGGGTATGTTAGGGTACATCACATTTATGTTTACAGTACATGCCTGGTATCCGTTCTGTGGCTGGAATCAAGGCCAGGAAGCAGCTTGCGCCTCTGTAAGTCCTTGCCAGACTTCACGCCGTCTGATGCGGCAGCAAAACAGCGCATGTTGTTCTTATTTATATCTCAAAACGTAATTGTCCGATTTTAAAAATACTTACATATTTGAACTTGTACGCAGTTTATATTTTAGGCCAGCTGTATGAATTTGTGCCATTCCATTTAAAAATATGGAGTTAGTATCAATATCTCGGTTATTAATCATCCCATGAGACTAAGCACGTTACTTTACAAGGCCCTGGGTACCATTTACGAATATAAAAATAGAATGCCGATATCTTTAATGGTTTAGAAGTTATTTTTGTGTAACATGTTTGATGAATAATCCTGTATAGTGTATATACCGACATATCGCAACATAATGGCCGCGTTCATAATACACTACAATACATTCTTTTGTACATGACACTGATTCAGCAAGATGTCCATTGGAAGAATATGATCTTCATCAACCCAATACGGCCCTAAATGAGGCGTGTCTGTTCAATAGATGTTATTTCCACTTAAAAGAATTAGTATTTCGTGCACATGCATTGCAGTAGTTGAATAGGGCCTACTATCGAAAGCCATGTGAACTGCAGGTCAAACAGATGTAATTTCTTGGGTAAATACACCCCTACGTCCGCCTCTGTGGTGTAGGGGTTAGTGTTATTAGCTAATATCCCCGGAGACCCGGGTTCGATTCCTAGTTCTGCCACGAAATTTTAAAAGTGGTACGAGGGCTGGAACGGGGCCCACTCAGCCTCCGTAGGTCAACTGAGTAGAAGGGGTTCGATTCCCGCCTCAGTCATTCTCGAAGTGGTTTTTCGTGGTTTCCCACTTCTCCTCCACGGCCACGGCCTCTTCCTTGTATATCCCTTCCAAGCTTCCCATCCCCCATAAGGCCTCTGTTCAGCGAGGTACTGGTCCTCCTTCCCGACCCAAAGTCTCACGCTCCAGGACACTGCCCTTGGGGCGGTAGAGGGGGGATACCTCGCTGAGTCCGAGGGAAAAACCAACACTGGAGGGTAAACTGATTAAGAAAGAAACAAAGAAAGAAAGAAAGAAAGAAAGAAAGAAAGAAAAAACACTCCTCAAAACATGATCCGTGTCGAAAGTTCCTATAATTATATATTGTGGAAATAGGTGTGCGTTCAGAATTACCGAATGAAATTCCGGAACAAACGAGAGTATTTTACCTTCCCTTTACGGGTGGTAGGAAAGATCTTCACATTCAAAAGGATGTATACCTTGTGGGCTTTCATTGACAAATGAGTGCTATACCGGGCACACAGGCGTGTGTATGGCGACACTTGTTGGCAGGCAGTTGTACACTCGGCCGTAAAGGCACTCTTTGATATAATTCACTCGTAGTTTGGATGCGCCTTGCTGTGATCACTACACATTCGTACCTGTGTGATGGTAAATTAATACCATTGTGAATTAATGGTGTCTGTAGATATTTTGTGGTAAGCTAATTTAAGGACCGCATGTAACAAACATTATGCAATGATCATAGGCAGACATTGTTGAGATGCTGATTGTGATTGATTACAATAAGCTGTGGGTGACATTGTGGTCGAACGGACTGCGATTACATTGAACATGATGTGTGTGACGGTCGAGTGTCATGTTCTCTTGTTAATTAGTGTACAAATTATCTCAAACTGTTATAAAAATAGTTAAATATATGTATTTGTTGCCGTTTTGTTGAGTGCTTTTTTCTCATTCCCATTCAAAAGTGGTAATTTCCGATGTGTCTAAACAAAAAGGGCTAATTGTATGGTAGCCGATCAAAAGGAACTATTTCCATTTTGTTTATATTGACGTTAATATAAACGATAGAACACCCATCATGCACATATGGGATCACAACATGGTTCTAAACAGTTGTACCATACCCGATCATGCGTACGTCCTATGTGGCTTTCATCGTATGATTCTTGCATTTTCCTAAAACTTTCTTTTTGTGGATACAGGAACTTTTGGAAAGACACTCATCAAATACTGGTAATGAGATGAGTGGTGAATCCAGATGTTTGATGTACCTTTGAATATATGCTTACAAATCTTCTACAACACATATTTCGCGTGAGTTCGCAGGCTAACCAATACTCTGAAAGTGAATTATACACCACAAGGAAGTTCGAAATATTTTGTGGAATTATGCACGTTATATGGTAGGACGTGTGTAGTCCTGTTGTAAGTAATAGAGAGCACTGTATACACACAAGTAATTCGATTGCTTATTTAGAGTACAGCAGATGTCGCTGCCTACGGCCTGTGTTTAGCCTGGGATGAATTATGCCGTTTCAGTTGAAGACTGATAGTAGTGCAGAACGAGCTTCAGCTAGTGTTTACATTTCATGTGCTATTCGTATTTCCCAGTTTGACCTAACCAGAATTCCGAACTTGGTTCAGGGTGGACATACTGTATATAAGCAGCAGTATCATGCATCGCAGGCACTACACAAAGTGCAGTCTCAAAAACGTGGCGAAACTGACAGACCGAGGATGACAACGCCACGTAAATATCAGTACATCCGCGTTAGAGCGCACAGAAGATCAACTTCAACTCGCTCAACGATTAGGAGATAACTTCATGAGGGCAACCGAGATCCGTGGATTTACACAAACTGTATGCAATCAGTTGAGCTGCATACTGCCCAACTAAGAACATTTCAACCGATTCAACGTGTTCCGCTAGAAAATCGTCATCGTGTTGAGAAGAAAAGACGGGCCATCCAACATCTTAATTGGGGGTTGGATGAATGGCGTAATGTCACATTTGTAGATGAAGCACGGATATCGCATAGGCCAAATACATGACGACAAAGGGTGTGGAGACGTAAAGGATGTGGTGGAAAGAACCAGCATATGTATGAGGTGTATACCTTTTGAAGTGTTGGTGTAATGTTTTGAGCTGGGATTATACATGCACGTCGTATACCTTTGATACCAATTCAAGGGACGTTAACTATCCAGCGGTGTAATACCGATGGAATTCTTCGATAATGTGTACAACCGTTTAGGGATGGTTATGGTGCAGAATTAATTTTCGTCGACGACAATGTTCCCCCTCATCGATGTACATCAGTGAGGAACTTCATGAGAGACGTGGGTGTCAAGCATCTGAACTGGCCAGCTAATTCACCGGACGTGAACTGTATTGAGCATGCATGGAACAGGTTAAACCGGCTGTTAATGATCTCCACAACCTCCACACCCCCCTCCGACCTAATTAAAGATGCTCAGAAGGAATGAGGCCATATACCTCGACATGAGGTCAATATAGTGATCGCAAACATGTCACAGAAGAGGCCATTCGCGGTGCTAAGGCAGAGAGAAGAAGGTGAAACCTTCACTATAGAAACACAAATGGTAATCTTTTCATTACCGAGCTCGATAGCTGCAGTCGCTTAAGTGCGGCCAGTATCCAGTATTGGGGAGATAGTAGGTTCGAACCCCACTGTCGGCAGTCCCGAAGATGGTTTTCCGTGGTTTCCCATTTTCAAAACAGGCAAATGCTGGGACTGTACCTTAATTAAGGCCACGGCCGCTTCCTTCTCACTCCTAGCCCTTCCCTGTCCCATCGTCGCCACAAGACCTATCTGTGTCGGTGCAACGTAAACCAATTAGCAAAGCACTGCACTATAATGTCCAAAAAATATTATAATTTAATATTTCGAGGGGTTAGACTTGTTTGAAGTTTATAACAAATCACGGATAAGTGAAACGTCGAAACTCTCCCGGAAGCAACCTAAATCGGACTGCTAGGTAACAGGACCTTCTGGTTCAGATAGAAAACAACGAGAATCTACATCTAGCCGCATTTCCTTAGGTGATCCAGCCAGTCTTAGGTCTGAAGACTTAACAACATCAACAACAACAGCGTACATGGAGTCAAAGGAAATGCCTGCAACGCGATAACTGGGGGCATATTATTATTATTATTATTATTATTATTATTATTATTATTATTATTAAGGAGATATCCGTTGTAGTTAGAGGTGAAAGAAGGTGCGGGCTGGAATAGTTCTCAACTACAGAAGTTCGAAAGATGAATTAAAATTTCAACAAGGTTATATTTTCAAAACTTAACAATGGTAACATAGAATTTGAAAACTTAACGAGTCAACAACAAGCCAAAAATCAAATACAGAAAAATTACAAGTGTTAGAGGATTATTACAAGGTCTGGGCTTCGAGCCCCACAATCACAATCCTTGAGCTATTAGCCCAACTTTACCAAGGTACAAAATTGAACAAAGGGGCAGAAAACCCCGTCATGCCAAGGAGCACATGCTCCAAATTACAATGTTAGGCCTCCTAGAGGCACACAGAAATCAAATTTAGGAAAGAGCAGACCCGCTCTCAAAGTTTCAAGCCTGTCAAAGGCCACAACGAATTTTACTTCTATCTGCCCTCAAGGCACACAAGGAAACAGGGGTATTTAATACCCAACCTACAGGACCTTCGCAAGTTACTGGCCCAAAGTACTGAGAGAACTGGAGGCGTGAACTTGCACTCCAAATACATTTTTAAAACCTAAGTGGTTCTAGGCCGATACACAGGGGCTAGTCCCAAGCTAGGGAGGTGACCCGTATGAGAAAACTTTAATAAATTAAGGAAGAGAAGAAACGGTTATGAAAACGTAGTCACCTCAATTTCAAAAATGAAGGGGAGCGCGAGATGGTACAGCACTCTCTATCCCCACTTTACAGTAAAAGATATTTGTAGTTTTTACATAGACAGAAGAGGAATTTACATTTTGAAATGGTAGGTTACATATTAAAAGGTTTCCAACCCTCCCCGAGAGTTTAAACTGCTGAGCTAGCGAGAAATAAAGATGTTAACAGGCCATTACCTTGTTGAAGAGTTACTGCTTGAAGAAAGAGGCGCTTCCCGCCCCCTGCTACATATCCACACACTAAGTTAGATGTTACTGAAGTGGCACCAAGACAATTTTTTTTCCAATGTTTTCATTCCCCTCCCTGAAGGGCCACCTTGAATGTTACGCCTTCACCCAGGCCAGGAGTTTCGGCTGGTTGGGGAAGGAACGATAGTATGAGGAGGAGGATAATTGAAGTAAGGGATGAGGAGGTGTGCACGGATATGTAAATACCGGGGATGTGTTTAGGGAGTAAAAGTTTAGAGGAGAGTACGAAGGGGGATATGAAGGGTTAGTAACCAAGACCTCGTGGAAAATTCGAGACCTTTCAAGAATGAATAGACACACCCCCTCAACTTTATTGGATAGCTTAGAGCTACATATCCATATCGTAAAAGACATACACTATTGGTCAAAAATTAATTAAATTAATTCGGGATTGGCTGAGTTCAAAACTGGCGGACAGAAAGATTAATATTGCCAACCCAAAAAATAAAAGAACAAAATGTAGTAAAGACAAAACTTAAGAATACAAAATGTCTTCAAGAAAGTTCATTCCTTCGCACCAGAGTGCGTAATCATAGTTTTTAGTAGAGACATCTGGTAGAGAACGTCCACACTTCTTGATCAATTACCAATAAAAACACATCAAAATTCACACAGAGCCATCTTCGGAGAAACTGTTGAGTTAATACAGTATTTTATAGTTCAGGCTTTCTCCTATAGAGGAGTTTCAACTGGCGCAATATTTGAACTAGCGGCGTGGAGGTGTACCGCCCGGTACAATTATTATTATTATTATTATTATTATTATTATTATTATTATTATTATTATTATTATTATTAGCAGTTATTAACAGTGGCAAACTCTTGGCAAGGTTCTGAAGTAGAGGGGCTAACTTTTCGATATTGATCATCCTCAAATTCTTAAGACAATTAAAATGAATGTGTATGCTTTTTTTTCTGAAAAACTGCACTTTTCAGTGCAAAACGGATCGGCGTTTAGAGTAGTGTCACTGAATGTAGCATTCGGTACAAGGCCATAGTAGCTGCTTCATAATGGAGCAACTTGGGCATTTGAGAAGAATCGGGTAAATGATCTTATAACTCATTATTATTATTATTTTTATTATTATTATTATTATTATTATTATTATTATTATTCTAGTGACCAGTTCAGAGCTATTTTATCTTAACACTCAAAATCATCTCTCAATTTATCAAAACTCTAGTTAATGATGCTCATACACATGGAGATGGGTTCATTTGTGACTTACGTAATTTTGCACTATACTAATGTCCAAAAAATACTTTAATTTAATATTTCGAGAGGTTAGAATTGGTTGGCGAATTTATAACACATGACGGACACAGTTTCGACTGCAATCAAGCGGGAACTAAGAATTTCACCCCGTGCAAACCTCCAACATCAACACGTTGTGAGATTCTCAACTTTGGCCTTTACGCTGACATGAGTTAGTTAACTTCACTTGTTACCGCGACAAGTGGCACTCTGACATGTCTCACGGGCCGGCCACTGATGTCCTCAGAGTAACTCAATCGATTGAAGGCTGTGGTGGGATGGGTGGCGTCGACCGACCTCTCGATGGCATCGTGCCAACACCCTGCGGCAATTAGCTGCAGTGGGGACGCTCTTACGCAAGTTGTTCAAGTGTTTTCTTTCTTCTGCAGACGCCTATCAGAACATTTTTATGGCTTCTCTGATGTAGAAGAGGACTTTGTTTAATTTACTTCCTTGTATTGCCACCTAAAAGAAGTGCCCAGTTATGAAGCTTAGATCAATTTTAACATAAGAACTGAAGGTCTCAAACTTAACTGAGATATTCTATCTAGGTGAATGCTGGGATGGTGCCTGAAATTCAGTTTGCTTGACACCAAATTTTAAAAAATCATGGCACAACAGCCCCGAAGGGCCTTAGCTTACAAAGCAACCGCTGCTCAGCCGAAGGCCTGCAGATTACGAGGTGGCGTGTGGTCGGCACGACGAATCTTCTCGGCCGTTATTCTTGGCTTTCTAAACCGGGGCCGCCATCACACCGTCAGATGGCTTCTTAATTGTAATTACGTAGGCTGAGTGAACATCGAACCAGCCCTCAGATCCAGGTAAAAGATCCCTGACCTGACTGGGAATCGATAACAAAACCTCAGGGTGGGAGGCAGCCACTCTGTCCCTGTACCATAGGGTAGGCTTCTTAGGTACCAATACCAGTGGACTACTAACCAACCCGTGATAAAAATAAAGCCACTTAGCCTCATATCTGGAGACTCAGGACCAGTTCAATGATTCTTCACCCGGTTGGGTGCAGCTCCATTGATGAGTAGATAACGTCTTGATTTCGGTTCTTGGAAACCTAGGTTAGATTCACGGCTAGGTCGAGGGACTTTGGTCTTCAGGTCCCCTGCCTCGGAGACTGAGTGTTTGTGATGTCCCCAATATTCCTACAGCTCGCATACCACCCGCAACACTATCCTCCACTACCCTAACACGCACTTTACCATACACGGCAGGTACCGCCTACACAAGGGATATCACAAACTAGCAATAGCCACAAAAATTATGTTATATCCTGGTTGGAACAGATAACACACCCTCATGAGTAGAGCAGCGCCTGGCAGCAGACAGCGTAAGCTGAGCTTTTCCAAAATTATTCTGAGGAAATAAAACCAAATACATTACTTGAATTTAAATTTATTATTATTTTTTGTTGCTATTTGCTTTACGTCGCACCGACACAGATAGGTCTTATGGTGACGATGGGACAGGAAAGGCCTAGGAATGGGAAGGAAGCGGCCGTGGCCTTAATTAAGGTACATCTCCAGCATTTGCCTGGTGTAAAAATGGGAAACCACTGAAAACCATCTTCAGGGCTGCCGACAGAGGGGTTCGAACCCACTATCTCCCGGATGCGAGCTCACAGTTGCGCGCTCCTAACCGCACGGCCAGCTCGCCCGGTGAATTTAAAATACTACTGGTACTAAAATATGCTCGCAGTGGATCTCTGTAGTGAGTAAATAGTGCTTTTTCGGCCAAGATCAGCCTTCAAAACTCACTCGATAGTGAGTGGGGAGAGAAGGTGATCACTGATACGCCATGACTACATCTGCTCCATGCGGGCCTATATTCTGTTCACGTAATGTGTGAAGTAAGGTCGTGCATGACGTAATTCAGAAGAGAGTGGACCCTAGTCGCACATTCTGTCATGGTGATGCTCTCCCTTCTTTCTTTACTCTCTCCCAGTTAGTGTCATTGTGATGCTCTCTCTCCCACTCTATTCCTTTCACGCTGACTAATCCTTGGACCAGCCGGTTATGATGCTGTCTGCGCAGACACAGATAGGTCTCATGGTGACGATGGGACAAGAAAGGCCTAGGAATGGGAAGGAAGCGGCCGTGGCCTTAATTAAGGTACAGCCCCAGCATTTGCCTGGTGTGAAAATGGGAAACCACTGAAAACCATCTTCAGGGCTGCTTCATTTGCTACTTCAAAGATTCCGTGAAAGGAGATTAGCTACACTATTTTTGGTCTCGGGTTCCCCAATGACTGATTGTATTTAAAGTGGAAAGTAATGAGTCCTGCAGCTGTTTTGCTAAAGGAATATATTTTTAACGTTGTGTAAAACTTCAAATAGGTGTCGTACCTTTCATATATCACTTCCATAGATATAAAATGGGGGGCGGAATTAGCTTAGTGACATAGCTATTGGCCTTCCACCCAGATGACTGTTATTTGAATCCCGGTCGATTCTGACTTCGAATTTTCACTAGAAAAATCACGTGTCGTCAGGAAAAGCATCCGGCCTTCAAACCCCCGTCAAAACTAGCATGAGCCTGGATGACTCCAACAACCCTAGAAATGCCTGAGAGAAGCCGAGAAAAGTCAAGTGTCGATAGAAAAGTATAAATTCTTCAACAGAATTCGATTCGGTAGACATACCAAAAGCAAGTTGTGCTGCGTGTCTCTCTTCGAGCAAAATATTGATTTATATGTAAGAATAGCCCGGATCTAAGCTAAAAATTTCTCAAAGAAGGCGGTACAAGAAATATCGGTGGATGGTAGGGAATAAAACAATATACACATAGGTCTATTATTATTATTATTATTATTATTATTATTATTATTATTATGTTATCCTTCGATAGGGCCTGCCTCTTACTCGCAGGCCCCGGTTTCGATTCCCGGCCAGATCAGGGATTTTTACCTGGACCTGAGGGCTGGTTCGAGGTCCACTCAGCCTACGTGATCAGAAATGAGAAGCTATAGTTGGGGACAAAACATGACGACCTCAGTTCCTGGAAGCGAGCTGGAAGCCAGTAGTCAATCACACCCTGCACCCTGCTGAGTTGACAAGTTCTAAGTGATCCTTGTTTGTTTTGGAGAGGCTGCCAAACCACTTTCTTCCTCATTCTCTGTAGTATTTACCCTTTCTTCATGTAGAGTGCAGTAGCCGATTTGGCAACTCTGGCTGCAGTAGAGGTAGTAAATCCTATAAGTCGCTAATAGACACAGAGCTGCCGCTGGAAAGTAGTGGTGTGAGGCGAGGTCGTCATGATTTGTCCCCAACTATATCTGACGGTGAGATAGCGGCCCTGGTCTAGAAAGCCAAGAATAACGGCCGAGAGGATTCGTTGTTCTGACCACACGACATCTCGTAATCTGCAGACCTTCGGGCTGAGCAGCGGTCGCTAGGGAGGCCAAGGCACTTCAAGGGCTGTAGTGCTATGGGGTTTGGTTTGTTTGTTTTTATCCTTAGATAGGTGTTCCTAGATAATGTCTAAGCCGTATGTCATGATGGCGTCTGTTTGTACGTAGACTTTTTAAATCTTAGCAACATATAACTTATTAGGAACGCTCTGCCATCAGCTGAATATATTTGGAAGTGGGGAAAGGTTGAGGATCAAAGATTATTTACCAGGGAATAGTATTCTTCCGTGATCGGAGGAAGTATATACTCTCTGGCTTGACAGGTAGGAATCAAGCATAGGTGCATGCAATCACATTACTAAAGATGAAAATCACATATATCAGAATATTCATGAAAGTATTAGTCGCTTAGCAACTTGCTAAGTACAGAATGTATTGCGGGTTAGGGTAAGCCTTCGCCTGCAATTATTGGAGTGATCAGCGAATGATTTGATTTTATGATTACTCAAAGATGGCTGAACTTAGAGACCTATCAATATCTCATAATCCACCGGTAGGTAATTTCGGAGAAAATAAAACTATAATGAAGTAAATCGGTCCAGTGGAACGGATGGATGGATTTGCCAAAGCTGCTTTTAGTAAACTCTTTTTAGATAGAGATTATTGTTATTATTATTAATAGCTGTAGTTCCCGGCCTTGCCCGATTGGTTTATGAATGTTTACTTTTAAGATTAGTATTAATAGTTAGTTTTGTGCGAAGTGAATTTTTTTTTTTTTTTTTTTTTTTGCTAGTTGCTTTACGTCGCACCGACACAGATAGGTCTTATGGCGGCGATGAGACAGGGAAGAGCTAGGAGTGGGAAGGAAGCGGCTGTGGCCTTAATTAAGGTACAGCCCCAGCATTTGCCTGGTGTAAAAACGGGAAACCACGGAAAACCATTTTCAGGGCTACCGACAGTGGGGTTCGAACCTACTACCTCCCGAATACCGGATACTGGCCGCACTTAAGTGACTGCAGCTATCGAGCTCGGTGAAGTGAATTTTTATAGAATTCCGTTTTGGGATATTGATTTTTAACATCTATTATGAAGCTTTAGAGTTATTTATATGTATTTGATTTCAGGTTTTCGATTATTTAATCATCAAGTATAACTTTATCCTTGTTGTAGCTCGAATTGACTGGGAAGTATTTGATCCTTTCAAAAAATTAATAAGGGGGTATGTATTAGTCGCGCTATAGATATGATCTACACGATTTCAACTCTCTTTGAGACTGTCACCTATCAGCCTTGTGACTCCAAAAGCAGTGGATTCAACACTAATCTCGTCATTTTAGACTATTTACTATCAAACCCCATTCTTCCTCCCGTCTCAATGGAGGCTGAACGTGGACTGAAACGGTATTCAGAGTGTTACAGTTCCTCTCAGTGACACAAACATTGGTTCAAACCCGGCAGAGGTAGTCGGATTTTTGAAGGGCGGAAAAAAGTCCATTCGACACTCCATGTCGTACGATGTCGGCATGTAAAAGATCTCTGGTGATACATTTGGTATTTACCCGACAAAATTAATTAAATCTCAGCCATAGACGCCCAAGAGAGATCCGGTTTACTCTAGGTCCGCTAGATGGCAGACAGAGTAAGCCGGAACGACGAAATTGACGAGCAGACAGCCAGATGGCGTCAAATCGAAATGTCTGCAAACGGTAGCTGAGGCCATACGATTATTATTATTATTTATTTATTGGATTAGACTTCAATAAAGTTTATTTTCTATTATTTTCAAATGCCATATGCCCCCAGCGGGGGTTGGTATGTTTTATCTCCATAGTATTATTCTTCCAGATGGTAAGTCGTATGTCTACCAAGATTCGTTGAGCACTATTCTAGAACATACTCACATACACCCATAATGTAAGACTTAACCATCCAGAATATCACAGTTCAACTCAGCGACCTCGTAAATGATGGTATTCGACATTAATATAAGTCATTTTCGTTTATTTTCATGTTTCACCACCTCCGCTAGGATTCCTAGGGGTGTTTTATACAACAGTATTTTTTTAGATAGTAAGAAATATGTGTACTAATTTTGTATGAGGGCTATGTTGAAAGAAACACTTATACATCCGTAATTTCGGTAGCTTTGGGCAATTTCCTTTCCATCCCTTCTCATCTCCATGCCGATGGGGGCTGAAGATGGACTTCAGCAACGTCCGGAGTGTCATTATTCTTCTTAGCGACTACGAAAACTATGGATTCGACACTATTTTCGATTATGTGTCACTCCCCCCTCGCCCCCCGCCCGAGAGGGCGCTGAATATGGACTTTAGAAAACCCGGTGTGTAACTATTCATCTCAGTGACCCCGAAAACTGTGGATTCATAACTATTTTCGACTATTTTATACCTATCCCCTTCCTCGACCCCTACCTGTAAGGGATAAAAAGTCCGGAGTGTCACTATTCATCTCAATGCCGCCTTGAACTGTGGATTCGACACTATTTTCGATTATTTTTATATCTCACTGCCCCCTCGCCCCCACGTCTATTATTATTATCTCATGTAAGTTGTGTTCCGTTTAGCTAATCCAAATAAAATACCCACGCTCTACCACTGCTCATAACATCAGAAGACGTGCCTTATGTTATTACAGAAAATCCAATAGCACAGAGATTTCGACTGAACTCTGAAAACTTGTCTCCCCAAAGGCTGTTGTCTGTTTGTTTGAACAAAAGTTGTCCTGGTAGGCCAAGGCCAATCTTAGGGTGGAATGAACTTCACATTAGCCACCCCCAGTATGTAGGGAATGGTTTTATGTCACAGCTCTCTTCTGGAACATAAAACTGTTATTCGTCCTCCCTTCCTCCCTTCCTTCCTTCCTTCCTTCCTTCCTTCCTTCCTTCCTTCCTTCTATTGGTATTTTGCACATAAACGGCTCATGAGATCTTCTCTTAGGGCTTATCTATATAAATAATAATAATAATAATAATAATAATAATAATAGTAATAATAATAATAGTAATAATAATAATAGCAGTAATAATAAATACCGAGGAATTTGCTATGCGGTTTGACTCTCGAAGCTTCCAGTCGGGAGATAGTGGGCTCGAACCCCACTTTCGGCACCCCTGAAGATGGATTTCCGTGGTTTTCTCCTTTTCACACAAGGCAAATGCCGGGGCTGTATCTTAATCAAGGTCACGGATGCTTCCTTCCTACTCTTAGCCTTTTCCTATCCCATCGTCGCCATAAGACCTATCTGTGTCCGCGCAGCGTAAAGAAAATTGTAAAATAATAATAATAATAATAATAATAATAATAATAATAATAATAATAATAATAATAAACATTTTCTCTGGTGGAGGCAACGAGAGGTGACAAGGTGACAAAGAATACTAAGTACAGTATTTGGAACAGTCAATAATTTAAAGTGATACATTGCACATATTTATTGTAGGATGTTATGCGTTACAACATTCATCCTCCGCGAATTAACTAAGCACCTCCACAATCCTCGTAAGAAGAAAAAGCTTAATGCATGTCACACGAATGGGTAAACACAGATGGTCTGTGAAATTGATGGATTTTGTTCGCTGTGGGAAGAGACTACTGGGCAGACCAGAAGAGAAGGTGGAGTGATATGCAGGACTTCGCAATGTGAGGCAGGTCGGCATTGAGAACGACTGGTGGGAGAGAGCAAAAGACAGAACACAGCGGTGGCGAAACCTGTAGCTACGCACAGTTCACTCGTTCCTGTCGCGATGTGATGATGGTGTGATCCTATGTCAGTCGTTTTTATAAACATAGATGCTTCAATGTGGAATTATCTATAATTTATTATGCATGCGAAATTTTACAACCGTAACATGCAGTAACGGTGATTGGAAATTAGAAGCGGGGGTGGGGATGAGGTGGAAAAATAATGTATAGGCAACAAAATGTACCCGAGTTTGTGGGATATAGTGGATATACATCAAAACTGATAAACAGTTACGAAATGGTAAGTTTTTTGATGCGCTCCGAGCGAATTTCGATAGAGAGGTAAAGGTTGACAGCGTAAGTGCGGTAATAATAGTTATCTGAGATTTTGATTCAACCGGGCGAGTTGGCCGTGCGGTTAGGGGCGCGCAGCTGTGAGCTCGCATCCGGGAGATAGTGGGTTCAAACCGCACTGTCGGCAACCCTGAAGATGGTTTTCCGTGGTTTCCCATTTTCACACCAAGCAAATGCTGGGGCTGTATCTTAATTAAGGCCACGTCCGCTTCCTTCCCATTCCTAGGCCTTTCCTGTCCCGTCGTCGCGATAAGACCTATCTGTGTCGGTGCGACGTAAAATAAATAGCAAAAAAAAAAGAAGTACTAAACAATAAAACTTTCACTTAAGGACAGTATCACTTTTCTTCTTCTTCTTCTTTTCTTCATGGGGCCTCTAAACATTAGTTCCTAATTAGCGTCGACCTCTAAGATCTTTTGCTACCATGTTTTCCCTTCATTCTCACCTAAATATACTTGCTACCTTCACAAAGCTGCAGATTGTTCTTACTGGGTCTTCTTGGATTTTCTCTCTCTCTCTCTTCATCTGGTAGTCCTAGAGTGAGGACAGTTTAACACACGTATTACAATTAAATATAAGTATTTCCTTAAAATTTCCTTAAAAACCAAACATCAATCACAAGCTTGCTGGACTGCGTGTTTAAGGCATATAAAAGACCCGTGTCGTCCGGCTCCATGGCTAAATGGTTAGCGTGCTGTCCTTTGATCACAGGAGTCCCGAGTTCGATTCCCGGCAGGGTCAGGAATTTTAACCGTAATTGGTTGATTTCGCTGACACGGGGGCTGGGTGTATGTGTCGTCTTCATCATCATGTAATATAAAGACCTGCACCTGGCAAGCTGAACTTGTCCTCGGACACTCCCGGCACTAAAAGCCATACGCCATTTCATTTTTTCCAACGTGTCCTCACCATTTTGATCCATTTTCAAGATGCAACTCCCACCCACTTAAGAGAAAATGGAATTTGAATATATCGAGAGTGCTTCATAAGACTAGCACTCGATACATTCGAATAACGAACGTTCACCGCAACAAACAAGCTCTCTGCTTCACAACGGTAATGCTATAATTAACTGCTGAAAAATAACTGGGCGGCTCGGAGCAGTTACCTGGTGATGACGTAAACGAGCTTGCGTATACGGTAATTCTATTCTAAAGTTACATAGGCTAGAACACATTACGCAGAAAATGAGATTTTGACAACACGAACAGGAAATCCCGCTCTACAAACCTGTTTTACTAGCACGTCCAGTGTATGAGCATGCGAAAATTTTAAGCTTGCAATACTTCTGTATCGTTTATAATAGAAACTGAACTATTATATACTGTAGTATGAAACATATACATGTGTACTATCAATGTAATAATTACTAGCACAAATTGCCGGATTATTATCCAGAGTCACTCATTTTGTCATACTGTATACAGGCTATGTAACAATACCACACATGCAGGGATGTTCTGACTTCTGACTCACCAACTTTTTAAATGCAATCGATTCCTGCGATTTACAACGTTCCATTTAAAAGAGCGGCTAAATATTTGTATTCTGAATCATGTATTATATTATTTATTTCGTTCTTAACCTGTTTACCCTCCAGGGTTGGTTTTTCCCTCGGACTCAGCGAGGGATCCCACCTTTACCGCCTCAAGGGCAGTGTCCTGGAGCTTCAGACTCTTGGTCGGGGGATACAACTGGGGACATTGACCAGTACCTCGCTCAGGCGGCCTCACCTGCTATGCTGAACAGGGGCCTTGTGGGGGGGATGGGAAGATTGGAAGAGATAGACAAGGAACAGGGAAGGAAGCGGACGTGGCCTTAAGTTTGGTACCATCCCGGCATTTGCCTAGAGGAGAAGTAGGAATCCACGGAAAACCACTTCCAGGATGGCTGAGGTGGGAATCAAACTCACCTCTACTCAGTTGACCTTCCGAGGCTGAGTGGACTCCGTTCCAGCCCTCGTACTACTTATCAAATTTGGTGACAGAGTCGGGAATCGAACCCGGACCTCCGGGGGTGGCAGCTAATCACGCTAACCATTACACCACAGAGGCGGACATTATATTATTTTAGGACAAAATTACTATTAGTACTCAGTTTAGGATGTCTAATTGATCATCTTACCACGTTTCATTGCAACCGGTACGGTCCAATCCAAACAGTTTTATTATTAGTCTAGTACCCTACGAGAACTTATACACTGAAAATGAATAACCATATAACGAACCCTTAACTTAACATGAATTTTATCTAATCAGAGATTCTATTTATTTGCATACTCGTTCATATAAAATCAGGTAGACTTGATTAGTAAGCAACTGGGTGAATGGCGGCCAGACTCTTGCTACACTGTTAGGTTGTTGTACATGATGCAAGTTCCAGTAGCTGATTCCTATTCGTGTACCTCTTACATTGGTGCACGCTCAGAAAACCAGTTACTGGAGAAAATATATTGGTAACTATGACACATTTGGGGGCGGGGCTAATCTTTATGGACTGGTTCGCGATCTGTAGGAGTGAGTAACTCATAGAGGGTGTGATCTACTGGGGCCACCAACCTTGTAATTGTTGTACTAGACAGAAGAAGTGTTAACATTTACAGAATTATAGTAACATACTGTGCATAATTGTAAGGACATACTCCATGATGAATTCTCCACTGATTTAATTTAATATGCCTTAGCACAAATACTAATGGTTTACGAGATAAACAAGTCAAAATTTCTTCAGATTATTCCACTTATTTCTGCGGTCGCTGGAGCCACCCAGACTCATTTTGGTTTTGACCGGGGATTTAAGGCCGGATATTCTTCGTCTGACGCCACGCGATTTCTGAGGTGAAAATATCAACACAAGGCTGACCGGGATTCGAACCTCAACCTTCTGAGTGGGAAGACAGCAGATGAACTACTGAGCTAATCATGCCCCCCACCCGAAGAAAACAAGTCCAAATTTAGGCAGATATTGAACTATCGAATAAATTTGTCAATTTGGTAAAATTTGTTATGTGAGAGGGGAACAATTTATTAAGAAACGATTGATGATGATGATGCCCCAATTAAAGAGTATAAATAATAATAATAATAATAATAATAATAATAATAATAATAATAATAATAATAATAATAATAATAATAATAATAATGTCATTTGCTTTACGTTCCACAAACTACTTTTACGGTTTTCGGAGACGCCGAGGTACCGGATTTTGTCCCGCAGGAGTTCTTATACGTGCCAGTAAACCTACCGACACGAGGGTGACGTATATTAGCACCTTCAAATACCACCGGACTGAGCCAGGATCGAACCTGCCAAGTTGGGGTCAGAAGGCCAGCGCCTCAGCCATCCGAGCCACTCAGCCCGGTATTAAAGAATGTACTTACGATTTAATAAATATGCAAAATATCAAATTTCATATATTTACTTTCTTCAAATTAATGTGGAAAGTTCAGCTTTATGATTCTGCTTTTACTGCGGTTTTGGTTTTACACTTTCTGGAAAAAAGATGATGATGATGATGATGATGTTTAAAAGAGCCTAACAACTAGGTCATTGGCCCTCGATAAAAAGATACATGGGTCACAGACGTATGGGTACCAGACACATGGGCCACTCTTTTTCGACCATTGATATGTCTGGGTCAATGAATGTAGGCAATGACTTTATGGGTAGTAGGGTCTGCTACACATGGCGAGTTGGCCATGCGGTTAGGTGTGCACGGCTGTGAGCTTGAATCTGGGAGATAGAGAGAGAATTGAGAGAGAGATAGTTGGCAGTTGATTAAGCACAAATCAAGCCTTGATCGGTCAACACTCGGCTGGCTCCATGGGTAAATGGTTAGCATTCTGGCCTTTTGTGCAAAGGGTCTCGGGTTCGATTCCCAGTCGGGCTGAGGATTTTAACTTTCATTAGTTAATTCCTATGGCTCGGGGGCTGGGTTTTTGTGACGTTTTCAGCATTAGATTTCATCTTAGATAGGGCCCCCTCCTCACAGACGCGCAAGTCGAATATACGGCGTCAAATCGAAAGACCTGCACCAGGACTCTCCGGAGACCAAACACCATTATTATTATTATTATTATTATTATTATTATTATTATTATTTAGTCAACACTTTTTATATTTAGACGTTCTTTCTTTCTTAATCTGCTTACCCTCCAGGGTTGGTTTTCCCCTCGGACTCAGCGAGGGATCCCACCTCTACCGCCTCAAGGGCAGTGTCCTGGAGTTTCAGACTCTGAGCCGGGGGAAACAACCAGGGAGGATGACCAGTACCTCGCCCAGGCGGTTTCACCTGCTATGTTGAACAGTGGCCTTACGGGGGGATGGGATGATAGAAAGGAATAGACAAGGAAGAGGGAATGAAGTGGCCGTGACCTTAAGTTAGGTACCATCCCGGCATTTTCCCGGAGGAGAAGTGGGAAACCACGGAAAACCACTTCCAGGTTGCTGAGGTGGGAATCGAACCCACCTCTACTCAGTTGACCTGCCGAGGCTTAGTGGACCCCGTTCTAGCCCTCGTACCACTTTCCAAATTTCGTGGTAGAGCCGGGAATCGAAACCGGGCCTCTAGGGGTGGCAGCTAATCACATTAACCACTACACCACAGAGGTGGACTACTGCACTGTTACCTAGTTTTATGCATTGATTCCCCTCTTCGTTACACCCGGTCACGAGACACGACACAGTAACATAGTTAGGCCTACAGGGTAAAAGGACGTTGCTATATGATTTCAAGATGCCAAGTTTTGCGAACGGATAATAAACCATTTCGCTAGGGTTCAGAATCGAGTACAAAAAATGCTCGCTGAACACTAGTACCACACAGTTTGCTTACAGGTGAATAGCGCCCCTATAACCATGTGCACGTTAGTTGGGCTGCAGCAAACGATATTGGAAGGGGCTGCTGAATCACACTGTGTACTCGACACGACCAAGTAAGTTAAAAGAAATGAAGTGCTTCTTCCAAAGCGATAAGTGTTACAAATTAATTGAGTTCGCTGTAAGAACACTGTAATCCTTATTACGGTTCGTTCCGGTTTCACGTATCATTGGTGTCGTCTTAACCTCTTCATACTATAGCAAAGCAAAACCATTTTCATACAGGCCATGAAGGCGTTAGGGGAGTGGAAGGTGAAGGCTTCTACTATCCGTAACCTCTGAACTACGTGGGACTGAGTGGTTAGCTCTAGCCTTTGCCTTCAGGAATTAACATGGTATTCGTTTCTTGTGTAGACTGATTGAACCTCGTAACCATATTCCTCTCCAGGTGTGGAAATCTATTATCAAAATGTCCATAAAATTCTACTATTAATAAAGACCATGGAATGGAACGTTCTATTCAGCGATCATTCAGGGGGTAACTGCATATAGCCCGTAGAAAATGCTAAGTTCAATGGATAAGGTGACAAGAGAAATCATATCTGAAGTCGCTTAGAACCATATTATCTACTTTTTTAAAATATTTCATTCAATTTCCGATCGTGAAATACTTGCAGAAGTAGCCTGTAATCATTTTACTTTGTTTCTTTTAAACATTAAAATGTATTTATGTTTGTAAAATATCTACTTAAGTAAACTTGTAGCTATTTCGTTTAACTTATTTTAACCACTTAATTCAGTTTAAGAACAACTTTATTTCACTTCAATCTGTTTTAGCTAATTTTCAATGTTCAATGACCTAAGACGGTTTGGAATGACTAATTAATTATACAGATATAATGCAGGAACCTCTTCATTCATTAGTAATTGCCAGAAATTAAAAGAAAAAATAGCAATTACATTGTGTCATTATCTTCTCTGTTAATTTGAGTTTTTTACTAGTATGAGAGTTATGTTTGTAAAATATAACATATTTTAGGTATGAAAGCATTAGCTGTCAAATTTCCATTTGTTTGCACACACCCGATGCAACACACAGTTAAAAAAAGACCACGCAACAATTACTTACAGAAAACCAGACATAGCAGCAGGCATGTACTCACCTGAAAACAGAAAAGAAACCCTCATTAATACATTGTGTAAGAAGAAACAACCAATTATGAGATTCATTGCCTCAAAAAAAAGGTTAAGCACCCACAAGGAGTAGTCCAATACTATCCCATTTCAGTATACATGCATACCATTGATATGTAAGTAAATGATTAGATTTACAAGGATCTGTAGTGTGTTGAACGCCCGCCAGAATGCATTCGTGTTTGCACCGTCCTGGTGTAGATAAGTTGTTACCATTCAACTTCTGTGAGTCACAGAAGGGAACAGGGAACTGGAAATCAAGTAGGGATGACATAAAATTGTTAGTGTTGAACTGTAGAAGTATTGTAAAGAAAGGAATAGAATTAAGTAATTTAATAGATATATATTTACCAGATATTGTAATAGGAGTTGAATCATGGCTGAGAAATGATATAATGGATGCAGAAATTTTCTCACGGCACTGGAGTGTGTATCGTAGAGATAGGATAGGAAAGGTGGGAGGGGGAGTTTTCATTCTGGTGAAAGAAGAATTTGTAAGCTACGAAAAAGTTAAAGATGAGACACATGAAATTCTAGGTGTAAGGCTGATTTCTAAAGATAACAGGCAACTTGATATATTTGGAGTGTACAGATCGGGAAAGGGTAGCACTGATGCGGATTCGGAATTATTTGATAGGATAGTCAGCTATGTGGGAAACGACATGGAAAGAAATGTGATTGTAGCGGGAGATCTGAATTTGCCAGATGTAAATTGGGAAGGAAATGCGAACGACAGGAAGCATGACCAACAAATGGCAAATAAGTTAATATGGGAAGGACAGCTGATTCAGAAAGTGATGGAACCAACCAGAGGGAAAAATATCCTGGATGTGGTGCTGATAAAACCAGATGAGCTCTATAGGGAAACTGAAGTAATAGATGGTATTAGTGATCATGAAGCTGTTTTTGTGGTAGTTAAAAATAAATGCGATAGAAAGGAAGGTCTTAAAAGTAGGACTGTTAGGCAGTACCATATGGCTGATAAAGCAGGTATGATGCAGTTTCTAAAAAGTAACTATGATCGGTGGAAAACGGTAAATAAAAATGTAAACAGACTCTGGGATGGGTTTAAAGAAATTGTTGAGGAATGCGAAAACAGGTTTGTACCTTTAAGGGTGGTAAGGAATGGTAAAGACCCACCTTATTATAATAGAGAAATAAAGAGACTAAGAAGGAGGTGCAGACTGGAAAGAAATAGAGTTAGAAATGGCTGTGGAAGTAAGGAGAAATTGAAGGAACTTACTAGAAAATTGAATCTAGCAAAGAAGGCAGCTAAGGATAACATGATGGCAAGCATAATTGGCAGTCATACAAATTTTAGTGAAAAATGGAAGGGTATGTATAGGTATTTTAAGGCAGAAACAGGTTCCAAGAAGGACATTCCAGGAATAATTAATGAACAAGGGGAGTGTGTATGTGAGGATCTTCAAAAGGCGGAAGTATTCAGTAAGCAGTATCTAAAGATTGTTGGTTACAAGGATAATGTCGAGATAGAGGAAGAGACTAAGGCCAAAGAAGTAATAAAATTTACATATGATAATAATGACATTTACAATAAGATAAAAAAGTTGAAAACTAGAAAAGAGGCTGGAATTGATCAGATTTCTGGGGATATACTAAAGACAATGAGTTGGAATATAGTACCATATCTGAAGTACTTATTTGATTATTGTTTGGTCGAAGGAGCTATACCAGATGAATGGAGAGTTGCTATAGTAGCCCCTGTGTATAAAGGAAAGGGTGATAGACATAAAGCTGAAAATTACAGGCCGGTAAGTTTGACATGCATTGTATGTAAGCTTTGGGAAGGCATTCTTTCTGATTATATTAGACATGTTTGTGAAATTAATAACTGGTTCGATAGAAGGCAATTCGGTTTTAGGAAAGGTTATTCCACTGAAGCTCAACTTGTAGGATTCCAGCAAGATATAGCAGATATCTTGGATTCTGGAGGTGAAATGGACTGTATCGCGATTGACATGTCTAAAGCATTTGATAGGGTGGATCATGAGAGACTACTGGCAAAAATGAGTGCAATTGGACTAGACAAAAGAGTGACTGAATGGGTTGCTATATTTCTAGAAAATAGATCTCAGAGAGTTAGAGTAGGTGAAGCTTTGTCTGACCCTGTAATAGTTGAGAGGGGAGTTCCTCAGGGCAGTGTTATCGGACCTTTATGTTTTCTTATATATATAAATGATATGAGTAAAGGAGTGGAATCAGAGGTAAGGCTTTTTGCGGATGATGTTATTCTCTATAGAGTGATAAATAAGTTACAAGATTGTGAGAAACTGCAACGTGACCTCGAAAGTGTTGTGAGATGGACAGCAGACAATGGTATGTTGATAAACGGGGCTAAAAGTCAGGTTGTGAGTTTCACAAATTGGAAAAGTCCTCTCAGTTTTAATTACTGCATTGATGGGGTGAAAGTTCCTTTTGGGGATCATTGTAAGTATCTAGGTGTTAATATAAGGAAAGATCTTCACTGGGGTAATTACATAAATGGGATTGTAAATAAAGGGTACCGATCTCTGCACATGGTTATGAGGGTGTTCAGGGGTTGTAGTAAGGATGTAAAGGAGAGGGAATATAAGTCTCTGGTAAGACCCCATCTAGAGTATGGTTCCAGTGTATGGGACCCTCACCAGGATTACCTGATTCAAGAACTAGAAAAAATCCAAAGAAAAGCAGCTCGATTTGTTCTGAGTGATTTCCGACAAAAGAGTAGCGTTACAAAAATGTTGCAATGTTTGGGTTGGGAAGAATTGAGAGAAAGAAGAAGAGCTGCTCGACTAAGTGGTATGTTCCGAGCTGTCAGCGGAGAGATGGCGTGGAATGACATTAGTAGACGAATAGGTTTGAATGGCGTTTATAAAAGTAGGAAAGATCACAATATGAAGATAAAGTTGGAATTCAAGAGGACAAACTGGGGCAAATATTCATTTATAGGAAGGGGAGTTAGGGATTGGAATAACTTACCAAGGGAGATGTTCAATAAATTTCCAATTTCTTTGAAATCATTTCGGAAAGGGCTAGGAAAGCAACAGATAGGGAATCTGCCACCTGGGCGACTGCCCTAAATGCAGATCAGTATTGATTGATTTTGACACATTTAATCAAGACGTGCAGACAGGACTACGTACAGTATTTTTTTTTTTTTTTTTGCTAGGGGCTTTACGTCGCACCGACACAGATAGGTCTTATGGCGACGAACGTACAGTATGGAGCAACCGCAATGGCTCGCAGACGCGTTAGACAGTCTATCCACTAACAGACAGTATTTGACAGAGGCCACATATTGGAACTGAATGAGGCTAGTTGGTCGTATTGTGCAATTTCCAGGCATGTGGGTCATTCCGATGTCACAGCGGCCCGATGTTGGACTCAGTGTTTAAATGAGGGCACCCAATCACTTCGTGCAGGTTCGGGTCGACCAAAAAACACCACCCCGAGGGAGAACCGTCGTGTGGTGCGCCAAGCATTGCGGGATCCCATAACTTCGGCACCCGCCATCCGCGAACATGTACTGGAGACTTTACAACATCATGTGAGTTCCTACACAGTGCCTCGAAAACTCGCATCCACCGGATTGGGGTCCTACCGCCCCATGCGTCGGTTGCCATTGCCACCAGAACACGAACGACTGCGTTTGGAGTGGTACGTGCCAGGGAGGCATGGGCAGAGGACGAATGGCGATGCATCATCTTTAGTGATAAGTCCCGCTTCTCCTTTATCTCCGATGACCATCGTGTGCGGGGCGGCGTCGATGGCAGAGGAAAAAGTCCTGCCCATATTGTGGGAAGACACACACAGGCGTAATCCCTGGCATCACGGTGTGGGGAGCCATAGGATATGCGGTACGTCACGGATATTCTGCGTCCGCACGTCCTACCCCTTATGGCACAGCACCCTGGGACAGTGTTCCAACAAGATAATGCAGCACGTCCACACACAGCACGTGTGTCCATGGAGTGCCTAGAGCATGTTGCCTCAACATTGTTGAGGTCCACCCGTGGCCAGCAAGATCCCCGGATCTCCCCATCATTGAATACGTGTGGGATGACATTGGAAGGGGACTCCGTCCAGTACCAACAGCTGCAACAACTGTGGACGAACTTGCCTCAGGAGAGGATCCAAAGGCTGTTTGACACCTGGCGCCAACGTTTCACCTGTAACTGCCAACGGCCTTGTCTCTGTCATCCTATACTATAGTAAGTTAATAAAGGCAATATGGCCCTTCAGCAAATATAGTTTCAATCATTTTCAACCATTCCTTCTGGGCGCTGAACTATTTCTGTCAGGCAGTATATATTCATCCTATTGTTCGAGAAGAATGTTATGCTAAATAAAATGTTTCATTAGCGTAATATACGGGGTAGATCAATATGAATGAGGATTTTTCAATAAACTTTTGATGGAACTAATGTATAGTCGGTCAAAAATGAAAATGTACGCATGGTAATTGTATTCTCGTTGCTTTTAATATTTTCAGACAAATTATTATCAAAAATATAATTCTCCTCTAAAATATATACACAAATTCTATGGGTAGCCACAACAAATATATCTATATATATCAAAACAGGCCCAAAACGAATTATCTGCATAGCCTCTACTACAGTCTACAAAATGTTTCCAACGAAGTGACAATTTACTGGTTCTTTGTTCATTAAAAAATATTGGACCAGTAGCTCGCGATATCGTGTAACTCTTCATCAATGGAAGAGTTATTTCCACGAAGTTGTTTTTCCAGGATCCAAACAAAGGGTAGTCACGGTGTGACAATTATTCACAATAATGGGGGTGATCCAGAGCTATTCTATGCATTTCTTCAAATTTGGCTTTCGTAGCAGCGGCAGGAGAGGGTTTATCGTTACCACTAAGAACGAGGACGCTGCGATTGGAATCCATATTATTGTGTGACATTTCCCCATTTTATTTTTCATCATAAGTGTAGGTGGAGTGTACTTTGATTGATATTGTTGGAATGTTTTGTAATAGTCTATTGTTTTATGTTGACTAAATGCTTCTTCTATAGTATTCAGTGTTTCTTTTTGATAAGTTCCTTTAATTCTTTTAATTTCTTTGACCGTTTGTCTTCTGGCATAGATGAGTTCTTTGCGGGGTCATTCTAATAGAGCCTCCGTGGCTAAGGCGGCAGCGCGTCGGTCTCTCACCGGCGGGTTCCATGGTTCAAATCCCGGTCACTCCATGTAAGACTTGTGCCTGAAAAAGCGGTGGCGGGGACAGGTTTTCCTCCGGGTACTCCGGTTTTGCTCCAGAGGAGTACGACAGGCTTCAGCAGCCGGCACAATTCCTATCCTCGCCGCTAGATGGGGCTTCATTCATTCCGTTCCTGACATGGTCGGATGACTGGAAACAGGCTGTGGATTCTCATTCCTCATTCCAGCGAGCATGTTTCTTTCTCCGTTTAATGGGAGCAATTTCCTCAGCTACAGTTTTCAGTTTGTTAATTGTCGTCCCAAAATTAAGGAGGGGTGTTTTAGATCTCTCCATATATTTTTTATTATTTATTAAATAACTGGGACCATAATTACTTAGCGTTGTGGATTGAGATTCTTTTGTCTCCGTTTAGGTGTAAACTTTATTTTTGATATATAATATATAATTATCTGAATCAATGTCGTCCTCCCGAATGATTTTCACATTATAAACTTCTTTGTAGTAATCTCTATCCATGGCTACATGGTTAATTTGAAACTCACCCAATTTTATATTAGGGCATTTCCAAGTCATCAATGTGTGTGTTTGTCTCTTAAATCTTGTGGTTTCAAGAATAAGTCCATGGTAATCACAAAGTTCACTTAATCTTTGCCCATTTTTGTTTGTGAATTTATGAACTGGCCATCTTCCCACCACTGTACGATGTTTTCTTTCTTGCCCTATTTTTGCATTGAAATCCTCAAGGAAGTGTTTAATGTTTACATTAGGTATGTTTAGTAGTAGATTGTCTAGTTCTTCTCAAAATGTGTCTATTATTATTATTATTATTATTATTATTATTATTATTATTATTATTTTAATATTTGCTTTACGTCGCACCGACACGCGTAGTTATTACAGCGACGATGGGATAGCAGAGGGCTAGTGCTTGTAAGGAAGCGACCGATACCTTACGGTACAGTCCCAGCGTTTGCCTGATGTGAAAATGGTAAACCACGGAAAACCGCCTTCAGAGCTGTCGACAGTGGGGTCAATTTACCAACTCCAGAATGCAAGCTGACGGTTGCGCCACCCATATTTTGAAGCCAACTGCTCAATACCAGCTGCTTACTTCTTCCCCGAGTGTCAAAAGGATATGAAACGTAGATGATGAATTTTATTACATACAGTACAATTTTTTCATTATGTTATTTAACGGAGGACGTTGGCATCTCCTGTTTCGGTCCCCTTAATATTTGATACGCCACTGTATATTAATCAAATAATACTGTATATTGCCTAGTGCACATCCCGGTTATCCCTGAACTTAAATACCGCTTTTCAAGAAATTATACTAAGCCATTTTACCGTTATGTCGTAACAAACAGACATACGCAAAGTCAAAATTTGAATCGAACCAATTTTCAACTTTTGGATACCTCAAATAAAAAATAAATCACACGAAGTATGAGGTAAAAGTCTGAAGGGTAGGGACAACATTATAATTTTAGACTATGATATAGAGTCTCCGTGGTTCAGACGGCAGCGCGCCGGCCTCTCGCCGCTGGGTTCCGTGGTTCAATTCCTGGTCACTCCATGTGAGATTTGTGCTGGACAAAGCAGAGGCGAGCCAGGTCTTTGTCCGGATACTCCGGTTTTTCTGTCATATTTCATTCCAGCAACACTCTCCAATATCATTTCATTTCATCTGTCAATCAATAATCATTGTCCTACAAGAGTGCGACAGGTTTCGGCAGCCGGCACAATTCCTATCCTCGCCGCTAGATGGGGGCTTCATTCATTCCATTACTGACCCGGTCGAATGACTGGAAGCAGGCTGTGGATTTTCTTAGACTATGTAATAATAATAATAATAATAATAATAATAATAATAATAATAATAATAATAATAATAATAATAATAACCACATGGTCTAAGCTACCCTGATACAGACTTTCTGAAATGTACAATGTAGGTAGCCTGCATTCCAATTTGGACATTCCGATTGTGCTTCTAACAACGAAGGCGGAAATCTACCGGAGCGGGTACTGTGGCTGTGTTAATTGAATTTTATCGGGTGATCCTGAGTTGTTCTATATGTCAACAACAATGACATGGAGTCCCAAGGTTCTTGACCATTCTTTAATCGGCTACGTCAGCCGGGATCGAACCTACTTATGAGGGTTCACGAGTCTGACACTTTACTGCTGATCTATCGAGGCAGCTAACTTATGCAATGAAAAATTATAATGGCTCCTCTGTCAAGGGAATAATTGCATTTCTCAAATTTTGTAGATGTGGAATTACCTATGTATTAACTAACAGCAGTCTGTGATGCATACCTTGCACTGATTTTATGTAGCCGGCCCAATGGTGTTTGTCACTGATTTCGGTTTATATAGAGTACGCGCACCTTTTAGCGATACATGGACACCCTAGTTTTGAATCGGTCGACCTCGGTTATCTTCGAGATTCGTATTGGCAACCTTTGAAACACAAACAATGAATCGCTTATGATCGCTGTGTGACATCAGGCGCACTCTTTACGTACTAGTACTGTCGTTGTTTACACAGCAAAGACAAACTATAGAATTCATGCTACGAACAAGATTTGCATCGAGAAATGTTATATAATATTATACAATGTGTGTATGACAGTTGTTGGCTTAAGATCATAATGGTTTAGAAAATTCATATCGATCAATCATATTATCGACTCAATTCAGATTTCATTTCCATTCAGTTGGCAGTTTTACCGGAACCGGGAGAGCTCCCACCTTACTCCTCACCCCGTACAAAGAAATATCGCTAAAAGGTGCGTGAACTATACGTAATACGAGGTACGCTAGACACTCTTTCATACTGTTGTTAATGTGGTTTTCAGGACTATTAACGCACCATCATATCGTGGAATAACAGTCAATAACCACGTAATGAATATTCAACTCACTGGAAACAAAGGACGTAATGACGTCATTAAATTATGTCCACTACCAAATGTTAAAGTGGCGTATTTCGAAAACTATGACTTCTCTTGAAATTACAATCACACTGAAAATAGCCACCCATTCTCGTCATTCACAACGTTTAAATAAGTTTAGTTGTAAGATATATCAATATTTTTGAGATGTACGTCATCAGGTCACTAGCTGCCTAGTCGGATGGTAAACTCGACTCTATTCAATCGGAAGTACGTTGGTTCGATTCCTTGTTGGGAAGTAGATAAATTTAAAAAGGATTCTTCCACTTCTAGATAGGTACATGGTCCCGTAGTTCACTAACCTACAACCTACAGATAATTAATGGACGATAAAGGCCTCCATTATTCGTAACGTCGAAAATGAGAGAGTCGTATGCTTGGACGCCTTTACTCCGAGCAATTAATCTGGTTCTCATGTTAACTGTATGCTAGACACCTAACAAGGGAAGTTTCACACATTTCGTGGTAAAACCTATCTTGGAACTTTGATCACAGCAAATGTGCTACGAGAAGACATCATCCAAAAATATTGATTGCTTGATTCCACAATATGGCCGTCAAATGGAAGCTGGGATGCTGAATGGCCAGACGGTAACGCGGCGCAGCTGGACATTTCTGCCTCTCTGGCGAGCTGTGTATTACTGTATTTCGTCATTGCGCCTAGAAAATCCGCCGTGTGATAATACTTCAGCTTATAACTCTGACCAGAAATGATCTGTCATCTAAGGTTCAGTATTGCATGAGCTACATCAATGAATTTTCGTTCCTAGTGATACATGTGTTGCGAGGTGCAACGATGATTACTGACTTTGATCCACTGTTTGCTGCTCACCCTGAACTGTTGATTTGCCGACAGTGAGGGTTGTACAATACAAACTGTAAAATATAAATATCACTAACCTCCTGCTTATAAAAGTAATTTAGGGGTTTATTTCGAGGCCTTCCTGTGGAACGAAGCAGCTAAATTTTTGAATGTGGTCTCTTTGTAGCACAGCTGTAATGTCACCGATGTTTCAATATAGGCTTCGGCATGAAGCGAGCGACAATTCCTTCTTAAGAAACGATTGTTGTATACAATTAAGTCGGATTCAAATGTGTGAATTTACATCTAGTTGAAGAATTTAATAAATAAAACTGGCGTTCCGCGATCCGACACCTCCACAGTGTCAGAAGAATAAGGAGAAGAAGAAAGAGAAGAAGACTACATAGTAGTTTTTTTTAATACCCAGAACCATTATATTCTTTCATGAAATACACTCACATTTAAACGGAACATTTTACATATTTACATCCTAAAATATATATTGTATTTATTTATCTACCTACTTTAACATAACCGGGATCATATGAAATTATCGTTATATCTCAGTTACTGATCTTTACTATACGGAGATAGGACTGACTGTTATCCTCCTTGTAGTTCTCGCTGTAACGTACAAAATATAAGAAATGATCCTGCCTATATACACTAAATAATATAATGAAGAGTACAGTATTACACGGATGCCATTTATCATTACGCTAAGAATAAAGCACAATAGTAGGAGGATAAAAGCAGGAATCAAAAGTAGTGAAACCTTTTCAAAGTCCTTATAAAAATAACTACATGTATGATATAAAATGTTAATTACAACGGTAATGTTTTCTCTAAATGCACAACAGGGAAATCATCCCAAAAGGCACTAGGAAGATAGCATTTCATGCAACTTCGTACTAAGTACCTAAATGCACGCACAGCTCTTGGGACAGAAGTGATGTGCTATTACAGTAATTCAAGATGGTGATACTACTGTTCACGTATACATTTACATTCATTTGAATCGATGACAATCAAAACAATAAAACAATGTTAACAATGAATTACGGAACCTAAGAAAAGTCATTAGGTTTTGCGCCTCTCAAAACAACTGACTTTGAGAGCTTTTAGTTTTTTGTGTTAGGTTCGGGAGCTCCCACGGTATAGGACACAATATCATTTAAAATGTATTGTGCTATGTCATTAAATCGGAAATATGACATATGCTGAAATGAAATGCCGAATGTTACCGTGGCCTAGCAGGCCCTAGCGTTTCATAGGACCAAAGTCCGAAGTACAACTCCTCTTATACTCCTCTTATAGTTTTTACGTCGCGCATTCTTACAGTGACTATGAAATAGGACAACGTTACGACAGGGATGGAAACGACTGTGGCCTTAAGGCTCACCACAACCATTTGCCTGGTGTTAAAATGGGAAACCACGGAAAATCATCTTCAGGGCTACTGGGGTTCGAACCCACTATCTCCCGGATGCAAGCTCACTACGGCACGCCCCTAACCGCACGGCCAACTCGCCCGGTAAATATTCAGTTCCAGTCCAGTAAAATATTACGTTAGGAATGTCCTGATTTGCTTAACATGAAATTTATCAATTCGGCGGAAAATGTCTAACCTTGTCTGATTCTGGTATTGTTTCCACGAAAGACTCATTCTATTGCTCATTCTCACTGAAGAATGATAATCACGAAAATCACTCCTTGTTCGATGGTTATTTTATTCCATCGATACTCACGTCCACAGTTAAATATATTAAAATAGAATATGGTAATATACACAATTATAGGAACTGAAATAGCAACGGGTAGTCAATATTCACGTTTACGGCAGGTAATGCGTTATTATAATTGAAATTGTAATACATTATTTACTTTTTGTTAAAACTGAAACACAATATACACTGTAAAAAGCGTAAAGCTGAGGCGTCCTCAAGATAGGAAAGGTGTTATATATTCCACACTGCATGGACAATATCATCAACGCAAAGCCACAGAACTCTGAATATATCTCCCTAGTCCATGTCCTGAAATCCTCCTCAGGTAGGTATGATTCCGTGGTGTAGCGATAGCGTCGTAAATCTTACCAGGAGGCCCCGGGGTCGATTCTTGGATAATTTCAGTAATTTGAATTCTGGACTGAGAGCTGGAACGGGGTTCGCTCAGACTCGTGACACCAACTGACAAGCTGTCTGATTTGCGAGGCAGCGGAACCGGTCGCAACTAAGAAGCAATAGGTCTGACAATGAGGTAACGTAGACAACATGGTACCTGCAGGCCATTCGGTTGGGCAGCAGTAATCTTGGCTGGCCAGTGCTAAAACTGGAGATTTCCGAAACTATTTATACCACATAGATCAAGTCTAGCAAGGAGGACATGCGGTTACTTTTTGATACTGATGGAACTGTTCGAGACATTGTCCGAAATACAATACCTCACAAAAGGCGTGCGGTTTGCTAGTTTGTCTCACATTGGACAAGCCAGATGACCCTGATCTTGGCAAAGTAGACAACAGGTTTTCAAAGAATTACATTTCTTGGCAAGATTACCTTTTCAATTCCGCTTTCAGAACTTTAAGTCATATTACTTGTAAGTTATTGAAGATATCTGTATACATTTCATCAATCAATTTTCATAGTTACTGAATAGTTACTTTATGTATACGTACATTAGTGAAGAAATATTTTTAAATATTTAAATAACTTGTTTTTGTTTTTAGGAGCTGGAAAACGAATACAGCTCCAAATTCTTGTGGTTGCACGGACCTCATAGCGCTAGTTCTGCGCTAAACGTGTTGTTACGCTCATTAAGGGTTATTTGATAAAAATTAAATGGCGTATGGCTTTTTTTAGTGCCGGGAGTGTCTGCGGACAAGTTCGGCTCGCCAGATACAGGTCTTTTGATTTGACTCCCGTGGGCGACCTGCGAGTCATGATGAGGATGAAATGGTGATGGAGACGGATGGAGATGGAGTCCCCGTGCCAGCGAAATTAACCAATTATAGTTAAAATTCTCAACCCTGCCTGGAATCGAACCCGGGATCCCTGTGACCAAAGGCCAGTACGTTAACTATTTAGCCATGGAGCTGGACAGTTATTTGATGATCAGTTCAGACGGCATGGTATGCCCGTTCATCCATTCCTATTAAAATTAATGAATATCATCCCACGTATAGCATTCCATGAACGTTTATAGTTTCCTTGATGCCTAACTTCTTTTAAGAAGTCGGATTCTAAACAACTATATTACGAAGATAATGCTGGCTTGTTGGGGGAATAGCCTCAATGCATTGCGAATGTTTAAAAGTATTTCCTAAACCTCGACATTGCTCATATATGCTAGACTTTTCCAATAAAGAGTTGCTGAAAGACAGATCGGCATGGAACGCACCCGCCTTGCGGTAATTTTTAACACGTGTGTGCATAATATTCCTAAGCTCAGATTCATTATGAAAAGTACGGTCACGTTTTGCTGGTCTTGCTCGTGTAACGTTATTCATCACAGGTGATACAGATGCAAGCCAACTTCATTTGAATACGTTGGAAGTTACAAGGTAACTGAACTGCCAACGGACAAACAGATTCGAGCCTGCCAACCATCAGGCGAATATGTTATTTCCCCTTCTCGATCATCTCTAAGTTTCAGTCCAGCTGTTGAATTGAAAATTAGGATAAGCTTTAATTCTGTATAAACAACCCGCAATTGAGTTTCTTTAAAATCTGTGTTTACATGAATATATCCTGCACTTGTTTCCTCAAGATTAGCGCTTTAGAAATGGGTTACGAAGGAAATGTGGGAATTCAGTCAACTGAACTTTATTAGAATTGAAATTCACTGAAAAGCAATATTGCCTCACGATTTCGCATCATAGATTGCATTTTATTATGTTCCGTAATATATATTTGAATATTAGCAAAGTAATAAAGTCTGTAGGACTCCATTAATAGCCAAATACGCTCACTTGCCATTTCAGTTTTCATTTCACTGTACAGAAAAAGGAGAAATATATTAGTCCGACAAACCAGCACTCTTCATGTAAGAAGCATATTTTAAACCTTTATTTACACGTATACCTTAGATTGTTTATTGAATATTATGGTCACATTAAACCCCGTCACATAAATAAATAAATAAATAAATAAATAAATAAATAAATAAATAAATAAATAAATAAATAAATAAATAAATAATTTCAATTCTCAGCCCGCGGCACGATAAGCGTGTTTCTCCGTAAATTGTATCACTCGAATTTTAAAACATTTCGTAAAACTTGAACGATTGTCCAAAACTCACATACCGGTACAAGCAAAGTCACGCTGGAAAACAAATTACGGTATCATAGTACAATGGACTTGATTAGCTTACGTCTCGCACATACCGTATATTGGCATAATGAGATTGTAGCCAGTTCAACAGTATCACATTCCATCTAAGTCATTAGACCAGGAAGTATCTTAGGATCCGGAATTACCTATCTGCCTTTCACCAAAAAGGTATTTTTTTCTTTTTTTTTTTATCTAATGGTTCAAGGTCGCACTAACACATTTAAGGTTTCCGGTGACACAGGGATGGGAAAGGACTAGGATTGGGAATGTAGCGGCCGTGGCCTTATTTGAGGTACATTCCCAGCGTTTGCCTTCTGTGGAAATGGGGAAACCACGGAAAACCGTTTTCATGGCTGCCGACGGTGGGATTCGAACCAACTATCTCCCGAATACAATATCACAACTGCGCGACCCTAACCGCACAGCCAACTCGCTCGGTCAAACAAGCAGGGAAAGCTTTTGTGATTCATATCAGGGGTAGATAACTGGAGCCTGTTCGATCCCGAGTTTAAAGCAGTCTCTGCCTTTCACCAAGGAAGTATTTTTCATTTTTTCTAGTGGTTAAACGCCACACTAACATGTCTGGCACAGGGTGTAGGTCTACCTTTTCGTATTTATACACGAAAAAGAAAAATATGCCAGATATATGTGGAGAAACACGGTAATATTTTTGAACCGATTAAAATACTCGTTTACATGAAGATGAATTAGGGATTGGGATAATTTACCAGACCGCCTCTGTGGTGTAGTGGTTAGTGTGATTAGCTGCCATCCCCGGAGGCCCGGGTTCGATTCCCGGCTCTGCCACGAAATTTGAAATGTGGTGTACGAGTGCTGGAACGGGGTTCACTCAGTCTCGGGAGGTCAACTGAGTAGAAGAGGGTTCGATTCCCACCTCAGCCATCCTCGAAGTGGTTTTCCGTGGTTTCGCTCTTCTTCTCCAGACAAATGCCTGGTACCTAACTTAAGGCCACGGCCGCTTCCTTCCCTCTTCCTTGTCTATCCCTTCCAATCGTCCCATCCCCCTGCAAGGCCCCTGTTCAGCGTAGCAGGTGAGGCCACCTGGGCGAGGTATTGGTCATCCTCCCCAGTTGTAACACCCGACCCAGAGTTTGAAGCTCCAGGACACTGCCCTTGAAGCTGTGGAGGTGGGATCTCTAGCAGAGTCCGAGGTGAAAACCGACCCTGGAGGGTAAACAGATTAAGAAGGAGAAGCAGAAGAAGATAATTAACCACGGAATATGTTTGATAAATTCTGAGTTTCTTTGAAATAATTTCAGAAATTACCAGGTAAACAATTGATAGAGAATCTGCTATTAGGGCATCAGCCCTGAATTCAGATCGGTGATTGATTGATTGATTGATTGATTGATTGATTCCGTTTCAAATGGTCAGAGCAGAACAAAGAAAACTATCTAAAGTATCATCGCCTGAAGTGTTTATTTGTAAAGTAAACATTCTGTTTCAACTAGAAACAGCAGCGAGGTACATCAAATATACACACACATAAAAAAAGTGTTGCATCCCCTCAGTTCCAAGATTGCTGGAACGCTGACGCTAAATGTTTATATTGCATCAAGAACAAAGTCCCTTTGACTGTTCCTAGATGTCACTACACCTACGCAAAGATGTAAACAACCATTCACGAGCAGTGCCTATCAGACGGAGTGCGTACGACAGCCGATCAGTTCGAGTCATTCCACCAGGAAGGAGGTACACTGCTCGTGTTGTCTGCAGTTCTGCCATGACTAGAAGGTTAATACCGCAGTTTGATCGTATCCGCATTGTTACGTAGTATTAGGAGGGGCTCTCATGAAGGGAAGTTTCCAGACGTCTCCGAGTGAACCAAAGCGATGTTGTTTGGACATGGAGGAGGTACAGAGCTGCAGGAACTGTCGATGACATGCCTCGTTCAGGCCACCCAAGGGCCACAACTGCAGTGGATGACCGCTTCTTACGGATCCCAGCTCGGACGAACCCTGAAAGCAACGTCACCACGCAGAATATTGCGTTTCGTGCAGCCACTGGACGTCGTGTTTCCATCAAACTGTACGCAATAGGGTGCATTATGCGCACCTTCACACCCGACGTCCATGGCGAGGTCCAACTTTGCAATCTTGACACCATGCAGCGTGGTACAGATGAGCCTAACAACATGCTGAATGGACAAGTCAAACTTGTCATCACGTTCTGTTCGCAGATGAGTGTCGCATATGCCTTCAACCATACAATCATCGGAGACGTGTTTGGAGGCAGTCACCACAGGCTGAACGTTTTAGACACACCGTCCAGCGAGCTCAGCAAGGTGGTGGTTCCCTGATGTTTTGGGGTGGCATCATGTTGGGCCGACGTATGCCATTGGTGGTCATGGAAGGCGCCGAAACGGCTATGTGATACAGAAATAACATCCTCCGACCTATAGTGCAACGATGTCGGCAGAATTTTGAAGAGGCATTCGTCTTTATGGACAATTCTCGCCAACATCGTGCACATCCTGTGAATGAGTTCCTTCACGATAACGGCATCGCTCGACTAGAGTGGCCAGCATGTTTTCCAGACATTAATCCTCTCGAATATGCCTGGGATTCATTGAAAAGGGCTGTGTTTGGACGAGATGACCCATCTGAGAGATGTACGCCGAATTGCCGTTGAGAAGTGGGACAGTCTGAATCAACAGTGCCTTGATGAACTAGTGGATAGAATGCCACGACGAATACAGGCATGCATCAGTGCAAAAGGACACGCTACTGGGTATTAGAGGCACTGGTGTTTGCTACAATCTGGCCCACAACTTCAGAAAGCCTAGCTGTATGATTGTTAAACTTGCAAAGTGTGGTTTTCATGAATAATAAAGACAGATGAAATGTTGTATGCGTATATCTCTATTCAATTAGCATGTAAATGTTCAGGACCTCTTTGCACCTAGGTGATGCAAAACTTTTTTTTTGATGTGTGTATATTAAAACACATCTTCACATAAAACAGGTTTTCAATTCGTGTAGGGAAATCTTCAAGATTCAGAACCGATGTCTAGGATACGTCCTCGTGTGTTGTAGCCTATATCCTCACTAACAGCTACACTCAAAGGGCTAAAAACTGCATGTAGAACTCATCTATTCGTCTTAAATACAACAGTTTCGTATATTTAGCCATTACCAAATTTGGCCAAAGCCAAAATAATTGGGATAGGGTATAACTTCCAGTTTGACTTTGCTGGCAGGACCTAGTGTTTACAGTGCACTATGTTTTCTGGTATAGGCTAGAGCAATTTTGATACTTTCATAGATCTGTCTCTGTCTTATCCTTGGCTTTGACAATATGAAAATGACTGAGGTATGAGCGGTGCTAGTAATGCCAATCCTTATTCAGCCAGTCCCTGCTATGAATGGTGTGAAAATGTTGCTCATAGAGTCGGTTGGTATTTGCATTTCAGTGGGCTTGGCAGGCTGATATGTAATAACAACTCTGGTTCGGTGAAGGGAGCAATGGGAAACTACCTCACTCCTCATTTCCCTAGTACGCTACTTCAGTGATGCCTAAGCCATCTATGACAGCTGATGGCAGAGCTGTTGAGGATCCCACCAGCGGCATCGCTGACGGACTGAACATACATATAACTTCCAGTATTAATTATGTTAGTTTCGATGAACGCTTCCTTTTTTATATGCTGGCACGTTTCCTTGATCGATTTAGATCACTTTATATGCACACAAATAACGGACTAAACTGCAGAGAGTACTAAAATATTTAACTCAGTAATGGATTCTACAGTCATTATGTGACCCTGACCATTGGTGGCGTATGGATATTGAAAAGCTGCTCACTGCTTTCAGCAGAAAATCAATGCAGGATAATTATAGACTCTTGGTGTTGGCTGATGGGAGAGAATTACTCTCTAGCAAGGTAGAGAGGATCACACATCAGCAATATACAACCGTTCTTGGAAATATATTTTGAATATCCTCACGAAGCAGCGAGTATGATATAGAAATTAGCATTTCCAAGACTAATGTAAGGTCAGGTGGTAAAAAACCTAAGAGAATTGAATGTTAGGTCGGAAATACAAAACTGGAAGAGGTGGGTAGTTTTAAGTATTTCAGGTCTGTATATTTCAAATGGTAGTACAGTATTTGAAATGGAATTAACATACATACATACATACATACATACATACATACATACATACATACATACATACATACATACATTATCATTATAGACTGTTATGCCTTTCAGCGTTCAGTCTGCAAGCCTCTGAGAATTTACTAAACGTTGCCACAATCCTCGATTTGCAACTAGTGTTGTGGCCTCATTTAGTTCTATACCTCTTATCTTTAAATCGTTAGAAACAGAGTCTAACCATCGTCGTCTTGGTCTCCCTCTACTTCTCTTACCCTCCATAACAGAGTCCATTATTCTCCTAGGTAACCTATCCTCCTCCATTCACCTCACATGACCCCACCACCGAAGCCGGTTTATGCGTACAGCTTCATCCATCGAGTTCATTCCTAAATTAGCCTTTATCTCCTCATTCCGAGTTCCCTCCTGCCATTGTTCCCACCTGTTTGTACCAGCTATCATTCTTGCTACTTTCATGTCTGTTAGTTCTAACTTATGAATAAGATATCCTGAGTCCACCCAGCTTTCGCTCCCATAAAGCAAAGTTGGTCTGAAAACAGACCGATGTAAAGATAGTTTCGTCTGGGAGCTGACTTCCTTCTTACAGAATACTGCTGATCGCAACTGCGAGCTCACTGCATTAGCTTTACTACACCTTGATTCAAACTCACTTACTATATTACCATCCTGGGAAAACACACAACCTAAATACTTGAAATTATCGACCTGTTCTAGCTTTGTATCACCAATCTGACATTCAATTCTGTTGGATTTCTTACCTACTGACATCAATTTAGTCTTCGAGAGGCTAATTTTCATACCATACTCAATTAAGATGTAGAATAAAATAGTAATAGGCCTAATAATAATAATGTTATTTGTTTTACGTCCCACTAACTACTCTTTTACGTTTTTCGGATACGCCGAGGTGCCGGAATTTAGTCCAGCAGGAGTTCTTTCACGTGCCAGTAAATCTACCGACACGAGGCTGACGTATTTGAACACCTTCAAATACCACCGGACTGAGCCAGGATCGAACTTGCCAAGTTGGGGATAGAAGGCCACCGCCTCAACCGTCTGAGCCACTCAGCCCGGAAGAACAGAACAGAACAGAACAGAACAGGACAGAACAGAACAGAATAGAATAGAATAGCTCTTCTCCCAATCACAGATGGCCAGCAAATATTGTAGCCATTACTAACATATGTGAGAATGGTTACCCATTAGAAAGCCTACTACCTCCTAAGACCACGACCATCACCACCAGTACTAAATGGAGTTCGTTTGTAATGCATTAGACTTTAACAATTTCAACTCTTAAAGAAGTTATTAAAAAATTAAGATAGAAATGTGTTTACATAGTCCTATATCCTACTAGTTTTTACCTGTGGTTGCGCACGCGTGGAACTTGCTTTATGTGAGTTTTGCTGGTACGTGCGTGGGTTGTTATTTTCATAGACACTACTTCATAGACAGAAAAAAACAAACGCAGAGCATGAAGGCCCTTGGAGAGGTGGAAGGTTAAGGTTTCCACTATTCCCAACCTCGGTTCTTTGCGGGACAGATTGGTTGGCTGAACGTCCGGCAACCTTTGCCCTAAGGAATTAACGTGGCAGTCATTTTTGGTGTAGGCTGAGTGAACCTCACCGGCTATGAGCACCTCCGGAAGTGGAAATATAGTTTCTTACTTTTTTCGACCTCTTGACAGAGAATCCGGATTAACCGACCATGTTTTTACCACCTCCTCGGCCAGGCAGCCTTTCCTTAACGGATAGTACCGACTGAAATACATACTGTATCGTGTATTACCGATCATGATTAAATTCTCTCCCTTGCTGTGTGGTTCATTTTCACAAGATCTGGAAGTTATTATTATTACTTTTTTACGATATTCGTCTACACAGTTCGCTGTTTGATGAACCATGAAAATGGAAAGTGAATATGGTGAGCTGTCTACTAAAGATAAGCAAATGCCGTCACGGACTTTCTACACACATTCATTTTTACATATAAAAGATAATATACATAAATAATTCTTGGACGTATCTTTTAATGATTAAACGAACTTAGACTTTTGAGATATTTCCTAGACGTACTAGTTATGAAGTCTAGAACAGTGTTTATCAACCACCGGGCCGCACCCCGGAACCGAGCCCTGTAATCAGTTATACCGTACCGACAGCGAGATATTTTCCTGGAATTTGTGGAAAAAATAAATCTACGAAAGGTGAAAAGAGAGAAATGTAGCTAGTAGTAAGGATATAGGCTACAGTAGGCTACATGATGAGGAACCATAGATCAGTGGTTCTCAAGTTTTGAGAACAGAGTAGTCACCCCCCCCCCCCCCTAACATTGTTATAAACGGCATCTTCGCAATGTTTACAACCGGCCAAGAACAGCGCTAATCCCTTTCCTGAACGTTGAAAGACTTCTACTTCTGAAAATTCCTGATCATTCAAAATTAAGTGGCACGTTCAATGACATTTGCTACACAGATGTTTGATTTTAGAGTTTAGAGAGCCGGGCTGATTGGCTCAGACGGTTAAAGCGCTGGCCTTCTGACCCCAAATTGGCGGGGTCGATCCTGGATCAGTCCGGTGGTATTTGAAGGTACTCAAATACGTGAGCCTCATGCTGGTATATTTACTAGCACGTAAAAGAACTCCTGCGGGACTAAATTCTGGCACACCGGCGTCTCTGAAAATTGTAAAAGTAGTTAGTGGGACGTAAAGCAAATAAAATTAATAAATAAATTAATGAAGAGTGTTCAGAGATGATCTGGGACCGCTCTTTTATACACAGTCACGAAAAATGGTCTTCTGTGAATATTCACACACAAAATACTTATTCATAAAAAAAGAAAAGTAAAATTTCTGGTGCAAACAGGGCAGAGCAATGGCAGAAGGGTAATCGAAATGAGAAGATAAAGGTTAAGTATAAAACACTGACTATTTTATTGGACTAATTTAGTATAGAATGACCCCATTAGCACACACAATTACACTTGAAAACGAATGACAAAACTTCACTAATAAGTGGCTGACAAAAGTCCCTTGTCCTCACAGGAGGTCTCCGCCTTTCTGGTATTTGCCTGGAATGGGAGATCGCACGCACGCATGCATCAGTCATAACACCCAGGAGTTCCCTGTAGTTGGATTCGAACACACCCACGTTGACTACCAGGACGCACGGACACTGTACACTTAGTTCGACTACAGACAAGGCCGATAACACGTACAATCAACTCAAGTGACTGCCCCACACACTGAATTACATAACGCATATTACTCGATACGACGATAACACGGCTCCAACTTAACACCAACTGCTCTAACACTACCAACCGTGCATCACGGTGACACTCTTTCAACACTCAACACTACCTGCTCAACTCACTACTCGTGTTTGCGGCGAGCCTGATTTTATATCTCTGGTGATGAAGTACAAGAATCTTTGGGGTGTGGCCGGAGTAAGAACGCTCTAGTTTCGCCTTCTAGCAAATCCACGGAGACACCAGACGAACAGTACAATAGAGAGATGGGCAGTCACATGTCTCCAGGCTTCCAGAGTGCAAGCAGTCGCATGAGCACGCAACAACATGCAAATCATTAGTTTTATATTTATGTACTTTGTAAATTTCTTATTTAATTTTGTAGTTATTCGATAAATGGAAAAAAATAAATACAACTTGAGCTCCAGATTCTCTATGGTAAATTTCGGAGCTCTCGTCTTTTACTACAGATAACGTAGTCCTCCATATCCTTCCTATAATCAGGCATATCTTCTGGTTTTATTCTCCTTGTCTTTTCCATCAATTATTTGATCAACCACTGATGTTCAGCAATTCTGCATGTTGCTGTGGATGAAAATTCTGCTTGAGGAAAACATAGCACTTACAGACTACGAAAAATGTTTGTAATAAACATTCGCAATGCTCCAGGCTAAAGTACATATATAGAAGTCGTTTATGCAATTTACAACCTTTCTGTTTATACTGAGATCTCAACGCCTAAAATCCAGGAACACGTTGATTTTCATATGGACACATGTATTTACTCTCAACGCGCTGATGTTCAGTAAGTTATGAAGCCTCCAGGTGAAGTGTGTCGGCGATCAGCAAGTAACTGCACATAATTGGCCATGCAAGAACAAGTGTTAGCTTTAGATTGGTCTTAAATGCTTATTTTTATTGATTTTAAACAAGATTTAGAGACATCATTAGTTTTCATGTCTTAAACCTATCCTTAAGCCTTTATACACCGTTGTTTACTGTAATAAAATACCAGCTAGAAGATATTCAGGTAATTGATCTTATGATTGGTGCTAGCGGGAGCGTCCCCAAATCATGAGTGTCTTCGGGATTAGCACTGAGGAATTCGTAGACGTGGGGGTTAAAAGTTCTCAGGGGTATATCCAGATTTTGAGACATCACTACTCATTGGAATATGATCAAATGGCTTCAAGTCCAAATCATACTTATATTTTAAGTTCTGTAGAAATTTTTTTCTCTAGTTCTCGTAAATTTTTAAATGTTTTAAATGTTTTTGAACCTTTTAACTTTACTAATTGTTAATTTAGGATTGTTTAAATTTCTAGATCGAACTTCACAATCGTTTTAAATTTTTCTCTTCTAATCAATATTCACTGTATTGTGTATTCCTTGTCTTCGGGCAGCCTCTTTTTTTTCCTTACGTCACACCGATACAGATAGGTCTTACGGCGACGATGGAATAGGAAAGGATGGTGCCTTGCCTTATTGCAGGTACAGCCCCATCATTTTCCTGGTGTGAAAATGGAAAACAACGTAAAATAATCTTCACGACTGCCGACAGCGGGGTTCGAACCCACTATCTCCCGAATGTAAGCTCACAGCTGCGTGACCCAAACCACGTGGACAACTTGCTCGGGAGTCAGTCATGTTGATTTAACTCCATCTAGAATGCAGTTATCTGTGTCGTTCCGTGCTACTCTAGCAGATGGTAAAGGGAAGCCGGAACTCTGTTGGGTGATCTATATCTGACGGGCACACTTTATTCACAGAGACTTGTAGAATGAACGATAAAAGGTATGGCTGTTTAATATGTATGTAACAACAAATATGTCACCAGAAATCTTTGACAGGTCGACGTCGCATGACTGATCCATTACTGATCCACAGAAGGAGTTACACCAACCTATGGCCTCGTTATCACAACAAATATACTTCAATATATGGCGATATTAAATTCGTAGTTGTATGAGGATTACTGAGCAACACCGAATCTAAAGTAACACAGGTGTTACATAGATTGAAAACAATCTTACAGAAGCATTCTCTTTTGGTTCAACACCTACTGCTATCACGGATGATAGAGGTCGTGAAATCCCCTGCAGTGCCATGACTCCAATGTTTCCAATCATTGCTATTGCTATCGGGTGACAAAGCACAGCCCCCAATATGCAGCAGCCTCCACGGTGTAATCACATCCGAATGGCGAAAAAGTGCCCTAGAGACAGAAGCCGATACAATTCAATTGCACTTATTGATTGAACGCGTGACCGTAAATGTTATCGGCTTTACGAAACTCACCGTTCCCACCAAATATCCGGACAGTTAATAGCAGAAAATCTCTCGAGAGTAAAATTAGGTTATTCGTCATAATCCTCATTCGGTTGCACACAGAGTCAAAAAGCACTATTGCAATGTGCTTTACGTCTCACCAACACAGACAAGTCTTATGGCAACGATGGGATAGGAAAGTACTAGGAGTGGCAACGAAGCAACCGTGGCCTTAATTAAAGTACAGCTCCAGCATTTGCCTGGTGTGAAAACTGGAAACCACGGAAAGCCATCTTCAAGGCTGCCGACAGTGGGATTCGAACCCACTGCCTCTCGAATGTAAGCCGACAGTTACGTGATCCAAACCGTGCAGCCAATCGCTCGGTAGTCCAAAAACACTTAGTGGTTGAAATTCTTGACAAAAACAAATTGTTATATTCATTGTTCCACTCTCCTCTTATAATTCCATTCGTTGCGTTGGCCATCGAATATCACATATCCTGTATGACTTGTTTTCAATTTGTTTTACGACGCACTAACACAGATATTATGGCGACGATGGGATAGCAAAGGGCTAGGAGTGAGAAGAAAGCAGTCTTGGCCTTAATAAAGTTACAGTCCCAGCATTTTCCTGGTGTGAGAATGGGAAACCGTGGGAAACTATCTTGAGGGCTGCCAACAGAGGGGTCCGAACCTATTATCTTCCGAATGCAAGCTCAAAGCTGCGCGACCCTAACCGCACGGCCAACTCGCTCGGTATATTATGTATGCATTATGACTCCATCGTGTCGCCTACACACGATATTTGAAACAAAAACGACCATCTAATGGAAGACTATCTATTAGTTTGTGTCCCTAGAGTATCGCAGGATGGGAGCCAATTTATTGACAACTGTTCATTCTTGCGTTCATTCGCGTATCCTTGCTGGTTCCCGAATCTCACGGCCCAAGATGCATGCATATGGGGAATGTTGAAAGAATTACTTTTCAAGACAGATGACTCTCCTTCAATATTTCCAAATTCCGCGTTAATATAACGTTGTCGTTTGTTCATCAACACGTTCAATTGTCTTAAGAAATGTTATGAAGAGTGTGTGGTGCGTGATGGTATACATTTTGAACACATACTGTACCAACAAACACTCTACCAGGAAGGATCTGAAGAGGACTTGAGAGAAGTAAGTGCTCAACTCAGTACAAGGTGATGGTAGTTGATGTTGCATTGATTTTCAAAATTTGCTGAGGCTGTGGAGGAGCATAAGCATATTGCTTCTCCTGGAATTTGATTCTGAAATAATAATAATAATAATAATAATAATAATAATAATAATAATAATAATAATAATACGCCTCTGTTGTGTGATGGTTAGTGTCATTAGCTACCAACCCGGAGGCCCGGGTTCGATTCCAAACTCTGCCATGAAATGTAAAAAGTGGTACGAGGACTGGAACGAGGTCCACTCAGCTTCGGGAGATTAACTAAGTAGAGGGGTGTTCGATTCCCTCCTCAGCCATCCTCGAAGTGGTTTTCCGTGGTTTCCCACTTCTTCTCCAGGCAAACGCCGGGATGGTATCTTACTGAAGGACACGGCTGCTTCCTTCCCGTTTCCTTCCCTATCCCTTCCAATCTTCCCATCCCTTTCAAGGCCCCTGTTCAGCGTGAGGCCACCTAAGCGTGATACTTGTTCTCCCCCCAGTTTTATCCCCCGAACCATAGTCTCACGCTCCAGAACACTGCCCTTGAGGCGGTAGAGATGGGATCCCCCGCTGAGTCCGCAGGAGAACCCAGCCCTGGAAGGTAAACGGATTAATAAATAAATAAATAAATAAATAAATAAATAAATAAATAAATAAATAAATAAATAAATAAATAAATAAATAAATAAATAAATAATAATTTTATTGGTTTCAGTCCCACTAATTACTTTTGCGGTTTACGTAGGCGCCGGGATGCCTGAATATTGTCCCATGGGAGGTCTTGTACGTGACACGAGGCTGGCATATTTGAAAACCTTCAACTACCACTGAACTGAGCCGGGATCGAACCCGCCAATTATTATACCGCCAATTTAAGCTCAAAATGTCAGCGCACTACTGCCTGAGCTACTCAGACCAGATCCTGAGAACTAAATTCACAGTAAACTACTTGAAGACTGGGAGGCATTGATCTATCAGTTGTTTCTCCCCTTTTCTATCTTTTCTTTTCTTCCTCCAACCAACTAGCTCCATATATGCAACAGAATATGGAAATCTACACAGAAGAAATAAGAAGACTCGTGAGATTTGCTTGCCATCCATAGCTGTGCTGTCAAACTCATTCACCGCGAAACCACGAATAGATTAATGTGGCAAGGGAAAATGCCAGATGGGCAATACGGTGTATGCTTTTTATATAAATTATTATTTGTTTTACTGTCATTCTAAGGATTGAAACAAATTTGCACCATACATTTTAATTTATCCAGGTCGTGTATATGATGTATACTCATATACTCTTTGTGGTTTTGTAATATTTCACACATAGTCGACAAAACTGTGCCCGAATGTTACGAAATGCTTGCTCATATCAAAATTCTACTGTATTATGCAATGCCAGAGTAGTGCATTTATTATCCTGAACCGACAATTTTAACAAATTTGAAACTACCTTCATAGCAATTAAGTTACGAAATATTTCACTTTAAAAGTGCACGTTGTAAGACATTAAGAAAATATTGGCGAAGGTAATTTAATACGGATGTTACAGCACGATAAGTTACGACGTTACTAGATCAAAATCATTCGGAGGGGGTGGATACCATATTACGGTTTGAGGCAAAGTTGGTTGCGGATATTAATATTTTATATAAATTATCACTTTATCTGTACACTTATATTTAACTATCAGTTTGTATCTTGGATTAGGTACACAAGAGTTGAAAGTAGGTTCGTTAAATGTTGGTGGAGGCTGAGTATTCTCCTTGTCATGATGCCAATGACCTGAAATTAATCCCGAATGAAACAGAGATTTTGTCATCCACCTAAAGAACAAAGAAGAAAGAGTGCGGAATCACTTGGTAACCGATTTCAGCACTGTCCGATTTGAAACAATCGAGATACCACTGGAGTAACATACTTGCTTTCAGCCATGACCACTAATGTAAATCGCTCAACATGGGAGACAAACGAGGAAGAGCCTTTCAACAGTGGAACAAATAGGACCAGCAATAGATAATAATAATAATAATAATAATAATAATAATAATAATAATAATAATAATAATAATAATAATAATAATAATAATAATAATAATAATAATAATAATAATAATTCCTTTACGTCCCACTACATTTACAGTTTTCGGAGACGCCGATGTGCCGGAATGGTGTCCCTCAGGAGTTCTTTTACGTGCCAATAAATCTACCGACAGGAGGCTGACGTATTTGAGTACTTTCAAATACCACCAGCCTGGGCCAGGTTCGAACCTGCCACGTTGGAGTCAGAAAGGCGGAGTCTCAACCTTCTGAGCCACTCAGCTCGGTTCAACAATAGATCGATGGGCTGACAGATGGTATTACAAGAATGATAGAAGTACTATACTAATGTGCTATCATTTAAGGCGGAAGCGTTCCCATGTCCTGATAATGTCGTGGATACTGTGAACTGGGAAAACTATGCCCTGCTCTTGAACAGACATTTATTCACTTGTCTAATGGTGAGCAGTCTATATACAGTATGTTACATTTACAGGATATGTCTTCCATTAGCTTTTGTTTTAAACGACATGAACTGTTCAGTGAATTTCCCGTTTACCAATTGCCTCCTAGTATTAGCATCCGCTATTTTGCTAGGAATCAAATAAGATGTTTGCTTTCTCATCAAGAAGGGTGATCTATGTCAGAAAGTACAGCGCGATGAGGTATCTAAAAGAGTGGAAGTTAATAAGTAATGAATTAGTAATGGGTAATAATAATTTCGTGTGGCTATTACTAGCCGAGTAGAGCCCTTGTAAGGCAGACCCTCCGATGAGGGTGGGCGGCATCTGCCGTGTGTAGGTAACTGCGTGTTATTGTGGTGGAGGATAGTGTTATGTGTGGTGAGCGAATTGCAGGGATGTTGGGGACAGCACAAACACTCAGCCCCCGGGCCACTGGAATTAACCAATGAAGGTTAAAATCCCCGACCCGGCCGGGAATCGAACTCGGGACCCTCTGAACCGAAGGCCAGTACGCTGACCATTCAGCCAACGAGTCGACATTAGTAATGGGTATTAGGACTACTTATACGTGTATGGGGTTTAGGTTATCAGTTCGAAGGCTGGTAAAATCTTGATGACGCAAGAATGTTCTGTGGTTATAAAAAAGGCTGTTACGCCAATGTAGAACGAATAAGTGTGCTATCAAGTAAACACACGTAACTGCCACTCTTTGATTTCAATGAAACTTCCCATATTGGTAGAGCTATGAATACATTCTCTGCGAATTTGGTTATTTCTGCCATGACACAACGTTAAGGGCAGAAACTACCAGTTATATATACGAGGTGTTTGTCGGCAAGAAAATGCCCTAGTTCAAAAAAATAATTGAATAACTGCAATTGTGAAATGTTCTATAGGTTCACTTGATATTGCTGAAGTCAATTCTCAAGTGACCAAGGCAACATTCGGAATGCCACCGGATCAGATATAATGGTCACTTTGACATGATTCTCTCATGCAAAGAATAAACATGTCTTGAGACCACTTTGTTGTTTATCTATAAAATCTTAAATTATAGGCTAGTAATAAATCGCTTACGAAGGGACAGATGACTTAAGTCGCAGCCCTAAGATGCCAATCTGAAGAAAAGGAATAGTTCTACCAACAATTTCTTAATACAGAAATAAATACCAGCTAGAGGAAATCGACATAGTTGGTCTGATGACTGATCAATTCCCGCTTTTGCTACCAATTTTTGGAAACAGATGTGTGTGCCAGTGATAACGTTAGGGGAAATTGCTATCACTGCCTTCAGGGATTCATTAATCACTAAGAAACCACTGTTACGATTAGGTTACCATCTAAATTTCTCAAGTTAATTTCTTTTCTAAAATCTAATGTAAAACTATACTTTATCACAAAGTACTGTAGCCTCCGCGTAAGAGGAAGTATTTCATAAAATAAAATAAAAATATTATTGAATGGCATTCCGCCAGAAGGTAACAACAACAAAACATCCTCCGATAATTTCGAAATCATAATATGATATTCTTTCCCATATAGTGCTCAATACTGCAAAGGTGATGAAGAAAAGGTTCGCAATGTCAACATTTTATATGTTCCCCGAGAAGTGAAAGGTTCCGGGATACACTCCTCAAATTAGATCTGTAAATTTGAACTTCGTCCTTTTGACTCCAGACTTCGCTTCAGTTAAATCTATTAATTCCTGCCAGCTCCACAAACCCCACGTACAGGGATCGTCAGAGTTAGTAGGTTTAAGTAAACAAACGCAGGGTCGCCTACCTTCTGCAGCTCATACTCTTCCCCGTCCCGCGCTGGACAGGTTATTCCGTAACTAGCATTGCTAGAATGCTTTGGCAAGTTAACAGTGGTCGAATTATGTATGTCGGCGGCACGAATGCTTCCAGAACAAAATATTACATGCAATCCCATGAAAGATGGACAGGGATGGTCCCTGGTAATTTGAATTCGAAATGTATTGATGTCCTTCAGTTACCCTTAAATTACTTTTGTATATTAATAATAATTTATTATTTTATTATCTTTTACAGTGGATTTAAAATTATTGCATACTAGCTGATGTACCCGTGCTTCGCTACGGGATTCTCAGAAAGACTGTGGTTTTCCTACCTGAAGTCGTCAGAGGGAATGTAGTGATTAAAAGCAATGTTATATAAAATACTCGATCAAATTAATAAACCGCACATTTTCTCACTTTTAACGAACAGTACTACGGCACCGATCTAACAGTCCAAAGTTCCAGTGCTGCAATGACCAGACTGCAGACAGCTGTGAACACTTCTCTCCATTATTCTGTTAAATATGCACACTGCTCATTCCAATCAGTGCCTCAGAGTAGGAATTGAATAGCTCGAATGCTATGATGAACCAGTTTGTTACGTATCGGTAGTATCAGAAATTTATCTAACTCCCCAGCTACTTCTCGCCAATTTTCAGACAGGCTGTTATACTCGGTACGACCGGGTGAGTTGCCTGTGCAGTTAGGGGCGCATAGTTGTGAGCTTGGATCCGGGAGGTAGTGGGTTCGAACTCCACTGTCGACAGCCCTGAAGACGGTTTAGCGTGGTCTCCACTTTTCACACCAGGAAAATGCTGGGGCTGTCACGTAATTAACGTAGGGGCTGCTTCCATCCCACTCCTAGCCCTTTCGTACCCCATCGTCGCCATGAGTCCTATTTGTGTCGGCGCGACGTAGAGCAAATTTTAAAAAACTTGGTATACAGCAGTAATCCCATCTTTCGGAGATGAATGGCAACAGAGACACAAAGCAAATCACAACAAACAATGGTCAATGTAATGTTATTGTTGATCAATGTTATGAGCTTTCTGTATTGTAGGCCTTCACATTCAGTTTTCTTTCATCTCTGTAATATAAGGCCGTCTCTTAAAATTAACTGTTGTTCCTTATTCCCCGAATTTACATACCGATTTTCATTAAATTCTGTTTACCCATTTTCTCGTGACAGCGCTGATATTATCTTAGCAACAAAAATCCATATTCATGAATACATCCGTTATCATAGCCGGTACGGTCAAAATGTATAAGACATAAATGATCGGAAATTTAATACTATGCAACTTTATTTATATAGTAATTGTCAATAAGACCACTAATAACACAAATATTCGAGAATTAAATATTAGGCCTTCCCCTAAATTACCATTTCTCTCAGCGTGAATAAGATTATTTATGACGTAGATTGTAGCGACTTATTCGCCGACTTTGCATACCTATTTTAATTAAGATAGGACCACTAATAACATAAATATTTGCGAATAAAATTTTTGGCCTTCCCCTATACTACCATTTCTTTCAGAATGAAAAAGATTATTTATGGCCTAGATTATAGCGACTTATTTTAGAACTTTACATACCGGTTTTCATTAAGATAGGACCACTAATAACATAAATATTTGAGAATTAAATTTTAGGCCTTCCCCTAAACTACCATTTCTCTCAGAAGGAAAAAGATTATTTATGGCCTAGATTATAGCGACTTATTTTAGAACTTTACATACCGATTTTCATTAAATTCTCTTCAGCCGTTTTCTCGTGATGCGTGGACAGACAGACAGACAGACAGACAGACAGACAGACAGACAGACAGACAGACATTACGGAAAATTAAAAAAATGCATTTCCTTGTTACTATGGTCGTGACTGACACAAAAATACCACCCTTTTTAAATTTTGAGCAATGTACAGACAAAACTCTTATTTTATATATATATAGATTATTCGATTACATGCCCCAAAAGCAACATTTTGAATTCAGTTTCCTCTGCTTGAATAATTTTTGTAATATTTCTTAGGTAAGATTTAAATTCAAATTTACTGAAAATATGTTACGTAATTCATTTCTTTTCATTCAGGTGGTTGAACTTCCCAAAAAGGTTAACGTACCCGTGCTTCGCTACGGTATTTTACATTGTATACGGATATCGAAGTAAATTAGCGTACATGCAGTGAATAAGATTTTTAAATTGCATGTCTCTTAGCGTTATACGAGAAACAGCATGGACAGGTTCCCATAAGTTTTTCCCAATGTAAAGTGTGAGTTACGGGGTTGTGATGATAACGGCAGGCTCACTTGCCTACGGCCATTCAAAATCGAGTTGGGAAGTTTACATTATAATGGCAGGTCACATTGCCTACTGCGCGGTCACAATCGATTTGGGGAATTTTCATTACAATGGCAGGCCGCCATTCCTACTTCCAGACGGATTACAGTTGAGGAGTTTTTATTCTAATAGCAGGCAACTTCCCTACTGCCAGTCAAAACTGAGTTGTGCTGATATTATTATAATGACAGACCCTTTTCCCTAATGCCAGCCAGCTTATTGCCAGTAACACCGAGTTGGTTGGTTTCCATGAAAATAGTAGGCCACTAACCCTAATGCCAGTCATATTTTAGATGGGCACCTCTGTTCATAATGGCGGGCACTCTTGCCTACACCCAAACACAATCGGTTAGGGGAGTTTTGAACAAAATTGCATGTTTCCTTGCCTTCTGCAAGTGTAATTGAGAGGGAATTCTTCATTACAATGGTAGGCCCTCCGTACGAATGGCAGTTACACAGGAGTTGGAGAAGGACCCCATTCCTACTGCCAGTCAAAGTCGATGTGGGGAGTACTGATTACAATGACAGACACACCCTTCCTCGATCGCTAGAAATCGACATCAATGAATATATATAGATCGACGTACGAAAGTATACGCATGCTTACAATATTGCAGACCTTCATTTTCAGATTAACTGCTGCTGAACGGTACGTCATATCGACAAAGGATTGTACCATAAGACGCAGTATTTAGCGGCCTAAATGGCTGGTCCTATGATATTTTCTCGCATCTCATCTCTTCATGGGTCAGATTGAGTTAGAAACGTTAAATAGGTTGAAATATGTGTAAGATTATCTTACATTGCATTACTTTTCGGATAATTATGTGACATAGCATTTTGGCTCACATATGGGTACTGGGTGGACCAAGTTCGTGTAGAGTTTGATGATCCTATCTCTCCTGTAAGTGATTGAAAGTATGAATTATGCAGGTAAAACGTCCAAATTTACTTAACATCGAGAAATAGAGACGAATCTAAAGTATAAGGGATACAGACACGACCAAAAGTCATAACACCAAGGTTGAAGATCACTCGAAATTGATCGGAGATTGTGCCATACGTTATGTGATAGGACTTCCCGTTTATCCCACGAAATATCTCGAAACGAAGGTCTGCACCATCATTAAAATTGACTCCATATTTCGATATTTTTCGGGGATAAAAAGTGAAAAGTTTAAAGATCTTGGAAGTTTTCTGACGGTTACAGGCTAAAACGTATAATTTCGCCAAATTTAAATTTTCCAGCACGTCTGGCAGATTGTGCCGCACTCTTGATTTTGGGGCAGGGTGTAAAAATTAGGACTTTCAGGAAACTAAAGCTAAAAAAATAGACAGATGGTCATCATAACCCCTTAAAGAATAGCTCTACGTAGATTTCTCCAAATTACTCAATGTACAGACACACGGTCGTTACGATTTTATTTGTATATATAGATAAGGAATCTGCTCCACGTACAACACCTTTTGGGCTATGTCTGGTGGACTTAGCCTGCAAAACCGACCTATCATGATTTCTTTATTAATCCCCCTACCAAAAAAATGCACATGAGAAAAAAGATTTAGAAACGGATTTTCATCAAAGTCGGTCGATTTCCAATAAGATTGGTCTTGTATATATTGTGGCAGTGTAAAATCACGGTCCATTCCGGAAATTTGAAAAAGTATGAACGGTAACAACCTGCCTTTGGACAGGCGGATGCTAAATACAAAGTTTGGTTGAAATATCTTCAGTAGTTTTCAAGTTATAAGAAATACGCTTTACACGCACCCGCTTAAGTCCGTAGGGACTTGTGCTGAAAAACCGTCCGTTAATGGTATGTCTGTGTTTAATCATCCCATTGAAATAATGCACATGAGAAAAAGGTTTTAGAAATTGATTTACATTAAGGATGAGAGATTTCCATTAATTTTGGATGCGCATATTAAGTGGGAGTGCAAAATCACGGTTTCGGATAAACCCCCAGTAAATTTAGGTATTCAGAACATTGGCCCTAAATCCTACCCATGGACAGGCGGATTTGGTAAAAATTTATCCAGTAGTTTTCAAGTTATTAAAACTCAGATAAACAGACACCAATGCTAAAAAGTACGCAGATGGCCATTATTGCACCTGAAAGCGATAACTGTACGTAAATTTCGCCAAAATTTTCAATGTACAGATACACGGTCGTTATGATTTTATTTATGTAGATAAACCTACAAGAAATATTGGAGTAGGTCTGCATATAGCAGGTTCGCAATTTATTCTACATTGTTGGAAACGAAATGAAGTTTTCGTGCCTTTATTGATTAATCTCCAAAAACTAAACTTTTTAATAACTTGCCCGCCATTGCTCTAGAAGCATCGAGATAGGGCACATGAATGCACCTATTTATTTTATTATTTATTTATTTATTTATTTTATTATTTATTTTATTATTTATTTATGTATGTATTTATTTATTTATTTATGTATTTATTTATTATGTTACAAATTGATTTAAGTTGCACCGACAAAGATAGATCTTATAGCGACGACGGTACAGGAAAGGGCTAGGAGTGGGAAGGAAGTGACCATGGCCTTAAATACAGCCCCAGCATTTTCCAGGTGTGAACATAGGAAATACGGAAATCTATCTTCAGGGCTGCCTACCCACTATTTCTCGAAGACAAGCGGATAACTGACATGTCTCGAACCACGCAGCCACTTACTTGGCGCACCTCTTTACCCTTCGAACTCACGCATTGAGAAGAATAAGCCGAATTCCATGGCGAGTACAAATTTTGATAATTCAGTATCCTTTCTTTTCTAGCATGTTAGCAATTCTGTGGTTGTCTGTAACTCCTAGGCAGTGTCTTGGAAAGGCGATCCAGCCTAGTGGTATGCTGTGGGCGCTTAACACACACACACCCACGGCTCTAACTCTTGCTATGTTTATATTGATGTACCATTAACGACTATGACTTTATACACAAGGGGTAATTTCCACCCTTGAGACTTCACCATTGCGAAGAGAATAAAACACATGTCGGTTATTTTTTTAGATCTCCACCGATATACGCTGTTTCATTGACATTGGAGGGTGGTGGCTACGTAAGTATTATTTTTGTTTTGTAGTCATTCAACTTCGCACGGACGGGGCATTTTAACAACGATGGGATGGGATAGGGAAAATAGTTATGCATGGAAAACCATCTCCAGGGCTGTCATCGGTACGGTTTCAACCCACCATCTCCCGAATGCAAGCTCACAGCTACGTAACCCAAACCGTTTCGCCAACTCTCTCGGTTTATCTAGATTTCTTGAAAGTCAAGTTAATAGTGAGATACGGAGGTCAGATCCTTTCCCTGTCCACTATACAACCGAAGTGTCTATCGGAAGTACACAAACTACCATTTAATTTATACGGTAATTATCTGCCTCCAATATCGGACATCAAATTAATAGTATGTACAGTCCGTCAAAAAACGAATTTAATTTAACTCCCTTCAATCGGTTTACTCCAGTACACAGATACAGGAACAATAATACAAATGCCGAAGAAGCTGTTTGAAAGGAAAACCAAATGAGGTTTACTCCAGTCTACAGAGTAAGTACAGTAATGGGAGGTCTGTCCAGGTTTGTAGTTAACTACTGAGCTGTACATTGGGGTTAATTACAGAGCAGAAGACACCAAGATTAATGCTGACTACCTCCGCCGTCTAGATCAAGGGTAATGAAGGTGTTTAAATGGTGGATTCTGTAAGGAACGTATTTAATTAATTAACAAGACACGTCATAATTGCATAGGATATAATGAAGACTACACTGAACTGAGGGACGATGCTAATGATTTTCACTCTACGATGTTCTAAATACTAACAAAGCAACAGCACAGAGTATAACAGTATAGCACGAGGTATAAAGTTTTCCTTTAATTATCATTCAATCATTCGAGAGGTGATGGAAATTTCCACACACCAGGGATTTATTTGAAATATACAGTGATAACTACAAGTATTCGGACACCGTAGCTTCTTAGGCCATTTATTCGTAAAATCACATTATTGTATATAAGCTTGAATACGCAAACATACAAAGTATCGGGCACTTAAACCTTCATGAAGCACTGACGAAAGTAAGGCAAACATATATAATATTAGAAACAGCATGTAAATAAATATTCCTTCCTCTCGCCTCAAAAGTATTTGGACACAGAGTTCCAGTCAAAAATAAAAACACATACCTTATCCTACAACACTGAGTAATAGTTAACTTATACCTTTAGAGTAGTGTTTCGAATAATGTCAGTCAATTATCCACTTCGGATCGTTAGGTATTTACCAAAGAATGTTTGTTTCGACCTTTTCTGTCATTTTGATATATCGTCGGTTGCGCTTGCAAAAACCACAATGTGAAATACTTAAGCTTACGAGGGGAACCCACCAAGTGGAACAACCCGATTTCCCAGAAACTTCGCTCAGCGAAAGAGGGGCCCAAAATAAGCGAACACATATTTCGGCTTACCCGTAGTCACTCAACCGTTTCCAAGAAAATGGAGGTCTAAATTTCCGTCGTGCTTTACGTGGCTTTTAGAGCATAACAAGTTCAAGTGACGTGGTGGTGCAGCCGCGGCTTCACAATTTTGTGCCTCGTGTTCAATTTTTTCATTTATCTACTTATGTCCATTGATGATTACTACAAGAATATTTCTTATCAAGTTAGTGGATACAAGGACGTTATGTTGATTGTACAATTACAGCTTGGTTTCACAATAAGTGTCATGTAAGTTCATTCTTATATTAACGCTTCAGGGTGATACGGTGCATTACTTTGGACGATACAGATCGTAGAAACTTTAGTAACATAGAAATTCCACACACCACGAGCACTGCGCGAAGGCAGGTTTGCCACAGTTATATTTCTGAGTGGAAATGTCACTCGGGAAAGAAGCTACTGAATATTTCACCTGTTGGCAATAACTTTGCGACAAACCACGCATAACGGATCATTTTCCGAACAATTGGCCCTTGCAGTTGATTAAGAATAAATGCGTGGATTTTTATTGCGTCGCGTCTAGTCGTGTTATCCCTTTGCTGTGCAATAATTGTAGAAGAATTGACGTTTTAAATTTCTTTTACCAGGCAGAACATTAGGATTCACCATAAAGGACAATGATATTTCAAAATACATTGAACAAAACCATTCATGTAGCAATAGTCCATGGGCAAAAGTAAATAAATGAAACAAGAAACAGACACAATTCATCCGGATTTGAAACCGGGGAGAAAAAGTGTAAAGCCATGGCGAAAGCGCGTCGGTTGAACTTGCTACGCGCTAATAAGCACATAAAGCACGTCGGAAACTTCGACCGTCATTATCTCAGAAAGGTTCGAGTGTCTAAAGATAATCCGAAACATGTGTTCGCTAATTTAGACTCCCTCCCCCCTTTCATGGAGCAAAGATTCTGGAAAATCGGGTTTTACACTTGGCGGGTTTCCCTCGTTATAACTTCGGCCGGTAAAGTTCTGTTATCTTACTTTCTTTTTGTTTCTTTCTTAGTGCATTTACCGTCCAGGGTTGGATTTTCCCTGGGACTCTGCGAGGGATTCCATCTCTACCGCCTCAAGGGCAGTGTCCTGGAGCGTAAGACTTTGATTCGAGTGGATAAAAATGGGAAGGAGGACCAGTACATCGCCCAGGCAGCATCACCTGCTATGCTGAAGTGGGACCTTGTGGGGGATCGGAAGACTGGAAGGGATAAACAAGGAAGAGGTAAGAAAGCGGCCGTGGCCTTAAGTTAGGTACCATCCCGGCATTTACCTGGAGGAGAAGTGGGAAACCAGCATGGAAGACTACTTCGAGGACGGCTGAGGTAGGAATCGAATCCCTCTCTACTCAGTTGACCTCCATAGACTGAGTGGACCCCGTTCCAGCCCTCGTACCACTTTTCAAATTTCGTCGCAGAGGCGGGAATCGAACCCAGGTCCCCTGGAATGGCAGTTAATCACACTAACCACTACACCACAGAAGCGGGTTCTGTCATCTAGGGTTCAATATTATGCGAATATTGACATGGAATTCTCGCTCTTCATAATACACGAGTATTGACATGGAATTCTTGCTCTTCATAATACACGAGTATTGACATGGAATTCTCGCTCTTCGTAATATATGTGCTGCGGGTCAGTATATCTCCAAAAATATGACAGCAGTTTTCGTAGGCGCAACGACGATATGTACATTTATTTTCACAAAGAATTTATACTAATGTGTGTTAAATATTCCATTTCCCTTCCTATGATACTAAGAGAAGCCACAGTGCCAGTATTCTCTTTAGCATATCAGGAAATTCTGGTACTCCTGTTTACAAACCTCTAAGAAAACACACCGAACTGTTTTTAGCATTATGTAAGCCTACCAGCACGAGTTCAGAGATTAGCTCCGCACATGGGGAGAACTGAAGCGAGACATTTACTGATGCACTTCCATTTCTGCGCGCTATTAGCTATTAACAGTGTTGTGTAGTGGGGAAGATGAGAGAAGCAGTGTCGCTGAGTTAACGAAATTCGCTTCCTAAATGGGTTGGGACTAGAGATCGGATAATCTATATATATATAATAAGAGTTTTGTCTGTACATTGCTCAGAATTCGAAAAGAATGGCATTTCTGTATCGGTCATGTCCATAGTAACAAGGAAATGCACTTTTTACTTTTCCGTAATTTCTGTCTATCTGTCTGTATGTATGTACACGCATCACGAGAAAACGGTCTGAAGAAAATTTAATGAAAATCGGTATGAGAAGTTGGGGTATGAGCCACTACAATCTAGGCTATAAATCATTTTACTCACGCTGACTGAAATGGTAGTTTAGGGGAAGGCCTACAATTGAATTCTCAAATATTTATATTAGTGGTCCTATCAATAAATACTACATAACTAAAGTTATATGGAATTAAATTTCCGATCAATTATCTCATACATTGTTACCGTACCGGGTATGATAACACAGATATTCGTGAATTTGTATTTTTATTGCCAAGTCCATATCAAAGCCGAGCCACGAGAAAATGGGTTAACAGAATTTAATTGTAAGTACCTAGGTGTTAATATAAGAAAATAACTTCATTGGGGTAATCACATAAATATGATTGTTAATAAAGGGTACAGATCTCTGCACATGGTTATGAGGGTATTTAGGGGTTGTAGAAAGGATGTAAAGGAGAGGGCATATAAATCTCTGGTAAGACCCCAACTAGAGTATGGTTCCAGTGTATGGGACCCTCACCAGGATTACTTGATTCAAGAACTGGAAAAAAACCAGAGAATAGCAGCTCGATTTGTTCTGGGTGATTTCCAACAAAAGAGTAGCGTTACAACAATGTTGCAAAGTTTGGGCTGGGAAGATTTGGGAGAAAGGAGACGAGCTGCTCGATTAAACTGTATGTTCCGAGCTGTCAGAGGAGAGATGGCGTGGGAGGACATCAGTAGACGAATAAATCTCAGTGGTGTCTTTAAAAGTAGGGAAGATCACAATATGAAGATAAAGTTGGAATTCAAGAAGACAAATTGGGACAAATATTCGTTTATAGGAAGGGGAGTTAGGGATTGGAATAACTTACCAAGGGAAATGTTCAATAATTTTTTCAATTTCTTTGAGATCATTTAAGAAAAGGCTAGGAAAACAACAGACAGGGAATCTGCCACCTGGGCGACTGCCCTAAATGCAGATCAGTAGTGACTGATTTATTAATGAAAGTCGGTATATAGAGTCGGGGAATACGAAACTACAGTCTAAGTTATAAACAATTTTATTCGCCCCGTATGAAATTGTTGTTTAGGGGAAGGCGCCTAAAATTTAATTTTTAAATACCTATGTTAATGGTCCTATCGAAAAGTACTACATAACAAAAGTTATAGAGAATATAATTTCCGACCATTTATGTTTTATTCGGTTTTAGCGTACCGACTATGATAAGAGTGGTATTTCAGAGTGGGAAGAAAACTAAATGTGAAGGCCTACCATATTGAAAGCGCACAACATTGATGAACAATAAAATTACATTGACCATTGTTTGTGGTGATATTCTTTTTCACTTATGCTGCCGCTTAACTCCGACAGCTTGAATTACTGCTGCGTACCGAGTACAACAGCCTGACTCAATACTGGCGGGAAATAGCTGAGGAGTTAGAAAACTTCCTTCTTTAGCACGTCATTTCTCTGGTTCATACATTTTCTGATACCGTACTGCTGGTTCGTAACTCATTGCTTCATCATAGCATTCCAGCTATTGGATCCCTACTCTGACGCGCTGTTTTGAATGCTATTTGCTTTACGTCGGACCGACACAGATAGGTCTTATGGCGACTATGGGACAGGAAAGGCCTAGGAATGGAAAGGAAGCGGCCGTGGCCTTAATTAAGGTACAGTCCCAGCATTTGCCTGGTGTGAAAATGGGAAAGAATGGAAAACCAACTTCAGGGCTGCCGACAGTGGGGTTCGAACCCACTACCTTCCCTGATGCGAGCTCACAGCTGCGCACTCCTAACCGCACGGCCAACTCGCACGGTTGTTTTGAATGAGCAGTGTGCACTCTTAAGGCAAATACTCACTTAATAGTAGTAGTAGTAGTAGTAGTAGTAGTAGTAGTAGTACTAGTAGTAGTAGTATGACCTGGTCTAGAAATACAATTCAGGCATATTCCAAATTATAGCACCACAGTTCACTAAATAACTCAAAATTCAACCCTGAAAAGAGCCGTTTCTTCTTCCTCTTCACTTTTATTAAATTCTACATTCATTTTATTTAAAATCAGCAGTAAAGGAGTTTCTCCTCTGCCTTGGAGGAAAAAATTGCCTTCAAGACAGGTAGATTTTTCTGTCTGCGGCCTGGTCATTTCAGCTCTTGGACGGCAGCGCAGTACTGTTCGTTAATAATGATAAAACGTGTGGTTTTTCATTTGATCGAGTATTTCATGTGAAATCATTGCTTTTACTCGCGCCATTCCTACTGACGTCATTGTAATAACCTATGTTCATTTCAGTTGGTAAAACCACTAAGACAGTCTTTGAGGATGTAAAAAGGCAGGTGGAGAGTGAGTGTCTGTCATTATAATGCAATTCCCAACCTGATCGTGATTGATGGCAGGGAAGTGTGCCTACCATTACAATGAAAATTCCCTAATGCAGTCTTCATATGAGAAAAGCCTTTTGGTGATTTCTCCGTCGAGTTTCCAGGGTAACGTTAAGAACTATGTAATTTAATTAGGTCTTGCTCACAACGTGTACTCTGCCTAACCTACAATTCTGCATACAATGTAGAATTCCGTAACGAAGCACGGGTACATCAGCTAGTCGAACATAAAATAATTGATTATTCTATTATTTCATTTTATTGGATTATTCGATTATATTTCCCATCCGATTATTTTTCTGTTATTCATTCAAAAGAGTGAAGCAATCGAATAGTGAATACTTGTTCCGTTCCATCATTTTTTCGATTATTCATTCGGAACCGCATTCAAATGAATGAGACAATTGAATAGTGAATAACTGAATTAAAACCGATGTTATTAAGACAGATAATTCACTCATTTACTTTCAACGTTTGGAGATACAGTTGGAAAAAGGCGTATTTCTATTTTGCATAAGAGTTCATCTATTAGTTTATTTCAATCGATTATCCATCCGACACACTTAAACCAAAATAATGATTCATGACGTATCCAAATATTCAAAGCGATCCAACTGAATGATACTGTATTTGATGATGATGATGATGATGATGATGATGCTTGTGGCTCAAAGGGGCCTAACATCTAGGTCATCGCCCCTAATGGTATGAAATGCTATGACAATCTGAAAACTAGAATCCTCCACTGACCAGATTCGAAAACGTGAAGGCGAAGAACGAATGGATGGATATGATGTTAAAGCAATCAGTGGATCCTGACCCGCAATGCCCCACATTCCCAGAAACTAGCGTTAAATAATAGTATTACTGACCAAGGGATTGCGTCTAAAGCTCATTACGGAATCGGTGATGCCTCTAGTCGAAACGAGTCCAAAATCTAGGTCATCGGTCCCTCAAAATGGTACTTATCGCTAGGAAAATAGAACCAAGCCATTTGTCAGGTTGCGGTACTAATAAAAAATAGCGTAGACTCGCGGTATTCCACACTTTATGGTACTACTTAGGTAATGAAATTCGCACATGTAACACAGACCTATGGTGTTTCGCACATAAGGGGACTAACCACAGGGACCCGCACTATTCCTTGGTGTTCCTCAGATAGTGGATACTAAACATAAGCAAGGCAGAACCTTGGTGTTGCGCATATAGGGGTACGAATCACACGTACTGTAGAAGCCGCCAACGTACTCTATTGCTACTAATCACAAACCTATTTGGTACTAAACATAGGGGTACTACGCGCAAGTAAAAGCGACCCGTGGTGTTCCCCTCGTGGTGGTACTAATCTTTAGTAGTTTCATGGTTCTAATAAAATCATCCCTTGGTCGCCCCTTTTAGTCGCCTCTTACGACAGTCAGGGGATACCGTGGGTGTATTCTTTGTCTGTGTCCCCCACTCACAGGGGATTGTGTGTTTGGTCCGCGAGAGGTATTTTATTTTTCTCAAGTCCGCCGGCAAGCCGGTTAGGACCCCCCTATCCGCCACCTGAGACGCGCCACGTGAGAGTAACAGCTCCCCCCCCCCCCTGCTACGCCAGCGCAGTAGGTTCGTGGTACTGTGAAACTCATTCGATTATTTTATTCGATTATTCAAATAATCGGATGGAGGTTACTCGATTTTTAGAAGTATTCGATTTCCCCATCACTAGTTGAGACCAGAGCTCGTGGGCAGAACGTTTTTGTTATCGCTCGCTTAAAGCTATTTATGCAGGCTGCCTACGTTAGCATCACACGGAATATCAGTTAAATCGCTATCGAGTAACAGCGTTATTCTGTTATCTGCGAACTACCACGCGGGATATATCCTGCATTTAGACATGGTGTAATGTCCAATAATTTATTATACGACAGCGTCATTACTGAAATTGATGGCATTTTTGTATATTACAATGTTTGACATCTACCTAGCACACAATAATATTTCAATTATTCAACAGCATTTTATAAATGTCGTTTTAATTTAGGAGTTGCAGGAAAGAAATACATCTGCATTCTTAGCTGCAGATTAACGTAAGGAAATAGGTCACATAACTTCATAATCACTGTCTAGGATTCTAGATGTTTTGTTCTGCTGATAAATGGATCTTGCAAAGGGTATGGATGTAGACCTTTCTAACCTCCAGTAAAAGATACAAGGGTAGTATGGTCAGCACTGTGCCTCAATATAACCTCATTTACAGAGAGAATTCACAACTGGATAAGCTCACATCGCGTAGTACTCATATTGTCAGCTGGCTAAGTTAACCACGTGAAGCCTAAAAAGTGGGGAAGTAGTCATTATATTAATTCCTCTGCGTAATTTCGAATACAGGTCATCATAACAGGTAGTCGTCTCACGCCAAACCTTGAGATTATTCGAGGGACTCATTTTTAAAGCCAAACGCAACGTTATTCAGTGTCCAGTGTGCATAAACAACTATCACTTCATTGACTGTCAGCTTTGAATAGTTTGAGAATGTACAGCAGTTTGGAAAAATAATAAAATAAATTGTTCATTATATCGTTTTTTTACAGTCTCCATCTTGTCCTTGTGCAGAATTTCATCCTAGTCTAAACGATCCTGTTCGAATGTTTCGAACCTCCTGTGGCATAATTTTTGAGCAACCTTTTGAATCATCTTGTACTGTATATGCAACCCACTAAGTTCACACATCGGTTACGAAGAAAATATTATGACTTCATTAAAAGTTTTATTCCAGCTCAGTTAGTGATTATGTTAGCGAGACCAGCAGTTCGTTAAATAATAATAATAATAATAATAATAATAATAATAATAATATTAATAATAATAATAATTGTGTGGTGCCCGCTACCGTGGTGCAGACCTTCTGAAGTGGAGCTATCTAGGCAGCCCGCCTATCAACTTCGACATTCAGATCTAACAACGAATGCAGAATTCTACTAGAACGGACATTACGGCTGAGTTCGTTAAATTTTGTCGTTTGACCTCTCACCTGTCAACAAAAAAATGTCGAAGAAAATGACCGTGCTTTGAAAAGGGACTCCCTCAGGCGGGATCGCACCCGCTAACTTGAGATCATGAGGCGGACACTTCTACTGCTCCATTGAGACAGCTAACATTTCGTTACAGCACGAAGACAGAAACTAAACGTTCACAAATTTATACGAAGCAGTTTCTAGTCCTAGTTAATTCCCATCAGTGTGACCGTCAACCAGTATTGACTGCCATGGGCTTTTTTTCTGTCCAACACTGAAAGCTCGTTGGAATGTTTGATCTCATCAAGCGATTGCTAGCTCTGCATAGAATATCGCTGACAGGTAATACAGGCTTAATCTCAAAACCAGCACTGCATAATAAATGACGTCAAAGAGAAGCTGTCGGTTGAGCAGGCAGGCCAGCATTACAGCTCATATAAAAAAAATGTGTTATTTAGGTACCTTCCTTCATATTGGTCATTTATTTCCCACGTGGTTTAGGCCTAGTTTAGCAGTTCCGGGATGCTTAAAGGTTTATATTTGACCTTACCGTAAATTCCAGGAAACAATTACCTAACTTATATTTTGAAAATAGTTTATATGTAATAATAAAATACCCATGTGTATTATACTAAAAATGGAAATTAAATTAGAAGTTAGAATGAAGATTTACGTGAAAAATGTTAATAATTGCTTAACTTAATTGTGTAGTCCTAAAATTTAAGAAATATCTCAATGACAGTGTCTATAATGCAGTCCATGGACTGGATTCAATATTATGAATTACACATGTCAGATTTACCTTAACTTGCAATATTTATGCATTACCTGCTTACTTTGAACATCTACAACTGATTGAGAGTTCTTTTAGAAAACTATCGATCCGAACAGAATTAAAGAGACAACGGGATATGAATTATTAGGCGCATCCCATGGTTAATCGAGCATTCCCGCTCATGAGATAATTTATATCAAAGAGAATGTTACTCAATTCTCGGGCCTGGAAAATGCGATGATAATAATATAATTTAGTAACAACTGGATGAGGGAATGTCACAATGTCCCGAGGACCAGGATGTATGGACCACATTTTCAAGAACTCACCAGTTAAGATGAGTACAAATAAAAACGTGTCCTTTACCTATTACATTGTACAGTGTGTAGTTATATATTTCCTCTTACGTTTATGAGCATAATATTATGTTAGACGTAAATGTAACTTGAGCTATACTGAAGAATGATCTATATATATTTTATTATGTCGTCATGCGCACTAATTCTCTAAAATGATGGCACGATTGGAATTTAATTAATTATGTGCCGATTTCATCTAAATTTCGAATGCACACTTATAGGTTGTAATATGGGAATCTCATTATACTCTGTTCTTTCGTCTCAGTGATACGGTTTTCCCGACGAATTTAATTTGCCAATTACTTAGCGAATACGTCTTATTGGAAATACTTAGAACGTATTGATTATGTTGTGAAGGATAGAAAGTTTTACATTTATGACTCAGATATTTCATATGGCCTGGCCGAGTCTTCATGAGAGAAATGTTTCATTAAACAGCACGGATAAGGATAACAGAATTCACGTTTGTTTAGAATTGAGAACATTTTCTTCGGTAGTTATGAGCCTGTGTATTTGAAATTAGGGTTTAATATGCATGATGCGCATATGAGGTTATACGGTTTTGTTGAATGTCAGGATGGTCGACATAATTGATGATGATAGACTCGATTGTAATGTTAGATTGTTTATTGGGAAATAGGTATTACGTATAATGTAATATTATCTTCGAGAAATCCCAAAAATATTGATAGCTGAATACGGTGGAAGAGATGATCATCATGCGAATTACAATGAGATATTGCGAAATGGACATGTACTTATGGCTTACAGTTGTACCGTGAGGGTGCTGGATCCTGAATAATGTCTTCAAAAATGAATATGTTAATAGTCATCCGTGATACTAATATGGTACACGAATATGAGACAGATATTATATGAATGATGATGGATACAAATGGTATGAAGTTCTTCGAACATAATGTTACCCCGATGAGACATTCAAGTTGCACTGTGAGTAAGGTAAAGTTAGGGTCATACTACCCAATGTACAATCTATTTGTTTCCTTTAGAGTAACAATAGTGTTAGTGCATGTGTCTTTTAGATGTTGGCAAGAATATTCAGCAATCCGGAGGAGAGACCGCGGACGAATTTAGATGTTATGGTGTCTTAATTATTTCAATCCATGATTTTCATTATGGTAGTGTGTAGATTTGAATATATATATATTAGGTGAAGCAGTTTGATGACACCATTATAATTTTGTTCTTCTGTTTTAACATTTCTTTCGATTTATTATCTGTGGTTAGTTGCAGAGTCTGGTTTGAGTGTTTCTTTTCAAGTTCCACGGCGTTGCATGTATTTATTTTATTGACCGCTCAAGTTGTTAATTGGAAGCCGTTGTTTTATGTGACGGTTGTGAACGTTATGTTAATGGAATACTGAAGGACAAGGTTTTACCCAGAATGGACAGGAACACGAAAGAACGAACGAATACATTTTTTTTATTGCGGCGGATGAAACAAATGATTTGAAATAATTGTACCGTTAATTTCATATTTAAGCCTTCAGTAACTTTTATGTTAACAATGATAGTTAATTGACCTACTTTCATTAATATATTGCTGGATTTGAATGTACTTTTTTAATATTAGATCGGTCTACCATCATTGTTAACGGCAGAGTCACATTGTAGCGCCACACGAGCGGAAGAAAATAATGACCAACAAGAGAATTTTAATGTATAGTAAAAACTACGCCATTCATCGTATTCATTACTTAATATTTGAACACACATGTTGTAAAATTTCCTTTTATTATGTTTAATTATATTTCTTTCGATAACTTGATATCATTAAATTGGAACATTCTTCGAATTGAAATAGATTTTTAAGCGTTTTCATTTCTAAACTAGGATTCCTATTAGCCTCAGATAGTTACCGGTATGTCATGAAATTCCATAACGATAATATTAACATGCTGATAATTATTATGGACTGTAACCGATGCCTAATAGAACTTTCACACCTACGAGTGGATTCTCATGTATCTCCGTTGAGTAATGCCAAGGCGTATATACAACATTTCTTCGAACCAAGTTATTGTAAATTTGAGTGGAAACGGTTACAGTTTACCTCTTTGACTCCCAATCTTCGAGCATGAAAGGTTATAATGATAACTGGAATTATGTCTGATAAATTCAATGCGACGAACATACAATACCATGTGCACTCACTATTTTCTTTCCTTTTTTCTTTCCTCTTTCTTTGAGCGACTATATAATTATCTCATTTTCTAGAACTGCTCTTCTTACAATTTTACATACAATGTTTGTGTTCTGTACTTATTATTCATTGTCTGTGCTAATTATTTATTTTCAAGTGAGTTCATGAAGAATACCAAGTATAGAGTGGTTACTTTTCTTCATAATTCTTAAAATGCTGACAATGAGCGCCGGGAGAATTACTTGAACGAGGTGCTGTTTCAGTGGTCTGGGCGAAGCGGAGTGCGGGTGTTCTGAGAAATATTACAATTTGACGTTAGCACAGCGTGTTTCTAAGGCAAGTTACTTAAATTAATTGCAAGTAATTTCTGTAATTTGCATTTAATTACTTGTTAATCTGAAGTAAAAATAGGCCTACAGAATGATTTTACGAATTACCAAGGGCTATTTTTCTTAGGTTATAATAATAATAATAATAATACTAATAATAATAATAACGTATGTGCGGATGGGGCCGTGATAAAGATGAGTTCTAATGTAAAAACTCATTCATTACTTGACGGCGAGTCAAGACTTGGAATCGGAGTGCGATAGAAGACAGGCAGAAGGGTGAGAGAGAACAATAGGACAGATTCATTGACGTTGTGACAAGCAAGTTTGGACAGCAACATAGAACACTCTAGTTTTGTACTAACGTTGATTTCTTTTTAAATGTACTATATTTCCCAACGTTTTATCGCATACTCTATTCATTAACTTTTATGAGTTGACATTCTGATCTGCTGAATAAAATTGGATACAAAGCTTTACTGTATAGATTAACTCAATATTAATTTTAAGCAATGAATTTCTGTTGTATTGAATACATTTTGTACAGAACCTATTTTTATTGCGGATATTCCCACTTCAACTCACTTATTTCATGACCCCCTTTGTTACGACTATGGCCTATGATTGAATAAACTGTCCATAACTTCTGTGCTATTTAATAATTGACATCGTTGCCTTTAAATGTCTAAGAATCATTAACTATTAGAGTTAACGTTTGTCCTGTTTTTGCTACCAGTATTTCATTTCTGCGTTTTAATTTAGCATTCATTGCTTGGTCTCAGATGAAAGATAAGTCAGAGTTCTTTGTCATTTATACTTTCTTCTGTTTTACTCTAACATTGTGACCACTTAGAGTTTGCTCGTCTTGTGATGTAGCCGTTCCATAGTGTTCCTAGACGTTGTGGAGCTGATGTGTGATTCGGGCATGGCAGAAGATAGGATTTTTTTGGTCAGGGATACGCATATCTAATGCTTGTGATTTCTATTTCTGTTTTCAATATTGTGATCCCTGTTTTATTATTATAGTTATGAAATTAGGGAAATATTGGTCTTGTAATGGAAGGTATTGTCGTCAGCTAATTTGGAAATTGAGATTTTGTCTTGATCCGTTTACATCATTTTAATGGCTGGATATTCTGAGTGTTAGAACTCCCACCACATGTCTAGAGAATAGGATGGTACATTTCCAAGTTAGCTCTGGATATGTTTATACTTGTATCATGGTAATTTTAATTATACCACATCTTATCCTCTTCTCGTTTTCAGGTTCAGTTTAAATTATCTACATAATAATAATAATAATAATAATAATAATAATAATAATAATAATAATAATAATAATAATAATGGTGTGTGGCTTCCGGAGAGACCTCGTGTAGATCTTCCGAGTTGACGCCTTACAGGTTACCTGGGCGTTTGTTCGGTTTGAGAACTTCGCGAGACCTACAATTAATAAAACGTCCGTATGACAGAAAAGACAAGAAAAGAAAAGGAAGAAAAGAAAAGGAAAAAAAAGAGCGAGCGAAATTCTTGTCGAAGGGAGATGCACCATCCTCGCGACCCCAGTGATGCTCACAATTCAGCTAAGGAGCTGGATTGCAAGAGCAGTGGATGATTGAACTAATTTCATTCCATCTAGCACTCCAATGAGTGTTAAACTCTTGCATAAATTGCAAATGGTAGGCAGACTCGAGGGAAGGATAATCGATACAATGTTTCTATTGATAACAACTAGTGTTTACTCTGGGTGACAGAGCAAACACGTCCGGAGAACAGGAGAATTCAAACAATCAATGGATCACTTGAACAAACATATCGTGCCTTATATCACGGTCGCGTTGATACGCATATCATTTCCAGTCATGTGACATACGAAAGCGGAGTAGAACTTAATAGCGATCTATTCATTTCTATCCTGTCGTCCAACATTTCACTTCGCATATCAAATTAATATAAAGTTGTTTTTAGCTAGAAAGCACTATGTACGAGCTTCTCTAAAACGGATGCATAAAACATCTTGTTAAATGAGGTCATTTATGCGAGACATATATTCTCTAAACTGTCAGCTTACTTACAATTATTTTGGGCAGCCCTACAATCGATTTTGGCAGAATTCCACTACAGCGTTCGACTTTTCGCCTAACACGAAACAACGGCGCCTGAAAGTATATCTGCAACGTATATTGAGTTACACTGCAATAATAATAATAATAATAATAATAATAATAATAATAATAATAATAATAATAATAATAATAATAATAATAATAATAATAATAATAAGCCCCCGTAGCTAAGGCGGCAGCGCGCCGGCCTCTTACCGATGGATACCGTGCTTCAAATCCCGGTCACTCCATGTGACATTTGTGCTGGACAAAGCAGAGGCTGGACAGGTTTTCCTTCCGGTACTCCGATTTTCCCTGTCATCTTTCATTCCAGAAACACTCTCCATGGACATTTTATTTCATATATCAGTCATTTATCATTGCCCCAGAGGAGTGCGACAGGCTTCGGTAGCCGGCACAATTCCTCTCCTCGCCGCTAGATTGGGCTTCATTATTTCCATTCCTGACCCGGTCGAATGACTGGACACAGGCTCTGGATTTTCTTTTTCAATAATAATAATAATAATAATAATAATAATAATAATAATAATAATGTCCTAGGATTTATTTCCCATTAACTACTTTTTTACGGTTTTCGAAGACGACGAGATGCCGGAGTTTAGACCCGCAGGATTTCTTTTACGTTCCAGTAAATCTACAGACACGAGGCTGACGTATTTGAGCACCTTCAAATACCACCGGACTGAGCCAGGATCGAACTTGCCAGATTGGGGTGAGAAGGCCAGCGCCTTAACCATCTGAGCTACTCAGACCAGTTACACAATGTTTAATGAACTAATAAGTACAAATGCATTACATTCCTTCCATGTAGTCACCCGCGAAGTCTATTACATTTTACCGAATGTCGGGAAGTCGTTGGGGACCGGTGGCAAGGCGTTCTCTGTTGATGACAGCGACGGAGCGCCCTACTGCGCGGAGTACAGATGCCAGGTCAGCAAATCGGCGGCCTCGGAAACAGGTCGAAGTCACAAGGACTCATGTCTGGTGAGTACGGAGGCTGTTCCAAGACCTCCCAAAGCCATTGTTGAATTATGGGCTTGACATTGAATGCGATATGACAACGTACGTTAAAGCCATCGTCTGGCCATAAACGTGGGGGTGATAGAATGACACCCACGGTGTTGTAAGAGGCGAATAAAAGGGGCGCCAGGAACTCTGAACTTGGGAGCGTGGTATCGTGACTATGGGAACCTTAGCTGAGTCCTAGCATTGCTTCCACTTACTTGTTCCAGGCTCCTCACTTTCATCTATCCTATCCGACCTTTCTTGGTCAAATCTTGTTCTTTTCCGACCCGGGCGGTATTAGGTATCGAGGGCTAGGGAGTATTTCATTTTCACGCCCTTCGTGGCCCTTGTCTTCCTTTCGCCGACACCTTCATTTTTCGAGGTGTCGGACCCCTTCTTTCTTTTCCTCTCTGATTAGTGTTGAATAAAGAATTGTTGCCTAGTTGTACTTCCTCTTAAAACAATAATCACCATCACCACCACCACTTCGCAATAAACGTGGCCGTTTGCGTCGCATAGCCGGACGTAGATGTCGCTCCAGAAATCGGCGATAGCAGTCACAGTCAACGGTTTGTCCCTCAGGCACAGCATGCGTATGAATAATCCCTCTTAATATTATGCCACAATCAGCATAAGCTTCACCAGACTGGGTTCGTGTAGAAATTTCTGTGTTGAGTCCTCAGCCCCAAGGCTGGTTTTATTTTCAATAGACCCACCGTTAGCTGTCGTACGTAAGCTACGCGTCGCTGAAGAGGCGTACTAGGGAAATCAGGTGTGAGGTAGTTTCCCGTTGCCTTCCTCACCGGGCCAGAAATATATCCGTCTGCCAAGCCCGCCGTAGAGTGTACACTAATCAACCTTATGAGCAACACTTTCACACCATTCATCACAGAGAATAAAGTACCGTATAAAGAAGGCATTCCTAGCATCGCACATAGGCCTACCTCAGTCATTTTCAAATTGTCGAAGGAAAGGAGCCATACCTACAGACACAGGAACATAAATAGGCAATTTTAACATGAGAAAGGTAAGGATATTACAACTCTCCTCAAGATAAAATCAACAGGTTAATTTAACTATTATTTTTTAGTTTCTCTCCCACTTTCCTTCACAGAAAAATAAACATAGCCGAGGTTAATTCGATTCGAATATATATATAACGAAAACTACGGCTGCCTTATCGCTAAGATTTATTTCAGGATCACGAAGCGACTCTCTCTCTCTCTCTCTCTCTCTCTCTCTCTCTCTCCCTCTCTCTCTCTCTATTATCGTTGTGGGTGTTGGATTGGATCTAAACGTTACACCATTATTATTCACTGCAAATAACTCCGTCTTTTGCCTGAACTCACAGTTGAAGGCTACTAGACTACTTTTCTCTGGGTAATGGAGCATTCCACCGAGTTCATGATGTCTACTATCATAGACGAGTTCCCATTTCGCAAGTAGTGCATTTCTGGGAAAGCTACGACAATACGACCTCTCCTAGAAGAATCAGATGAGGGAAAAATAACTGAGAGTTGTATCGATGATACATAGAAAACGCCACAAACTGTATTTGGAACTCCCTTGTGATATTATAAAATTAACCTATCTATCTATATAGCTATCTACCTATATATCTACATGGTTTCATTTCCCATCTGAAGGGCGAGTTGGGCCAACTAGTGGGTGACGCTCTCCCTCTAGTCAGGAGATGAGCTGGATTTGGAGGTATGATGGACGAAGCAATTGGGAAAACTAACAGTTTCGAGTTTGGTGGTGGTAGAGAAAAACCCCTTAGTTAAGAAATTTTTTGCAAGAAGATTGGGAAAAGTAACTGGTGGATGTTCAATGAACGGTTGGAGTTTGGGCTAAACTATTTCTTTTTTCATATTCCCTCTTCCTTCTCCTATTTTTGTTTATTTAAACAACTCTGGTTTTTCCGTGACAATGGGTGGTACCCACCACGAGGATAAATTGAAAGACGGCTAATATGAAATTCATTAATATGATAAAATTCCGAATTATTTAAAACTGACAAATGAAAATGTCTTGCAGCACTAAATTCATTCATTCCTTGTATGCTGATATCGATATCACTGTTTGAACCTCATTAGCCAGTCAGAAGACGCATCGGAATTGCCGACCAACCAGCGGATTAAAAACATTGGCTTGTTTAGAGCAGATTACTCCTAATATTGTGTCTCACTCTGCTCCTTGCTGATTAAACCAATCGGTTGATTTATCTAGATTTTCATACATCGATTTCTTCATAGTTCTTACCCATATTTCATTCCACTTGAAGTGATGGAATAAGTGATGAATACAAATGTATTTATTTTTTAATTGCGTGATGTTTGCACCTGTAGTGATAGTTGGTTAACAGTTCTGTCTTTTCTAATTGCTCACTTATTTTCGGCATTTCCTATTTCACGCATCACTTCTGACATTTTCGCTTGTAACTAGGGCGCGTATTTTGCCTATTTGTCCGTTTTATTTCTTTGATCTGAAAGGTAGTCTAAGTAAAAACGATTTATATATCCTTTGTCCACTACTGGCGCAGAAGCCTCCGCACGGTGGGACTAATACTGAATTTAACCTTTCATCGGGAACAACTGATCTGATTGGCACACGTGTTAATTCTTATTTCGCATTCGCCATTAGTGCGGACCTAGCTACATCCACCTTTCGGTAGTTTCCTGTTTCCGCATGACCTACAAGGTTGGCCAGTTCATCAGAATATTGTATTTTACTTACTTGATAATGAAATAATGCAGTAGTTTCTAACTATTCACAATAATAGTAATATTATCCATCCTTATGTTTGTTAGGCATATTTGCCCAAACACGATGTATGTTTCTATTGTATTGTTTTGTTTCATGAATTATATTTTAAAACTCGACTTTCTTATGATAAGTATAGTTTAAAGGGCAATTATTAAAATAATATAGAAGTTTTCTTCAGCAAATGTAAATTATTTTTGTTTCTCATTTCTAAAGTGAGTCTGTCAGGCTCATTATGCCCACTGGCGCGGAAGGAATTCCAATTTGACATCAAATGGTACGGATTGTCCTTGCGTAAATACTGTATTTGGGGATTAAGGGAAAACCGTTCGCAGGTATATAAAATCAACGTCCGGACATCCTTGCTATGTCATTCGGACACAACGACACAACGCGCTGGTCGTCGCTTTACGCCTCGTCTCTCGCCGATGTTCACGACACGTTGGTCGTGTCGCTCATCAGATGTCACACTGGGAGTGCTAATTTGTTTCTGCTCTTCAAGAAGCCAGCCATGATAGAACTCTATACGTTATTCATAGATAACACGCAGGGCGTGTTGGGACTGTCTACTCGCCAAGTTTGGGTCATCTTGAACCGTAACTCTATATGCCGTCCAGCTGCTTGCACTTTAAACAACGGTTGTAAGCTACCTTCAAGGCCGCGTCAGCAGCTTCCTGGTCAACATGCAGCAACCTGATTGATTTTAACCTTGCCTTTCTCTCCGCTGGGTTTGAGGCTTTTACTTCCACCAGGGCGAATGAAGTATAAAGTGCTGGAACTCATGTAGTTCAGCGTTACCACCGGAAGGCGGTGCTAGTATCATTCGGTCTTTAACGCGACTTCATAGCGTAATATGAAACTGTTGGACCTGGAGCTTGTCGGCTCTGTACTGCTAGACTTCTGCACATACATTAAATACAGATTAATGTGGCTGTTCTATATAACGCGCTGCAGTACTTTTTTGCAGAAAGAAATGGTAAAAAATATGCGATGCAGAATATACACAGTTATTAAAAATGATCACCTACAGTTGGAAAGAAACTTAAAATACTTTTCTTGCTGCTTTAGAATATGACCTGGACTTTGCCTTTCTTGGTATTTCCTTCACCCGAAAAATAAATCTGGAATTAATGTAAAGAAATAACATTTTGTTTAAATATAATACCAGACGATCCTTTGAAGAGAAAAACATTCGAAACACTTGAACTTCATACGTCATTTCTACACAGTCTGAAAATATATCGGGACTTTCCCTTTTTAGCTTTTCTTCCATTGTAACGTCTACACGTTTCAGCATGTCATCGAAGGCACTGAGACATTTAGAGTCACTACCGCCAAAAACTCGTAATTTGGAAGGAGCGCTTACGCAACTAAGGACACAGTGAGTTTCAGAATAATATTCTAATGATTTCACACGCACTCATCGCTCGGGACTATTTTATTTGCTGTTCTGTGAATCAAGTAGCCACACAAATAATACACTTGATTATCACTTGCACTACCTGAACAGTTATAATTTACTGACAGATCCATGGAACCGAGCCTGGTTTAATATCTGTCAGTGAAATGTTCATGAATATTTCTCTTTACCTCCCTCCTTCACCGTCTTTCATTCCGTGCCGCTGATCTTTACATGAAGACAGCTTGTAGTCAATAACATTGAATGAGAGAATTCCTTTCATGGTACGTTCAGCCTTGCGTACAGCCCACATAGGCCGACGCAAAAGGAAATGAGAAAAATAAATAGTATCAGAAATGTTGCTCTTATCACGTGTAAATATTTCAAGTACTTCTCTGTTTTCGAAGCCATGCACACTAAGTGCTCTATAAAACGCCAGACCTATCGCAATTTACCTTCTAAAAAGCTGCATCCCAAACTTTGTATTAATTTTTAGAAAAACTTTAGGATTGATGTACCTTAAGATTTACATTCTGACAGAAAACAGCCTGGCATGATGCTGACTACATTTAATAACAACACTCAGTTCACACGCAACAATATTATACAGTGCGTCGTGCCTGCACAGTATTGGTTTCAATTGCTAATCGTTCAGACTAGATGATCAGTGCGGCGCGTCGTGTTGACTACGGAGCCTTATTAGAATTTCCAACACTTGACTACCTACTCGGCCTGATAAAACGGATGACAAGGTCTCGTAGGATGGTACTTACATTTTTTAGACTACGGCGCAGATCGGCCAGGTCAACGCACTCCGTAAGGTTGTGTATTACGGTCATAGAAATTAAGTTACTGTATATGGCATGTCTTTTACGGCCAAATGTCCTTCCTAACGCCAACCTCAGTTCAGGAGCTGATGAATGTGATATGAATGATGGTGAATGAAATTGGGTAAGAAGGTGGAAGTGATCAGCTGTGGCCTCTGAATAGGAACTGACCCGACATTTGCCTGGAAGTAAAAATGGAAAACTGTAAAAGGACATTCTCTAGATAGTTGACGGTGCGGTTCGAACCCACTCACGCCCGGAATGCAGAGCTTGGCTCCATGGCCACTCCCCTCTATCATATGTGGATGAATGTATTCACTATTACATTTTTTCAGTGATGTTTGATTTTGTGTGTGTGAGAGAGAGAGAGTGAGAAAATTACGGGACAAACGCAAAAACCCAGTCCCCGAGTCAGGAAAATTTACCAGACGAGATTAAAATCCGGAAACCCGTCGGGAACCGAACCAAAGGCCCTCTGAATATAAGGCCACGATGCTGGCCAATCAACTATGGAGCGAGTGAATTCTGACAGCCTAACTGTGGGCTGCAATCTCATTCGTTGTCGTCTACCTTATTGATCATACTCACTTTTGTAAGAAGCCTGTGAACACCTAATCATAGAATTACCTCGATAGCTCATACACATTTTTTTAATTCTTCACTACTTTCGTCCAATCAGAACGCATCTTAGGCAAATTCCTTGCCAATCCTATTACTCTAAAGAAGCCATTTCATCCCTGCTTCCCCACGGTATCTATTTCTCCTGATTTATGACAATGTATTTTATTGCCCGTCCTTCCCATTTCCACGATTATAATTTCACTGACGTAATTGTTATTATACCCCCACTCCGCCTGGCTCCTTGCCCAAATAGTTAGCATTGAGGTGTCTTCGATTAAGAGATTCCCAGGTTCAATTCCGGACCAGGTTGGGGATTTTAATTGCGTCTGGATAATTCCTTTGGCTCAGATAGAGGGTGTATGTGTTCGTATTAAAACAATATTCATTTACAGGCATGTCACACTGCTAACTATCACAGAAATATGCAACAGTGAATACATTCCTCTATTATAAACTTGGCGCGAAGCGTAAATCTGTACTAGGTTCACGTGCGATGCAGACACCCAAGGACTCGGAAGAACAGGAGAAACGGAAGGGATAAAGATTATTCTCCTCCCAATGAACTCGGTTGTTTGGGATTTCAACAGAAACATTTCGTTTTTACATTAATAATATTTTTTAAACGTTTTTCTTTGCATCCGTCTAGCGATCCCTTAGGATCTACAACAGAGTTGCACAGCTAGGCGGCCGTTTGAGGCTAGCCCAATGCAGCCGGCCTCGTATGTCTGAAATGCGGGCAGCCTACGTACCACGCGTACGTCACAAGAGCAGTCAAGTTCGATTGTGACTACGAAGCTTTCATTGCAACATTGAAAGAAATTTTAAAAGATTGGGGTTTGATGTTTACTGCGATCGACTTTAATAGGCATGTTATTTTCCTGTCTTTACACATTCAAAGAAAACTGTCGCGTTTCAATTTTGTATTAGAATGTACATGTAATCGGGGTTAAAACGTCCAAGCTACGATTTACAATATATCGGATGGAAGTGACAGAATTTACACTAAGAAAAGTAAAATTTATATTACGCATTCAGTGTGGTGGTGATGGTGATTATTGTTTTACGAGGAAGTACAACTAGGCAACCATGCTCTATATAACATTAATCAGAGAGAAAAAATGGAAAGGTCTGACACTTCGAAAAATGAATGTATCGGCCAAAGAAAGATAAGGGCCACGAAGGGCGTGAAAATGAAAGACTCTCTCGGCCTCGAGTGCTCTAATAACTTCGCGGTCGGAAAAGAACAATAGTTGACCAAGGGAGGTTGGACAGGATAGTTGAAGGTGAGGAGCCTGGCAGAAGTGAAAGCAATGCCAGGGCTCAGCTTAGGGCCCCATGGTCGCCAATCCACGCTCTTAAGTTAAGAAGTCACATAGCATGATAACACTGCAAAATTAAGCATTAAACTTACTGAAATATGAAAATGTATTCATGAATATATTTTCATACTTTAATAAGTTTAATGCTTAATTTTGCACAGTATTATCATGCTATTTGACTTTTATAGAGTTGAAAATAGTACTGAAAACTTATCAGACGTCCATAGATAACAGCTAGCCGCTTCCTTCCCATGCCATGGCCTTTATTTAGGTACGGCCCCAACATTTGTACGGTGTGAAAATGGGAAACCACGGAAAACCATCTTCAGGGCTGCCGACAGTGGGTTTCGAACCCACTATCTCCCGGATGCAAGCTCACAGCTGTGCACCCCTAACCATCCGATACTCCATGTCGTATGATGTTGGTATGTAAAAGATTTCTGGTGACACGTTTGCTATAATCCGATAAAATCTTTTAAAACTCAGCCACAGACGCCCAACAGAGATTCGGTTTGCTCTGCCATCTAGTAGACCTAGAGTAAAACTGAACATCGAAACTGACCAGCAAACAGCCAGTTGGCGACAAATTAAAATGGGTGAACGCAGTAGCTGAGGCCATACGATTATTATTATTATTATTATTGTACCGGGTGGTACACCTCCACGTCGCTAATTCAAACCTTGCGCCTGTTGAAACTCCCCTACTGGAGGAAGTCTGAACTTTATCTAAGGTGTTAATTTTTAAGTTTCTCAGAAGATGTCACTACTTGGAAATTTTGGAGGTTCTGAACTGGGTCGTTTTCGATGTATTTTTGTTTTACCTGTAGTAAGAAGTGTGAACTTTCTCTTCTAGAGGACACTACTGAAGAACTACAATAGTGCACCCTAGTGCGAAGTGAAAGAACTGTTTTTTTGGAGAAATTTTTATTTCAAAAGTTTGTTTCTTGTTAAATTTCTTTCTGTTATTGTTTAAGTTGGCTGTATAACCCTTTCCTTCCCCTTGTTTTGAATTTAGTCAATCCCGAATTTCTTTAATTAATTTATAACCAATCAGGTGTATCTTCTCCAACTTGAATATGCTGCTTAACCCTAGCCAATAAAGTTTTTGTGGGAGGGTGTTCTTATTCCTGAAACGCCTCGAACTTTCCGCGAGAGTATATAAACTGCTGATTTTAGGGTCTCTGCGCCACTTCAGTACCATCTTTCAGTGTGTAAAGTACATAGCAGGGGGCGGGAAGCGCCTCTTTCTTCGGCCAGCAGTTCAACAACAAGGTAATGGCCGTTTAATAACTTCTTTTCTTGCTAGCTCAGCAGTTTAACTCTCGGGGCGGGTCCGAAGCTTTTCCACCATGTAACGTTTCCTAAAATGTAAAGACTCTTAGTATCTATTCTCTTTTAAGCTACATATTGGGATAGAGAGTGCTTAACCCTCTCGAGCTCCCACTCATATTGTTTTGAGGTGAACTTATTTTTCACAACCGATTCTTCCTTAACGTAATGTAAATTGTTTCTTTCTAAAGTCACCTGTTTAGTATGGGATTAGCCCTTGCATTAGCGGCCTAGAGCCAGATTAGGTTTTAAACAAAATGTATTAGGAGTGCAGATCGCCTCCTCTCAAATTGGTATTTTAGAGGCCATGTAATTAACCTTTTCTCACTTAATAGGCCTCAGTAGGTTGGGTATTTTACCCCTGTGTTTATGTCCTTAGAGGACAACTTGAAGGTGGAGTTTGGTGTGGCCTTTGATAGGCTTAAAGTTTGAGAGCGAGTGGCTCTTTCTTGAAAATTGAGTGTTGTATGCATCGAGGAGGCTTTTCTGTGTAATTTGGAGCAAGTGCTCCTGGGCATGAATGGGGTTTTCTGCCCCTCTGTTAAAACTTATTTTGGAGTAAAGTTGGGCTAATTGCCCAAGAATTGTGAGTTCGGGGCTCGAAGCCCAAATCCGGTAAATACTGTAATTGTACTTTTGTTGCCTTGCTACTCTGTACCTGCCATGCTTGTTATTTCTTGATTTTGCAAAGAAAATATAACCTTGTTAAATTTTATCTTAACTTTAATTTCGTATTTTGGGGCCCGTTCACCCCCGCATCTTCTTTCACCTCTGCTAATCCACCAAACCACGGTAACAATTATTATTATTATTATTATTATTATTATTATTATTATTATTATTATTATTACGGGGTTACCCGTGGAGCAGAAAGAAGTGAAAGAATGTGCGGGCTTGAATGGGTCTAAGTACAATATCAAAATTAATTTAAAACTAGAACAGAAGGTTATATTTTTTCAGAAAACAACAACTTAACAATTTTCACTTGGTGAACATAAAACATAGCAGGTACAAGGTACTCTTGAAACAACATAGGAAAGTCCGATATTAGTGACTTTCACAGGTCCTGGGCTTCAAGCCCGTAATTTTACAAATTCCAGAGCTCCCAGCTCAAATTTACAATACAAAATGGGAACCAATTTAGTCAAAGGCAGAATCCCCTAATTCAAAGTGCACTAGCTCCTAAAATCAAATATCTAGCTTTCCAGAGGCACTCTTTACAATTACAAAACTTGAAAAAGAGCTGACAGGCTCTCAGTTTCTCAAGCCTACCCAACGCAACATTGTATGAAAATCTGACAATCTCTGGCCTTACAAGGCACTATTTACAAACAGAAATATTATTACACAGAGGTATCTACTTCCCAACCTACAGGGCCTTAGTGAAAAGGAACAGGTTAAATAAACGGCCCGAGTACAATGTGAATGGAGGCGAAGACTGAGCTACAAAAATTAAAACCTATAGGTCTCTCGACCGATGAAACAGGGGGGTATTCCCAAACTACTGAGGTAACACGCATGGAAATAACTTTAATACATTGCAGAAACAAAAGGTTACAAAAACGTAGGCACCTCAAACCAAGATGAAGGGGCGCTCGAGAGGGTACTTCACTCTCTATCCCCGATTTACAGTTAAAGATGTCCGAAGATTTTACATTAGCCGAAAGAAGATTTACATTTTTGAAAAATTTGTTACATAATTAAAGAATCGGACCTTTCCCTCGGGTTAAACTGTGGCGGAAGGAAGAAAGATTAAAGTTATGTGGCCATTACCTTATAGATGTTCTGGTTGACGACGAAAGCGGCCGTCCGCCTCCTGATAAACACACACACACTCAGATAGACGCCGATCAATTGGCCAAGAAACGTGAAAAGCCGCAGTTTATAAACCCTCAGGGAAGGTTCGAGATCATTCAAGACTAAACCAGCCACACCCTCTTAATTTTATTGGTTAAACTCAAAGTTACACTCAGAATCGAACAAGAAGCCTGTGATATGTTGAAAACTAATTACAGAAGTTAGTGATTGGTTAGATTCAAAACTGGCGGAAAGAAAAGGGAAATATTGCCAACCCCAAAATAAAGGAACATCAATCAGTTACAAAAACCTAGAAATACAAAACTTCTTTAAATAATAACTTCTTCTTTGCACCAGGGTGCATGATCATAGTTTTTTGGTACTGTCATCTGTGGAAAAACGTCCAAACTTCTTGATGTATAGCAAACAAAACTAGGAGAAATTCAGTCAGTTTAGGAAACTTCACAATAACAAAATTACTCAATATTTTAGTGGTGACATCCTCTGATTAAATTTCCAAGTTGGTGTAGTTTCAGTTTCACTGTTTGACCAATAGAGGAATTCATTTAGGCGCTGAGCTTGAATGCGCGGCGTTGGGGTGTACCTCCCTGTACAATTATTACACCTCGTACATATTTGAATGAAGGGAATATTTACAATTGAAAGTAAAATATAAAAGGGAAACTCGTAGTAGATATTAGGCTTACTATACGATTTAATAGGCGAATTGTACAGACCACACAATTTAAAACTGAGATATTTTCTCATATTTGCAATTTTTTTAAATACATTTCTATAAAGACAACTCAAGCAATGTTGCACACAGAACACAGACAAGTACATATCTTCGTTGATAAATCGACACTAGAGACAAAATAGGAATACATAAAAGTATGAACGGGAAGATTGTGATATGTGATACAGGTTGTTGGTGAATGTGACCTAGTAGGGAATGTGGGAAAGGGTCTTGTTATGTGAAGATCAGTCTACGAGTTCTGTTAGGGAAAGGTAGAAATGAAGAGGAGTAAGAATAAATAAGGTCCTTAGTCTTAATTTGTAATCAATGGGTCTGCCGACAAAATAGTGGAAGAAGTTAATGGCATAATGTGTATGTTGGGTATTCAGTCTGAGGGCTGGTTTGATTCTCCATACCTCCGCTAACAGATGTCATATATAGCCTAGGCGTCACTGAGGAGGCATACTACGGAAATGAGGTGTGAGGTAGTTTCCCGTTGCTTTCCTCAATGACAAAAAGTAAGGGAATATTTTTTGCACGTATACTTGGGTCAGTGTATTATATGAGACCACCGATTTTTTTCACACAAAATATATCTGCAATGCGCCAAAGGAAGAAATCTGGTACAAGCATGAATAAAGCGATAACACTAACAGGAAGTGGAGCGCAAGGATGTATTTTCTACTTGGAAGGTATCCTTTTTACTTGCTGACTACTAAAGAAACTCATCGCAGTAACGTCACAGCTGTGTTCGCTGCGCTAAGGCAAACGGACATTTTCTTACGAAGCCACATCAATATTCTACTGGCGTGATCTAGTCCGGAGGGATTCGGAGACTCGCAGCGTACTAACATAATACTGCGCCTACTTCACGAGATTGGAGGCAAGGAGCGAGTGGTTTAGTTGGCAATATCGTTTACAAGAGCTCCCAGACGCCCGTTAATGATCTCAGCAATTTCTCTTCAGAATCTCCGATTCCATAACGCATCATTATGTACACTTCTTTCTCTTGAATGTTCTTACCCTGTGGTTCGCAGGTATCAAATCTCGAGGGTACGAAACCCAGCGACTTTTTTTCAGTAGGACCAACATGTACCGACAGGAAGGGCATATCACTTTAAACACACAACCAAGCCTGGGCATTGCGTCGACGCTATATAAAAATGAGAACTGTTCATAGGAAGAGGTATAGGAATTGAAAGCTTTTAAAAAATTCTTGGGTTTGAAAAGTTTGAAAACTTTACAGAAGACAGAAGAACAGCTTATGTTAATCAATCGCGTATTTTGAGTGTATAAGCCTTGAAAGAAGCAAATGATAGATTTATTCCTTTTTTACAACTTGCTTTACGTCGCATCGACATGGGCACATCTTATGGCGACGATAGGATAGGAAAGGGACAGGAGAGAAAAGGAAGCGGCCTTGGCCTTAATTAAGGTACAATCCCAGCAATCGCCTGGTGTAAAAATGGAAAACCACGAAAAACCATCTTGAGGGCGGCCACTTGCTTGGTATAAATGATAGACAATTGTATGTAGGCCTATATTCTGATCATTTTAAATAATAAAGTACGTTTCCCAAACATTTTCAACTGTGCAATTCCAAAATACCGGTCAAAAGTTTAATACAATATTCAAATACCAGGAATTGTCGTATTTTTAAGCGAATGTACATACATACATACATGAGATAGAAGACAACTAATGTCGTCTACAAGGAAATCTTATAAAGCCTATCACCATAAGTTCAAACTTGCTCCCGTGCGAAGCCGGGGCAAGTCGCTAGTATAACATTGAAAATGCAGATCTTATGTTTTGACTCCCGTAGGCGACCTGCGCGTCATGATGAGGATGAAATGATGATCGAGACGACACACAAACCCAGCCCCCGTGCCAGCGGGTTTAACCAATTATGGTTAAGGTTCCCGACCATGCCGGGAATCGAACCTGGGACCCCTGTGACCAAAGGCCAGTATACTAACCATTTATCCATGCAGGCGGACAGTATAATAGTATTCCATATGCACTGGTCGGGATTCATACTGCGGACATCTTTGTGAGGACCCAGCGACTATGTCTCTCGGCTATCTTGAACCACCCTCCCCCTCCTCCCAGGCACATTTAAGAGTTGCAGGGACCGTAGGTCAAAAGGCACTGAATTTATCGCTGTAAAACATATAAGAGTAGTTTGATGGCCTTCTGAGAAATAACAGGGACTTTATGCATTTAGACCGTACAACTACCAATGGACATGCTACTGTCTGGATTTAGGGCTTATTTTAATTTGAACAGTGATTTCATTGAGCGTGCTTCCCCTTTTTACAGCGGCTATGAATACTGAGCACGAATATTTATACACGATTTGACGGGTTGCTATGCGGTGTTAACGCAGTAAGCAAGGGGTATCTAACGTCATGTACAGATAAACGTACCGACAGAACCGATCGTATTCAATAAATAAATGGGATCTACACCTCCTATACTGCTTGCAACAGAATTAAAATATTTCAGTACTATGGCTCTAAAATTGACAAGATTTATCCTCTTTGTCTGCATAAAATTCTCGGCTTCACTTCAAAAATTTCACGCCGTCCTGTAACTTTAAAGCTTACCAGTCTGTCAAACGCACAATTTCAATATAAATTATAACACTATAACTAGAGCCCTGCGGGGATATACAAAATATAATCCGCATCCGCGGATATTGTAAATATGTTATGCTTAAGCCAGATTTAGGGCTTTATGGTCTCAAGGCTCCTTATACAGGATGAAGCGAAATTCGCGCACTCGGGCGTCGCAGCGCGACTCCTTACATGCCAACAATAAAAAAAAATGTCTCTAACAAAACTTCGTCCTGCAAGTATATCCGGCAGAAAATGGACGATGAAGAGTGGAAATCTGGCAACACTGTAACCACATGTAGGGTAACTTACCTATGTCAGCATACATTAGTCGTGCTCTACAGTTAGCACAGTGGATAGAGTTTGGGTTAGCATGCATGGGGTCGAGCGGTCAATCCTGAGTTGAGGTGTATGTTTTTTAATTCGTAAATGTAGTCCAGGTGGTATGGTATCTGGCATCTTAATCATCAACAGCGAATAAATTCACGCCTACGACTTGGAAAAGGCGTTTATCAAAGCTTCTTCTTAATCTGTTTACCCTCCAGGGTCGGTTTTTCCCTCAGACTCAGCGATGGATCCCACCTCTACCGCCTCAAGGGCAGTGTCTTGGAGCTTCAGACTCTGGGTCAAGGAATACAACTGGAGAGAATGACCAGTACCTCGCCCAGGCGGTCTCACCTGCTATGCTGAACAGGGGCCTTGTGGACGGATGGGAAGATTGGATAAGACAGGCAAGGAAGAGGGAAGGAAGCGGCCGTGGTCTTAAGTTAGGTACCATCCCGGAAGAGAAGTGGGAAACCACGGAAAACCACTTGCAGGATGGCTGAGGTGGGAATCGAACCCACCTCTACTCAGTTGACCTCCAGAGGCTGAGTGGACCTCGTTCCAACCCTCATACCACTTTTTAAATTTCGTGGCAGAGCCGGGAATCGAACCCGGACCTCCGGGGGTGACAGCTAATCACGCTAACCACTACACGACAGAGGCGGATGTCTTTCAAAGCTGACTAATGAAAACGACATACCATACCACCTGAACTACTTTTACGAAATCAAAAACATACCCCTCAACCCAGGATCGACCCTTCGACCTCCTGCATGCTAACCCAAAACTCTATCCACTGCACCAACTGTACAGCACGGCTATTATGTGCTGACAGAGGTATTTACCCTACATGTGGTTACAGTGTTGCCAGACTGCTACTCTTCAACGTCCTTTTTCTGCCAGATATACTCGCAGGACGAAGTTTTGTGAGAGATTTTTTTTATTGCTGGCGTGTGAGGAGTCGCGCTGCGATGCCCGAGTGCACGAATTACGCTTCACCCTGTATACGTAGGTCGAGTTATTAAGTCATGGCAACTATTTTTTTCTCGCGAACAGGAGACAACACGGAAAAACTAAGATATGCATTTGGAAACATACGGGATGCATTTTCGTATGATGCCATTATATGGTGTATGTAAACAACAGTGTGGGTCTAAACATGCCCCTAGTTCAGTGTGTGAGTGAGAACGTCACAAAATGGAAGTCAACAAGCAGGAGCAACGATCGTATATTAAAATAGCAGTTCTCCGCGGCAGAAATGCACGCCAATGCCATGCAGAGCTGCGGGAAGCATTAGGGGTGCATTCCATGCCCTATAGAACAGTGGCGAGGTGGGTGGAGACGTTCAAATGGAATAGAGTATCAACTGCCGATTTGCCTCGCCCAGGCCTGCCCCACCGCTGGCAACGCACAGTGGAAACCTTGGGTGATTATTTCGAAGGTCTGTAACCAGTGGAGACCTGTCCTTCGTACGTAGTCTTGTGTATTTGCTGTCTATACCATAATAAAACAATGTTTACCAATGGCATGTGTTCTGTCACTTTCCTACGAGCATGTCCTGAAGTCAGAATTTGTCTTCGGGCATTATGCATAAGTACATGCCCTGTATTTCCAAATGCATATCTTAGATTTTCCGTGTTGTCTCCTGTGCCCGAGAAAAAGAAATACTTGTCATGACTTATGACTCTACCCTCGTGTCACCATTCCACCATTCTCACATACCAATGTCAAGGGTCACCTAACCCCAAGCAAAAATAAAGAGTATATCTGAATGAAAATCAATAAAGTTCCTTATTTAGAAATGATCCGTAAAATTATCCGCACTGCCGTACAGTTTTTATCCGAAAAGACACTAACTTCGCGGATATCCGCGTCCGTGCAGGGCTCTGACGATAACACCCCTGTAAAAAAGTACGTCCTTTTTACAGGTATGTAACAGGGTTATACTTTATATTGACAATGTGTGTTTGATAGACTGGAAAGATTTTAAGTTACAGAAAGGAATGGTGCAGTGATAGGGAAGGGTCTTTCCAGTGAAGTTAACTGGCAACTCACATTGGAAGCAAATTCCATGCATTACTCTACTTTGTATCGATTTCTATGTCTATCAAAATAAGTTCCTAAATGGAATTTTCCATACAAAGTTCCAAAGTGCAATCCACCTACTTCTATCACGTTAAGTTTCCACTAATAATTATTTGAATTTTTTCAGGAATTCGCAGCAAGTGCTTTTTTTTTCTGTACACAGAATTAGAGTTCATTAAGTGTCGTGTTTTTTTTAAATTACAGTTTACAACCAATTTGCTAGCAAGGCGTACTGTATGAATTACAATTTTTTTAGTACAAGGGGTGTCCGAGGACAAGTTCGGCACACCTAGTACGCGTTTTTCTACTTGAAGCCCATGGAGGACCTCAGCGTACTTTACGAGGGGTATGGTGAAACCAGTGCCGGCACTTAGCCTACTCTTTTCGAATAACAAAGGGGGGGGGGGAGGAGGCTCACGGCTTAAAATCCCCATCCAAGAGATGAATCACCACCAACAGTGTAATATGCCCTCATTCCATAAAATTCTGATGGTGAAATGTTTTTCACCAACGGGACTCGAACCAGCTAACCACGGTGTCAGAACATACAGACATGACAACTTAACGATCATGACACTACAAGCGGACATTTGAGGTATAATAAGAAGGTACGCAAAAGCCAAAAATTGATGTGCCTGATTCTAGGATGCCACGTGATGGTGAAAAACTGATAACATATTCCATTTCAGTGCCTCAAAATTATTATGCAAAACAAAATTCAAAAGAAAAAAAATATTCCATAGGCAGAGGTGTGTTATTATTATTATTATTATTATTATTATTATTATTATTATTATTATTTTGCTATTCGTTTTACGTCTCGCCGACACAGGCAGGTCTTATGGCGATGGTGGGATAGGAAAGACCTAGGAATGGGAAGGAGGCAGCCGTGGCCTTAATTAAGGTACAGCCGCAGCATTTGCCTGGTATGAAAATGGGAAACCACGGAAAACCATCTTCAGGGCTGCCGACAGTGGGGCTCGAACCCACTATCTCCCGATTACTAGATACTGGCCGCAATTAAGCGACTGCAGCTACCGAGCTCGGTATTTTTATTATAATAATAATTATTATTAATTGAATTTTTTGAGAATCAATACTATCATATAAGTAACGAATTTTTAGTTGAATTTCCTAGTCAACGGGCGAGTTGGCCGTGCGGTTAGGAGCGCGCAGCTTTGAGCTCGCAGCCGGGAGATAGTGGGTTCGAACCCCCACTATCGGCAGCCCTGAAGATGGTTTTCCGTTGTTTCCCATTTTCAGACCAGGCAAATGCTGGGGCTGTACCTTAATTAAAGCCGCGGCCGCTTCCTTCCTATTCCTAGGCCTTTCCTGTCCCATCGTCGCCAAAAGACCTATCTGTGTCGGTGCGACGTAGCCTAAAGCAAGTAGCAAAAAAAAGTAATCCTAGTCAGTTTTATTGCATACTAATATTTCAGAATTAAGCTTACATATAATCGTCAGCCGTGGTGTGTGTGTGTGTGTGTGTGTGTGTGTGTGTGTGTGTGTGTGTGTGCGTCTGTGTTGAGAGGTAGGTGACTATTTTACTCCAGTCAAAGGAACATTAAAAATGTGTTCAATAAAATAATTAAAATTTAGTGCCACAATATGCAATTTTAAATGAAAATCTTACAAATACGAGGGTAGTAAATAAAATAGTAGCGACACTGTCGGGACGATGTAAGAACATCGCGCATTCTTTAGTAGACAGTAAAGAGCATCAGTTGGAGCTTGCCTCTCTGACTAGAACGCCTGAAGCAGTCGTGAAACGAGTGTTTCCAACTGTGTGGGAAGGTGAATTAGGCAACGTATTCCATACCGCTCGAGCACATACAGCACTTACAAGCGCGGAACAGCGATCGTGGATCAAAACAGAGGTGGCCTGAGGCAAATAATAATAATAATAATAATAATAATAATAATAATAATAATAATAATAATAATAATAATAATAATAATAATAATAATAATGCACGGGAATATCATATACGCTTACGCGAAATCTGTGGCAATGATGCATACCATATCAGACTGTTGCACGATTGGTAAATGTGTTCCATTGGGGGCTGGGTCAGGATGTATCCGTAGATTTACCCTGCACAGGTTGTCCATCCATTTACAATGACCGGATAGAATTACTTCCAGGCTTCATTTCCACAGCCCACCGATGGACTATCTGAGAATTATTCTTATAAAAAAGGATTAGTTATCAATCGCTGCGGTACATGAAAAATAACAATTATTGCAACGTGAGGAAAATTGTATCCCGTTGGGTTCCCCACCATCTCACGGACTTACAGAAACAGCGTCGGTACGCTGTAGCTGGTGCCCATTTCGACAGACACCGCAATGAAGGGGGCGAATTTTTGTGGCGTGTTGTGACGACGAGACATGGGCACGAGTACACTCGGCTGACTTGTAACTTTGTTTTTCTATTTCTCTCGGTTGATGAAGCCTATCCACATTTTCAGGAGGTCCAGAACTTCGCCGGTGATTATACAGAAGGGTTGTAGTATAATTTTGCTGACGACGCCCGCAATAAACTCTTGATAATATCCGAATTGCCAGTATTTTATGTAAAACTCTCGTAATTTCAAATACAGTATGTTCTCAAACTTAATTTACTCTCTTGGCAAAGTAAAAGATACAGAAACACTGAGTACTATAACTTGTACAATCAACATAGAATTAACAAACATAAACATTCCTGATACTGTATAATACAATAAACATAACAATGAGTAACAAGATCACTTATATATATAAGTAACATCACCGTCAATCAACAATATTCTGCAATTAGGGCAGTCACCCAGGTGGCAGCTTCGCTATCTGTTACTTTCCTAGCCTTTTCTTAAATGACTGAAAAGAAATGGGAAATTTATTGAACATCACCCTTGGTAAGTTATTCTAACTCTCTTTCCTATAAACGAATATTTCCCCCCAATGTGTTCTCTTGAATTTCAACTTTATCTTCATATTGTGATCCTTCCTATTTTCACAAAGGCCACTCAAATTTATTCGTCTACTAAAGGCATTCCACGCCCTCTCTTTAATGACAGCTAGGAACATACTGCTTAGTCGAGCAGCTCGTTTCCTTACTTCTCTTCCCAGCCCAAAGTTTTGTAGCATTTTCGTAACACTGCTCTTCTGTCGGCAATCATCCAGAACAAATCATACTTCTTTCCTTTGGATTTTTTTCCCATTTCTCGAATCCAGTAGTAATCCTTACGAGGGTCCCATACAATCGAAACATACTCTAATTGTGGTCTTACCAGTGACATATGCCCTCTCCTTTACAACATTTTTACAACCCCTAAATTCTCTCAACCATATGCAGAGATCTGTAACTGTTATTTATAACCCCATATTCGTGATCGCTCCAATGAAGATATTTTCTTATAATAATATCTAGTCACTTACAGTGATCCCTATTAATTACTTTCACATCATCAACGCAGTAATTAAAATTGAGAAGACTTTTTCCTCTTGCTGAAACTTATAATCCGACTTTTAACCCAGTTTATCATCTTTGTCTTGATTGAAAACATAAAGAATATTCATGTTTATAGCCATGTCGCCACAGGTCAAGAAGGCGGCAAGCCACTTCACACTAATATTCTTAAGAAAATATTTCCACTCCTCTGGAATATGGCTTTACCTGATGATGTATCAAGCTCGTACCTCTTATTAATATTGTTAAAGAGAGTTGTGAGATGGTTCGCAAAGAATCGTTACAGTATAATAATAATAATAATAATAATAATAATAATAATAATAATAATAATAATAGTAATAATAATAATAATGTTATTTGCTTTACGTCCCACTAACTACTTTTACGGTCTTCGGAGACGCCGAGGTGCCGGAATTTAGTCCCGCAGGAGTTCTTTTACGTGCCAGTAAATCTACCGACACGAGGCTGTCGTATTTGAGCACCTTCAAATACCACCGGACTGAGCCAGGATCGAACCTGCCAAGTTGGGGTTAGAAGGCCAGCGCCTTAACCGTCTGAGCCACTCAGCCCAGCAATCGTTAGAGTATAATGTGCTGAGTGTGGAGTATGTGGAGACGTTCTTTGATTCTGGTGGAGTAGAAAGGAACACAGAGGGATAACTGTGAAATAAGACATTCCGGAAATATCCATTTAAACTCCATGGGGATACTCCGGACAACTGCCGGTCACCTAATGTGCATCAGTAACATATTTATAGCCCTTAATACCTGCTGCGTTTTTTTCAACCTGGGTCCTAGATATGAGGGATAGTTCGAGGTCCACTCAGCCTACGAGATTACAACTGAGGAGCTATCTGACGGCGAAACAGCGACCCCGATCTAGTAAGCCAAAAGTAACGGCCGAGAGGATTTGTCGCACTGACCTCGCGTCATCTCGTAATCTGCAGGTCTTCGAGCTGCGTAGCGGTCACTTGCTACGCCAAGGTCCATCAGGGCTATAGCACCATGGGGTTAATAGATGCGTAGACTTATTTCTGAACTTCGGGTTTCTGTTCCTTACAATGGCAACGAGGAAGCACACTGCCCTGTCCAACTAGAGGAAGAGGCTGGTGAATTTTATTTTGAATTTATATTTAATTAAATTTTATGTCCGACTCGTTGGCTGAACGGTCAGCGTACTGGCCTTCGGTTCAGAGGGTCCCGGGTTCGATTCCCGGCCGGGTCGGGGATTTTAACCTTCATTGGTTAATTCCAATGGCCCGGGGGCTGGATGTTTGTGCTGTCCCCAACATCCCTGCAACTCACACACCACACATAACACTATCCTCCACCACAATAACACGCAGTTACCTACATATGGCAGATGCCGCCCACCCACATCGGAGGGTCTGCCTTACAAGGGCTGAACTCGGCTAGAAATAGCCACACGAAATTATTATTAAATTTTGTCTTCCAGGCACCCAAAACGTATTTTATATATTTTCACCATCACAAAATCTGTGCTGTACTGTTCTACTGTATGTGCCACCAAGGTTTCGAACCCGCAAGTATAACCTTAGCACACGAGTGCCTCATAAATGCCGTAGTCAGCCGGCATCATAAAAAAAGGTCAGTAATTCCTGAGCCGAAAACCACTAGACTTAGATATCTCTCTTATATTTTCAATCTTCTTCCCACATAGTTCCATACAGTAAACCTGACTATTTACATTTTAGAAATAATTTCATTGGTAAATCCCGCGCCGCCTTGTGCTATATTATCCATTACAGTCTCGTATGCTACCTGTAGATAGAGAGCTTTACTGAATGTTTTCGTTTGAAAACCCCGAGGGGATTGGTTCGAGCCGGCAGCCAATCCGTACAAATAACAGTTGAATAAAGCAAATCCTCTTTGCCTTAATTCAAACGGAATTTTCTCTCCTGAACCGGATATTGATCACATCCCACTGATTGAACTACGCGTCATCAATAACATTTAGCCTACTGACGCAATTTCAGCCACCGAGTGACAAATTGTTTGGCAAGCAAAGCATCTGTCAGCGAGCACGTATTTCTAGTACCTACCTTTCGTACTAATACACAAAAATGCACTTAGGATCATTCTTATGATATCTCACAGACTCCACATTTTTGTGTTTTATAAGAAATAATGTAGATGAGTGTTCAGAAACCTTTAACACAGACAACATTAAGTGTTGTCCACACTATAATATTGTTATAAGTGGTGGTAAATGGGGTTTAGTTAGAACAGATCGTCCGGACTAATTAGGGGATAAGTTGACATAACGAAATACCGGTTTAACCGATATACTCTAAAAAAACAATAGTAGAAAGTTCTTTGATACTCCGTTTACAACAACAAATCATTTTCATTTGGTACATTTGATGGGCACAAGGCTAAAAAAAAGTTATTCGCTATACTATGTTGCGAAAAAGTCATGTTAGAATAATCCAATAGACTACGTGTACACCGACAGTAGTAAATACGTGAAATGTGGTGCAGGAGAAACATAATGTTTCAGTTTTTTTAAATTTCGTGTGGCTATTTTTAGCCGAGTGCAGCCCTTGTAAGGCAGACCCTCCGATGAGGGTGGGCGACATCTGCCATGTGTAGGTAACTGCGTGTTATTGTGGTGGAGGATAGTGTTATGTGTGGTGTGTGAGTTGCAGGGATGTTGGGGACAGCACAAACACCCAGCCCCCGGGCAACCAATGAAGGTTAAAATCCCCGACCCGGCCGGGAATCGAACCCGGGACTCTCTGAACCGAAGGCCAGTACGATGACCATTCAGCCAATGAGTCGGACAATGTCTCAGTGTGAAAGTCAGACTACACTATGGATCGGTACTTCTTCTGAATGCCAAGCCACTTTAATGCAGTTGTGTGAGTGAGCCATTTGTACACTGCATCGGCTTTGGTATGATCTTTACGCTTTCTCATTAGATTCACTTCACATTTTCCCGCTTCTTTTAGGAAACGGACTCGACCTAGAGCTTTATGGTCCATAATGTACGCGAACGATATTCAGTGAGTGGGGAAAAGTCACGGGAACGGGTGTCCCATTAGAAAATGCGCCGTATATGACACCAGAGCGTTGCGGCTAGTTGCGGCGTAGCTGAGCAGTCTGTCACAGCCACCAGTGCCGTGGAGATGGCAACACGTCGCGAGTTAACAGGCTTTGAAGGTTGGATGATGATCGGCGCACGGTTCATGGGTCATAGCATTGCGGATATTACACGCGAATTCATGTTTCCGAGGTCAGCTGTGTCGAGGGTGGATCCTCAATATCGCCACGTAAACCGCCGCACGAGGAGAGTTCAGGTGGTTAACGGAAGGACATCACGTCGCCTCCGCAGAACCATACTGGGCTTTCGACGGGATACTGTGAGTAAGATCACCGCCGCCCAGTTGAACATTGGGAGTCAGGAAACCATTTCCACCAGGACTGTAACGAGGCAACTACACCGCATATGCTTCACCAGCCGACGACCTGCTCGTGTCCCTCTCCTGACATCGCGAAACAGAGCTCAACGACGTGTAAGGCCCCACGAACATCGGCAATGGATCATGGAAGAGTTGGACGTGTGGTATGGTCCGATGAATCCCGGTTCAAGTTGTATCGAGCTGATGGGCGCGTGAATGTGTGGCGTAATCCCCATGGACCTATGGATCCTGCTTGTCAACAAGGTTATGTACAGGTAATAGGTGGCTCATTTCTGGTCGCAATTAGGCCCTGTTACGATGTTTTGTGGATTTGCAGAGGGGAAAGAAGGTGCTGGCTGGAATAGGTCTCAACTACAGAATTAAAGTTAATTTAAAACTTTGACAAAGGTTATATTTTCAACAGACAACAAGGTTTAACAATTTTCATATAGACTTTCAAAACTCAACAAATAACAAGTCAGCAGCAAGCCAAAATCAGGTACAAAGAAATTACAAGATTTCGGGGGTTATTACCAAAATCTGGGCTTCAAGCCCCAAGTATAATTCCTGAGCTCTCAGCTCACAACTACCATTGCTGAAGGGCATAAAACCCCTAAGTAAAAGGAGCACTTGCTCCTAATTACAGTGTTAAGAAAAAAGAGCAGACCCGCTCTCAATTTGACAAGCCTATCAAAGGCTACAACAAACTTCATTTCTATCTGCCCTTAAGGCACACCAAGAAACAGGGGTATTTGATACCCAACCTACAGGGCCTTTACATGTGGAAAATAAAACATCAGGTTAAGTTACTGGCTCATAATACCAAATAGAATGGAGGCGAAGCTTGCACTCCTAATACACTTTTAAAACCTACTTGGCACTAGGCCGCTTACGCAAGGGCTAATCCCATACTAAGGAGGTGACACGATAAGAAAACTTTATTACATTACGAAGAGAAGAAAAACGGTTATGAAAACGTAGTCACCTCAAAACAATATGAGTGGGAGCTCGAGAGGGTTAGGCACTCTCTATCCCAATTTGTAGTTAAAAGGACATAATTTTTACCAAATGTCTATTACATTTTAAAGATAGGTTACATGAGAAAAGTTTAGAACCTGCCCCGAGGGTTAAACTGCTGAGCTAGCAAGAAATAAAGTTATTAAACGGCCATTACCTTGTGGATGAACATCTGCCCGAAGAAAGAGGCGATTCCCGCCCCCTGCTACATAATCACACACTAAGCAAGATGTCGATGAAGTGGCACCGAGACAAGAAAATCAGCAGTTTATATACCCTCGTGGAACATTCGAGACCTTTCAAGAATGAGTACACACACCCCCCTCAACTTTATTGGATAGCTTAAAGCAACATCTCCATATCGGAGAAGACATACGTTATTGGTCAAAAATTAATTAGAGAAATTCGGGATTGGCTAAATTCAAAACAAGCGGGAAGAAATGATTAATGTTGCCAACCCACAAACCACAGACCAAAATTTAGTAAGGTCAAAAACTTCTGAACACAAAACTTCTTCAAGAAGGTTCATTCCTTTGCAACAGAGTGCGTAATCCTAGGTTTTTCCCTGTAGAGACATCTAGAAGAGAATGTCCACACTTCTTGATACGGAATAAACAAACACAAATCGAAATAGACACAGTTCAGAACACTTCAAAATTACACCATTTAACGTAGTGACATCTTTTAAGAAATGGTAGAATTAGTTCAGTTTTCAAGGTTCCAAACTTCTCCTGTAGAGGAGTTTAAACTGGCGCAATATTTGAATGAGCGGCATGGAGGTGTACCGCCCGGTACAGGCCCCATTGTTCGGCTGAAGGGAGCGCCGACAGCTGCACGTTATGTGGGCATTCTTTCCGATCATACGCACCCCTTTCTGGCCCTAGAGTACCCTGATGGAGATGCCATGTTTCAACAGGACAATGCGCCATGTCACCGCTCTGTGGCCCTCCATATCCCCCGATCTTAACTCAATCGAGCATTTATGGGATGTTGTCGATGCTCGTGTACGCTCCATGAACGCCGCACCAACTACACAAGAAAAATTGTGGGTAGCAGTGCAGGATGCGTGGGTCCAGATCTCTCCAGAACGACTCCAACACCTTGTAAAGTCGGTGCTTCGCCGTATTGGTGCCGTTTTGAGGGCACGCGGAGGAGCAACTCGTTATTAACATCATATTCAGTGTCTTCATATAACTTTAGGACACTCAGTGTAGCTGTGTGTGGTGAATCACGTGTAATAGCGGAAACTTTCTAGAAAAAAGGAAACTGAGATCTGCGCTGGAGAACAGACGTACGAATCCGAGTAGAATCAAAATACAGTAACTAACACCTAGAAGATTTGCTGGTCAGTACATTTATACTAGTGTTGGGCATGGTAGCTAGCAGCTAGCTACCGTGGTACTGGGTTCAGTGTTTCAGAGTGATGGAGTTACCGGAGAAGGGATGAATCGGAGGGTTGATTCTGCTTGGAACGAACGGAGAGCGGCAACTGGAGTTCTGTAAGACTAGATAATGCCATCGAACCTCAAGAGCACTGTCTACCGAGCTTTACTATGATTAAAGGTTTCGAAAGAAAACTATTAGTCGCAGAAATGACAATGCTACGTTGAACATGTAGAATGACAAGGCTAGACAAAGTAAGAAATGCCACTTACGAAGCAAGTTGAACGTGACTACCGTAAATAAAAAAGGTTCATGAGTCACGATTACGCTGGAATGGCGATGTTGTGATGCGAGATCATTGTTATGCGGGGAAGAGAATGCTGTAAATGGCTCCATCTGGAGAAAGAAGAAGTAACCACCAACATGATGGAGGGATATTATCAGCTCCAATACGAAGAAAATGGGACTCGATGAATTGTTAATCTACGTCCAAGTGGCGTGAAGAAAACACCCTGCATTCTAATAATGGCTAATTATGATGGTGAAAAGGAAGTTATGGTGTCTTTAGAACTCGAAAACCCCGCGTGAAATCGCTAAAAGTTTTATTCCTAACTACTTTGCTAGTCTTGCCGCGGCAGCTAGACATTTAATTCACTTCTTTTAACACTTGAACGTAGTTGTGTGAGTGAGACACTTGTACACTGCATTATCTTGGGTATGATCTTCAGGCTTTGTTGTTCGCTTCACTTCACCGTTTTCCTTTCTGCGTTACATTTTGACACAAATTATAATAGTTCACTATTTTCTTTCTTCGGAGACCGGATTTATGATTCTTCACTATGAAAAGATATTAGTCAAGGACGCACCCTTTTCATAGTACTTCTATTGTAGCCAATTTTTTGTGTACAGAAGGATCCTTGTGTTTGCGTTTCGATTCAGTAGAGTGATTACTCAGTTACATAATGTCAATACGATAGAATTCAGTAACATACAGTACTGTACAATACTAACAACGACATGTATTTGATACAACAGCTTAGTAGGAATTGACTGGAGTATGTATCCACAAAGACGGACAAGCAATCTTCGCTGTCACGGAACTATATGGCGAATGCGATTGTTGACTTCTACCTACTTCGAAATTCTTGAATTCTGCATTTACACAAGTTTGTGTTTTTTTTTGTTTTTTTCTGTTCAGATTAAGCACAAGTCCGGCTTATCGGGATACTCATTAGCGAAGATTTACTACTCCTTCAAACAACAAGAATCTAAGCAATTCGGTAATACGCGTGTGTGATATGCAAAAGATACATCAACATAGTTTGCGTTGGATATTATCCCTATGTATCGTAGTATCTAGCCGGCCCCGTGGTGTAGGGGTAGCGTGTCCGGCCAGGTCAGGGATTTTTACCTGGACCTGAGGGCTGGTTCGAGGTCCACTCAGCCCACGTGATTAGAAATGAGGAGCTATCTGACGGTGAGATAGCGGCCCCGGTCTAGAAAGCCAAGAATAACGGCCGAGAGAATTCGTCGTGATGACCACACGACACCTTGTAATCTGCAGGCCTTCGGGATGAGCAGCGGTCGCTTGGTAGGCCAAGGCCCTTCAAGGGCTGTAGTGCCATGGGGTTTGGTTTGGTTTGATCGTAGTATCTAAACTTCTAGGGACCACGGGTTTTTTCAGTCAAAATCCTGACACTCGAACTAGCACGAATAATAAACTCAGGAGATTTCTAATGTGCAAACATTGACCATAATTAAAAAGAACGTTCCAGTGTTATTTATTGACAAGTAGTAGTATTAAAGACTGAAAAGCGATCCAAGGCTTCTTCTGGGGTGGCGTTTTAATATTCCTCCTTGATGCATTCCACCCACCATTTTTTCGGTCGGCTATGTTATAGTATTGGGCATCAGGCTTCAGACGCAATGCCATTCTCAGCACAAAGCTCTCTTTGCTGTGAACGACGTGTGCATACCATCTAAGCCTCCCTTCCCGTAAAACTGGAGCGACTCTCTGTCCTCGTCGGACCTCATCGTTCCTTGCGTGGGCGAATCGCGTTAGTCCAAGGCTTCATTGGAGCATTATCATTTCTATACAGTGCAGAACCTCCTCATACTATGTTGTTGCTAGCCACTACTGTAAGCCGTTGAAGCTGGGTGTGATACCATTATATAGACTACACTGGCAATCAAAAATACATTTTACCAGAATTATGGTTTTCTGTGCTACAAATCCCACTATGCCAATACCTGGGAAGAAATAGACAATGCTATGGAGAATGGAATAGGTTTTAATTGATAACACCTTTATATTTATTTAACCATCTATGAACCTTCTAAAAAAAATATGATCACATAAAAGCGCCAGTGCTGTCAAAACATTCATTCTCTCATAGAATTTCTGTTCGATTCCATTCCGCTAGACGTGGGCAGTGGAGCGGAAACGTAGACTGTTCTCTTCGATTCATCCTAGCAAGTGGCGGTGTACCTTTAAGCACATAGAAGCCAGCTCGGAGGTTGAGTGCGTGTCTGCGGTGTAGTAAATTGATAATACTTATCTCACTGTTGGGCGACATTTCTAATTTTACTGATTCTATTTTGCCTTGAACTTGAAATACTTATATATAAATATATAACAATTATTTCATATGTCCGTACTTTGGGCGCCAGAGTTCACCAAAATGGATCCCTCGAATTTAGATACTACATGATAAATGTTCTCTTCTCTCCCAAGGTGTGTTCATGAGGCTGTACACTAGTATATCCTCTACGGGCCTTAGATAATGCACTGTAACTATTAAATGGGTTCTGTTAACAACTTCTCCACACTAATTTAAAAATAAGCTAACTGAATTCCGATGTAATCATACTCCGTCCATGAGCACTACGACACATAACAAGTAGAAATTAGAAACATGCTCAACAAATACCAGCCAAATGCTGGCAGATTATGAGCACTTTATCGACACAATAAATATAAAATAGAAACACGCTAAATAAACACTAACCGAGCTCGATAGCTGTAGTCGCTTAAGTGCGGCCAGTATCCAGTATTCGGGAGATAGTAGGTTCGAACCCCACTGTCGGCAGCCCTGAAAATGGTTTTCCGTGGTTTCCCATTTTCACACCAGGCAAATGCTGGGGCTGTACCTTAATTAAGGCCACGGCCGCTTCCTTCCCACTCCTAGCCCTTCCCTGTCCCATCGTCGCCATAAGACCTATCTGTGTCGGAGCGACGTAAAGCAACTAGCAAAAAAATAAACACTAACAAATGATGGAAGATTCTCTAAAACACAACAAAATTTTCCTGTCATAAAGCATTTCGGAAATACAGTGAGAAATGAGATACCATTCGTAGCGAGACCAACGAAATGAATATACAGTATATACTGTATATACAGTACAGAACCCTTCCAGAGGCGTAACCAATGTGATACGGGCAGGGGGGCCAACAGAAAATTTCGGGCCCACTAAAATAAAATGTAAGAACTATGAATAAATTGATATACATTTAAATAGGAAAAGTTATGCAAGTATTCGTCTTTGTAAGATTATTAGAAACTAGCAAATGTACCCGTGCTTCGCTACGGTATTCTGCATTGTATACGAATATTGAAGTAAACACTGTACATGCAGTAAATAAGATTGTTTTAAAATAGCATGTCTCTTAGCGTTATCCGAGAAACAGCATGGAGAGGTCCCCATACGTTGTTTCCAATGTAAAGTGCTTGTTACGGATTTGTGATGATAAGGACAGGCTCACTTGCCTACTGCCATTCACAATCGAGTTGGGAAGTTTACATTATAATTGCAGGCCCCATTGCCTACTGCGCGGTCACAATCGATTTGGGGAGTTTCCGTTACAATGGCAGCCCCACTTTCCTACTTCTAGACATATTACAAATTGAGGAGTTTTTATTATAATGGCAGGAAACTTCCCTACAACCAGTCCAAATTGAGTTGTGCAGTTATCATTATAATGACAGGCCCCTTTTCCAACTGCCAGTCAGCTTACTGCCAGTCACACCAAGTTGGTGAGTTTCCATCAAAACAGCAGGCCACTATGCCTAATGCCAGTAACATTTTAGATGGGTACATCTGTTTATAACTGCGGGAACGCTTGCCTACAGCCAAACACAATCGGGTAAGGGGAGTTTTGAATAAAACTGCATGTTCCCTTGCCTTCTGCAAGTCAAATCGAGAAGTGAATTATTCCTTACAATGGTAGGCCTGCCTTATTAATGCCAGTTACACTGGAATTGGAGAAGGACCCCATTCCTATGCCAGTCAAAGTCGGTGTGCGGAGTACTGATTACAATAGCAGACACACCCTTTCTCGATCGCTACAAAATCGACATCATTGAATATATATAGTTCGACATACGAAAGTATGTGCTTGTTTACAATATTGCAGATCTTCATTTACAGATTAACTGCTGCTAAACGGTAGATCATATCGAGAAAGGATTTTACCATAAGACGCCGGATTTAGCGGCCTAAATTGCTGGTCTTATGATATCTCATCTATTCATACGTCAGATTGACTTAGAAATGTGGAATAGGGTAAAATTTGTGTAAGATCATTTCACATTGCATTGCTTTTCGGATAATTAAGTGACAGCTACATACATAGCACTTGGCTCATATATGGCTACTGGGTGGACCAATTTTCGTGTAGAGTTTGATGATTCTATCTTTCCTATAAGTGATGGAAGGTATGAATTATGTGAAAAGTCCAAATTTACTTAACATAGAGAAACAGAGAAAAATCAAACGTAAAAGGGATAGAAATACGACATATCGTCGTAAGACCAAGGTTGTAGATCACTCCTAATTGAACGGGGATTGTGCCATCTGTTATGTGATAATACTTCCCGAAGGTCTGCACCATCATTAAAATTGCCTCCATATTTCGATATTCTTCGGGATAAAAAGGGAAAAATTTAAAGATCTTGGAAGTTTTCCGTCCGTTACAGGCTAAAACGTATAATTTTGCCAAATTTCAATATCCTTCTTCGACTGGCAGATTATGCCGCAATCTGGGTTTTCGGTGAGGAGTGTAAAAATTAGGACTTTCAAGAAACTAAACCAAAAATATGCAGATGGACATTATTATCCCTTAAACGTGTAGCTGTACGAATATTTCGCCAAAATAGTCAATGTACAGGCACACAGTCGTTACGATTTTATTTACATAGATAGATAAGGAATCTGCTCCAAGTACAACACCTTTTGGGCTATATCCGCTGGACTTAACCTGTAAAACGGACCGTTTATGATATCTCCCTTATTAATCCTCCTGTCGAAAAAATGCACATGGAAAAAAGTTTTAGAGATGGAATTCCATCACGTTTGGTCGATTTCCAGTCAGGATGGTCTTGTACTGTATGTATTGTGTAAGAGTAAAATCACAATTTCGGTTCCCTATAAACCGCCAGTCCATTCCGGGAACATGAAATGTTATTGACGATTAACACCTACCGTTGGACAGGTGGATGTTAATGTAAAGTTTGACTCAAATATCTTCAGTAGTTTTCAAGTTGTAAAAAATACGCTTTACACGCACCCGCTCTTGAGTTAAGTCCGGTGGGACTTGTACCGGAAAACGGTCCGTTAATGATATCTCCCTTATTAATAGTCGTATTGAAATGATGCACGCGAGGAAAAAGGCTTAGAAATTAATTTCCACTAAGGGCAGGTAAATTTACATTAAGTTTGGTTGTGTATATTTTGTGGGAATGCAAAATCACGGTTTCGGTTTCGTATAATCCCCCAGTCAATTCAGGGATTTAGAAACAATATTTGCCCTAAAACCTACCAAAGGACAGGTAGATTCTAAATATCAAGTTTGGTGGAAACATATCCAGTAGTTTCCAAGTTATAGACAAACAGACAAACAAACAGACAGACACCAAAACTGAATGTATGCAGATGGTCATTATTACACCTGAAACGGATAACTGTACGGAAATTTCACCAAAATTGTCAATGTACAGACACACTCTAGAAGTGCAGACCTTCATTTCGATAGTTACTGCTTTGAAACTGTACGATGTATCTACAAACGGACTTCACCATCAGACGCCCCTTTCAGTGCTCTACATGGTTGGTCCTGTGACACCTTCTCGTATCTCCTATATTTATGGGTTACATTGAGTTAGAGTCATTGAATGGGGTGAAATTTTGTACAGTTTTCACATACTACTTTATATTTTTGATACTCATCTGACAGCTAGAATGATAAAATTTGGCTATAACATGACCAATGGTCATGTCAATGTGCGTGCCGAATGTCATGATTCTACCTTTCCTATAAGTGTGCCAAATGATAACATATACGTGTAAAAGTACAAAATCAACTTGAAATCGAGACATACAGCTGTATTTACTTATTAGGGATAGAAATACGACGAAAAGTCATAGGACAAAAGTTGTAGATCTCTCAAAAATGAAACGCCATTTGCTTTCTGACTTGTGATACGACTTACTGATTAGCCACCAATTACCCCGAAACGAAGGTCTGTACCGTCGTTAAAATTGCTTCTATATTTCAGAATTTTCCTGGGCCAAAAGTTATACATTTGCATAGCTTAGAATATTTCCTCAAAGAAAAGAGTGTCCAGCATTCGGGATTAGCACTCGCATACATACGTGGTAATTAAGGAAGAAAATAATACAGTTTAGTAAGCTGAAATTAATAGAAAATGGATTATAACTGAGGAAATCCGGATGACGACAAATATGTAAATACCAAGTGAATGTATTGGAAAATGAAATGCTCCTCAATAAATTATGCCGGTGTGAGTTATGGATATAAGAAAGCGGTAGTCGGAGAGAAATTTAGGCGCAGGGATTCTTAAGTAATCAGATAAGATGAATATTTGTGTTATTACTTAAGCTATTCGAGGACGGTTATAACCTCCAATGATATTCCGCCAATATCCCGCAGAATGGCCGATTGACGACTCTCTTGCTTTCTACCCAAGGAACAACCACGAATTTAAAGGAATGATGAGGAAAATGGCAATACGTTACTTCCCTGCTGGCAAGCAGTCAGAGACGTTGCCATGGTAACCCATATATTCGTTGTCGGTCGCTCAATGCAGAGCATGGTATCGGCAGAAAATAGTAAATTTCTCCGTCATTTGAAGAGCAAGGTAAATTATGAACATAACGAAAGTTGTTTATAATGAAGAGACCTTTCACATACGGTCCGCTGAGTTTACAGAAAATCATAAGTATAAGAGCAAATGGAGGAAAACCGTTGTGGTATTCCTATAAAACCCCCGTCTTTTCAAAGATTTTAAAATGATATGCATATCGAAACCTTCTCCGGGATGCGTATACTCTAAATATGAAGCCCTTTCGACGTGATGGTGGAACAGACAAACAGACAAACAAACAGACAAAACGACACGAAAAGTAAAAACCACCGATTCGGTGTTGAGTTGACCTAAAACGGATAAATATTTGAAAATTGGGAAAAACAAAAGGAATTACAGACAGCGGACCCCATACAACTTTATTTATAGGATGACGGACAAGCATGAGCACGTAGAAAAGTGCAGACTTCCACTTCGAGCTTCATAACTCCTAAACGGTGTTTGCGCCATCAGACGCCCCATTTATCGCCCTACATGTTTGTTTCTGAACAATTTCCTCGTATCTTCCATATTTAGTGGGTTAATTGAAATCAAATTTTGAATAGGGTGAAATTTGGGTACATTTGTAACGTTGTACATTACTTTTTTCCTACTTATGTATCAGCTAGAATCATGAAATTTGGTCCACATATGGCTCTTGCTCGTGCCAATGTGCGAACCCAACTCGATGATCCTATCATTCATATAAGTGTGTTAAACCATGAAATATACCTGTAAAAATCACCAAATTTACGAACAATCCAGAAATACGGCCAAATCTAATGTATAAGGGAGAGAGATACGACACAATGTCATAGGACCAAACTTGTAGATCACTCCTAATCGAAGCGAAGTTGTGTCATCCGTTTTGTGATACGACTTACTGTTTAGCCAACAAATAGCTCAAAAGGAATGTCTGCACAGTCATTAAAATTGCCTCCATGTTTCGGTATCTTTGGGGGTAAAAAGTGAAAAATTTGAACATTTTGGCTTTTTTCCGTCGGTTAGGAACCAAAAGCTATAATTTCACAATTTCAATTTTCTACCTCGTCTGGGAGGTTGTGCCGCCATGTTAATTTGGGGGGACGGGGGATAAAAAATAAGAAATTCCCGAAAATTTTTAAGCCCACGAAACTTACAGGTTGTCGTTTTGGATAAATTATACGACTGCGTTCTTGTGCTGAGCCCAAAATTTAAGGCCCCCCAGCGTGCCCCATTGAGAAAATTTTGAGAATTTTCGATTTTTCTAGTGATCCTGGGCTCATCAGCTTCTCCCGTACCAAATTTCAAATTTCTGAGATTTCTCGAAGTGTCTCATTAATTCATGTCTTTTTTTCATTTTTAAATATTTATATCTACATCGCTCCAGACCGACTTGCTTTTACATATATAGATATCGTAATATTTAACAGGTTGTGTCCGACTTGTTGGCTGAATGGTCAGCGTACTGGCCTTGGGGTCAGAGGGTCCCGGTTTCGATTCCCGGCCGGGTCGGGGAATTTAATCGCCTCTCATTAATTCTTCTGGCTCGGCGACTGGGTGTATGTGTCAGTCCAAAAACTCTCCTCATCATATTCAGACAAAACACCACACTACCAACTACCACAGAAACACACAATAGTGATTACATCCCTCCATTTAGGGTTGGCGTCAGGAAGGGTATCCGGCCGTAAAACAGGGCCAAATCCACATGTTCGACGCAGTTCGCACCCGCGACCCCACAGGTGTGGGGAAAAGCGGTAGGAAAAGAAGAAGGGTATTTAACATTTTGTATTTGACTGTCGCCGAACTGAGTGGCTCAGAAGGTTGAGGCGCTGGCTCTCTGACCCCAACTTGGCAGGTTCGATCTTGGCTCAGTCCGGTGGTATTTGAAGGTGTTCAAATACGTCAGCCTCGTGTCGGTAGATTTACTGGCACGTAAAAGAACTCCTGTGGGATTAAATTCCAGCACCTCAGTGTCTCCGAAAACCGTCAGAGTTATTATTATTATTATTATTATTATTATTATTATTATTATTATTATTATTATTATTATTATTATTTGACTGCCTCCGTGATTTAACAGCTAAGTATCTGAACTTCAAACCACGCACTACTTAGATGTTCGTACATATCTTTTTTTTTTTTTGCCAATGGTTTTACGTCGCACCGACACAGACAGGTCTTATGGCGACGACGGGATAGGAAAGGGCTAGGAATTGGAAGGAAGCGGCCCTGGCCTTAATTGAGGTAAAGCCCCAGCATTTGCCTGGTCTGAAAATGGGAAACCACGGAAGACCATCTTCAGGGCTGCCGACAGTGGGATTCAAGCCCACTATCTCCCGGATGCAAGCTCACTGCTGCGTGCCCTTAACAGCACGGCCAACTCGCCCGGTCGTACTTATCTTTAAACTACTTTCATGTTTCATTGGTATTTTACACTGTTGTGGAATAAACGTGTGACAAAAGTTAAATGTTCTGTAAAATTTGTTCACGATACTATCTCAGGTGCATTACAAGTCAAGAGAGTATCATTTTCTAAATAAAATACGATATTTTCGTATGAATTTTCAATGTTGTTTTGGTGTAGGTCTGTTCTGAGGAGAGCGACTCGTGTTGCAAGAGACGCCAAGGCCAAACATTTTTTACAGGGCCTGACGTTATGCTCCTGAGCCTTTCACTTGTTCTCCGTGTAAATAAAAACGTCAGATTTTGATCATCGACACCTGGTAACCCGAGTTGAATTAATTCACTTTTTTAATGCTATTTATTCGGGGCTTCGACCTAAGAAGATCTTTTGCCCCTACCTTGCACCATATGTTGTGAACCTGCGTGTATTTGGAAATGGTGGAAGAGTAAAGTGTTGAATGTGAGGTAAGGAAGACACAAACACCCAGTCCCCAGGCCAGGGATATTAATCATTTACAATTAAAAACCCTGACCATCGAACCCGGGGCCGCCGGATGACAGTCAGACACGTTGCCCCTACACCGCGGGGCCGGACAATTCATTCACTTAATACTGTACCTTTGTATATTCACTGATTTTATCATTTGGTTTAATTATACTTTCACTTGAGCTCCGCTTGTCCATCTATGCCATGGAACCATGCCGTAGGTTACCGAGCACTTTTACGCTTGACCACGTAATTATTCCTATACACAAGTAACATATTGTCTGTATAAGACTGCTGTAGAAAGTTCTAAAAGAAAGCATATGTTCTTCTACAACAAGACATGCGACAAAATACAGATAGCACTAACTACTGTGTAGCAACGACAAAACAACGACAGTATTCAATGAGTAGCGGCTCATAATCAGTAATGGAAATGGAACACTGGAATGGGTCGTCGCACATTATATGAACCTCCACCTTCCATCAGCCCGCTTGGGCTGTATCTGTCCGATCAGAAGAGACTACCGCCCTTAATCTCCAACGTAGTCGTCCTGCGAGGCCCACATGGCAATCCAACTTTTGGGTCTGTAGCTACCATAATTATGACGTAATCCTTCTGGCTGAGTAGTTGAAGCAGAGTGACTCAAATTTTCCGATGTATATCACCAGCTCTGAAAATAGCTCTATATTTCCCTATCAAACCCAATCGCATGGCGTAACTCCCCTAAGGACCTTGGCCTAGCAAGTGACCGCTGCTCAGCCTGAAGGCCTGCAGATTACGAGGTGTCGTGTGGTCGGCACAATGAAGCCTACCGGCCTTTATTCTCTACTTTCTAAACCTAGGCCGCTATCTCACCGTTAGATAGCTCTTCCATTGTAATCACATAGGCTGAGTGAACTTCTAGCCAGCCCTCAGATCCAGGTAAAATTCCCATACCTGGCCGGAAATCGAACCCGGCCCCCACACCATCGGGCAGGCGTATTTCTCAACACTGTACAAATTAAATTATGTACATGATTTAATATGAAGACCTTCCAGTTTCTATTATCTACCATATAACTATATATACACAAACATAATAATAAATATACTGTAATGCGTTATGATAAATAAAATGCGTTGTCACAAATATAGTGGAGGGGTGTTATATGTAAACTATGGCAACAGCGAGGACGGTAGATATACAGTAAAAGACGCAACCGAAAATAGTACTCGAAACTGATAATATTCAATGAGATTTGAAGTGGAGCAGCTTGAGAGTGATTAAAGAACAACTGAATTAAAATAACCCTTTTTAGGTCGATAGTTAGGCCTATAAGAGTGGGAAATTGCTTAAGTTACTATTTTATTCAAAAAGAATGATTCGATCAAAAGACGGCTTTCAGAAAACCAAAAGCCAATGGCACTGATGTTCAAAACTAAAGGCACGATTCTTCGTTTATGGGATATGATTTTCTGAATACTTCACAACAACAACAACAACAACAACAACAACACCAATAATAATAATAATAATAATAATAATAATAATAATAATAATAATTATTATTATTATTATTATAATGATTATTGTACCAGAAGGTAAATCTCTCCACCGCGCGTTCAAAATGAGCGCTTAAAAGAATTCCTCTATCAGTCAAATGTGAAACCAATAATAAAACAAGTTGGAAGTTTAAGCAGAAAATGTCACCACCGAAATATTATGTAATTTTGTTATTATGCAGTTTCCTAACCTGACTGAATTTCTACTTGTTTTGTTTGCTATCCATCAAGAAGTTTGGACATTCTTACACAGATGTCACTGTTAAAAACTATGATCATGCACCCTGGTGCGAGGTATAAGAACTTTTGATTTAAAGAAGTTTTGTATTCATAAGTTTTTTCTAATTGATGTTCATTCATTTTTGGGTTGGCAATATTTCCTTTTTATTTCCGCCAGTTTTTAATCTAGCCGATCCCAAATTTTGGCAATTAATTTTCAACCTATCACAGCCTTCTTCTTCGATTCTCAGTGTAACTTTGAAACTACCCAATAAACGTGAGAGGGTGTGGATAGTTTAATCTTGAATGGTCTCGAACTTTTCCCGAGGGTTTATAAACTGCGGATTTTCTCGTTTCTGGGCCAACAGATCGTCATCTTACTAAGTGTGTGTGTCAAAGCAGGAGGCGGGTGGCCTCTTTCATCAGGCAGCAGTACATCGACGAGGTAAACGCCACATAACATCTTTATTTCTTGCTAGCTCCGCAGTTTAACCTGAGAAAAAGGTCCGAATCATTAACTATGTAACCAACTTTTCTAAAATGTAAATCTTCTTTCGGCTAATGTAAAAACTTCACAAAATCTTTAACTGTAAATCAGGGATAGAGAGTGAAGTACCCTCTCGCCTTCATCTTGGTTTGAGGTGCCACGTTTTTGTAACCTTTCGTTTTGCCAATGTATTAAAGTGATTCCCATGCGTGCTACCTCATAATAATAATGTTATTTGCTTTACGTCCCACTAACTACTTTTTAAGGTCTTCGGAGACGCCGAGGTGCCGGAATTTAGTCCCGCAGGAGTTCTTTTACGTGCCAGTAAATCTACCGACACGGGGCTGTCGTATTTGAGCACCTTCAAATACCACCGGACTGAGCCAGGATCGAACCTGCCAAGTTGGGGTTAGAAGGCCAGCGCCTTAACCGTCTGAGCCACTCAGCCCGGCACGCGTGCTACCTCAATAGGTTGGGAATAGTCCCTGTTTTATCGGCCAAGCGTCCATAAGTTTTAAATTTTTGGAGCTCAGTCTTCGCCTCCATTCAAATTGTACTCGGGGCATTTATTTAACCTGTTCTTTTTCACTAAGGCCCTGTAGGTTGGATACTAATTACCTCTGTGTAATGAGATTTCTATTTGTAAATAGTGCCTTGTAAGGCCAGAAATTATTAGATTTTCATGCAATGTTGCCTTGAGTAGGCTTGGAAAACTGAGAGCCTGTTAGCTCTTTTTCAAAGTAAGATTACTGTATGCCTCTTGAAGGCTAGATGTTGTAATTTTAGGAGCAAGTGTTCTTTGGATTAGGGGATTTCTGACCTTGTATAAATTGGTGCTCTTTTGTAAATTTAAGCTAGGAGCTCAGCAAAAGTAAAGCGAGGGCTTGAAGCCCACGATCTGTTAACACCACTAATTTTGTCTTTCCTAGACTTGTTTAATGATTGCTACTTGTACCTATAAAATTGTTAAATTGTAGTGTAGTTATTGTAGTGAAGGATAATGTTGAGTGCGGCGAGAGAGTTGCCAGAAATGATCAGAACCTTCACTAGTGAACGGAGTACAGACATGAGCGTGTAACCGAGGACACCACGGTATCGGCTGTTGGCATGTGCTACTCAGTTGACAAAAGATGTAGTAGAGCGCACTGCGTGACTGAACACATGTAGGGGAGGATAGTGGACAAGTGGGGCAGCGGGAAAGAGCAATTTACAGCATATTTTCCCGAAAGTTTTCGCGCTTGTGCCCTGCGCCGGGTGAAACACATTACAAAAATGAATTAATATAGTAAAGTACTAGAAAATGTACCCGTGCTTCGCTACGGTATTCTACACTGTATACGGATGTCAAAGTAAATTAATGTGCTTGTAGTGAATACGATTTTTTTTTAAATTGCATGTATCTTTGCGTTATCCGAGAAACAGCATGGGGAGGTCCCCATACGTTGTTTCCAATGTAAAGTGTGAATTGCGGAGTGGTGATGATAACGGCAGGCTCACTTGCCTCCTGCCATTCACGATCGAGTTGGGAAGTTTACATTACAATGGCAGGCCCTGTTGCCTAATGCGGAGTCACAATCGATTTGGATAGTTTTCGTTATAAACGCAGGCCCCCTTTCCTACTTCCAGACAGATCACAGTTGAGGAGCTTTTATTATAATGGCAGGCAACTTCCCTACTTCTTTCTTTCTTTCTTTCTTTTTTAATCTGCTGGTTGGTTTTTCCCTCGGACTCAGCGAGGGATCCCACATCTACCGACGCAAGGGCAGTGTTCTGGAGCGTGAGACATTCGGTCGGGGGATATAACTGGGGAGAATGACCAGTACCTCGCCCAGGCGGCCTCACCTGCTATGCTGAACAGGGACCTTGGTGGGAGATGGAAAGAATGGAAGGAATAGACAAGAAAGAGGGAAGGAAGCGGCCCTGGCATTATGTCAGGTACCATCCCGGCATCTGCCTGGAGGAGAAGTGGGAAACCACGGAAAACCACTTCCAGGATGGCTGAGGGGGGATTCGAACCCACCTCTACTCAGTTGACCTCCCGAAGCTGAGTGGACCCCGTTCCAGCCCTCGTACCTCTTTTCAAATTTCGTGGCAGAGCCGGGCCTCAGTTGGTGGCAGTTAATCACACTAACCACTACACCACCGAGGCGGACAACTTCCCTACTGCCAGTCAAAATTGAATTGTGCTGTTATCATTATAATGACGGGCCCCTTTTCCTAATCCCAACAAGCTTACTGCCAGTCACACCGAGCTGATGATTTTCCATTAAGATAGCAGCCCACTATACCTAATGCCAGTCACATTTTAGATGGGTACCTTTGTTCACAATGGCGGACACCCTTGCCCGCAGCCAAACACAATCGGGTAGGGGAGTTTTGAACCAAATTGCATGCTCCGTTGCCTTCTGCAAGTGAAATCGAGGTGGGATTTTATATATATATCGACATACAAAAGTATATGCATTTTTAAAGTATTGCAGACCTCCATTTACAGATTAAATGCTGCTAAACGGTACGTCATATTGACAAACGGATTGTACCAGAGGACGCCGTATTTAACGGTTTAAATAGCTGGTCCTATGATATTTTCTCGTATCTCATCTATTCGTGGCTCAGACTGAGTTAGAAACGTTAAATAGGGAGAAACTTGGGTGAGATTGTCTCACAGTGCATTCATTACATTCGAATAATTATGTGACAGCTACAAACATAGCATTTGGCTCACTTATGGCTCCTGAGTGGGCCAATGATAGTGTAGAATTTGACGATTCTATCTTTCCTATAAGTGATTCAAAGTATGAATTATGCGTGTAAAAAGTGCAAAATTTACTTACAATTAAGCAATAGAGACAAATCTAACATATAAGTGACAGAGATACGACAAAAAGTCATAGGACCAAAGTTGTAGATCACTCCAATTTGAACGGAACTTGTGCCATCCGTTTTGTGATAGGACTTACCGTTTAGCCACGAAATACCTCGAAACGAAGGTTCGCACCGTCATCATAATTGCCCCCATATTTCAATATTCTTCGAGGATAAAATGTAAAAAATTTGAAGATCTTGGAAGTTTTCCGTCGGTTACAGGCTAAAACGTATAATCTTCCTTTATTTTCAGACACACTGTATATATATTTTTCCAACCAGTCCGGCTCCTTGGGTGAATTTTTGGCACACTTCCCTTTCTTTCAGAGGACTTTGGGTTCGATTCCCGGCTGGGGTGAGGATTTTAACTGCGTATAGTTAATTCCTCTCGGGGACTGGGTGTTTGTTTTCGTTTTATTACACTTCTCTTTATTTTTATCTAGTGATTTAACGTCGCACTTCTTTTCACATTCACATAACACACCACACTATTAACCACCATATAAAAAGACAGTAGTGAATGCATCCCTCTTACACGAGATTGGCTTCAGAAAAGGGATCCGTCCTTAAAAATGGGTAAAATCAATTACAAGTGTCGAACCCAATAAACTGGAATAGCCTACGGCTAGGAAGATGAATTACTTTTTCAAACTCTTTTCAAAGCCCAGAATACCCTTCGCAAGTTAGTAGAGCTGAAATTATTGACCAAAACAATTTAGTCATTTCTAAATAACAGATAAATGATGCAATATCATTGAACATACAATATTATTAAGAACGGAATTGTCTATGAAATTATTTCATTAATTGCTACCAGAATTCTTTAAGCTGCTCTACAGCGTTTTCAAGAAATGCTAGACACCAGCGTCTGTAGGTGTATGCGTCAAGAAATGGAAATATTCAGACGAAAAGCTCAAGAAATGTCATCAACAAGAAATAAGAACAAAGCACTGTGAAGGATGTCATTCAAGTATCGGTCGACACACCAGATTATAATAGTACTACGCAAAACAAGGAAATACAAATGCCTTGGTATCCATTGTGCTCCTTGGGAAGCTCGACTTCAACGGCATCTGTCAGATTTTGAGCAGGGAGAATAACCATTATTTAAATGACACAAGGGTCCTAAAACCAGAGGATTATGATTACTTCAAACAACTTGGCGTTAAATCAATCGATCTAACAATCAAAAGTTGAACTATTTCGTACCAAATCACGGAATGTGATTTTTTTCACTGGGGTGAACTAACTCATAAGCATAAGTGGGTCATATTACTGTTTTAAGGAATACACACCAGCTAATAAGTTGATATCACATCACCATTTTCTTTTTTGTCCAGAATGGCGTGAAACAATCAAGATGACAGCCAAAGTTGTCAATGTTTGCTCTTATCAGGTAGGTTCCAGGACAACATTCAGCGTTGCCGCAGAGAACACACCTTGCCTATGCCCTGGCGCCTGTCCGTTCGAAGATGTTTTAAGGAACAGTCGACACCACAAGATAACGCTCTTAGAGCCCGAGATTATATGGTTTACGGACAAGTGTCTGGATTTTCAGTAAATGGAAGTACAAGCCGAATAAATATCACAGTCTTTAAACCAGAAAACAGGAATGGAATGATAGCTGATCAAACTGTACGCTTTGATCCCATTCAGGCCAGCCGGAAGAAGGGAGTTATGGGAAAAAGGATATTTATGAATCTACAGTCCCGTATTGTACATCTTCCCTAATTATAAGAATGACTTTTGGACAAAGTATCATTCATTTTCCAATGTATACCAGCCCTACTAAGAGGCTGTAATAGTTACAATCTAATAAAACAAGGGATAACCACGTCAGTATGCGAATATGAAAAAAACTGTTAGACATAAAAAAGAAGTAGGAACTAATAATAAACCTAGCGACAAGAAATAATACAACGAGAATAAAGCAAGTATATGGGCTGGACAACATAAACCGCCACAAGGTTAACTGTGAGAGCCCGAGGAATAATCCCGAAATTTTTGTTTTTTACCGACCATGGCGTTATTAGATTTGCGAGGCCTAGAGAATCTTTCAATTTCACGCCCTTGTTGATCCGTGTCTTTATTTTTCTTATACTTTCAGTTCTGAAGTATTGAACCTCTTCCAGTTTTCCCTCTGATTAGTATTAATAGAAGATGGTTGCCTATTTGTACTTCCTCCTAAATAACCAAACCACCTTGTCTCAGTATTAATAGAAGATGGTTGCCTAGTTGTACTTCCTCCTAAATAACCAAACCACCTTGTCTCAGTTTTAGACTTCATTAGGCTAAAAGAACTGACAAACATAGTGGTAGCTGCCATCCGCGATTCAGTATCAATTTTGAGGAACCAATTGTATGGTCAATAATATCGTATGTTACGTACTCACTGTTGAAGCCTCCGCGGCTCAGGCGCCAGCCTCTCACCGCTGTATACCGTGGTTCAAATCCCTGTCACTCTACGTGAGATTTGTGCTGGACAAAGCGGAGCAGGACAGGTTTTTCTCCGGGTACTCCACTTTTCCCTGCCTCTTTCATTCCAGCAACAATCTCCAATATCATTTCATCTCATTAATCATTGCTCCAGATGAGTGCGACAGGCTTCGGCAGCAGGCAAATTTCCTATCCTCGCCGCTAAATGGGAACTTCATTCATTCCATTCCTGACCCGGTCGAATGACTGGGAACAATCTAAGGATTTTCATTTTTCACGTACTTACTGTAAGGTTTCTTTTTAGTTCCTGTTTCTGTTTTATGTCTAAGAACTTTTTTCATATTCCCACAGAGGCGTGATTATCCCTTGTTTTATTAGATATTAACTACTATAGCGTCTTAGTAGTGATGATATGCATTAGAAAATGAAGTATACTTTGTCCAAGTGCCATCCCTATAATTAAGGGAGGTGTATAATAAATCACTAGAAATGTTCCCACTCTACTTTGTCTCCTACACTATGGTCTGTTGTAACTCACCGCACTCCAAACATTCAAGAGCATTTGCGAAAGAGATTTTCTACATCAGTTACCAATAAATGCTTCTCATTCATGTTCATCATGTGGAGCATACAGGAGCTTCTGGAGTTTAGGATCCGGAAAACATTTCTTTTCACATCAAGTTCATCAGCCTTTTGAAAGTCTGGAGGGAGAGGTTTGCAGATAAACTTATTGATACACGGACAGCCCAGACAGCTGAAGCGTCAACCACCAGCTCTCCTTGTATTACGAGTGACATACAAACGGCCTCCTCGCACCAAGCCTCTGTTCTCATACCAGCAGCGACTTTGTCACGTTTGTTCCCCTCCAATCGATTGCATACTTAAGGTACCCGTACGTTGTTTTCGAATGTTTCAGCTGTTCCTGGCACAGCTACAATGTTGTCTCCAGGAACGTCGTTCTGCATTTCACTGGAAAACATATTCCCAAGGCTGCCACATTTTGATTCACAAATACACTCGTAAAACCTACACAATTAAATGCCAGAACAGCACCTTCAAATGTAGGCACGTTCAGAAGACGTGTGGCAGAGGGAGACATTATCTCCGCTCTGCATGCAAAAGGCGTCTGAATGGTCGAATACCTGTTTGACACCCAAGGTCGTTCTTGTCGCGACAACGACACTTACGCCAACTTGCCTTTCATGTTAGAAATTGACGCTAGAGACGATGCGACCATACATTTCTAAAGGCTCTGTGGTGTCCTACAATATCAAAATCCCAAAATAGATTAGTAGTCACGAGGTAATGTCTAGTAGAAAACTCTACATCATCTTATCCTGACTCTGGCTTCTCACTAAGGTAGCTGTAGTTTAAATCTAGACTGTTGTACGTTGGATTTTTGAAATTATAGCTACGCTCCAGAAGATACGATCAGTCGTGTTAAACAACTTGTTGACTTACTAATTTACTTACTTGTTTGCGTATTAGCATGCCTTTTATCCTTTCCTTTGATCCATAAGATGGGGGAAGAGTGGTGAGAATTGAATTTCAGACGGTATTTAACAATTCATTAAATCATGTATTTGTTGAAATTACTGTTAATATAAAAATCACCGTGGGTTATAAAGATAGGTATGTTGCTTCATATTAATACTATATAGGGTTATTCACCTAAGATGTTACACGGAAATAACGTCTACACCATTAAAGATATCGGTATTTTGTTTTCATATTCGTAAATGATACCCAGAAGCTTGTAAAATAATGTGCTACGTATTCTTATCGTGTGATTAATAACAGAGATATTGGTGCTAATTCCATATTTTTAAATGGAACGGCACAAATTCATACAGCTGGCCTATAAGTTCAGCTGTGTACAATTCAAATATGTAAGTATTTTCAAAATCGGGCAGTTACTTTTTTGAGATATCAATAAGAAGACCATGAGCGGTTTTGCATGCTACATCAGATAGAGTGCAGTCGGGCAAGGACATATTGACGCGCAAGCAGGTTTCTGGATGTAATCCCAGCCACAGAATCATTTCCGATGAAGTCTACCTCGGACATCATTCATTCTCTTTTCTAGAAGGAGCTCTTAAGATGTCCTGTGTTATATTTATTTCTCAATTCATACAGTAGTATGTACTGTACACTCAAACCAGTACAGCTTTCGTTATGTTCCTTTGAAGTCGAAGTAATTATTTTATTCCTTTCAAAAACATCAACCCTCCCTGTCATGTCATGAGCTAGCCTGTCAAACACACTTTGCAGACCCGTCACATGTGTACGATATGCTTACATGCCTGGTATCCATTCTGTCGCTGAGATCACATCCAGGAAACTGCTTGCGTGTCAATATGTCCTTGCCCGACTTCACGCTGTCTGATGCAGCATTGAAAACCGCGCATTCTGTTCTTATTGATATCTCAAAAAGTAACTGTCCGATTTTGAAAATACTTACATATTTGAACTTGTACGCAGTTGATCTTGTAAGCCAGCTGTCCATATAAGAATATGGAGTTAGTATCAATATCTCGGTTATTAATCACCCCATGAAAATAAGTAGCACATTATTTTAGAAGCCCTGGGTATCATTTACGAATATAATAATAATAATAATTTCTTGCGGCTATTTCTAGCCGAGTGCAGCCCTTGTAAGGCAGACCCTCCGATGAGGGTGGGCGGCATCTGCCATGCGTAGGTAACTGCGTGTTATTGTGGTGGAGGATAGTGTTGTGTGGTGTGTGAGTTGCAGGGATGTTGGGGACAGCACAAACACCCAGCCGGTGGAATTGACCAATGAAGGTTAAAATCCCCGACCCGGCCGGGAATCGAACCCGGGACCCTCTGAACCGAAGGCCAGTACGCTGACCATTCAGCCAACGAGTCGGACATTTACGAATATGAAAACAGAGTACCTGTAACTTTAATGGTTCCCGTGTAACATCTTACGTTAAGAACCCTGTACAACTGTAGCAAAACAGAAACAACACTGGCCAGTTACAGTGGAGTATGTTTATTAAAATACCGGGCGTAGTGGCCGTGCGAGTTAATGCGCTATGGCCATGGCGCCAAGCTCTACATTCGGCCACCGTCGGATGTACTGAAAATGGTTTTCCGAGGTTTCCTATTTTCACTTCGAGGCAAATGTCGGTACATTTGCTATTCATTGACCACAGCCGATTCCTTCCACTGTCTTACCCAATTCCATTCACCATCATTCATTTCACCTTCATTAGCTCCTCAAATGGAGTTGGCGACGGGAAGGACATCCGACCGTAACATCACCTCATCCTCGACCCCGCATCAGAAAGTAGTACCAACGAGACGTGCATATAATTATGTTGTTTTCGAAATGCATCAAAAGCAATAAAAGCATACCAAAATTGCTATCCAGTCCTGGTAATAAAGCAATGTTACTAATTGTGTGATTATTTTTTGCTAGTAGCTTTACGTCGCTCCGACACAGATAGGTCTTATGTCGACGATGGGATAGGAAAGGCGTAGGAGTTGGAAGGAAGCGGTCGTGGCCTTAAGGTACAGGCCCAGCATTTTCCTGGTGTGAAAATCGGAAACCACGGAAAACCATCCTCAGGGCTACCGACAGTGGGATTCGAACCCGTATGCAAGCGATCTAACTGAGCTATTCAGCCCAGCAGTTGAAGATATGGAGTCGAGATCTGGATTCCAAGACCGTTATCAGAAACCCGTTACAGGTATATGGATTTCTGAAGGGCAGATACAGTCCATTTGGACACGTTCGAGTTCGGCCCATGGTCAAAACATTTCGCTATGGATTACCATCGATTCTAGAAGGGTCGAGGTTGCGCACCTGTTCAGTGAGGTAGGTTTCTTCAGTTGTTAATCTTTGGCCGCTCGTTTTATTTTATTATTTTCTCAAGAAAGGGCACCTGAGCCGGTGCAATACTAGGATAAAATATTAACAAGCATCAAAATTACATTTTAATATCAATTAATGACAGTTATTGAAATTTATAATCCCCATTTAACAATTACCATTATAACGTCTTAATCAAAACGTCTTTTTTAACAAACATGAAATAAGGTAATGATTAAACAATTACTTAATCACTAAACCTAACCTAACCTAATCTTAGTTTTGAGAACGTATTCTACAACGCATTTAAAATTTATTGTAACTGATTTCCAAAAGTTGTGACCACTGGGGGCAGTTACATAGGGGGCAATCTGACGCTCACTCCGCGCTGATCGTGGACCCAACCCAACATTCCCCGTCCTTTCGACTCTGTTCAGTCTTGAAGGCACCTAGTAGCGTTTTTAATAATAAATACTTTGTGATAGGGACAGGAATACTGGAAAGCGATAATTAGGAACACCAGTTCAATTTCGGGATCAGCACTTTGTATTTGTTGTTTCCTGAGTTGAGCGTGAGATGAACAAATCAGAATGGGAGTGTTAGTCGTCGAAGTTTGAACTTAGCACTATGCGAAACTCTAGTGAATATTGACTCAACGCACATAATCTGAAGATTTTGAATTGGCTCTGGAAAATCCACCTAATATCTTAACATTACGTGATCCCTATTTGTCGCAAAATAATATAATGATTTTCCATTATTGGCCTTGGAGTAATAAACTGGCTCCTGTTTTATGAATATCGTATTCATCACCCTGCACAGACTAGCGTAACAGTATTAGCATCTACGGCGTACCAGAAGTAATCCTTCCGACGTAGCCTAGTTCAAATAGGCTACCAACCTCAAACATCTCCTATTTGACCAGGTCAGCACAGCTGCCGTAGATCTCCGAGGGGAACTAGCATCAAGAGCTTAGAGGAAAATCCGTGCCGCATTTGCTCACACAGAGCTGCTCGTGGACTGCACCTCAGGAAAAGTGATGGTGAACAAGAGATATATTGTAGTCTAGCTGCTCTTTTCCCTCTCTCTTTCCCCACCAAACGTTCACAACGTTCTCAAATATAACATAATAGAACGTTAGAAATTTTTAATTCTCCAGCTCCTTGACTAAATGGTTAGCGTACTAGCCTTAGGTTTAAAGGTTTAAAGGATTCAGTGCTCGGTTCCCGACCGATTCGGGGATTTTAACTGCGTACGGTTAAATCTTCTAGCTCGGAGACTGGGTACTCGTATTTGTCCCAACGCACAGGTCTTCATCTTACATACAGCACACCACACTACCAATAATTAGAGTAGTACGCAATAGTGAATAAACTATATCCCCCCCACACAAGGTTTGCATCAGGAAGGGCAGCTGTACCGTAAAACTAAGCCAACTCTACATGCCATGTCGTCCCAATAAATATTGCGAAAAAGAATAATAAGAATAAGAAATGATGTACTGAAATCAGGGTATCTTTATTAAACATGCTTAATTAATCATAATCATAATTATTGTTGTTGTAACAGTAGTATGGCCTCTAATGCCTGAAGGAAGTGTAGTCTCTCGGAGACAGGCAGAACTTAATGAAATGCCTTAATTTTCTACTTGATTAAGAGTTGTCACTACTGATGATTTTGAGTACGACCTAGCGATTCTGAATGTATAAGAATTAGTAGAGTATTACTCTATTTATGGTGGCACCAGTGAACTTTTTTCATCTGTTTCTAAGTTCTCACTGCTGCTAGGTCAGTTCAAACCAACCAATCAGAGCTCAGCTCGTCCCGATAAATACTGTAAACTTGAACCTTATGTTTCTTTCTGTATCTTGTATTGTATGACGATAAGGGAGGTTCTCCTCACAAGAAGACTACGAACAAGGCTGGGCAGTATGTAAGACAGGCAGTTAGATTTCTTTCTCGGTCTGGTGATCATATCTGCGTGTGGCGACGGGATGATACCATTTGCAGTGTGCCGCCATTACATTGGATTTAACGTAGTGTTTCTTGCCCTGTTAGTTTGTAGTATATAGGTGTATAGGCTGTCTGCGGACCGATGTAATTACCCTAATGAGTATAACCTAAATAAGATGTACGAGTGTGTACCCTCGTTTCCCTTATTCACTTTGATTTTTGTGACTAAGTTTTTCTAAATTCTAAATTTATTTCCTTTTGCGTTTCGGTCTTACATTTCTTTACATCATCGTCACTAAGCAGAATGGCTTATCCTCTGTGTCACCAAGCCTTCTGCCCCTTTAGGTTTTATTGCAAGTCATATCACGGGATTGTTTGAGATGTTTAGCATCCCAGCATATATTGCTTCCGGCCATTTCTATTTGTTTCGGTCATTCTTCGGCCGTATAGTATGAGCTTCTGCTCCTGCGTTCTAGATAATTATGATATCTTTAGTTATTGCTTCCCCTTGTGATAAGAGCAGCGAATGTCATGCTAAGTTGTTTGGCGTTTTCATCGGGGAGCTAAATATAAATGTGAATCATCGTCCATCTGGCCGTTGATATTAGAATTTAGGAGTTCTGCTATTTGCTTTACTTCGCACCGACACAGATAGGTCTTATGGCGACTATGCGATAGGAAAGGGCTAGGACTGGGAAGGAAGCGGCCGTGGCCTTAATTAAGGTACAGCCCCAGCATTTTCCTGGTGTGAAAATGGGAAAACACGGAAAAACCATCTTCAGGGCTGCCGATAGCAGGGTTCGAACCCACTATCTCCCGGATGCAAGCTCACAGCTGCGCGCCCCTAACAGCACGGCCAACTCGCCCGGTAATTTAGGAGTTCTACCTCCCCCAGTTTATATTTTGAACTGGTAAGGAAGATTCAGCTTCTTGAGTTAAAAACCAAAGATTCTCAGTACGACAGATTATCCGCACAAAAGATTCTCTGTAACAAGGATTGTGTCTAAGACTACAGTAGCTAGTCTTGCTAAAATTTATTCCAAAGACAATATATCTGTTATGTACCTAGGAATGACAAGTCTGACCAAATGGGAGCTTCTCCCTTGTTAAGTATCAAGCTCTCAAGCCTTATCCTTGTAGTATTTAATTCATTGTAAATTTCGTTGTTGTTGCTTTCAAAAGACAAATATATTTTTGGGAATATGTTTTAGATTTTTAATATTTTTGTGTGGTCATTTGTCCAGATGTTTCCGCCCTGCCACTTCTTCACCTCTTCTCAGGGAGAGTAATAATCTTAACTAAAAACCCTTAAATGTTTGTAAAAGTAGGATATCTTGTGTTCTATCATAACCTCCAAATTGGAACCGTTGGCCACTCGAGAAATGTCTACGGCTTGACTCTATAAAAGGCATTATTTACCTTGCTAATATTGTTTTTTGGTAGTGGCTTTACGTCACTCCGACACAGAAAGGTCTTATGGCGACGATGGGATAGGAAAGGGCTAGGAGTGGGAAGGAAGCGGCCGTGGCCTTAATTAAGGTTCAGCCCCAGCATTTGCCTGGTGTGAAAATGGGAAACCACGGAAAACCATTTTCAGGGCTGCCGACAGTGGGGTTCGAACCTACTATCTCCCGAATACTGGATACTGGCCGCACTTAAGCGACTGCAGCTATCGAGCTTGGTGCTAATATTTTAACGTCGCACTACCTCAGACAGGTTTTTATGAGGCGGTGGGGTAGGAAAGGGCTAGGACTGGAAAGGAAGTGGCCGTGGTCTTAAAGTAAAGCCGCAGCATTTGCCTGGAACCACAGAAAGCCATCTACCGATAGTAAGGTTTACTCTCACTGTCAATGAACCTTCTGCAATCTTCTGAAATGTGGATGGCTCGCAGAATGTTGAAGATCAGATGGGGAGAGTAAATATTCCGTCGCCTGCTAAATGATCCCAAGTCTTAACTCTTTGGAAACCGGGCGAGTTAGTCGTGCGGTTAGGGGCGCGCAGCTTTGAGCTTGAATCCGGAAGATAGTGGGTTCGAACCCTGCTGTCGGCAGCCCTGAAGATGGTTTTTCGAGGTTTCCCATTTTCACACCAGGCAAATGCTGGGGCTGAACCTGAATTAAGACCACGGTCGAATTCCTTCCCTCTCCTAGCCCTCTTCTCACCCATCGTCGCCTATCTCTTGGGAAAGCAGCCTATTTCAATAATATCTTCAGAAATGGCAAACGCCACCTGATGCAACTTATCATAGAAGGGAAACGTGAACGTGGGCTGAAACCTGGCAGTGGTTCACCATTCAAGAAGCATAAGAAGAAGTACTTAAAACATATTATTAGCTACACACATTTATAGTTACTAAGCACTACGAGATCTATCGAAATTTAGGTGGTGGTATATACTGTAATTTTTTATCACTAGATTGCGCACCAAAAGCCTGGATTCGATTTCAAAACTCTCCACAGCGTTTGTAAGGAGTGAGGGCAGATATCTCTATTCGTCCACCGGATGGAGACGTTATGCCTTGAACATACCCCTTGGTGTTATTCGACAGGAGTACGCTATGTGCCAATACCGGATCTCACTTTCTTTCTACCTCATCACCATCCCACATCCAAGCGCATAAATCGCCCATGTTAAATAGAAACATGCAGCAGGCAAGCCGAACATAACCTCGGATATAAGTACATTCTTAGAGCCTCCGTAGCTCAGGCGGTAGCGCGCCAACCCCTCACCGCTGGGTTCCGTGGTTCAAATCTAGGTCACTCCATGTGAGACTTGTGCTGGACAATGCGGAAGCGGGGCAGGTATTTCTACGGGTACTCCGGTTTTCCGTGTCATCTTTCATTCCAGCAACATTTTCCAATATAATTTCATTTTATCTCTCAGTCATGAATCATTGCCCCAGAGGAGTGGGACAGGCTTCGGCAGCCGCACAGTGGGTAATTTCTAGCATCCAGCCGGCCAAAAATAATATTTTCAACTCTTGTCTTTGGTGCGCATTTTCTGTGGGCCGTGTTTATAAGACTCTTGGGTACAGTAATTAAGTATTGAAAAGTCGCGCTGTCTGATTAATCTCACCGAAGGCCTAAAGTGGCTCTCCTCCGTTAGGGCATCATATTCTGGCGAGGCGAGCGCGCAGTTATTGTTATTTGAGGGCTCAGTACAGACGTCAGAACTAAATATTTCTTTAGCTTGCAAGGTGATTATATTAGATGAAGGTATGTATTTTTATATTGTATGTAGCATTTTCTGAAAATTACTATATTGTCGTCAGAAATATGCACTTAAAATTCAGGTACACGGTGTCCAAGCGCTATCTAATCTATCTATATATATATATAAAAGTCATTGTATGTATGTGGGTGGGTGGGTGGGTGGGTGGGTGGGTTTGTACCACATCTCCTCCCAAACCATTGGAGCGATTTCAACCAAATTTGATACACTTATGACTTGGTATCAGGAGACAAACCGCGTGGGGGTAAGACATCCCAAACACCCCTGGGGGCGGGGGGGGCGAGGGGGGTCATATATAAAAATAAATGAAAATAGTGTCGAATCCATACTTTTCGGGGTCGCTGAGATGAATAGTGACACTCCAATTTTTTTAAAGTCCAAGTTCAGTCCCCCTTTGGGGTGGGGGCGAGGGGGGAGTGATATATACAAATAATCGAAAATAATGTCGAATACATAGTTTTCGGGGTAGCCAAAGTGAATAGCGACACTCCGGATTTTCAGTATCAGGAGACAAACCACGTGGGGGTAAAACACGCCAGGAACCCTTAGGGGCGGGGGACGAGGGGGGGTCATAAATAAAAATAAACGAAAATAGTGTCGAATCCACACTTTTCGGGGTCGCTGAGATGAATAGTGACACTCCGATATTTTAAAAAGTCCAAGTTCAGCCCCCTTTGGGGTGGGGGCGAGGGGGGTGATATATACAAATAATCGAAAATAGTGTCAAATACATAGTTTTCGGGGTCGCCAAAGTGAATAGCGACACTCCAGATTTTTGGTATCAGGAGACAAACCACGTGGGGGTAAGACACGCCAGGAACCCTTAGGGGTGGGGGAGAGGGGGGTCATAAATAAAAATAAACGAAAATAGTGTCGAATCCACACTTTTTGGAGTCGCTGAAATGAATAGTGACACTCCGATTTTTTTTAAAAGTCCAAGTTCAGCCTCCTTTTAGCTTGAGGGCGAGGGGGGAGTGATATATACTAATTGTACCGGGCGGTACACCTCCACTCCGCTAATTTAAAATGTGCGCCAGTTGAAACTCCTCTGCTGGAGGAAGTCTGAACTTTATCTACGCTATTAATTCTCTACTTTCTCAGAAGATGTCACCACGTGGAAAATTTTGAGTTTTTGAACTGTGTCATTTTTGATGTGGTTTTGTTTCGCTTGAAGTAAGAAGTGTGAACTTTCTCTTCTAGAGGACACTACTGAAGATCAACAATAGTGCAACCTAGTGCGGAGTCAAAGAACTATTTTGTTGGAGAAATTTTTATTTCAAATGTTTGTTCTTTGCTAATTTTTTTTCAGTCTTTGGTTAAGTTGGCAATATTAACCCCTTCTTTCCCCTTGTTTTAAATCTAGCCTATCCCGAATTTCTTGAATTAATTTTCCACCAATTATGTGTTTCTTCTTAGTATTGTGTAGGGGGTTTATTGATCTACCAATAAAATCATCGCGGGAGGGTGTTTTCATTCCCCTAACGCCTAGAACCTTCTGCGAGAGTATTTAAACTGCTGATTTTACGGTCTCCGGGCCACTTCTGTTCCATCTTTCAGTGTATAAAGTACATAGCAGGAGGCGGGAAGCGCCTCTTTCCTCGGCAGCGGTCATCAATAAGGTAATGGCCGATTAATAAATTCTTTCTTTGCTAGCTCAGCAGTTTAACTCTCGGGGCGGGTGCGAAGCGTTCCTCCATGTAACCTTTTCCTAAAATGTAACGATCTTTTCTTCTATTCTCTTTTAAGCTGCATATTGGGATAGAGAGTGCTAACCCTCTCGAGCTCCCACTCACATTGTCTTGAGGTGAACTTATTTTCTCAACCTATTCTTCGTTAATGTAAAACAAATTGCTCTTTCCTAAAGTCACCTCGGTAGTATGGGATTAGCCCTCGCATTAGTGGCCTAGAGCCAGATTAGGTTTTTAAAAACAAGTGTATTAGGAGTGCTAGATCGCCTCCTCTCAAATTGTTATTTTAGAGGTCATGTAATTGCCCATTTTTATTTAATAGACCTCAGTAGATTGGGTATTTTACCCCTGTGTTTACATCCGTTGAGGACAGCTTGAAGGTGGAGTTTGGTGTGGCCTGGGAGAGGCTTAAATTTGAGAGCGAGTGGCTCTTTTGAAAATTGAGTATTGTATGCCTCGTAGAGGCTTTTCAGTGTAATTTGGAGCAAGGGCTCCTAGGCATGAATGGGGTTTTCTGCCCCTCTGTTGAAACTTGTGTGTGTGGGGTAAAACTGAGCAGATTGCCCTAGCATTGTGCAGTCAGGGCGCGAAGCCCAAATCCTGTAAATATTGTAACTACCCTGTGAACTTGCTACTTGGTACCTGCCATGCTTGTTATTTCTTTGTTTTGAAAAGAAAATATAACCTTGTTAAATTTTAAATTAATTTTCTCTTAGTAGCTTGAGACCTGTTCACCACCCCGCACCTTCTTTCACGCATAACTACCACAAAAACTCGGTAACACTAATAATCGAAAATAGTGTCCAATACATAGTTTTCGGGGTCGCCAAAGTGATTAGCGACACTCTGGATTTTTGGTATCAGGAGACAAACCACGTGGGGGTAAGACACCCCAGGAACCCTTAGGGGCGGGGGGCGAGGGGGGTCATATATAAAAATAAACGAAAATAGTGTCGAATCCATACTTTTCGGGGTCGCTGAGATGAATAGTTACACTCCGAATTTTTTAAAAGTCCAAGTTCAGCCCCCTTTGGGTTGGGGGCGAAGGGGGATTGATATATACACATAATCGAAAATAGTGTCGAGTCCATACTTTTCGTGGTCGCTTAGGTGAATAATGACATCCCGGGATTTTTTAAATTCCAAGTTCAACCCCTTTTAGGGTGGGGGACTAGGGGGGAGGTGATGTATAAAAATAATCGAAAAGAATGTCGAGTACTCTTCGGGGTCGCTGAGATGAATACTGACACTCCGGATTTTTACTATCAGGAGACAAACCACGTGGGGGTAGGGCACCCCAGGAACCCATAGGGGCGGGGGGCGAAGGGGTGAGATATAAAAATAATCGAAAGTAGTGTCGAATGCATACTTTTGGGGTCGGTTAGATGAATAGTGACACCCCGGGATTTTTTAAAGTCCAAGTTCATCCCCTTTTGGGGCGGGGAGCAAGGGGGGTGAGATATAAAAACAATAGTATTTAGTGTCAAATATACATTTTTCGGGGTCGCCGAGGTGAATAGTAACACTCCGAAATTTTAATATCGGGAGACAAACCACGTGCGAATAAGACACCCCAGGAACCATTAGGAGTGGGGAGCGGGAGGCTTGAGATATGAAAATCATCAATGTAGTGTCGAATACATACTTTCTGGGGTTGCTGAGATGAATAGTGACACTCCATTTAAAGTCCAAGTTCAGCCCCTTTGGGGTGGGGGCGAGGGGGGAGTGATTTATATAAATAATCGAAAATAATGTCGAATACATAGGTTTCGGGGTCGCCAAAGTGAATAGCGACACTCCGGATTTTTGGTATCTGGAGACAAACCACGTGGGGGTAAGACATCCCAGAAACCCTTAGGGGCGGGGGGCGAGGGGGTCATATATAAAAATAAATGAAAATAGTGTCCAATCCATACTTTTCGGGGTCGCTGAGATGAACAGTGACATTCCAATTTTTTAAAAGTCCAAGTTCAGCCCCCTTTGAGGTGGGGGCGAGTGGGAAATGATATATACATGTCATCGAAAATTGTGTCGAATACGTAGTTTTCGGGGTCGCCAAAGTGAATAGCGAAACTCCGGATTTTTAGTATCAGGAGACAAACCACGTGGGGATAAGACACCCCAGGAACCATTAGGGGCGGGGGGCAACGGGGGTCATATATAAAAATAAACGAAAATAATGTCGAATCCATACTTTTCGGGGTCGCTTAGATGAACCGTGACATCCCGGGAAATTCTTAATTTCAATTTCAGTCCCCTTTAGGGTGGGGGGCAAGGGGGAGTGATATATAAAAATAATCGTAATTAGTGTCGAATCCACAGTTTTTTTGGTCGCTGAGGTGAATAGTGGCACTCTGGACATTAAAAGTCCAAATTAAGGCCCCTTTTGTGGTGAGTGGTTAGGAAGGGAGTTAGATATAAAATAATCGAAAACAATGTCACATCCATGGTTTTAGGTGTCGCTTAAATGAGGAGTGACACTCCGGTTGTCGTTTAAGTCCAAGTTGATCCCCAATTGCCAGGCGGGTGAGAAGGAGTCAAGAACAGAAAATATCCAAATGACCGAGATTAGGGATGTTTTTTGTACGTTCCAGTATAACTGTCAGCAGAACTTAATTCAAATATTACCTACTACCTGAAAAAAGTACTAAGGGGGAAATACACCCCTCGAAGCCTTAGATACGAAATGTAATTAAGACTGAAAATGACCGATATTAGTGTTGAATCCATACGTTTCGGGACTACGGGAACAATTTCAAACAAACTTGGTCACTTATGACTTATTATCAGGAGACAAAGTGCGTGGAGGTATGACAACCCTAGCACACCTACGACGGGATGAGATGTAGAAATAATCGAAAATAGTGTCGAATCCATTCTTTTCGGGGTCGCTGAGATGAATAGTAACGCTCCAATTTTTTTAGAAGTCAAATTTCTGCCTCCTTTCGCATAGCGGTGAGAAAAAGTGAAAAACAAAATTTCGAAAATGACCGAGAGAATGGACGCATGTGTGTATACTGGACCTACTCTCTGGAGAAATATACCCTAGGGGTAAGAGACTCCTAGCCTCTAAAGTAGGGGCGAAATGTAAATATTAACCGAAAATGACCGAAATTTGTGTCTAATCCATAGTTTTCGGGGTCACTGAGATGAACTGTAACACTCTGGATGCCGTTTAAGATAAAGCTCAGTCCTACTCGGCAGGCGGATGAGAACTGGCAAAAAATTGAAAACGTCCAAAGGGACAGAGTTTAAGGATGTGTGTATGTTTTAGCATATCTCTCAATCAAACTTGGTATACACATGACTTACTATATAGAAAACATTACTGTGGGGGTCAGATACACCTAGCCCCCGCTGGTGTTGGAGAATGAGATGGGCTGGCTTGCAAAAATAAGGAAAATAACCAATATTAATGTCGAAATCCATTGTTTAAGTGTCGCTGACACGAACTGTGACGCTGTGGATAGCGTTTAAGTCCACGTTCAGCCTCCGTCGAGGCAGGAACTGAGAAGGACTTAAAAGTAAATAGTATAAAATGACCGAGATTAGTGTCTACTCGAAAATTAACTAATCTAAAACTTGAAATCAGATACATCTAATTAACTATAAAACTACATGATAAGTCGTAAAATCAACATCTCAAAAAGAATTCTATAAGCATTCACTTCACACTCAACTAACTGGTAATACAAATATTAAAGGTAAACATTCAAAAACTATCCGGGCAACGCCGGGTACTACAGCTAGTTATACAAATTTGAGCTAACTTTCAAAATGGATTGCCTTTCATTTCCGCAATGAAAGTCTTTTGGATGAGTTATTTATACCTTAATGAATAGAAAACTGTGACTTTTTGCTGCGACGAGGCGCGACGATGAGAGTAATTAATTTTTCAGAAGCCACGTACTCTGTAACCTGGAGGTCGGTTTTCGAGCCGTTGAGGAATAGCAGGGAATATAAGCGGAACGATGATATTGCGAATGTTGTAATTGAACATGTTGGCTTTGAGGATTGTTCCGAGGATATGTCCAAGTCAATAAGGAAATCCGTCAGTATTTTGTGTAGAAAAATTCGATCACGCTGGACAAAATATAGTAGAAAAAGGGACAAATTGCTGAAGTACAATAAAAGTTGGTTAGAGCAGAGAATGAGCCTTGCAGAAGGACATGCATCACAACAATGTCAGGATGAGCCTGCCATTAGCCTACTATAGCTCATTTCATGTTAAGAAAACAGTATTGCTCTTATGACAACAGGGTTACCATATCGAACGGCTCCGCTCAACGCCATCACGGGAAAACGGCGGCACATAAATTTGTGAAATTCAGCATGTAAGACAAAAGGCTGAAGAAACTAAGCTACAAATTACTTTTATGAACTGAAGGGGACGCGGGGTTTACAGGGACCACTTTTGGTTTGTACAGAATCAGAGGTAAACTACGGCACAGAAGAAACCTCAGCACTGAAATATAAGGCAAATTGCGAGAGAAAATAGACAAATAATTTTATGGACTTGAGGGGCGGGTGATGTATTTAATTGCATTTAATAAATTTACCCAGACAATAAAAGCTAGAAAACAGACGTAGTAAATAAATACTGCAGATGACTACAAAAGATCACAGTATTAATGTTAAAGAAATAAATCACACACGTAGGCTTATCGCATAACTCTCATTCAACACAACACATTTATGCACTGATTTAAAGCCTAAAATACACACGCAATAAATAAATACTTAAGATGACTTCACTATAGAAGTTCAGAGAGAAAACGCGTCTATTGGTTGATATCCGAAGCAAAGTGCTAGGAATACCAATGATGGAAACCGCTAGTAGATTCTTCAGAGAGGCTTCCACTTCTGCGGATATTACTGGAGTAGATATAAATTTAATAAACCATCTACGTTTCATCGTAGAAACTCTTTCGTGTGGGTATGCCATTGATAAAGTGACATTAGGCATGTACGCAAAGGAAACTATACAATTGTACTTACAAAAATACAAATCGTACTACCTGCCTGTAACTTTGCACAAACTCTTGGGTCATGACACTGTATTATACCTATTAGACACCTCTCCGAAGAAGACCAGGAATAAAGATAACAGGAAACCTTCCAGAAAGACACAAATAGTGACCTTTCACATAGGCTGCTTATATCATCGGACCCTTATATTACCAGCTTAGGGAAATCAAGGAGGAGGAAGTTGATTTCGCTTTCACAAGAAGTGCTCAACTTACTGTCTGTGCCTCTTGTATCCGGTTCTGCCGAAGGAGATAATGAAAGTGACGATAGCGATTCTTATGTAAACTGCATTTAATGAATAAATTGTTTGGCAGTACATGTATTCCTGTATCTGTTTGTAAACATTCTAAACAGCATGTCCCACTATTAACATCTATTTAATTTCTTAAAGCTATAACGAAAAATGATTAAAATTACGAAGTTTACTAATTCTATTCTTTGCGTAGTAATTTGTTCTTTGTACTTGATTGACCACACACATAATTATCTCCAATAATAGCAGTTACATACTAAGTTTTATGCAAATCGGCCCCTTAGTTTCCGAGATATGATTTTTGGCCGGCTAGATTCCTGAAATTACGCACTGTAAGCCGGCACAATTCCTATCCTCGCCGCTAGGTGGAGGCTTCATTCATTCCATTCCTCACCCGGTCGAATGACTGGAAACAGGCTGCGGATTTTTTCATAAATAAATTCTTACAGCAGGACACGACCTTAATGTTAGAAGGGAGGATATTCAGTAACTTAAGGGCAATGACTACATGGAAGGTGTGTGATTAAGATGTAATGCAAGACTGGAGTCAGGATTCCCGTCTACGGTTATGACAGAACGAGAGGTAACGAAAGTTGAGGGAAGGTATTTCAGTGTGCCTAACTTAAAATCTCGCAGAGAAATAATTCCACTGAAGTTTTTCCTCATTTACAAATAAGCAGTATCTTGGATTGGTTTATTTACTAGGGAATGAGTGGACGTATTAAAAATTCGAGTGTTTTTCTAGGAATTTCTGAAATCCTGATGAGAATATTTCTAATGCGATAATAGTAAATAAATCCACAGTGACTACACTATATAATTCTTGTCAGTCAATCGAACAAATTCAATATATGAATTAGTCATTTGTTTCATTTCAATGCGCTTAATGATTACGTTTGTGCACAACTTTAAGCCTTTTACTTCAGTCGTAAAGTGATCTGAATGATCGAGATGAGTGGCTCAGGTGAAGGAGCACTCGCTATTCTGATCCGACAAGTAAATATTCCAGTGGGACAAAATTTCGGCACTTCGGTGACTCTAAAATGTACTTAGACCAATGTATGGGGACGTAAAACCATTACTATTGCCATTATTAAAATATTAGTACATTTAACTTCTATATTCATTCAGCGAACATGTACATTTTTTGTATGTTATTCCTTAAAGGAAAGCAAGAATAGCCTTTCTTTTTATATTAGTTCAGAAATAGAGTGGCTGTTCACAAAGTTGGTCAGAGGGTAACATTATCTCAAATTTTCTCGTCAGTGAAACTCTATCCAATGTATAATTACATGAATAACACATAATTCGAAATGTATAAACTATTTTAGGAAAATACACACGCCAAGCGAGTTGCCTACGCAGTTTGCGTGATGTAGTTGTTTGCTTTGATTCGAGAAACGCTGGATTCGAACCCAACTGTCAGCAGTCATGAAAATAGTTTTCCTTCGTTCGCCAATTTCACACACCAGGAGAAAGCTCGAGTTATACCCTATTTAAGGCCATGGTCGCTTCCTTCGCAATCCTAGCCCTATCCTATAGGCTACTCATCGCCTCCATAACGTCTGTATCGGTGTGACAGATAGAAACATAGAAAAAAGATCAATATCACCGTTGGAATACAATATTCGTGTAATATACTTTCAGGATATAGAGCCAGAATAGCAACAATGTTTACCGAACATCACTTTCAGCAACAAAGGAATGTGCAGTTCTTTCCCGTTTCTTATGTTTACAATCACCGTCGTAATCTCACCTCCAGGTTGTCATTTGTGTGGCGTTCTAGAACAGGAAGAGAAGATGATTCAAATTCCACCCTTTCCTTACCATCCCAGAAGTAGTTTTACATAGTTTCCTACTTCAGCGCTGAAATATTATCAGAATAACAACTAACAGATATACTGTATTTCAATTGAAATAGGGCCCTTCCCTTTAATAATGTTACATTTTTCCAACAGTCTACTGCAGTGATTTCCATTCTGGTGATGCACGCTAAGTAGCTTACTATGTCCAAAGAATAAAAAGTGGTCCACACAAAATTTTAAGATGATTATAGAAGTGTGATTATTTGTTGATCATGTTATTAATATTTAAATAACATTTTCACAATAATTTTACACCGACCGAATTGGCCGCGCGGTTAGGGGCGCGCAGCTGTGCGTTTGCATTCTGGAGATAGTGGGTTCGAACCCCACTGTCGGCATCCTTGAAGATGGGTTTCCGTGGTTTTCCATTTTCACACCAAGCAAATGCTGGGGTTGTACCTTAATTAAGGCCACGGCCGATTCCTTCCCACCTATGTCTTTCCTATTCCGTCGTCGCCATAAGACCTATATGTGTCGGTGCGACGTAAAGCAGCTTGTAAGAAAAAACATAATTTTGCAACTTATTTCATGTTTTACGTTAGAGGAGAATGTTGAAATCCCTTTCCATAACCATCGTTTCAAAGTATTGCATCTTTCGTTTTCATCTGCTTCGAAACTTACCCACGTTCGACGCGTTGATAACCCATTAATCTCTTGTTAATATGTTGTATAAAACTAGATTTTAGTAGAACATTGAGTGGCATTTAATCCTACGATCCTGATCGTGCTATCAGTATGAAAAGGAGAGGAAAGTAGCGCTTCAAGTGTGAATTTATATGAAGAGGTGTAAATAGTTAATAGATAAATCAATGTTGCAAAACTAAATACCTTCGTCAACAATAACATTTCTCCCTCATTATCCTTAGTCACAATCAGTAAGATTTATTCTCCTGACTGTCTCATATGCGTTAGATTAGCACTAGACTTCGTCTTACCGGGCGAGTTGTCCGTGCGGTTAGGGGCGCGCGGCTGTGAGCTTGCATCCGGGAGATACTGGGTTCGAATCCCACTGTCGGCAGCCCTGAAGATGGTTTTCCGTGGTTTCCCATTTTTACACCAGGTAAATGCTGGGGCTGTACCTTAATTAAGGCCACGGCCGCTTCCTTCCAACTCCTAGGCCTTTCCTATCCCATTGTCGCCATAAGAACTATCTGTGTCGGTGCGACATAAAGCCACAAGAAAAAAAGACTTCATCATAGCCACAGGGAATCTATTATAATCAAATGAAGAACTGAGAAGCGTACAGAATATCCTGTTTAAAATTTTCAAAAATCAGAGCAGAATGAGAATCGATATAAAGCGCTGCAAAGAGAAAGAGCGAACTCAACACGGGACGATTTTTAAAATGTATGAGCCAAGGATAATGGTAATGTGAGTCAACTTTATTAAATTCACACTTCTTTCCTTTAGATAGCTATCGAAGAAGACCGAGCAAAGCTCTTCAGCGATGTGGCTGCGAGTACGAAGAGCGAACTGAACAGCTCTCCTTGTTTATGCAACCCTCCGTGCATTTTCGAGTGCATCCACTCCTTGCTCCCAAAGCCGCAAAAAACCAACCCATGTCGACGAATAACATTTGCAATTAAAAACATCAGTTAAACTTCAAAAAGCAAACACTTGCAAACGAAGATAATCTGTAAAAATTGTACGACTGACCTATCGAGATACCTACAGACAATCTAAGGGACGTAAGTTACGAGAGATATAATTGTTGTACGTCCCTTTACCTTGAGACAAGTTGTACGACATCATCGACCTCGAAACTCAGGTAACAGAGGAACAAGAAAAATAGAATGACAACATTGTTGACAAGGAATAAGTGATGTACCTACTGTAAATTGATTTCTTTTGCTGTTATGATGATGATGATGATACTTAGTGTTTAAAGGGGACTAACATTTGGGTCATCGGCACCTAATGATACGAAATGCGACGACATATAATGGCAATTTCAAAGTCCAAAATCATCCACTAACCAGAATTTAAAAACGTGAAGGTGAAGAATGAATGGATGAATATGAATTTAAAATAATCAGCGGATCCAACTCGCAATGTAGAAAGTTAAAGATAATTCCAAAATGAATCCACTGACTAGAATTCTTAAGAAAAAGAGACGATGAACAATGATTAATAACTTAAGATAATCAGTGGATTTGACCCGCAATGCCTCACCTTTCCAGAAACTGTCTTAAAACAATAGTATACACTGACCAAGGGGCTGCTTCCAAAGCACAATCTTGAATCGATGATACTTGTTGTCTAAAGGAGGGTCCAAAATTCAGGTCAACGTCCCCTTATAATGGTACTCATCACTAGGAAAGTAAGAACCATGGTATTTCCCATGTGGCGGTACTAATCATGAGTAACATAGACTTAGTAACGTAGACTTAAGGTGTTCCACACATTGTGGTACTAGAGTACTCCCAGGTTATGTAATACGCACAGGTAACGCAGACCTATGGTGTTTCTCACTTACGGCGCCACTCATAGGCAACACAAACCTATCGTGTTCCTCGCATAGGTGTACTAATCAAAGCGACTTGTACTATCCCGTGGTGTTACTCACATAGTGGGTAGACCGGGCGAGTTGCCGGTGCGTTTAGGGGTGCGCAGTTGTGAGCTCGCATCCGGGAGATCGTGGGTTCGAAATCCACTGTCGGCAGCCCTGAAGATGGTTTCCCGTGGTTTCCCACCAGGCAAATGCTGGGGCTGTACCTTAATTAAGGCCACGGCCGCTTCCTTCCCATTCCTACGCCTTTCCTGTCCCATCGTCGCCATAAGACCTATGTGTGTCGGTGCGACGTAAAGCAAATAGCATAAGTTTAGTGGGTAGGCCTACTAATCACAGGCAACGCAGACCCAAGTTGTCGCTCATATATTGGTACTAATCACAGGCAACGTTAGCCCGTGGTGTGATAGGAACGGGCTAGGATTTGGAAGGAAGCGCCTGTGGCCTTTAATTAACCCTCAGCGGACGACTGTCGGGCATTTCCCGACATCCCATTTTCCTGTTCTGGACGTATGTCGGGATATACCCGCCATCTGTTTCCGCGGTAAATACTGTATATACGCGTGTGAAGCAATTATGTGTGCTGCTGCTATCTAAATACCCTACTTATTGTATAGAATCTTTAGAAATGTCACAGCCTTCTAGATGCGTTAAAACTTCGTTTTACGAGTTTTACAGGTAAATAAAGAACGAGCTGTTGTTTACATTAATCAGCTGTGAAAATGGCGGCGCGCCGACAGGGTAATGCTACTTCGTCTGATATAGCTCGTTTTTTAGATGAAATCGACAGCAGTGATGACGAATTATCATTTATGGACAGTGAGTTTAATGTTTATGAGAATGATGACAATTCTATCAAAATAGAAGTAGTTGAAAGGGAGAATGATAGCGATATAAATAGTAGTGAACCAGACAATGGTTGGAGAGTTTATCGCCCAGCTAATCCTAACTTTGTAAAGAAACCACACACTCTGATTAGTGGTTTCTCATCTCTCACAGGTAAGAAACCATCTACTCCCGTTGAATTTTTTACACGATTTTTTGCGGAATAATTGTTACAACATATTTTTTATGAGACTAACGGCTATGCAAGAGAAAAAATACAAATGAAAGCTTCGAGAAGTACCACACGGAGAAGAATATAATTAGGAAAGGGGCAAACTGTCGTTCAACTACAGTTTATTGCTTATAGTGTGTATCTAGAGTGATAAATTAATTCATATTGTTGTGAGTCAGACTTTGTATCTTCATTATACCTTCATTGTAACTATACAGCTTTTTCGAAGAAAAAAATAGACTAGTGCAGGACTACACAAGGCAAAAAATTGTCGGCAAAGGGTTAAGGTACAGCCACAGCATTTGCTGGTGTGAAAAAGGGAAACCACGGAAAACTATCTTCAGGGCTGCCGACAGTGGAATTCGAATCCACTCTCTCCCGGGTGCAAGCTCACAGCCACGTACCCCTAACCGCACGGCCAACTTGCGCGGTCTCTGTTCCTACTAATCACAAACTTACTACGTACCTAACATAGTGGTACTAATCGCAAGTAAAGGCGACCCATGGTGTTCCTCGCGTGATGGTACTGATTTCAAGTAGTCGCATGGTTCTAAATCAAGCATTTCTTGCTCGTCCTTTTTAGTCGCCTCTTAGGACAGGCAAGGGATACCATGGGTGTATTCTTCATCTGCGTCCCCCACCCACAGGGGGTTTTACTGTTATAGAAGACGATTAATTTAGTCATCAGATATATTCAAAACGTAGAATACAGAAAATAGATCACGGTTCAGTTAAACGTTAAGAACAATGTTTTTTTTTTTAAATCTCAAAGACGTACATAACATTTGTAAGTCTTGAATTCGAACGAATTAAAAAATTTCAAAGGCCTTTTCCTCAAAGCATGGACTTGTAGTTCTCCCTTTGCATTCTCAACACCTCATACATTTCTTCAGGTGTCTGTCTTCAAAAAGAATGGTGACTGGAAAATTAAGAAAAGCGATTAATTTTACTGTCATTCCCACTAGAATGTAAGGAATTTGAAGAGAGAAAAATACACTTGATGGTACATGTTTGTGTCCTGTTGTTGAATACTACAATTTTCATTAATTGTCTGCAATGTCTTTCGCCATAAATCATTGCGCTGTATAGTAAATTAAGTTTCTACATTGTTTTATTATCTCTGAAGTCCCAAATGTATACGAATTTATCTATACACTGTAAAAGCAACTTCAGTAATTTATTAAGCGGAAAGGGGAGTAGATGATACAGAAAGATATTGTAATAACATGGGAAATATATCGAAATGAAATATTGTATGAACAGAATGAATTCTACAACCGAAAATATGAATTCTTAAACTCAGAAATCCAGGTTGCACGCTAAAGAGCCAAGAGGATATGATTGTTCTGTGATATCGTTAGATGCTCACAAAGGAGTTTGAGGACCAAATACTCATTCTCATTAATGTGTATGGGACTTTCCAAATGGTAAATCACTCTTCCTGGGCTTCGGATTGGGCGTAAAATTGCAGGTCCTACGAATTACGATTAAAATATTAGCAACCACGAAATCAAGTGAGGATGAATATTCCGATAGAAGGGAAGATCCCATGGCTTGTGATTACAAGATTATTAATTACGAATCCAAGTGAAGATGAACTTGTTTCTTGACTGAAAAATTATTTCAACAGGGGACACGAAATTCTCTTAGAGGGGGAGCTTCGCGACATTTATTTGCTGTATTCACACCACAAGAAAGTAAATAAGGGAAAGGAGACAGTTGAATCATAGGCCCACGAGACTGTTTAGCAGGATGAAATAATAAGGAGCATAAATACGTAGAATAACAATAATGTAGAGTATTGTGCAACTAGAAATCTAGTCTACCGATGAATGGAACAATAGACTGTGTAAGTTGGTATCAGCCGAAACTAATTCAATTGCCTCTTACCAAACTTGATAGTGAACTTGAAGAAGAAATACTTATAAATAAAGTGTTAAATTGATTATTTTCTTACCGATCACGTAGGAGTAACCATCTAAGGTGAGGATGCATTTGCGAGCCCCCGAGCCTGCCGAACGATGTCTGCTTGTGGGGCGGCTGCGGACTCCGCCGCTAACACCACCCCTAGCATCATCCTTGGTGCCAGCACCACCATTACTACTGCCAGGATCGCTGTTACACTTATGAACAGCATCTTTACCACAAAACTCAGCCATTTGGACCAGCCTTTTAACTAGTTCTCATTCTCACTAATACAACACTTTTGACTTGTTTTAGTGGACACAAAATATTTGACTTGTTTGATTTCCAGCTTCACTAATATGTTAGCAGATCACAACAGCTACATTATAGTGGATAAGGTGGAATGGGTCTTCTCACGCAGACTTTGTTGGGAATTATTCAAATTATCTGGTTATGATCATGTTTAATGGAATGAATCGTGATAATTGGACAGTATATCACAGTAGTTTAGCACATGATTCACTGTTCCATATGGGAGTACGATGTGAAACATTTTATTTTTGTAATGGGACAACCTGCCTGGTTTTTTTTTTCCACACGCCAGAGGGGAGAGTTCCAGATCACACGACACGTGTTGGACACAGAACGCGATAGAACCGAGGTCCACACAACTCACATAGCGTACACGACCGACCGAACTCCGCGCCGTAGCCACACACAGTGAGAGAGCACCCAGTTGGTGCTTGCGCGAAGGACTTTGTTGGGAGGAAGGGGGGAGGGGAAGCATTCGATTGGGGAGGGGCTGTCAAGAGGTGGAGGGGGAGTAGCACGCGACCAAGCGGTGTGTGCCATTGAAGGAAGACCTACTAAACAGAGAAATAAGACACCGACATACAGTAATAATGTACGTCTCATTTCTCCTCTGCAGACAGTTAGGTGTCAATGCAAACAACGCATGAATACATACGTTCGTTTCGATAACTTCCATTCAACAGGTGTTACTGAGCTCCTCGTGGCTTCCCTGACCAGTAATTATGTACATATTTATTTATTTGACTCCTTTTCCCCGACGTTGTTAAGTTTATGAAGCATTCTCTTAAACTAAACCAAGGTGAACAATTACATGAAACTAACACAACCTATACTTATTATGAACTAAGAAAACCTAAAAAAAAATTAGAAAGTATTATTATTACCGGTATTATTATTATTATGGTTATACGTACATACATACATAATCATTATAGACTGTTATGCCTTTCAGCGTTCAGTCTGCAAGCCTATGTGAATTCACTAAACGTCGCCACAATCCTCGATTTGCAATTAGTGCTGTGGCCTCATTTAGTTCTATCGTTCGCCAAGTTGTTTCCAAGGAGTCAAATGGGAGTGGGACTCCGTTACTCCTATAGGTCCGAGGCTTGTTTAAAATGTTCTGAGCTCGGTAAATTCATGAAGCAGGATGCTACCCTACTTACACATAGTCCAAGTGAGGATCCCTCCTCTAACGGGCTATGAACCACCGGTGAATTGTATAGTCCTAGCCGCCTGAGCACAAGGAGGGCCACGACTCAGAATATGTCCGAGATGCCCACTCCCATTTCATAGCAACTGGTATCCCGACCCTCAGGACCATTTACTAGGCCACTCAGCCGTTGCCCATGGTTCAAGAACTAGGACGTGACTACAGTAACCCACACCATGAACCATAATTATGATTATTATTATTGTTTAAAATAATCGTATCGGGCGAGTTGGCCGTGCGCGTAGAGGCGCGCGGCTGTGAGCTTGCATCCGGGAGATAGTAGGTTCGAATCCCACTATCGGCAGCCCTGAAAATGGTTTTCCGTGGTTTCCCATTTTCACACCAGGCAAATGCTGGGGTTGTACCTTAATTAAGGCCACGGCCGCTTCCTTCCAACTCCTAGGCCTTTCCTATCCCATCGTCGCCATAAGACCTATCTGTGTCGGTGCGACGTAAAGCGCCTAGCAAAAAAATAATAAATTAATCGTAATCAGAATTTAACAGCAGTCTAATAGCAGCCGTACGTTTTCTGGGAGTGAGAAGTGACGTCAGGGTATATTTCTCATCTGGTATTGAGTTCTAACGTTCTTGAAGTGTTGTCCACTAGACACTAGGCATGAGTTACCTTATTGTTGCTTATGTGAGATATTCATAGTTATGTGGACATGGTTTCACACTGAAACTGAAATGAATTTATAAATAATGAGCTACTTTCAGGTTTAGGGTAACTGTCATTACGATCGCTATACATGAAACAACAGTAATCAAAATAAGGACACTATTAGTGCGTTGGTTATCTTAATTTTTAATTTAAGTGCAACATACATGCATACATACATTATCATTAGAGACCGTTATGCCTTTCAGCGTTCAGTCTGCAAGCCTTTGAATTTACTAAACGTCGCCACAATCCTCTATTTGCAACTAGTGTTGCGGCCTCATTTAGTTCTATACCTCTTATCGTTAAATCGTGAGAAACTGTGTCTAACCATCGTTGTCTATGTCTCCCTCTACTTCTCTTACCCTCCATAACAGAGTCCATTATTCTCCTAGGTAACCTATCCTCCTCCATTCTCCTCACATGACCCCACCACCGAAGCCGGTTTATGCGTACAGCTTCATCCATCGAGTTCGTTCCTAATTTAGCCTTTATCTCGTCATTCCGAGTACCCTCCTGCTATTGTTCCCACCTATTTTTACCAGCAATCATTCTCGCTACTTTCATGTCTGTCACTTATGAATAAGATATCCTGAGTCCTCCTAGCTTTAGCTCCCGTAAAGCAAAGTTGGTCTGTAACCAGACCGATGTAAAGAGAGTTTCGTCCGGGAGCTTACTTCCTTCTTACAGAATACTGCGAACTCACTGAGTTAGCTTCACTACGCCTTGATTCAATCTCACTTACTATATTACCACCCTGGATGAACATACAACCTAAATACTTGAAATATCTAGCTGTTCCAGCTTTGTATCACCAATCTGTCATTCAGTTCTGTTGAATATCTTACCTACTGACATCAGTTTAGTCCTCGAAAGGTTAATTTTCATAACCCACACATTGCACCTATTTTCAAGTTCCAAGATATCAGACTGCAGGCTTTGGGCACAATCTGCCATTAAGACTAAGTCGTCAGCATTTGCCGGAATGCTTACTACATTTCCACCTGACTTCACCTTGCCTTGTTTAACCCCTGTAAGTACAATGAACCAACAACTCATTCTACCATCAATTCTCACTGAAACCCAATTGTCAACATCAATGCCTTTGATTTATTTTAATAATCTACATTTAATTCCATAGCCTCCAGTATGGCGAACACATTTTCCTTCGGTACCCTGCCATATGCTTTCTCTAGATCTACTAAACATAAACACAGCTGTCTATTCCTCTCGTGATATTTTTCAATTACCTGGCGCATACTGAAAATCTGATCCTGACCCTGACAGCCCCTCTGTGGTCTGAAACCACACTGGTTTTCATCCAACTTCTTCTCAACCACTGTCCGACTCGTTGGCTGAACGGTCAGCGTACTGGCCTTCGGTTCAGAGGGTCCAGGGTTCGATTCCCGGCCGGGTCGGGGATTTTAACCTTAATTGGTTAATTCCAATGGCACGGGGGCTGGGTGTATGTGTTGTCTTCATCATCATTTCATCCTCATTACGACGCGCAGGTCGCCTACGGGTGTCAAATTGAAAGACCTGCACCTGGCGAGCCGAACCCGTCCTGGGATATCCCGGCACTAAAAGCCATACGACATTTCATTTCTCAACCACTGATCGCACCCTCTCTTCCAAGATGCGAGTGAATACTTTGTCTGGTATAGGCTACTAATCAATGAGATACCTCGATAGTTGTACCGAGCTCGATAGCTGCAGTCAGTATCCAGTATTCGGGAGATAGTGGGTTCGAACCCCACTGTCGACAGCCCTGAAGATGGTTTTCCGTGGTTTCCCATTTTCACACCAGGCAAATGCTGGGGCTGTACCTTAATTAAGGCCACGGTCGCTTCCTTCCCACTCCTTGCCCTTTCTTGTCCCATCGTCGCCATAAGACCTATCTGTGTCGGTGGGACGTAAAGAAACTTATGTTTTAAAAAATAATTCCTGTTTTCTTGCTTATAGATAGATGCAATTACTGCTTTTGTCCAATCTGAAGGTGCCTTACCAACACTCCATGCTAATCTTACTACTCTATGAAGCCATTACAATGGAGTTTATTTCCATCCTTTCCACTTTCTCAAGCGGAATTTCACCAACATCATTTTCCTCATCCCCATGAACTTGGCTGTTCGGAACACCAACAGGAAGATTTCCTTTCACGTTGAGAATATGTTCAAAATATTCCCTCCACCTCTCCAGTAAAAAGTAAACTCTTGTCCTCATGCCGATGTGGTGCAGCTCTCTTCAGGCACACCCCCGATGAAAGTGAGCTGCATGTACCATTTCAACCACATACCAGCCCTCCTGCCATTCTTAAATTTCTGGCAGTACCGGGAATCGAACCCAGTCCTCCGAGGACGGCAGCTAATAATGCTAACCGTTACGCTGCGGAGGCGGACACCTCACCTCTCCAGTAATTCCCTTGGGTCTATTATGAGTTCACCTGAATTACCCTAAACACTGTTCATTTCCATTCTCCCTCCCTTCCTAAGATTCTTTATTGCTGTCCAGAAAGGTTTCCCTGCTGCTTGACCTAGCCTTTCCAGGTTATCATCAAACTCTTCCCACGACTTCTTTTTGGATTCAACAACTATTTGTTTCTATCCGTTTCTTTCATCTACGTACAATTCCCTGTCTGCATCAGCCCTTGTTTGGAGCCATTTCTGATAAGCCTTTTTTTTTACGTTTACAAGCTGCTCTCACTTCATCATTCCACCAAGATGTTCGATTTTCTCCCTCTTTACACACAGTTGTTCCTAGGCCTTGCTGTTTCTACTATGGCATCCCTGTATACCACCCATTCTCTTTCTATATCCTGAACCTGCTTACGGTGTACTGTTTGAACTCCTCACTAATCATATCCATGTACTTCTGTCTAATTTCATCGTCCTGGAGATTTTCAACCCTTATTCGTTTGCAGACAGATTTCACTTTCTCTATCCTAGGCCTAAAGATACTTAGTTCACTACAGATCAGTTAGTGGTCTGTATCATCGAAAAATCCGCGGAAAACTCGTACATTCCTAACAGATTTTCTGAATTCGAAGTCTGCTACGATATAGTCTATTATGGATCTGGTACCCCTAGCCTCCCATGTGTAGCGGTGAATAGCCTTATGCTTGAAGAATGTATTCGTAACAGCTAAACCCATACTAGCACAGAAGTCCAGCAAACGCTTCCCATTCCCATTAGTCTCCATATCTTCCCCACATTTACCAATCACCCTTTCGTATCCTTCAGTCCTATTTCCAACTCTCGCGTTGAAATCACCTATTAGCACTATACTATGGTATTCGTGGTTTTCATACACTGGCATTATGCAAATAATACTACTACGACGAAACTCGCGTGCGACTAGTACGGGCGGTAATTCGCCTCTCTGACAGCTGTTATTCCGGTGAAGTTCAGGCAGGCAGCTCATACCTCTTGTTCGGTTTCATGGAGGGGCCGGGAACCGTATAACCACATCCTCGTCGCTAGGAACAGCAGACAACCGAACCGACACGTAATTGAAACCAGAAAGAAATCTATTAAAACCTTACGGTTGTGAGACCTGGACTTTGGGAAAACAAGCACAATCAAGACTAGACGCTGCGGAAATGTGGTTCTGGAGAAGACTGACAGGGACGAGTTGGACAGAAAAGAAAACTAATATCCAAATATTGAATGACCTTAATGAGAAACAGACCTTAATTTATTCTATAGAGCAGAGGAAAGCTAAATTTCTTGGACACGTCCTACGATATGACACTTTTCTCCAGAATGTCTTCGAAGACAATGTCCTAGGGAAAAAGTCGAGAGGAAGACCGCGTCTCTCATACCTTAAGAACATAATCACTCCGCTGGGGTTTGCTTCCTATGTCGCGTTGAAAAGGACTGCTGAAGACCGTGGGATGTGGCTGCAGCGACAATGCTTAGCCTTTAAATAATGGATAATCGATTATTGTATGTATGTTAGGTATTCAGCCCGAAGGCTGGTTTGATCCTCCACAGCTATGCAAACGGCTGTCATGGATTGCCTAGGCATCACTGAAGAGGCGCACTAGGGAAAGGAGGAGTGAGGTAGTTTCCCGTTGCTTTCCTAACCGAGCCAGAAGTTGCTCGCATATCCGTCTGCCAAGCCCACTGAAATGCATGCACCAACTGACCCTATGACTGACATTTTCACATCATTCATAACAGGGACTGGCTGCATGAGGAAAGGTATTACTAGCATCGCTCACACCTCAGTTACTTTCATATTGTCAAAGCCAAGGATGAGACTGAGACAGGTCAATGAAAGTAAAAAATTTATTCTAGTGCACTGTGAACACTACATCTCGCCAGGAAGGACATAATGGATTATTATTATTATTATTATTATTATTATTATTATTATTATTATTATTATTATTATTATTATTATTATGTGAGTGCTTTCGTAACTAAGTCAACTGCGAAACCGTCTTTATTCCTGCAGCCTGGGTACTAGCTTCATTACCACGTTTAAAACATGGCAGACGTGGTGTTCAGGTGGATTCAAGTATGGCAGTGCAACAGCCACTCTATGCTTAGTATGAACACACGGTACAGGGTGATATTGTTTTCTCTATGCTCACAGCTATGTTCTTTGGTCACGGGTGATATTATTTTGTCTGAGCGCATGTGGAAGTTCCTTTTTCACTGACTCTACACATATGAAATGAAACATTAATAGGGACTTAAAATGCATTGTTTCTTAAAGACAACATAAATTATGCCCTGGATAACAAGTGGGAATTTTACAAATATCAAAAATAATTCGATGTGATTACAATTTAATTTTTCTGACTTACATGACGATACATTTCTTCAATTACTCAATTTATATCAGTGATTTAGGTTGTCGTGACGTGAACAGACAGAAAAACATCATGTGTGAAGACGAATAAAACTTACGTAGAAAGGCACCAAAAAGATCTTCGAAGGATAGTGTCAAAAGTTTCAAGAAAGGAAACTATTAATGCTACCGTATTTTGGACATCTGAAGGATTGGATGTAATGGTTATTTATTATTATTATTATTATTATTATTATTATTATTATTATTTGTATTTAAGTAGTCTCCATTTTTTATTAATGAATAATATGTAATGTTGGGCACGTTGATGAGTAAAATAATCGTTTGGCTTTGACCATTTTGATCATATTTTACCTACTTCTTCTAATATTATACAGGCTCAAATTAAAATATATCAAAATAGCAAAGTATTTATTATCTCGCCTGTTCTATTAGTGGAATATTGGTGAATATTTATAATCTAAAACACACAGACGTATCATATGCTTATTTTGCGGGAAAAGAAAGGTGTCCTTCGACTTACAGAAGTAACGCATACAAGTATGAAGGATGAGTTCTCCACCTAATCAATACTTTATTTTTCATAGTGTCAGTATTATTTACATAAAAGGACAGTACCGGTTTCGACCTGTAAATAGGTCATCTTCAGCTGTTGAAGAACCTGCTTAATAGCGAGTGTACAGAATAAATACTACTAAAATTAAAATTAAACAACAATGCCATTAGAATAATCACGAATGTCACTATTCTAAAAAATACTTAAGGTTAAGATATATACATATGGTACAGTTTTGGGGGTTAGGGGGCTTTTTCCCTGGCCCCGTAATTTTTACACATTTCAAAAATTGTATTTGCTGAGGTTGAAATTGGATACAATTCTAAGAGTTTATCAAGAATCACTGACATTCTGGTGTCAAGTTCAAATATCTATGTTAAATGCCAACACTATGTCCATCGGTTTTATGAGATAATTCAAAGTACATTGTTGGGCCGCAAATATGCGGGGACGTCGTGTTCATTAGAATGAGAGATTTAGTAACCTGTTTACAGATACATAACTCATTCTCAGTCTATATCAATGCTGAAAAACATGCTAGTTTATATTAAACTCACTTGTTGAGGTTTACGTTTCTGTGTGCGACATATTGAAATCAATGAAAGTGAGTTGTGGGTTCTCCCCTCTTCATACTTGCGTTCCTTCAGGTAAATTTAAAAAATCTGAGAAAGAAGGAAAGGAAGGTAGATATTATAATAACTGATAGAGAGTGCCTGTTAATTAGGTTGTGTTACACGGTGTGTGTGTGTGTGTGTGTGTGTGTGTGTGTGTGTGTGTGCTACTTCGTGAGAGCTGGATAAGTCCTACAGCATAGTTGGGAGCATGTTTCACATTGTTGCGTTTACGTCTTGTGGCTGTAGTAGAGTTAAGAAAGAAAGGTGGTGGGGAGGGGGAAGCAGCCTGTGGTACTGTGGGGTGGGGTGCGTCTGCTGGGGTGTGTGTGGTTTTGTGTTTGCTGATTCTTTTTAAATGTGTGTCATTTAGAATGGGTATGGCTGTGTTGAAAAGAATGTTTGTTTTGTCTGTGATGTCGTTTCATTCGCAGATAGGATTAGCGTATTAGTCCATGATGATGTAAAAATCTTCCATTATATTGAGCAATGGGCCTGTGGGGGTTCATATTTAAAATTTCCATGTCATTTTCGATATTAGTGAATGTATGCTTGTGTTCCTCAACATGTTTCCCTATGGATGAAAAGTGATTATACTTAGTGGCGTTGATGTGTTTTGTTGTATCAAATAGAAAAACATCTGCCGGTGCGTCCGATGTAGCTGGCTTCACGATCGTTGCATTTTATGCGGTATACTCCTGAGGGCTGTATTTGTTATTTTCATTGACCGATTTAGTGTTGTGTAAAATAGAAGCGTTGTTACGTGCGGTTCTGTAAGCTATTCTTAGATTGTGTTTTTTGACAATATTGGTTATGGGGTGGATGTGGGTGTTGTTGAATGTAAAAAGTGCGTAGTCTTTCTCAGCTTCACTGTTTCTGCTTAATTTGGATTTTATTTTGGGTTTTATTTTGTGACTGATTTTGTTTATCAATTTTCCATTATGCTCCGCTATTTCGTGAATAATGTTAAGTTCTTTTATCAATTCTTCCTGAGAGAGAGGTATGTTGAAAGCTATGTAAATGATATGTGCGTTCGGGTGAGTGGAATCCATTTTTATTGTGTTGGAGGTTTGTGTAGGTTTCCTACAGATTCCATAGTAAATTTTATATCTGGATCTATTTTGTTTAGCTGTTCAAATACCGTATGTTGTTTTCGTTTGTGGACTTGCAGTCTATAACAACGAAGATATCGTCTACAATTCTGCACCAGAATGATATATTGTAAATTTTGCTCATTTCTGAGTGTTCTAAGTGGTCTATGTACATCTCAGCTAGTATTCCTGAAGCTGGTGAACCCATGGGAAGACCTTGCTGTTTGTAGATAGTGTCGTGGAATCTAAAGTAATTATTGTTTAGGGCAAATTCAAGTAAATTAATGAATTCATCTATTTCGAGGATGCTTCGATTACTGTGATTTTTTAAATTCGATTCTATTAGTCTTATTGTTATCTGTGTGGGTATGTTAGGGTACATTTTATTGATATCATATGATGCTAGGACGTGGTGCTGTTCGATTTTCAGTTCTTTGGTGATGTTACAGAATTCTATTGAGTTTCGTATTGATTTCTTGGCTAAGAGTGTGTTTTTTTTTAGAAATGTTTGTATGAAGCATGATAATTTGTAATTACTCGGACACGTTAGTTATTTAGTCTTTGTTACACAATGACCCTATATTTCGCAGAAAATATCGTTCACGCAAACTAGTTTCTGACAGAACCCAGTTTGACAGATTCAACACAACATTCAAATGTGTACTTTTCGAAAACAGGAGAGAACCAGTGTCCTCGGAACCTCAGAACGCAGTTAACGAGCTCCAACAAAATTACTCGGACACAAGTCAGTTGCCGTGCAGAGGTCGTGTGTAGAAGAGCCACGGACAGTGTGAACCTAAACATTCAGTGTGTTAGAATGCTGTGTACAACGTAAGTGAAAATGGGCAACAGAGGAAGAGAGAGATCACAATCGAACAGCGGCAGCTAGTAATTTTTCACCATGCTAAAGGTAAAAGTTGTCGTAAAATTGCTGAAATTTTACAAATGAAGAAAAGTACAGTCTCTGATATTATCACAAGATTCCGGGAGGAAAATAGGATTGAACATCTGCGGTACCGCATTCGGGACGTCCAAGAACATTCTCTGTGAGAGAAGAGTGTTATATCATCAGAAATACGAAAAAAGGAACCCAACTTAAGTGTTCCAAAACTCGCTACGGAGATTGCCGCAGACATCGGAAAGAAAGTGCATCCCGAAACAATACGGAGAGTGCTCAGAAGAGGTAACTTCCGCGGCCGTATTGCAAGAAGGAAGCCCTTCATAAACCAAGTAAATCAAAGAAAGACAATGCTGTTTGCCAAAGAGCATGTTAAAGAAGACAATGAGTGGAGGAATGACGTTATATTTGCTGATGAGAGTAAATTTAATATATTTCAATCTGATGCGAGGGTATCTGTTTGGCGGAGTCCTAATACTGAGCACCAAGAGAAAAATCTGAAAGCAACTGTGAAGCATGGTGGTGGGCATGAAATGGTGTGGGGGTGCATGTCGGCGAATGGAGTTGGTGAATTGGTTTTTATTGAGGGTAAAATGGACCACTTTCAATACCTTAGAATACTGAGGGACAATATGAAAAAGAATGCCGAAGTGATGGGGATTGGTGAACATTTTAAGTTTTATCAAGATAACGATCCAAAGCATATGGCCTGGAATGTAAGGATGTGGTTATTGTTTAATTGCCCAAAGATCTTTCATCCTCCCCCTCAATCACCAAACTTGAATGTGATTGAGAATCTTTGGGACAAACTGGATAAAGAAATAAGGAAAACAACAATCACATCTAGAGAACAACTGAAAAATCGACTTCAAAACGAGTGGCAGAAGATATCTCCCGATTACATCCTGAAATTAGCGGAGAGCATGCCAAGTCGACTCAGGGAAGTAATTAAAATGAAAGCCCACCAGATACTGAACCTTTAGGACCATAAGTAAAACGTAAAGTGTCCGAATTATTTTGGGCACTATTGGTTTTGATTTTGATTTTGTTTTTAATGATTATATATTCATTGAACGTGTTCATTAGAAGAATGGTTGACGTTTAGTTTCTATATTCCATACAGAAACTTGTATCTAATTTATATGAGTGCTTTATTATTACTGAAACCACTAATGCAAAGGAAACTATAATAAATCACGTCTGTCCGAATAATTATGCGAGTCACTGTATAATTTATGATCGGTCTCATGGGTAGATTATCTTTGTGGATCTTAGGGTAGGCTTTCGCAGTCTGCAGTTGTGGATTCTTTATGGTCAGCTTCGTGGTTTCTTGCTCGTTAAAGAGAAAGTGGGTGTTTTTCAGTAATAATTTTAGATTACTTTGGATACTGGCAGTTGGATCTTTTCGTTTGAGTTGAAAGGTGTCATCTCGGAAACATTGTTTTAGTTTTAGTGATGTATTCGTTTCTGTCGATGATGACTGTGGTATTACCTTTGTCTGCCTTTGTTATTAACAGATTGTTATGCTTAATTTTGTCTGTGAGTTTCCTGAGTTGAGCGTTATCAGTTTTGCTTTTATGGCTGTTGTTGTTGTTGTTGTTGTTAGTCTTGTTTATGTATCGCGGTAATTTCTTCTTAACCTCGTGTCTGATCTCATTGCGTAAATCATGGGGGACTTTTTAGGGCATTTTCATTTTCAGCGATGATGGTTGTGAGGTTATGGAAGGTTGATGTGTTTACCCAATTGTCTTTAGGTCCTTTGCTCAATACATTAGTTTCTGTTTCATCAAAGTGCGTGTCTGTTAAATTCATGATGGGTGGATGAAAAGTGTGTTTATTATTGTATCTCTTAAGGAAATTCGGTACTAAGTTATTAGACAGGCATTCTCTTAAAAAGGCAATGTTCTTGATCACAATCGCTATTTTAATTTTCAGGTTCTGATATCTAAACGCAATGTTTTTTGCCTGGTTGGCTGGGATACTATAACCTATTAGCTTCATAGTCCGTATTGATAGTACCATATGTACAATATGTACCATAGGTATATATCTTAACCTTAAGTATTTTTTTAGAATAGTGGCATTCATGTTTATTTTAATGGCATTCTTGTTTAATTTTAATTTTAGTAGTATTTATTACGTACAGTCACTATTAAGCAGGTTCCTCAACAGCTGAAGATGACCTACAGGTCGAAACCGGTACTGTCCTTTTATGTAAATAATGTTGACACTATGTAAAATAAAGTACTGATTAGGTGGAGAACTCATCCTTCATACTTGTGTGCTTGAACTATCAATACGGACTATGAAGCTAATAGATTATAGAAGTAACGCATTTCAATTTTTACTCTCTGAATATGTACCGTATGTAGTAACAACTGACGGATGAAACTGTTCGCCTCTTCGTGTGAAGTTTTGCGCGTGCTGCCTTTTGGGGTATATATCACAAAATATGAAAATCTACTCTCAAACTGTTATAAATTTGAGTTTATACTTCACCTCCATAACATAAGTATACGTTCAGCTAAATATCAGTTAATTCTTATGAAGTATATTTGCTCACGAAAGTTGAGTGCCTAATGCTCATGCTTAATTGTACCACCCATTCACGTAAAGGAAGTAACGCATTTCAATGTTTACTCTCTGAATATGTACCATATGTAGCAATAATGGAACCAACAACACTTATTCTTTTAGTAGGTCACGGTCTTGGGGGCATCTACCACATCTTAGCGCTACAGCTGGTGAAGTGTTGAGAAATATTTGTTTTCCGTAAACATTTATGAGCAGACTGGACAACCGTTCTGCCACTATCAAGGCGATACATGTGTGGACGAGCTTATCTTATAGCAGCCCGCTGTAATAAAGGCCCACACCACGCTAGCCTCATAGAGTCTCGTTTATTTCAATACTGTTATCGCCCTCATAACACTATATTATCGCCTGTTTATTTGTTTGTTTTTCAGTTTTAACCCAGCTCGGTTGAACAAAGGCAATTTAATAAATTACCATCTACAATTTTCAAGCTAAAAATAAGGTCAACAATTAATAACAAAGGGAGAGAGGTTTCGAATTAGGACTATTGCAATTACGGAACACTTTATTTTATTTTTAACATAATAACAATTTAATTAGCTATTTCGTTCCATATTCAGGAGGCCTTGCTGTTATTATAAACTCTGTGATCATTTTCGGCCATTACACCAATTACAACCATGAAGTTCAATCACGATGATGTTAACATATACGCATGCGAGTCCAACCGTTGTCCCATTTCTCTACGGGGTCGCGCATGAAATGAGATGAATTTTCGTAGCACTTTTTACGACCGGATGCCCTTCCTGACGTCAACTCATCAGAAAAATTAATGAGATGAACTGAATGGCGCAATATATGCTAGTAGGAAGGGAGAGGTGGAATCCGGTGCCGGCATGTAGCTCACTCCTTTTGAATAGCACCAACGGACCTGCTCAAGGCTTAACGTCACAATCCGACGGCTAAATCACCATCAACAGCGTCATATTTCCTCACTCAATATCAACCGAGTGGAGATGTTTGGAAGTGAATTCAGGCTTTTAGACAGTAATTAGACATTGTATACTATCTCTTCTCCTTCCCTTCCGGCCAACATTCTGATGATGAATTTTTTTTTTACCAACAGGACTCGAACCTGATAACCAGGGCGTCAGACCATATATATGCCTTAACAACCATGACCACTAGGCGGACTTGTTTATACAAATTAAATTGAAACTGACCTACCAAAGTAAGCAATCTGGTAGTTTTACAAAGATTGAAATAATGGGGACATTAATTTGATATGTGATATTGTGTGGGTTTTTCAACGTGCACGCCGAACTCGATAGCTGCATTCACTTAAGTGCAGCCAGTATCCAGTATTCGGGATATAGTGGGTTCGAACCCCACTGTCTGCAGTCGTGAAGATGGTTTTCCATGGTTTCCCATTTTCACACCAGGAAAATGCTGGGGTTTTACCTTAATTACGGACACGGCCACTTCCTTCCCACTCCTAGCCTTTTCCTCTCCCATCGTTTCCATAAGACATATCTGTGTCGGTGCGACGTAAAGCAACTTGTTAAAATATTTAACGTGCAGCTTTTAACGTACATGATTTTTTGTGTATCTTTGCAAATAACGTAAATAATGTATCACTTTTATAAATGACCAAGCAATTTTGATTTTGATTTTAGCTGAATAAGGCCTAAAAAAGGGGCCGAAACATATCCTAGAAATTTGAAATGAACTTTTATGATAATACAAGTATTGAATAGGTAGGTCTGTTTAATACATGCTTTTAAAGAATTGAATCTCATTAACGTTACGTCAATACGGAACCCAAAATGAAATTCATAAGCTGTAATTCCACTAACTACTTTTACGGTTTTCAGAGACGCCGAGATCCGGAGAATTTTTCCCACGGGAGTTCTATTAAGTCCTAGTAAATCTACCGACACGAGGCTGCCGTATTTGAGCACTTTCAAATACCATCGGACTGAGCCGGGATCGAACACGCCAACTTGAACTCAGAAGGCCAGCGTTCTACCGTCTGAGCTACCCAGACCGGCACAATTCAGTGAAGGCTATATTACTGTTGTTAATTTACGGGACCTTTTATAGCTTCGAATACATCGGTCTCTCTAGGGTGATATTAATTCATAGGCCCTAGCTTCGAGGACATCGGCCTCTCTACGGGTGATAGGTAATTCATTTTTACGGATTGTCATTACTCAACGGAAGTAGGTGGTGAAATACCTGTCTACCAAAATAATGACCCAGCAAGTTTCTCTCGTAGCCATGTAATTACTTCTATCCTCCACAATGGGAATGGGGAGCTGTTCCGTTCAGAAATTAAGGTCCTAAACCAGGCAGCAGCTATTCTGACTATTGCTCTTCCGGGTTTCTTTACTACTCACTCGAGAAAAATGTTGAGATAGTACATACCACATTCAAAGCCACTGTACATTCTAATCCCAAAGAATAGCTGCTATGCACTTCACTGCAATCTAACAATAACATAGGCTATTAAGTGATTTACACTTGTATGAATACAAAGGTATAACAATAATCATAATTATGATTATTAAATCTGTTTACCGCCCAGGGTAGGTTTTTCCCTCAGACTTAGCGAGGGAACCCACCTCTAATGTCTCAAGGGCAGTGTCATAGAGCGTGAGGCATTTGGTCGGGCATGAAACTGTGGAGGAGGATTAGTACCTCGCCCAGGTGGCCTCACCTGCTACGCTGAACAGGGGCGTTATAGGGGGTGGAAATAATGGAAGGAATAGGAAAGGAAGAGGGAAATAAGCGGCCGTGGCCTTAAGTTATGTACCATCCTGGCATTTGCCTGGAGAAGTAGAAAGCCACGGAAGAACACTCTGAGAATGGCTGACGAAGGAATCAAACCCTCTCTACTCAGTTCACCTCCCGAGGCTGAGTGAACCCCGTTCCAGTCCTCGTACTACTTTTAAAATTTCGTTGCAGACCTGGGAATCGAACCCGGACCTCCGGGGATTGCAGCTTATCGCATTAACCACTACACCACAGAGGTGGACACAAAGGTAATATTACAAATAAATTCAAAATGACTGATATTAATATCCTATTTTATGACCATTTACTGTTACGAATAACACGATGAAAGAAGACAGGGGCCTTCAGTTCCACGAACGCCCCGTATTTTTTCTTTTTAATGCTAGTGATTTAACATCATCAGAAGACATGCAGAATATTGGGCACCGTGAGATGGAATATGTGGAAGATACAAAGGAAATGTTCTTGGCTTTATGTAAGGCACAGTCCCGCACTTTCCTGGTGTGAAAAAGGGAATCCAAGGAAGATTTAACATCAGGTCTGCCGACGGAGCGTTTGATCCCGAATCCAATCAAACAAGCACACCTAGTACACGATCCATACAAGGTAGTCATCGCAATCGGTGTACTGACAACTACCGACTGTGTAAATATTTTGTTATAAAACCGCTAGTTTTTATACTGACATAAGAAAGGTTAAGCATCCAGAAGGAGTGGTCCAAAATTATCCCATTCCGGTATACATGCAAACCACTGATGTGTGAGTAAATCATTAGATTTACAAGGATTTGTAATGTGTAGAGCGCCCAACATTCGTGATGGCAGCGTCCTGTGCCTCTCAGACGCGTTAGTCACCCTACCCACCAAATGACAGCATTTGACAGAGGCCACATTGTGGACTGCATGAGACTGGTTGGTGGTATCGTGCAATTGCCAGGCATGTGGGATATTCAGATGTCACAGTGGCCCGATGTTGGACTCAGTGGGTGCATGAGGGCGCCCAATCACGTCGTGCAGGTTCGGATCGACCAAGAAACACCACCCCAAGGAAGGACCGTCGTATGGTGCGCCAAGCTTTGCGGGATCAAATAACTTCGGCACCCGCCATCCACGAACATGTACTGGAGACTCCACAACTTTCTGTGAGTTCTCGCACAGTGTCTCGACGACTCGCATCCGCCGGATTGGGCTTCCTACCACCCCGTGCGTCGGATGCCATTGTTACCAGAACACCACCGCCTGTAGTTGGAGTGGTGCCTTGCCCAGGAGGCGTGGACAGAGGACGACTGGCGTCGCATCATATTCAGTAACAAGTCCCGCTTCTTCATAACCACTGATGACCATCGTGTGCGGGTTTGGCGGCGACGAGGGTAGATCCTGTCCATATTGTGGGAAGACACACAGGCGTAATCCCTAGCATCACGGTGTGGGGAGCCATATGATATGCGTTCAAGTCACCACTAATAGTTGTTTTGCAGGCTTTGACGACACAGCGATACGTCACAGACATTCTGCGTCCGCACGTCCTACCCCTTATAGCACAACACCCTGGGACAGTGTTCGAACAAGATAATGCACGTCCACACACAGCACGTGTGTGTATGTCGCCTAGAGCATGTTGAGGTCCTCCCGTGGCCAGCAAGATTCCCGGATCTCTCCATCATTGAACACGTGTGGGATGACATTGGAAGGAGACTCCGTCCCAGTACCAACCTGCGGGATCTGGAGGGACAGCTGCAACAACTGTGGACGAACTTGCATCAGGAGAGGAACCAAAGGCTATTTGATACCAATCCGAACCGCGTAGGGGCATGCACTGGGGCCAGGGATGGTGCGACACTCTACTGACCTGGCGCCAACATTCCTCCTGTAACTGTCAACGGCCTTGTCTTTTTCATCCCATATTGCAATCCGTTCAATAAAGGTACGCGGTCTTTCAGCAATTATGCAGTTTCATTCTCTTTCAACCACTCCTTTTGGAGCTTAACATTTCTTGTCAGGCCATCTTCTTCCTGGTCTTTTCCAAATTACTTGGAGACGGCACAGGCTGCAGATTTATCCAGATTTACCACAGAATGTTCTTCCTGACGCAACCCTATACGGAGGGATGTATTCACTACTGCGTGTTTCTGTGGCACTGTGTGTAAATGAAGAGCTATGCACAGTGTTAAAACGATCGCGAGCACCGAATCTCCGAGACAGAAGAAATAACAAGACGCGGCTAAAATCCGCGGTCCGACCGGGAATAAACTGTGGGATCCTTTGAACCAGAAGACAGACTTCATGTATAGTGGTCGTGAAATGAAAAAATAGAATTTTTAATGAATATTAATTCCATTAGAGATTAATTTCATCTGCCTAGATTATGTCATTAAACTGTTCATGATCTGGTAATAGACCTACTGTAGAGGACAAAGTTACTATAGTCTACATCAATAAACGCAAGTAAATTAACTTAGAACTGTACGGGGTTGTTCCAAACACACGGAAAGTAATGGAGGGATGGATAGTACACTAGAGCAATGATAATAAGAATAAGAAGAACAGAAAAACAAAAAGAGATGACCGAGCAAGTTGGCCGTGCGGTTAGGGTCGCACAGCTATGAGCTTCCATTCGGGCGATAGTGGGCTCGAACCTCATTGTCGGCAGTCTTAATATGATTTTCCATGTTTTCCCATTTTAACGTCAGGCACATGCTGTGGCTGCTACCTTACCACACTTAGCCATTTTCTCTCCGATGATCGCCATAAGACCTGTCTGTATCGGTGTGACATAAAGCAAATTGTAAAATGAAAGATGTGTGTGTAGAAGGTGTTGAAGTACATGGACCATTTATTTGTACAGTAAGTTGTGCTAGTCAAAACTACATGGAAAGTTCTCAGGAACAGATGTCCGAGAAGGAATAGTCCATACGGATACATGGATATGTTGTAATGTGACCTATTATTCTCACCCATGTTGAGTAGTATCTGTAAGACAATTCGTTTGGTAGCCTAATAATGTCATTAGTTTGAGTCAGTCGCTGACTCAGTATATGCTTTGAGTTCTCTGGTTTTGAATTAAAAGCTGCTTTGTTAATGCCAATAATAATTGTAGGTAACTATTCTTTAAGGTGTATCTTCTGTGTTCCTTATGCATGTCACAGTGGCGAGGACTGAACCACATCTGGGGTAAATAACTTTCTATTTAGGTTTTCTTACTGTTACTTAGAATGCTTTTTATCAAGTTTAAAAAACTGCGAACATCTAAGCCAAGCCAATTGCAGCTGTCTCGACAATCCGCTCGCTCCACCGCAGTTCAGGTTCTCCAGCGAGCTGGGTTTCCTCGTCAGCGCGAAAGAGGTACCCCAGCGAAATTTAAGTCGCTTGGATGATGCATGCACTTGAAGATTTCGTGTCCTGGGAATGGGACGGGGCTGTGGCTCCTCCCCCGACAGCAATTTACGGCGACAGGCCAGCTAGCTTGGGAAAGGTAAGTTTAGAATAGAGCCAGTTTATAAAATAATTGTAATATAGAAATATTTATTTTATTCTTGGATTTCGGCATGTATAAAGTTATTTCGAGTAACTTAATTCATTGATGGCACGTGTAGAGTATGTTTTCCCATATCCGTAGAAAAATATTTCGATTGCCCAGCATGAACACAGAATTAAGCGCGAAGTAAAAGAAGTTTGTAGTTGGTTGCCTGTGATGGTGGTATATAGTGAATTTTTGTCGTGTTCCTTTTGGATTATAGGTGATGTTTCCGTGAGTTCTGTGCCATAACACACGTGTGTTATACGATATGACGAATATTTTCCCTCGTTTGTCATTGAAATGGCGCATAGCTTTTAGTGCCAGGAGTGTCCGAGGACATGTTCGGCTCGCCAGGTGCAGGTGTTTTGACTTGACGGCCGTAGGCGACCTGCGCGTCTTGATGAGGATGAAATGGTGACGAAGACGACACATACACCCAGCCCCCGCGCCAGCGAAATTAACCAATGATGGTTAAATTTCCCGACCCTGCCAGGAATCGAACCCGGGACCCCTGTGACCAAAGGCCAGCACGGTAACTATTTAGCCATGGAGCCGGACCGTTTGTCATTGATGCACGTACACTCAGTAAGTGAGTGAAAACTATAAAACTTGGGCGACGGTAAAATACCAGTTAAATTTATCTGATTTAGTTTAGGTTGAGCTTTTTAAGTTAAAAACAAATCGTCCCAGTGTATTTTTGTGAAAACCACGACGTGTCACCGCGTGAAAGTGTAAGTGCGTACATTGTTTAAAATCTGGTATAGATTAAGTTGCGATGGTGTCGTCACTGCGGTGAATATCAATTTGGAAATATGTGCTAGTTTGTGGTTGAAAATATTCTTGAAAGACCTTTCTGAGGTATTCCGTAAAAAATTCAGCCTTATAAAATGGTAATGTTGACTTTAGAGAGTGTACTGTGGCTACGCTTGCTTAAAAATAATTTTTGCCGCTGAGGTAACGAATGCGTTCACCGCACATCACTGGTATGTCACATCTCCGCCACCAGACGGCAGCAAGATTTCGATCTAGCGAAAAATCTTGTTTTATTCCTTTCACTTTCTCTACTTGTGTTTTCTCTGGGAATTCCGCCAATGCCTGGCTAACGAAAATGGAGGCTTTAAATTATCGTGTAGCTTTTTTGTGCTATTACGTGATGTTTGCGCGTTTCAAGCCTTTGTAAATTTGACAGCTCGCTTATAATGCTCCGTATTCTTTCTTTAAATCCTCAAGGTAACGTAGGTAAGGCTTCGCTTGTTTGACGTTGATTAATAGATGTATAAGGTAGTAGACGAAAGGCCTAATCAATTAATAGTAGTGACAGATAGAACTTTACTACTACCAAACAGTAACGCTCTGGTGAATGAATAGTTTCGTTATTCAAATGGTAACCTTCTTGAATTCTGAAAAGGAATAGCAATAATAATAATATGCCAGTGAAGCGACTGAATTACGATAAAGTTTCCCCAGCACAGCAAAGAATTAAATACAGTTTACAAATTCGAACATTTAATTGACACCTAAAAAGTAATAGAACCTTATGAGGTGAAAGAGAGGATTCTAGGTAGGAATGCAATGCGAGGGATTCATCCTACCAAGAAAACTTCAAAAGGGTAAAAACCTAGCGGCATTAACTGGTATAGTCATTTACTAATTGACCGAAATTAATGTTCTCAATATTCGAACAACCTGCCATCGCCGAGTCTCCAATATTTACAGTTCAAAACATAGGACGATTGATCCTAGCACTCAAAGAAACTCCATAACCATTGGTTCATATAAAGAAAAAGAAAAAGTGAGGCAAGATATCAAAGCCTGAAGGGCTGTGGGAATCAAAATACCATTAAACAAAGTGTTTGCTTAGCAAGTGTGCTGCATCTGAGTCCAGGCGAAAAGATGGATGCACACACACACACACACACACACACACACACACACACACACACACACACACACACACACACACAGTCGAATCGAGACTGATTGTAAGTTGGGAGAATCAGAGTTTATATAGGAGGTATGTGTAAGGTATTGGAAACATTTAAACATATAGCTCATTCCAGCAGAAGGTAACGTAACGTAGCGATGACGTGGCGAGCGACAGTATAGAGTATTACGCCATTCAGTTTAGTGGTGGGGACGGAGCGGTTCGGTTCGGAGCAAGTACTGTGACGTCATTACTCGGTTAAACCGAGTACAGAACCGAATACAACTTTACAGCGGAAAGAAGATTATCAATTAGTATCAGTGGTACAATGCTCCGTACTTTCTATTATTGGTTATTTGCACAATTTTTATAATATAATATAAATTTAATACATAACGTAACAAACAGTGTAATTACAAATCTGTGCAAAATATGAGGCATATCAAGTAGACATAAATAAAGAAATAAACATACAAATGAAAAAATGAATACAATGAATATTAATGCATATGGATACACGTACCGTATTCCATAATGTGATAATTGACGAAACGAAATCTAGTGCTTTGAAATGTGCCTAAACTCACATGTCAAACATTTCATTTATAACTACCGGTATGTGCTAAGGAGTTAAATGAAAAATCTGTTAAAATAACATCAGTAACGGAAATTAGTAAAGTATACTAATGAACTCAATTCTTCATCTTGTGACAAGCATTAAAATCAAGACACAACACGTTGTACACAGAGAGTAAGGGAAGTACCGTTATTGTTCTATATTGCATGGAACAGGTGTTATATAGGAGGAATTTCCATTAAGAAATATCAGAGTTTCAGCTCGTTTTGCAGAAAGAGACAACCTTCGGTATGAAATAATTTGTCCATCACATGAAAACACCTATGCGGGCACAGTCGTAGTAGATACGCTAAGGTAAGCAAGAGCAAGTTCACTTAAGGGTCAATGAATATTGGATTTTCAAGACCGCATTGTAATCGAAATCGACTTTCAACCTATTAGGTATGTTACGTACATTTAGTACGCGTCGAAGAGATGTTAAGTACAGAAAAAAATTGCCAACCGGACACCAGTGTGATCCGAACCCACAACCTCCCGAGTTCGCGTTGGTAGCTCTACCAGTTGAGCTATGATAGCCTAGCTCTTTTTTGTTCTGTTGGAAATTATATAAGCTACAGGTCTGGCTCTATTATATTCAGCCCCCAGTGATTGCATGTCTTCGCATACAAAAATAGCCAAACTCCTATGCAACTTATTTTTTTTTCCTGCACTGTCTCATCCATACGTAGGAATGGAATCACTTTCACGATGTGCAACTGTATTTGTACAATGTCCTTACGATGAGCCCGTTTTACTGTATGTGATTCCATAAATTTGACGTTCCTACACGTACACAATAGATTTGATTGCACATTTTTCAAGTAGCGGATTTTCTACCTGGACTGCTAGTAAAAAATACTGCCATGCTTGGGAGGATTTTCATGGCATTATTGCTTCTTTCTTATTACAAATATCGGTAGAAAATATAGCGCAACAACTTTAAACAAAGATATATGTAGTATAAGGAAACACAAATAGAACAGACGTCTCAGTCTGGAGTCTAAACAACAGCACAGTGGTGTTGCGAGTGTAGGCTGGTTTGAAGGTTTACTGAAGCACCCGCAGCGGCGCTTTACGGAGTATTCGAGTTGAATCGGTGCTCCGCTGTGACGTCACGTAAACATGAAGAACCGAGTTATTCTACAGTTCTACTCGCTCCGTCCCCACCACTAATTCAGTTGAATGAAGGGTGCTGCTGCGAGTTGTTGGTGTTCATTAGAATGAGGGCTGACAATGCATGATACTGCGGCAATGTGAGCAGTCCGTAATAAGGCCAATTAAATAAAGTCTTATAAAATTTCCAGGAGAATGCTTGTTGATGATGCTTGTTGTTTAAAGGGGCCTAACATCGAGGTCATCGGCCCCCAGGGGGATGTTACAGCATTATCATCGTAGTGCTTTGCCATAACGTCGGGCATATTTCTGATTGGAGCCGTTTGGAATAACTTAGGTTGTTTTATTTATCATTTTATGTTTCCTTCGCGCAGGAATTGAATTATTTTTATGTTTAACTTGTTTTCCTTGCCTCATGCAATTATAATGCACTCGATTCTAGCTCGAAATTCTCCCCTTGCATTGCGTGACATACAATTACTATATGTGAATGGTGGGTGTGTGAGGGCATTAATGTGGAGCGTTACTTTTGATCTGATTTCGTCTCTACATCTGGGATTTGACAGAAGTGCGGTTTATAGCTCTGGCCATATGAATTTCACTGCCGTATGCCTTGATTTCAGTGCATACTCTTCGAGGCTATTACAAGGAGGTGATTTTATGATGTGCTGTGTGTGATGGTGGAATATACGATACTACGTTTCATTATGGCAATTTCTATTATCAGACATTGGTTATGAGATACGAGTCTTGGGCCAGCTGCAATAATGTATCCCTTGGATCATCTCTACGCCCCTTATAGGTCGCTTTATAGTATTTTTTCTTTACGTTTGGTGGCCCTGATCGTGACTGGATTAGTGTAATTGGTTAAACACATGTCTCTTCGCGCTCCGGGAAGGGCTGTTTGCTTTAATTCAAATCATTTTCTTCTCTTCCTCATATTATTGTTATACTAGCTGAAGACAACTCGCTTCGATGAAATTTTTATACATCCGTGCGGTTTTCTTTATATTATACAGAAGACGTGCATTAAAAGAAAACTATGTTTCTTCGTTTAGTTTCATTCTTTACGGGGTACATAGTCATTTCATAAAAAACCATTCTTGATGTCTTGTTGTCTAGCGTATGCACAAACAGATTTTCTTTCTGCCCGATACGTGAGAAAACGAAGTGGGGACGTAAAGCAAATATAATAATTATTGTCTTATTCGTCGCACGTCTGAAAACACAAAACTACTGTTGTATATTTTGAGATTGGGCACCATTCCTCAGTATTAAACATACTCTAAAACACATGGAACCCAGCATAGTCGAAATCATACACAATATTGGTTCTCTGGTGGTACATATCACATCCCTACACTGTAAATATAACGACCTATTATTATTATTATTATTATTATTATTATTATTATTATTATTATTATTATCATCATTATATTCTGAGTCATGGCTCTCCTTGTGCTCAGGCGGCTAGGGTTATACAATCCACCGGTGGTTTCCAACCCGTTAAAGGAGAGATCTTCACTTGAACTATGTGAAAGTAGGGTAGCATTATGCTTCATGAATTTACCAAGCTCGGAGAATTTTAAGCAAACCTCGGACCTCTGGGAGTAACTGAGCCCCACTCCTATTTGATAAACGAGGGACTCCTTGGAAACAACTCGGCGAACGAAATGGAATTCGTTGTGGAGCTAAAAATATTAATGGGGCTTATGGAAAACAGAAAGCAGAACTGGCTTAGTCAGCAAAGAGGATGCATCTGGATGTGCTAGGAGGAAGTGATATTCGGGTAAGGGGAGATAACGAGGAAGAGATAGGAGATTATAAAGTATAGGCTACTTGATGGGTGTTAACAAGTGAAGGGCAGAGTCCGAGGTAGGGCTGTTCATCAGGAATACTACTGCACGCAACATAGTTTCTGTTAGGCACGTAAACGAGCGAATGATGTGGGTAGATCTGGCAGTTGGAGGAATTAGGACGAGAATTGTCTTAGTGTATTTACAATGTGAGGGTGCGGATGGGGATTAAATTGACACGTTTTATGAAGCATTGAGTGACATCGTAGTCAGCGCCAACAGAAAGGATAGGATAGTGCTAATAGGCGATTTCAATGCGAGAGGTGGAAATAGAATTGAAGGATACGAAAGAGTGATTGCTAAAAGTGGGGAAGATACGAAAGCTAATAGGAATGGGAAGCGTTTGCTGGACTTCTGTGCCAGTATGGGTTTAGCAGTTACGAAGACAAGCATATGGCTATTCACCGCTATACATGGGAGGGTTGGCGTAGCAGATCCATAATAGACTATATCGTAACAGACTTCGAATTCAGGAAATCTGTTATGAATGTACGGGATTTTCGGGGATTTTTCGATGAAACAGATCACTATCCGAACTGTAATTAACTCTGGGCCTGGGATAGAGAAAGTGAAATCTGCAAACGAATAAGTGTAGAAAATCTCCAGGACGAGCAAATGAGTCAGAAGTACATGGATATAATTAGCGTGAAGTTCCGAACGGTGGACAGCAAGCAGGTTCAGAATATAGAAAGAGAATGAGTGGCATGCCGGTATGCTGTAGTAGCAATAGCAAAGGAATGAATAGAAACAACTGTGTGTAAAGATGAGAAAAATGGACATCTTGGTGGACTGATGAGGTGAGAGCAGCTTGAAAACGTAAAACGAAATGGCTCCAGGCAAGGGCTGATGCCGACAGGGAATTGTACGTAGATGAAAAAAACAGTGCGAAACAAATAATTTTTGAATCCAAAAACAAGTCGTCGGAAGATTTTGGTTAAACCTGGGAAGGTTAGGTCAGGCAGCAGGGAAACCTTTCTGGACAGTACTAAACAATCTTAGGAAAAGGGGTAAAAGAAATGAACAGTGTTTTGGGTAATTCAGGTGAACTCATAGATTCCAGTGGATCACTGGACAGGTTGAGGGACTATTTTAAAAATCTTCTCAACGTAAAATGAAATCTTCATGGTGGTGTCGCGAACAACCAAGCTCATGGGGAGGAGAAAAATAATGTTGGAGAAATTACGTTTGAAGAAGTGGAAAGGATGGTAAATAAACTCCATTCTCAGAAAGCAGCAGAAATAGATGAAATTTGACCTGAAATGGTGAAGTATAGTGGGATAGCAGGGATGAAATGGCTCCATAGAGTAGTTAAGATTAGCATGGAGTGTTGGAAAGTACATTGCCATTGGACAAAATCAGTAATTGCACCTATCTACAAGCAAGAGAACAGGAATGTTTACAACAACTATCGAGATATCTCGTTATTTAGTATGCCAGGCAAAGTATTCACTGGCATCTTGGAAGGGAGGGTGCGATTAGTGGTTGAGAGGCAGTTGGATGAAAACCAGTGTGGTTTCAGACCACAGAGGGACTGTCAGGATTAGATTTTCAGTAAGCATGAGGTAACTGAAAAAAATTACGAGTGGAATAGACAGTTGTGTTTATGTTTCGTAGATCTAGAGAAAGCATAAGACAAGGTACCGGTACCGACGGAAAATATGTTCACCATACTGGAGGACTATGTGTTCAAGGGTACATTATCAAAATCAATAAAAGGCATTTATGTTGACAATTGGGTGGTAGAATGATTTCTTGGTTCAGGGTACTTACAGGGGTTCACCTTTGTTGTTCGTAGTTTACATGGATCATCCGCTGAAAAGTATAAAGTGACACGGAGGGATTCAGTTAGGTGGAAGTGTAGTAAGAAGTCTGGCCTTTGCTGACGACTTGGTCTTAATGGCAGATTGTGCCGAAAGCCTGCAGTCTAATATCTTGGAACTTAAAAGTAGGTGCAATGAGTATGGTATGAAAATTAGCATTTCCAAAATTAATAATTTTATCTGCACCATGAGAATGTTTGATCGTCAGCTAAATTTTATTGGCGTATGTTAAATAATCCTGGGAGGTACATGAATAAACAAGATGGGGACTCTGGTTCGTTACAATCACATGCCACTCATACAGTGTAATATTATACATTATTTCCTGTATTCAGTTACTCCAGCTATTAAAGTCTGGCTTTTTGGGTGAATGGTCAGCGTAGTGACTTTCGCTTCAGAGGATTCCGAGTTCTATTCCAGGCTAGGGCGGGAAATTCGGCTTCGTCTAGTATTTTTCTACCTCGGGGGCTGGGCGTTTGTGTTCTTTTAATTCTACGACTTCATTTACATGCAATGCATTATGATAATAATCAGGACTGAGACTCGTAGTAGTGAACGTATATCCTTTCGCATAGGGTTGGTGTCAGAAAAGACACCTGAGCATAAAGCTGTAATGCCCACATCAAAATAATAATTCAGTAGATTGTTTTATTTATATTTCCATTACACTCTCTTAGTTGGTAAAATGTATAGACCTACTTTGTCTTATAGGCAAGCTCCACACATGGTTCGGCGATAGCAACAGGCCCAATCCCATACATAAGACACAGATCACACTAGCAATCCCACCAGGGTGCAGTAAAAACGATGGTGGAAGAAAGAGGGAGTTCTAAGGATTGAAGTAGCTGCATTAGTCATCTTTATAACTACCTCCTGTTATTTTTATCATCGTAGTCAGTGAATGGAACTGTAGAGTGACTTGCAAAACTTTTACCTTTGTGCTACCGTCTATAATTTACTCCCCCAGTCGTCGACTTACACCTGTTTGCGGCGCGACTCTCCTCTCTCTCATTTGTCGTTGCTAATTTCACAGGACATCTATAGCGCTTTATATTACTATGCTTCTTCCTTTATATTTTCCTGCTCGTTATAACCAAAGCTATTTAAAAATGAACGTCTAAAACGAAGGCTATTTCAACGTTTGAGGCGAATATATCAATTATAATAATGACGTTCTTGTTTTTTCCGTCCCACTAACTACTTTTTGACGGTTTTTGGGAGATGCTGAGGGTCCGGAATTTATCCCCGCAGGAGTTCTTTTACGTGCCAGTAAATCTGCCTACACGAGGCTGACATTTGAGCACGTTCAAATACCACCGGACTGAGATAAGATCGAACCTGCCAAGTTGAGATCAGAAGGTCAGCACCTCAATAACCGTCTGAATCACTCAGTCCGGCTTTTATATATATAACAATTAGGGCCTACATGTTTTATGCCAAATATTGTATAATATATTCAGTAGAAGACTAGTTGTATCACCCGTCACCCGTCAGCAGAAGAGGCTAACTGAATCGGCATCTGCTAAGAGGGTCTCAGTCACTCACACCCAGTTTTGAGAAAACGAAGAAAACTACATTCATTAGTACAATTGATCTGAAAAACATATATACTGTATACATATATTTTAGTTATGTCAGCGAGCGGAGTGGCTGCGTATGTTAACGCGCTACGGCTGCGGTACCAAGCTCCGCATTCGGGAGACGAGTGGGTTCGATTCCCACCATTGGCCCTCCGAAGAATACTTTTCTGAGATTTCCCATTTTTACTTCCAGGCAAATGCTGGAACAATTCTTATTCATAGGTCACAACCGTTCCTCCCGCCTTTTTATCCAATATCATTCACCATCATTCATCTTCACTACCTTCTCAGCTGAGGTTAAACTCAGGAAGGGCATTCGGCCGAAAAAATATGCCATATGATTTCATCTCACTTCATTCAGGAAACGGGATTAAGGGATAGACATGCATGCATTAGTTGGGTCAAATCAAATACTTCTCCATATTTACACAACAATATAGAGAACGTTATTCTCTTGACCTTAAACAATTCCAAAATCAGTTGACTGAAGCCCTTTTAGAACGTTTCAGATGATTTTTTAAATAAGGGTGTAATTTGGCCATTTTTCCACGCGTATTGCTATTTGATAATTGCAATAAGGTACAACTATGCTAGACAAGTTTATGGTCGAACACAAATGCAGAGGTTGAATTCAGGACCAGTCATGTTTTCCCCACAGTGTACCATTGCAGTATTTCCTTATAAAGGCACTGATATTCGTCAGTTATATAAGGAACGAGTCTCCGAATATCATGTAGTTTTTCTTCTTTAATGTCACCTTTACAGCTGAATAGGCTTGCTCTGCTGTAAAGTCTCAATAGCCCATCCAGGGAGACAAGAACGATATGTATGGATCACAATTCCTTCCCGTGCCCTTATATATCCTGGAAAATTCCTACTGAAGGTATTTTCAAAGTCACTAATTAGAAATTGAACTTTTTATTGCCTTTTGATACATTTCTGTTGGTAGTTTCTCATGAATTAAAGATTTGCTTGTTAAATTATTGCCACCAAATTTTGAAGTCTGCATTGTCTAGTTCCTTCACTGTGAACTTTCAAGTCGATTAGCTGTGCGAGTTCATGCACAGTGTAGAATCTACCATTCCTATCTTTATTACACTGAAATCCCTATTACAACGAAGGATGTCCCCCTAACAGATAAGTAGTTTTATTTTAATTTTTATATCTGTTATTATCAGTCAGTGTTATCAAAAGGTGTGCTAAACATTATTTCTTGATGCTTGCTTGTTGTTTCAAGGGGCCCAACATCGAAGGTCATCGGCCCAAATATTATTTCTATCGCCCCACCCACAGTTACCAGTGTATACATACAATTCCGTAAACTGTGAGGAATACATTAGGGAAAATTAATAGATGAAGGGCCATATTTCATTGCGACTTTCTCTGCAATACATTAATATCACCGGGCTCGATAGCTGCAATCGCTTAAGTGCGGCCAGTATCCAGTATTCGGGAGACAGTAGGTTCGAGCCCCACTGTCGGCAGCCCTGAAGATGGTTTTCCGTGGTTTCCTAATTGCACACCAGGCAAATGCTGGGGCTGTACCTTAATTAAGGCCACGGCCGCTTCCTTCCCCCTCCTAGCGCTTTCCTGTCCCATCGTCGTCATAAGACCTATCTGTGTCGTTGCGACGTAAAGCAACTAGCAAAAAAAAAAAAAAAAAAAAAAAAATTAATATAAAAGGCCTGAATACAAAATCATGGGTCGTCAGCTGTTTCGGATAAAGTTACTTTGACAGGAATTTGAGGCAGTTGAACATTTCGCGTGTAATCGAAACTGGTTAAAATGTTTAGCTTAGTCTTTTTAATTGTTTAGCTGTAATTTGTTTCTGCACCGCTTCTTACTTTTACATTATCCCACACAGAAATTCAGAGGGCATCGATAACATTGTTGTGTAAACACATATTAAGTTTTGTTAGACTTCCGCGTCCAAAAAGGTCGTTTGAAAATGGTTTAATCAAAGGCTACTTGTTGATGATGGCACTGTTGTGTCAGGCACTTTATCGTCACACACAGGCCTGTTTCATTGCGGCAAGTGCTACGAGGTCACTTCAGTGACCGTGTACAGTACAAATACGTGACGTTCGTCAGGGAAGGTAATATGAAGTTTACGTACAGTCAGAAAAATAGAAATATCGTCAAGATCAAAGGATACAGATTCACCTTTCACAAGAAATGAGTTGATGGAAGTGAGACGTGGAAGTACACCAGAAGGTTCGGCAAGTCATATACTAAATTAAGTAATATAAATGCTATAGGGTGATAGTGTTTAGATCACAACCATGTAAAAGATAAAAATTATATTTTTTAAAATGGCAAGAGGTCAAAAATAGTTTAAAAAAAGATAATACTCTGCCTCAGGGCGCAAGGCCGAGTTACCCGAAACACTTCACTGTGGACACTTACAAAGGTGCAACGATAAAAGTGTGTTGGTGGGAGGTTGGGTGGGAGGGGGTGGGGGTTGGGGGAATTCCTTAAATTTCAATGAGAACATAACTGTGTGATTTTCACATGTGAAAGTAATTTAGCTGCTGTACGTAATTCAAAGAAAGTGCATATTAGTGGTACTTTCAAGGGGTGCCAACAGCTGTTCTGTCAAATTCTCAGCGTACATTCTGTAAATAATGTTTTCGTGACGTTAATCTTCTGTTTTCTCGGATATGAAGTCCGATAATACAAGAAATTTTCGGTTCCGGGAGTATTTGTGTAACGCAATGCAGTTTATGCAGATTTTGAGGAAACTCTTCATACAGCGGCAAATTAATTATGACCCGAAGCAGCAAGAAACGGTTACACTTTCCACTTAGGCCAATTGTTGTGGAGGGCAATTGATTTGTGTTCCTGTTCACCTGATTTTAAAGAAGCGGGAGATCGGACATTTTTGGATTATTCTTTTGTCTGCCTTCTGATGAAGGGGCTACCTGGCCGGGGCGGTAAAGGCGTGTTCGATTCGCCCGGAAGGACGTGGGTTCGAATCCGCGTCAGGAAGTCGTAACATTTAAGAAACGAGATTTCCACTTCCGGAGGTGCGTATGGCCCTGAGGTTCACTCAGCCTACACCAAAAATGAGTACCAGGTTAATTCCTGGGGCCAAAGGCGGCCGAGCTTAGAGCTAACCACTCTACCCCATCACGTGCCGCGGTTAACAATGGTGGAAGCCTTTACCTTCCACTCCTCCAAGGGCCTTCATGGCCTGTACGGAGGTGACTTTGTCTTTGTCTTCTGATGAGGTAGAAATTCGTTTCATTGAAGATTTGATGGCGAATATTGATACTGTACTGATATTAATTTTTGATTATGTGCTAGTCTTGCATACCTCCTTCCTCAAGTTTCTCGCCTGGAATTTGGGCTGAATTTTTGAGTTCTACCTCCCGTATATATAACTCCTATTAATATTTTAATTCGAAATTGAATTCTCATTATTATTCCGCCCATCCCAATATTTTTAACTTAGTTGATAAAGAAATTGGTATCCAAAGTAGCACATACCGAGCTCGATAGCTGCAGTGGCTTAAGTGCGGCCAGTATTCAGTATTTGGGAGATAGTAGGTTCGAACCCCACTGTCGGCAGCCCTGAAGATGGTTTTGCGTGGTTTCCCATTTTCACACCAGGCAAATGCTGGGGCTGTACCTTAATTAAGGCCACGGCCGCTTCCTTCCCACTCCTAGCCCTTCCCTCTCCCATCGTCGCCATAAGACCTATCTGTGTCGGTGCGACGTAAAGCAACTAGCTAAAAAAAAAAAAAATAATAATAATAATAATTAGCACATACTGTTTATAACTCTGAACGGGAAGTAGCAATTCAGAAACAGGAACAACCTGGAAAAGAGAAATTTCGTAAAATTTCCGGAAGAATGCATAAAACAATCACAACAACCACCGCCATCACTAGTTCAGTCGTTACCGTGAGAGACTGAATAATATTTCTGTCAGCGATGTTCACTGTTTAAATAATACTAAATAATACTAAATTCGCGAATAAGTTCCTTATCCTAGCTCCTATGGCCAAATGTATCATATAAACGATGCAAACTTCTTTTTATACAACGTTGAGTACGTTCACTTTTTAGGTAGAAGCTAGTGAAACAATCATGAAATAACATGAAATAATCGTGAATTTCTCTGCTATTATTCCTCGCACGGTAAGAGACAAATCTAAAAGGTTAAAATTATATTATGCAAATTTTTCAGTACAGATAATATTATCTGAGGAATTTTAACATTTCATGTACAATTTTCTTTACGTAACACCGTCACAGGAAAGTGTTAAGAGTGGGAAGGAAGCGGCCGTGGTCTTAATTGAGGTACAGCCCCGGCATTCGCCTGGTCTGAAAATAGGAAACCACGGGAAACCATCTTCAGGGCTGCCGACAGTGGGGTTCGAACCCACTATTTCCCGAATGCAAGCTCACAGCTGCGTGCCTCTAACCGCACGGCCAACTCGCTCGGTAACATTTCCTGTTTTGACCCCGTTATTGCTACGCTACTGTACACTAATCGAACAGTATGCATAGCCTAGAGCACAGCTCTGCTACACCCGAACTTAAATACGGAGTTTAAAAATTCTGTTTAGCCATTTTCCCATGACGTAACAAACAGTGACAACAACTGTACTTAATCGATTTTAGATTGTGTATGCCTACTTCAATAAAAGGAACGGAAGTGTACTGACAAAATAATATTTTTAATTATATATATAATGACATGGACACAGTCTTGGAGACGGAGTACAAGACGGCCTTTGGTCACAGGGTTCGATTCTTGGCAGGGTCGGGAATTTTAACCATCATTGGTTAATTTCGCTGGCACGCGGGGTGGGTGTATGTGTCATCTTCATCACCATTTGATCCTCATCACGACGCGCAGTTTGCTTGCGGGCCTTAAATCAAACGACCTGCACCTGGCGAGAAGAACATGTCCTCGGACACCCCCAGCACTAAAAGCCATACGCCCTTTCATTCTACCTGATAGCCGTCCCTATTACAGAATCGAAAGATCGACCTCCTAATCAGTTCATGTGAACAATATTTATTTTATGATGTTTGGATGAAGCAGGGCTCGAGTCATAACTCATGACTGAAATTGGCAACCATCAAGCGGATTGTCTCTTTCAGATTGCATTTGAAAAACAAAATCCAAGACATGGTACTTCAAGTCAGGGATTACAAACGGTATAATTAATTAATTAATTAATTAATTAACAAACAAACAAATACATAAATAAATAAATAAATAAATTCAATCAATCAATCCAAAACAAAAGTAATGGAGTACAGTCGAACGTAGGCAGGTGATGCAGGAAATATTAGTTTAATTAAGTCGTAAAGGAAGTAGATGATTATTGTTAATTGGGCAGTAGAATTACTAATGATAGCAGAAATAAGGAGGACATAAAATTCATACTAGCACAATCAAGGAAGGACTTTCTTAAGAAAAGAAATATACTCACTTCGATTACTGATATAGGAATTATATGTTTTTGAAGACTTAGTATGGAAAGTGGCACTGTACGGGAGTGAAACGTGGATAATAAATAGCTCAGAAAGAAAGAGAATAGAGGGTTTTGAAAAATGGTATTAAAAAAGAATTGCTGAAGGTGAAATGGGTAGACCGAATCACGAATGAAGGTGAGAAGAGAACGGGTTGGCGAAATTTGACCAGAAGAAGGGAGAGAATGACAGTACACATCTTAAGACACCCAGGAATTGTTTAGTTGGTTTTGTAGGTGGTAATAACGGTAGGGGTAGGCCAAGGCATGAATATTCGGAACAGATTAGAGTAACTATAGGATACAGAAATTACACAGAAATGAAAGTGTTAGTGCAAGATACGGGGCATGGAGGGCTGCATCAATGGAGTCTATGGACTGATGACCCAAACAACACATACATAGAATATATACAATCGGTGAAAATGGCCGTTCACGAATCAGTAACTGAATCTAAGCCGGAATTATTTCACATCGAAGGAGAACGGTAAGACATATTATGATTTACACTTCGTCCATACACGTGCAGATCTAAGTATAAATTGTTAGATTTTATTGAATGAAGTGTTATTTAGTATGTCAATCTACATTTTGACAAAATATACGAGGTCTGGTAATTCTTTGTGGACAAACACAAGCACAATGTCTTGTCACCTCCGTAATTGACAGTCAATTTGTTTATTACATTTCATCCTATAATACCGATGTCCTACAAGAACTCCTACAATGTAGAAAGGTGGCATGTTGTTGCTGATAAACGTCCACATATGATACTGGACAAGAGCATATTTGATACAGTTTGACCGGGAGATATTGGGGATATTCACGAATTTAGATTTTTGGGTTAAAATGATCAACGGCAAACAAGCATACTTCGGGAAATTTTAGAAAACTTCTATGGTTATTGCAATGCATTATTGCTTGGCCGGAAATATACAATTCGAGCATTTTTTTTTTGCTAGGGGCTTTACGTCGCTCCGACACAGATAGGTCTTATGGCGACGATGGGATAGGAAAGGCCTAGGAGTTGGAAGGAAGCGGCCGTGGCGTTAATTAAGGTACAGCCCCAGCATTTGCCTGGTGTGAAAATGGGAAACCACGGAAAACCATCTTCAGGGCTGCCGATAGTGATTCGAGCATATAGCATGGGCCCTCAAGGGAACAAAACGATGTGTAATTAGCTTCTCCTTCTAACGTTATATTTGTATGTTGTTCAATAACCCGTCAACGACGACACAGCTAGTGTAACCTTCATCCGCTTGCGTGAGCTGCAAATGCCAATCCTTCTTGAAGAAAGGCACTCAGATCTTCACTAAGAGGCTAAAGCATAAGCATAGGGAAGCGATTATATTCTCTAGTTCCCACAGATAGCAGACTATTTCCAACATCTGCTTAGTTCCTTTCTAGTTTTGTATTTTCCTACCAGAGTTCCTCCTGTTTCCTTTTAACAAATTTACACTAACGTATACCTACGTATGAGTAATTTTTAAACTATTCTGTGATTTAAGATGGAATACAGTTTTAATCATTAGTACGCCACGAAGAGTTAAGTTTTAACTGTTCTTTGATTTAAGGATTTTAGTCCTTTGTTCAAAAATGTGCTTTCGAATTTGATAGTCCACCAATCCAACCGACTATCATTTATGGAACTGAAATAGAGAGTAATCCACAAAAATGAACAGCAAGTGGCTGCTATGTGCGATTTAAAAGGGCACGAGCGTATGAAGAATAATATACATTCTCACTTTTCTCTCGTCTACTGGATAAACTTCTGCCTGAGTCCGACTCGTTGGCTAAACGGTCAGCGTACTGGCCTTCGGTTCAGAGGGTCCCGGGTTCGATTCCTGGCCGGGTCGGGGATTTTAACCTTAATTGGTTCATTCCAGTGGCACGGGGGCTGGGTGTATGTGCTGTCTTCATCATCATTTCTTCATCATCATTTCATCCTCATCACGACGCGCAGGTCGCCTACAGGCGTCAGATAGAAAGACCTGCACCTGGCGAGCCGAACCCGTCCTGGGATATCCCGGCACTAAAAGCCTTACGACATTTCATTTTTACTTCTGTCTGAAATATAAGAACGATTGCCTTGGTTGTGGTTCGCTATGTAACAACACCTCTTCAATAGACTCTTATGATACGTCAGAAAAATAAACTTTCCTTCTCCATTTCATGCTGGCGGTTATTTTCACACAACCTGAAAATAATAAAGGGAACCTCAGTCCTAAATGTGTGAGGTTCGCATTACGTCGTACTGTATAAAGAGAAACTTGTTAAGCAAGCAGTCTGCTATTGTTTCATTCCTACAGGCACTCCACCTCCGTCTTGTTTGGACACGTGCTGTTACTGACCTAGGGCAGGCTCTTATATCATGGACTAAACGTTCCAGCGTATTGACCCAACCGGCCTGGGTGACATCATGTAACGGCACAGTAATCACCTGCTGAACTGCACGTGGGCTACAAGAGGTGGAGACCTACTTCAAAAAAGTTAAGAGGCCTCCGCTAGGTTAAAATGATTATCAACAAATTCACGCAGTTCATTAGATGTCGGCAGTCAGAAATTTCCAGATTTTCTTTCTTATCTAATCTAATTAAGCTTTCATTCCTTCCCTGAGGGGGGAGCGGGCCACCTAGTAGGGAACACCTACTCTCTGGCCAAGTTCTTTTTTTTTTCTACTCCTACTACTCCTACTACTACTACTAAACGTGTTCATTCCTGCCCTGAAGGGGGAGGCGGGCCTCTTAGACGGTTACGCCGTCTCTCAGGCAGGGAGATTTGTTACGGTGAAGGAGATGTGCGGAGAAGGTGAGGGGGTCGACGGCCGTGGCCTATACTACGAACTGTCCCGGCATTCGCCTTAGTGCAGGAGAATGGAAAACCACGGAAAACCATTCTCAGGACAGCCGACGGGTGGGGCCAGAGACGTAAAGCCACGGATGGCCGGTCAGAGTACAGACCTGTTGGACCACGGGCAAGCCGTGGCCTCTTAAGGGCCGAAACCCACTCTGCATCCACCGACCTTTTTTCTTTCAAATGAATTACCGAGTAGCGTGATGGTGTTCATGCTTCATTTAAGAGTTTTGTAAGATATTTTCAAGGTCTGTTTAAGACCCATAACTTCCAGTGATGCCTTATTAGACATAAATGATAAAATCATTCGCCATGTAATACAATTACAATTCATTGACCAGACGATTAAATAAAACAAAAATTTGCGAAAGTGGTTGTTTATAAGACCGAAAATAAATTCAAATTAAACACGCAGTAAAATTAAGGAACAAAATAAATGACAGGCGCCTGAATGAGAAAGATATTCGTAACAATCTAAAGTACCCGGCGAGTTGGCTGAGCGGTTAGGGTCGCACGGCTGTGAGCTTGCATCCGGGAGATAGCGGATTCGAATCCCACTGTCGGCAGCCCTGAAGATAGTTTTCCGTGGTCTCCCATTTTCGCACAAGGCAAATCCTGGGCTGTATCTTAATTAAGGCCACGGTCCTTCCTGCCAACTCCTAGGCCTTCCCTATCCCATCGTCGCCATAAGACCTATCTGTGTCGGTGCGACGTAAAGCCACTAGCAAAAAGAAATCTGAAGTATGATGGGAGGAGATTTACGTATTTTGATTGTCAAACATCATTTTCAGATCTACAGATATTAATTCCAGTATCAATTTAGAAAATACATTTCTTCAGTTTTCACACAATTCAATAACAGAGAAGAAGAATGTAATTCTTTGTTATTATACTTTATATTGACTGACGGTCTCCCTAATGCACCAGTAACATACTCTATTGACAAGTACATTCTGTCATGGGCAATATAAGCACGCTATAGTAGTAATTTACTAGCCACCTAAAACTTTAAAATAAAGGTATATGAGAATTTTTTTTCCCATTTTGCTTGGTCTGTTCAACAGGTCACAGAACTTTTACGTCTGAAATTGATAGTTTGAAACTTCGTAACTTGAATTATATTACAGCTTTGACTTTCGTGGCCGGCTTCACTATGATCATTGAAGAAATTTTCTGGGCAGAGCTTCTAGTTCCGAACGTGTCACCGTAAACTGCCCCCAGTCCGAAGATTGGCAGTGAACTAAATAAAATAATTCCAGCCAGGAATCTTAAGTGACTTACGTACGCGTACAATGAATTGTACAAATCTACGATCGCTTGCATTTCTACCAAAAATACAGAGCGAGATGGCCGTGCGGTTAGGGTCGCGCAGCTGTTAGCTTGCACTCGGGAGACAGTGCGTTTTAACCCCACTATCAGCACCTCCGAAGATGGTTTTCCGTGGTTTCCTATTTTCACACCTTAATTAAGACTACGGTCACTTCCTTCCCACTCCAAACCCTTTTCTATCTTATCGTCGCCGTAAGACCTGTCTGTGTCAGTGCGACGTAAAGCAAATCGTAAAAAAATGCTCTCAGTCTCGGGAGCCAATAAATGAAATGGGTTCCAATCCTACTCTCGGTCATCGTAGAGTAAGTTCGTCATGATTTCACCACTTAAACTCGAAGAGAATATCGCTCTGATATCTAACATATGAACTTTCTGAACCATTGCTAAATTAAATTTTAAAACATTACCCGGTATTCACAGGTGTTGCCTAGCTCAAATGGTAAAGGCGTAAAGTGGGAACACAGTGTGTCTCCATTGTCGAGCTCCAGGAACGTATGGTAGAAGAGGTACTAACTAAGAGCGTTAGAGTTGAGGAATTACTGTTCATACATGTTAAGCTATTTTATTATCGTTTCAATGATCAGGACTTTTTCTGAATTTACAACTGGATTAGACTTCTGAATTGAATTTTATTACTGTAATACCCGGTGTTGCCGGGATAGTTTTGTATCACCAATTAGTTATGCGTGAAGTGAATTGTTATAAATTCCTTTTTGAGACGTTGATTTTACAATCCATTATGTAGTTTTAGAGTTATTTAGATGTGTTTGATTTCAAGTTTTAGATTACATTTCGAGTAAAACTTTGTCCTTGTGCAAGCTTGAATTGGCCGGGAAGTATTTGATCCCTTCAAAAAAATAACAGTGATAACTATATGTATTTACTCGTCATGCTATAGATCTGATGTACACTGAGACTGTTACTAATCACACTTGCGACCCCAAAAGCAGTGGATTCAACACTGATCTCGGTCATTTTAGACTATTTACTTTTAAGCCTCTCTCAGCACCCTCGTCTCAACGGATGCTAAACGTGGACTTCAACGGTATCCAGAGCGTCACAATTCGTCTCAGCGGCACATAAACAATTGATTCTGGTTATTATCCATTATTTTTACATGTCAGTTCCTTCCATTCCCCACCCCAGCTAGGAATGGGATGTTTTATCTCCATAGTATTTTCTTCAGATAATAGTAGTAGTAGTAGTAGTATTTATTCATTCATCATGTCGTTTACATGTTTACAGGACTCTGTTTTATATATACATAACTCTTCTAATAACATTATTACTTGAGAAATATTAATCTTGTAACTAAACCACATATATTACAGAAGTAGTAGTATTATTATTAACATATTAATACTTAAAATAAATTGAACTTGTGACTATCTCTTGCACACATTAAATAAATTAATAATAATAATAATAATAATACATTATTATTATTAATACATTATTATTATTAATACATTATTATTATTATTATTATTATTATTATTATTATTATTATTATTATTATTATTATTACTGTAGTACCCGGTGTTGCCGGGATAGTTTTGTATCACCAATATTAATGTACATTCCATAGTTTTCGTCGTCGCTGGGGTGAATAATGACACCCCGGATGTCGTCGAAGTCCATGTTCAGCCCCAACGGCAAGGAGTTTATTATTATTATTATTATTATTATTATTATTATTATTATTATTATTATTATCATACAAAATCACACCAAACTCAACAGAGTCGAGTAGATATCAGTAAAATACCACGTAAGGTGAAACCTTGTGTGTGGTAATTTATAATATTAATTACATAGAGAGAAATATATTTTAAAATGATGCCTGAAATACGAGTATGGGTATGAGTGAATGACGGATATGATCAACAGCACATGGTGGAGCATAGAATAGAAATTGGATATGGTGACGTGATATTCTCATTTAGTTATTTCTTCCATAACAGTTTTATTATCCCTGACAAAGGATTTAAGACACTTCAGACTCATTTTCTGACCTAATGAAGTAGTTTGTAAAGATCCGGGAAGGACATTAAATAATTTTGGAATGAAGTACAAGAAATTGCGCTTTGTTACGCTAAGTTTGGGTTTGTATAACATACAACGGTGGTACATCTTACTGCGTGTTGAATATTCATGTTTAATGTTCTCAATTATATTTTTGTTTTTGTTAATATATTTGTATATTTTAAGGGCATAGAGCTGTTTTACATTAAATATATTTGCTTCAGCATATAATTGACTACTTGGGTATAATCTTCCTTTCTGGTACATTATTCGTAATATAAGGTTTTGAACAACCTGTATTTTATTGATTACATTTTTGTAGGCTCCTCCCCATGCCAAAATTCCGTAGCTAAGAATAGAATAGACTGAACTAAAGCGTAATAAACCTCTCTTAACAATTTTATACTGGATATGTATTTTAAATTATGAAATATATAAACAGTTCTTCTGATTTTCTTTCTTAAATCGGTAATGTGACTTTTCCATTTCATGTTCGAATGAATTAATAATCCCAGATAGTAAGTCATACGTGTACCAAGTTTCGCTGAGAGCTATTCTGGAACATACCCACATACATCCATGATCTCGGCTATTTTTACATTCATTTTCACCCCTTCTCAACCTCCATACTGACTGCGGCTGAAGTTACTTCACCATACAGAGTGCCACAGTTCAACTAAGCGACCCCATAACCAATGTATTCAACATTAACATCAGTCATTTTCGTTTAATTTTATATTTCACTCCTTCTCATAATAGTGCTAGGGGTGCTTTACTCCAACAATATTTTTTCAGGTAGTAAGACATACGTGTACCAATTTTGTATGAGGGCTATGCTGGAAGAAACACACACATCCGTAATTTCGGTCATTTTGGACATATTCATTTCCACCCCTTCTCAACTCCTTGCCGTTGGGGGCTGAACATGGACTTCGACGACATCAGGGGTGTCATTATTCACCTCAGCGACGACGAAAACTAGGAATGTACATTAATATTTGTCGTCGTCTATTATTTTATATATCTTTCTGTGTTTTCCATAATTCACCCCTACGGGTTGGGGTACCTTACCCCCATAGTAATTTCTTCCATATAGAAAATCCTAAGTGTATCAATTTTGATTAAGAGGTATGCTAGAACATACACACAAACGTCCTTAAACTCGGTCACTTTGGACGATTTATTTTCTTCACCCGTTTTCAGCCCCCCCCCCCTGCCGATTGGGACTGAACTTTGTATTAAACGGCATCCAGAGTATGACAGTTCATCTCAGCGATCCCTAAAACTATGGATTCGACACAAATATCGGCCGTTTTCGGTTATTTTTACATTCCACCTCTACTCTAGAAGTCCCTTACCACCAAGGTATTTTTTTTTTTTTTTTCAGATAGTAAGTCATACTTGTGTCAATTTCAGTTGAGAGCTATGCTGGAACAAACAAACGTCCATTATTTCGGTCATTTTTGAAAATTTGTTGTTCACCTTTTCTCACACCCTATGCGACAGGAGGTTGATATCGGACTTCTAAAAAATCCGGAGTGTAAACGAATGGATTCGGCACTATTTTCGGTTATTTGTATATTCCACCCCCTCATCCCCACCCCTAAAGTATGTCTTGACCTCACGCAGTTAGTGTCCTGATAGTCAGTGATATGTGTACTAAGTTTGGTTCAAATCGCTCCTGTAGTCCTGAAAACAATGGATTCGACACTATTATTGATCGTTTATATTTGTATTTCACCCCTTCCCCCAGAGTTCATGGGGGTGTCTTTCCCCCACAGCATTCTTCACAGGGTAAGTAATATTTGCATCAAATTTAGTTAGCAGCCATGCTGAAAAACACACACATCCGTCCATAATCTCCGTCATTTTGGTCATTTTATTACCGAGCGAGTTGGCCGTGCGGTTAGGGGCGCGCAGCTGTGGGCTTGCTTTCGGGAGATAGTGGGTTCGAGTCCCACTGTCGGCAGCGCTGAACGTGGTTTCCCGTTGTTTTCCATTTTACATCTTAATTAAGGCCAAGACCACTTCCTACTCACTCCTAGCCTTTCCTATCCCATCGTCGCCATAAGACCTATCTGTGTCGGTGCGACGTAAATCAAATTGTAAAAAAAAAAGTCTTTTTATTTTTTCACTCTTCCTCACCTCTATACCAAAGAGGGCTGAACTTGGACTTAACAAAAATCCGGAGTGTCATTATTAATCCCGGTGGCCCCTAAAACATTGGACTGGACACTATTTTCGATTACTTTTTATATCTCACTCCACTCCAAAGGAGGGTGAATTTAGAGACTTTTAAAAAATCCGGATTGTCACTATTCATCTCAGCGACCCCGTAAACTATGTATTCGACACTATTTTCGCTTATTTTGATATCTCACTCTCACCCCCCACCCCTATGGAATAAAAATCCGAAGTGCCACTATTCACCTCAGCGACCCCGAAAACTATGGATTCGACACTATTTTCGCTTATTTTGATATCTTAATCCTCCCTCGCCTCCCACTCCAAACGGGGTTGAACTTGGACTTCAAAAAAACATCCGGAGTGTCACTATTTACCTCTGCGACCTCGAAAACTATGAAGTCGACACTGTTTTCGATTATTTATATATCTCACACCTCTCGTCGCCCACCCGTAAAGGGTGCCTGGTGTGTCTTACCCCCACGCAGTTTGTCTTCTGATAAAAAGTCATAAGTGTACCAAGTTTGGTTGAAATCACTCCAGTGGTTTAGAAGGAGATGCGTTACATACATACCCACACAGATACATACGTAGGCCTACATTCACACAATGGCATTTATATATATACACGAATATATAGATTATTATAAACTCGCCTTTGCCCGCTCAAACCCCCAGTAGTTCTTCGTTAGGAGTGGATCATTCCACTGTTGATATTCTACATTTTTCAGAGTTCCTTAAAATTTCTCCACATCGAATGCACAGCTATATTATTCAAACATAGCAGACCTATCAAAGTTGGTCCTATGACATACAAGTACATCTCGATCACGGCATGTTGGATTGCTATTTCCAAATAACAGGCAAGGTCAAGAACCTCCTAGCAAGAAAGGTACTTTTTAAAACATGGCAGCGTATTCCCATCCTCCTATATACGGCTTTTCATATCGGACTATCATTATACAGTCTCGCGACAATCTGTCCACCAAGTCGATCCAATATTGGTATGGCTTTACAATTAAATTAATCACATAAAATTATTCATAAAAGCCACCCAATGGATTTCGTTTAAACCACTTCCTAAACAGTCTCAGGAGTAATGAACAAACTGAAATTTTCAGCGAAATAGGCCCAGTAGTTTTGGAGTCCATGCGACACACACACACACACACACACACACACACACACACACACACACACACACACACACACACACACACACACACAGTTTCACTTTTGTATGTATAGATTAACCTGTTTCTTAAAACTGAGATCAAGATGCACATCCATCTCAGAATACGTTTGGCGCTGTCTTGTATGCTTCAGACAACACACTCACGATGATCACCAAATTATTGACATAAATGGTCCCCTTCGCATGAAATAACCCATTGGCGACAGGTAAATCAGTTAATTCGTCAATAAATCAAAGCTGGCTGTCAACAACAATTAGGCTCATTGCCTGTATCTAACAAGGAGAATCTCATTAAAAAGAAATATATTTCAGTACTTTCGGTTCATTTGGTCATTTAAAATAACATTCGTGTGCTTATTGTGACAGCTTCCCCTGTGGATCAACGGTAGAGTTTCAGCCTCTGGATTCGAAGACTGCGGGTTCAACTCGGCAGAGGTAGTTGGATTTTTGAGGGGCGGTAAATGTCCATTCAACACTCCATGTCGGCATGTAAAACATCTCTGGTGACTCATTTGGTGTTCGCTCAACAAAGTTAATTAAAACTCTGCTACAGATGATCGCCAACAGCTGTCTGGTTTACTCTGCCATCTGGTAGAGTAAAACGGAACATCGAAATTGACGCGGAGGCAGCCTAGAAGCCATCCAGCTAAAATATGCTTGTAAATGCATTTTATTTTGAACGTTTGCATCAAAGAAAAACTTCCTGTCCTCCTTATTAAATCCAGACTGCGGAGTGACAGTCTAAATAATGTTACTGCTAGTTACTCCAGAGCTATCAAAAATATACTACTACTATACCATTTTTATAATTTCTGTTACTCTGGACATATCAAAGAGTTCGCTTTTTCAGTTATGTACGTGTAATTTAATTAAGGAACAATAAAAGCTGAAATAAAATAGCATTTATGGCTCTGTTTATGGCTTACTGGATTGGTGCGGTTAAAAACTGAACATCTAACCTTTGGTATGTTGATATAAATGCATATAAAAAATTGGCTACAAATTCTGTACCTAACCTGACGAATAATAATAATAATAATAATAATAATAATAATAATAATAATAATAATAATAATAATAATAAAATATGACCTATGGAAATGCCTGGGACAAGTCTTTCAAGTTGACGCCCATTGGCGACCTGTGCGTTGGTAAGGACGGGCCCTACCTGGGATGATATCAAGTAACGGGGACGGTACACACACTCAGCCTCCGTGCCAAAGCAGTTAACCAAAGAAAGACTCCCCGGATATAATAATGTTACTGTTAGTTACTCCAGAGCTATTATAAAGATACTACTACTATATCATTCTTATAATTTCTGCTGCTCTGGACATATCAAAGAGTTCGCCTTTTCAGTTATGTACGTGTAATTTAATTAAGGAACAATAAAAGCTGAACAGATTCCATAAAAGTAATTATAGCCTACTAAAAACCAAACCACATGGCTTACGAGCCCCGAAGGGCCATTGCCTACCAACCGACCGCTGCTCAGCCCGAAGGCCAGCAGATTATGAGATGTCATGTGGTCAGCACGACGGATCCTCTCGGCCATTATTCTTGGCTTTCTAGGTCGCGATTATAGCCTACTTCTTGTTTCAAATCTATGAATAACATTTTCACACCATTCACAACGGGGACTGGTTGCATAAGGAGTAGCAGTACTAACATCGCTCATACCTCAGTCACTTTTATATTATCAAAGCCAAGGATAAGACTGCAACAGATCAATGTATCTTGTATTTTACAATTTGCTTTACGTCACACCATCGTCAGAGACAGGTCTTATGGTGACGATGGGACAGGAAAGGGCTAGGAGTGGGAAAGAATCGGCCGTGGCCTTAATAAGGTACAGCCCCAGTATTTGACAGCAAAAAGGCATAAAATTTACAGCTAAAGTGTAAATTCCTTTGGATCAAAATTAGAAGCACTAATGTTTGAGAAAATATTATTTCCGAACTACTCTGAACCGGCGATTTCAACCACATACCTGGATGACACTTATCCTCAAATCAGTTCTGTCTTTGAGCCACTTTATAACAGGTAGAGAAGATGCTTGTAGATGCATTTCATTTTGAACGTTTGCAGCGAAGCACAGCTTTCTGTCCTACTTATTAAATCCAGACTGCGGACTGGCAGTCTAATACGGTAAATAATGTTACTATTAGTTTCTCCAGAGCTATCAAAATATTTTACTACAATAGCATTTTTATAATTTCTGTTGCTCTGGACAAAACTAAGAGCTCGCTTTTTCTGTTATGTACGTGTAATTTAATTAAGGAACAATAAAAGCTGAAATAAAATTGTTTTTATGGCTCCGTTTATGGCTTACTAGACTGGTGCGGTTAAAAACTGAATACCCAACCTTTGGTATGTTGATATAAAGGTGTATAAAAAATTGGCTACAAATTGTGTACCTAACCTGAATAATAATAATAATAATAATAATAATAATAATAATAATAATAATAATAATAATAATAATAATAATAATAATAATTTATGGAATCTGAAGGGGCTGGGACAGGTCTTTCAAGTTGACTCCCATTGGCGACCTGCGTGTTGGTGAGGATGTGTCCTACCTGGGATGATATCAATTGACGGGAACGGTACACACACTCAGCTTGCGTGCCAGAGCAATTAACCAAGGAAGGACTCGGCCGGATATCGAACTTGGGACCCCTTGGAACAGATGCCAGCATACTAACCAGTTATCTACGGAATCGGACCATAAACATCATACATTTAAGATATGCGCCTACTACTCACATTACCCAGTCGGATATCACCATCTACCACTTCCATTTAGGCAAAAACGTTTCTGAACTTTTTACCAATCTAAAGCAATACTTCTACTCAACGATTGTTATGAGTACCCCTTTCAATCACCCCCATAACTTCACTGATCTCCTGCTCATTAGGTAAAGCTGCCTTCCAGTACGTAAACAAAATACAGATGTACTACCAACCTAATCATCCTGCCCGAAACAAAGGAGAAAAAGAAGTCAAATAGAAGCAGCTCAAAACCAATCATAATTTTGTTTATCAGTTAACTGATCTCAAGCAAATAATACTAGTGCAGATCGATTACGCCCGAACGTCTAACTTCATAAATCATATTGTGTAATTATCCTCCTAAGTTAGTATGCGGACTAAGTTATTTCGACATTTTTTGAATAATTTTGTAATGAAAATAATTCGTCGACGGTAGCAATGCAGCTAATTCTTCAATAAAAATTGGGAACCAAACAAAAAGAAATATACCGGGCGAGTTGGCCGTGCGTGTAGAGGCGCGCGGCTGTGAGCTTGCATCCGGGAGATAGTAGGTTCGAATCCCACTATCGGCAGCCCTGAAAATAGTTTTCCGTGGTTTCCCATTTTCACACCAGGCAAATGCTGGGGCTGTACGTTAATTAAGGCCACGGCCGCTTGCTTCCAACTCCTAGGCCTTTCCTATCCCATCGTCACCATAAGACTTATCTGTGTCGGTGCGACGTAAAGCCCCTAGCGAAAAAAAAAAGAAATATAATCTTCAATTTTACTTGAAATATCTCTAACATCCTCCTTTAGCTTAACACAATTATTTATGGTGTCCCTGAAGACACCCTGAATCATTTTAACTGAAGAATAGCAGTTTAAGGTCGGATGCTATTTCTGACGCCACATGACTTTCAGGTGAAAATTACATCCTAGGTTTCACCGAGATTCGAACCTTGGCCGCCTGCTTGGACAATCAGTTAACTTCCACTATGTTAATCACATCTCTCGTTCATTTTTATTTTAAATGACGAGATTAGAAGTCAGATGGCATCCAGTTTTGGAAGGAAGCAGAACGACTGCGCCTCGACTTTATATTTCGGACATTTCAAAAGGAAGCAAAGTTAGTTTATTCCGCTCTCTAAAGGGCAAGCATCCAATCAAATAGTTTAACTTACCCGACGAGGCTTCATTTTAACGATCCTGTACTCGTTCCACGAGAAATAAAAATAACAAAGAAAGTATTATCTGTCCTTGTCTAAGAGTGCTCCTACCGAGCTCGATAGCTGCAGTCGCTTAAGTGCGGCCAGTATCCAGTATTCGGGAGATAGTAGGTTCGAACCACACTGTCGGCAGCCCTGAAAATAGTTTTCCGTGGTTTCTCATTTTCACACTAGGCAAATGCTGGGGCTGTACCTTAATTAAGGCCACGTCCGCTTCCTTCCCACTCCTAAGCCCTTCCCTGTCCCATTGTCGTCATAAGACCTATCTGTGTCGGTGCGACGTAAAGCAAAAAAAAAAAAAAGGAATGCTCCTAGAGGAGTAGAAGGTAGTGGCTTTCCGGCCTACAGTGGGACAGAGTGGTTTTCTTTGCGCCAGACCACCTTTCCTCCCAAGAAGGCGACCAGGGGATGATCCGCGAATCAGTCATATCTCAATGGCTGAGGTTACTCTAAGCCAGAGCCTCTCAAACGCCCAAAATCTTACGCGTGCTAATTGAGGTGCAAAGGTCCTGTGCACAGTGCATCGGTCCCACTCGAATCGGCTCGGACCAGCGCGTAGTCTCGGGGCGACTCGGCTAAGCTCGGCTCAACTCGGCGCGTATTTGGAGCACTTCTGATTAAGTGAGGAAGAGGGAGACAGGCGGAGCGAGCGAAACAGGCGTGGGGAAAGAGAGAGACAGCGCTATTGCCCCAAATCGAGGAGTGAGGGTCTGCATTCTGGTCAACAAAGCGAAGTCGTCTTTTGCACCGTGCACCGCGCAATGCACTGATGCATGCACGCTGAGGGGCCCTGGTCTAAGCAATTTTGCAAACAATTTCTATCGGATAGGAGTCCTAGACTCGCCTTACTGATCCTGTGACCGCCAAGCAATCGGTGACATCAACCACGCCATCTTCCCGTACCAACTTCATCATGTGCAGCGGATAAAATTAATAGCAATCTTACTTTAAATCAATTTGCCCCGCGATGTAGGTGTAGCATGCCTGCCTCTTACCCGGAAGCCCCGGGTTCGATTCCTGGCCAGGTCAGTGATTTTTACCTGTATCTGAGGGCTGGTTCGAGGTCCACTCAGCCTACGTGAGGAGCTATCTGACGGTGAGATGGCGACCTCGGTCTAGAAAGCCAAAAATAACGCCCGAGAGGATTCGTCGCGCTGACCACACGACACCTCGTAATCTGCAGACCTTCGGGTTAAGCAGCAGTTGCTTGGTAGACCATGGCTCTTCGGGGCTGTTGCGCCATGGGTGGGTGGGTGGGGGGGGGGGTTCTTTAAATCAACTTTAAACTCGCACTTATCATACCGTGCATGTTATCATCCCAGCAACCAGAGGTGTCTGAAACAACTGCCACGTTCTTAAAAGACACCGATTTAAGACTATAAGGTTTGCAGGATCAGATTGCCACTTCTTGATGGATGCACTACTTTTGCATTTGTCTACTGGCACAGGCCAGAGAAAAATGCATCTTCTACTGAAGTTCCAGTCTCATCCATGGCTGTGACAATATGGAAGCTGCTGGGGTATGGGTAGTGCTGAGTATTGACATTCAGAGCATGACCAGTGCGTCTGATTATTATGAAAGGTGTTGCTCATAGGGTCAGTGAGGAAAGCAATGGCAAACTACTTCACTCCTCGTGTTGCCAAGTACACCTCATTTGGGCTCTAACATCGATTTTTGCGGTTTCCTTATAACAGCATAGGCGCTGGCCTTCTAACCCCAGCTTGGTAGGTTCGATCCTGGCTCAGTCCGGTGGTATTTGAAGGTGCTCAAATACGACAGCCTCGTGTCGGTAGATTTACTGGCACGTAAAAGAACTTCTGCGGGACTAAATTCCGGCACCTAGGCGTCTCCGAAGACCGTAAAAGTAGTTAGTGGGACGTAAAGCAAATAGCATTATTATTATTAAAACTACGAAATCCAAGTAGCCTACACTATTATGTATGTATTGTAAGTATACATTTACTAGTTTTTTATTCCATTGTACTTGTAGCCAGCTGTTTGTTCTGTTACCCAAAGCCAATCAATTTAAAAAAGAAATATTTATCCTACGAGACGCTGGAGTGAGAGGATTGTTTCCATGCCGTAAGTGTAGTCCTTGCATTCAAGCCCATACAAGTATCAAGCGGTACTGCTGGGGTTGGAAACTCTAGCCTGAGCAGCGTGCTAGTCAGCTAGTTCGAACAACAACAACAACAACAACAACTGCAAAAGATTTTGTAATGCACACAGCAGGATATTTGATATTCTATTGATATTCTATTGATATTGATATCGTGTTGCGAGGACCAAGGCCATCCATTTTTTTACGTGAAATAAGAACGATGATTTCTCATCTTTTAAAGATCATATGCATTGACCAGGATGCCTCTGCAGCGTAACGGTTAGTGTGATTAGCTGCCTCCTCGGGGGCCCGGGTTCGATTCCCGGACTGCCAGACATTTAAGAATGGCAGGAGGGCAGGTATGTGATTGAAATGGTACATGCAGCTCACCTCCAATGGGGGTGTGCCTGAAAAGAGCTGCACCACCGCGGGATGAGGACACGAGTTTACCAGGATTCAAGCTGCGATCGCCTCGGGGAGAGATCAGAGATGTTACTCTGCTATCACGCTCACAAGAGGAATGAAGTCAGGAAGTGAATTCAAAAAGTCATCTTATTGCAACGAGGCGGTACACCTGCTCCTCAGACACATGTTAGTGAAAGAAAGCTGTCATTTGGTTCATAAAAAAAGGCAGTCAACCACCTTGTAACATTGTCCTCCACAGCGAAACTATGCAGACGTAAAGCATTATAATTAAGCCATTTGTCATTTTATGCAAGTTGTCAATGTGTAGATGATTGGCCCCTCCCAGCTAGCGTAGGAGGTTAGCAACCCAAAGACGGCGCAGTACTATCGCTGGAGACTGCCTAATTATACCACCCAAGCCACATAAGTAAATACTGTCACCTATTTACATATTTATGAGGGGCGTTACCAGAAATGGGAGAGCCAACCAACCAATTTTGATTTACAAGATAATGCAAGGAACCTTTGGCTGTATTTAGGGTAGGGTTAATCGACAACTGCATTACGATAGTTACAGTATATCAGATTGCCTGTATTTATGCTTTGGATAATAGGGATCTGTTTTATCGGAAGCCAGCCTGATTTGACAGAACTGATAACGTCACCTGTATTTAAACGGAACAAATAACTTTACAAGCAGGCATTTATAGATCTGCCATCACAGTGGTTAAATCACGTTGACATGTTGCTTTCATTGCAGCAATCCAATAGATCCATCAACAACTCCCTTTCCATACATATCCTGCTTTTTTAACTCATAAAGGATGACCACTGCAATACCTTCACAAGAATGAAATGGACTGACCCTAAAGAATTATTATAGCATAAAAATAGCTTGCAAAGTGAATTTTTATTTATGATTGCAATGGTCGTGTGAGTCAAAATAATGATGTCCTGGAATGTTTCATATACAGTACAGTACATGTATGAAAATAGCAAGAATGATTACCGTTACAAGTAGGCGGGAACGATGTGAGGTTGGCACTCACAGTGAAGAGATAAAAGCTAAATTACAGACGAACTCAATAGAACTGTGCGTATGAACCTGGGCAATAATATTACTAATAATGAAGTCAAACGATATAAACAAATATTCGGTGACATATGAACACGTAGGTTAAGATTCTATGGACATGTTAAAAGAATGCACACCGAACTCGATAGCTGCAGTCGCTTAAGTGCGGCCAGTATGCAGTATTCGGGAGATAGTAGGTTCTAACCCCACTGTCAGCAGCCCTGAAAATGGTTTTCCGTGGTTTCCCATTTTCACACCAGGCAAATGTTGGGGCTGTACCTTAGTTAAGGCCACGGCCGCTTCCTTCCCACTCCTAGTCCTTTCCTGTCCCATCGTCGCCATAAGACCTACCTGTGTCGGTGGGACGTAATAATAATAAATCCCACAACCATTGGCCGAGATTAAATCAGAGGCCACCATAGGGAGAAGCCAGTGACTATGCCACCCGGCTGTCACGTCCACACAATAATTTTCTCTTTTTTATACGGCATGTTAAACTGATATTCTTCTACGAAAGCACCTGACAGTAACGTCAAGTACGATAAAGCTGAACAAAGTGAGACAGAGTGGGGCAGATCTCATAGTTTATTGAACGATACAGTTCCTGGTCCGAAGTTGTGGGTTACTTCTCGGTTACATACTGTTCTTCATCTGAAACCGGGAGTGGTAGCTGAAGACTCATGAAACCAATCGTTGACGATAACCCTCTCTTATTATCTGTCCTATCGAAGAGAGTAAAATGGCTTTTTACTCAAACCATTTAACTCAACTTGAAATGCCATGACAACCTGTAAAACAGTCCATTAATGATATCTCCCTTGTTATCCTCCTATCGAAAAGGTGCACAGAAAAACACTTTTAGAAATTGATTTCCATTAAGGCTGGCAGTTTTCCATTAATGTTGGTCATGTATATTTTGTGGGAGGGTGAAATCACTATTTTGACTTCCTATAAAACCCCAAACCAATGCGGGATTTAGAAATAATATTAGCCATAATACCGACCTAAGGACAGGTACAAAGATTGGTAGAAATATATAGAGTAGTTTCCCAGTTATAAGAACTCAACAAACGAACGAACGAACGAACGAACGAACAGACAAATCGACAAAAAAAGCTTAAAAAATGTCCGCTAGAACTTAGACTGATAAACGGTCCGTTGATGCTATCTCCCTTATTAATCCTCGTACCGAAATGATGCACATGAGAAAAAGGGTTTAGAAATGTATTTCCATTAAGTCAGGTAGATTTCCATTAGGTTTGTGTATATTTTCTGGGAGTGCAAAATCACGGTATCGGTTTCGTACAAATCCCCAGCCAATTCAGGGACTTCGAAAATAATATTGGCCCTAAAACGTACCCAAGGACAAATGGATTCTAAATATGAAGTTTGGCAGAAATATATCCAGTAGTTTTCAAGTTATAAGAATTTGGACAAACAAACAAGCAGGCAGACAGACACCAAAACTGAAGAATATGCAGATGATCATTATTTCACCGGAAACGTGTACGTGAATGAAAATTCCGCCAAAATAGTCAACGTACAGACACACGGTCGTTACGATTTTATTTATATAGATTATTTGCTATTAGTTTTACGTCTCTTTGAATTAGACAAGTAGTTTTAACGGCGTGGTGGTGGAAAGGGCTAGAACTGGGAAGGAAGTAACCGTAGCCTAATTAAGGCACAACCCCTGATGTGAAAATGGAAACCACAGAAAATCAATTTTCACGAAAATCTATCTATCCGTTTACCCATCATATTCAAACAGGCAGGGATAAACAGATAAACCGACGAAATATTCAAAATATTCATAAGTACAGACAGGAAGACGATTTTATATATGTAGATTACACAAGATGAATATGAAACGTTGACAAAGACAGACTAGATCTTGCAGCAGACTTTTATCCGGTCTGCTGATAGAAAGATAATGGTAGGACATTAGAGAGAAATAATAAATCATATCTTGGAGCGAATATTATATTGTCATTAAATGACGTACGATGTCGGTTGTTTTGTAAATTGTTAATGATGGACGGTATAAAATTGTGTTTACATCGTAAAGGGAGAGTATGAATCACTAACGACTATTATGGTTCGTAACACGGCGGTTCCTTTTACCGCTTCACAAGGTTACGACGGCGACTTTGTGATGCAGGCCACTGGCAAGTTTGTGACATCAACTGCAGGTGAGCCAGCCAGCCTTACAGGAACTACAGGTCCTTATGAAACAGGTTCACAATACCACTTCAATTAAGAGGCACAAACATGTATATATATATATATATATATATATATATATATATATTTATATATATATATATATATTTTGCCAATGGCTTCACGTCGCATCGACACAGATAGGTCTTATGGCGACAGATTATGTCTCAAGTTCAGAAATTGCGGAGATCATCGTGCCTGTATGACCAAGTGTATAGCAGAGTTTATTAGGCGCTCAGAATCGAAACCAGCCTATATGACTGGAATTTAAAAGGGCTTCATTTTTAAGGCATGTGCCAGTAGATTTATCATTACGCTAAAGCACTAATTTTCAGGCCGAGTTCCTTAAGGCATTTGAAGGGACGTTAAACGCATAACATTGTTATATTCTAGGTTCGAATCCAGGAGGATTCGACTGGGGTGTTTAGTAGGACTAGTGAATGGCTACAATAAATACATCCGACCTTAAACCTTGATTAAGTCTTACACCTTAGTATGAGATATTCGCCGACTCCACAGATACGTAAGTTGAGTGTTATAAATTACTCTAGATCCGCCTTCAAAAAGAAAACATTGAAGTCAATTCTATGAGACTTGGTGTTGTTGTTGTTGTATTTGTTTCATTGTTAGGGACTAGGAACAACACAGCATCAACTGCCCTACTAATTCTGCATGTCTGGAAGAGAGAGAAATCCTTTCGATGAATGATGTGTATATAGTGGCAGTATGGCAAAGAGCATGTGATTATGTGATAGCACATTATATCACACACCCGTATTATATTTATCATTACGTCTTTTCTGTATTAAAGTATTCATTTGACAGAAGCTGGAAAGTTGTTCATAGCATATTATGCATTAATGTGGTATTTGGGAAATTCGGAGCTATTTACAGAAGTCAGACAAAACATCGTATGAGTCACTTTTGCGATTACGGCCTCGGCCAGGAGTAATGCATCAGCATTGTAGCTATGAACCAAAATACTATTTCAAGGTGTGTACTTGTTGTACGACTTTGTTGGAGGGTAACCACCTGTAGCTCGGCAAATCTCTCTGTCTGCATTGGACATCTTCACCCACGCGGTGTACGTCATAACGAGGTCCACATACTCGTAAAGCTTGTGTTTGACGCGGTCCAGTGTAGACTCCCAGTACAGCCGACGGCAGCACAGAGGTGGACGCAGATACCCCTCGTGTTCCGAAGCTGTTACCGAGACTTCACAGCCTGCCAGGGCTACATCCACGACGCAGATGCCTGACTGTGCCCACCGGGACCAGGACGTCGGCGCCCACCGAAGCCGGTCGGTAAGAAGACGGAACTATACCGGGTCAGCCCGTGCCATCGAGACCCCTAGGGCGTGATTTGCAGCACTACCTGGATGAGGCCTTATCCCCCGCCGAGCAGAGAAAGTCATTTCGAAGACTTTATCCCAGAACAAGAAGGAGAAGCCAGCCCACCACGAGAGGGTCACCGAGCCACACGACGCAAATGCATGCAGGCAAGCAGTCGAACAAGGGACCAAGCAAGAGAGGACCCCAGGAGGAAGCAACAATCACGTGAAATCGATAGATCCTCCTCAACAGCTCTTGTGTTTCCCCTGTATGATGTGGGGCTATCATAACGTTAATTGTGGGCATCTGGTTCGATACAACCGCTGTTCTGATAACCGGCAAAACGGCACCACAGCTTACACGGTACTCAGGGAGGCGCCGCTGTGCGCAAACGATGCAGGAAGCAACTCGGAATCCCACCGCAGTTTTTCCGTCTACCGTGCTATGTCACAGACTGAGAGGAACGAGGCTCACTGCTATGTGGCCGCCACGGTCATTAGGCCCCCACCTCGATGGGCACTGCCTCATTCTCCGGGACTAGAGACATGGTATGAGAGACCCCATGGAGACCAAGTTATGTCGAAGGTCGCAAGGTCTCTCGTAGCGTGGCTTGGTAGTCGACAAGGCTCGTGGTAGCCATAGCAGTGTCCAAACGGACTGATCCACTGAGACAACTAACAGAATGGAATATGGGCATGACTTATGCATAATACACTATTCTCCTACAAACATAACCTCTGGAACATTCAGCCCACATCCTTACAGTCCAGGTTTTACATATAAGCAGTTTTATATTTCTGTATATATGGTTTTTCCACGACCCTTTCTACCTGATTAGACTGACATAATACCACACTTTTGGACGGGAAGGAGGGGAGATTCCACCATTGGGACATTAAGGTACCAATAGAAATGATGAAGTAGCATCCATTGCCTTAATATAGTTACTGGTTCAGGTGTGATAGACGGTGAGGTTCGAACCCACCAACACTGGAATGCAAACGTACAGCGACGCAGCGGGCTCTAATTTTATTGGCCTTACGTCCCACAAAGTACTTTTTCGCTTTTCGGAGACACCGAGGTGCCAGAATTTAGTACCGCAGGAGTTCTTTTACATGCTAGTAAATTTACGGACACGAGGCTGACGTACTGGAGCACCTTCAAATACCACCGGACTGAGGCAGGATCGAACCTGCCAAGTTGGGGTCAGAAAGCCAGCGCTTCAACCGTCTGAGCCGTTCAGCCCGGCGCAGCGAGTTCTAACTCGCTCTATATACTCAGGATGACCGGAAAAGAACCTTCTATTATACTTTTAAATTGTCTCAGGGTTCTGTGTAAAAGGAAAGACAACAGAAATATTGGGTGGGATGACACTCAGGATACTGGATTAGATAAATGTCTTTCCATCATTCTGAACTTTTATGGAAGTACGACTTTCTATACTCTGTAAAAGGAAGGAAAGAGGCAGCTGACAAGACACGCTAAATTATTATTATTATCTTTTCCCTTTGCGCGCACTGATTATAAATATGATTCGTTGGTGGTGTCAATGTCCATTTGTTCTCATGAAGGATATTTGGCGAGCCTATACCGCACGTGATCATTCATAGTTTGCTGAAAGGAATATGACAGGCCACAGCCATGGTATGCATTTACAAATACTATAGACTAGGTGGGTCGGTGTTTGTACAGATTTGTTGGGCAGGCTTTCGCATTATTGTTATACATGGGTCATGCAAAACGAGGTCTTGAAATCAACCCTGCTACGCCCTAACTATAGTATATAGGAGTCTTGACTGTGAACCCAGGTAGAACACTTTCATACTTTCACGTTTGCCCGGTCAAAGTCCAGATCGGATGAAATCATCATGAACAGTAATTCATTGGTATGAATAGAGCTCTTCATACTGCCGGGTTCTGGTCCGGGTAAGTAAGACAAGTTGATTAGGCCATCAGGTTCCCTGACTTAGGATATAGCGGTGGCGAGACATAGGGCCTAGGCAGAAATGCGCATGATCACACTATCCAGGTTTCCCTGACATACTTCCAGTCATTATTCGCCGTCTTTATCACACTCCGATGTGGTCGCGGGTGAGAACTGTGGCGCACATGTTGAATTAGCCCAATTCTACGGCGGGATGACCTTCCTGACACTAGTCCTATGTGGGGTGATATAATCAACCATTACGTGTTTTGGTGGCGTTTGGTAGGAGGAGCATTCGCGTCGCTATCCCCCCCTCCCCACAAAAAAAAACTTGACAATGGATTTCTATGTCAGACTGGTGATTGAACTGGTTGTACTGCCGTTCATTCGCAGTATTTCAAGGGGATGTTTTCCAGTAGGATAACGGTTTGTACTCATACCGTTGTTTTTACCCAACGTGCTCTACAGAGTGTTGACAAGTTGCCTTAGCCAACTAGATCACCAAAGCTTTCACCCACTGAGGACACAAGGAACATTATGGGACGATAAATCTAGCGTCATCCAATACCAGCATTAACCGTTGCTCATTTAACTGACCAAGTGCAACAGACATAGATCTCCATACCACAAAATGACGTACGACACATGTACGACACAATGGATATACGACTGCATGCTTGCATTCGAAATCGTGGTGACTACAGATGTTATTATTGTACCACCATGCCGCAAGTCTTGTCACGCATACTTGAACTTGTGGCCTAGACACTTTAATCAAATAGATATGTTACCTAAACAATTGCTTGTCCTAAACTGCATTCCTCTAAACCAGGGCCTCTCAGGGTGCATGCGCGTGGTGCATGCACTGTGCACGGTGCAAAAGACGACTTGGCTTGGTTGACCAGAGTGCAGACCCCCCACTCCTCGATTTGGAGCAATAGCGCTTACTCTCTCTTTCCTCACGCCTGTCTCGCTCGCTCCGCCTGTCTCCCTCTGCCCCACTTGCGCCGTAGCGCTCCAAATCCGGGCTGACTTGAGCCGAGTATAGGCGAGTTGAGCCGAGCTTAGCCGAGTAGCCCAGAGACGAAGCGTTGATCCGAGCCATGCCGAGCAGCAGCGATGCATAGTGCACGGAGCTCTTGCGCCTCTATCTGCACGCGTGAGATTTTGGGCGTTTGAGAGGCCCTGCTCTAAACTAATGTCTTCTTGGTGTTGGGATTTTATTTCCCGCCAGTGTATAAACATTGATAGCACATGGAATTTCTGGTGAGGCTCCTCTCTAGGAATACCATGATCTAGATGTCGCTGTGGGGCTTGTGTGCTCCTTGATCCCGATAGGTGTGCTAACACAAGGTGACTCATCTTCGATTGGCCTCGGAGTAGAGCCAGACTAACATGGTGTCCCCAGAGTTTCTTGAGTGGCCTCTGTGCACTTTTCATTTATTTTCATTTCTTCCCTTTCTATCCTAACTTCCTTAAATTTAATTTCTCTCTCTATCTAGCCAGCCATTCTGCCCTCGAGAGTGTGTGTGTGTGAGATTAAACCTCCCCAGTCACAACTTTCGAATCGTGGCGAGGGGATCCGTGGCTACTTGGTGAGTAGTCGCTAGCGACCCACCTCCAGATTCCAGGCACCCACTGGAGTACTAAGCCTTGCCTCGGCAATCAGAGCTCTGATGAGGGAGTTGACGTTTTATTTCCCTAGAACCTGATTTTAATTTTAATTCAACTTAAGGTGTTGCCCTTCAGATCACGCCTTTTAAATGCAAGTAAGTAAAAGCTTTACGCTAATTTAATTGGTCACTGAAAGTGACGAACCAGCACCGTGATCGCCTCGGGGGTCAGAATTTCCTCCCCGAAAGTCCTTTCTTAATACAAAATTATGTTGAAAATATAGTTGGTGAAGTTGACAAAGGTCGTTTTTTTCTATTTTGTTTTACGTCGCACCGACACAGATAGGTCTTATGGCAACGATGGGATAGGAAAGGTCTAGGAGTGAGAAGGAAGCGGCCGTGGCCTTAATAAAAGGTCCAGTCCCAGCATTTTCCTGGTATGAAAATGGGAAACCACCGGAAACCATCTTCAGGGCTGCCGTCAGTGGGATTCGAACCCACTATCTCCTGGATGCAAGCTCACAGCTGCGCGCTCCTAACCGCACGGCCAACTCTCCCGGTCTGATGTAAAAGAAGTTAATTAATTTACGTACATCAGAGTCATAAAGCAAACCATTGGATATATAAAAATTACAACGCGATCAAGGACACAATTTTCTAGCCACCCTGAACCAAAAGAACAAAACAAATAGAACATGACAAAATTGATAACGCCCATTTTCCTTTGGAAATATGACATTCTGAAATGTACAAATAAAGTATAAAGTATTCCATTGTATACTATGTTTAAATTTGGATTCGATCAGCGAATGTGTTTTCGGAGGTGCAGAGGTGCCGGAAATTTGTCCTTCAGGAGTTCTTTAACGTGGCAGTAAATCTACCGACACGACGTATTTAAACACCGTCAAATACCACCGGACTAAGGCAGGATCGAACCTGCCAAACTGGTCTCAGAAGGCCAGCCTCCCGCCGTCCGAGCCGCTGTGAGAGTGTCTGTCATTACAGAGATGGATTTGAAGTCTTATATATTCGTATTAGTTTTAAATAATAAATGTTACGGCATGTAATAACCCATTAGTTCTGTATTTCGTGACTGAGATGAGTTTAATCATAATGACCAACAAGGTTAATTCAAAAAATACTCAACTAACTGTACCTTGCAACACTCAAGCCATTGAATCTGGCATAGCACTGTAATCTAGTTCTCAGTGACGTCAGGCTCATCAGCCAACAGCAGCGCAGCTCTCCGGAATGGCGTTCCTGACTTGTGAGTTATTCCAATTACTTTAGAAAAAAACGATTTCAAGAAATGCATCTATTGTGAAACTGTATTGTGAAACTTTGAAACGGTGCTGATGAAGCACGCAACAGCAGGTCGGCACTGCAACTTGAAATTGTGGTAGCTGGTGCAGACGCCAAGCCTCCTTGTTGACGACCATATAACAATGGTGCTGCTTTTAGAGGCAGAGCTTCTTTCACCTTTGAAGCTAATCTGAATACTTCCTTCTCTTACAGCCCTGTGTTAAATTCGGAAAGAAAACAGTGTCGAAGGAGAAACTTTCTCTTCGAGGCCCACTGTATTAGGCCTAGAAAGAGAGGTAATAACGCGAGCGCTTGGAAGATGTTCATTTAATGCCACCTAGTTCCCTCAAATACCGCTGCGGCGCTTCAAACTGTGGGCCTATCGCTAAGACCTTCAATAAGGTACTGCTACCAGTCATGTTTGATTATATTTTTCGATGTTTGTTACATAAAATGACAGTTTCTGCTTCTATTTTTAACAATATAATGGACAGCTTACCTATTGTGAATCACCATATAATCCTTGAAGTTTCCACTTTTCCTTGGTCTTAATTGCGTTGTAGAGTTTCTCTGATCGTAAAATTATAACATACGTAGAGATGTACAGTAACGAATTACTCTGAGAATGATTTCCTCTTTGTGTTTAATGCATAGTTATATAGAAGTTAGGACACAGTTTCTTTATATACACTTGTCGACTTGCGCTGTCTATGTTCCTCTTCTAGAAAGCTTCAGTTACAAATAAGAATTTGGACACGCATTTGCATGTATTAGCTTTAGTATTGTTTTAATATGTAATAAACTCGCGTTAGAAAATGCATTGTTCGCAGCGTGACAGAGGGCATCTGTACACATAACTCTAAAATATTGAAGAGCCTTTCGTGACAAATATCAATTAAAAAAAATATAGATTCAATTGCTTCAGGTATACAATAATGATGTTCTGCTATTTCATCATAGTCGCATAAATGCTGACTGTCGAGTTTACTCTTTAAATTATTTATAGGTGACGAGACATTATGAGGTAGAGAAACACTTGTAAAGTCGTCGAATGAAATATGAGTTTATTTTTTGGTATCTGGTTTACATCTCACCTCAGACAGTCCTTATGGCGACGATGGCATGTGACAGGACTAGGACTGGATAGGAAGCGACCTTAGCATCAATTGAGGTACATGAAAGTAGGAAAACAATGAAAACCATCTTCAAGGCTGCTGGGGATCGAACGCACTATCTCCCGAATACACGCAATGAACCGCGTAGCCAACCCACTCGGTAATATAAGGATTATTTTCATTCTGCCGTGTCTCAGAATTCTCGAATTTTGTGGCTTTAAGAGATTGTACAGAGGAAGTAATTTACACAACCGTAAAAATGTGGCCATTTTTGGATGGTCATTCTGGAAACCAATTGATCTTACAATTCTATAAATCTGTTCTGAAGAATCCTGGTTGAATTTTTCAGATAATACATATTTCAATACCGCATCATTCTATCAAACATTTTGAACTGTTGTTGATTTTAAGGTTTCCCTTTACTAGGTTGCTGGTTAAGAACCTGTTCTTATGATTTTTTTTCCTAAACTAATCCAGTAATTTTAATCCTTCTGCAGTTGCTGCAAACCTGTTCTATATTATTATTTCTGAGTTAAATGTTGTTTAAAGTGTCAAAGAAAGTGTAAATTTTAGATAGTAAATAAATACACTGGCAGTTGAATTACCAAATGATTGTAATATATATGTTGCCCTCCGTTTGTCGCCTGAAATTTTAGGATTCACGTGTACCTAAGTCAATTTAGGAGATATTCTTAGAAAACTTGCATATACTATGTCAGCAGCAAATAGTCTTCCATACTAACACCCGATAATTAACTGGTTATTTTTATGTTGAAGATTTCGTATATACTTAAAGAGTTAGAAAAAAAACTAATATATGTCTATTATCATCTAATGGATTTGTGAAGGAATTATTTCAACACGCCTTCTTCCTTTGATGCACCATCAGTAAAACAATTTACACTGACGCGTACTCGAGACATTATTATTAATGTATTAATAACAGTAAACAACACACCAACACCGGATAACATTTCAGCTATCCACATTAAGTCATGAGAGAATGAATCACGTTATAGGCCCACAGAACGCACTGCCATCTAGCGGATACCATTGAACTAAGGTGACATCATGGAGACAAGTTTTTAAAGATCTAGAATCAGTCCGTTTTATCTATCCTTCTAACACCGTGTACTGACCTGCGCAGTGCGAGTGGATCTATATATTCTTCAAACTATATTTCACTATGCTGGTTCATTTCGCAGTTTTTGATTAAACCATTGCAGGAGTTTCATTAAGATTAATACTTCTACTTACCTGGTGAACATTTTGTCACGAGATATTTCTTATAAAGTGATTTTTAAAAAATACTCGGACATTATATTATATACCTTTTTGCAGTTATAGCTTGAAGCAATGTCTTCACATACGGATCTAATAATCGGTTCTACTCGTAAGAATTGTTGGAATGTCCCTGCTTTACTAGTAGTGGGCATAGTGGTAAATGCAATCATAGTTGGATATTACGACCAATTACTTCACTATAGTAATATGGGTCAGCTTGCGATTTTCAGCGAGAAAGTCGATAGTGCTGCTACCTACACGACACGTTGTCGACAACTCTGTGGCAGCGTTGCCAACCGTACGATCTAGATCGTACATGTATGATAATTTGATTCTGTGTACTATCGTCCGCCTGTTGTACGGTCCTATGACGTAACGTGAATTATGCTTCGTTTCCTCTTTAAAATGCATAGATTTTTGTTCCTTCTTTTATTCGTGCTAGTTATGTTCTGTCAGAGATAACAAGTTGGAAAGAGAGTGAGAAGCTCTTCGAATAATGAGATTCCCAAAGGGAATTTGCCAATTTACTCCTTTCTGAGTTATTTCATGGTCTCACGCCTGTAGACCAAAACATTCGCCTTCGGCAGATTGACGATGATTGGAGGAAATTATCATTTGCAACATCAACTATGATATTTAAGACTGCTCTGAAGTATATGAATTTTGGGTTAAGTTACGTGAGATAAAAAGTGCGTTTGCTGAATGTATGTTTCCCACACTTCCAGAATTTTCACTCTCTGTTTTGTCACCCCGTCACACGAATGCAGATTATGAAAGAATATTCAGAAAAAAATAATCTCACTGAAGTAAGAAACAGGAATAAGCTAATTACTTCTACGGCGAATGGATGCTTGCTGGCCAGTCAAAAGTTTTCAAACCGTCGGAGAATATGCTCAGAAGGATGACTAAAACACACTTGTATGATCAACCAGGACGCTCAAGTACCGGTACTTCAGAACGTTCTTCTGTGAATGTGCCTAGAGGTTCCATACAAGAAGAAGAAGAAGAAGAAGAAGATGACGACGATGATTTCCAGCTATGCGGTAAAGTACTTCAGTGACTTTACGTTATGTTGACTATTTCTTTACAAATTATCCTATTCTTAAGTGATCTAAATACAATTTATTTTCATACCATAGAAACATATCGACTAAATGACCTTGCAAGAGTACAACTGGAGGATTCCTGGTCTTAAAACATCATGTGGACGGATGAAGCATACATTTTCACCTTAACTGTCCAGGCGAAGATACCAAGCTGCCACATTTGAGCACCAGAAGCGGCAAACTCTCTTCACTAAGCCCTGTTGCATAGTGAACTTGTTACAATTTGGTGTGGTTTTGCGGCTTACTTCTTCATAGGCCTATTTTTCCTTCAAGAGAATGGATCTTATGGGCCGAACACATAATCTGAGATAGGGCAACGTTAATGTGAGCTGTTGCATATCCATTTTCATCAGCCCACTTCCTCGTTATGAGGCACGTTTTCGCTTTCTAAGTGACAGTTGTTCTGAGAAGATCTTCTGTCACTCTTCTAACACAAAAGACGCTGGACACCTTCCTCTATTTCCACGATGCGGACCGTATCTGGCTCCTTATTTCTTCCTCTAATACACCATCCTGTTGAATAAATGAACCATGATACCAGAATTAGTTTGTTTGTAGCTGGAATCTCTATTCCATTCATCTTCACACCTGATTCCTTCTCCCTCCGGTTCAACTACTGTACTTGTTTCTAAACACTATTAATTCTGCCGTTAAGTAGTTTTCCTTTAATTACCACATTCATCTGCCTAGAAGAATGCCAACATTTGACCTGCGAGAGTAAATGCAATTATGAGATTAAAAAGGGATGTCTTCCTTTAAAAGAGAGCTCTAATTAAATTATTGTGGCAATGAGTAACGACTTCGTTGCTTACATACGTATACTCATTATTCAAGACGCATCGTTGGTAGTCTCCACAAGCGCTTACTACGGCTCTCTCAAAGGTATATTAAGAAATTCCCCGCATCCACTCTATTTGCAGCCGCCTCTCGAATTTTAATTGGAATTTGAAATACTCGGGAGCAATAAAAGAGTGACCTTTCATTACGACATTGCTGACCCATTTTTGTTGTCCTCTGGAATGCTGGTCATAAATCATCTGTAATCCAAGTGACGTGCAAGCTCAAGTTAGTGCCATGAAGAGTATCATTATCATAACCATGTCATCTTAATTGAATTTCATTATTTTATACACAACGATATACTCCTTATAGCTTCAGGAACTACTGCAAAGTGTACACAATCAGGGCCCTAATCAGAATTATTGAAGTTGATTAGCATAGTATGTATCTAATAATTTATAGCGTGTCAAGGTGCTTAGCGCAGTAGCTTAGACACTGTCTTTCCACACTGAGGCTGAGATTCGGATTCTGGTCAATGTGGATTGAAATTTTCACGTGAGAAACCACATGGATTCAGTGAGGGCAGCCGGCCTTCAGAGTAAACCCTAAACCAAAATGAGCCCAAGTGAATTCAGTGACCACAGAAATACCTGGAATAAACTGAAGAAAATTTGTCCAGATCCTTGGAAGGGTGGTCGGATTAGTGGCATTCGGTTCTAAGGAAACCGGGTTCAGTTCTACCCGGAGTAGGTTAATTCCTCTAGCTCAAGTGTTGGCTGCCCGTGTTCGTCTTAGTACACATATTCATTTACATACGATACACCACACTATAAATCACCACAGAAACACTCAGTAGTGAATAGATCCCTCCACGTAGGGTTGGTGTCACGAAAGGCATCCGGCCGTAAAAATGGCCGAATAAATCCATACAAAGTACCAGTGCCAGGTTACTGAAAAAAAAAATGCGAAGAAGAAGAAGAATAAGAAGAAGAAGAAGAAGAAGAAGCGCGTACTAGTGCTGATATTTTATTTGGTAAGGCTGTTTCACTTCACATTTTTTCTCATTAAACCTATGATTAATTGGCCTGTCCCAGGGTTCTTTCACAACTACGCTTTATACGCTGATTATTTTCAGGGTAAAAATGGGTTCAAAAAGTGATCAAGAACGTCCAACTCAGTCTAAGTTTGTTGTATTGTTATATCCAGATCACTATTTACTAGTCGGAAAATTTACGTATCCATCAAGTATTTAAGGGGAAATGTTTTCTGCATATCACAAATAAAAATGTTATTGGTTCTACGTCTCACTATTTTCTTTTGCGGTTTTCGGAGGTGCCGATGTGCCTGAATTTTGGCCCGCAGGTGTTCTTTAACGCACCAGCAAATCTACCGACACGTGGCTGACGTATTTGAACACCTTCAAAAACCACCGGACTGAGCCAGGATCGAACCTGCCCAGTTGGGGTCATGAGGCTAGCGTATCAACCGTCTGAGCCACTCAGCCTGGCTTTCTTCATATCGACACCTTTTACGTAGTTCTGGAATCATTAATATTTCAAATTGTAAAATCGAATGTGTGTCATATCGAGTACAGAAGAACGCTGTTATTGAGATATCGGTTTCGGCGGCACCTCCTCTATAGCGCCACGTATTCCTCATAACCGTAGAGCTCGGACATTTCCCTTTTTACCTATTTGACTTTCTGCCCGAACATGTTGGCTCTTTATGGATAAATACGTTTGATTCTAATTGTCTGCAGACAGTTACCTTTTATGGAACCTATAAAAGCCTATTGTGAAAATTACAATCCATTTGAATAATAATAATAATAATAATAATAATAATAATAATAATAATAATAATAATAATAATAATAATAATAATAATAATAATAATAATAATAATAATAATAATAATAATAATAATAATAACCTCTAAATTCCACCGGCTCGATGGTGTAGGGGTAACTAGCCTGCCTCTTACCCGGACGCGTCGGGTTCGATTATCTGGATCTGAAGACTGGTCCGAGGTCCATTTAGCCTACGTGGTTACATTTGAGGAGCTATTGACGGCGAAAAAGCGGCCCCGGTCTAGAAAGCCAAAAATAACGGCCGAGATTATTCGCCGTGCTGACTACCCGATACCTGGCAATCTGCAGACCTTCTGGCTGAGCTGTGGTTGCTTGGTAGGTCGAGGCCCTTCAGAGCTCTTGCACCGTCGGTGGGGATACCTATATAACGTCTATCGGTATAGAGTACTTAATGGTACAGGTGGAAAGATCGCGAATATTTACTCTAAGAAAAGAGGAAGTTTTATGCTTTGAAAGCGGTAGCAACGTAACCCAAATGAGATATTCAAACATTCCCTATAGTTACAAACAATCAGGCTTTCTCATCTACAACTATGAAGTAAAGTATTACAGGGGCATTGTTTTATCTCTTCAGGGGATTGCCGCTCGCCCTGTCGCCTGCGCTGCGAGCCTCTCTCCCGCCAAGCACTTTGCCGTGATGCGGCCAGAGCTCGCCCGACACTGAGTCAGTGTTTTTTCGAAAAAAGGTTTTCTGTACTGTATGAAGGTATTATGTATATGCACATGCTAAAATAATGAAAATGGCATTGGAACAACACACTGAGCACTCAACACGTGAACACTTGACTAAACTGAACCTTACGCTGATAAAGCTCCCAGCAGACTGCATAGCAGAGGAGCTTGTAGCGCCGAGAAGCGCATCACGGCAAAGTGCCTAGCGGGAGACAAGCTTGCAACGCGGGCGACTGAATAGATTTTTTAAAAATGTTCCTGTGCTTGCAGCCAGAATTTCGTCACAATAACGCTGGCCGCCTTCTCTGTCCTTTTGTCTCGCAGGCTCTGTTGAGTTCCCTTTGTGATCACTATTTTTTAAAATTTGCTTTACATCGCACCGACACAGATAGGTGTTATGGCGACGATGGGATAGGAAAGGCCTAAGACTGGGAAGGAAACGGCCGTGGCCTTAATTAAGGAACAGCCCCAGCATTTGACTGGTGTGAAAATGGGAAACCACGGACAACCATATTCAGGGCTGTGGACAGTTGGATTCAAACCCACTTTCTCCCGGATGGAAGCTCACAGCTGCGCCCCCCAGACCGCACGGCCAACTCGCCCGGGGATCCGTAATTTGAAGACAAATGTTATCGTACAGTATCGAAAAGCTGGTCCCACATGAAATTGAGTCAATGTGTTGTAATTATGAATCAGAGCTTAATGTTCATGTAAAGGTTTATATTGTAGAAATATATCCTGAAAATTTACGTTAATACTACTCTCATATTTCCAACTTTTCGTGAATCTGCCCTCCCATAAGGCACAGCGCACCGTTACACTGGTTTTATAAATCCAGAGTGCCTCTCCGGTATGAAATAAAGAATATGTTTCTGTAACATTGGGAAAACCTATTTCATTCTTCTTATTAGTTTTACGCCCCACTAACTAGTTTTACGATTCTCAGCGACACTGAGGTGTCGAAATTTTGTCCTGTATGAGTACCTTTACGTGCCAATAGTTGGACTGACCACCTTCAAATATTACCGGACTGAGCTTCTATCCAACCCACAGACTTGGGGTGACCACACCTCACCTCGCAATCTGCAAGCCTTCCAGATAAGCAGCGGGCACTTGGTGAGCCAAGATCTATCACGCTGTAGCGTTATTATGTTTGATTTTTGGTTTATTATTCCCGGTCTCGGAAGCCAAGAATAACGGCCGAGAGGATTCGTCATACTGACCACACGGCACCTCGTAATCTGCAGGCCTTCAGACTGAGCAGCGGTCGCTTGGTAGGCCAAGGCCCTTCAAGGGCTGTAGTGCCATGGGGTTTGTATGTTTTTTTGGCTTATTATTATTATTATTATTATTATTATTATTATTATTATTATATTATTATTATTGTTGCTGTTGTTGTATTAACGCAATGTGACTATTAATCAAGCACATTTGTAGTTTTTCGTGACTTGATATAATGGTCATAAGGAAATTACTCGGAATTTGAACCATAGGGACACAAATGTTTATTTCAATAATCCCTTATACATTGACCCGGATTCGAATTACTGCCTTCTTGGTGAGCAACATGACTTAATTGTGTCGTCAGTACCGAGGTGCGTTTATCTTACACTGGGCCAGGACATACCAGGGCTGTGCAGAAGTTTATCTTACGCATTTTATGTAATCAGAAGTGCTTTCAATGATTAGGTTACTAAATCTGTAAACCCACGTTATTGTGTTCTTCGTAATACGGGCATGTTTTAATTAGGTTAAGTTTAGAAATACATTGATCGATGAATTTTACACCATTCCAACATCTCCAAGGAGATTAATTTACAAACCATAGAAACCCAAAAAAGTGATCATTAAATCAGAATTGACGTACCTTTCGAATTGAAACAGCATTTCTATCTTTTTCTTTTTCCACGGCATACGTCAAGAGAGGAAAATAAAGGAGATGGTGCTCGCAAAGAATTAAACTCCGCGTCTGGAAACAGAAGCAGTTTTCCCTGGAGGTGGACAGCACATCGCTGTGTTCTTGTGTCTTGTTAGTTCAGAACTGCCATAGTACAAAGGTTGGGCGGTAAAAGGTAATAGAAAAAAAAAAAGAGCACTGCAAGTTCAAGAAGTTTGTTCGTCCCCAGGTATTTGAAGCTAGCCTCAGTATACTGCTGCTTCTGATCGAGACAATGCATGTTCAACAGCGAGTCAACCAAGCAGTACGAACATGTTCACTACTACTTATAAAGCTCATTTTTATCCCATATTGGCATCAACTCAACTAAGGTTTAGGTCGAAGGAAGAAACCCACCTTCCAATACTTATTTGCTTTTTATGGCTAGTCTATGTAATCACAAATATATTTCAGCTTAATATCTAGTTAAATGATTAAAAAAGTACATGTTTCGTTCCTGATTTGGTATATTCTCAGTTAAAAATGTGTAAACATACAAAATTGCCGCATATGAAATAAAAACACTGATGATGATGATGATGATGATGATAATAAGATAAAATGTTCCTTCTTGTTGAGATAAAACACTCAACAAGTTACTGTTCAAATTTGTGATAAATCTGTATGTAAGAGATCCTAGAAAGTGATCCTTTTTCAAAATGCTGGAGAAGTTGCTATAGTATTCTATTATTTTCTTCTTCTGTTTACCCTCCAGGGTCGGTTTTTCCCTCGGACTCAGCGAGGGATTCCACCTCTACCGTCTCAAGGGTAGTGTCCTGGAGCTTTAGAGTCTGGGTTGGGGATACAACTGGGGAGGATGACCAGTACCTCGCCCAGGTGGCCTCACCTGCTATGGTGAACAGGTGCCTTGCGGGGAGATGGGAAGATTGGAAGGGATAGGCAAGGGAGAGGGAAGGAAGCGGCCGTGGCCTTAAGTTGGGTACCATCCCGGCATTTGCCTGAAGGAGAAGTGGGAAACCAGGGAAAACCTCTCTCAGGATGGTTGAGGTGGGAATCGAACCCACCTCTACTCAGTTGACCTCCCGATGCTGAGTGGACCCCGTTCCAGTCTTCGTACCACTTCTCAAATTTCTTGACAGAGCCGGGAATCGAACCCGAGCCTCCGGGGGTGGCAGCTAATCACACTAACCACTACACCACAGAGGCGGCCTATAATGTACTTCAAATCCTTTGATATAAAGTTTTAAAGTGTTGAAGTGAGTCTTCCGGCCGGTCCCGCTTTGTTTACTTCCATTACGTCATCAGCTGACTGAGTATGTATCAAGATTTCAACTAACTTCATTTATTTTAAAGGAGTTCATCCCCCTCCCCCCCATACAAGGTGTTTTAAAATTTAAGTCTATCCTCATCTGCAAGACATTTAAATGACATAATAGAATATTGTAGATGTATAGGTGTGCAGTATCTTCCAGAATAGCTCTCAACCAAACTTAGTACAAATACGAATTACTATTCTCGAAATATACACTGGAGGGGAAAAACACCCCTAACAATCCTAGGGGAGAGAAAGACACACAAATTTTATCGAAAGCGACCAATATTAGCGTCGAAAAAATACCTTCCGCGACAACTGAGATGTATATTGTGACCCTCTGAATGCCGTCTAAGTACCAGTTCAGCTGTACAGGCATGATTGGTGATAAGGCAAAAGTAAGAACTGATTGAGATTAGCTTAATTAACGAGAAACAAAATAGTCTCTAAACAAAACTTGAAATTAAACACACAACAATAACTTTTAAACTACAAAATAGTTCTTAAAATATCAATCAACGACACAGTAAAGATATCTACGAAAATACCCTTCACACATATTTCATCATCATTAGTTGTTGTGCTCGTTACCGAGGGTCGTGACCTCATAACTCTATTATTTCCGAGATGTCTCCATCCCGAGCGGTTTTCACATTTCTTTAATATGATCTGAAGTAGTTGACCAGTGATATTCTTCGTCTGATCTATCCATCTACTTGCTGTTCTTCCTCGTGGTCTACTGCCTTCAATTTTGCCTTGCAAAATGCCCTTTTCCAAGTTCTCTCCGTCTCGTCTTAAAATGTGGCCAAGGAACTGGAGGTAACACTCACTCACACGGGAAGATAGGCGTTTCTTGACGCAGAGTTCGTCCAGAATGGAAACGTTAGTTCTTCTTTCTGACCAGGGTACACGTAGCATTCTCCGCCAACACCACATCTCAAATCAGTCCCTAGGACAATCCCTGCTGAACAGGTGGGTGCACAAACGGTGTAAGTCTGTTATAATAAGCTTGGATAGACTACCCATACTGTATAAAGACTCATTGCCTGTATTTGTGGAAAAGAAAGCTAATCTGCTAGACATGTGTCGATACATTCCTGAAAGATATCGAGGTTTTTATGAGAACCTAAAGACAAAGTGAAGTGACAATGTAATGTTTCTTCATCATTCCAAAACATTCTCGCAACGATATTGCTGGTATTCAGTGAATTCTGTTAAACAATGAGAAGCTCTAACAAATGGTAATGCAGATTAGAAGTGTGGTTTCTGTTTCATTATTTTTATACAGAATAAAAACAATAAATGATATTAAAAGCTATAAATATTTTCAGTAGTGTAAACGTTGTAACCCGCACAAATGTGCTACTTCCGTTACAGTTACAACATTTTTGCACGGACGTCCAAGGATCATCTCTTATATCTTGACTTTTAAGTCTCACATTGTCAAAATTATTATGCATTAATAACTAGTGAACTCATTTAAACTAATTGTCAGTGGTAGAGTAAGTATTCACAAATAATTCGCTTGTATATTTGTTTTTCTTTTCTCATGAAAAATTTGCATTTTGAGGGTTACAACGTTTTTTCCGGCAGGTATTCAACTACCATTAGTTTGGTCTTTTGATGTTTATCTCTAGACCACACTGAAGATTAGTGTACTTCACCCTTGTAAGCAGGTCATAAAGTTCCTCTTCACTACCAGCGATGAGGGAAGTGTCACCTGCAAAGCGCAGGTTATATGAATTTTTCTGCCACCAACCGATATTCCACCATTCCAGCCAATGAGAGCTCTTTTGATGACACACTATGCATAGATGTTGTAGAGTTGAGGTGATAATAATGACATATGGCCTCCGGAGAGGCCTGGTGCAGGTCTTTTTTCTAGTAGAAGGCCTATTAGGCGACCTGCATGTTTGTGAAGATAAGGGCCATACCTAGGATGATTTCCAATGTTGAATACACCACACACACCCAGCCCCCGAGCCATTGGAATTAACCAATTAAGGTTAAAATCCCCGGCCTGGAATCGAACCCGGGACCCTCTGAACCGAAGGCCAGTACGCTGACCATTCAGCCAACGAGTCGGATATTTTGTGATGTTTGGAACATCACAGCATGTACTAAATTATTGATCTGTGTAATTAATTGAAAAAATATATATATATATATATTTAATCAGTCGTAGACCATTTTTAAATTATTATGTATATATACACTTAAGAAAATGGAAATTGCAACACCATTAAAACATCGGTCGTTTGTGTTGATTTTCAAGATATGGAACGATGCCATGTAGGTATGTAAACGATCAAAGTTTCAGATCCATTGGATTGTTGCTACAGGTCTCCCCACGTGATTGGTCGCGGAGGAATCAACTCCAGTATACAGACTCTGGTGTAGCGTAGTTGACTTGCAGTCTGTGCAGTGAAGTGTTCCCCGTCAACCATGCCCCGACGACAGAGAAGAGCACGCTATCAACAATTGTCGCCGTTTGAGAGGGCTCGGATAATTAGGCTGTGTGAGGCTGGATTATCGCTAAGGACTGTCGCTGCACGTGTAGGCCGACAGGCATCTACGGTACAACGTGTATGGCAGCAGTGGTCAAAGAAGGTATCCAAACTCGTAGACCTGGCACAGGCCCAGCGCGACGAACAGCTGTGAGAGACGATCGCCGCATCATTTGGATGGCCCGGGTGGAACCCCATGCAACAGCAACGCAGCTGTGGCACCCCACGTTACACAACAAACGGTTGGTAATCGCCTGCGTGCAGCTGGCTTACGAGCCCGTGTCCCTGAAGAAGGTGTTCCATTAACCCCACAACAGCGACATGTAAGGCTGGCCTGGTGTCGAGAAATATCGACGTGGGTCGACGAATGGCATAGGGTCGTCTTTAGTGATGAATTGCGCTTCTGTCTTACCCGCAGTGATCGCCGGAATCGTGTGCGCCGACGTACTGGGGAGAGGGGCCGCCCAGATCTTATTGTCGAGAGGCACACAGGGCAAACACCAAGCATTATGGTCTGGGGAGCTATTGGCTTTAATGTGAAATCACAATTAGTGCTTGTTGAGGGCACTATGACTGCTCGACAGTACGTTGATTGGGTACTCAATCCACTGGTTGTCCCTATGATGGCGAACGTTGCTAATGGGATGTTTCAGCAGGACAATGCCCGCGTTCACACTGCACGCATCTCCAGAGAATCTCTCCACGACATCACAACCTTAGAATGGCCCGCCAGATTCCCGGACCTCAGTCCTATTGAGCATGTGTGGGACATGATGGGTCGACAACTGGCCAACCGTCCTCAGCCACCCACAACTCTGGAACAACTGACCCGTGCAGTGCAGCAAGCATGAGCCAAAATTCCTCAGGAAGCGATCCAGGGTCTTACTGACTCCATGCCTCGACGAATTCATCAATGTATTGCAGCTCGTGGTGGGCACATCCTGTATTAATTGTTGTACAAACTTGCGGTCAGAGGTACCTGAAAGTATAATCATCGAATCACAACCGAACACTCGTCCTGCATGTTCAATTGCAGCAATGTAGCACCACTCCTTCAGGTGTTGCAATTTCCATTTTCTTCAGTGTATATAGGGTTTGAGTCATCCATTTCACATCATCATTTCTTTTCTTTTCTTTGTATCGCAGCTATAACGTATTCTCAACGAACGACTTATTGAGTAAAGTATTTCAACATCATTCGTATTAATAGCTTGCTGTAAATTTTCCAACAGCCGAAGTCAAGTGACTGGAGTCAGCAGGCTAACTTCAGCCCAATACCAGGAAATGTACTTCATCAAGCTTACGAGAGATCTTACCCTCTCCACACTCTGAGGAGACAGTTAAAGCCTTGGTAATGTCTACTTTTCGAAGTTCAACCTATGTGAATGGACGTAATGAAGCAACATGATGGATTCACAGCAATACATAAGAGAAGGGATAGTACATGAGATCTTACTGGACCATGTGATAGAGTTGAGGGCGGGAGAGGACACTCGGACACTCTTACTCTGACTTACAACTACTGAGAAGAACGATTCAACAATTCTAATATATCATCGGAGGAGGGCTGTACGTCTGGACATCGGAGAAGATCTTAGTTCACTTCCCATCTGAGTAGTGTGCTACTCAAACTTTATTCTCATTGAGACCTGTTATCACAATGACGAGAGTTAAAGTCGACGGGAGTCCGGTTTTGAATGGTATAGGGCAGGAGAGATTTTGTTACGAATTTAGTTACGCTACTGTTCCGTAATACGGAAGTGTATTCTCTCCATGAACGTAACCCGTGGTGGTTTTGGTATTAATTTTTTTTGCTAGATGCTTTACGTCGCTCAGACACAGATAGGTCTTATGGCGACGCTATGAAATTAGGACTTATTACGACTTTATGTAAGGAGTAAAGTAGGAAGTGATAAAGACAGGAGAGTCGTAGTACAGCTAGTGTACTATGCATAAAGCAGAAGTAGGACTGGAATCCACAACAAGAGATGACGCTGCCTGTACGAGAGGTCCATCAAACATCAGCTGCTACATAGACTGTATCTAGATAACAGAGTCTACAAATGGTGAGCTAATGGCATAAATTACTGCATGCCTTCGCGTAACAGTTCATTTTCATAGAGTTTATTTCATTCATTTTTCTTTTGCTTCCGTTAATTCAGATTCCGTTAATACGCCGTTACGTCACGTTTTTCATACTAATAAATAGCTGTTTTAATTTGTATTTTCTGAAATTATTATTAATTATCCTTAACTTCCAAGTTAGTGTACTTAATGGTTAGTGTTCCGTCACCCCACCCCTGGGAGTCTTTAGAGTCTCATTACGTATTATTATTATTATTATTATTATTATTATTATTATTATTATTATTATTATTATTAATTATCAACTATCGTTTTCAAGCAATAAGCTTGAAGGCTGGCGCCCATGGGATATTGTTTATGGAGAAACAATGATATATTACTTATTTATATTAACATTAAGGTGACCCGCCACGTCCCAATTTTGTCACACATCTGTGGGCAAGAGTGGGTACGTCACAACTTGTTACATTGAAAATGCCTGAGAGATCGTCATCCACCTTTATCGTTGTTGCGTGGCTTTTGTACAGACCTCTCAATAGCGATATTAAATGCAGTGGAACCACATATTCCTTTAGCACCTGCCATAACTTGTCCCACATAACACAATCAAAGGCCTTTATGTAGTCCAGGAAGCAAATAAAGGCAAGGACACAAAACTCGCGACATATCTCAATTAACTGTTTCATGTTCAGGATAGATATGTAATAAAATATCTGAAAGGAAATAATCAATAAAGTTCCCGGACAGCGCCGTGTGATACTGCTAGTGTGTTATAATATCCAACTATGATTGCATTTATCACTGTGCCCTCTACCACTAAAGCAGGGGCATTCCAGACATACTTACGAGTAAATAATACAAACGCGTATCTGATAACTAATACTAAAATGTTTTCATTCCTCCCTGAAGGGGGAGGTGGGCCACTTAGACAGTGACACTGTTTCTCAGGCCAGGAGATTTGCGAAGAATGTGAGAGAGTTGGCGGCCGTGGCCTAAACTAGAAATTGTCCCAGCATTCGCCTTAGTGTAGGGTAAAGGGAAACTACTGAAAACCATTCTCAGAGCAGACGACGGTGGGGACCAGCTCTTCTCCGCAGAAGCGTATAGTCAAGGCAGAGCCGCCACCACCCCTCCTCTGCTCGGTTGGTCGGTCGGAGTGCACAGCTGTCGGACTAGCCGAAGCCCACTCTGCAACCGCCGACGATCTGTTAACTTTGCTTCAAGCTATAACTGCAAAAATGTATGTATACGATCTACGAGAATTTTCAAATAGATAAATAAATCTTTATAAGAAATACCTGGTGACAATATATAGGCACACAACGTAAATAAAAGTATTAATATTCATAAAACACCTGCAATGGTTTAATCAGAAATTGCGAAATGAACCAGCATAGTGGAATATAGCATGAAGAATATATTCGCACTGCTCAGGTCAGTAACCGGCTTCGGAGAAGTTTCTCCTTCGATGTTGTTTTCTTTCTGAATTTTACACAGGGTTGTAAGAGAAGGATGTATTCTGATTAGCTTTAGTAATAATGTAACAGGCTTTACGTCCCACTAACTACATTTTCGGTTTTCGGAGACGCCGAGGTGCCGGAATTTGTCCCTCAAGAGATTTTTACGTGCCAGTAAATCTACCGACACGAGGTTAACATATTTCAGCACATTCAAATACCACCGGACTGAGCCAGGAACGAACCTGCCAAGCTGGGCTCAGAAGGACAGTGTCCCACATCCGAGATGTTGTGAGAGTGTCTTTGCCATTACAGAGACGGATTTGAAGACGTACGTTTTTGTATTAGTTTTGAATGATAAATGTTATGGCATGTAATAACCCATTAGTTCCGTATTTCATGACTGAGAGGAATTTAATCAGAATAACTTATCAAGATTAATTCAAAATAACTCAGCTAACTGTACCATGCAACACTCAAGCCATTGTATCTGGCATAGCACTGCAATCTCGCGCTCGGTAACGTCAGGCGCATCAGCCAATAACAACGCAGCCCTCCGGAATGGCCTACCTGACCTGTGAGTTATTCTAGTTACTTTAGTAAAACCCCAATTTCAAGAAATGCATCTCTTGCGAATGACAGTTGTGTATATGTACCGGCTGTGAAATTCACTACCTCATTTCTATCCATATCGGTGGGAGTACGTTATTTTACAACCGAAAACGGTTGTCTGCGCGCAATTGTTCCGACGACAAACGATGTCTAATAGCAACTGTTTTGCACAGCACTAGCCAGCAGTGAGTCCGTAACAGAAATCCATTGAGAACGTGTGGGTCATGCTTGACAGACATGTTCCTGGTCGTTCTGTTGCACCTTACACTCTCAAGGACCATTCTTCACTTCGTAATTCTATTATTATTATTATTATTATTATTATTATTATATTATTATTATTATTATTATTATTATTATCATTATGTCCGACTCGTTGGCTGAATGGTCAGCGTACTGGCCTTCGGTTCAGAGGGTCCCGGGTTCGATTCCCGGCCCGGTCGGGGATTTTAACCTTGATTGGTTAATTCCAATGGCCCTGGGGCTGGGTGTTTGTGCTGTCCCAACATCCCTGCAACTCACACACCACACATAACACTATCCTCCACCACAACAACACGCAGTTACCTACACATGGCAGATGCCGCCCACCCTCATCGGAGGGTCTGCCTTACAAGGGCTGCACTCGGCTATAAATAGTCACACGAAATTATTATTATTATTATTATTATTATTATTATTATTATTATTATTATTATTATTATTATTATTATTATTATTATTCCGCTTTTCTCAAATCTTGGTTGGGTTGCAGATGCTGTATATTTGGACTGTCCCTAGTTTACTGCCAGATGTCCATCCGGAAGCCTACCTTGAGTAGAGAGATGTACATTATTCCCTGTTGTGTGTTTCTGTGGTGGTTGATATTTTGTGTGTATAGGAAGAGGTGTGTATTGAGACTAAAACGAACACCCAGTCACCAAGGTAGAGGAATTTACCAGTTAGGTAAAATTCCTCGACCCAGACGGGAATCGAACGCCGGGTGCTCTGAACCTGAAGAATGGGAACGGATACCGCATAGTGACATCCGTAAACTTGCACGGAGTATGTCGTGCAGGTGTCACGCTGTGATAAATCCTTAAGGAGAGCACATACGATACTAAAGCTGAGAAGAAAATCAAATGGCACCTTGTTTTTTTTTTATAGTGTTCGGGCATTAACATTTGTTTTGTAAAAATAAATAAGAAAGAAATGATGTTTCGAATGATATTTGTTGTGTAATTTATCTATAAAAATACAAGTATATCTGGTAGTATTGCTATTTATTATTTTTTATTCTATGTGCTATGGAATCCGTTCACAAATATGATGTGTTACATTAATTCCTTTAGACAGTGTGTATAAGAATGAGAACTCTGGTAGATATTTACGTACAAGTAAAAATGACAATAAGAAGTGAAATGTTAACTTGGTGGTGATGAAGTGTTGCTTGACGTGATTAGCGCGGTTGTTGAACTGCCCGCTTACCTCTAGAAGATCGAGATTCGAATCCACTCAAAATATTGGTTGCAATTTGAGTATATACAATAATTTTAGTATCATTAGTATAATTTATTTACCATTATCGTATTAACTGATTAGAAATTCCACTCACTGCAGAATATCTCCCACAGGAATCTGAGGTTAACGGAATATACCGGTCATAGGGCTGAATCGGATACGAGTGATGTGCAGCGGTCACAATATAGACCAATAAATATCACAGAGGAAGAATTCATGTACTATTTAACGCGAGACTCGTAAGTATTGATATTTGTTGAGGTTAACCTATTTTGTAATATCTCTGTGCTCAGCGTTCATTGCTACCACTGCATTGCAGTTGCACAAATAAACACGGAAAACCAACGGTCTTGTTTTGTTCTTGTTTACGGCACAGGCTATGCGAATGTGGACGTATGTACGTTCCAGCGTGGTTATCAACCAATATTGTTACACGTATGACTTACTACCTGGAAAACATACTGTGGTAGTAAGACGCCGCTAGAACCACTAGGGAAGGGGATGAAATATAATCCATATTAATAAATGGAAGTTAGTTTGGAGCGATCTATATGTACTGTACACTATACATAAATACATTAAGGCATGAAAATGAAAACAGACGTGAATTAGTAAGACACTTCCAGGCATCTTAAAAAACTTAAATTTTGTACCAGAGAAGTTGATGACTTCAGAATCCGTAGACAAATCTAAAATTCTCAAAATTATCTCAGGGGACACGCTGGGAATTTCAAATTTGCATAAGAACGCAGTCGCATATATATCCAAAACGATAACCTATCGGTTCAAGTTTCTTGAAAGTCCTCATTTTAACCCCCTCCCCCATATCAATATGGTGGCACAATCTGCCAGACGAGCTAGAACATTGAAATTTGGCAAAATTATAGCTTTTAGCCTGTAACCGATTGAAAAATTACGATATGTTTACAATTTTTAATTTTTACCCCGAAAAATATCGAAATATGGAGACAATTTTAATGACGGTGCAGACCTTCCTTTCGAGCTATTTGGCGGCTAAACGGTAAGTCGTATCACAAAACGGATGGCACAATCTCTGTTCAATTTTGAGTGATCAACAACTTTGGTCCTACGATTCTTTATCGTAGCTCTCTCTCTCTCTCTCTCACACACACTCTCTCTCTTACACGCTAGATATGGCTGTATTTCTCGGCTGAACGTAAATTTTGTGCTTTTTACACGTATATTTTATAGTTCGACACACTTATAAGAAATATATAATCATCAAATTTGGCACGCACATTGGCACGACCGATAGCCATATGCGAATCGAATTTCATAATACGAACTTTGACATAAGTATGTGAAATATAAGGTAAATTGTTAAAAATGCACCCAAATTGCACCCTATCGAAGTATCTAATTCAATGTAACCCATAAGTATGGGTGATATCAGCAAATGTCATAGGACCAACCATGTAGAACGATAAAAGGGGCGTCTTATGGTACAACCCGTTTGTCGATATGATGTACCGTTTAGGAGCAGTAAATTTCCAAATGAAGGCCTGCACTTATAAACGTGCCCATGCCTATCTTATCTTATCTTATCTTCTCTTCTTACTGTATGTTGTATGTATGTTGGGTATTCAGCCCGAAGGCTGGTTGGATCCTCAACAGGTTCACCATTAGCTGTCATAGATTGCCTAGGTGTCACTGAAGAGGCGTACTAGGGAAATTAGGAGTGAGGTAGTTTCCCGTTGCTTTCCTCACTGGACCAGAAGTTGCTATTGCATATCAGTCTGCCAAGCCCACTGAAATGCGTGCACCAACCGACCCTATGAGTGACATTTTCACACCATTCATAGCAGGGACTGGCTGCATAAGGAATGGCATTACTAGCGTCACTCATACCTCAGTCACTTTCATACTGTCAAAGCCAAGGATATGACTGAGACAGGTTAATGAAAGTAACAAATTTATTCTAGCCCATACCAGAAGACATAGCGCACTGTAAACACTACATATTGCCAGCAAATGCAGCTCTTCTTACTATACATAAAAATGGATGTGTGTGTAAATGACATCTCCTAAACCACTGGAGCTATTTCAACCAAACTTAGTACACTTATGACTTACTATCTGGAGACGAGCACTGTAGGATTAAGCCATCCGTAGCACCCGTAGGGGTGGATGGTCAGGGAAGATAGGTATAAAAATAATCGAAAATAGTGTCGAATCCACAGTTTTCGGGGTCGCTGAAATGAATGGTGACACTCCAGATATTTTAAAAGTCAAAGTCCAGCTCCCTTTTGGTGGAGGCCGAGGGGGCATTGAGATATAAAAATAATCGAAAATAGTGTCGAATACATAGTTTTCGGGGTCGCTGAGATGAATAGTAACACTCCCGATTTTTAAAAACTCAAATTTTAACTCCCTTTGGGGGGGGGGGGAGGGAAGAGTGAGATAAAATTCCGTATGTTGTTCTATATTTATTCACTGAAGTCGATTTGTAGCAATCTAGAGAGGGTGTGTCTGCCATTGCAAGTAATAATTTACAAATCGACAGTGACTGTCAGCAGGAGGGCGTCTGCTATTGTAATCAGTACTCCCCACATCGACCTTGACTGGCAGTAGGAATGGGGTCCTTCTCCAACTCCTGTGTACCATTGTAATGAATGATTAATTCCCTTCTCGATTTGAAGATAGGTCTAAAAATAATCGAAAATAGTGTCGAATCCACAGTTTTCGGGGTCGCTGAAATGAATGGTGACACTCCAGATATTTTAAAAGTCAAAAGACAAGAGAGCGTGAATTTTTTTTAAACTCCTTTACCCGATTCTGTTTGTCAGTAGGCAAGGGTGCTCCCCATTATAAACAAATTTACCCATCTAAAATGTGACTGACGTTACGCATAGTGGCGTGCTATTATAATGTAAACTCAGCAACTCGGTGTGACTGACAGTAAGCTGACTGGCATTAGGAAAATGGGTCTGTCATTATAATGATAGCAACATAACTCAATTTTGACTGGCAGTAGGGAAGGTGACTGCCATTAAAATAAAGATTCCTCAACTGTAATCTGTCTGAATGTAGAAAATGGGGCCTGCCATCGTAACGAATACTCCCCAAATCGATTGTGGCTGCGCACTAGGGAATGGGACCTGCCATTAAATGAATATTCCCAACTCCTTTGTGAATTGCAGTAGACAAGTGGATCTGCCGTTATCATCAAAATTCCGCAACTCGCACTTTACATTGGAAACAACGTATGTGGACCTCCCTATGCTGTTTCTCGGATAATGCCAAGAGACATGCAATTTAAAAAATCTTATGCACTTCATGTAGGGTACAGTAATTTACTTCGATATCCGTATACAATGTAGAATACCGTAGTGAACCACGGGTACATTTGCTAATAATAATAATAATAATAATAATAATAATAATAATAATAATAATAATAATAATAATAATAATAATAATAGAATTATGAAGTGAAGAAGGGCCGATGACCTAGATGTTAAGCCCCTTTAAACTACTACCAAGAACAAGCGAAGTGAAGAAAGTCAGCTTTGTGTTGTCCTTAGGTTCGAAACTCAGCTATAAATTCATAGTTTGTAGTGGTCGCATCTGAACATTGCCAAGAGATGCTGTTAAGAACTTCATCTTACATTTAATTCCAAAATATAAGAGGCCCATGCTTTTACACATACGAATAAAAAATGTAAACACCCATCAAATTGATTAGAACGTCTTGGGAAACGTAACTGGTAAAATATGATGAAGTTAATCATTTATACCCTACACTAATCAAGGCCTCATTTTTTCTTCTTATGTTTGGGTTTTAACATTGTACTAATATTATTACATTTCTGATGACGCACAGTGGGAAGAACGCTCAAAAAGACGTACAAGAGTCTAAATTCCACTAAATTTGCAGCAAAATTGAATCTTACATGAATCAGTAGATTTTTTTTTAAAGGTGGGTTCAATATGGCGTCTGTGCTTTGTTTGCGTAGTAAAATAATGTATTTGAAAAGCCGAAATAACATGCATATTTCTTCAAAATATGTAATCATTTAATATTGTCATGTTTATATAGATATCATAACAATAATAGAATAGTTTCAAAATGGCGACCTCAGTGCGGAAAGTAATGGTGTAAATGCTTAGAAAATTTACCAGATCTGAACATTTCATTCGAATGTAAAAAAGCAGTATAATAATTTGATCTAAGTATCATTATTTGACAATTTAAGCAATTGCAACAGCTGAAAGTGGTGGCTTTAAAATGACGTATTATATGAATAATTTTATAGCTGCGATTTTAATATTTAATCACAAAAAACCGTATGCAGTAGTTAACTGCATGAATTGAGGAGCCTTGCAAAAGTACACTAAGTGAAGACAATGTCAGCCTCAGATTCTTTTTTATAATTGGCTTTACGATGTATCGACACAGATAGGTCTTATGGCGACGATGGGATAGGGAAGGGCTAGGGGTGGGAAGGAAGGAAAGAAGGAAGGAACGAAGGAAGGAAGAAAGGAAGGAAGCGACCGTGGCCGTTCGCCTTAATTAAAGGTACAGCCCCAGCATTTGCCCGGTGCAAAAATGTGAAACCTCTGAAAAGCATCTTCAGGGCTGTCGATAGTGGGGTTCGAATCCACTATCTCCCGAATGCAAGCTCACAACTGCGCACATCTAACCACACGGCCAACTCGCTCGGTCACCTAAGGTAGAGCCCCAGTAATTACCAACTTATGCTCCCAAAGTGCGAGCCCCTGAGGTTTCCGTTTCAGACTCCCCTTGCGATAGACAGGAGCTACTGCTGATGTATTCCACAGGCAAGGTTAACGTAAATTATTACCTACACTGTATAAAAATTATTCTCTCTAGCCTTATCTCTAAGCCGAATAGAGCTACTAACATATTTGTAACAGATTAAGTGGCTACTGCATTCTCCCTCAGATTGCCAAATACAATACAATCGCACAATCGCACCTTTCATTTCCCTAATATTGCGTTTTTGTCACAAGTCAGGAAATTATAACTGTGCCATGGCCAGCTAGAAGGCGTAAGCAGTATTTCTTCACTGTGAGTTCTTTTTTGGTGTGGGGGGAGGGGGTGAAGACCCTGGCATTAAGGAAATTAAAAATTGGAAATTTCTTGAAACACTATCCATAACGACTGTAAACAAGCAATGACATCAACATGGGAAGGAAATACTGAGTTGTTTGATGGAAGATGCTGAAATTTTACATACTTTACTGCATAACTCTGTTTTGCTAAAGTATTATAAAATCTAAATAGGCAACTCACGAATTTTTAAAAGTTTCTTCTTTATTACGAAGAACTACTACTTTAATAAATATTCAAATCAATCAATCAATCAATCAATCAATCAATCAATCAATCAATACTGATCTGCAGTTACGGCAGTCGCTCAGATGGCAGATTCCCTATCTGTTGTTTTCTAGCCTTTTCTTAAATGTTTGCAAAGACATGGGAAATTTATTGAACTTCTCCCTTGATAAAGTATTCTAATCACTTTCTCCCCTTCCTATAAACTAATATTTGCCCCAATTTATCCTCTTGAATTCCAACTTTATCTTCGTACTGTGATCTTTCTTACTTTTAAAAACACCACTCAAACTTATTCGTCTACTAATATCATTCCATGCCATCTCTCCACTGACAGTTCGGAACATACCACTTAGTCGAACAGCTCGTCTCCTTTCCCCCAAGTCTTCCGAGTCCAAACTTTGCAACATTTTTGTAACACTACTCTTATGTCGTAAATCACCCAGAACAAATCTAACTGCTTTTTCTAGAACTTTTTCCCGTTCTTGTATCAAGTCATCCTGTTGACGGTCCCATACACTGGAACCATACTCTAGTTGGGTCTTAACAGACATTTGTATGTCATCTCCTTTACTTCCTTACCGCAACCTGTAACTACCCTCATAACCATGTGCAGAGACATGTACCCTTTAATTACAATCCCATTTATGGTATTACCCCAATGAAGATCTCTCCTTATATTAACATTTAGGTACTTACAATGTATAAGTGTGCATTTATTTTAAAAAATAGACCTTCAAAATAATAAAGAACAGGTAGATGCGTTGAATGTTTCTCAATATACTAAAAGTTATAAAAGTAATCCATTTTCAGACAATACAGACAATATAATCAGTAAGCCTACTGAAGTAACAAGCATGCTCTGGACATCAAACAGTACTTTTTGAATGTTTCCAGAAACTTGCCACTGCAACAACAATGGATGCAGCAAAATGGAGCTACAGCCCACACTGCGAGGAGATCACTTGCCCTTCTACAACAACACTTAGGAGGTTGCTTAACTACTACTACCAAAATATTTTCATTCCTCCCCGGAAGGGGAACGCGGGCCGCTTAGACGGTGACGCCGTCTCTCAGGCCGGGAGATTTGTTACGGCGAAGGAGATGCTCGGAAAAGGTGAGGGGGTTGGCGGCCGTGGCCTATAATAGGAACTGTACCGACATTCGCCTTAGTGCAGGAGAATGGAAAACCACAGAAAACCATTCTCAGGGCAGCCGACGGTTGGGGCCAGCCATGAGGTCCAGTCCTGTCCCGTCTCACGAATGCAGAGGCGTAGAGCCACGGTAGAGTCGTGGCCACCCCTCCTCTGCTCAGTTGGCCGGACAGAGTGCAGAGCTGTCGGTCCATGGACCAGCCGTGGCCGCTTATGGGCCGAGACCCACTCTGCATCTACCGACTGGATTGCTTAATTTCGCACTCCCGCATCTCACGTCCATAGATGTCTACATATAGGGCATGCTAAAAGAACTAATTTCCCGGTCAGATGCTAAAAGAATTAATTTCCCGGTCAGATACGCACCTACGAATGCTCTCAAATTAAGCGAGAAGATAGTTATTTCTTGGGTTCTTGCACAACCTGCATTCAACAACATGTTCAATGATCTACTGACCGTTATGAACAATGCGTGAGACGTGTGGGTGCACACGTTGAACACATGCTGTACCGACGCAGTTAGACACGTTATGCCATCTCACCTTGCCTGTTACAACAACACATCTTAATGTTCAGAGCTGTTTGTAATTTCAGCACTGTTTATTTTGCTACATTCTGTAGTCATTTATGTCACTACGGTCGAAGAACGAAAATATAAAATTTTCACCTTGGCGGACTGAGTGGCTCAGACGGTTGAGGCGCTGGCCTTTTGACCCCAACTTGGCGGGTTCGATCCTGGTTCAGTCCGGTGGTATTTGAAGCTCTGAGCTTGCATCCGGGGGATGGTGGTTTCGAACCCCACTGTTGGCAGCCCTGAAGATGGTTTTCCGTGGTTTCCCATTTCCACACCAGACAAATACTGGTGCTGTACCTTAATTAAAGCCACGGCCGTTTCTTTCCTATTCCTAAGCCTTTCCTATCCCATCGTCGCCATAAGACCTATCTGTGTCGGTGCGACGTAAATCAAATAGCAACAAAAATTACGTCAACTTCCTGTCGGTAGATTTACTGGCAAGTAAAAGAACTTCTGCGGGACAACATTCCGGTCCCTCGCCGTCTCCGAAAACTGTAAAAGTAGTTAGTGGGACGTAAAGCCAATAACATTATTATTGAAATTCAACTTACTGCAGAAAAAGTTAAAAAAAGCTGACGATGCATGCAAGAATATCTGCAAGATTGGCTGGCAATCAAATCTGATGGAGTTTATCTAACACGTGGTACTAAGCATTATTTACCAAGCGAGTTGGTTACATGGTTTGAGTCACGTAGCTGTGAGGTTGCATTCGAAAGATGGTATACTCAAACTCCGCCGTCTCCCGTTTTCACACCAGGCAAATGCAAAGCGGTCACGTCACGGTCTCTCCTTTCCCAATCCTAGCCCTTTCCTATTCTATCGTCGCCATAACATTCGACTGCTGTCAGTACGACGTAAAACCAATAGCAATTATTATCTATAAGAGCTGTATTCATGCCCTTGGCTGATTTCTCCTCCCGTAACTCAGACTGTAGTATGTATTTTCGCTAGTACACACGTACAGTTCGCGGATGTGTGTACACTTGGCACCGCACCACATAATGCAAACAGTTGTCTCTCTCTGATGCGATATCTGTTGCTCTGTCTGTACTGCACTGACCAAACCACAAGTTATTCTCCGGAGACAGCTGCCTCACCAACGTCAGACCTGCGGTGAAACACACTGTTTGACTATATAATACCGACTCTAATGCAGGTGGATGAACAGCTGACAAGACATTCTTAACTGACATTGGTTTAGTCTTGGAAATGCTATTTTTTTTACGTACTCGCTGCATTTCTTTCCCAGCTCAAATGCATTCGATCGTCTGTCATTTTGACCAAGTGAAACTCTGACTTCTTTTTCATTAAAGTTTCTCTCTCTTAATTTAAACCTTCCAATCATTTCAGCAAAACTCCGCCATTGCCGGTCCCAAGCCCGGATTAGAAAGGAGGAATGAGAAGTCCTCAACGGCATCCAAGGCGCAATGCACACAGAGAAGACGTGGCTCGGACATCGGGCAGTGACGCAGCTTTTATTCAAGTCCCTTCCATTTAAACAAATGTGTCAACGCACACAACTGTGACGCGTCGCGGGCACGCCACTACGAAGCCAGCGCAAGCACTTTTCTAGTCTGGAGTGGCCCTTAGAAAGCGACACGTGGCGTACGACGTCAGTGAAAATTGGAGTGTAAGCTATAAAGGACTACAAAAAATTCGCGACAATTTGGAATTTAATATTGAATTTTGTGAAGAAATCGAAAAGTATCCAACATTATACGACTTCAAGCACTCAGATTATTGTAATAGAAGTGTACAGGACAAAGCATGGAAAACGATTGCAAGGAAATTAAACGTCGAATATGTAAAACTTCCTTCCTTTTTCAACCACAAAGGTTGCACCCAACACTTCGCCATTCTTTGAATACCGCCGAGTTGTTTGAAGAAGACATTATTAAGTGTCGCTCTGGTTTTCGACTCATCTGTATGCTTTGCTCACGTCGCTTCCTCGCCACGTCTCCTCTGTGTGCATTGCGCCTAAGGTGGGAAACCAATGGTCCGGTACGGCGAAGGTGGCGGAAAGGGCAATCTGCAGACGAGGTAAAACGGCAAGAACCCACTGTTTTGCTTGGAGAAGAGGGATCTTCAGAAGGCTACAGGACCCACCCTGACATCAATGGGCAGCTATCCAAGAAGTCTGTGAGGTGCGACCCCAGAAGGTTGTGCGTAGTGTTAGCTACTCTACCACGGAAACAATAATTTGCTACGAAGACTGCATGAAGGAAGAAAATCCGGGCTGATTTACTTGGTACTAGACCTTTGCCTGGACATGCAAAGGATTTTTGATTGGAACCTGGAATGTCCTCAGCTTGCGCCGGATTGGGGTTTTTTCAAATTTAACTAGTGGAGAAGTCAAGAACGGCCGAAAAAGCGCTGGCTGGACGATGTCAAGGAGGACCTCAGGGCACTTGACGCCAGATATTGGAGAAGGCGCGCACAGGACAGAGAAGATTGGAAGACAGTGGACTGTGGAGCAGGTCAAGGTCCTTCATGGACTGTAGCTCCGCGGGTAGGATAAGGTACGGGAAGAAATAATTTCAGCAAACTGTGAACAATAAGCCTCCCATTAGTCCAATCCCTCATCCACGTCGTGGGAGGTGGGCAAGGGCATGAAGTCGGGGATTGTATGTAGGGGTGATGTACAGCCGGGACTGTATGTGCCCCAGGACCGCTACGATAGCTGTGAAAGCCCTTCAGGAACCATGAAAAGTGACGGCTAACGGGGCTCTGGTGAAGTCCTCAGTGGCAGATGCGGCGGAGGAGGAGACCTTTGGAACGGCAAAACTGGCAGACGAGGCAACCCTTTTCCCGTGATATTGAAGAAATGGGGGAAACCACTGCCTTGTGTTGAAGAGAGATCTTCAAAGCCTAAGGTGGACAACTCCTACAGAAAACGGCAGGCTTGGAGGCTCACGTGGTAGCCCCAACACCAAGCTCGGGTGCTGCGGGCTAATAACTTGCACATCTTAAATCCACTTCTTAACGAAACTGAAGCGAAACGAAAACTGATGGATACCTTGATGACGAACTTTGGCCCAAAACGGAAAATGAGAATTGGTTGTTGGAATGTTATAACTTTGACAGAGGAAGGTAAACTAAAGCAGGTTGAGAAAGAGATGCAAAATTATGGCTTGGAAATTCTTGGCTTAAGTGAGGTGCGGTGATGCGATTTTGATGATAATGATGCTTGTTGTTTAAAGGGGCCTAACATCGAGGTCATCGGCCCCTAATGGTACGAAATGAAATAACAACAAAAAGTTCATAATCATCCACTGACCAAAATAAAAAAAATGTCATGAAGTATAATGGATGGACATGAACCCGAAAAAACACAAGAAACAAGCAAACAAAATCAGTGGATTCGACTCAAGATAGATCATTAATAATGGTATTACTGACCAAGGGACCACTTATAAAGCACAACCCGGAGTCGAGGGTGCTTGATATCTAAAGGGGTCGAAAATTCAGGTCTAGGGCCCCTCAGAACGGTACATGTCGCGAGTAAAGTAGAACCATGGTACTCGTCATGCTGTGGTACTAATCAAAAGTAGCATAGAGTCACGGTGTCCCACACAAGATGGTACTACTTACAAGTATTGTACTTCGTACAGGTAACTCAGACCTATGGCGTTTCTCACACAATGGCGCCACTCATAGCCAACGCAAACCGATGAGGTTCCTCACCTAGGTGCACTAACCACAGGCAACGCAAGCCCACGGTGTCGCTCATATAGTGGTACAACTCACAGGCAACGCCCAGACCCGCGGTGTTGCTCACGGGTGAGGGATACTGGAAAACCCATAGATTCACCCCCCCCCCCTGTTGCTACTAAACACAAACCTATTTCGTACGTAATATAGTGGCACAACTCGCAAGTAAAGGCGACTCATGGTGTTCCCCGCGTGATGGTAATAATCAAAAGTAGTTTCATGGTTCTAAGAAAATCATCCTTTGATCGCCTCTTTTAGTCGCCTCTCACGACAGGCAGGGGATACCGTGGATGTATTTTTCGTCTGCGTCTCCCACCCACAGGGGGTAGAGAGAGAAGAAAAGAAGAAGAAAGAAGGGATCCCTCACTTCGAAAAATGAAGTAACGGACGAAGAAAGGCAAGGGCCACGAAGGGCGTTGAAGTGAAAGACTCCCTAGGCCTCGAATGCTCTAATACCGTCGGGGTCGGAAAAGAACAAGAGTTGACCAAGGGAGGTCGGACAAGATAGACGAAAGTGAGGCGCCTGCCACAAGTAAGTGGAAGCAATGCCAAGACTCAGCTAAGGGCCCCGTGGTCGGCAATCCACACTTCCAAGTTGAGAGCCTTTTAGTCGCCTCTTACGACAGGCAGGGGATACCACGGGTGTGCGATTTTGGAGAGATCATGACGCAAAATGGGAATACATTTATTTATTTTGGATCGGCTGTGGAGGATCCTGAACGGAGAAATGGAGTGGGTATGTTTCTGAATAGGACATCCAAGAACAGTTTATTTGTATCGATTCCCATCTCAGACAGAATGATGACAGCTAGATTTCAGGTAAAATTCGAAATGTAACAATAGTAGTGTGTTATGCAACAATAGAAGTATCTGACGCCGACATGAAGGATCAATTTTACCATCAGTTGAATGAAACTGAAGAATAAAGAGATATTGCTATTATCATGGGTGATATCAATGCGAAGATTGGATCAAATAATGAGGGATAGGGAAACACGGATTAAATTAAATGAATGATAATGGAGAGAGATAAATTTGTGTGCCAGCCAGGAAATGGTGATTGGAGGGACAATCTTTCCTCACAAGGTGTCATAAGGTTACATAGGTATCGCCAGATCACAAAATGGAAAATCAGATCGACCATTTAGCTATTAGCAAGGAATTTAGAAGATCTTTGACAGATGTGAGGAATAGAAGAGGAGCCAACGTTGGTAGTGATCATCATCTAGTAGTAGCCGAGTTTAAATTGAAAGTAAAGGCTGCATCGAAGAAGTTTGCAACTAGAAAAGGAGGTTCAACATACAAAGGTTAAATAGTGAAAAGAGGAGGAAAGAATTTAACTTCGTCTGGAGTTGAAAAATCGGTTTGAAATCCTTTCAAATCGCGAAAGAGTGGGAGAGTTGAAAGAACTTGGGAAAATAAGAACACGTGTGAAAAAGTAATAGGTTATAGGAGCTACCAACAGAAAGACTGGATATCTGAGGAAATATGGGATTTCATTGGAAAACAAGAAGAGGTAAAGGCTATAGTAAACCAATGCAGAACAAGACGGCAGAAGTCAGAAGCCCAAAGGACATATTCAGAAATTGACTAACTGGTTAAAAGGAGTGTGAGAAGCGATAAAAGGAGATGGATTGACCAGGAGGCATAAATTGCAGCGGAATCTGAGAGAAGAAGAAAGTTGTTAAGAGGAGGTTATAGGAAGCGTAAACCAGTGAGGGACAAGCAAGGAAATATGTTGTTATCACAAGAAGAATCATTGAGAAATTAGCAAGAGTATTTTTCAGAAATTTTAAACAAAGTTGATGGAAATGAGCAGGAAATTCAATAAGAAGTAAATGAAGGCTTAGATAATGAAGACTCAAGAATAAAGCTAGGTCCCACCACAAGGCATGAAGTTAGGTTATCATTGAAACAATTAAAGAATGGTAAAGCAGCAGATATAGATAATATAGATCCAGAAATACTAAAATTGGATGAAGAGGCCACCATTAATTTCTGCTACCATTACTGGGGAAAATATAGAAAGAAGGGAAAATTCCAGCTGATAGGAGGGAGGGCTTGATTGTGAGACTTCCCAAAAAAAAGGTGACGCCACAGTCTGTAAAAATTGGAGAGGATTAACACTACTGAGCATAACAAGTAAACTTCTCTCTAGAATAATTCTAAACAGAGTAAAGGACTCGATTGAGCAGCGTCTTCGAAAAGAACAAGCTGGTTTCCGTAGACAACGTAGCTGTGTTGATCTAATAAATACGCTAAGAATAATTCTAGAGCTAAGTAATGAATGGCAGGCCACATTGTACTTGACATTCATAGTCTTCGAAAGAGTGTTTGATTCAGTAAATAGGACCGTAATGTGGAAGACCTTGATGAAATATGGAGTACCGAATAAGATCTTGAATCTCATGAAGGCAATGTATGAAGGGTACAGATGCAAAGTAGTACATGAGGGAAAACTCTCAGATTATGTGAATGTCACAAGTGGGATTCGCCAGGGGTGCGTTCTTTCACCAACAATCTTTTTTAATGATGCTTGATAATGTCATGAGAAAAATGTTGGGTGGAAAGAAAAGAGGAATACAACGGGGAATGGGGGAAAGACTAAAAGATTTAGAATGTTCAGATGATATTTGTCTTTTGTCTTCAAGAATTAGTGATATGAAACATGTTAGACGGATTACGGAAGGAAGTAGAGGCTGCAGGACTCATATAAATGTTGTTAAGACTAAGGAAATGAGAGTAAATGCTAAAATTGATAAAAGATTGTTTGTGGCAGGAGAAGAGATTGAAGAAGTTAAAACATTTACCTACTTGGGAAGTGTAGTGACAAGAGAAGGAGGGTCGGATGTGAGAGCCAGAATAAGAATAGCAAATGGAGCCTTCATGCAGCTGTATACATGTAGAAGAATAAAAACATTTCAAGGAAAGCGAAAATAATTTTCAGTACAAATGTTAAATCAGTCCTTCTATACGCTTGTGAAACTTGGAAGGTTACACGTACTATCACTAATCTCTTGCAGACATTTATAAACCGTTGCTTACGACGCATCATAAACATCAGATTGCCTGAAATTATATCCAATAGCGACCTATGGAGAACAACAAACCAAGTTCCACTCGCAGTGGAAATCAAGAGGTGGAAATAGATAGGTCATACTTTGAGACACTGAGCGGGATCTATAGAACGCACAGCACTGGAATGGAATCCGCAAGGGGCACGGAGCAGAGGTCGTCCTATGAAGACCTGGAAGAGGACTGTAGAGAAGGAAGCTCTTGAAGCAGGGAAGACTTGGAAGGAAGTTAGAGCATTGGCAAGTCGACGACCACAATGAAGACGTTTCGTGGATGCCCCATGTTCCAGTGGGAACGAGAGGATTTAAGTCAAGTAAGTCAGTGAACAGTAAGTGTGTACGAATTTGGCAACCCCTATAACTACTGTCAACCAAGAAATCACTCTACCGTAAACTGTCATTGCAGCCTAACTGTCAATATGAACTATTTAGACTGCCTGCATATTAATCCATATAAATAAAATCGTAACGACCGTGAGCCTGTACACTGACTATGTCGGCGAAATTTTTAATCAGTTTTCCTTTTCAGGTGTGATAATGACTATCTGCATATTTTTTAACTTTGGTGACCGTTTGTCTGTTTATCTGAGTTCATATAAATTGAAAACTACTGGATATATTTCTACCAAGCTTCATATTTAGAATCCACCAGCCCTTGGGTAGGTTTTAGGGCCAATATGTTTTCTAAATCCATGAAGTGACTGGGGGTTTATACGAAACCGAAACCGTGATTTTTCACTCCCAAAAATGTATACACAATCAAACTTAATGGAAATTCACTTGGCTTAATGGAAATCAATTTATAAACTTTTTTATCGTGTGCATCATTTCGATACGATGATTAATAACGGAGATATCATTAACGGACCGTTTTTCGGTATAAGTCCCACCGGACTTAACTCAAGAGCGGGTTCATGTAAAGCGTATCTCTTATAACTTAAGAACTACTGGGGATATTTCAACCAAACTTCATATTTAGCATCCACTTGTCCAAAGGTAGGTTTTTAGGTCCATACCATGTCACATTTCCGGAACAGACTGAGGTTTATGGTGAACCGAAAGAGTGATTTCACTCTCCCACATTATATACAAGACCAACCTGACTGGAAATCGACCAACCTTGATGGAAATCCAGTTGTAAAACTTTTTTTCTCATGTCCATTTTTTCGACAGGAGGATTAATAAGGAAGATATCATGAACAGTCGGTTTTGCAGGCTAAGTCCTCCGGATATAGCCCAAAAGGTGTTGTACGTGGAACGGATTCTTTATCTACATAAATAAAATCGTAACGACCGTGTGTCTGTACACCGACTATTTTGGCGAAATTTTCGTACAGTTATCCGTTTCAGGTGTAAAATGACCATCTGCATATTCGTTAGCTTTGGTTTCCTGAAATTCCTAATTTTTAACCTCGCTCCCGCTCCTCCTAAATAAAGATTGTGGAAAAATCTGCCAGACGAGCTAAAATATTGAAATTTAGCCTGTAACCGACGGAAAGCTTCCAAGATTTCACTTTTTACCTTCAAAAAATATCGAAATATTGAGGCAAATTTAATGTCGGTGCAGACCTTCTTTTCGAGGTATTTCGTGGCTAAACGGTAAGTCGTATCACAAAATGGATGGCACAATCTCCGTTCAATTTGGAGTGATCTACAACTTTGATCCTATGACGTTTTGTCGTATCTCTATTCCTTATACGTCAGATTCTCGAGTGTACGTACAATTTGCACTTTGTACATATATAATTCATAGTTTGAATCACTTATACGAAAGATAGAATCATCTAATTCCACACGAACATTGATCCACCCAGTATCCATAGTGAGCCAAATTCTATGCTTGTAGCTGTCACATAAATATCCAAAATTAATGCACTGTGGCAAAACCTTACCCAAGTTTCACCCTAAAATTCAACGTTTCTAACTCAATCTTACCGTTAAATAGATTAGATACGAGAAAATATCATAAGATCAGCCATTTAGATAGCTAAATGAGGCCTCTTATGGTACAATCCGTTTGTCGACATACGTAACATTTAGCAGCAGTTAATCTGTAAATGAAGGTTTGCAATATTGTAAACATGTATATAGTTTGCATGTCGATCTAGAGAAGGTGCCTACCATTATAATATAAACTCCTCAACTGTAATCCATCTAGAAGTAGGAAAGGGAGCCTGCCATTCTAACTAAAACTCTCCAAGTTGATAGTGACCGTGCAGTAGGTAATGGGGCCTGCCATAGTAATGAAAACTTCCCTACTCCATTGCGAATGGCAGTAGGCAAGTGAACCTGCCGTTATCATCACAACTCCGCAACTAGTACTTTACATTGGAAACAACATATGGGAACCTCTCCCTGCTATTTGTGGATAACGCTAAGAGACAAGCAATTTAAACAAGTCTTATTCAGTGCATTTTCAATAATTTACTTCGATATCCACATACTGTATAATATAGAATACCGTACCAAAGCACGGGTACATTTAATAATAATAATAATAATAATAATAATAATAATAATAATAATAATGGCGTGTGGTCTTCAATGAGGCCTGGTCAAAGTCTTTCGAATTGACGCCGTGTAGGCGACGTGCGCGCCTGTGAGGATGGGGCCCTATTTTTGATGAATTCTAATGCTGAAGGCGGCACACAAACTCAGCCCCCGAGCAATCAGAATTGACCAATGAAGGTTAATATTCCCGACCCGGTCGGGAATCTAACCGAAGGCTCCCTGGACCAAAGGCCAGCACGCTAACCATTTACCCTTGGAGCAGGACAGACTCCCTGTAATAACCTACCTTTGACTACACAATCACTTAGCACGGACAGTATTTTTTCCACGTGTACTCTGCCGCACGCCTCTGAGATCTATGAATCAAACATAACTGTCCATTTTTCCCGTAGCAATTTTCAGTTACTCGGTGCGCATTTCGAAAATATACTCTCCCTCTGAGTTCAGAAACCAAACTGGTTTACTTTCAACTTATTCTTAATTATTAATTGCATCCTCTTTCCTTAAATGCCTGTAAGCATCTTGCTTGGTATACTGATTCGTGTGTTTGAGTCGTCCTTTTGCTTGTTTTTTTTTTTTTTTTTTTTTTTTTAAATCACTGCTTTCGCCCTACGAAAGTACCTTACTCAAAACCCCGTCCGTTTTATTAGTTAATTAAACAATTTTACCCCTACCTGCCCACTATATTTCACTATTTCAGGTCAAAGTATGCAAGCTTGTAGTTTTTACGTGTCAATTAATATCCTGACGCAAGGACGGGACCTTACATTTCAAAAATCTCACATGCAATGGTTGGGATTCGAATCACGGCCACACTTGTTAGAAGCCTGTGAAGATGCCACTCTACGATCACACCATCCGTTTCAGGAGAAATTAACGATTTCTGCAATTTTATAGCCCTATAATTTATTTACCATCTTCAATTCCTCCACACACCACAGCACGTGAAGCAGTAGTCTATCGGTACGTCCTCGTGATTATGATTACCCTACCGCACTTCCCACATCCTGGTGGGGTTGCGGGTGCGGAATACGTCACACATGTGGATTTGGCCTTGTTTTGCGGCCGGATGCCCTTTCTGACACTAACTCTGTGTGGAGGGATATATTCACTATTGAGTGGTAGTGTGATGTGTTGTGTGGATATGAAGAGAAGTGAGTTGGAACAAACACAAACACCCAGCCCCGAAGTCATTAAGAGGAATTAACAAGACTCGATTAAATCCCCGTCCCAACTGGTAATCGAACCCGGGACCCTCTGAACCGAAGGCCCCAACGCTGATCATTCAGCCAAGGATCCAGACAACAATATGTTCTTCTTCCTGGCCTTTTCCAAATTATTTTTGAGTCGGCACTAAGTGTCGTTTTTGGCACATTTTCACGGCAGGATGCCCTTCCTGACGCCAATCCTGTGGAAGGCTGTATAATAATAATAATAATAATAATAATAATAATAATAATAATAATAATAATAATAATAATAATAATAATGAACAGTCAACATCGCCTCAAAAGTTTACGCTGGGAGAAAATGTAGAGTAGGCCTACACCTTCACGTAAAAGACATAGTGTTTCGACATCACCAAAAGATTGATTTCGAAGGAGAGTTCTGTAGGAGCTTGACGCGAAAGAATCGAGCCACTTGCTGAATTATAGTGCCTATATACAGTACATATATGCACATGTAATCAATATTTCAATGTTTCCATGACATCCGCCAACACAAAACTCTTGGTAATAAGCTATTATGTTTACGACACACCACACGATGTAATCTATCCTTTCCATGTGTAACGCACGTATAGGCACTGAAGAAAAAAGACAATGATGGTATATGGGGCAGCGTGCGTGCTTTCTGAATAGATATTCTTCTGACATGGAGATTGGACAGTAAAAGATAATATCTTCTTCTTCTTTTGCTGCCACTTTTTTCCCACACCTGTGGGGTTGCGGGTGCGAACTGTGTCACGTATGTAGATTTGGCCCGGTTTTACGGCCGGACGCCCTACCTAACGCCAACCCTATATGGAGGGATGTAATCACTACTGCGTGTTTCTGTGGTGGTTGGCAGTGTGGTACGTTGTCTGAATATGATGAGGAGAGTGTTGGGACGGACACATACACCCAGTCCGCGAGCCAGAAGAATTAATCAGAAGCGATTAAAATCCCCAACCCGGCCGGGAATCGAACCCGGAACTCTCTGAATCGAAGGCCAGTAAGCTGGCAATTCAGCCAATAAGTCGGACAGTAAAAGATAATATATCGACGATGTATAATTAATACTTTGTTGGATATGTGATTCATTACGTTGCCCCTTTGAATAAAGTCATGAAAGTTCTTGTCGGGCTCCTTGGCTGAAGAGTTAGCGTAATGGTCTTCGTTTCAGAGGGCTCAGGGTTCGGTACCCGGCCGGGTCAGTGATTTAAAAAACTTATAGTTAATTACTTTAACTGGATGTTTGCGGTTGTATTAATACACTAGTAACCACCACAGAAACGTGCAATACTGAATACATCCCCACACATAAGGTTGTGTCAGGAAGGGCACCCGGCCGTAAAAGTATGCCTAATCCACGGAAGTGCTAACCCCAGATAGCAGAGAATAACACCAGGAAAGGATAAAAATGTCATAGCAATTCTTATAAAAATATGAGCTATCGAAGAATGAAGTGTGGGAGATAGTTGGTCTGAGTACTTCAGAAAGTTGTCAAAAATTAGTTTTAGACACACCGACACATATAAAAATTTACTTATCCTGGCAACGTTAGGGACAGGCTGTTGTATGTCCGGCGCTCCCTTCTCGCTCCGCCAGCCAGCTGCACGCGCGCCTGTGTATCATTCTGCTAGCTTCGACGCGCAGCCCTCAGTGCGCGTGCCTGACCATCGAGTGTACTATAAATAGGAGCTCCCTGCCTGCTCACTTCCCCACTTGCCCCGGTGTCCAGCTCCAGAATACACCCTACGTCGAGCACGGAGGCTACTCCTCTTGAAAATGTGCTTCGACCAGGTGGACTGAATTTCTGGCAGTACGAGGTTTCACCTCTGGTCACCGCTCCCTTACCTGTTTCCGCTGCCTATGTTCCGTAATTCTTTTACAAGCCATTTTCATTCCCTAATTTACGCAAGCTCCCTTAGTTTCGCTAGGTGGAATTTCTTCAATCAATTGAACTTGCTTTTTAGGAATTCAGGCACTTCAACAAACAAGGACTCTCAAAGACATTCATGTTAGTGTGCCAGATAGTTTTCGACTATCAACGTGTCAATTCACAAAAACTATCTTTTCAAGATAGAAGTGTACATAAAGACTGTAAACCTGTACATATTGTATAAAGACAGACTTTTCTCAAGATTCAATATTCCTTTTTTGCTTCAAAATAAATTTCAGTTATTTGTGTAAATATCATAAAGTGAAGCAATAAAAGTTGTGTTTTGTAAACTTCAACCTTGGTTACAACACAGGCGACAGTGTCTTACACTTAACCAGTACAGTAGATTGATGCATAACTATATATCTTAAGTGGCGGTTTGCGTTACGTAGCTGTCAGCTTTCATTCGGGAGAGAGTGAGTTCGAACCCCATTGTCGGCCCTGAAGATGGTGTTCCATGGTTTCCCATTTTCACACGAGGTAAATGATGAGGTTTTACCTTAAATAAGGCCACGGCTGTTTTCTTCCCACTTCTCCGTGTGACATGTAACATCAATAAACTTAAAGCGTTCAGGAAGGACGTGAATTCCATTTCCCGTCAGTAAGTCGAAAATATAAGAAACTAGATTTCCACTGCCGGCGGTGCATATGGTCCTAAGGTTCACTCAGCCTTCATGAAAAATGAGTATGAGGTTAATTCATGGGGGCAAAGTCGGACGGGTGTAGAACTAACCACTCTACCGCATCAAGTGCCGCATTTACGGATTTGGAAGCCTTTACCTTCCACCCCTCGAAGGGCCTTCACGGCCTGAACGGAGTTGACTTTACTTTGTATAAAATTAGAGTGATAGATACGTAGCCTATACACCAAAGTTGTAAAAAAAAATAAAGGTATTGTGAAACATATAATTATTATTCTTGAAATAAAAGTTAGTCTTGTACTGCGAGCTTCCACGCGAGTTGAGAAAGGTAGAGTGGAAAGATAAAATAGACCGGGCGAAGAAGGTAAAAGAAGAGGACGAGGGAGTAGGTAAAGTGACTATGTTTTGCTGCCTTGCTATTTGAGTTTATTTCCAAAAGTACCAAATCCAAGCGTAAAGTTTTACAGGAGGGAGGAAAAACGCCCAGAGTGTAAAATTTCAACTGAAAATTCATTTTAGTACTTTTATTAAGATAAAATAAATGCATTATTTTTACAAATTATTTATGTTAAGACAACTGCATTTCAAGAAATATTTGAGAAAAAAGGATGGAATCGGTACTTTTCGGAACTGAAACTCTTAAATCTTCCATCTAAAAGGCATATATTTCAACGCAGCCATACGAAAAATGACTGTTTTTAATATACAATGATTATAATTAAATTACGTACAGTGAAGGCACAGATTAGTTAAATTATTTTGAATGCATCTTCCAACAGTAGGCTACGACGCAAATAAAACAAAGTGTTCTTTGCTGCTAGTCACCTGCCCCGGAAATGGCTCCTGATTGGCTGCACTGATACGTTATGTTTTGGCCAATTCACAAAATGGGATTTAGTGCCTTTTGGTATCAAACGTGACTTTCAATGCCGTGTTTGACATGGATTTGGACCGTTTTGAAGATTTTTTTTTCATTTTATGGGGCTTCCTACCAACGTACTTTTTTCCATTCTCACCTCACTTTAGAATGTTTCGGATTTGGTACATTTTGGAAATATGCTTCGTACGAAAAGGCCAAGGATTTTAAATTTATTTCACATCGACTTCTGAATGCAAATTCCGAACTATGATATGTGTATCATCGAATATAGATTATATTGTCCCACATAACGGTACCATTGTGGTAGACATAAGACGATTAGGACAGAAGTTATATGGTTTTCGACTTCAATAAACACACGCGCTAACTGGTGTAGAAAGATATGTAGTGCATGCTCGAGCTGTATAGACCGAGGTGTTGCTTGGTGTCAAGCTAGATAGATTAATTCACAATAAATAAATAAATAATGGTTCATCTGATCGGAGGAATTCTGGTGTCAATTAGTTAACACAATAACCAAGAAATATTAATAATAAACACACCTAATGACTGCAACGTTACAAATTCAAAATCGAGTATTGAGAAGAAAGGAAACCGATGATATCAATAGCATGCAGTAAACCCACAGTCTCTCATTCCTGCTACAACCCATAGACGAAATCACTTATAAAAACCTACGGCCGTGTAGACAACACAGCCCACCCTTCCTTTTACAGGTGTCCCACACAAGTTGCTTTACGTCGCACCGACACAGACAGGTCTTATGGCGACGATAGGACAGGAAAGGGCTAGAAGTGGGAAAGAAGCAGACGTGGACTTAATTAAGATATAGCCCCAACATTTGCCTGGTGTGAAAATGGGAAAATATGGAAAACCATTTTCACACTTAGGCGACTGCAGCTATGGAGCTCGGTGTTCCGGTGTCCAAAGGTTATGGAACGTCAAGATTCGTCAGAAACCAGAGATCGAATATTAGCACGAATACAATAATTCCTTCACTCCCATCGCCGTTATAAAGTAAACAATGGAGCTGTAGCCAGACGCTATGATCCCGGGGACTCCTATCTGATAAATTGTATTTGTTCTTGGTTGAATTGTCAGTATAGTGGCCTTTGGTCCAGGGTAGAGGTTTTTAAGGCAGGGTTTGTTAATATCTCTCGCTCGGTGATTGGTCCTATTTCAACCGCAGTAAAATAAGTTAAAAGTGTTAAAGGTGAGTTTCACTAACAATGATGTGGTTTCCAGGAGGCTGGGCAAACACTAGTGAGAAACGGAGATCCTACACAGAAGAACAGAAGGAAGAAGTAGGATGAAAAGATATCGACAGAGAGAGAAGGCAGGGAAGGCTAAAACACCGCAAAGATAGTCAAATGTGATCCATAGACGGTCGAAACGTAGGAGAAAAAGAACATGTGTATACGATGCAGTGTCTAACAAAGGAACGTTACTACCTTAATTGCTGCTCCATTTAAAACCAATGCCACTTTTTTTTATGTGCCTACATGTTTGGTTTTCATGAAAGGCATAAAGGACTGTATTAACAGCGATTTGTCCTTCTTTGAATTTCTGTCTACGAGTGGTGGCCGTAGCTTTAGACGGGGTGGGGGTGTATTCCGCCATTGTGCACCTGCAGCGTTACATGTGGTAAATTAAGTTTCTTTGCAGACAAACCTAGATGGCTTAATTTAATTCACTTTTGTCAACACATATTGTGAACTCCTTTTTACAGAATATCTTGAGGACATGTTTCTTTAAAATATCTGCGCATAAAATCTTGAGATATTGTATCTCTATGCTGGTCCTCAAGTTCAAGACATTTTCTGAATCTGCGCAACCACAAATTATTGCAAATAATGTTCACAAGTAACTTTCCTCACGTCAAATATGAGTAGTTATCCTCTTCCTTTAGGAAATTTTGTTTCAATTGCAGGCGCTCGGCGAACACGACCATGGAAAAAACACAGTCCTAATTTCAAAGAACGATAAACGCGAAGTGCCAGCTAGATTATAATTGTATGAAGGTATAAATGGCACTATTCTATTATCATTAACGATTTAATTAAGAAAATTGTCTTATAATAGAAATACCATAGGCAATCGTTTCCTGTAAGTATGTAATGTACATTGATACTGTATGTAGAAGTAGCACCATAGCATAACTCGCATATCTGGCACTAAGAAAACGTAAAGCGTTATTCATACTTCATGGAAAAAGACGTTAAGTGACTTTTTGTAAATTTCTTAAAGTTTAACCTTCAAAAAATTAAATCTAAACATTCTAAAAGCTGACGTTAAGTTTTTATTACGCTCCGTACCTTGTTTTCGAATAAATAAGTATTGGAAATGCGTTTTCAATTGTCTTAAAAGTATTCCTTGCTTTACTTCAACGTTCAGCACTTATATAGGTATAAGTGTACTGGACTGGTAAATCCCTGCAAAATTATAATGTACATTAATTCATACGGCCTTTGATGATCGAGAACTGAAATGAATGACGCGGTGTATGGTAGTAGGAAGCGAGAAGGTGAAGCCCGGTGCTGGCACAGACCCTACTCTTGTCGAATAGCACCAAGGGGTCTGCTGAGTAACGTCTCCATCCGATGGACGAAACACCATTAACAGCATCATATGCACTCACTCCATATGAGCACTGCGTAGAGGTTTGGAATTTAATCCAGGCTTTTAAAATCATAATGTTATTTGATTTACGTCCCACTAACTACTTTTAGGGTTTTCAGAGACGCCGAGGTGCCGGAATTTAGCCCCGCAGGGGTTCTTTTACGTGCCAATAAATCTACCGACACGAGGCTGATGTATTTGAGCACCTTCAAATACCACCGGACTGAGCTAGGATCGAACCTGTTAAGTTGGGGTCAGAAGGCCAGCGCCTCAACCGTCCGAGCCACACAGCCAGGCAAATCCAGACTTTTGGCACGCAATCTAGCGATTAGGAGTTGTATACCACCACCTCCCTTACCTTTCTAGCTAACATTCTGATGGTAAAATTCTTTCAACCAACGGGATTCGAACAGAGTAACCACGGTGTCATACCATAAATTTAACGCCTTAACGACCACGGCCACGGTGACATTATTTGCACTCATGTTTATCGACGGAGATAATATATTTTCATACCCCAGAACGGAAAAATGATTAATTTATTTTACTGAAAGGTACATTTTTCACTAAACAGTTTGAAGGCCAACCTGGTACCAGTTGGAAGGCATCAGAAGTCAGGATGTACTAGTTCCAATTCATGCTGATAGATATAGCTGTGTACCAAGGTCATCAAGGCGATGAGACAAAAACTTCACTGACAGAAACCAATATTTCTTTAAAAAGCACAAGAGTCGTGTTCGTAAGAGGTTCATTGTATTTCTTGTAAAGAGAACATAGAAATCTACCACTGGTACCAATTTCAGCTGTTAAAACCTCGTTTTCTCAATATTGCTGTGAATGACAGACAGAATGAAGCATTGTATATAACTGTATATAGATCAAGCAATATAAGAGGTAAGTAAACATGGATTATTAAGTGGAACTTTTAGAAACGACAAAGGAAGACCAGCACGAAACTATCATTTCCCTAGCACGGATTTTAATAATTTTTTTTCGATTCGTCTTACTGCACATTTCTTTGATATTTTGTTATAATGCATTCAGTTTAACTCAACCGCCTCATCATTTCATCCTCATCATGACGCGCAGGTCGCCTACGGGAGTCAAATAGAAAGACCTGCACCTGGCGAGCCGAACCCGTCCTGGGATATCCCGGCACTAAAAGCCATACGACATTTCATTTCATTTAATTTCATTTCAACTCAACCGCCAAAACACGTGATATTACCACATTCCATAGAGTTGTGCGGGTTACAGCAGAGCTGTCTTTCACACTAGTCATGGTAGAACAGTCTGGCCATGGCTGGAGTAAGCTAAATACACATGTACAAACAACTATGTTAAGCATAATCTAAAACAAAAGACTGTTCATGTAAGTCTCGGAGTGTTGATATTCCGTTACACGAGGACCACTTTAATGAGACACGCGAAACACATGGGAAAGTTTTTTTTTTTTTTTTTTGCAAGTTGCTTTACGTCGCACCGACACAGACAGTGCTTATGGCGACGATGGACAGGAAGGAGCTAGGAGTGGGAAGGAAGCGGCCGTGGCCTTAATTAGGTACAGTCCCAGCATTTGCCTGGTGTGAAAATGGGAAACCACGGAAAACCATCTTCAGGGCTGCCGACAGTGGGGTTCGAACCCACTATCTCCCGAATACTGGATACTGGCCGCAATTAAACGACTACAGCTATCGAGCTCGGTCGGGAAAGTACTAGACTGCCCTTTGACACTATTAATTACTTTGTATTGTTGGGTCTCATGATAATGTGTTATCACTGAGGTAGACATACAAACATCGACTGGTGAGTTGCCTCAGACCGGTGATGGATGAAGCGACGTGGCGCCGTTCGTAATGTCATATGCCAACTGAAACATCCACTGCTTCCCTCACGCGATGACCTGACTCAAGGTAATAATAATAAACAAAACTGCATTAGAAGACCAAAGAAACGCCAAAATAAGCTCACGCTAGCATTTCATTTAATAATAATAATAATAATAATAATAATAATAATAATAATAATAATAATAATAATAATAATATACCGGGCGAGTTGGCCGTGCGGTTAGGAGCCCGCAGCTGTGAGCTTGCATCCGGGAGATAGTGGGTTCGAATCCCACTGTCGGCAGCCCTGCAGATGGTTTCCCGTAGTTTCCCATTTAAACACCAGTCAAATGCTGGCTGGGGCTGTACCTACCTTATTTAAGGCCACGGCCGCTTCCTTCCCACTCCCAGCCCTTTCCTATCCCATCGTCGCCATAAGACCTATCTGTGTCGGTGCGACGTAAAACCAATGGCGAAAAAAGTATAATGTATTTGCTTTACGTACTACTAACTACTCTTACGGTTTTCGGAGACGCCGAGGTGTCGGAATTTAGTCCCGGAAGAGTTCCTTTTACGTGCCAGTAAATCTACCGACACGAGCTGCCGTATTTGATCACTTTCAAATACCACCGAAATGAGGCAGGATCGAACCTGCCACGTTAGGGTCAGAATGCCAGCGCCTCAACCGTCTGAGCCACTCAGCACGGCAGTTAATGAATTTATTAATTTATTTAAGATATAATACGTTTAAATAAATATAATAAAATAACAATCGGTAAAAACAACTCTATTAAGTATCGACAGTACAATAACAACAATAACAATGTAACAACAATGGCAACGATGACTGGCAAGGGTCGGTTACAGAGTTAGCAACAAGAAATGTCATGAGTTGGAAGGACGGAAGAAAATGGAAACTTGGAAAGGACTTCAAAGGAATCTTTTAATTTTTTGCTTGAAGGATGAAAAAGGGTGTGATTATGTCAATACCGGGCAGTGAGTAACCAACGGTAGGGAGGAGGTGGAAGGTTAGGCGCGGACGGGACACATGAGTATGCCAGTGGCGTGCTGGGCGGGTGGAGACGTTTATAGGGAAGTGCGTTGGAAGAGTATTGCATTTGGTATAACCATTGATTATATTATGTAGGTAACAAAGATCAGCCGTGACCTTAATTAATTAATTAATCAATTAATTAAAGTACAACCCCATCATTTGCCTGGTCTGAAAATGGGAAACCACGGAAAACCATCTTCAGGGCTGCCGCTTCCTTTCCTCAGTAGAGCTCGAACTCACCGTCTCCCGAACGCAAGCTCACAGCTGCGCGACCCTAGCCGCACGACCAACTCTCTTGGTAATAACTATTATAGACAGTCTAGGGGCCCGATTAAGATGAAATAAGAACAATCTACTATAGTCAGAATATATTACGTAAGCTTGTAGGAATTTTGCATGTTATTTCTGAGCGCTGCTCTAAGATTCTCCTGCATGAAAATATTTTCTGTGAAGGCAATATACTGTGCTAATCACACTCCAATATTCTTACATTAAACAGTAATGTTTGCAGATCTCTAGAAGGAATGTAAGTTATGGTATACTATAGGCCTACTTCTTTTCAATCATATGATGGAAGCGGTGCTGAAAATGGGAACGAGGAAATTAAATTATAAATTTATAATAACCCAGTTTTTCGACTTCCGCTTAACAGAGTTCAAACAGGAAAATCTGCAAGGCGTGCTGCACAACGTAAGTCGACCTTGAACTAGGTCGCCTTCTTTGCGATAATCGATTGGCGTTCACCTAGCGTGGGGAGAAGATAAATCGCTCTGGCTGGAATGCTTCCACTGCGGATATCTGATTGCTCATCACCAGTGCAATTTATAAAACTCGCGCCTCTGCTCTGATGGAAAATAAAGAATTGAATATGTCACCTTCACCTCCTTGGAAAATTCGTTCATGGCTGCGCTGTCTGCTAGTACCAGTAGCAAGGAATATATTTGGTGTACAACTTTCTTGTTTTTGTTGTTGTTGCTGTTGTTGTAGTTTTTTTACATATTATAAGGGTCCATGCTAAATCTCTGCGCGGATATATAAAATATTATGGTTATCCGCGGATGTTGCAAATATTTAACTACTGTATATTATACCCAAGGTATTGAAACGGATACATCTGTTAACGTAATACAATAGGCCTGATACCTGTCAGAACCGTTACAGTTACAGGTTTATGAGGGTTTTCTTTTGCGACAACTATCGACGTACTGCCCTTTGTTCCTTCCTTCCACTAATTTTGGGCAGGAGCCAGTTAGACTTAGGTCAGATTTTCGGTTTTATGGCCTCAAAGCTCTTTATATATCACTATTCTCCCACACCACTGTGAAGGGTAAGTGAAAATGAATCAACTTCATTACCTAAACATTATCAGCAAAATTATCCGCACTGCCATACAGTTTGCATCCGCTAAGACACTAACTTCGTGGGATATCCGCATCCGTGCAGTGCTGTATCCATGGCCGCGTGAACTCATTGCTTGTAACGTATGTCTACACTTGTGTTCATCTGATGTCTGGATCTCCCAGAAGGTGAGTGAAGTTCCAAGTGTTAGGTCTGCTCATTTCTCAATTGTTCCCTCCTCTGCGGCATTTCTCACACTCTGGGGGATTCCTGAGTGCGATGTGTGTGTCACACACGGACCTAGCATAGTTTAAACAGCCGGATGTCCTGAAAGCCAATCCTATGTGACGAAATGTATTCAACCACCATGTGTTACTCTAATGCAGGGATCTCAGGGTGCATGCGCCAGTGCACTGCACGGCGCAAGGTGCAGGAGACAACTTCTCCAGATTGACCAGAGTGCAAACCCCCACTCCTCTTTCCCTTAAAACTGTCTCACACGTTCGGGCTGTCTACGCCTTCTTCACCTCCCCCGCTGATTCTTCCTTCACTGCGAAATGTTTATGTGCGGTGAGCGGAGACAGTCTGTTGTATGGGACAATGTTGCAGGTGTTAAAAAAACCTCTTTTTTCGGTTTGGTTTGAGCACACAATTTATCTTCCTGAGCTCTTATTTTCCTTTTCCTTTGCAATTATACCCGTAATGTCTGGAATAAGGGATCGGCCTACAGCAATTCTGAGAGCAATCTTTAAATTAGAATCAGAAATCCTCTCACGCAATCTCCTTTTCGTACAAGTAAAAACAGAAAGAAAAAAAGCTCTCAGAGATGCATGTGGAACCAAACATACAGATAATCTTAGCTGCTTCTCGATGCAGCTTAAGAAAATCTACTTTCGGCAAATTCTCGTAGAATTCGAGCAAAGCCTTTGTATTGAAAAATAGATCCTTTTGATGATCAAGAAATTATTGTCCCACAGATTAAAGCATTTGGCTTTATCGTCACGACTGAGAAAAATTACGGATATTCCCAGTTCGATTGAAATAGATTTTCGGAAGTCTTTGCTGTCTTCGAAACAGGTTGCTCCATTATTATGTTGTTGTCTTGCGCTTATCTATTTCAGTGATAAACAAGCCGTGTATCAGCGAACGCTTCGTCGCTCTCAGCACACTACGCCATCCGAGTCAAGCCGAGTTGAGCCGAGTCGGGCAATGCACAGTGCACGGAGCCCCTGCGCCTCGGTTTGCACGCGTGAGATTTTGGGCGTTTGAGAGGCCCTTTAATGGTTGGTACTGTGGTGTGTTCTGTATGAATTAAGATAAATACAAACATCCATTCATACGGACCGCTAGCTGTAAGCTTACGTTTGGGAGATGATGGGTTCAAACCCCACCATCGGCAGAACTGAAGTTGCTTTCCAGTGGATTCACATTTTCACTCCATGCAAATACTCGTACTGAATTTCAATCAAGGCTGCGGTCCTCTCCTGCACAGTCCTAGCTCTTTTCAACCCCTCGTCGCCTTAATTAAGGTGTAGCTCCGGTATTTCCCGGGGAAAACACAGGACTGCTGACTGTGATTTTCTTTGTTTTACAATTTGCTTTACGTCGCACCGACACAGACAGCTCTTATGGCGACGATGGTATAGAAAAGGGCTAGGAGTGGGATGGAAGCAACCGTGGCCTTAATTAAGGTACAGCCCCGGTATTTGCTTGGTGTGAAAATGGATAACTACGGAAAACCATCTTTAGGGCTGCCGACAGTGGAGTTCGAACGTACTATCTTCCGAATGCATGCTAACAGCTGCGCGATCCTAACCGTACATCCAACTCGCTCGGTGCCTCCATAAACAAGTGCTTGTGCGTTACTTTCTTAGTGCCAAATATGCGAGTTATGCTATGGTGCTACTTTACATACAGTATCAATGTATATTACATACTTACAGGAAACGATAGCCTATGTATTTCTATTATAAGACAATTTTCTTAATTCAATCGTTAATGATAATAGAATAGTGCCATTTATACCTTCATATAATTGTAATCTAGCTGGCACTTCGCGTTTATCGTTCTTTGAAATTAGGGCTGTGTTTTTCCATGGTCGTGTTCGCCGAGCGCCTGCAATTGAAACAAAATTTCCGAAAGGAAGAGGATAGCTACTCATACTTCGAATGTGTAACAATGCTCTGTGAACACAGTCTATTCTACGGTTCTTCAAGATTACCCTTGATGAACATCCAGCAGCTGAAGTGTCGAGCCGTTATTTAGGGAATGTTTCGGAAGTACGGCCGCGATGTTTATGGCGTAGAATACGTATTCCTGACAAAAATTAAGTGGATCGGTGAACGCGGCAGAAACTACATACGACGAACCTAGTTACATCTTCAATGATAAACTCTCTGCACAGCACCTCTATTTCGGAGCTCTTGGGGGTCTCAAGCTCTTCCTATGTCACAGCTTGTCGCACACATCAAAACCATGACCACACTGAAAATCCACAGCCTGTTTCCGGTCAACTGACTGATTAAACAATGGAATGAATGAAACCCCCAACTAGGGCTGAGGACAGGGCTGAAAAAACCTGTTGCCTGATTAATGAGTGGCAAATTAAATGAAATTATTGTGAAGTGTTTTGCTGAAATGAAAGATGACGGGGAAAATCGGAATGTCCGGGAAGAACCTGTCCCACCTCCACTTTGTCCAACGCAAATCTGAAATGGAGTGACCAGGGTCTGAACCACAGATCCCAGTGATGAGAGACCGACGGTATGCCGTCTGAGCCATGGAGGGCCCCCCAAAACCAAACTCATTTTCTATAAACTAAACACCCAATGTTGACAAATACTCCGAAAATTCGGAAGGTGTTCGGATTTTTAAAAAAGATTCCAGAAAATATGAAATTAGGTAGTGAAAATGAAAATTCACAGCCTGTTTCCAGTAATTCGATCGGGTCAGAAATGGAATGAATGAAGCCCCCTTCTAGCGACAAAGATAGGCTGCCGAAGCCTGTCGCACTCCTCTGGGGCAATGATTAATGAATGACAAATGAAATGTTACTGGAGAGTGTTGCTGGAATGAATGATGACAGGGAAAACCGGAGTATCCAGAGAAAAACCTGTCACGCCTCCGCTTTGTCCAGTACAAATCTCACATGGAGTGACCGGGATATGAACCACGGAATCCAGCACTGAGAGGCCGGCGCGCTGCCGCCTGAGCCACAGAGACTCTACGGAAAATGTACGAGAGAAGTAAACGCCTGGATTGCGCAGGCGAACGAAGCTTTCACAAAACGAAATATCTACTAACATCTAAGACCATCGACATGGAGTTACGAAAGCACTTCGTGAAAAGTTTTGTATAGACTATTTTAAACTATGGGTCAGAAACATGGACCCTACGAAAAGCGGAAGTACTAAAAGTTAAGGCAATTGAAGTGTAGTGCTGGCGACGACTCTTAATAATACCTTGAGCTGACAGAGGCAGAAACGGGAACGTTCTCAAAAGTGCAAATGAGACATGCGTCTTGACTGAAACCTTAAACAGGAGAAGAAATAGCTTCGTTTTTCACTTGCTTGGTCATTCTGATTGGTTGACCACCCCGTTTGAAGGGAAAATGGAAGATAGAAGGAGCAATGGAAGACTTCGAGTAAAATTTATAAACAGCATTAAAGGCAAGTACACCTATTCCCTCTTGAAGCTGTTGGCCAAAGAAAGAAAACTCTCGGAATTCATACGTGTTACCCACCAATCTTAGGGTCGAGAAGAAGAAGAAGAAGAAGAAGAAGAATATAAACAGAGATTGGATATTTTCAGTTTTGGCCCACTTTATATGTACTAATGAAGTACTGTAATGTAGCCTAGTGTACAGTACAACCTGGCTGTCCTTGAATTTAAATGCCGAGTTTCGAGAAATTCTGTTATGTGTTTTGCCGCGATGTCGTAACAGACTAGCATATTCACAGAAAGATAGATAGATAGATAGATAGATAGATGGCAAAAACTGAACATTTGAAGACAATAATATATATATATATATATACATGTTTTTGTAGGTGGAATGTGTGTTTATTTCTCAGCCCAAAGGCTGGTTGAATCCGCTAAGTTCATCTTCAAAGATTTTTTTTTTTTTTTTTTTTTTGCTAGTTGCTTTACGTCGCACCGACACAGATAGATCTTATGGCGACGATGGGAAAGGAAAGGCCTAGGAGTTGGAAGGAAGCGGCCGTGGCCGTAATTAAGGCACAGCCCCAGCATTTGCCTGGTGTGAAAATGGGAAACCACGGAAAAGCACCTTCAGATCTGCCGACAGTGGGGCTCGAACCCACGATCTCCTGGATGCAAGCTCACAGCCGCGCGCCTCTACGCGCACGGCCAACTCGCCCGGTATCTTCAAAGAAACATCAGGCTTCACTGGAGAAGCGTGTTAAGGAAATTAAGAGTGTAATGGTTCCCCATTGCCTTCCTCGGAGAGTAGAATGTGCTATTATGTATGGGTCTGCTAAGCCTAACGAAGCGTTGGTGTATACAAAACGACAACATAATCCATATTGTCGCGCCATTTATCATAGTGATTGGCAGCATTACTAACTTGCGCATTCATCAGCCACTTCGATAATTGACACGCCATAGACTAGACGAGAAAAATAGATGAAAACAAGAGACTTGTCATAGTCCATACCTCGCAGTTCCTTTACCTCGCACCGACACGGATAGATCTTATGTCGACGATGGAATAGGGAAGGGCTAGGAGAGGGGTAAGAAAGCGACCGTGGTCTTAATTAAGCATTTCCCTGGTGTGAAAATGGGAAACGAAGGAAAACCATCTTCCGGACTGCCGACAGTGGGGTTCGAACCCTCGAACTCCCGAATGCAAGTTCACAGCTGTGTTCCCCTAACCGCTCGGTATGTACTCGTAAAAAATGATCTTACAGAAGATGGATCTGCGTGGAAGAGGATACGATTAAGAAAGAAAATTTCGCCTTGAATGACATTGCTGTTGATATTTTTCTAACCACCATTTCGTCAATATGATACAATTGTCTACATACGGACATGTGTACTGCTTGTAACTATTTATTGATGAAGGCAACATTATATTTCCCTACAAGTGGCGCTATTTGAGGATCCAATCAACCACAGGGCTGAAGACCTAACATATGTAAATAAATGTGGAAATTATCTACATTAGCCCTAAACGACACACTCTTAATATTCTAGAACAATATTTCATTTTTAATTCTACGGAATGTGCAACGCATGTCTTACGTGATAACTTCAAAGCAATGGAAAGACATCCATAAAGAAAAGGCAGACACGAAAGCAAATGCGGAGAGGAAGAAGGAAGACAGAAAGAGAAAAAGAGAGGAGAAAAGTTTCCAAATAAACAAGAATGAAAGGGGAAACAAGAAAAGGAAGGATATTTTGCCTGTCATACGGGAGAGCAATGACCCCAAAATGACTGCAGCTACATCTGTAAAAAAGATCTTGCTATTTGAGAATAGCAATGAACAATCTGGTGAGAGGAATCATGGTGACGAACACTTGAAACAGAACACGCAAAGTCCGACTGAGGGGAAAGGAGTAGCTGATTGTGAACAAGGCAGTACTTCTACGAACATCCTGAGTACAGGCGAAATTAAGATGGGAAGATGTTTCTACGGGGCGTCAACAAGTAACTTCTTGCTGGAGAGCAAAACTAACAATTCCGTTCGGAAAACCACCGAAATGTTTTCTTCTGGACTTTGTTTCCAGTATGGCGGTAGCCTTAATACTAAGATACAAGGAGTTTCCTGTCAAATATGTCAGAAAATATGCCTTCCCGTGGGAAACGATTTGCATCCAGCAGAAAATGAATCAGAGGATGAGAATATTTTCTTCTGCATAAATTGTTTGGACATAGTAGATTACAGTAAAAGTGATTAAACTAAGGAGATAATAGGTTTTGTGACCATCACTGTGTTTCAAAGTGCCCAAGTTGGTCTTCAAAGTGCCCATCACTGACATTTAATGCATTTTTGAAATTAATATTTTATAGAAGGTCAGCAATTAATACTAAATGTCTAACATAACATTCTCATAAAACTAGGAACACTTCACTATTCTCTTGCAATGAATGAAATATGTATCTCCATAATTATTCGGTGTATGTGAAATAAAACTATTCGAACCCTCTTAAAGTGCCCATCACTGTATGGTTTACCCTATTTCCGGTACCGTGTGCAGAAGATATTCACTGCCACCATTTCGTCAATATAGCGCAATTTTCTACATACGAAGATGTTTACTGCCTGTAACTATTTCTCGGTGAAAGCAGTATATTTTCAGCTGGCTCTCTGTAGTGTTGATAACAAACACAAGACATCAGATCAGTTGCAAACGGTAGCCATCACAAACGCTTGAAAGACCTCTGACATTAACACCGTAGAGGAGTTATAATAATAATAATAATAATAATAATAATAATAATAATAATAATGTAATTTGAAGTCCCTTCCGTTACTGTGGACTTTAGGAAACGCCAACTCGAGGCTCGTTATTTGAGCACCTTCAAATACCAACTGAGTGAGCTGGGATCGAACCCGTCAACTTGGAGTCAGAAAGCCAGCAATTTACGGTCTGACCACTCAACCCGGCCATGAAAGCAGTGAGTGGTTTGTATAACCAATGATATTATTAATACAATATTAACGAAATGGTTCCACTGAAAGCTCACGACGACGCCTTGGCCATAAAACACGCATGTTATGACACGTTCATTTCCATTACATACAGTTGAATCTCTCGGCATTCCCTATGTAAATCTTTGTGACAGCACAATTCTCTATTTGTGTGAAACTATGGATTCTTTCGCCGTATAGTTTTCGGTATTTCGTAGACCTGTGACTTTGTTACTCCCATGAGTTCAAAGCTTAGTCAAAGCATAGTGAGCGCACCCGGTTAAATGTCTGCGTGGCATGTTGCCAGCCATACATTACACAAGGTGGTCGGAAACAACGTGAATTGAGTATACAAGCGTTAGAACATTGATCATACTGATAAGTATTTTGATTTTTGTTGTTGTTGTTATCTAGTACATGAGAGTCCCGAGGCGCACTTCGGACTCTCTACTCATCTGTAGCTGCGACGTGAAGACTTCTGGGAGTAGACACTGGCGGGGAAAATCTATCTGTCTATGACGGAACAGGTCCGCCATGTCAGAGTTGAAAACCCCTCATCGCTGAGCTATTAAAAGAGCTAGTAAACTAGTGCTAGGAAAGTGAGGTATTGGGAAGGTATTAATTAATGCTAATTGCTGTTGCATGATTTGGAGAAGAAGGCATAGATCATGAGGAAGGAGAAATTTCGGGTGATGTCACATGAAAGAAGTCAAGGGAGCCAGTAGCTGTCAGGAGGGCATGACAGGGGATAGTAGCTTGACGGGGAGGTTGGTATACATTTACTGGACAAGTAGCTGTCTGCTTGGCATGGCTGGGATCATGGTTGAAGAGTGAGATAATAATAATTTCGTGTGGCTATTTCTAGCCGAGTGCAGCCCTTGTAAGGCAGACCCTCCGATGAGGGTGGGCGGCATCTGCCATTTGTAGGTAACTGCGTGTTATTGTGGTGGAGGATAGTGTTATGTGTGGTGTGTGAGTTGCAGGGATGTTGGGGACAGCACAAACACCCAGCCCCCGGGCCATTGGAATTAACCAATTAAGGTTAAAATCCCCGACCCGGCCGGGAATCGAACCCGGGACCCTCTGAACCGAAGGCCAGTACGCTGACCATTCAGCCAACGAGTCGGACAAGAGTGAGATAGATTGAGTAGATTTAGCAGTAGGCTAATGAGCATGGCAGGGTCTTGAGCAGGGGGGGTGGGCAGTAGCCGAGGAGAAGAAATAGAGAAAGTTTTGGGGGGGAGAGGAGAGTTAAGGTGCTTGGCATGCCTGTAATGAGCTCTAACTGCCCTTTTTATGAAGGGGCAGCCGGGATAGGAAGCGGCATGATTTCCTTGGCAATTTGCACACCTCGCCTGGTCACGGGGTGTCGTATATTCTTTGTGGTGGTGGGGGCCACCACATCGATTACACCTGCTGGTATCGGTGCATGAAGCGGCCGTATGATGGAGATTAAGGCATTTATAGCATTGCAGGATCAGGGAGGTGGTGGGACCCGGGACCAGTTTCGATGGGGTGACTGGATTGGCTGGCTTGGCTGGTCTGGGGCTCGAAGATGGCTTCGGAGTTTGCTTCCGGCGACGTCTTTTCTAGTCTGGGTGGCTGCAGTAGTGAGCTTGTGGGGTGGTAGGGAGGGCGTCAGGGGCGGGTCTGGGGTCAGTGTAGGTGAGGGGTCAGTTTGGGCAACTTGAGGCAAAGATTGGATAGGGTCAGTCTGAAAGGATTTAGATTTAGTGGTGGGGACTTGAGCACTGCGGCTAGGATTAGCTTTACGGCAGGAATTTTCAACTGGATTAATTAATATCGGAGGGGGAATGTCGACATACTGGAGTCTGCTGAGAATGACGGAGATGGACTTATTGTGGATGGGGGTGATGAGCATGTGGTTGTTATGAGACTCCTCTATAACAGCCACGTGTTTACTGATAATAGGTTGGATGGCGATGATAATAGCTTGACGGATGATATGAACTGGGCCAGGAGTGGTGAGAGGGATGAGTAGAAAAGTGTTTTTGGGGGCCACAGGGAAAGGGGTATTCTTATGAGTATAGCGGAAGGGACGCTCGAAGGAGGGTTCTTCAGCATCTTCTTTCGCTGCTTCCTTTTTGCCATCTTCTTCCGTTGCTTCTTCTTCATCTTCTTCACTTTCCGCGAGGAGAGCAGTGGAAGGGACGACAGGAATACCAGTTTTGAGCAGGTGGTCTTGGATGGTGTTTGCGGCCTTTTGAGAGGAGGGGAAGATGAAAGTCATGTGAGGCAAATCTTCTTCATCAATGCGGAGAATGAAATGGGTGGAGGTGTGCAGAGTGGAGGCAATACGTTTACGATGACGCTTTAGGGCGTCTGGTGAGGTATCCGTAGGTGGGCAGACGACCAGGTATGTGTCTTCCAGGCCAGGGATAGAATTTTGAAAAATGATATTTAGGGGAAGGTTGAAGTACGAATATGGGCCCCAGCTGCTCGGTCCACCGGAGTTATCCATATTGGAGAAGGAATGAGAAAATTAGAAAAGGGATAGAGCGAGGTGTAGAGATAGGGGGTAGGAAGGAGACAGGGGCTAGCACTAGTGGTCAAACTCCGAAGAGGACCTTAGGGCTGGGTGCACTCGGGGGGTGCCAGTCGCGCCGGGACAAGTCGCGAGCAAGCACGCACCGAGCGCAAGACAAATAGCTCTTTTGGACTGACAAAACTGCTCCTTCGTAGAACCCAGGCCCTAGGGGCTAGCAGGCGGTCGGCAGGGCTGGGCTGGACGAGTGGACTGACGAGCAGCTGGAGTAAATATGGGAGACCGCAGAAAGTCAGCTTCCAGACAGTATCCAAAAAGTCGGACAGCGCTGGAAATTTCAAGATGGCGGCCGTTGCCGGGCGACTCTTGATGTAGCTGGCGGCGAGCAAGCCGGGGCTCGCGCTGGCAGGCAGTCCGGTGAAGCGCTCCAAGCGGCAGGTTGGCGGTACTAGCGTACCGCAGAAGAGCGAGTTGACGGGAGACGTGGGCGACCTAGCGGCTAACAGGGTGCACACTCGGTGACTGGGCTCTCTGGCGTCTTCTCTGCTCAGAGCATAAGACAGGAATGAAGTATTTTGAAAAATACTACGTCGATATCTTGAGCCTAGTCTTTTTATCAGCTGCTGAAGTTAGCCAATCAGATCGTTTCGCGGGCAAATTGAAGTTGGCCTTACGAGGCGGTGTTTTCGTCGCGCGAGAAGTAAGAACCAAACACTAACACACCGTGGGTTTCATCCAGTGCCACCTTAACGTACTTGCTATCAGCAATGAGGCCCTTGTTTATGTCCCTCTCCTGGAGAATATTATTTCTTCCATTCGCGCTCTCAAAGTAGTCATAAGCCACGTGCAGGTTTAGAAACACCACCTCGCAAGTCCCGCGAGGCGATCTGATTGGCTAACTTCAGCAGCTGATAAAGTTACAACCGCGCGAAATATCTATTTATTTATCTCCAATAATTTATCAGTATGACCAACACTCTAACGGTCATATTCCCACTTCACGTTGTTTTCGACCATCCTGTATATACTTGTACACCAGTTTTTAACTCTAATAATTTATTACTCCTAGCTACCTGGGCCATCTTCAACCATATAACATGTCACGAACTAATTAGCCTATACATAAAATCTTTCAGCTTATACACTTAAAATTATCCTTCCAATCTGTTCCTTGGTTGTCTTAATGCGACTGAGCTCGATAGCTGCAGTCGCTTAAGTGTGGTCAGTGTCCAGTAATCGGGAGATAGTGGGTTCGAGCCCCACTGTCGGCAGCCCTGAAGATGGTTTTCCGTAGTTTCCCATTTTCACACCAGGCAAATGCCGGGGCTGTACCTTAATTAAGACCACGGCCGCTTCCTTCCAATTCCTAGGCCTTTCCTATCCTATCGTCGCCATAAGATCTATCTGTGTCGGTGCGACGTAAAACAAATAGCAAGAAGAAGATGTCTTAATACGTATTGAATATTGCTTAATTTATTGTCATGTTACTGATGTTGTCAGAACAACTTGCACACGCTTAGGTTCTCATTATTATAACATTGATACAAAACAACACAGGTATTGTACTTCATATTATTGAAACTGCCTTGATCGTTGTTGTCCATATGTGGTAGAATTGAAGTTGGTTGACTTCACAGTGTGTGCTTTACTAGCATGTATGAATCTTTGCAAATGATTCTATGAAATGCACTAAAAAGAATACGTGCCACTTTGCGAGATATCGCAAGACACTGATTGCCAGCGCACCTAGCGGGACGGCCTTGAAACCGAGTGTACTAGTGCACTATACACTATGAATTATGCCGAAAGTGTCAGGTTCCAAATCGTCTTTAAATAAACTGTTGTTACAGGAGATTCCCCACTTCACATCGAATGGTAAAATTATATTCTGTGACGTCTGCAGCGAAGAGGTGAGTGGAACTTGTTTCATATTTCTCCCTAACGAGTTATTATCAATTTAGCAAAATAAACATAGTTTTTAATTTATTCTAATTGAAATACGTAAAATTAAAGGTGCCTAAATTATTTTAGAATCTATTTGAGGATCTATTTTAAGCAGCTAAAATAACATCGAAGCACCTAAAATTCCGAGGTCTAGTAAACACTATTACATGTTTCTGTGGTGCTTGGAAGTGTAGACTGTGGTCTGAATATGAAGAAAAATGTGTTGGAACAAACACAAAACACAATCCCCGACCCAAAAGAATTAATTAAACGCGATTAAAATCCCCGATCCGGCCGGGAATCGAATCCGAGACCTATGAATCCAAGGCCTCAATGCTGATCATTCAGCCAAGGATTCTGACAAAACGGAATCATAACTGTTTCACTATTTCCACCAGTATGAACATTCAACTTTCATGGTCTATGAAAGCAAAAATCATTACTTAGTTTGATTAATTATATCAATTTTAATATGCAACTTTTGTAATTTCAATCTTGCCACCTGATGTTTAAGGTCGGGCCGCCAGGTGCGCCACTGTCAACTTGTCTCTCAGTTTAGTACGGGAGAGTATTGAAGTGTCCAGTATTGTGTGAAGTGTTTTTGATTCCACGTCGTCGATGTTACGTAGTGAGTTATCACAATAAGTGAAGTCGAGTGGTTATTGGATTAGAGGGAACATCTTTTTCGGCACTATTTCGTTCGTTTTAATGGGACATGCTGACAATATTGAAATCCCAGAAGTTGTTAAGTCTATTGTGTATGTTTGGGTCGGATTTGCTGGATAATTAACAATTTACAATTAATTAAATAATACTAATATGGCCTCAGCCACCGTGAGTAGGAATTTGAATTTGACACGATCTAGGTTGCCCTCGTGTCAATTTCTACGTTCCATTTAACTTTACCAGATGGCAGAGAAACAGACTTCCTTTGGCGACCTATCACTGAGTTTCAATTAATCTTGTCGGTTGAAGACCAAATGTGTCACCAGAGATTTTTGACATAGCGACATCGTACAGCGTAGAGTATCGAAAATACATTTTCCCGCCCTTCAAAATTTGAACCTCCGATCTTGGGGTCCACAGATTCACCGTAAGGAAGACCATGAAAATATTTCTAACCAATAAGGTCTAAAGGTTTTGTTAAGCAATAGCATATGACTTGAACCACCTGCTAGAAACTTATTTTGCTAAAGTAGTTTTCACAGCCAACAGCTTCGATTAGATTACACAGAACTGGCTTCGGGAATTATTGGCAACAGAATAGGCCATCAAGACTTCAGGTGAGTCCAATTTTCCTCGGCAGTTCTATTTAAGCCTAGAGGCCTTTAATGAGATTGAGATACATATAGTTCCATTAACCTCTTGATGCTTACACGTTAGGTCTAATAAAGCCTGCCCCGTCCTTGCTATGTAATACCGCAAGGGTCTTTCAAGGGATAATAACCCTACTGTCGTCAAAGGAGCACCATTTTAGTAGAAGAGGAATTGCTCTCAGTGGGACTACTAAAAGTACCTTCCTTATCTTAATCCCGCTCTTTGCTGCTGCTTTTGAGGGGGTCGTAACATAAAATGAGTATACGAGGCTATAACCAAGCAGGATATAATACTGTTGAGAATTCGAAAGTAGGTCCAAATTAATTATGTATATAGAATTTTACTTAGAGCAGTTAACGGTTTATAACTGGTGCAATGCTGTCTTACTTGGGAAGTTTAAATGAAGTGACTCGGCAATGTTAAAACCGCCAAATTTATATACCTATATCTTTGAAACATCTGCACTTAGAACTTTTTAAAACTGAAGAGCTGCTTTTAGGATAAGACATTGGACTCTGATTGCACGTTATGAACTTCATATAATTTTATTCGCACAGCCACTCACGTTGTTTTATAATTGAAAATTCGATGTTTTTGAACAAGAATTTAATCAGTGATTTTAATTCGACTTCATGCTTCATATCATGTTCTCGCCGCACTATTTTAACATTGAAGATTGACAAGACGCCATCACGCCGCGTCGCAGGATACAAAAACTTTTCATTCACTTATTTCAACGTGTCCTCGGCTTATTTTTAATTTTTTGTATTTGTGACTGAAAATGTCCCATAAGAGGACGAAACATGTTTCACGAGATAATTTAATGTAGTCTTTTGAATAAAGACAATTATAGTATTGTAAAGGTGGAATTATAAATTTAAATTTTCACAAATTGGACTCTGAATAAATTATTTGCATGGAGACCCTAATATGTCGGACTAATTTCTTCAAAATTGAGAAACTCGATATATTTACTATATTATAAATCAATACATAGACTAACACATTTGTACATATTTTTTGCTTTTACTCAAATCAATGTCTCAGTGTTCAGTAACTGTGAATCAATCCTTTATAGTGAATAAGAGTACGTCAAATCGTATATTCTAGGTGAACTAAAAATGCTTAACATTCTGCTATGGTTTTAACCTGCGTCATTTAAAATATTTTCAGGTTAACTATCCCGTCACAATCATATCCGGTACTCACTCTCCCTTGACACAGTTCATTCGAAATACCCTTCTCACTAGCTGCAATATTCCTTTATGAAGTGACGGATGTCGATCTTTTAATTCAAAAGAATTTTGATTGAACTTTAAAAAGTGAGATCCATTTAGAAATCTTTTAAATAGGTTTGAAGTAAATGTCCGATTTTCTCCAACGGTTGAAGTATAAGCAACCGGTGTCTATGAGTTAAGTTCACAGTACCTGTTTATGTAATTCTTATCGTTAGAACAAGATTTATGATGATTTATTTTTATTTAAAGCGAATTTAGAAGGGAAAGAATATTATTATATTGTCTCCAATTCAGACAATGAAATAGATTTTTAGATTTGGATTCACTGGATTTTTGTAGTGATTTTAAAAGAAATTGATGAAACTATGAATATTATCTAATGATTAGTGTGTCAAGACACAGGTGCACATTATATTGGAAATGTAAAATACTAGAGGCTGTGATCATAATAATTCATTATGAATAATCGCGGAATTCCGTGATTACTATGTACTAATACTACCAACGTAAATAAGGAAGCTTTCCCTAAAAATCTACATCAGATTGATAAATTCTGAGCGAAGACCCAATACACTTTCTGTTGTCTTGTTGGATCTGTAACATTTTGTAAGATGGTTTTTGCATTTTCATGTTTGATAACTAAGAGATCACCAGGAACAACCTTATGTGCATGATTACAGAAACAATTATGTCAACTCCAACGCAATGGCTCCCTATGCTTAGTCACATCCCTCCACCTCACTGATGCTACTACAAACTAATTAAATAATATTTCAAGAAGCGGACCAACAAACAATTACCTATTCATGGTGACGTTAACTCTCTATATGTGCACCGATATTTCAAGACATCCACCTATCTGTACGGCGGAGAATACTGTAGCCAACAAATTCAACCTAGTTAAGAGATGGTATCATGGTTGGAAATTGCCTGTCCCTCCATAAAGTTCAGAAATTCCATGCGTAACCGAGCAGGTGCCTGGGTTTCTTCAACCCAGAAAGATCTGGTCGAAACTGACTCGATTCGGAATAACCACGGTGTATGTATGTATGTATGTATGTGGGAATCTCCTGGATAAGTGAAGAAAAAATACCTTTATGGCGCTGCCAGGCACCAGGTTCGAGAATGCCCACTAAGATCTTACAATGAGGAACTAACAACTTTTTCCTCGAACACCACAGGCCCTCGAATACATCTCTAATCTAGAAGTACAGTTATAAATAATTTTCATGTATGCCATTCGATAAATAAATCTATATATATAAAATAAGAGTTTTGTCTGTACATTGCTCAGAATTTGAAAAGAATGGTATTTCTGTATCGGTAATGTCCATAGTAACAAGAAAATGTACTTTTCCTTTTCCGTAATGTCTGTCTGTCTGTCTGTCTGTCTGTCTGTCCGTCTGTCCGTCTGTCCGTCTGTCTGTCTGTCTGTCTGTCCGTCTGTCCGTCTGTCCGTCTGTCTGTCCGTCTGTCCGTCTGTCTGTCCGTCTGTCTGTCTGTCTGTCTGTCTGTCTGTCTGTCCGTCTGTCCGTCTGTCTGTCTGTCTGTCTGTCTGTCTGTCCGTCTGTCTGTCTGTCCGTCCGTCTGTCTGTCTGTCCGTCCGTCTGTCTGTCTGTCCGTCCGTCTGTCTGTCTGTCCGTCTGTCCGTCCGTCCGTCTGTCCGTCCGTCTGTCTGTCTGTCCGTCCGTCTGTCTGTCTGTCTGTCTGTCTGTCTGTACACGCATCACGAGAAAAAGGCTGAAGAAAATTTAATGAAAATCGGTATGTAAAGTCAGGGGATGAGCCGCTACAATCTAGGCTATAAATCATTTTATTCACGCTGAGTGAAATGGTAGTTTAGGGGAAGGCCTTAAATTGAATTATCGAAAATTTATATTATTAGCGGTCCTATCGATAAATACTATATAACTAAAGTTATATAGAAATCATATTCCAGTCATTTATGTCTTATACATTTTTACCGTACCGGCTCTGATAACACAGATATTAATGAATTTGTATTTAAGAAACTACAGTCTAGGCAGTAAATAATTTTATTTTCCCCGAGATGAAATGGTAGTTTAGGGGAAGGCGCCTAAAATTTAATTTTTAATACCGGTACCTATGTTATTGGTGCTATAGAAAAGTACGGTACTACATAACAAAAGTTATAGACAATACAATTTCCGATCATTTATGTTTCATTCAGTTTTACTGTACCGACTATGATAAGAGTGGTATTTCAGAAGGCCTATCCAAAGCGCTTAACACTGATCAACAATTACTTTACATTGACCATTGTTTGTTGTGATGTTCTTCGTTTCTTATTGTGCCGCTCAACTCCGATAGATGGGATTACTACTGCATACCGAGTATAACAGCCTGACTGAACATTGGCGGGAAATAGCTGGGGAGTTGGGAAACTTTCTTCTTTAGCATGCCATTCCTCTGGTTCATACATTTTCTGATACTGCAGGAACGTAACACACTGGTTCATCATGGGCCTAGGAATAGGAAGGAAGCAGCCGTGGGCTTGATTAAGGTACAGCCCCAGCATTTGCCTGGTGTGAAAATTGGAAACCACGGAAAACCATCTTTTAGGCTGCCGACAGTGGGGCTCGAACCCACTATCTCTCGAATACTGGATACTGGCAGCACTTAAGCGACTGCAGCTATCGAGCTCGGTAATTGGGAATTAGAAGTGGGACGGTGTGACACAAAAATGTATAGATAACAACATAGTACCAGAGGCCTGGGGGATATAGTGGGGTGTAGACAACAAATGCACGAGGGAAGTAAATACCCGGCTTGTACAGGCAAAGGGAGCTTTCTAAAAATATATATATATATAAAGAGGTCTCTATTAACATATAAGACTATCTGCGTGGAGGTACGTAAACACTTCGTAAAAAGTTTTGTATGGAGTGTTGTAGACTACGGCTCAGAAACATGGACCCTGCAAAAAGCGGAAGTGATGAAACTCAAGGCCTTTCAGATGTGGTGCTAGCGTCGGTTATTAAGAGTACCTTGGACTGATAGAGTCAAAAACGAGACTGTTCCCAAAAGAGCGAGACCCGTACCTTGGTTGAAACGTTGAACAAAAGAAGAAACAGCTTCGTTTGCCACTTGCTTCGTCATTTTGACTGGTGCACCTTCCTGTTTAAAGGAAAAAAAAATGGAAGGTAGAAGGATAGAAGGAAGACCTAGAGTGCAATTTATCGCCAACATTAAAGGCAAGCACACCTACTGCCACCTGAAGCTGCTGGCCAAAGAACGGAAACGCCTGGAAGACATGCGCGTTACCCATCAACCTTAGGGTTGAGAAGAATAAAAAGTAGACAAACAAAATTGAAACAAAATAGATACAAAATGGTGTTTTTGATGCTCTCTGAACGAATTTAGACAGAGAAGTAAAGGTTGACAGTTTACCAACTAAATGAGTTTTTGATTCAATACTATACAATAAAACTTTCACCAAAGGATCAATTACACTTGTGTGCAACTAAGGTTTTGTGGCATCAGATACTAATTGCGCTTCTACACGCTGCTACGCGAGTCTCTACGACTTGCTGTGGTGCTGAAAAATCTGTTAGCTGCGTCGAATGACATTTTGTACCTATTTCTACTAAAAATTTGTCAATATTTAAAGAAAATAAAGGAGATAATTAGGCAATAGACAACAAGGTTTGTATAAATTGCTTTTTGTAATAATTACAAATGTTCCAGGTGGTTTAAATGGAATAAAAGGTTTATTTTCTGCACAGAGTGGGGGTGAAATATTATCCTGGGATTAGATTCTCCGACGGTGTTTCAACACCCACAACACGGCAACATTGATAAGGGAAACACAAAATAGGAAAACGTACTCCATGGTAGTATCCATCTTCTGAGAGCAGGTGACACTATCAGAAGAAGAAGAAGAAGAAAAGAAAAAGAACAGCCTTAATAAGCAATTCCTGAAGTGTTTAAATGCGAGTTCAAGAATGTGTTTAAGAATCATGAATATTGTTTAGGAAAACCAAGTCGCCACTTTCATCCCCTTCTGAAAGGTAAGTTATTCTCGTTTTCTATCGCAGTAATGTCACTTTGGGAACAAAGTATATCCCGCAAGTCGTTCGGCGTAATGACTGAGAGGGAGAGTTCACTGCAGAGATTCCTGCGGTCGCCGAACTTATTAAATGAAAGTTTTGTTCTCATACGGTACCACAAAATTTATAGCTGCAATCGAGCTTTGGATCTCGAAGTAGAGAATGTATGTTCAGAGATAAAAAGAGAAGAAATCGAAAAGTATCTCGTATAATTGATCAGCCGACTAACAGAACGTTTAACCCTTATAGCATCTGCTTTAAAATTTTGGGAACAATTGAATTTGTTTTATAATTTTGAATAGGAAGTCCACTGCATTATACTACATAAGTTGAACTAATTATAAAATATGAAGGCAACTAAACTTACAGGTTTCATTAATAAATCAGCGAGTACATAAAGATATGTTGTCATAATAAATACAATATAGGGAGCAAAATACTGTATAAATATAGGGAAAGCATTTCGTAGTAGTTACATTGGTTCAGCTATGCTCCATGTTTAAAGCTAAAGAAGATTTATTCCTCCGTAAAACCTCTGGAACTGAATTTCCTTAAGCTTACTAGAAATCAGTTCAATATTTTTACAATCTTTAGTTTTGAAAATTATTCATATTGCTCATTGAGAAATAATTTCTCGCAATGTATTTTTTGGTCTATTCTATACTACGGAATACTTTTTATGGAAGCTGAATTTTATTTTACAGTTCCCTTTATATTCATCACATAACCTGTTGACAACTATACCAATACAACAAAATTATTAGCTGAACATATTTCCAGTTAAATATTTAAAATGTTGCAATAAATCTTCCTAACTGGTTCAGATGCTATGCAGGATATATAGTATACTGAAAACGAAAACCTACAGCCTGTTTTCCAGTCTTTGACCGGGTCAGGCTATTATTACGATGGGGTCGCCACTCCCAAGGTGATATTAATTGAGTGATAGATGCAATGAAATGATAATGGAGAGTGTTGCTGGAATGAAAGATGACAGAGAAAACCGGAGTACCCGGAGAAAAACCTATCCCGCCTCCGCTTTGTCCAGCACAAATCTCACATGTAGTGACCGGGGTTTGAACCACGGTACCCAGCGGTGAGAGGCCGACGCGCTGCCGTCTGAGCCACGGAGGCTCTTCCATATAGTATACTGTACATACTTAATGTTATTTTACTGGCCGGCTCCTCACACCTCACGAACTAAGCCGAAGGAGAACGAGAAATGATCAAGGCTGAAAACTGAAAGAAGAAGTGCAAGCAATGGCGATTAAGCTGGGATCCATAGCCACCACCGTACGTTTACTGGGTGTGGAATATGGTGAGATCCCAGGATTGTGGTTCCTTTCCACAAGAGAGATCGGGCCTTTGTAAAGCAGAGTGAAGTCAATAAAATGATGAAAGAGAAAAATGAGGGGTGTAAATGTCAAAGTAGCCTCATAAAAATATTGTGAGTAAATGGGATACGAAGAATAAAGGAAGATATGTGCCAATCTCAAGCATTTCGTGGTGTTATTGCAGGTTCATATCGAGACCCAGTTTACTGTATAGCGTCGTAGGAGTGGAGGTCACACTCTGGTTTTCTAAATGTAATTCGCCTGTTGACATTTGGAAATGAAGCCTGGTTAGAAATATCCTCGTCTGTTTGGAGTTTCCATTTCTTTGGTAATAGCCTCCACAACTGTCATTACTTCAATTACACTTCAATTACTCGTTTAACGTGTAATCTACCAGTCTCAAGTAACCTGCAGTGACTTGAATTGAGAATTGAGCTGTTGTTTTCAAGATTAATGTGCATCTCTGATGTGGATTCAAAGATCTTTTTTACAACACATTAATGCTGTGCCCAAATAATAAATAAATAAAATAAATAAATAAATAAATAGAAAGGAAAATTCTGAGACCGCCAAAAGCACAGGAAGAAAAATGTAGGCATAGGAAGACTGAAGATCTATGTAAACACCACGAAACGAAAGGTTGTCAAACACGATGAGAAATAGGAGAATAAAGTTCTTTGAGCACAGAATGAGGACGGATAACAGTGGGCTTACAGTACGGATTTTCAACCACATTTACAAGATCAAGAATGGCAGTCAACGGATCCAAAGAATAAAGAAAGAACAGACGTCGTAATAACAGAAGATAAAATACCTGACAGAAGGTCGATACAACATTTCCTTAAAGGTTTCGAGGAGAAAAGGAAAAGAAATAATATCTGGCCGGTAGAAAAGAGAAAACGTCAAAGTGAAAGGATGAAGAGCTATTTGAAAGTAAGATAAAAACACAATGATAACTGTATAAAGTTATTTTGCGAGATCCTCTGATGGCCAAATTCAATAATAAATAAATAAACGTAACAGAGCACGTATCTTCTGAATGATAAGTACGTTACTTTTACGAGTTTAATATAACGAAAATCATTCTTGTACTGTAGTTCTGTTTGGTCTCACGACTACTTCTTTTACGTGAAATCCGAATCCCACGGAAGGGACTTTTCACTTCAAAAACCCCACATGCATTGACCAGGATTCGAATATCAGCCGCCTTGGTGAGAAGTCACAACTTCACTAGGCATTCGGTTATAGTCATATCTTTATTGGGGGAAATAAAATAATAAATGAAACTATAAAAATGAACTGTTACTAAGTGTCTCTCGCTGTTGCCTTCTACAAACACATCTGGTCTATCGCACACTAATTAGGAGAAAATCTGGTGTTGGTAAACATCTGACGGAGTATTGCGCCACGGAAATGATTTCACTTTCTGTGGTTGGGGAGCGCCAGCGGTCGAATAACTAAAGTTCTCACTTACCGGCTTGAGTGATGACGATGAGCGGCAGTTGCTCCTGGAGATTGTTGGGTTGCGGTTCCATGGCCGACTGTTATGTACGTGTTGTGGAGCGTGCCCAGCGGAAAAGCTTGCAATGTGGACCCGACAACGAAACACGGCTTGAGCTGAGAAACCAGTCACCGGCACCTGAGGCGTTGTGACCTACTCTGCCCAATACACGCTACCATGTACACTTCTTGTGTACCACCTGTTCTTGCCGTCACCGTTGTAAGGAGAATACCAGTACACTGCCTGGACTAGAGAGCACTGATACCTTCGTATTAGTGTCTATCTTCTTGCGTATCGTATATTTATTTATTTACTTATTTATTCTTTCTTTCTTGCTTAATTGGTTTACCCTCCGGCGTTGGATTTTTCCTCGGACTCAGCGAGGGATCCCACCTCTACCGCCTCAAGGACAGTGCCCTGGAGTATGAGATACTGAGTCGGGGATACAACTGGGGAGAATGACAATTACCTCGCCCAGGCGGCCTCACCTGCTATGCTGAACAGGGGCCTTGTGGGGGGATGGGGTGATTGGAAGGGATAGACAAGGAAGAGGGAAGGACTCGACCATGGCATTAAGTTAGGTACCATCCCAGCATTTGCCTGGAGGAGAAATGGGAAACCACGGAAAACCACTTCCAGGATGGCTGAGGTGGGAATCGAACCCACCTCTACTCATTTGACCTCCCGAGGCTGAGGGGACCCCATTCCAGCCCTCGTACCACTTTTCAAATTTCGTGGCAGAGGCGGGAATCGAACCTGGACCTCCGCGGTGGCAGGTAATCACAAGGACCACTACACCACAGAGGCGGACTATTTATTTATTTATTTATTTATTTATTTATTTATTTATTTATTTATTTATTTATGCATTTCTGTACACGGTGGGGCTCAGGCTATGAAGCCTGCTATTATGCCAAACCATATAATATACTCCTGCATAAACATAGCCTAATATACTAAGCCTCCGTGGCTCAGGCGGCAGCGCGCCGGCCTCTCACCACTGAGTTCCGTGGTTCAAATCCTGGTCACTCCATGTGAGATTTGTGCTGGACAAAGCGGAGGCGGGACAGGTTTTTCTCCGGGTACTCCGGTTTTCCCTGTCATATTTCATTCCAACAACACACTCCAGTATAATTGCCCCAGAGGAGTGCGACAGGCTTCGGTAGCCGGCACAATTTCTATCCTTGCCGCTAGATGGGGGCTTCATTCTTTCCATTGCTGACCCGTTCAAATGACTGGAAACAGGCTGTGGATTTTCATAAACATAATATACTGAGTAAATTTAATAGAATATAATACAATTTCAATTTAATACAATTTAAAGTTAAAGTAAAATGTAATTTAACTGAAATTTAAATGATCATGAAAATAATTTTAAAATTATTAAATTAATGTACAGTATTTACTTTGATTATAACTAAATCTTTAAAAAATTTAGCTATAATGTTATTTAATAATCTAACATTTGAGGGTACTTCTTAGAGCAGTTAATCTCAATGTAGGTACAATTTCCAGCACTTTCTTCTGAACAGCTGTAGCTTACTTCTGTCTCTAATTTCAGCCGGGATAGAATTCCAGGAACATATGGTTCCTGTACAAATGAGTTGTTATATTGCGTATTTTACTTACTGCTGTGATGAGTGGAGATGGACAGCGGGGATCGTATTGATGACCTTGAGGGTGCTCTACCTTAGAGGGAGAGGTAGTCGAGATCTATCCTTAGGTAATCTGATTTACCTGTTAGCAGTATTTTATGCAGAAGAGAAACAGCATGGTACTTGCGTTAATCGCATAATCTTATCCAGGACAGCAGATGGAGGAATGGGTTGATGTGGGAATGGAGTGGAACATTTAGAATGAACCGAACGCAGGCATTATGCGACCGTTGAAGTTTAGAACTAAGTGAAGAACTTACGTTATTATAGACTACATCACCATAGTCAAATATTGGTAGTTTAGTCCTTGAACGAACAATTTCCTGGTTTTGACAGGTAGAAAGTACCTCATTTTGTACAGTTAGTGTAATGAACCGAATATGCGCTGACAAATATTATGTTGTAACTTAAATACTTATCAAAAATTATTCAACTTAGTCTTTCAGTGTTATAGGTGTTGCAGTGATCGTGATAACCGGTATATTGATGCTTTCTAATTTGGCATATTGCCCGTCATTCTAGAACTCCGTTTCCATGTCTATATTTGATTACTTCTGTGCTACAGAGATTTATATGTTGGTGTACCACGTTATTTTGCGTTGCATACTGGTTGACCTTTCCGACGGAGAATACGTCTATAGGTTTGGAACCCTGCTTGGGCCGGTGAGTTTAACAAAACAAAACTTTATTTACAACATGTGCGACGACAGTGTTCGACATCGCATTTCAAAATGGAAGGACCATTGTATCCAAAAACAAGAGTCGATCCTCGGTAGGATGACATCAGATGTGAAGGTACTAAAATCAGCGTGTTGTGCAGCTAACAGTGTAGCTCTGGACACGAGCGTGGTGGAACTTCGTGCTGTGTTGTTTGATTTTTCTCAGTGAGTTCTAAAAGTGTGAAGTGGAAACAAATAAAATTGTGAACTTTTGACAAATGTGTGGTACGAGGAAGTGCTAAAAATTTAATTCTTTCGAAATGAAATGAAGTGAAAAGGCGTAGGATAGCTTTATTTTTTTTCTGCTAGTTGCTTTACGTCGCACCGAGACAGATAGGTCTTATGGCTACGATGGGATAGAAACAGGGTGCGAAATCAGAAATAAATAATGGAGGGGGGTTGTAGAAGGAAGATAGGGTTAAATATTAAAGTCTATTTCAGGCAGTATCCAGCGGGGTAGAGGCTACAAAATTCCCCTGTAAGTAAATTAACCCGTCCCTCAGAAAAATATAGGGCCGATTGCAGAAACGGCATTTAGACGATATCTACGGTTAAACAATGCCTAAGTATGGCTGCCGCATTGCAGAGACGTTATTTATCACTTAGACACTGTCTAAAACCGATGTTCAACCGGTCATGTTTGAACACTGCCGAGAGCACTGTTTAACCTCAAATGACAGGAGTGAATCACAATCAGAGGTTATGTACCGTGAAATATGTAATTTGTATTATCATGTTGAGACGATTCCGGGAAGAAAGTTTAGTCCGACGGCCTCTCTGTGGGTCGCCCGCTGCTAAATCGCAGCAATTCGTTTGACATGCACGGGGAGATAATAAAAAAATAAGGTTCCGCTTTACGAGAGACTTGTTTCTTGAGACTGACAAAGTGACAGGCCGGTAACTGTCAACTTGAATACAATTCTTGGCAATCGATATATTTTATTATATACATGGGGTAATTTCCATGGAATTATAGGCCACTTCGACTACATACATATCACAATTACGTGTCCCGATCGTCTGAGGGCTGTCACATACATCAACCGGGAGAGATTCACTTATATTTACTGCCAAGTAAACACACATAATAGTGAAAACTAAAAAGTAGGTTGTATGGGATTTTTACATATATAATCGCATAGGTTTTCGGTAACTATCAGATAGGAAAAGGCAAGTGGTGGTGATTATCGTTTAAAGAGGACTGGGGAAGAAGAGCCGTGGCCATAATAGCCCTAGTATTTGCCTGGTGTAAAAATGGGGAAACTACGGAAAACAATCTTCACGGCTGTCGATGATGCGTTTCGAAACTACGATCTCCAGAATGCAAGCTACATCTATATGGCCCGTACAACACACTCGGTTACACATTACTATTGCTTCATCTTCCCTTCGTCGAAGCTACCGTATTTATTAATAGATTGCACTCACTGTAACAACATTATAATGAAAGCTACACTTCCCCGTACGGTGGCGTGTCGGTTTAGTGTCGATAATATTATGAGATTTAATTTGCACCGAAAGCGATACTCTTATCTGTGGGCAAGTCTTGCTCAGCCATATTTGAGTAATGTGTAGGAAGACAAACAGCTGACTGGCGTTCGGCGCGCGCACCGACGAATTTCATTGGTTGCGACAAGCAAAGAGTTACATGAAAGATACTTCAGTCTCCATTTTCAAACCAAAATTGAAACTTTAAGGGATGTCTAGTTAAACATCGACTGAACATTGTTTATGCAATGGAAGATCGTGAATGATTTAGACGTTGTTTAGGTAGACGATGCCTAAGGCTTAAAACTAGTCATCGTTTCTGCAATCGGCCCATAAATTTTAGATCTTATTGTTTGAATTCTGTTGTTATAACAAGAATGGTAAACATTAGAAAGTTATTCCAATCGGCTGAGAAGTTTATGATAGACTGTCCCTTTCTTAAGAAAGGCCATACAAGGCGCGATTTGTCTTGATTTATGGCTTTATTATCAGAACCTTCCTCTACTAGGGCTATGTGCTGACTGAAAAAATGTGTCACTTTGTACACACCGTAAGAGAACATTGTCCTATTGGAAACACACCCTCTCCAAGAAGTACAGGAGTGGTGTAAGCTCGAGCAATGACAAGGGAGGAGAGCTTCAAGTAATGTACATTGCCCGGGTTTCAAACGGACTTGTCAGATAGGCTGCAGGTGCAGAGTTGCCACTGTTGCGTTGTTTCACTGCTCACGGTCTAGCAGACATTTGAATTATTGCTGATGTTTTAAAATATGCACAGTAATAAATTATATGTGTTCTACATTTTCCTCATTATTTTATAATGAAAGAATCCCCCCCGGGCATTTTTAGTGGGGGGAACCTTTGAGGTAAAATTGTCGGTGGGGGACATCCCTCCCCCACCCCCGCTATTTCGCACCCTGGATAGGAAAAGGCTAGGAGTGGGAAGGAAGCGGCCCGGGCCTGAATTAAGGTAGAGTCCCAGAATTTGTCTGGTGTGAGAATAGGAAACCACGGAAAACCATCTTCAGGTCTGCCGACAGTGGGGTTCGAACCCACTATCTCCCGGATGGTAGCTCACAGCTGCGCGCCCCTGCCAACTCGCCCGGTCGTATGGCTTTTAGTGCCGGGACTGTCCGAGGACATGTTCGGTTCGCCAGGTACAGATCTTTTGGTTTGACTCCCGTAGGTGACCTGCGCGTCGTGATGAGGATGAAATGATGACTAAGACGACACATACATCCAGTCCCCGCGTCAGCGGGATTAACCAATGGTGGTTAACATTTCCGACCCTTCCGAGAATCGAATCCGGGCCCTTGTGACCAAAGGCCAGAACGCCAGCCATTTAGCGATGGAGTCGGACAATTCTGTCGAAAATTGTACATAATAAATGACTTCAGAATTACTGAAAATAGTTCGAGAGGAAAGAGTGGCTTATGGGAATTCCAAAAGTCCGAAACCACAAATGCCAAAGAGCCAAAAGGCGTACCGTGACCATCGCAAACCAGGGGTGGCTAAGAATCGAATGCATAATGAAGTCCCAGACGAGAATATCTAGGGGGGGGGGGGAATTTCAAATCTATGCCAACTAGATCCTTCATTTTAGCAATAGTCTACGTATCATGCGGTATGTATTCTACTGTACCTACGTCAAGACTTGCGGGCGTGACCTTGACAGACACAATCCTCTTCGAATTTTTGCGTAGAGTTTAGGATGATGACCTTACCCTAACCTGAACAGACAGGCAATGTTCCACCAGCTGGAAGAAGTTTTCTAAGGAGAGAAATGGCCTATGGCAGATTAATATCCGGCTCCATGGTTAAATTGTCAGCGTGCTGGCCTTTGGTCCAGAGGGTTCCGAGTACGATCCCGCCGGGTCAAGATTTTAACATTCATTAATTCGGATGGCTCGGGGGCTGTGTGTGTGTGTGTGTGTGTGTGTGTGTGTGTGTGTGTGTGTGTGTGTGTGTGTGCCATTTTCATAATTAGAATTCATCATAGGTAGGGTCCATCCATATAAACGCAGAGGTGGCCTATACGGCGTCAACTCAAAAAACCTGCACCAGGCCTCTTCGGAGGCCACACGCAATTACTGACAGAGTAATGGAATTATAAGTCCTTTTTCCTACCCAGCGAGTTGGCTGAGAGCTTGCATTCGGGAGATACTTGGTTCGGACCCTACTGTCGGCAGTTCTGAAGTCTGTTTCTCGTGGTTTCCCATTTTTACACCAGGTAAATAATAATATTACTGAATTCACGTCCCACGAACTACTTTTAAGGTTCTCGGAAACTCCGATAAGTGGGAGTTGATTTACGTGACGGTCGATCTACTGGCATGAGTCTGGTTTATTTGAGAGGCTTCAAATACCACGAGATTGAATTTGGATCAACCCCACCAACTCGAGATCGGAAACCCTGCACTTTAATAATAATAATAATAATAATAATAATAATAATAATAATAATAATAATAATAATAATAATTGTTACCGAGTTTTAGTGGTAGGTAGAGGTGAAAGAAGGTGCGGGCGTGAACGGGTCTCAAACTACGGAATCAAAGTTAATGTAAAATTTAACAAGGTTATATTTTCTTTCCAAAATTCAGAAATAACAAGAATGGCAGGTACGGAGTAGCAAGACCACAAGGTACAATTACAGTATTTACAGGATTTGGGCTTCGAGCCCTGAAAACACAATTCTTGAGCAACTAGCCCAACTTTACGATATACAAATTTCAACAACGGGGCAGAAGACCCCAATCAAACCCTGGAGCACTTGCTCCAAATTACACAGTAAAGCCTCCTCGAGGCATACAACACTCAGTTTTCGAAAAAAAAGAGCCACTCGCTCTCAACTGTAAGCCTCTCCCAGGCCACACCAAACTCCACCTTCAAGCTGTCCTCAACGGACATAAACACAGGGGTAAAATACCCAATCTACTGAGGCCTATTAATTAAAAAAGGAAAATTACATGGCCTCTAAAATACCAACTTGAAAGGAGGCTCTCCGCACTCCTAATACACTTTATTTAAAACCTACTTGGCGCTAGGCCGTTAAAGCAAGGGCTAATCCCATACTACAGAGGTGAATTAGAGAAGACCAATTTACCTTACATTAACGAAGAATAGGTTAAGAAAAAATAAGTTCACCTCAAAACAATATGATTGGGAGCTCGAGAGGGTTAAGCACTCTCTATCCCGATATGCGGTTTAAAAGATGGAATAGATACAAGTTTCTTTACATTTTAAGGAAGGTTACATAATGGAAAAACTTCGGACCCGCCCCGAGAGTTAAACTGCTGAGCAAGCAAGAAAAGAAGTAATTAATCGGCCATTACCTGGTTGTTGACTGTCGCCGAAGAAAGAGGCGCTTCCCGCCCCCTGCTATGTACTTTACACACTGAAAGATGGAACAGAAGTGGCGCAGAGACCCAAAAATCAGCAGTTTATATACTCTCGCGGAAGGTTCTAGGCGTTAGGGGAATGAGAACACCCGCCCACAATCACTTTATTGGAGAAAAAAGAGAACCCCTACACAAGATGAAGAAGAAACACATTATTGGTGGAAAATTAAGTTAAGAAATTCGGGATTGGCTAGATTTAAAACAAGGGGAAAGAAAGGGTTAATATTGCCAACTTAACTAATGACTGAAAGAAATTTAGCAAAGAACAAACTTTTGAAATTACATTTTCTCCAAAAAAAAAAAAAACAAAAACAAAAACAGTTCTTTCCCTTCCCACCAGGGTGCACTATTGTCGATCTTCAGTAGTGTCCTCTAGAAGAGAAAGTTCACACTTCTTACTTCAAGCAAAACAAAAACACATCAAAAATGACACAGTTCTAAAACTCCAAAATTTCCAGGTAGTGACATCTTCTGAGAAAGTAGAAAAATACCGTCAATAAAGTTCAGACTTCCTCCAGCAGAGGAGTTTCAACTGGCGCACATTTTGAATTAGCGGCGTGGAGGTGTACCGCCCGGTACAATAATAATAATAATAATAATAATAATAATAATAATAATAATAATAATAATAATAATAATAATAATAATAATAATAAATATTGAATTTTCACGATCGCATTGTTAATCGAAACCGACTTTCAACCTATTAAGTCGTTCTACGTACATTTAGTACGTGTCGAAGAGATGTTAAGTACAGAACAAAATGGCCAACCGGACACCAGTGGGATCCACAACCTCCCGATTTCTCGTCTGCCGCTCTACCAATTGAGCTGTGGTGACCTAGGCCATCTTTGTTCTGTTGGAGAGGCATAGTGAAGATCTTTCTTCTAAGTGCCTGGGGGTGTGATACTAATGACGATAAGGAAGGGGGGTGGGGGAGTAAATTCCGGTGTGAACGCCTAGTCTACTCCTGTAGAATAGCACGAAGGGGTCTGCTCATGGCTTATCCTTACCCTCCAACGGACGAATCATCACAAAAACTGTCATATGCCGCCAATCCATATGAATTCTACGGAGAGCATTGAATTACCCAGGCTTTTGGCACTCAATCTAGTGATTAGAAATTGCGTATTTCCACCTCCCATACCCTACCGGCCAACATCGGGACTCGAACTAGCTAACCATGGTCTCAGTTTATAAATACTTGTTCTAGTCAGTGGGTGAATTTTAAATTTTATTTATTTATTATTATTATTCCTTTTCGTTTCATCTCGTACCATTAAGGGCCGATGACGTAGATTTTAACGATCATGCCCACCAGATGGGATAATAATAATAATAATAATAATAATAATAATAATAATAATAATAATAATAATAATAATAATAATAATAAATGGGCTATGAAGGACTTACCGTACTAAAAGATAATTAATTATGCCTTCGCACTAAAAGTAAAGAATAATTGTATAATGGAATTTGAAAAAGACTTTCAAGAAATCAGCATAGCAGTTGAAATTTTATGTGACAGATCGTTGGTGAACTATCATCATTGTGCTGAAAAACCCAAGATGAGGAACATCATTGCATGACGGAAGAACGAAGGAAAAGCACAACGAAGGGATGAAGAGATTCGGGGAAGAAAAGAAAGATAATTCATAATTTCAATCACGCTCTTTAGTAGGACACAACTTGGTGAAGATAAAAAGATACAATAACCTGATCCCATCCATGAGCTTGGTCTTGCAATGACATTTGAACTAGCGCCTCGAAATTGAAGCGTATCATCTGGCTTGGTTTGTCGAACACTTCTGGGATGGGATTATTGACTTGTAATGCATCATTACTGACAAGTGATAATATTATTCACCAACAAAACAGTCTGTCCCTTGCTTTTTTAAGCATACATTTAAAATGTATGGCATGTGAGATTATAATCCGGAATGCTGCAATAAACGTTTGAAATCTTATCTATGTCGTAAAGGAACCTAATAATGCAGAAAAGTGACTACCAATATTTCGGAATCGTGAGACTGAAGACTGGAACGTACTGGAATGTTTTGACATTGTTCCCCTTAAAAGGCTCGGGAGTAAACTGTGTGTATCAATTCACTGATTCAATTAATTCTGTTGGCATTTTAATTACTTCCTGCGGAAGACCAGCATTGCTTGTTATTTTCCCATTAGCAATTTTATGGGTTACAATATTAACAACCAGTCATAGTCTCATTACTACACGTTTATACAAGAGTCCCTAAGCTCTACCATTCCTATTAATCGGATTTACTGAAAGGGGAGTTGTTTTTCAATTCACTGTTTGCAACCATGTTCCAATCTCCCTTCGACTCTACTAGACAATACCTTAATTTTATATTCATTTTCTCTCTTTATCTTCTAACGCGGCTTCACACTCGGACTAAACGGTGAATGCCGAGGAAATTGTGACCAATTTAAATCGGGTTAAAATTGAGAACAGGGACTCGGCTTACCTCCTAACAACAATGAGCATTGTATCTGCGTAGAGTAGAACACGAGGTGGATTAGACAATGAAATAGCAAAGAAGCAACCGTGGTGTTTTGGAGAAGTTCCGTCCCTCATATATCTGTTGTAAAAGATGGGAATTGGAGTTCAAGCCCAATACAGCTTCTAGTAATGGCCACCACTGTTACCAGAGCCACTGCAGTTCAACATGCTGAGTTAAACCAGTATATTGATTTTACTCCTTGATATTCAGTCAATTACGTAGGTCGAGTCATAAGTCATGGCAACTATTTTTTTTCTCGCGAACAGGAGATAACACGGAAAATGTAAGATATACATTCGGAAACGTACGGTATGTACTTTCGTATGATGCCAGTGTGGGCCCCAAGTTCAGTGTGTGAGTGAGAGCGTCACAAAGTGGAAGTCAACAAGCAGGAGCAACGATCGTATATTAAAATAGCAGTTCTCCTCAGCAGAAATGCACGCCAATGCCACGCAGAGCTGCGGAAAGCATTAGATGTGCATGCCATGCCCTATAGAACAGTGGCGAGGTGGGTGGAGACGTTCAAACGTGGTAGAGTATCAACTGCCGATTTGCCTCGCCCAAGCCGTCCAGTGTCCATTGACAGTGCGAACCAAACGTCCAGATCTTTTGGACAACGCCATAATCCTAGACGACAACGCGACAGCTCAAAGAGCAACCATCGTTCAGCATCTCTTACAACGGTGGGGATGGGAGGTTCTTCCACACCCGCCTTATTCGCCTGATCTGTGCCCATGTGACTATGATCTAATCCCCAAAGTCAAGAAGCCATTACGTGGACAACGGTTTGCTAACAAATATGACCTCGTAACAGCATTTCGGAGAAAGGTGTCGCACGTTAACGATACATATGCAGCGAATGGTACTCAGCGCCTGCCCCACCGCTGGCAACGCACAGTGGAAACCTTGAGGGATTATTTCGAAGGTCTGTAACCAATGGAGATCTGTCCTTTGTATATACTCTTGTGTATTTTCTGTCTATACCATAACAAAACAGTGTTTACCTATGGCCTGTGTTCTGTCACTTTCCTATGAGAAATCTCCTGAAGTCAGAATTTGACTTCAGGCACTATGCGTAAGTACATGCTCTATATTTCCAAATGCATATGTTAGATTTTCCGTGTTGTCTCCTGTTCGCAAAAAAGAAATAGTTGCCATGACTTATGACTCGACCCTCGTATTATTATTATTATTATTATTATTATTATTATTATTATTATTATTATTATTATTATTATTATTTCTGAAAAAATATTGGCTGTCTTTAAAACTCTAATCAGTGAGGGGTATCTCCATTCAATCTTGGCTACAACTGAGGAGAAGGATTAGCGGCGGTCGCTAAGTCGGATGATTACTTTTCAGGGTTTGGAATAAGGAAGGGTTCGGCCAGGATTAATAATGCATGGTGGAAGGGGGATGTTCGAAGATTGGGAATTCAACCCACTGTAACCTGACAAACCCCGGTCAGATATTATTATTATTATTATTATTATTATTATTATTATTATTATTATTATTATTATTATTATTATTATTATTATTATTATTATTATTTATTCATGTGTATATTTCATTTATGTGTGTATTTAGCCGTCGCGGCTTAGTAACTCTTTTTGGAACTCTCGTTATTATGGATACTCTCTATATTTTATTTGGGACTAGTGTGTTTCGATCACTCAGTTTATCTCCCGGTTGTGTACGTGACGAGTCTCCGAGCGGGGGTTTACGTGTTGACGGAGCTGAGGTGGAAAATTCCAGGAACTGGGCTATTTTAAGATGCTGTTGTGTTGGCTTGGGCTAGTGTGGTGCAAGCACGCGTCGAGAGTTGGAAGTTGCAACTTGCAGTGTGCAGATGTGATACTGGTGGTAATCGGAGAGGTGTTTTGTACGAGTTGTGGGAAGATGTCCCATGCCATGTTGGGAGTTCGAGATCTGCTGTTGAAGGAACCAGGGAGAAAGATGCTGGAGTGTAACAACATTCTATGGTTATGAATGTTAGCCATATATAATTCTACGGAGAGTCTACGTAAGGTAACGTGTTGGGCCTTTTCAAACTATACCAACGCCATCAGCAAAGTGGAGTCCATTCTTGAAAAATGAGTCATGACTGCATGTGAATATTTTGCGTTGCGGAATAAACTGAGTACCAGTTACTGAGAGAGAGTTATTTCATAAATTAAGACATTTATTATTTATATCAATATTCTCTTTATTTTGTTATATATGTTCAAGGGTGTATCACGACGAGCTCTGCTCGGATTTCTAGGTAAATACAGGTTTAATTGACTAAGTATATTGTATGAGATTAATATATATTCTGTTTAATTTCTATGGGTGGGGGAAATTACCAGATGGACTCCTTTTCCAATATTAATTTTTTAGGTATCAAGTGATTCAGATCTCCTTGTCACAAGGCAACGACCCTGAAGATGAGTTCCAACAGCCGGCAAAGTTTAAGAATTATTTATTTATATATTTATGGCTCCCAAATTCCATTATTCATTATTATTTATATTTATATTTAATAGAGAGATTTCACCACTTTCACTCAGTTGCCTTCGGGAGACTGACAAGGAGAGGCTATGGCGCATGGGTGGCCGATTCGATCCACCTTTGGTACACGTGTAAGGCATGACCAGGAGTATAGTATGTGCAAGTACTGTAGTAAGGCGCAATTCTCAACCGTTTCCGAGAAATTAATTAGTGAAAAATTACAGTGGTATGTTTTCTATGAAGACAACGAGCTCGTGGCGCATCGGTAAGAAGCGCGGGATCGATGGATCGAATCCCGGCGATGGACGATTTTTTCAAATATTTCACTTCTCTCACAAATTAAGATGCCTTCCGAATCAATTCCAATAAATTATTTTTCAGTGGGAAATGGATTCTGAAAAAAAATCGTACAGCAGCTGTCTGAAAAAGTACTTTTATTCCTAGTATTTTGAAAGAAGTGAAATATTTGAAAAATCGTCCATCGGCGGGATTCGATCCAGCGATCCCGCGCTTACGAAGCGGAGCGTTTGCCGCTGCGTCATAAGCTCGTTGTCTTCATGGCAAATATACAGTAGCTTGCACACAAGCGTACTGCAATTTCACATTAATGAATTTCTCGGAAACGGATGAGAATTGAGCCTTACTACTTGTACCTTGTACTCCTGGTCATTCCCTACACGTGTACCAAAGATGGATCGAATCAATCGCCCATGCGCCATAGTCTCCCCTGGCGAGTGAAACTCGTAGTCCTAACGCAGAATGGTATTTAGCAGAGCCGGGAAACAAACTCATTGCTTTCGGGACAAGAGTCGCAGTACGTAAAAAGTCATACAGTGATTAGTTCAAATTACATTTTACGTTCAATATGCATACTTCTTGACCTTCTTACGTTTTTCGATCTTGAGTTACAGCATAGGTTTCTAACGAAATTTTAAACTATTGAAAGGAAAGCAATTAACACAACGCAGTTCCCCAAAACACACTATGTCTGTTCATAATTATTTTTCTTAAGTTCCAGAATCAAGTCCGCCTCTGTGGTGTAGTGGTTAGTGTGATTAGCTGCCACCCCCGGAGGCCCGGGTTCGATTCCCGGCTCTGCCACGAAATTTGAAAAGTGGTATGAGGGCTGGAACGGGGTCCACTCAGCCTCTGGAGGGCAACTGAGTGGATGTGGGTTCGATTCCCACCTCAGCCATCCTGGAAGTGGTTTTCCGTGGTTTCCCACTTCTCCTCCAGGCAAATGCCGGGATGGTACCTAACTTAAGGCCACGGCCGTTTCCTTCCCTCTTCCTTGTCTATCCATTCTAATCTTCCCATCCCCCCGCAAGGCCCCTGTTCAGCATAGCAGGTGAGGTCGCCTGGGCGAGGTACTGGTCATCCTCCTCAGTTGTATCCCCCGACCCAATGTCTCACGCTCCAGGACACTGCCCTTGAGGCGGTAGAGGTGGGATCCCACGCTGAGTCCGAGGGAAAAACCAAACCTAGAGACTAAAGAGATTAAGAAGAAGAAGAAGAAGGAAACGAAGAAGTTCCAGAATCAAATGAATATTGATACGGAATCTTGTATATATTCGTCTCCTTCCCGATCATTTTCCCCCAATAATTTGGAGTCGGTACTACATGAAAGAATTAAATTCATGACATAATTGTCACGATTATATCCCAGAGGCATTAATTCTAAGCCAGATATTTGAGGAAGTCAGATATGTTCGGTGAGAAGCTTGGTGAACATTTTGGCCGCAGCAATTTTATATCTCAAGTGGAGTAGTACAATAGTACAATCTGTATAGGATGTGTGGTGAATATATTGTTGCATTCTCTCGCAGTGAAGATACGCACAGTGACCTTTTCGGATGAACTATACGTGAAAAATTACAACAGTGCAACAGATACTAGGTCAAGTTATTTTGGTACATACCACAGAATTATATTCCTTGTCACACTCGCCGCGTTCGACCACTGATCCGATCACTACTGTAATATTCGAACTTTTCAGTGCGAAGTATCTTCGAAGACTATTTCTTTCTGAGATGAAAAGTGAGTAGACATCTCGGGGCGGTGTTTCATACATTAAACAGTTCCTTCTTCTTCTTCTCGAAGAATCTAATTTTGTACCTGTGTTTGGCACACATACCGTAAGTTAATTTCTATGAATGGACACCTCACTGACCGGAACAGTTGACATAACCACGAAGTGAAACAATACATAGTATAGTACCAATCTTTGGCACAAGGACAAGATTGAAGTGAGCTTGCACCCGGGAGATAGTGGGTTCGAACCCCACTTTCGGCAGCCCTATAGATGGTATCCGATTTTCACAACAGGTAAATGCGGGGGTTGTACCTTAATTAAGGCTACGGCCACTTCCTTCCCACTCCTGGGCCTTTCCTATCCAATCGTGGCCAGAAGACGTATCTGTGTCGACGCGACGAACAGCAAATTGTAAAAAATAAAAAAGAATAACAAAACTGAAGTAAGTTTTAGGCTTTCCAGTTCCCAAAGAACACAATAATTATTGTACCTACTCTCAAATCTGGACTAAGTGAAGCGGTAAGCAAATCACTCAGTGCCATAAACTCACGGCATCGACAGTGTTCTCGAAATTATTCCATTTCCACTGAATTCCAGCTAACGCAGCGTATGAACTGGTTATATTTTACGAGCTTGTTTCAAAAGTCCGAAATATTCTAATCGACATTCCGTTTTAATTTAAATGTGATTTGTTGATGAGTTGTTCAGTGTGATTAGAATCTTTATTATTTATCGTACCAGTCCCACGACAAACGAGGACATCTAACGTAAGTTGCCGCAGTTGTGACTGAAGTTCGCTTATTATTTTGCCCTTTTGTTAAGGATTGGTTATTCCATGCTGCATACAAGGAACGTGACGAATCTTATGGATTTTTCAGAGATAAAATTAATCGATTACTTTTTGGAATTCCGTAATTCAAGACTTAAAAAAACCGCCCGTTTCTGTGGTGTAGTGGTTAGTGTGATTAGCTGCCACCCTCGGAGACCCGGGTTCAATTCCCGGCTCTGCCACGAAATTTGAAAAGTGGCACGAGGGCTGGAACTTGGTCATTCAGCCTCGGGAGGTTAAATGAGTAGAGGCGGGTTCGATTCCCACTTCAGCCACCCTGGAAGTGGTTTTCCGTGGTTTTCCACTTCTCCTCCGGGCAAATACCGGGGTGGTACCTAACTTAATGCCACGGTCGCTTCCTTGTCTATCCATTCCAATCTTCCCATTCCCCACCAAGGCTCCTGTTCAGCATAGCAGGTGAGGCCGCCTGGGCGAGTTGCTGGTCATTCTCCCCAGTTGTATCCCCCGACCCAGAGTCTGAAGCTGAGTCCGAGGGAGAGACAGAAGTTGGAGGGTAAGCAGATAAAGGAGAAGAAGAAGAAGAAGAAGATTAGTTAGTCCATGCTGTATACACGGAACGTAACGAATCGTATGGATTTCTCAGAGATGAAGTTAATCGATTCATTTTTGAAATTCCGTAAGTCAAGATTTTTAAAATGATGGGAAACAAAAAGACACTGAATAATTAATAAGTATTTGTAACACTTTTTGCTTTTGAAATTTAAGTCTTAGAAGTATATAATAGATTAGTATAAATTGGTAAGCTACAAGTTTTACTAGTCGGGCCGAGTGGCTCAGACGGTTGAGGCGCTAGCCTTCTGACCCCAAATTGACAGGTTCGATCCTGGCTCAGTCCGGTGATATTTAAAGGTGTTCAAATACATCAGCCTCGTGTCGGTAGATTTACTGGCATATAAAAGGACTCCTATGGGACTGTATTCGGGAAACTCGCCGTCTCAGAAAACCGTAAAAGTAGTTAGTGTGACGTAAAAACTAATAACTTTATTATTGTTTATTAACTTTGGTAGACTGTACAAAACTGTCATGTCAAACGGGTTTTCAAAAACTAATGAAGAATAATCATGGTATTTAAACAAACCATAAATTCGAATTCCATTTATAAACTGACCCAAGATTATCACCAAAATATGTTGAATTACGTTGTATATTTACTCTGAAAATGAATCACATTTCATTTAGTAATGAATTGTGCTGATAAAATTCAGAAAAATAAATTTATATATAAATAAAAAGATTTAATTCACACTATGATATCTCAATCATATGCTATATTCCAGAATGAATTTACTCTTCACTGGGTCAGTAATCTTCAAATTTTGTTCAAATACTCTTCAATTTCTTTCCTTCTTTCTTTCTTTCTTTCTTACTCTGTTCACCCTCCAGGGTTGGTTTTTCCCCCGGACTCAACAAGGAATTCTACCTCTACCGCCTCAAGGGTGGTGTCATGGAGCGTGAGACATTGGGTCGGGGATACAACTTGGGAGGAGGACGAATACCTCACCCAGCCCGCCTCACCTGCTATGATGAACAGGGGCCTTAGTGGAGGACGGGAAGATTGGAGGGGATAGACAAGAAAGAGGGAAGGAAGTGGCCGTGGCCTTAAGTTAGGTATCATCAGCGTTTGCCTGGGGGCAGTAGGAAAGCACGGAAAACCACACCCAGAATGGCTGAGGTGGGAATCGAACCTACTTCTACTCAGTTGACCTCCCGAAACTGAGTGGACCCCGTTCCAGCCCTCGTGCCACTTTTTAAATTTCGTGGCAGAGCCGGGAATCGAACCCGGGCCTCGGGGGTGGCAGTTAATCACACTAACCACTACACCACACAGGCGGCATTTCAATTTCATTAACTAAATTTCGATATTTCTATGTAAAACGATGAGTTCATGTCGCAAGACTCATTTTCTCACTAAAACGGAAATGAGTAACTGAATGATTTACAGGGTTTTAAAAAACCGACTCAAACGTACGGCCAACGTTATATGAAAACAAGAACTTTACAGTAAGAGCTGCACTATTCATACGTATGTCTTCTCTCATTTTGCTACAATTACAGTAGCTTGAACTTTTTTGTATATGGAGGAGTAAATAAATGTTACAAGGCTTACATGCTGAAAGTGTTGCTTAGCGCCCATGCAGATATTCAATATTCATACCCATGAAGCAAAGTAATATAGCTGTAGATCTTATTGAATTATATAACAGCGCGCTAGACGCCAGCGTCTTGGAAAGGCGTGGCAATCCAACAGACAGATTAAAAATACGTAATGGGCTTGAATACTTTAATATTTGCAGTGGATGAAATTAGCATATAGTTTTCTTCGGGAACATAATTTTTATATAAAAATCAATGACAGGCTTTTATACCCGTTGGAGGTTCCTCTATCCCCTAGTGCTCCGTCACTACATTGTTCCGCAAAGCGGTGTCTCAATGGCGCACTAGCGGAAGGTGTGGTAATCTAACTGACTAGTCCACCGCCACACTGGGGTGAAACGCTGGTAATTTCACGAATAAGAAACCTAAAACAGTTTTTAAAAACCAGAATAATTACCGGGCGAGTTGGCCGTGCGGCAAGGAGCACGAAGCTGTGAGCTTGCATCCGGGAGATACTGGGTTCGAACCCCACTGTCGGCAGCCATGAAGATGGTTTTCTCTGGTTTTCCATTTTCACACCAGGCAAATGATGGAGCTATACCTTGTTGTAACTACAAAGACGCACACACGCGATGATGTCAGTTGTGTACACTATTTTATTTACAAAATATACACACGTTAATGAACTACCATTTTGAGCAAAATACTTATACGAAGAAGAAGAAGAACCGTTTACCAACTCCACAAAATCACAACATGAGTTCATCCACTCGGCTAACGATTTCCACTACAAGTCCCACTTTCAACTATTACTCCAACTCCCAAGGCTTCCTCTTTATATACATTGCCTGGCCAGGCTTCTTGAAAAGTATGACACAGCATGTTTTCTCGTAATTTCCAGAGTCTCCAATAATTTATTTACAATGAATGAAATTTTCTATACAACTCTAGTGACAAAATGCTTTATTCTGGACTAATATCGTGTGCTGCACAACATCACACTGTATTTATACATCATATTTACATGTAATAATAAATTGTATACTGTTAATTACGTGTTCCTACATTAAATAAACTCATATTAATATACATAGAGCAGATGTGTCGTGACATAACCTCAAATGTTTTGTTACGACCACGATTTATAACAAATAAAGTCCCTATATAACTACGTAAATAATAATAATAATAATAATAATAATAATAATAATAATAATAATAATAATAATAATAATAAAAGGCCACGGCCGCTTCCTTCCCACTCCTAGGCCTTTCCTATCCCATCGTCACCATAAGACCCATCTGTGTCGGTGCGACGTAAATCCAATTGTGAAAAAACAAAATATTTTACTTAACACTTTTTTGCATTCACAAACTAAAAGTGTGATATTAAAATAATCAGAGTTCGTGGCTTACAGTAATTCAAAGTCAACTTTTCGTACGAAAGAATGTTCACTTACTCTTACGTTCTTATAGTGAGAGATGAATCACTACTGTTTTGATTTGCTTATAATGAACTGAGTTTAGTTTGCGAAGAACTATAGTCAGAGAAACGAGGAATGAGTACACAATATGACATTCGTAGAACTTCGCAGCTCTGTGCATCTTTCGGACGCAATTAAACGAAGTTGATTCATACAACATACATTTGAATTTTATTAATAACGTATTTCCTAGAATATAATGTACTCTCAAAGGAATATCATAGTTGTTATTTGAAGAAAAATTTTGCAGTATTGTCTAGTTATTTTTCATTTTATTTTCTACAATTGGCTTTACGTCGCACCGGCGACGATGGGATAGGAAAGGGCTAGGAGTGGGAAGAAAGCGGCCGTGGCCTTAATTAAGGTACAGCCCCAGCATATGCCTCATGTGAAAATGGGGAACCACGAAAAACCATCTTCAAGGCTGCCGACAGTGGGGTTCGAACCGACTATCTCACGGATGCAAGTTCACAGTTGCACGCCTCTAACTGCACGGCCAAATCGCCCGGTTGTTGTCTGGTTAGAGTACATAATTTTGAATTTTCATTGACCAACACATGATACATTTCCATAATAATTTGGGCGGGTCTAACAAATCCAACCCAAAGGCAGATATTTATACTAGTGGAGAACTTTTTCTATGTGAAAACCAATGTTAGATACAATTATAAACAAAATTAATTAAGACAATTATTTGAGTACGTGAATATAAACTAAATGTAAGATTAATGTACATATACTCCAATCCACTCCTCCAGCCCATTATCACATTTTATGTCACTTATTATTTTGATCTCTCACTGAATCTTACTTCGTTAATTTTAGATTCTCGCTAGTATTCTAAACATTAGTCATAGCTAATAATTAATGTTTATTTCTATGTACACATTATTTAAACGGGTTATCCTCTTAATTTCATATTTTGACCGATTGGAAAGCTCAACTCAGTGAATAATAATAATAATAATAATAATAATAATAATAATAATAATAATAATAATAATAATAATAATAATAATAATATGGGCTTTACGTCCCACTAACTGCTTTTAAGATTTTCATGGACACCGAGGTGCCGGAATATAGCCCCGCAGGAGTTCATTTAGGTGCCAGTAAATCCACCGACACGAGACTGACGTATTTGAGGACCTTCAAATACCACCGGACTGTGCCAGGATCGAACCTGCCAAGTTGGGGACAGGAGGCCAGCGCAGCGCCTCAACCGTCTGAGCCACTCAGCCCGGCTTTAACAGAACACAAGTAAGTCGTCTTATCGTTGTGAACTTAAAAACTAGTTTAAAAAATCACCTTGAGAAGGCAGAAGTGTTATTCAAAGAAGTGTAAAATTTATTCGTAATTTTGTTTTTATGTATTTTGAAGCGCAAGAAAGATGTTCAGACTATACAACCGTATGTTATTTTTCTCAAGAGATGACGCGATGGATATAATGATGTCCCATAAAATGAATGGCGAGATATTACTCTGTTACTATTATTCATGACTTTAATTACCCTGTAACAAACAGACGGATGTTTATGGACTGCAAGGTGAAGTCTGCAACACGTAAGATATTCTGAATGATCTTCCCAGGATATAATTTGCAGTTCTGCACCATGCTGTGATATTCAACGGAAGTATAAATTTCTTCATATTTAAGAACGAACTGTTGATCAAAGTGTTCTCCATTCCATGTAGAGTATGACAGGTTCTGTAAGAAAATCCATTTGCAAGTGAGCATTCAATTCGAAATTCTGAAGACTGTAGACGTGTCCACCGTTGGAGAAAAGGTTGTCTTAATTTAATCGGATGTTTAAGCCACGGAAACTCTAACGTGGACTATATGGATGTGACAGTTATATTGGAACACGAAAACTGACAATTTTACTTTAGAACCTGGTTGCCCTATACTGTCTGAATCAATTCTCATACTCTGTCAACAGCCATCCCTAATTATTTCAATTGCCCAGGGCAGTTTCCTACACAATACCGTGAGCATGGTGCGAGATATAGGTCGATTGGAAACGGCAAGGGCTCATAACAGCCTCAGAATGCTACCTGAGAGGTTAGTGTGGGGTATATTCTATGCTTTAAGATATATTAACTGAACTTTGTTCGAATAACATTTGGTCATTATCCATGTAGAATTGATACAAAATGCAATAAAAGATATAAAAAAATATGAGTTGGCAGTACAAAACACTTAAAGCTCCTAAGCTCAATAAGGACATAAAATGTATAATTGGACCGCAATTTGTGTAGGGGCCTATTCTAGGATGAATCTTTAGACTTAATGTGGGGCGGGAAGTGACATCTGAATTACTACACTGCCTAGTGACCGAATATAACTATATTTGTGTTTAATGTTTTTGCTTCACGCCCCTTCCATTGCTACATATTTTAACAATAATATTATTGGCTTTACATTCCACTAACTACTACTTTTACGGTTTTCTGAGACGCCGAGGTACCAGAATTTAGTTTGGCAGGAGTTCTTTTACGTGCCAGTAAATCTACCGACACTATCCGAAGAGGTTAATAATAATAATAATAATAATAATAATAATAATAATAATAATAATAATAATAATAATAATAATTGCCATCTCCTCACTGAAGTTCGGCTACCATCATTGAATTGTCCTGTTTAGTGTTTTTCCCAGCCGGGCTGAATAGCTCACACCCCAACTTCGCAGGTTCGATCCTGGTCCGGTCCGGTGATATTTGAAAGAGCTCAAGTACGTCACCCTCGTGTCTGTAGATTTTTTTTTTTTTTGCTAGGGGTTTACGTCGCACCGACACAGATAGGTCTTATGGTGACGATGGGATAGGAAAGGCCTAGGAGTTGGAAGGAAGCGGCCGTGGCCTTAATTAAGGTACAGCCCCAGCATTTGCCTGGTGTGAAAATGGGAAACCACGGAAAACCATCTTCAGGGCTGCCGATAGTGGGATTCGAACCTACTATCTCCCGGATGCAAGCTCACAGCCACGCGCCTCTACGCGCACGGCCAACTCGCCCGGTGTCTGTAGATTTACTGGCACGTAAAATAATTCTTGCGGGACAAAATTTCGGCACCTCGGCGTTTCCAAAAAAAACATAAAAATGTAGTTAATGCGACGTAAATGCTATAACGTAATATCACTATTGCATTGTCCGGCTCCATGGCTAAATGGTTAGCGTGCTGGCCTTTGGTCACAGGGGTCCCGGGTTCGATTCCCGGCAGGGTCGGGAATTTTAACCTTAATTGGTTAATTTCGCTGGCACGGGGGCTGGGTGTATGTGTCGTCTTCATCTTCGTTTCATCCTCATCACGACGCGCAGGTCGCCTACGGGTGTCATATCAAAAGACCTGCCTCTGGCGAGCCGAACTTGTCCTCAGACACTACAAGCCATACGCCATTTCATTTTTACTATTTGCATTTTCCGTAGTAGAATTGCCGCCACGTGGATGTCGAGCCACGTCCAGGATAATCTTCTTCGCCGACATCCTCCTTTCCATTCCATCTTACCTTCTATGATCAGTTGTATCAGACCGTATTTGCCATTTCGGAAGATGTGACTGAAATAGGCTGATTTCCTACATTTTTTGACAGTTAAAATTTCACGTGATTTCCCGGCACGACGGGTTATTTCTCGTTGGTGATATGGTCTATTCATGCGATCTTGAACATTTTGCGTTACAACATTGCTAGGGCCTGCAATCGGCTCATTGATGGGCTCTTTAGTGTTCGTCTTCCGACACCACAAAGCAGGAGCGCTAAAAAACACACACAGTTCAAGACATGGCAACGATTTTATATTCGGAGTCCACGGCAGCACACAAGATGTTTTAATTTCAAAAAACAAATCCCTTGCGATGCCGAATCTGGTTTTCATTTCTAAATCCGGAATCTGTTCCGTTTAACCAATATTCTACGTACTTGAACTGTAGCAGTTTTTCAATGGTTTTCCCATTCAACGTTGGCGATTTTCTTCATGAAAATTACCATGAATTGTCCGGTTACATGGTTAGTCTGCTGATCTTTTGCCCAAGGGGATCCGAGTTCGATTCCCAGCCGGGTCGGGGATTTCAACCTTAATAGATTAATGTGTGTGTGTGTCTTCAACATTAGTATTCATCGTAGGTAGGGCCCCATTTTCACAGACACGCAGATCACCTATAACCATCAATTCGAAAGACCATATGGTATTATTATTATTATTATTATTATTATTATTATAACTATTTGTTTTTTAAAAAATGAAATGTTCTATGGCTTTTAGTGCCGGGAGTGTCCGAGGACAATTTCGGCTCGCCAGATGCAGGTCTTTTGATTTGACGCCCGTAGGCAACCTGTGCGTCGTGATGAGGATGAAATGATGATGAAGACTAACCATACACCCAGCCCCGTGCCAGCGAAATTAAGCAATTATGGTTAAAATTCCCGACCTTGCCGGGATTCGAACCCGGGACCTCTGTGACCAAAGGCCAGCATGCTAACCATTTAGCCATGGAGCCGGATACTATTTGTTTTAAAAACTCTTCATTGATATAGATTTTAAGAGATGTCGGAATTTTATCCCACAGGGGTTCGGTAACGTGATGGAAACAAGCTTTGATTTGAACACCCTAAAATACTATCGATTTCAGCCCGAATCGAATCCACTATCTTGGAAACAGGGGAAACGACGACTAACGAAGTGCTCGATTGAGCGCGGCGTACAATCATAGCGTAATGTTCTAAAATCCAGCTTACCAGAAAAACCGGAATGTGTTTATTAAATAACTAGTCTTTGAAGCCGTCATCCAATTGCGGCACTAATACCACTAGCGTAGACGAGTTACAACCGAAAAGAAAGAGCAAATCTCCCCTGTTGATGGGGCGGGTAGAATAACATCTACGGTATCCCCTGCCTGTCGTAAGAGACGACTGTAAAGGGACCCACAGGCCCTTAACTTGGGAGTGTGGGTTGCTGACCACGGGGTAATCAGCTCTCTCCTGGCATTGTTTCTGCTTACTTGTGCCAGGCTCCTTACTTTCATCTGTTCTATCTGTCCTCAATTGGTGAACTCTTGTTCTTTTCCAACCCCAAAGGTATTAGAATTACGAGGCTTTTTCATATTCATACTCTTCATGGCCCTTGCCTTTCTTTGGCCGATATCTTCATTTATCGAACTGTCGGATCTCTTCCATCTCCCCCCCCCCCCCCGTCGGATTAACGTTAATAGAAGATGGTTGTTCAGTTGTACTTCCTGTTAAAAATAATCACCACCACCTTAACAACAGCTTAATTTTACAAGGTTAGGGCATTGTAGGACACCGCTTTTAGTTTTCTTCGCGCTCCGCGATATTAGAGCACCCGAGGTAAAGGGAATACTGTATTTCATTTTTTGTAATACATTTCTTCGCGTCAAACTTCTCATATTTCGATGGTTAAATTAATTAAATCCTTCGTGATCAAAATTGGATGATGCTCACGCGGTTTTGCTCCATATACAAACAATAATGACAACAACAACCATGTAACACGTTACCATGATGACTGCACAATATGTCCATGTCAGCGATGTTCGCGGATGGACAATACACCAAAAATACAAATCCATGAATATCTCTGTTATCATAGCCCGTGCGATAAAATATATGGGACATAAATGATCGGAAATTGAATTTTCTATTTCTTTCATTGCATAAAGTTTCCATTTACAACACATACAGAATATTTGGAAATTTGTGAGAGAAGTAAAATAGTCGCGAAAAATCGTTTTCCTGTTTATTTTGCGTCACACTGACACAAACAGATCTTATTTTAACGATAGGATAGGATAGAGTTAGGAATTGGAAGGAAGTGAACATGGCCTTAATTAAGGTACATTCTAGTATGAAAAAGGAAAACAACGGGAAACCAACTTCAGGACTATCTGTAGTTGGGTTCGAACACGCTACCTCCCAAATCAAAGCTCACAGCTACGTGATATCTGGTAGTAATACCTCTAAAATAAAAACGCATAAAACATAAAACATCGCATAGTATATTTTAAGCAGCTTTCATGATTTACAGCTTTTCTCTTTCCGCTAATATATACAGAGAAATTTCACATTTCATGTTTTCGTCCCCTTAATATAGCTACGACACCTAACACAAATCAAATAATATTGAGTCCAGCGCACTCACTGTCCGAATATATTTAAATTTAATTGCCGAATTTCAAGAAATTTTGTCAAGCCATTTTCCCGTGATGTTCAGACAGACAGGAAACATCGAACTGGACCTACTTTCGACATTTGCATATTTAATCGGAGATAAAAGAGAAGTGTGAGGCAAAAATCTGAAGTATACAGACAAAACTGTAACTTTAAAAATATAAATAGATGATTATGGGTGATGGTTTTTAACATTTCTCAAGGCCACGGCTGCTTCCTTCCTATTCCTTGCCCGTACACTTACACCTACACCAACAGACAACAGCCTAGGACAACGGTATATATAGTTCACGCCCATGGGGTAGCGAGAAGCAGCTACATAACTGGCGAGCTGTTCATGTCCTCGGATACTCCAGGCACTAAAACCCATACGCTTAAAATCAAAAAAATAAAATAAAAATAATTTTTAAAACAAATTTAAAAAATTGAGAACCTATATATTGGCAATACATTATACAATCCAATACTTGCATCTTCTAGCAAACTGAGTAAAACACTACCGTACGACGTTCGTAAGGAATCCTACGGACTTGGAAACTTTCTTGAAATAAGAGTTAAAATCAACCTGTAAAACAACATGTTTCAACCAGCTAACTGGGTAGCAATTCATTGGCCGAAATCTTGTTCCTTCCAAAGTGGCCAATATTCGAATTTCAGCCAATGTAAAGGGATTTTTTAAATGAAAAGCCTCGTCTCCGTAGTTCCAATTCCACGTACGAATGAAGGTTACATAGCTGTTATAACGGCCTCAATTGTAAATAAAGCTACAAGTTTACTTGCTTGGGTTCTTAGTTTCCTCTAGTTACTAACAGCTTAGAAAAAGATACTATATTCCCTAGTCGTTTAGACTGACAATTTTCATATTTATCTTCTGTAACAAAAGACTAGCACGAGAAGCCAGTCAGTTCAATCGCTCCACTTTTTCATGGATAATTATACCCTACTTACGTAATCTCTGTTACCAAAGTGTTTGGCGTCATATTCGCGAGCAGGTGCATTTGAATAGACGTACCCCGAGGTAATAGCCTAGTTTTAGCGAACTTACGTGTACCGTTCCTTCTCTTTCTCCCGGTTATTTTTCTAGCTGTAGTATGGTGATGAAAGCCAACATTCGAAAGAATTCACTTCCTGACACAAGAAGTGATCAGCTAAACATTTCTTCTACTTGACCCAAAATGTCACAGGATGAACATTTATGACCCTGAATTCGAACATGGTCATAAGGAAAGAGCATAATCATCGCAAATATTTCTTGGCCTAGTTAATATATGGAGATATATCGACAATTAACCTATAAAAGTGTACATTTTATCTTTCAGAACGAGTAACTGTATATTCGTATGACTATTAAAGTCGGATGTACCCCCTGTAAGCAGATCATCCGATGGCCATGGGTGTCATCTGCCTTTTACAGAAAACTGTGCGTTTTAAGTACATAATATTAATGTGTGTATTGTGAGTTGAGACATTCAGGGAACAACACAAACACCATCGACGATTAAAACACCACGAGCACAAGCAATGATCCCGGGACTCCGAGGCTCGAAGACCAAGATACGGACCACTTATCCATGAAGCTGGAAATTAGACCAAAGATACCATTCCGTAAATATTTACATAAACGTGGATGAAATGCATCCTTTCAAGAAATACAATAATCACGGGACCATGTATACAAAGATCGACTCTTCGAAACAAAAATCTGCTTAGATTCTTCTTTTATCAAGCAATATTCACAGGATGGAAGGTGAATCAGTTTGTTAGGTAACAGCATATTCCTAAATGCATGATAAAAAAATGATCCGCGGTACTATTTCGGACTCTGGAAGTAATAAAAGTACACTGACAAAATGCAGTTTACCTACTATGTAGCGCAATTCATATCAACTTGCTCCTATTTCCCAGTTGCGCAGTTTACTTACGAAGACATTTTCAGCAAAAACCTTTCTCAAAAATATCCATGGAGAAATAAAGCAATTCACAACACATTTTTCAGCAACAGAGCATTAAAAATGTACAGATTGATTTTCGCATGCACTTCCAAATTAAGCATACATACTCACTTCTTCGTTATAAACTGTTATGCTTCTCAATGTTCAGTCTGCAAGTCTCTGTCAACTAAAAAGGAATAATCCTATATTCGCAACCAGCTCCGTGGTCTAGTTTCATTCCACAATTCTTAACATTACATTTTTAAATGAGTCTAAATATCTCATCATGGTCTCTCACTAAATTCCTTATCTTCCGTGGCTGGTTACTGTATTTTCCCAGGTAAGGAATCTTGCATTCCCCTCGAATGACTACACCGAGGAAGCTGGTTTTTGCCTACAGCTTCATCCAACGAATTCATCCCTAACTTACTCTTAATCTCCTCATCGCGAGTGCCCTCCCGTCATTGTTCCCACATGTTTGTATCAACAATCGTTCTCGGTAATTTTAAGGCTATTAGTTCCAGTTTATGACCAAAATATCCTGAGTCCACCCAGATTTCACTCCGAGACAGCAAAGTCTGTCTGAAAACTCGTAAAAAACCGTTTCAACCTACAGCTCACTTCTTTTCCACGGAATACTATAGACCGCCACTGTGACCTCACTGCATTAGCTTTGCTGCGCCTTGGGTTTTTCACTTAGTATACTTCCATCCTGAGAGACTGCACATACTAAATACTAATGCACCTCTTACCATCATAACAATTCTTCTCCATCCCTGTTCTTTCATTCCTCAAATTAGAAGAAATATATCTTTCATCTTTCAGTTATATTGTGAAAATACAAGTAGAAATAAAAACTGAATATCCCGATATTATCCTTTTTTTGTCATTGGAAACAAAGAACACATGCCTTCGGCGTATGAAGCGTATCGAAGTTCATGGAGCATTTAGAAAATATACTATGAACTCCATAAGAGTGTACAACTTGAATTTAAAGACACTTGCAAGTGAAAATAATTTAAATCCTTAGCTGGATGTTGGTAAAATATAACATTCACAACACATACTTGTATTTAAAATGCCTGCAAATTGCATATTAATTTCCTTTGTGGTATGTTTCTAATTGTTTTTGAAATTTTCGTTCATTATTTGGCTACTGCCACACTCCAATAATATAGTTCCCTGTATGGAGATCTTGTCACAGGAGGAGTGTAGACGCTGCTGTAAATCCATGAGGCCTACTCTTCTAAATTCCAGTTCCAGTGTAGAAATTATAGCAGCCCCCAGAAGACGTCCGAAGAGAAGTAACGTTCGGAAGGTAGAGGTACAAGAAATCTACTAGCCACCGCTTATACAGTTATGAACCCATCAATTAGCCAGTGACAGTTCTCTTTGGGCTACTAAAATTTTAGAAGAACTACCAGAAAAATTTGGAGTATATTTGTGGGAGAAGAGGTATAACCATACTCTTGAAGTTTAGCATCATCGGAGAAACTGGTGGGGTACACTGATCAGAATAGACGTCGCTAAGTAGGTTTTATCCTAGAGTTGGTAGAACGAAACTTAAACGTGTGGATGTAGGGATTTCCTGCACGGGTTCTCTCCACATAGGCAGAGTACTTTACACGTATCATCTACTGGAATTCGGTAAATAAATAAATAAATAAATAAATAAATAAATAAATAAATCGAGTGAGTGGCTGCGTGGCTTGGGTCACGTAGCTGCCAGCTTGCATTCGGGAGATAGTGGGCTCGAACTCCATTGTCGGCAGCCTTGAATATGGTTTCCATGGTTTCCCATTTTCACACTAGGCATATGATAGGGCTGTACCTTAATTAAGCGCATGGCCGCTCCCTTCCCAATCCTAGACCTTTCCTATCCCAACGTTGCCATAAAACCTATCTGTATCGGTACGAAAGAAAATTGTAAATAAATAAATAAATAAATAAATAAATAAATAAATAAATAAATAAATAAATAAATAAATAAATAAATAAATAAATAAATAAATAAATAAATAAATAACGTGTAGTAGTAAGATTTATTAAAAGATAAATCATCCGTCCTCCAGTGAGGGTACATAACTTGTAGTATATAATTATAATAATGAAATCATATCTTTTCTGGAAAATTTATCGTAAGCAGATTACGACTTGAAGTATAAATGAAACAGTATAATTTGCAGAGAATCTCTTATGATCTGTAAGAAGATTTTTCTCTATGTCGTAAAAGGAATTTTAAAATAAATAAATGTGTGTATGTTCAGTCTTCAGCCCTAAGGCTGGTTGAATCCTCAACAGCTACGCCATCGGCTGTCATAGATGGTCTAGGCATCACTGAAGAGGCGTGCTAGGGAAATGAGGAGTGAGGTAGTTTCCCTTTTCTTTCCTCGAGAAAATAAATAAATAAATAAATAAATAAATAAATAAATAAATAAATAAATAAATAAATAAATAAATAAATAAATAAATAAATAAATATGTACGCAACAGTGGCTGGAGTGGGAGGGGAAAGAAACAGCCATCCCTCCCCGCAAAACAAAGCTGTAGCATGGGGTATATGACCAGCGGTCTCCTCTCTTCGTTGTGGACACTGACCATAGGTTGACGATGTCCAGGTTCGGGTAGGCAAATATACTTTCTCAGCATTCCGCTCTTCCACGTGTTGGATATTGACGGACTTCCCATAAATATTACTAGTACATTGTTTTACGAAACTTGATATCCACAAGACCTCCAGTCCAGCGTGGAAACTGAAATATTGAACGTCACTTCCATTTTAAAATTCCCACACACATTCACCGGGATTTGAATCGCGGCCGCCTTGATGAAAAAGTGAAACGATATCATTCGACTATCATTCTCCTCAATTTTCTCGAAAACTTGATATAAACATAACCACCAACTTTTTAAAAATGGTCGCATACTACAGCTATTAACAGTGGGAGCCAGGTACAACTGCATCACATGAACCGTTAAGCATTATCACCATTTCGTAACTTTTCACCATGAACTATCCACTTTAAAGTAATGACAGAGTTCATTTGGTCGTATCATGTCAACTCTGCACGATATTTCACATGCATCATTATTATTGGTTTACAGTGGGATATGAATCTTCGGTGTAACTATGACCATCAATGACATGACGGAAAATCAATAGGTAATAAATGAGACATTACTGGCAATGACTTTATACCGCTCGCTCTGCAGATAAAATGTTGGGCCACAAAAAGTGATTGATATTATATTGCCTTTTCAGTGATAGAACAAGTAGAACATGTGGAGTTAAAATGTTATTCGAAGTGATGCTGCATAAAACTTGTAACTCCACAGAATTCTAAATGTTATATCTCTGTGAAAGGTTTATTCATTTAATCAACATATACACAGAGCTGAATTCATAAAAACAATATATACTAGAACTAGAGATTCATAAACTGATACACGAAGCAATTATCAGAAGACACGAATGAAAACGAACAGTAAGAGAAAATAACTTGATAACAGTGTTGCCAACTTTTATTTTCAAGATCCGCTAAATACTACTAAAAATCCGCTAAAATTCCGCTACGAAATCCGATCTCAAATAATGAGCAATAAAAAAGAGCAGCAATAATAATAATAATAATAATAATAATAATAATAATAATAATAATAATAATAATAATAATAATAATAAAAGTAAATGTCTGCACTCACCTGATCTGTGAGTTTCACTGGGATTAACCCCCTGTCTGCAAGCCGGCGAGCTGAAACTTGCAGGCGTTTTACTTCCGGGTGCAAACTAGGTGAATCCCCTACCGCAAAGGCTACACACAGAACAAGCTAGTTTATTAAACGGTCTTCCTTCATAGCATAAATATAAATGCTACTCTCTCACAGTTTCATTATCTGTCATCATTCGTCAACTAAGAGAAATGTGCCCTTTCCCCACGCATTACAAATTTATGATACCATGATCTCATAACATCAAATCCAAATAACATGTTTTCCTCGTGTGACTGCCAGCTCCTGACAAGAAATACGGAATAGCTCGGAGACAGACTGGAGTACAAATTTAAAAAAACGTAAAATGGATAAAACACTAAATTCCGCTATAATAACTCTAGAATTCCACCAAAAAATCCGCTGTCCGCTAAATGATATATTTCTCCGCCGACAGTCTTCTAATTCCGCCAAATTTAGCGAAAAATCCGCCAAGTTGGCAACACTGCTTGATAAAACGAGATAAAATACGTAGATTACATATTATTGCAACGTTATTGTTTTTACAATCACTCAAATTTAAATTCCACAATTCCGGAGCATTGTGGTTATCCTTAAATTCCCAGTTTTTACAATAGCCCACCCCATCTTGTCGCACGGAAATTGTCACCGATCCACATACTGTCGGATCCCAAGCGACATCATTCGACAAGCACATTTTTGAGGATTGCAGCTACTAGAGTGTGTTCGACAGATCATAACACATCTCATGCCTCACAGCCGCACGCTACATGACGCGCTGTGTTTCCTCAGTTGAAAGTCGACTGTTAAGGATAACATGATGGCAAGCATAACTGGCAGTCATACAAATTTTAGTGAAAAATGGAAGGGTATGTATAGGTATTTTAAGGCAGAAACAGGTTCCAAGAAGGACATTCCAGGAATAATTAATGAACAAGGGGAGTGTGTATGTGAGGATCTTCAAAAGGCAGAAGTATTCAGTCATCAGTATGTAAAGATTGTTGGTTACAAGGATAATGTCGAAATAGAGGAGGAGACTAAGTCTAAAGAAGTATTAAAATTTACATATGATAATGATTTTTGCAATAAGATACGAAAGTTGAAAACTAGAAAAGTGACTGGAATTGATAAGATATCTGGGGATATACTAAAGACAGTGGGTTGGGATATAGTACCATATCTGAAGTACTTATTTGATTATTGTTTGGTTGGAGGAGCTATACCAGATGAACGGAAAGTTGCTATAGTAGCCCCTGTGTATAAAGCAAAGGGTGAAAGACATAAAGCTGAAAATTACAGGCCAGTAAGTTTGACATGCATTATATGTACTTTGATTAATTTTGTAATTAGTCATTAAAGGTACTATAGCTTATACGTTTTTAACGGCACATGATGCCTTTATGTACGATTCATATGTGTTAACTCAGTCAACTCGTGAAGTTCAGAGATGTTTCAAGAAATATTCCTAATAGTAGACGTTCCAAGTCATAAAGCAGTCCGAAATCTTTATAATAAATTTCAGGAAACTGAAAGTATCCAGCTTAGGAAACCTAAAAGGCATCGTAGGGTTCTCACCGAAGAAAAATTAGATGACATATGTAATCATTTGACTAGGAAACATGGACATATCCCCATTGTTGTGGGGACGAGGATGTTGCGTTGGTCACTGGGCCTGACTCTCGTGGCCCATGTCAGAAATGAATATCTGCGACGTGGACTTGCTGCGGCTCCAGTCGTAGAGAAGGTGAGAGAGAGTCGACTCCGGTGGTACGGCCACGTCGTGCAAAACAAGGACGATTTAGTCATTAAAACGGTCCTCCGGCTTGACCCAGGTGGACACCAGCCACGAGGAAGACCTCTGAAGCAGTGGATTGACAACATCGTGAAAAATATGCGTGCTGGGGGCCTCAACACTCGAGACGTTCAAGACAGGGCGAAATGGTGAAAATGTACTCCAATAGCGGACCCCATATGATGGAAAAGCGCTAGGAGAGAGAGAGAGAGAGAGAGAGAGAGAGAGAGAGAGAGAGAGAGAGAGAGGGATGGAGAGATAGCCTTCGTTTGGTAAATTATCCTAAGAAAATCAGTTTGCCGTCTTGCACAAGTGGGTATTTCATACGGGTCGGTGCAAAAGGATACTAAATTATGACGCTTAAAGCCATATAAAATAACCGTGACACATACTCTTCAACCAGGTGACCCTGTATGTAGGTGTGTATGTTGTGAGGGCAGTTTTCAACATTAGGCCTATAAAATGGACAAATACACTCACACTTTTTTTAAAGCGATTTGTTCGGGGGGTCGACCTAATAGAGATCTTTCGCCCCTAATACATTCACATAATATTATTTTCGGACGTGGACTTTTTCCACCACCATGATTATGTGTTTGCACAAAACAGTCCTTACTGTAGTGGTGTTAAACCTGACTTCAAACCTGAACTGCCCCTCCATGACGCAAAAGTAGACCTATGGTATGCCATCAGTGGTGAAAGAATCATGGGGTCACATTTTAGAGAATGCGGTTGATTGTGTTATTGATTCGAATACTATTCCCCCTTTTTCAGATAATTAACTGACACGAAGCGTCATTTTTGCAGTTTTCTCAACAGGGGTCTGCCACTGTTCACACTGTGAATAATGCCGTGAGAGAAATTCATAGACCGAGTTATTATTTGGGATCTTTGTCCCCCTCGGTCCCCTGGGGTGAATTACATAATGATGTGTACAAGACGAACACGCACACCATAAAAGACTGAAACATAATATTCGTCAGGAAACTGCCGGTTTCCTCTTTGTGATCTACAGTGAATGATGAATAATTTCCGAACGAGGTACCAAATAAGTGTTTAGGATGAAGGTGATCAGTTTCATCACCTCTTTTCAGAGTTTGTTAAGTAATGAACTTCATTAAACTGTTTGTGTACTCTTGTATGCTTTGCCTTCCCGCTGCTGCTCTTGGCTGGCACGCGGCAAACGAGCGCGCTTTAGCCCACAGTGAAACAACCGCGCGGTGGAGTAAAGCATATCTGATCATCCTGTACTTAACACATATTTACAAACTCTTGATGATGATGATGATGGTGATGCTTGTTGTTTAAAGGGACCTAACATTTAAGGTCATCGGACCCACAAACTCTTATCCAACACGGAAAACCTTCCAGCTTCTGCATTTAACTTTTAAAATTAATTAAACCTGATTAATCATGATTGACAGACAGAACTGCTGTGTGTCTATTTTTGTGAAACAAGTTAACAGAGAATTAGGATTACTGTTCCTAGGAATGTCACATTACTAAGGACCTTACTGTAGAAACCGACCACTTTTCTCTATATATTTTATGAATACTTTCCTAACTGAGGAGCACGTTCATAACATCAGAGACAGATATATAGGGGCAAAGAGTGAGAGAGATCTTCAGAAAGGATGGTCTGATTACGATGACTCTTAGTATTACGAACATTAATTTTTCTGTCTATCTCAGTCTCACCCTTTTTTGTATATGAGTGTCCTCTCTTGCCTTTTGATTTCAAACTTTAACGCATTACATGGCCAATACACAATACGTACTTGATCAAGAATGGCATGCTCCGTTGTTACAGACTAAATACTCTTATCTGCCCGTTATCAAAACATCCCAATAATATCAGCTTCAGGAATACTGGTAAATATACTACTGGTAAATAGACTTTTTTTTTTTTTTTTTTGCTAGCGGCTTTACGTCGCACCGACACAGATAGGTCTTATGGCGACGATGGGATAGGGAAGGCCTAGGAGTTGGAAGGAAGCGGCCGTGGCCTTAATTAAGGTACAGCCCCAGCATTTGCCTGGTGTGAAAATGGGAAACCACGGAAAACCATCTTCAGGGCTGCCGATAGTGGGATTCGAACCTACTATCTCCCGGATGCAAGCAGGTAAATAGACTACTGGTAAAATGATGAAATTTACATCTCTTACCTTATTCTTCAAACAAGTTTATTGCGGGATGCCAGCAACGAATTTATCCTGAATAGCAGTACATACCTAAAAATGAAAAGAAATATGCATGAGATCGTAAGAAATGGAAAAAGAAATACATGTCATGTCACAAAGAGTACTAGAGAGAACAGCGGAGTACAGACAATCATGACGGGGAATTCATAGTAACGAATTTGGTTAAATATTGTACATCTTTAAGAAGGAGTGTCCTTCTTGATACTGAATTACACTCGATAAGTGAACACCAAAGAACAGAATACGAAAATTATTGCTTCGAGATATTACTCATCTCCAGGGAATGTTCCTCCTTGTAACAAAGCGCGCACAGATTTATGTACAAATTTCCAAATTGGAAAAAAAAAAAAACTGGTTGTTGATTCTTATGATCACTGAACAGGCAGTTACTGTCTGATTCCTAGTTCATGAACCCTGTGGGATGAGGAAGTGAAAGAAGAGGCCAATAGAGTGATGCGTGATGTTAGCTTATGATAAGTGACAATTCTGGATTATAAGTTCATACAAGTTGCACAGAAATGTTGATCTCCTCTCTTTCTCTCTCTCTCCCCAGCTTTCGTAAGTTTGTACTGAAGAACTTATGAAAGTGAAATAATTGTTAATCGAATGTTCTTTTATCGTATGGCTTTTAGTGCCTAGAGTGTCCGAGGACATGTCTGGTTCGCCTGGTGCATGTCTGGATGTGGGATGATTTATTTATTTATTTATTTATTTATGGTATAATGAATGTATGTACACATATATATAGTTTCAGGATAAATGTGCCTAGTCACAAGTCCATACAATACTACAACTCTAGGTCTAGTATTTTGACCCAATCCAACTGCTTCATCCGATGTGCGGTGGATGTCCATTAGCTTTCCTTTGAAAGCTGGAAATGGACAGTCAGCAACAATGTGGTGGACTGACTGAGAAGGACCACCACAATCACAATGTGCAGAGCTAGTCCAACCCTATTTGCACAATAGATAACCATGGGATGATGATGATGAGGATGACAACCAGGTAAATTGAGGGGAAAACCCGGTGTCAGCAAATAGACTGCTCCTTTCGAAAAACACCAAGGCGTCTGCTGAAGGTTTAGCGTCACCACCCGACGGACGAATGACCATCAGCAGCGTTATATGCCCTCGCTTCACATGAACACTGATGAAAGGTATGGAATTGAATCCTGGCTGCTGGCACGCCATCTAGTGATTAGGAATTGTATACAACCACCTCTCCTACCCTGACCCCCAACATGTTGATGATGAAAAAGTCTTCCAACAACAGAACTCGAACAGGCTACCCATGGTTTCAGACCACAGCGACTTGACGCTTTAACGATCATGATCACCAGGCAGGCCAAGTAAATGTCATGGAGCTGTCACCCGTCCGTCTGTTAACACTTGCTCGCAACAATTCGCTGCATTCCTTTCAAGCGCCAAGCATCAGTTACTCTTAACAAATCACCCAGAAAATAATGAAAATCCACAGCCTGTTTCCCGTCATTCGACTAGGTCAGGAATGGAATTAATGAAGCCCCCGTCCAGCCTGTCGCACTCCTCTGGGGCAATGATTAATGAATGACAGATGGAATGAAATGATACTGGAGAGTGTTGCTGGAATGAAATCTCACAGGGAAAACGGGAGTACCCGGAGAAAAATCTGTCCTGCCTGCACTTCGTCCAGCACAAATCTCACATGGAGTGACCGCGATTTTAACAACGGAATCCAGCTGTGAGAGGCCGGCGCGCTGCCGCCTGAGCTACGGAGGCTCAAAAATAATATACTATTTAATTATTAGGAAATGTAATTACAGAATTATAACCATTCTTATAGCCCTTAGAGTGCCAAATACAATGTAATCGTATAATCGCTTCCCTTAATATTGCTTCCTTGTTACAATTCGGAGAATGTTGTAGCTGACCAACTAAGAGGTTCAAGTTCATTTTGTTTGTTTGAGTGTATGGATTGTTTTGTAGTCTATAGTATAAGACAAATGTACAGTATATCCTCGTAAACAAGGAATGCCTTGTGAACCGAAAGAAAGTAATGATTCAGACAAATCCTATCACTTTCAAAGTCTAACGGTCTCTTCAATCCGGGATGTACACTAAAACTCAGTAGTATAATTATGTTTAGCCTGAACTTCGTTGGTTGTAACTGTACCGGGTAAAAGACTGCTTTTTCTTCCCAAGATGGCAGGGTTGACCTCAGTTCCCGTTCATGTCACTTACGTTCCGAGATGAGACGGCTAATAAATCGATCAATAAAATGACAGATAAAAGGAACCATTAGAGTACTTCGGCGTTTCTGAAGACAGTTTATGACCTCTGAAATGTTAGGGCTAAAATAAATGTCCTGCTCTCAAAGACACTTCCCTGATTCTCATTGAACTATTTGGGATTTTCAGATATATTGATTGTGAGCAGGGCGGCGAATGTCTAAAGCTTTGTGCCCATTTGTTACATTGTCTGCGTTTCGCATTCCCGTTTCTTTTCGTTCACTGATACGATGCAACACACCAATATTCACTTTTCTTTTCGCATCAGCACCGAGTTCCTCGAGAAAATGGACCACGTGGTAGAGCGATACGGGCTCATGAGTTATAAATGTCATATGGCTTTTAGTGCCAGGAGTGTCAGAGGACATATTCGGCTCGCCAGGTGCAGGTCTTTTGATGCGACGTCCGTAGGCGACCTGCGCGACGTGATGAGGATGAAATGATGATGAATACACCATATACACCCAGCCCCCGTGCCCAGCGAAATTTACCAATGATGGTTAAAATTACCGACCCTGCCGGGAATCGAACCCGGGATCCCTGTAACCAAAGGCCAGCACGCTCGGACACTCCCGGCACTAAAAGCCATACGCTATTTCATTTACTAGTCTAAGAAAGTTTCTTTTTGCTATTTTTTTCATTTCATCGAATTAAACAGATCCTATGGGATAGGAAAGGGTTGTGACTGGAAACGAAGTCACTGTATTTTTAAATAAGTACAGACCCAGCCTTTGTCTGGTGTGGAAACGGGAAACCATGGAATACCATCTTCAGGATTGCTGGTATTGTCTTTACCTGCTATTTCGTGAATGTTACTTAACAGTTACGTGACTAAACAGCTTAGACAATTCGCTCGGTTCAGGAGTATTTTGTTTGTTTGAATTGGGTACATTATTGTCTAAGGGTGTCTAATTCGAAATCTCCCACTTTAATAACTGATAAATGTGCCCTTTCTTGAATTCATTAATGCAGCAACAATAAGATACTATAATGGTTACCGTGTCGGCCATGCTGGAATTTGAGGGAGTCTGGCGACGTCACAATCTGGTCCGCCCCTTTACTCTTAGATTCTGTGGTCGGAAAATCAGAGAGAAGAAAAGAAAGAACAGTAGAATGAGTCGTAACGTGGATGGTAAACAAATTGCGTCAAGAAAGAGATTAGAGAAGTGTGTAGTCGGGAATCCTGACTGTGTAGTGAGGTGTAAGTGATAATTAGCATTAGTTAGTGTTAATTTACCTTACTACCCCGCCAACTCATCAAAATTGGTGTCAGAATCAGGATAGACTGATAGCAGTAATTTCGTAACTAGCAATCTCTAGCGAATAGTAAAATGGATAGCGAACCGTTTCAGGCTCTCCTCAATAAGTTTACCGAAATCTCATCCAAACAGGATGAAATCAAGAGCGAACTGAAACTGGAATTGAATGAACTTAAGGGTGGACAAAGTAATTTAGAACAGGAAGTGCGCTCTCTCGAAAGAAAATTAAAGAGTAGCATTATGCAGGACGTACAGGCACTGGTTGAAAAACAGATCAAAGAAATACCACAGGTTGTAGAGCCAGGGGTTCGAGACCTGAAAGAGGAAGTAAGCGCCCTTCATACGAGTGTGACAGCCATGGAGACTCGTGCTAGGATCACCAGCCACCACAGCTGATCCAGCGCCGGGAAGGTAAAAAGCCCCGCGCTTCGACGGGACTAGATCGTGGAGCCTATACATTCATTAATGCGCTCCGCGACGCTGAGATCCGTCAAAAGCTGATGCTCAGCGGGGAGCATAACCTCAGAGAGGCTCTGACGTTAGCCCAGAGGGTGGAGGCGGTGAAGGGAACAGCGGCACCGTCAACAAGAATACGAGCTGAGATAAGCCAGGACGTGACGGAGACCCGCCCCGTTACAGAAGAACAACGCACGCCGGCGCCGAGACGCCGACGCACCAACGAGATCACCTGTTGGAACTCGGCGAGCGAGGCTAACTGCGGAGAAACTGCCATATGGAGGTGGCCCCTGATCAGGGAAACGACTAAGGACCGACAAGGAGAGGGGCTCGTCGGCACTCCTCGTTTCACGCTAAATGTGGTCACCGAGCGGTGCGACGATAGCTTGATCGCCGACGGGTGGCTCGGAGACGTGCCGGATCACGATAGACACGGGGGTTGCATTAACCATCGCCAGGCCTGACATCGCTGAGGGATAGCCAGAGAGGGAACCACACCGCTCCTACGTGCTGCGAACAGCCTCAGGAGACACTATCCCTGACATAAAGGAGGCGCTCCTTCAACTAACGCTGGGACAACGAGGCCTACGAGTCTGGCCCTTCGTCGCCGCGGTCACAGATGAAGTCATCCTGGGCCTAGACGCGCTAAGGGCATACGAGGGGACTGTCAACGTGGGATGATGTGTTCTGTGGCTCGGCAAACAAGAGATAATACTCCGACGTCCAGGGACGCAAACTACAGTAGCGCAATTAACGCTGGCCAGCGACGAAGTGATACCAGCCAACAGTGAGATGATGGTTACGGCACGGTTAGAGGAACCCGTACAATGGGACAGCGTGCTCGTGGAATCCGGGTCGCAGACCGCCGATCCAGGACTCTACCTGGCCAGGACGCTCGTTCCGGCACGAAACTGTGTGCCGGTACGCATATTGAATTCAACGTCGCGGGACCGAGCTTGAGGCTTCTGAACCAGTTACGTGCGTCGTGCCGGTTGACGACGAAAACGCACAGGCCCTGGAAGTAGGCGAAGGATCGGATACGCTCCGGTTGATTATATCCAAAGCCCGGAAACATTTGGAGATGAGACAGCTCTGGGAGCTTAAAAACGAATCCATGAGTGTAGGGATATCTTCAATGCTACCGGAGGCGACTGCAGAAAGACAGATAGAGTGTACCATCGCATTAACACCGGCTACGTCACTCCGAACCGACAGCTACCCCGTTGGATACCCCTAGCAAGAAGCGTGGAAATCGACCAGATATTGGGTGACACGAAGCAGCGGGGAGTCATCGAGGAGTCGAACAGCCCATGGTCATCGCCAGTGGTCCTGGTGAGGAGAAAGAAGGGCGAGCGCCGCTTCTGCGTCGATTACCGCAAGTTGAACGACGTCACGAAGAACGACTGTTTACCGTTACCTCGGATAGACAACACACTGAACACGTTATCTGGAGCCCAGTAGTTTTTGAATTTGGATCTGAAGTCTGGTTACTGGCAAGTGGCGCTCCATCCGTAAGACAAAGAGAGGACAACGTTCTCAACCGACCAAGGGCTCTACCAGTTCACCGTGTTGTCCTTCGGTCTCTGCAAAGCGCCGGCGACCTTCGAGCGACTGATGGATTCTGTATTGAGAGGGCTAACTCACGACGCATGCCACGTGTATCTGGACGATATAATTATTGTGAGACGCATGTTCAGAGAGCACGGTGAGAACCTGCGGAGAGTGTTCCAGACCCTACGTGGGGCTTACGTAAAGTTAAATCCCGGAAAATGCCACCTGTTCCAGGGGGTGCGCTACCTGGGCCACATCGAGTCATCGGAGGGAATAGACAGGGATGCGGAGAAGTTAGGAGCTTTCACGGACTGGTCGGCGTCGGAGGACAAGCGAGAACTGAAGAGTTTCCTTGGCCGTTACACGTACTAGCGCAGATTTATAGCTGGCTACGCAGACATCTCGAAGACCCTTACGCGGCTCGCCAAAGAGAGGAGGCCTTTCCAATCGTCAAGTGAGGCGGAGGATGCGTTCTGGACGCTGAAGGAGTCTCTGTGTACTGCACCCATCCTAGGATAACCCAAGCCCGTGAGTTCATCGTAGACACCGACGCCAGCGACTTGGGAATTGGTGGGGTGTTGTCCCAAGTCCAGGACGGCCAGGAGAAGGTGACCGTTTATTTTAGCAAGACGTTGTCAAAAGCTGAGCGAAATTACTGCGTGACGCGTCAGGAATTGCTGGCCACCGTGAAGACCTTGGAGAACTTCCACAAGTACCTGTAAGGGCAGCCTTTCCATCTGCGCACAGACCACTCCGCATTGACTGGGCTCCTAAGCTTCGGAAACCAAGGACAGACAGCTCGCTGGGTACAATGCCTTCAGGAGTACGATTTCACCTCCGAGCCCCGACAAGTAAGGAAGTACTGCAACGCCGACCCTCTATCCAGAAGACCGTGCCTTGAGAACTGTGAACACTGCCAGAAAGTGGAGAGATAGGCGGGCATCGTGGACGTCCGGGTCATGAGGGCCATCACCGCTGAAGGATGGGATCGGGACGCCCTCAGGAGGGAGCAGCTGAAGGATGACGACACCGGGCTCATCTTACGGGAAGTAGAGTCGGGGCAGAGACCGGAATGGAAAGACATCGCCGAAACGCATTCCAACCTGTAAGGCGTACTGGGCCCAGTGGTCGTCTCCCATTGTTAGTGACGAGGTACTTACCCGCATGTGGGAATCGACCGACGGGAAGAAGTACATTGCCAGCTGATAATTCCCAGAAGCACGAGGAAAGAAGTGCTGACTGAGTTTCATGCGGGTACTACTGCCGGCCACTTGGGAGTGAATAAGACCCTAGATCATGCCCGACAGCGTTACTACTGGGTGCAACTGAGGAACGATGTTTTTTTGTGAGGATGTGCCAGCTGTGTGACACCTGAGCGGAGAGCCGGGAACCGTTACCTACTCCTGGTCATTGATTACTTTACAAAGTGGCCGGTGGTCTACGCCATCCCGAACCAAGGGGCAACGACAGTGGCTGACATTTTGGTCAAGAAATTCTTCTGCCGATTCGGTGTTTCGAAGGAGCTTCATAGCGACTAAGACAGAAACTTTTTTGTCCAGGCTGATGCAAGAGGTTATGCACCGCGTAGGAGTGCGGAAGATCAGTACGACGCCTCTCCACACCCAGTCAGATGGCATGGTGGAGCATTTTGTGAAAACCGTCGAGGAGCATCTCAGGAAGGTGGTTTCCGCGCACCAGGGGAACTGGGACCAGAGGGTCCCATTCTTCTTGATGGCCTATCGAGCGTCCACCCATGAGACGACGGGCATGACACCTGCCAACATGAGATTCGGAAGGGAGCTCCTCCTGCCATGGGATCTAATGTTCGGATCGGCACCAGACCAACAGCAGCTAGCGACGGACTATGTATGGGAGTTGGTGGATCGGCTCAACATCCACGATTATGCCCGACATCGTCTAACGGTAGCCAGGGACCGGATAAAAGACCGCTACGACATGCTGGCGAAGTCTGCGAGTTTCCAGCAAGATGACAGAGTGTGACTGTACCGTCCGGTGCGGACAAAAGTGAAGTCACTGAAACTGCAGCCACAATGGGAAGGCCCATATACAATCCTCACCAGGATCAACGATGTTGTCAACCAGATCCGGTGACCTCCCCGAGGGAAGATGATGGCTGTTCGCCTGGATCGCCTGGCACCGTATCGTGGAGCAGCTCGGGACGATCAGCCGAGCAGCCTTATGGAGGAAGCAGTGTCATGGTTACCGTGTCCACCATGCTGGAATTTGAGAGAGTCTGGCGACGTCACAATTTTGTCCGCCCGTTCACTCTTAGACTCTGTGATCGGAAAAACAGAGAGAAGAAAAGAAAGAACAGTAGAAAGTGTCGTAACGTGGATGGTAAACAAATTGCGTCAAGAAAGAGATCTAGAGAAGTGTGTAGTCGGGAATCCTGACTGTGTACCGAGGTGTAAGTGATAATTAACATTAGTTAGTACATTTTAGTATAGAAGCTACCAGTCTAGTGTTAATTTACCTTCCTACCCCGCCAACTCGTCACAATACATTTTCTTTCAATAATTTAAGCACTGTGTCTTGTAAATGAGTTCGAGTATCTAGGCGTATAAATGTTCATTGAATCAGTTGTTCTGATGGAAGAAGCCTAATATTACAACACGAGCAATCTGACATGTAGGGCAGTTAGTGTCACCTAAACCAATAAATATTCCGTACTAGCGAAGTACGACATATGCTAGTCGACTTAACAGAAATGTGTGTAATTTCACTTCGGTAAAATGGTGGAATCTTCAACATAATTGACCAGTATTCTAATGTAAAATGCTCTGAACACCGTTGTTTTCGCTATCGTTTTCCTGGAGAGCATAATGAGTTAAGGAGAAGCGTTTTGAAGAAAATTGCATCACAGCTCGTTTGATGTCGTTGCGTAATGCGCTACCTCTCTGTCTTTAGGGTGGATGGGAGTCGTAGGCAGTGATTAATTGGGCTCCACAAAGGCTTGATGGGAATCTGAGAAATGAGGTTCAGCAGAGCCACAAACTTGGCGTTCTAGAGGGAAAAGGTGGAGTTAGTGTTTCAATTTGTAAGCTCCTTATCGTCTGAGTACACTCTAGCCAACTTCAGCTTATATACAGAGACTGTATTTCCTAATAAAACATGCTGATGATGAGTGAAAGATGTTTCAGCATATTTTTTTCTTGACCTATTAGGAGTTCCTTTTAAAATTACTTTTCAGTGTTGGAGTCTTACGCCATATGAGCAACGAGAAACTAAATTACTGATACGTAACTTTCATTTCCAAACTCTCTTGCATTGAACAGGTTTCGAACCTCAGACTCTTGGAAAGGAATCTCTCCATGGTATCACTGAGCTAAGTATGCGAGCGCATTTTAGAACTCTATTTGCCAGCATAGATCCACAACTACTCTAAAGAAGCCCCATTATTTTGGAGCGTCATGAGACGACCTTAGGACCCTTTCTTAGTCAGGAGATTTCTTCCATTTAGTTGTAAGATACAAGCAGGCTGCTAATTTATTTAGACAGTCTATACGTTGTATATGCATTACACTCCAAATAATAATAATAATAATAATAATAATAATAATAATAATAATAATAATAATAATAATTGTACCGGGCGGTACACCTCTACACCGTTTATTTAAAAGTTGCGCCAGTTGAAACTCCTCTTCTGGAGGAAGGTTGAACTTTATCTATTCTATTAATTCTCTACTTTCTCAGAAGATGTCACCACATGGAAAATTTTGAGTTTTTGAACTGTGTCACTTTTGATGTGTTTTTGTTTCGCTTGAAGTAAGAAGTGTGAACTTTCTCTCCTAGAGGACACTACTGAAGATCAACAATAGTGCGACCTAGTGCGAAATCAAAGAACTATTTTGTTGGAGAAATTTTTATTTCAAGAGTTTGTTCTTTGTTAAATTTCTTTCTGTCATGGTTTAAGTTGGCTGTATACCCCTCTTTTTCCCCTTATTTTGGATCTAGCCAATCCCGAATTTCTTTAATTAATTTTCCACCAATAATGTGTTTCTTTTCCTCTATGTAGGGGTTTCTTTTCCCGAACCAATAAAAACTTTGAGGGAGGGTGTTTTATTTCCCCTAACGCCTAGAATCTTCCGCGAGAGGTTATAAACTGCTGATTTTGGGGTCTCCGGGCCACTTCTGTTCCATCTTTCAGGGTATTAAGTACATAGCAGGAGGCGGGAAGCGCCTCTTTCCTCGGCAGCGATCTACTACCAGGTAATGGCCTATTAATATCTTCTTTTCTTGCTAGGTCGGCAGTTTAACTCTCGCGGCGGGTTCGAAGCGTTTTCCATCATGTAACCTTTTCCTAAAATGTAACTACTCTTTTCTTCTATTCTCTTGTAAAGCTACATTATGGGATAGAGAGTGCTACCCTCTCGAGTTCCCACTCACATCGTCTTGAGGTGAACTTATTTTTCTCAACCAATTCTCCCGTAATGTAATGTAAATTGCCATTAAGTCACCTCTGTAGTATTGGATTAGCCCTTGTATTAACGGCCTAGTGCCAAGTAGGTCTTAAGCAAAGTGTATTAGGAGTGCAAGTTCGCCTCCTCTCAAGTTGTATTTTGAGGTCATGTATTAATCTTTTCTCACCTAATAGACCTCAGTAGGTTGGGTATTTTACCCCTGTGTATATGTCCTTTGAGGACAACTTGAAAGTTGAGTTTGGTGTGGCCTGGGAGAGGCTTAACTTTAAGAGCGAGTGGCTCTTTTCTAAGACTGAGAGTTGTATGCCTCGAGGAGGCTTTGCTGTGTAATTTGGAGCAAGGGCTCCAGGGTTTGATTGGGGTCTTCTGCCCCTTTTGTTGAAATTGGTATATCGTAAAGTTGAGCTAGTTGCTCAAGAATTGTGTTTTCAGGGCTCGAAGCCCAAATTCTTTAATCCCTGTAATTGTACATTTCAAGTTGTATTTCGGCTACTAAGTACCTGTTCTATTTGTTGTTACCTAATTTTGAAAAGAAAATATAACCTTGTTAAATTTTAAAATTTAATTTCTCTTTAGTAGCTTGAGACCTATTCACCACCCAGCACCTTCTTTCATGCTTAACTACCACAAAAACACGGTAACAATAATAATAATAATAATAATAAGAATAATAATATTTGTACCGGTACACCTTCTCCGGCCAGTTAAACTGTACGCCTTCTATAAGGTAATCTACCTTTAACTGATGTTATGCAAAATAGTTTGATTTCCAATTTTAAGATGTCTCTTCTACGGGTTTAATTGCTCCATCTTGCGGGATAAACTATAATTATTCCATAAATAAATTTGTAATGTGAAGGTTTTTAAACCTGCTTCTTAGGATTGCTCTTATCAAAGTTATCTACACTTCTTTTCCTTCGTTCTTCAATAGCTATCAACCAATCAGAAATTTGTAAATATTTTCGTTAGCCAATTAAAAGTGAGGGTGTGTACTGAAATCCAGCCTATCTGTAAAGAATTCTGGAAACTTCTCCTCGATATAAAATAAAAGCTGGGCTAGGGTTAGGTGCCGCGGTCAGCGTTCGGAAGGCCTAGAAACTCAAGGTAATGGCAAAATTTTCATAACATGTGATAGCTCCGGCAGATAGCTTGAGGAGAACCTCTTGTATTTTATGTAAAAAATTCTAAACCTGGTGGTTTAAATCTAGTATTTTCGGCCGGTGTGAGGACCCTGTTCTATTCGCTTTTGGGAAATATGTAATCTAAGGGAACAAAGAGTGATTACCCTCTGTTGATTCCCATTCAAATTGATATAGGGTGCCTAAAGTTCATCTAAAATCCTTAACACTATTTTAGAATTGAATGTTTCTCATTTAGTCACCCCGGCGTAGAATAGGCTTAGCCTCTGTATCTTTGGGACAAAAGCCCAGTTAGGGTATTACAATATTCTCGAAGGATTGCAAGTGTTTCACCTCCTAGCCTTTCGTTCTTTTTACATTGAGGCCATTTAGTACGGGGATTCACTACCTCTGTTTATTCGTTAATTGTTTATGAACCAGTGTGTAACAAACTATTGAGCGATAAATGAGCCCACATCAGGGCAACGATGTGTAAATACTTTAAGAACAACTTACTGGTTGTAAATGCGCTGTTAAAAGCTGATGCCTCTGTGAGGCTGGACTATGATATTTATGGAGCCCAGACTCCCTTGTAGTGTGAAGGATATGAGTAAATAGTGCTCTTGTAAAGTTTGTATCTGCCAAGAGCAATCCAGCTCTTTTCTGTGGAAATTAAAAAAAAAAAAAAAAAAAAAAAAAAAGAAATGAAATAAAATTTAAAAATGTATTGTGTTAATGTTTATGCTCTATTTAATTCCTTGTCCGCCCATTCACACCGGCAGCTTCTTACACCTTTGTGATCCACGATATTTCCTTAATAATAATAATAATAATAATAATAATAATAATAATAATAATAATAAGACAGGAAACATTTATTGTAAAATATAGCAGCTTATTTTCGTACATTAGGACAGAGACAGTCCGCCTCTGTGGTGTAGTGGTTAGCGTGATTAGCTGCCACCCCCGGAGGCCCGGGTTCGATTCCCGGCTCTGCCACGAAATTTGAAAAGTGGTATGAGGGCTGGAACGGGGTCCACTCAGCCTCGGGAGGTCAACTGAGTAGAGGGGGGTTCGATTCCCTCCTCAACCATCCTGGAAGTGGTTTTCCGTGGTTTCCCACTTCTCCTCCAGGCAAATGCCGGGATGGTACCTAACATAAGGCCACGGCCGCTTCCTTCCCTCTTCCTTGTCTATCCCTTCCAAACTTCCCATCCCCCCCACAAGGCCCCTGTTCAGCATAGCAGGTGAGGCCGCCTGGGCGAGGTACTGGTCATCCTCCCCAGTTGTATCCCCGACCCAGAGTCTGAAGCTCCGGGACACTGCCCTTGAGGCGGTAGAGGTGGGATCCCTCGCTGTGTCCGAGGGAAAAGCCGACCCTGGAGGGTAAACAGATGATGATGATGATGATGACAGAGACAAAGCTTACCAAAATCTATTCTAAATAATTATAATATTTATGTTAATTTTTGATATAAATATGATGTTGAACAATGGATACAAAGACAGCGACAATATTTTCCACTAAAAGAGGCAAACGTTTTTCTTATTTATCCCTAAACTAAACAGTACGTTTGCCACCAACCAAAATGTCGTCGTCCTCGCATCGAAGAGAACGCTAAGAACGACGAAGTCTTTGTTGCCGCAACTTCAACGATATTTCTCCTTCACAACTAATTCAGCTTTCATCTTTTTTTCTTATCGACATACTTGATCAAATGTGTTTCATAACGTGTTTTCGGGTCAAGAGTGCAGACGGTGCTAGAAAGTACATCGTCGCTACAAGAATGATCGATTCGTGCCCGTTCAATCAAAGGCTTCATAGGTGTAATACCGGTTATCTTCCAGTAACTGGATAAGCATATGTTTTACTGTATGGTGTTTCCGGTTGATAAGCAATGAATTGAAAAGGGATGACCTGAGTAGTATACATGCCTGAGTATCTTTCTTCTTTGCACATCTTCTGCAAAGGGGCGTTCAATTTATTCCACTGTCGATATCAGGAAGTTGTTAGCTGACAAAAATCCTTTAAATTTAAATTTAACACCACTATGCCTTGGCATGGCATCAGAGATCGGTCTTCAAATGATTTTACTTTCAGTGTCTTACGTAACTACCTACTATTTTTGTGTCCGGCTCCATGGCTAAATGGTTAGCGTTCTGGCCTTTAGTCACAGGGGTCCCGGGTTCGATTCCCGATAGGGTCGGGAATTTTAACCACCACTGGTTAATTTCGCTGGCACGGTGGGCTGGGTGTATGTGTCGTCTTCATCACCATTTCATTCTCATAATGACGCGCAGGTCGCCTACGGGAGTCAAATCATAAGACCTGCACCTGGCGAGCCGAACATGTCCTCGTACACTCCCGGCACTAAAAGCCATACGCCATTTCATTTACTATTTTTGTAAGTTGTTGTTGAAGTAACTCTCAGTTCCTATAGTCTAACGAGGTATTCGCTAGCTTCTTGATCATATTTGAAAACGTTCAGAAAGCGAGGGTCGTCACATATAAAAATTTTGTTTTGGAATAGGCAGGTACTGGAATGGCGCTTTCCACGAATAGTTTACTAAACCAAGTCCACACAACTTTCGTGAAGCGGACATGTTGTTAGCAGCTCTCTCTGGAAGAGCAGCAATTGCTTTGACAATGCATCCATACCTTCAAGAATATTAAGTGGAGATTTTGTTAGCAGTACCGTATGCCGAATGTAAACCATATAAGGATAAGTATACTGACTGATAATGTTAAGCTTTTGGTTTGGCTTTGAAAGCGGCGATTTTGTTGGTTTCTTTATTTCTTTTCTATTTGCTTTACGTCGCACCGACTCAGATAGGTCTTATGGCGACTATGGGAAAGGGAAGGGCTAGGAGTGGGAAGGAAGCGGCTGTGGCCTTAATTAAGGTACAGCCCCGGCATTTGCCTGGTGTGAAAATGGGAAACCACGGAAAACCATCTTCAGGGATGCCGACAGTGGGGTTCGAAAACACTATCTCCCGAATTCTGTATACTGGCCGCACTTAAGCGACTGCAGCTATCGAGCTCTGTCTTTAAGTTTTCATAGAAGGGTACAAGCGCATATTTACTAAGAATAAGTTAATCTCTAAATGTGCAGCGTAAATATTTTATAGTTTCATTATCATCTGATAATATAACAATAATAATAATAGACTAATGAAAATATTGCCGGAACATCAAAGCCAATGGAGGAAGAATTACGAACTGAAGTTGTTAATCCGTGGTCCATATTGGCCGTTACCGAAAAAGAAATGTGTCTACGAATTTCGTTTTGAAAGCATTCGTGGTAGGCTAGATCTATATGTAGTTTTCAACTTATTTGCACAGTATAAACACCACAGGAGCCTCCTGACACAGTCGGTGGTAGATTCACAAACTAAGGAGATACTTGTTTCTGAACGCTAGAGAAGCAATCGATTCCACTCGTACCGCATAACTGTTGCTGTTGAAGCCGATTGGAGGCGGAATGCAATTACCTCTCGCTCGGTGGCACACAATTCAGCCCCCGCCGAGCCGCCTGACTCATTAGCCAACCGGTAGCAAAGTGGCGGCCGTATGCCACGGTCACTCGCCTCCACTCCGGTATTCGATAACGCACACCGAGAACTACTTCAGTCGGAGCGCGCTAATGAGAATAAAAATGCGACCCACAATGAGAAATTGAATAATGTTCTATATTCCAAGTGTTGTTCTCCATAGAACTTCATTCCACTGATTAGCGGCACCAAGCCGGAGCTAACGATGAAGAATAGGAAGGTAACATATTATTATTATTATTATTATTATTATTATTATTATTATTATTATTATTATTATCACTGTGGCAATGATTACTTACAGTACTAAGATAATGAAACAGACTTAAAACTAGCTTAACATTATAACTCCATCATATACAAATTCATACGTACCATTACCGTACGTATTTCAAATTATTTTATACTAACTTTTATCTTACCATTGTAAATACTTCTTCTTCTTCTTATTTTACTGCCGCTTTTCCCACACCTGTGGGTTCGCGGGTGCGAACTACGTCGCACATGTGGATTTGGACCTGTTTTTACGGCCGGATGCCCTTCCTGACGCCAACCCTCTGTGGAGGGATGTAAGCACTATTGCGTGTTTCTGTGGTGGTTGGTAGTGTAGTGTGTTGTCTGAATATGATGAGGAGAGTGTTGGGACGGCCATATACACCCAGTCCTCGAGCCAGAAGAATTAATCAGAAGCGATTAAAATCCCCGACCCGGCCGGGGATCGAACCCGGGACCCTCCGAACCGAAGGCCAGTACGCTGACCATGCAGCCAACGAGTCGGCATTGTAAATACAACTAGTTCATATATAAATTCACATATACCTTGAATAATTCAGATTCCTTAACACCTCAGTACTACGACTTACAATGGATTCATTGTTAGATTAAAATATGACACACCGAGCTCGATAGCTGCAGTCGCTTAAGTACGGCCAGTATCCAGTAATCGGGAGATAGTGGGTTCGAGCCCCACTGTCAGCAGCCCTGAAAATGGTTTTCCGTGGGTTTCCATTTTCACACCAGGCACATGCTGGGGCTGTACCTTAACTACGGCCACATACGCTTCCTTCCCACTCCTAGCCCTTTCCTATCTCATCGTCTTCATAAGACCTATCTCAGTCGGTGCGACGTAAAACAAGTAGCAAAAAAAAAAAGACAATCACATATTAATTTATGCACAATTTACAAAATACTGAAGTCTATTCTTGAAGCATCTTACATTTTTTGAAAAAAGGCTCGAAGGCATCTACAGGTAATGAATTCGAATCATAAATTCTCCGATTTACGAATGAAAATTTAGCATAGTTAGTTTTCTGCGATCTACCTTTCACTTTATGTGGATGCTACGGCCTACTTATGTATCAGGGCTTTTCTAGTCGACTGTTCGTCTCTTCCCAATCTGGCTTATTCGTATAGGCATTATACATGGCAAATAACTGTGTTCATTATTATTATTATTATTATTATTATTATTATTATATGCCCAAAAGTATAGAAATTCATAACCAAAAGTTATTTTAGAAGTAAAGTTAGCAGCAAAAGTGGAAGACATGTTCATTGGTCTCTGCAATGAGAATGGTTTTCAGTGCAGTCTTCGAGTTTTCAATTATAGATGCTTGGAAGACCGTAATAAGTGCCAAGTATCATTTACCTCTTTTGTACAAACCATCTTAAGATTAGACGTAACTATATACACTGAATCATTTAGGACTACGTTTAAACCTCCCGAAAACTGAGCTCTTGGAAACTGCCGCTTTATCTGGCTCCGCCAAAATTAATGGGTTACTTTTCCGAAAGTGGACAACTTACCGTATTTAGGGTCTCGTCAGAAGGGAGACGGCTGCATAAATACAGTTGTACAAGCGAGGATAAACTCAACATGGTTGAGATGGGGAGAGATCGCAGGAGGCGAGATGATACGTAAATGATGTACGAAGCAGGCCGTGTATCACAAAATACGAACGCAGAAAAAGTTCCTGAAGTATCTTAAGAACAGCAAATAAAATTTATATTGAGTGACAATGCAAAGAAGGGGAGGGGGATAGGGAAAGTATATTGATATCTCCTAATGGGAGAGGTATATATAATGTTCGTTTGCAGAGATAAGCGAGGTCTTTGTTTGTTGTAAGATACACAACGTTTCATAGCGTAAGCCTTAATCATGTACTATTCCATGGACTTTCATGGTCTCTGCGGTGCAGATGACTTTACTATTCATTCTTGTTTAACTTAAATAATTCATCGTTGCCATAAGACCAATCTGTGTCGGTGCGACATAAAAGCAACGTGTAAAAGAAAAAAATACAAATTTTTTCCCCCAAGAATTAGTTCCTTTGGAGGGTTTTTTATTTTTCTTAGCGTGTGGTCTCCAGAGAGGTTTGTATATCGAGTTGACGCCTCATAGGCGACCTGCGCGTCTTTGAGGTTGAAGCTGTACCTTGAAGAATTCTAAATGCTCAAGACCGTACACACACTCAGTCCCCGAACCATCGGAATTAACCAATGACGGTTAAAATGCCTGACTCGGTCGGGAATAGAATTCAGGACCTCTTGGACCAAAGACTAGCACACTAATAATTTAATAATGGAGACGCACTGAAGGGGATTAGATTATGCCCGTATGTCTCTTGTGAAGATTTTCATAATTGTTTCTACATCGGATTAAGGATAGATTCTCTTTCACTTTTGTCTATCCCCTGAATGTTCTTTTTTTTGTTCTATGTTAATGGTAATATACTTTTTCAAGTGACGTCATGGTAGATCCCTGCACGCTATGTGTTAATTTTTATGAGAATTCGAACTCTTTCGTTATTTATCTCGAAGGAGGTATATAAAGAAAGGAGAAGTACACCAGCTAAAAGCAGCCGTAATTCGAAACAAACATCTTTGGTATCCTGGCAAAACCCATAAGATATATTCTGTACGAGGCTGAAGACTATCTGAACGCATATTTGAACTAGAGTTAAAGCCGATTATAACGACTTCGAAGGGACCGCCAATCAACGATCGTTAAAGGCAACAGTCGCCCAAAATGGCCTTTTCTTTTTGTTGGTAAAAATGTCATATCTGTATGTTTCAGGCTGCGGGCTCGCATGTTTAATTAAGATAATCCAATTTAAACTTTTAAAAAATCGGTAAATTAAGTACTGTATTTGCAATAAACGTATTTACGGAGTGAGATTGAGAATACATGGTTATAAGAGCATATAGGGGATGTAGTAACGATGTAAAGGAGAGGGCATATAAGTCTCTGGTAAGACCCCAACTAGAGTGTGGTTCCAGCGTATGGGACCGTCACCAAGATTACTCGATTCAAAAACTGTGAAAAATCCAAAGAAAAGCAGTTCTATTTGTTCTCGGTGATTTCTGACAACAGAGTAGCTTTACAAAAATGTTGCAAAGTTTGGGCTGGGAAGACTTGGGAAAAAGGAGACGAGCTGCCCGACTAAGTGATGTGTTCTGAGCTGTCAGTGGAGAGATGGCGTGGAATGACATCAGTGGACGAATAAGTTTGAGTGGTGTCTCTAAAAGTAGGAAAGATCACAATATGAAGATAAATTTGGAATTCAAGAGGGCAAATTGGGCCAAATATTCTTGTATAAGAAGTGCAGTTAGGGACTGGAATAACTTACCAAGGAAGATGTTCAATAAATTTCCAATTTATTTGCATTCATTTAAGAAAATGCTAGGAAAACAACAGATAGGGAATCTGCCACCTGGGCGACTGCCCTAAATGCAGATTAGTAGTGATTGATTGATTGATTGATTGATTTATTGATTGATTGGTTGATTGATTGATGAACTTTTCATGTAACGTTTACACAGTATGTAGGGCAATAATATGTGAGCAAAATATAAAACAGTAATCGAGGAAGGAAGCAGCAACAATGTAAACTGACCAATAACGTCGCACACGGTCTTGGCTTGGAAATAAGATATCCACTCTGTCCTTTCAGATTGTAGAAACCGTAGTGTGTGATACTCCCAATTATTCCTTCGTGACGCCGATATTTGCTTCCTCATTTTGTAATGGCCTTATTATTTGTGAGGGGTTGCCAGGCCGTGGCGGTAAAGGCGTGCTCGGTTCGCCCAGAAGGACGTGGGTTCGAATCCCCATCAGGAAGTCGTAAAATTTAAGAAACGAGATTTCCACTTGCGGACATGCAGATGGCCACGAGGTTTATTCAACTTACACCAAAAATGAGTACCAGGTTAATTCCTGGGGGCAAAGGCGGCCGGGCGTCAAGCTAACCACTGTACCCTATCAGGTGCCGAGGTTACGAATGGTGAAAGCCTTTGCCTTCCACTCCTCCAAGGGCCTGTACGGAGATGACTTTGCTGTTTTTGCTTTATTATTTGTGACATTTCTTCAATATTAAATAGTTTACCCTTCTTTTGCGACATATTCGCAGTGATGCTTGCTTTGACTATTTAACAGACAGAATGATATGAAACCTACACTACTGAAAACAAGAGTTTGTAAATACATTTACTTTGCCGTCGGCAGTCCCGAAACGCGTAACAACCAAAACTCAACATTGAGTCGATAAAATTCTCCGGTTATGTGATAAAAATACGCCTTTTTATACGATATGCCGTTATAAGTGATGTAGGTTTTAAATACATTATTTATACAGGAAGTAAACGGGACGGTTAGATTTCCCCGTTGAATCCAATAGGTCTTAAAAGCGATGTCACAATAAACTCTTTCGACCGTATGTATCGAAAGTACTTAAGTTATTTTGGTAGTTCATCAACCTGTATCAGCTGTGATGTTCAAGTGTGGTTTCGTGTTATCTACAAGTGGATGCCAGAGAAAAAGTAAAAGAAGCAAATTACGCGAGGAGTACATTCTTTTAAACAATACGTCTACAAGAAAATTTAGTCTTGATTCTTGACGGAGGTAATTAGTCTCTATCTCGCCTGAAATCTCTCCCAGTCGCCTGAGGGACGTGAGCTCTCAGCAGCTCGCCTTTCGAGGTGACATACTGTATCTCGAGCCAAATTAAAACTGTCAGCTACTGCTCGCCTTAACGTGTCTCGTTCAAATATGAAGACGAAGCAGCTTGCACGGAGACATAAAAATAATAATTCCATCTGAAACATTTTGAAATGAAGTAGTAATTATTTTATTTTATTTTTTTGCTAGTGGCTTTACATCGCACCGACACAGATAGGTCTTATGGCGACGATGGGACAGGAAAGGGCTAGGAGTGGGAAGGAAGCGGCCGTGGCCTTAATTAAGGTACAGCCCCAGCATTTGCCTGGTGTGAAAATGGGAAACCACGGAAAACCATTTTCAGGGCTGCCGATAGTGGGATTCGAACCTACTATCTCCCGGATGCAAGCTCACAGCCGCGCGCCTCTACGCGCACGGCCAACTCGCCCGGTTTACTTTTATTTGATTCCGTCCCACTGATAGGGAAGGAGATTAACATTCAGTTTGCAGCTCCATTCTAAATATTCCACTATTCACCGACCACAATCGAGATTAAAAGAAGTTCGTTAGTGTGTGCAACAGTGACACCGATTCGCAGTGTTGCCAATTTATATTTTCAAGATCCGCTAAATACTACTAAAAATCCTCTAAAATTCCGCTTTTAGTGCCGGGAGTGTCCGAGGACAAGTTCGGCTCGCCAAATGAAGGTTTTCGATTAGACTCCCGTAGGCGACCTGCGTGTGGTGACGAGGATGAAATGATGATGAAGACGACACATACACCCAGCCCCCGTGCCAGCGAAATTAACCAATTAAGGTTAAAATTCCCGACTCTGCCAGGAATCGAACCCGGAAACCCTGTAACCAAAGGCCAGCACGCGAACCATTTAGCCATCGAGCCGAAAATAATAATAATAATAATAATAATAATAATAATAATAATAATAATAATAACTCGAAGACATCCAGAAACGTGCTCCTCTCTAGAAAAAGCTCCAGGGATACAAGAGGTTCCAAGAAAGGCCAAAGTTAAAAACAGGCAAGAAGTGGACTGATGAAAGAAAGGAGGCTCACAGAACGAGAATGCGTGAGTACTGGGGAAGAATTAAAGCTCAAGGATGCAAACGGTTGAAATAACGTGGTCCACAGCAGGCCGAAACGAAGAAAGAAAGAAAATAATAATAATAATAATAATAATAATAATAATAATAATAATAATAATAATAAAAGTAAATATCTACTCTCACCTGATCTCTGAGTTTCACTGGAACTAGTGAGAGGAATATTCTTAAAAAGTCAATTAATCGTCCTCATTCACGTCAAAGAGTTCAAAAGCGGACTCGTCTGTTGCTAGGACGTGGATCGTCCGTGCTGCCCCTGTGTGTGAGGCGGCGAGCTAAAACTTGTAGGCGTTTTAGTACCGGGTGCAAACTAGGTGAATCCTCTACCTTAAGGACTGTCTTCCTTTATAGCATAACTATAAATAGTTTCATTATCTGTCGTCATTCGTCAACTGAGAGGTAAGTGCCCTTTCCCCACGCATTACAAATTTATTATACCATGATCTCATAACATCAAATCTAAATAACATGTTTTCCTCATGTGACTGCTAGCTCCTGACGATAAATACAGAATAGCTCGGAGACAGACTGGAGTAGAAATTAAAAAAAACACACACTGGATAAAACGCTAAATTCCGCTATAATAAATCTAGAATTCCGCCAAAAATTCCACTGTCCGCTAAATGATATATTTCTCCGCCGACGGTCTTCTAATTCCGCCAAATTTAGCGGAAAATCCGCTAAGTTGGCAACACTGCCGATTCGAAACTCGTTGGCGTGTCGCCAAGTGTTGTATGTTATGTTATCACACCTACTTTACGGTGCAAAAGGATGAACATTTTTTTAAACATTTGCTTTAGGTCACACCGACACACATAGGTTTCATAACCTTGGTGAGAGGAAATGACTAGGAGTCAGTAGCAAGCGACCGTAAATCCCTGGCGTGAAAATAGGAAATCACGGAAAACCGTCTTGAGGACTGCGTTTATTTTAAAGGCGTTTCATATAACTATATTATAATGCAATTTTAATCTTATTTAAGTGTTTGCATGTTGATGATGGCTCTAAGAGCCTAATGATGTCAATTTTTTGGATTATAATATCGTGTATTGTTTTGGTGGTGAAACGATATATATTTCTGAACTGATATCGTCAATACGGACCAATATGAACATGTTTACTTGTGATAATAGTTTTGGAAAGAAAGCTCACGATCAATGAACTACTTTTAATCACTTTTTCTAGTTGCTATTTGAGGCACGATGAGTTCCAATAATTTGATAGAGTATTATATGTCTAGATAGATGAGATGCGCCGTTTAAAATATTCAATTGATATATCGAACGATTTGAAAGTATTCTCTTTTATACTTCTGAGACTAAGAATTTTAATAATTGAAATGACGTTGTCTTATCTTCCTTCCTCTTGCAGGAAAGCTATAGAAATGTTTCATTTGCGAGCAAACTTCTGCATTTCTTTGTATTCCGAACGTATTTCTAAATCCTTTCTACAGAGAGAAAATAGAAAAGAAAGAAGAGAAGCTTTAGTTTCAGATCTTTTCTTAAATGAGAAATGTTCTTGCGAATATTTGATCCCGTGTCTGGGGATTGACAGTGGCAAGGAGACGCTATGGATAGTCTAATGCTTGATAGAGAGGCTGTCAATATCTATATAAATCACTTATAAGCTGTTCAGAAGAATTCGTGGGCGAAGAGAAACAAAAGCCGAAGAAAGAGAACCATCGGTTATGGAGATGAGCATAGCTACTTGTTTCACAAGTTGAATTATTAAACTGAGTTCCAGACACTACAAAGCAGACCATGAAGAGCCTTAGAGGAGTCCAAGTTAAAGACTTCCGTAAGCTCGGCACCAAGTGGGAGAGGGTGGCCTGGATGCCGATACCCCTGATATTCATTTATAGAGTGGAAGTGGGATACCCGAGTGGCTGAGTCACTGGTCTCTCAGCGAAGCAGCACGATTCTAATCCTATTCAATACAATGTGGATTTTTTGAAATAAAAATCACGTCCTTTTGGATCGGACTACACGTAAAATCGGACGTCCCGTTGCTGCAATTTTAATATCAAGAGTAACGTAAATCTACAATCTTGTTTATCAATTTCTAATGTAGTTTGAGTGAACCATACACAGCCATGATCCTCTCCTGAAGTGAAAGTTTCATAGGCAATCCACCTTCCTCCACCCCCACCCACCTATAACAAATTACAGCTAAGCGGAAAGCTGAGAAAGGAGCGAATAAGTCAGCATGTTCACCGTCAGAATCCCTAACATACTACGCAGCCATTATGACAAAGATTGTTCAAAGTGTTAGCTACCTTGCTCAACACAATTTCATACGGCGACACATCCAATTCACAAATACAGGGCAATACATTTTCATCTTGTTTAATGACATGAAATGCCGATCCCACGAGGTGTAGGAGTACTGTGCCTGCCTCTTACTCGAAGGCATCGGATTCGATTCCCGGGCTCGTCAGCGGTTCTTTCACTGGATAAGAGAGCCGATTCGAGGTCCATTCTACCTACGTGATTACAACTGAGGAGCTATCTGACGGTGAGATAGCGGCCTCGGTCTAGAAAGCCAAGAATAACGACCGAGAGGATTCTTCGTGCTGACCATACGACACCTCATAAACTGCAGGTCTTCAGGCTGAGCAGCAATTGCTTTATAGGACTTGGTCCTTCGGGGCTGTTGCACCGTGGGGAAAATGGCATGAAATGCATTTTCAAAGGATATATTTTTTATACGTTACGATGAACACCATCAATTATAACCTAATGCAAAATCTCTCACAGAATAAAATCACATGGCGTCAGATCACAAGAACGTGGTGGCAAGTCAATAAATCCACGGCATTTAATTCAGTCTGTAAACGTGTTATCCTAAAAGTTGGGAACATTCAATCCAAAGTGGGGTAGAACTCCATCTTGTTGTCAAATGCAGTGGTTTTCCAGCTTAGGGACTACTTAGTCCTGCACTCTTTCTAAATAAGCTATTGAAGCTACACTTTCTCTCGGAAAAGTAAAGTTCCAGTAATCCGATACTTGAAATTCCTCCCCAGACTACAATATCTAGAACACCGAGCTCTATCTCTATTTATTTCAAGGGGGTTTGTGTTGAATCAATAAACAAAATTATGGCGAGCACATATACATTTCGTTTCAAGACTGCCTCATCTATATAAACAAAGTAAGAGTTTTGTCTGTACATTGCTCAGAATTTAAAAATAATAACATTTCTGTGTCGGTCTGTATGTATGTACACGCATCACGAGAAAACGACTGAATAGAATTGAATGAAAATCGGTATATAAAGTCGGGGAATAAGTCGCTACAATCTAGATCATAAATAATTTTAGTCACGCTGAGTGAAATGGTAGTTTAGGGGAAGGCCTAAAATTTATTTCTCGAATATGTGTGTGTTGTTATTGGTCCTATCGAAAAATACTACGTTAAGTAAAGTTATCTGTAGTAATAAATTTCCGATCATTTATGTCTTTTACATTTTTACCGTACCGGCTATGATAACAGAGACATCCATGAATTTGGATTTTGCCGGGCTGAAAGGCTCAGACGGTTGAGGCGCTAGCCTTCTGACCCCAACTTGGCAGGTTCGATCCTGGCTCAGTCCGGTGGTATTTGAAGGTGCTCAAGTACGACAGACTCGTGTCGGTAGATTTACTGGCACGTAAAAGAACTCCTGCGGGACTAAATTCCGGCACCTCGGCGTCTCAAAAGACCATAAAAGTAGTTAGTGGGACGTAAAGCAACAAACATTATTATTATTTATTGAAATTGGATTTTTTTGTTGCTAAGTCCATATCAGCGCCGAGCCACGAGAAAACGAGTAAACAGAATTTAATGAAAATCGCTATGTAAAGTCGGGGAATAAGGAACTACAGTCTACTCTATAAATAATTTTATTCACCCTGGTTGAAATGGTAGTTTAGGGGAAGGGGTTTAAAATTAAATTTTTAATTACCCATGTTACCGGTCATATTGATGAGTACTACACAACAAAAGTTATAGCGAATACAGTTTATTCAGTTTTATCGAACCGACTATAATAAGATTGGTGGTGATGGTGATTAAATTGTGAAGATGATCATAAGGATGAGAAAAAAACTATCATGCAGGAACGATCGCTTTAATAATAACATAAGAGGGAGTCATGAAAAATAGGAAGACTCACTGTACATTACATGCTCTAATATCACAGTCTAAAGGCCTGCAATACAGAAAGATCATAAAATTGATCAACAATAACATTACATTGACCATTGTTTGTTGTGATGTGCTTTGTCGTCTTCTCTTGCCACTCATCTGCGATAGATGGGATTACTGCTGCGTACCGAGTATAACAGCCTGCCTGAATATTGGCGGGAAGTAGCTGGGGAGTTAGATCTCTCTCTTCTTCAGCATACCATTCCTCTGGTTTATAAATTTTCTGATACTACTGGTATGTAGCAGTGATCGTCGGGAAAACCATAAAGACAGTCTTTCTGAGAATTCCATAGCGAAGCACGGGTACATCAGCTAGTCTGTCCATAAAATTAACTGTCAAAAATCCGATCTTTTTCCTTCCGTTTTACCAACTCCAGAACTAAAATCTATCGTCATAACCACCTTTATGCAATGTGTGAAGTAGGTAATTCAGGAGAAAAGGCTTAAATTTTACATCTTTTAGGAATCTCTGAAGGCTCCTTCGAGATATGTCCAACTGAGAAGACAACATCCTCATTGACTTATAAGGACATGCTACAAATGCTTGTGCAACCAGTTGAGCATTATGGAAACAACGTGGCCAAACGGCTCTTGATGCATCTCTAATGTTTTTCGTTCTTTCAAATTTGAGTTATTTTCGCAGATGTTGTCCAGTTGGTAAGAGCATATAAAGAAACCTGGAACTAAAGTCGTTATGAATTCTGGGAGTTTCTATGCCATACTTCCACCATACTTGAAACCCGTCAATTCGTTGTTTATTAAAAAACTTGTATGCCATTGCAAGGAACGTTACGCAAGAGAACAGAACAGGACACAGATTCAGTTCAACAACAGCTGACTCACAACTGACGGACAGATGAGTGTGTTAATGTAGTACTGCCAAATATTCTTACAGTATTCAACCTAAATCTTTAAGCACGTCTTGTCTCGTTATTAATTACAGAATAATAGGAAACTGACTCTTTCACTACTTTGTTGTTCATAATCGACGAATATTGCTCATATAATTGTAAATATTTTAATAAAAACGATGATTCCATACTTCATAATAAAACTTCTCCAGTGTATTTTCATGTAATGTTACTGTATATTGGCATCAGAAAATTACTTGTAGACGTATTTATTAGGTTTGTTCCGTATTCGACAATCCACTTGAATCAGTGTATGGTTGTATGTATGATTGATGGTTATCAATTACTTTGTAAGCTTCTAATGAATTTTGTCGGGTAAACACCAAATGTTTCACCAGAGGCAAATCTTTTACATGTCGACATCGGACGACATGGAGTGTCGAATGGACTTGTTTTGCCCTTAAAAATACCGACTCCCTCTGCCGGGTTTGAACTCGTTGTATTGTGGTCCGGAGGCCGACACTAACATTGACTTCCTGCCAATGTAAAATATCTGGTAGTATCGGGAATCGAACACGAGTCTCCGAACTAATAGTGTACCAGTCAGCGCTATTAGCTGTCGTTCTGGATTAGTTCATCCGCCTTGTAGCGTAACCGTTAGCTCTATTACGTAGCTGCCGCCCTCACACTGCATGGAAGGGATTTGAAGATCCACTTTCAATTCATTTTCAATCAAATCACTGAGCATATTATACTTAAAATATATATATCATTCTGAATAATATTTAAGGTTTCCAACCTGTGAAATTGTTATAACAAACTTTTAGGCATGTATTTGCTATTTGTTCACGTCGCACCGACACAGACAGATCTTATGGCGGCGATGGGCCTAGGATTGGGTAGGAAGCGACCGTGGTCTTAATAAAGGCGCAGTCTCAACATTTGCATGGTATGAACATGGAAAATAACGGAAAACCATCTTCAGGCCTGCTGACGAAGGGGTTAGAAACCATTATTTCCCGAATGCAAGCTAGCAACTGCGTGACCCAACTCTCTTGGTCATTTAGCTATCTTGACCTATTGTCGCGGCCACGAAATTAGGCGGGTGAGGAAAACTGCGCTGTCGTCAGATATGGGAACGGCGAAGCGACAGATGGTCGAGAGTCGCTTACCCCCGGGCACGGATTGGCAACGCTGATCGTGCAGTGCTCTCAAACTGAAGCCCATCCGCTCCAGGCTACCTTACCCGAGTCATTTCCAGTCAAGCAGCTGTTGAGTTCGCATCGTAAGTTGAGTTAAAGGTGGATAGTGTATGTGAATTGATTTGGGCTCAAGTCAAGAGAGAAGTGGCAGAGAGGAACAAGACATTCAAAATAAAGGGTGTAGAAAAACTCACGTCAGAAGCCATCGACCGTGTGACTGCTGCAGATTGGGGAAAAGTGCTTCAATAGCGCGGAAAATATTCAAACAGACGATTGGGCCAAGGAAATAGTAAGGGACGAAAGAATGGAGCCATTCATCATCAGTGCAAAAGACGAATCGACAGATAGTGAGATGAGTGATGACAGTGACTAAGACTGCCTTGAAGCCAGAAACCGATTCTTACTTCATTGTAAATTTATGTAAACCTATTCTTTAAAGTAGTTCTTTTTTCTATATTACTCGGTACAATATACAGTATTCAAATATTTAAAGTTACAATGTAATCAAACTGATACGGATTAATATGTAATCCGAAAGTATTTACGGCGTTCTGCAGCCTGTGCTGGTGCGCGCGCCCCGAACTGCCTCAGCTTGCAACATTTACATGATCGCTTTCCGGGCCATTTTCCAGGAAAATTACAAGACTCACGGAAATATGTTTCAGATAAAAAAATATAAGTGAGACGATTTTTAACATTTTTCCCGCAGACAAAATTTTATTGGCTGAAGAAATAAAAACTTGGCCGCTTACTGAAATTTTCAATACATGATTCTACGAATTTAAACTTACTCGTTCAAGATTTTATTTTTCGTAATTATTTAAAGTGGATGATATGGAAAATAGTTACACCACTGGAATCAGCAGTCTTTTTTGAAGCTTGTGGTATAATTTGTTTTGAAACATTGTATGAAGTAACATCAGGAGCTTGAGAGAGAACAATTTGCCTCGCGCTCCGAAATGATGTGTTCAGTTAGACATTTCTCCGCCAGTTGCTACATAACCTTGGCAACAGCGTAATTTCTCTGACCCGCCTAATTTCGTGGCCGCGACAATAGTTAGACTGCAACGGCGAGGCTGAGGCGTTGTAACATTCCATTGCCAACATACACAACAATTATTTCTGTATCGGCAAGATTCCATTCTCTCGTCTGCACAACTCTTCGATACAGCTGATATTAATGGAGAAATTTCACATTTTCTGTTTTGTCCCCCTCAATATTCCTACGCGAATGTATATTAATCAAATAATATATAGTCTTTTATTTTTTTACAAGTTGCTTTACGTCTCACCGACACAGATAGGTCTTACGGCGACGATGGGACAGGGAAAGGCTAGGAGTGGGAGGGAAATAGCCATGGCCTTAATTAACGTACAGCCCCAGTATTTGCCTGGTGTGAAAATGGGACACCACGGTAAGCCATCTTCAGGGCTGCCGTCAGTGGGGTTCGAATCCACTATCTGCCGAATACTGGATACTAGCCGAATATATAGTCTAGTGCACAACCTATCGCTTAACTCAAATACCGCGTTTCGAGAAATTTTGTTTTGCCATTTTCCCCATCATGATGTAACTAACTAACTAATTAACTGACAAATATTGAACTAAGCCCAATAACTTACTGACGGACAAATATTGAACTGAGCTCACTTTTGTCTTTAGCATATCTAACCCGAAATAAAAACTAACTAGGCCTTTGAGAAAAATATTCTACCGAGTTGATAGCTGCAGTCGCTTAAGTGCGGCCAGTATCCAGTATTCGGGAGATAGTAGGTTCGAACCCCACTGTCGAAAGCCCTGAAGATGGTTTTAGTGGTTTCCCATTTTCATATCAGGCAAATGTTGGGGCTGTACCTTAATTAAGGCCACGACCACGACCACTTCCTTCCCACTCCTAGCCCTTTCCTGTCCCATCGTCACCATAAGACCTATCTGTCTCGGTGCGACATAAAACAACTTGTAAAAAGAAAAATATTCTAAGTTCACAGACAAAAATTATATTTTGATTTATATAGCGTACTGCGCAACTTATGTTAATCTGTTACTAGGTGATAAAGTTAACTCCAGAGAAAATATTTTCGAAAGAAATCTTTGGAATTTAACTTTCTTATATGTTCAAGAACAGGAACTAAATCCAAGTCGATAGATGTCTGTCAGCGGCGGCTCGCGAAGATTTTTATAGGACGGTCACGATATGGTTTAAATACAGACATGAATAAAGTTTAAAATACTCACACATGTTTACACATGCACGAATAAACAATAAAATAAAATACTCCAAACTACATCTAATGTCATCTTATCATTATTTTCTATGTCAGATCCACCTTTCTTGAAATGTAGCAAATCTCTCGATCATCTCCTGCGCATGTTTACATCTCAGTTTTTGTATTTCTCAGGAATATCATTACCCTATCTAATGTAGAGATACACATTTCTCTTTCCACAGTAGTCATTAGTTTGCTTGTAGTATTATTTTCAACAGCACATTCGGAAATATAATTCAGTGAACTGTGTAGCTTCATTATTTTAGAGAACTACCAGCTACCCATCTCGGTCACACTTTGCTTGTGACACAGGCTCATTCATTACAGCAGGCCTCTTCCCCGAGAAACATAGCCGGCGGCAACGTTGGGAGACCATGCACTTTAGTGTCTGCTGTACGGTCACATGAGGGTTGTGACCGGGAGCTGATATATACGATTTTACGCTCTATCCTGAAGCCAGATTTCTCAGTTTAGATGTAATAGCCATCTTCCTTACGAACTTAAAACCTGTATCCTCTTGTATATAATGTATTGAGAAATAAAAATTGAAAGATTAGTGTTTATTGGGAAGGCACGTGATCCTGTGACCATATGCGCCAGCTTCCACTGCAGTCTATGTTCAAGGAACTTCGGAATGGGAAAAAATCCTCCATCCAAATAGTAGTGAGAGCAGTAGATGAAATGCATTACTCTTTCCGCTTACGTCAATTAACTATGGTCCAAGTTAACGTTTAATTTATAATTTTTACAATTTGCTTTACGACCTACTGACAGAGATAGTTCTTATGGCGACGGTGGGATAGGAATGTGAAGGAAGTGACCGTGGCCTTAAAGATAATGGAATATCACGGAAAACCATCTTCAGGGCTGTCGACAGTGGGGTTGGAAATCACTGTCTCTCGAGTGCAAACTGATAACTGCGTGACCCAAACCCTATAGCCGCTTGCTCGGTGTAAAATGTTTTATTCGTATATTTTCATTTGCATTCAGTAGCTAAATATAGGGACATCTCCCATAGCAAGGATATTTGTAGCTTTGTTTACGAGGCGGACTTCTTGCGCTCGATAATGTTGCCTGGGCAATAACCCTTTGCTCGCGTGCTTACAATCGACGGGCTCATTAACGGCCTCCAAGGTGAAATACATCCAACGGAATCCCACCTTTGTGATGTATTAGCACCAGTAAACACATTTGTTAGTGTTTATCCTGTGATCTGCATTCGTGTTTCATATCATGTACTTTTTGTATACAGACTTGAACGAATCCCTGTTAAAATAGATCCCCAGAGAAGGATATGGTGAAAGCAGTGTGTTTCGGGCTATAGGATACAAAAATGAAATGCCGGGTATCAGTAGCATGACAGGTGCAATGGAGTACTTCATCTAATTGCTGTCAAGTGCCAGATAAAAGGAACTTCCCAGATAATTTCGACTGGCGAGACATAGTTCACAGCTTACACACTATTAGGAATAAATGTTTACGGCGCAGTATTGAACTGTAATAAGTTGACACAGGAAGCTTAGGAACATCGAGAAAATTCATGCAATTTATCTCTCAATTTCCACTTGTAATCACCGAGACTTACACGTGGAATGCAGTAGCAAGTGAGCAACACTTCACTCTTGTCCGCTTCCATGGCTAAAAAGTTCGCGTGTTGGCCGGCAGGGTCGAGAATTTTAACAATCATTGGTTAGTTCCGCTGGCACAGGGGCTGGGTGTATGTGTCGTCTTCATCATCATTTCATCCTCATCACGACGCGCAGGTCGCCTAAGGATGTCAAATCACAAGACTTCCAGCTGCCGTACCGAACATGTCCTCGGACACTCCCGGCACGAAAACCCATGCGCCATTATTATTATTATTATTATTATTATTATTATTATTATTATTATTATTATTGTTATTATTATTATTATTATTATTATTATTATTATTATTATTATTATTATTATTATTATTATTATTATTATTATTATTACCTCACTGTTTCAGCTATGATAGGGCTCACAGTGAGGGATACGTTTATACAATAATCTTAACATCTACTTCGGTTGAGGAAGTGGAACCATTGTATTTAGTCTCTTATGCAACAGAATAAATTTCAATTTATTCAGCATAATATCTGTGGAGTCCAGCTAAGTCCAATTTATCAGCAAAGCCCGACGATTGGATATTCTGGAGATGCTGAGGATATGAAAATTAGTGTGTGTGATTTGTAGATTATTTTGAATTCCTAACTGAATTATAGTATTTTACTGTTATGTTAGCGACAGTTGCACGTAACAGACGATTGGTTATCAGCTTAGATAAGCACACAGACATTTCTGTAAGTAAATGAGCTGACAGTTGAAGAATACTACAATTATTTGCTATTTCTTGTTCATAATATCACCAACTCACAATTATTGGCAAGTTTACGCTCGTATATAATCTTGTACATATATTCGCATGGGTGTTTTGTTAGAATATGGAGATGCTCTTGTTTTCTTGTTTTCTTGCCAACGGCCGTAGCCGTGTTGAAACACCGGATCCCGTGAGATCTCCGAAGTTAAGCAACATTGGGCGTGGTCAGGAATTGGATGGGTTGCCACGCGCTGTTGGTGGGGGGTAAGGGAATGGAGGAGCGGAAAGGAACTGGCCACCCTACCGCACGTAAACTCCGGCTCAGGAGCACCTCTGCGGAGGTTCGGACCTGCCTTCGGGCAGAATAACCCTTGCCTTACCTTACCTGTTTTCTTGCAAGTTACTTTACGTCGCACCGACGCAGATAAATCTTATGGTGACGATGAGATAGGAAGAGCCTAGGAGTGGGAAGAAAGTGGCCGTGGCTTTAATTAAGGTAGAGCCCCCGCATTTTTATTCGTGTGAACATGGGAAACCACAGACAACTATCTTCAAGGCTGCCGACAGTGGGGTTCGAACCCACTATCTCCCGGATGCAAGCTCACAACTGCGTGCCCCTAAGCGCACTGCGAACTCTCCCGGTATTAGTGTTTCGATAGACTGAAAAGCTTTAAGTTATATTAACTAAGTCAACACTGGAAATTATGGCTTGCTTCTATACAAAATACAGCCGAACTTTGACATCTCTAGGAGACTGCGAAAGATGAAAATACTTCGAATTATAGAAATTTCGAGGTATAGAATAACGCGTATACTAGCTACGGATCCAGCAAAAAATGTAGTTTTACCATTACGTCCTTCCTAATTTTTAGACTTCTTCCTACTGTATTTTCAAAATCCTAAATGTTGAAATGAAATGGCGTATGGCTTTTAGTGCCGGGAGTGTCCGAGGACATGTTCGGCTCGCCAGTTGCAGCTCTTTTGATTTGACTCCCGTAGGCGACCTGCGTGTCGTGATGAGGATGTAATGATGATGAAGACAGCACATACACCCAGTCCCCGTGCCAGAGGAATTAACCAATGATGGTTAAAATTCCCGACCCCTGTGACCAAAGGCCAGTACGCTAACCATTTAGCCATAGAGCTGGACTCCTAAATGTTAATATTATTGAATATTGTATTAGAAGTTTTATTTTGTCATAAGACGCAGCATTATTATTTTAGAATACTTACAAAATTTCACATTTTTGAAAATAAATCTTTAATTTTCATGCGTGCTTTTTTCTCTGTAGCCTTGTGCTAAGAGAGTAACAGCACCTTAAATGCGTTCTCGCCAACTGAGGACTGTCATCCCGTCCTATACTGGGCGTTGTGAAATGGCCTGAAAGGGTGTTTTAAGCTACTGTTGTACCTGGCTACTCAAGGTCACAAAGTTCACGGCTAGTCCAACAATATACGCTGACTAAAATATAGAGAGAATTTAATTTTTTATGAGGAGACGATTTAAGTTTACATTTCTCTTACGGGAACTAATGTTATCTGGGGATAATAAAGTACACATAATGTTCTCTATATATTTCGAGTTATAGCAAAATTCCACACCTGAGCTTCAAATATCCTTCAAGACATCAAAGAATTCGAGTAATAAAACTTCGAGTTAGATAAAATATATAACATGAGTTATACATGATTCCGTCGGGAAACGAAAATTCCTTCGAGATATAGGAAACTCGAGTTACAGAAGTTCGAGTTATAGAAGTTTAACTGTACTTCTATTGATTAGGAAGATACTTACTGTAACTAGGCAAGTGGGAATAAAAACTATCAAAAATGCTCACTCGAAAAAAGGGGGGAAATGGAATGGTAAAAGAATGGGGGCTGAATATTGTTAGTCGACATGTGCTTTGTCTCTTAGCGAGCGAGTTGGCCGCATGGTTAGGGTCTCGTAGCTGTAATCTTGCATTCAGTAGGTGGTGAATTCGAATCGCACCGTCGGCAGCCCTGCAGGTGTTTTCTCGTGGTTTCCAATTTTCATACCAGACAAATGCTGGGGCTATACATCAATTAAGGCTACGGCCGTTTCCTTCCCAATTCTCGCCCTTTCCCATCCTTGAGTCGCCTAAAACCTTTGATGTGTCGATGCGACGTTCAACATGTAGCAGAAGGAAAGCACATATAAGTGTGTGAAGACGGGTAATTAAATATTATTTGAAATATTTTTCATTTATATGTTTGTGTCGTTTCATTGTTAGAAAAATAATTCTTCTACAATTGAGTAGTGTCTGTTCTGAAGATGCTATTTTCACCTTAAGGAAGTTACGGAAAAAGCGTAAGACACGTACAAGAAAAGGTACATGAAACTTACCCATGATCGGCTTTGGTACAACTTCTAAAGAATTACATTTTTCTGACCTGGATTGCTCATGGCAAACGATAATATTCAACAACTGTAATACATGTGGACGAAATATAGATTTTTTTAAATGGAAATAGTACCTCTTGAAAAGACACTCGTCAATTAATGTCAGACAGGGTTGCCAACCTAGGAATTCTGAAGTATTGTTACAGTGTCTTCAAAATTATGGACTTGTTACCAATATTATCATACTTTTTAGAAAAAATCAGAACATTTCTTTATTGATCATCATTTTTATGAATAATGCTATTAGTGCCTCGATTTACTGTTCTTCGTGCAGTACCAATGAGAGGCCTAACGGAAGGTTATCGGATAGATTGTGATTTGATTGCTTCAGATGGACTTGGACATGAGAGCAAAAGTCGATTTAAAAAATCGTATGTCTGCTTTAAGAATTTTTCTCTTTAACATGAAAATGACTGTAACGAATACACATTTCAGATGATAGCTTATAGATTTTATTTCAGAGTTACCGAGTTCTGCCATGACTTTAAACGCCAGTAAGTATGTATCTGCTTCCCGGGCATGAAGCGAGTTTTATCTGCAAGGTTTGCTTTCACCGGTTCCATATTTAGCACGTATTTCTCACCCCAATACACTTATACAAGTATTTTGAATTTTGCGCAGTCTGTTATCTAAGAAAAGTTCATTGCGAGTGGACGCTCTGGTTACTTTTCATAGTACCGCACCTACATCACAACAATCATAAACGCAAGAAGAAGACAAATTCGCACAGGGAGAACGTACGGGCGGTACTGTCGCATGTTTTCAAAATTATCGCGTATCTTGCCAGCAATCGTACGACCTGATACCATACAACGTATCAGTCTTGTAATTATCGTACGGGTTAGCATCAGTGTTGCCAGATATTTACAATTGAAATTCTTATCACCTTGTTCAAATTTCGCTCATGTATGATATTTAAAAATACTATTGTTATTATGATTATTATTTCTTCTTCTTCTTTCTTCGATATGCCCATTCAAAGAGCACTTCTGAACTTACTCGTAATCTTGATGGTTTTCTCCTTCTTACCCCCCCCCCAAATCACTTCATGAATGCACTGTGTTGCATCTTGCGTTCTGTGGACCATTTCCTACCGGTTTTCGTTTTTTAAGTTTCTCCTCAAATTTGTGCTTGGCTACTACTGTACTAAAGGCTCCACGATCTTCTATGATGTCGCCTGTGATATTCATTTCTTAGACCGCCTTAGTTTCTTCCAGTCAAGTTATTTTAACCTTCTTTGAGTTGATTACTTTAAATAATCATTTGGCACTGTCCATTCTATAGAAATGGCCATAGAATTTCAGGCGTCTCTTGCGTACGGCATCAGTGAACCTGTCAGTTAATGAGTAGAAGGCTGCTGTTTTCCTCTTAATCAACATTCTATTTTCTCTCGTGGGACCATACATGTGTTATTATTATTATTATTATTATTATTATTATTATTATTATTATTATTATTATTATTATTATTATTATTATTATTATATACCGGGTGGTTTACTATGCCCTTATTTTTCTCGGAGGTAGGTAACCCAACTAACGCATATATCATAGTCATCTGAAAAACATTTTTATCTGCTTCTTTATGGCCTTAGAACAACCATACCGTTTATATAATGCTCGCGAATATGGTAGAAATCGTTAGCGGCAGTGTTATTTATATTATATAAACTATAATGAATGTGTAAAACGATCACAGCTGCGATTAACGCTATCTTTCGTTTGGACAGGAAGTGTCTATAAGGACCTCAACGTTCTAGCCACGCTCCACGGCTAGCGGTAGCTAAGGTGGCTAAATCACGCATCACTGCTCTTGTATCAGCCAAGCTGTCTGGTAGTAGGTTCGATTCACAGGCTGGTACTCCTCTTCTTTCGATTAAAGTCGTTTACGGCGACTGTAATATGGCCACATGTCATCCTGTTCGAAAGAGTGAATTTTTATTTGGTCCTGAAAAGGACCGTTTTTATCCGATGTTACGTAGCCAGGATGGAGTACAACATGATGATCTGTAGGTAGGAAAAAGGGTACTCTGCATATTCAGTGTAACAAGTGTTCGAAATGTTGACCGCCTTGGTTTATGCAGACCAGAGCACAACGTTTTAAAGACATTCTTGCTCCTTGTAACATGTCAGGAGTAACAGCTTGGCATGCCTCGGTGATCAGTTGCCGAAGGTGCCCAGGATCTTCAGGCTCCTGTGCATACACTACCTGCTTTAAGTGACCCCTTGGGAAGAAGCCAAGTGGCGTTGGATCGGGTGATCTGGCGGGCCAGTGAACAGATCCACCCCCTTCTTATACATTTATTTGGATACGAAGCATGAAGATGATTACGGACGACTACTAACCCGTGAGGTGGAGCCCCGTCCTGTTGAAACCACATTTGTGATCGCTCGCGCAGTGGCACGTTCTCCAGCAAATGTGGGAGTTCATTTTGAAGAAAATGAAGGTAGTGTGCTCCGTCGAAGAAATATGGTCGGATGAGATAGTCACCCAAGATCCCACACCAGACATTAACCCCCCACTGCACTTTAAATGGGCCTTGTCTTACTCAATGGGGATTCTCCGCGCTCCAGTAGTGCAAACCGTGCCGATTCACGACGCCATTTTTGAGGAATCGTAATTCGTCTGAAAACAGGACTCTTGATAAAAAGGGCTGCATTATTGTCACCCTGTATAATTCCCATTAACAAAATGTTCCTCTAGCATCGGAATCCCGGCTGTGGAACTGCTGGTGTAACTGCAGATGGTATGGGTGAAATTTATTGTTATGCAGTATACACATGACTGATGACTGAATGATGTTAGTCTGTTGTGTTAGTGTCCAGCGTCCAAAACAGCTTCTTCATTTGGACAGACATTGTAGGGTCATCTCTACAGGAAGTTACAATTACAAGAATCCCAGCTGACTGCAATATTCGGTCAAGGTTTCGGAATGTATTGGCAGTCGGTAGTCTTCTGTCTGGAAACGCTCGTGATAAGAAACGTTGCGACTGGACTGCATTCTGCCTTTTTTCCCAATAAATGAGCAAAATATCAACATACTGGTCACTGAAATACATCGTGAGTGAATTAGTACGTGCTGTGATGTGACCCGGTAAATGTGCATAAACATTGAGTGTCCGTTAAAAATGGGGCACGGTCTGTGGGTCAAAAGCAGAAAATGCACACGTAAGTTTGAAAACGAACCACTGCGTTACCGATATTCAGACACCTTGTGTCACCGGCCCTTAACCTACTTAGCCACAAATACAAGAAGACACTCGCTAAAGGATTATTACTTAAATATTGCCGTTCGACATCAAAAGTTAATATCCATGTCCAAGTCTTCAATAATGCTTTTCAGTGTTCATTTAACCGTTTCCCATTACGGAGCACGTGGCATACCTATTAATTAGACCGTACTTTCTCCATGAATTAGCAATAACTCAACCTACCCTTCATAGGAATACATTACGAGGAAATTAACAAGTGCTGTGATGTGACCTCGTAGGTGTGGATTATTCTTTGTGTACGTTGGACTGGGGAGGTTGAGGATTCGAATCCCATGCTGGCAAGTGCGATCAGAGCACATCCCTTAAAATCATTAGGAAAAATGTATTGATTATTATTGTATCCCCGCTAAAACGGAGCACCTCCGTCGTTCAAAAATGTTGCCTTATGCTGGGTTCGAACCACTACGCTGCCGAGACTCACCCACCTTCTGCTCCAGCCTTTAAACGATTCGGCCATCAAGTCAACATATGTGATAAATGCTAGAGGTTTAGTACTTACGGATGGCCGTTCCACTTCGAAAGTTGATATCTGTGTCAAAGTCTTCAATGATGTTTTACAGTGTTCATTAAATTTCTTTACATTACAGAACACGTGGCATAACCTATTTTCGATCTTATTACGGGTAACTGTTTAAAATAATAATAATAATAATAATAATAATAATAATAATAATAATAATAATAATAATAATAATAATAATAATAATAATCTGTTTACTCTCCAGGGTTGGTTTTTCCCTCGGACTCAGCGAGGGATCCCACCTCTACCGCCTCAAGGGCAGTGTCCTGGAGCTTCAGACTCTGGGTCGGGGATACAACTGGGGTGGATGACCAGTACCTCGCCCAGACGGCCTCACCTGCTAATCTGAACAGGGGCCTTGGTGGGGGAAGGGAAGATTGGAAGGGATAGACAAGGAAGAGGGAAGGAAGTGGCCGTGGCCGTACGTTAGGTACCGTCCCGGCATTTGCCTGGAGAAGTGGGAAACCACGGAAAACCGATTCCAGGATGGCTGAGGTGGGAATCGAACCCACGCCTACTCAGTTGACTTCCCGAGGCTGAGTGGACCCCGTTCCAGCCCTCGTACCACTTTTCAAATTTCGTGGCAGAGCCGGGAATTGAACCCGGGCCTCCGGGGGTGGCAGCTAATCACTCTAGCTACTAAACCACGGAGGCGGACAATAATAATAATAATAATAATAATAATAATAATAATAATAATAATAATAATAATAATAATAATAATAAAAAATTGCTTTACGTCCCAATAACTCCATTTTTACGGTTTTCGGAGACGCCGCGGTGCCGAAATTCAGTCCTGTAGGAGTTATTTTACGTGCCAGTAAACCTACAGACATGAGGCTGACGTATTTGAGCACCTTCAAAGACCCCCGGATTGAGCCAGGATCGAATCTGCCAAGCTGGGTTCAGAAGGCCAGCGCCTCAACCGTCAAGCCACTCAGCCCGGCGGTACCTGTTTTATTTCAAGGTGCAATAAACCAAATGTTTGCAGAATGGTCCTTAGTATTTCTCGCGGAATTGTGCATAGTAGTTTTACCTTTGCTAGGTCCATGCATCAATTTACAGTGATAACACAGCGGTAGCCGAGAGCCTTATCGACCATCAGGAGAAATTTCAAGTTATTTGGTGTTCATAAAACTAAATTATAAGGATCTTTACGTTATACGTGTTATTTGGATTGCCTATCTCCGAAAAATAAGGGGCTGGTGAACCACCCACTACAATCATTCTTAATGTTTGTGCTGCCGTAATAGGCACTAAAATTAGTAATTTCTGAACCAGAGGTGGGGGGGGGGGGAGTTCTAGCATTCTCGACGATACTAATCATAATACCCAAATTTACCAGCAGATTGCATGATTGAAATCTGATATGTGAAATATTGTTGTCATGGAATATGTATTATCGCTTACATTGAGTACTGTATGTTACTACATACTACTTGTACAATTCATCATGCCCCACTTGTACACATTCATTCAAAATATTATTGGTAAGTAATATAAATGCATTCAAAATGTATACCCTTTAATTATAACAACCGATTGTGACTACTACATCGTCACGAACAGTTTCGGGGTTCGAGAAATAATATGATGCATTAACATTCTGTATACCATACTAGTCCGTATGAAAAGAAAGTATTACTATCATGTTAACAGGACAGTTTATTTGTTCAAAAGTAAAGAAACGTGAAAAAATATTTTTTAAATATTTTATTTTATAAACGTTCCACTTGTCCAACACTTAAAATCGACCTTTAACATTTAAAGTGTCACACCTAAAACTAGAAAATGTTTCGGCCTTCTTGTAGCTACTCTCAGCGAGATTCTATTAAATATTTTAATCACATTACAGTGACGCGTTAAAACATGATATACGCAAGGGAATGTTTTTTGTACAAATTAAAATAATTAGGCTTATTATAAAAAAAAAATTTGTCACCTTTGCTCACTTAATTAAACAAGGTTTTGGATGATTAAAAATTGACGAAAATTTATGAATTAATTTTTGAATATTGTTAATGTCAATACTATGAAATGCATAAGTTGTAACGCTTAATACACTGTAAATTGCGTAATAAGGCATCTGAATTATTTAAGGTATGTATGAATTTGTATATGAACGTGCTGTATTTACGTACAATGCTAAGATAGCCGTTAGTAACTAGACCGTTCAATCTACTTTATGTAATAGAGTAAAATTTTGAAATACTTGAGGTACGCGTCAATTTGTATATGACTGCGTTAATGTTAAGCTAGTAGTAAGCTCAACCTATAGTATTGTAAGCCCTAGTGTTAGGCACAGGAAATGCTTAAGTTGCGTGTGAATTTGTATATGATCATGCTGAATATAGAATGTTACACTAGTAGTGTTTCTTGTAATATTTTCTTTCCATGAAATTGCTAGTTGTACTGTTGTAATAGTAGTAGTATAAGTAGTAGTAGTGTTGGTTGTTTTTGTTAGGTAATTATATCTTAACTTTATTTTATAAACACACTATTTTATGTGATAATTGCCACCGGAATTATTTCCACGTGCGATGTATTTGTCAATAATAATAATAATAATAATAATAATAATAATAATAATAATAATAATAATAATAGAAAGAAACGGTAATGTATTTTATATAACTAGGGAGAGACGATGTTAAAATTCACACCTATTCTAGACATTCTTATCATTTTCCCTTTTTCCTACTGTTTCACCCCACGTCAATTTTTCCCCCGTTTGTGGAAAATTTCCCTCAATCTGGCAACACTAGTTGGAATCCCTGATGTCAAAACTTGTTCATCTCGTCATTCTGCCTGTTCAAACACTTAGCTTCACCATTACCACGAGTGGAATCACATTGCTACGAACGAGTCTCCCCCTAGTCGGGATTGAAGTGCGAGTGCTATGATGTAATATCATTGCTGTTAAACAAGCAAACAACGGTGAAGAGCCGGGAAAGGGGGTAGTTATGAATGGCTATAGAAATAAGAGCAATTCGCAAGCACGTTCTTAGGAGCGTTGAGGCTGCCCGGGTAAGGTGCACTGTAGCAATCCAGTGACCTCGTTTCCAACCAAGCGCTGCCATCTCACGAGTACTCGTCCAACTAACTGAACTTCTCTGTGTTTCCGAGCAAGTGCGACAGAGTGTTGAGTGGGAAAGAGACGTTCAATACAGGGAAGAAAACGAGGAATAAGAAACAAATTGATTCGCCCTCACGTGGCCACACCCCACTTGCAATGTTTAACAAAATATATAATTAGAAATCTGTTAAATGGGTAAGAGCAGATACTGTATGAGCAACACTTTTTCTGTTATTACACGTAATACCCAAATACTAGTTGAGAAGTGGAATGTCGGTCTTCGGATTCCAAGCAGTTGATTCAAACCCGCAGGTAGAGTAGGATATATGAAGGGCAGAAGAAGGTCCATTCGCAATCCAAGCTCTTCAACGTTGATACGTAAAATCTTGCTTGTTACACCCAACAAAACTACATTTCAGAGGAAGACAAGCAAGCTTGTAGTTTTACATGACTGTTACTACTGGATCTCCAGCTTCACGTGGAAGCCGAATCGTAGGGACCTGCCATTTCACTGAATGAATCCCACGTGCTTTGCCCAGCATTCGAACTCTGAACGTCAGCTATCATACAAAATCTGGAGAAACTCAGCAATAGTTGGATTTTCAGTTTCTCTGTCACCTGGTGGAGTAAACTGGAAGGTCTAACTTGACACACAATAGTCAAACTCAAATGCTGAGGCCAGACAATTATTGGTTATTGATTCATTTGTTCTCCTTATTCCTCTTCTACTCCGTGATGCCATGGGTGCGATTTGTGTCTATGTTGATATGGCCCAGTTTTGCAGATGGATGCCCTTCCTGACGTTAAACCTTATGTGGAGGGATTTATTCTCTGTTGTGTGTACCTATGGTGTTTGGTAGTGTATTGTTTTGTGTGTCAATGAAGAGGTGTGTGTGTGTGTGTGTGTGTGTAAGAACCTAAATTATTAAATCCAGACATTAGCTGGAGAAGAGTAAAATATACACATGAAAGTTGCATCGCTTACCACCTCCAAATTCTTATCACAGTGAACAATAATAAAACAACCCTTGCGTAAATTATTTTCAAGCAACTTTAGTTATTTTAAATACGATTTATTATTATTATTATTATTATTATTATTATTATTATTATTATTATTATTATTATTATTATTATTGTGCTTTTACGGCCGCATTGGACCACTGTAGTCAATTTCTGTCCGGTCTTCAATGATGTTTTATGTCTTTTTCTTTTCTATTCTTCCAGTATTTCATCATTCTATCTGATCTACCTTGTCGTTCTTCTTCTGAAAATAACCTTTTTAGTTGTATCTCTTTTATCACATTTTGGTAGGAATCTAATTTTACTATTCTTCAATTTATTTACTTTGTTTGATTTATTCTTTAAATCCTCCAGTGTCATGTCCAATTCTTTTATATCTGATTTTATTTCGTTTATCCAAACAGGTTGTCGCTTTTTTTAAAGCTTTTCCAAAATTCTGCGTATTAACTTGTCTTGAGCTGTTCTCAACAGATGACCAAAGAATGATATTCTCTTCTTTCTCATGTAATCCATTATAGATTCTATTTCCTGATATACTGCTGCATTTGGGATGATGCGCCATTCACCTTCTTTGTGGCACTTCTTATTAATGCATGTTCTCACTATTCTTCTTTCTATTTTTAAAATTTTGGCCATGTTATTCTTTTGCTTTGGTTTCAATAATGTTTCACTTCCATAAGTTATTTCAGATTGGACTACAGTCTTATAATGTTTTAATTTTGTGTTTATTGACAAACATTTCTTGTTTATGTATTTCTGTTCACTTTTTGGGCTCTGGATAATTTATTCGTTCTCTTTGTCCAAACTTTTTTTCATTTAAATTGTATGTTATAGTTTCTCCAAGGTATTTAAACTGTTTTACTATTCCTATTTCTTTCCAGAATATCAGAACACTGCTTATTAAAAGGGGATCTATTGCCATTATTTTAGTTTTTTTCAAATGCAATTGTTAATCCTATTTTCCAGAAATAGTTTGGAGACTTGTGATTTGATTCCGAGCTTCATTAACGTTATTAGCTAGTAGTGCCAGATCATCTGCAAATCCTAAGCAATTTACGTTAATTTCATCTTTGTGTAACCAATTTTTAAATTTTTGTTATTGTTTTTATACCATTCTCTCATCAAGTATTCCAGAGTACAATTAAACAAAAGCGGTGGTCGTATATCACCTTGTCTTAGTCCTGTTCTGATTGTGAATGTTTCGGATAATTCTCCTCTAAACTTCACCTTTGATTTAGTGTTAGTTAACGTTGAGCTTATATTTTTAACTAATTTGGGACGTAATCCAAAATTTCGTAATATTTTTAATACTGAAGTTCGGTGAATGCAATCATAAGCTTTGCGAAATTCTACAAAAGTGATAATCATTTGTTTCTGTCTTCTTTTGTAGATGTCCATTAATAATTTTAGTGTTATGATTTGATCTGGACAACTACGTCATGGTCGAAATCCTCCCTGGTACTACCCTAATTATTTTTCCAGTTGACATTTGCACCGATTGTAAATTATTCTCGAGAATATTTTATAAGTACAATCCAGGAGTGATATTCCTTTATAGTTATCAGGATTTGTTCTATCTCCTTTTTTGTGCAAAGGGTGGATTACTGCAGTTGTCCAATGGTCCGGTAATTTTTCATCATTCCAAATTTAAATCAAGCATTGGTGAAGTGATTCTCTAATTGATCCCGCTGCATTTTTCCACAACTCGGCAAATGTTTGGTCTTCCCCACAAGCTTCATAATTGTTCAGTTCTTTAATGACTTGATTAACTTCATCAAAGCTGGGTGAATCAGTATTTCCTGATGGAGTTTTAATGGGAATGTCTGTGTTTATATCAAATAGGTCTTTTGGTTCTTCACAATTAAATAATTTACTAAATGTGTCTGCTAGAATTTGTGTATTATCTTTATTATTATGTGCCATCTCTCCGTTCTTATCTTTTAGCATAAGTGTTGGCGGTTCATATTTTTGAAGTTGTTTACTAAATGTTTTATAGTAATCCTTAGAATTGGTATTTTTGCGATATATTTCTATTTGTTGAATAATGCTTTTTTGATACTATCTTTTAATATTTCTGATGGTTTCTCGGTTAGTTTTCTTTGCCTGGTAAATTCTTCATACGATGTCTCTGTTTTCTGACTTTGATGATTTAACCATGCCTGATGTCTACTCTCAAATGCTTTATCGCATACCTCATTCCACCATTGATGCTTTTTCCTTGGATTTGGCAAGGCTATTTTCTCAGCTATGTCGTTTAGTTTCGGGATGATCTCTTCTAATTTATCTGTTTTATCATTGTCTCGAGTTAGTTATACTGTTTATTGTTTATTAGTTTATGGGGATCATAAACTTTTCTCAATTTACATTTTGATTTTGGTTTCTTTACTGGTGTGAATTTAATTTTGATTTTCACCATGTAATGGTCAGACCGTATGTCTATTCCTCTAAGTACTTTAACATTTTGGATTTCCTTATGATAATTCTTTTCCACACAAACATGATCTAATTGCTATTCTACTTTTCTCCAATCTGGGTGTTTATTAGGTTTTCTCATAAAATACGTAGATTTTGATATCATATTATGGTTTCTACAAACGTCTATCGATCTTATGCCACTTTTATTGGTCTGTTTTTTAGTTGGCCATTTTCGTATTATGTCTTTGTATCTCTTTTCTTTACCTAATTGTGCATTGAAGTAGCCTATTAAAATTTTGGTATGATTTTTATTTATATTTATAACTGTTTGATCTAAGAGGTCCCAGAATTCATCCACCTCTTCTCTGGTTTTTCTCCTGTTGTTTTTATCATTTGTAGTAGCATGGGCATTAATTATTGTGTACATTTTATTCGATGCCTTTATTTTTAGCGTTGCGAGTCTTGAGGATTATCGAATGAATTATTTTCAAGTTGACTATGAATCCTGTACCAAATTGTGGATAATTCTTCATCACTCTTCCTCCAGGGATGCCTTTGTACACTCTATACTCTTGGGATTCCATGGGTTCCTGGTCTGAATTTCTTATCTGTTGTAGTCCTACTATAAGGATCCTTTGTTTGTCAAGCTCATTTGTTAGGATTTTTAATTTCCCCTCCTGTGCCAGAGAGTTAATGTTATATGTTGCTAAATAGTTTATCTGTTTCAATTTTAGTCTTTGGTTTAGTCCTTGGTTTGTCTTGGGGATTTCCAGATGCTCCGACTCATCTGACTCATCTTTCAAGCGACTGCCCACTGTATCCGAATACAATCTTCCCTGGCTAGTACCAAGCGGTGGAAATTTACCGAAAAGACTCCCGTCCATTCTTGACTGTCAAAGTCATATAGCCTTGGATGGAGCAAGCTCTGAGTTACAACTATGGTTGTGAACCATAAAGGTTGCCTCAAGATGTTCTCTGGCTGTCATTTTACGGCATTGAGCTAACTCTCCTCCTTTCCCCGGGCTTGGGACCGGCAACAGCAACTACTGAGCTACTCAATCCACCCAATAGGTACTGCAGGCGAAATTATTACTATTACTATAATTATTATTATATTAAAAAGTATACTAAACAGATTTTCCAGTCCATCTGGCTGTTCTACCGTACCAATTTGGGTCATTTTTGTTTTATTTTCTCCGGAATTACCTGTCTGTGAATCATCAGGCATTGGGAGGTATCTAATTTCAGTCATCTTTGAGTAGTCCTAAAATCAAATCATTAAATGACCACTCCAATAACAGCACGCGAAAGGTTACCCTAGCCCGCAATTCTGAACTTAGCGGGTTGCATACAATTAAGGAGCAATATGTTTACGTTATGACATCGGCGAAGCTAAACGATTAAAAATGACGGCGACTATAGGCAAACCTTCAATTTCAACCAAATCTGGTACACGTATGACTTAATACTACATACATACATACATACATACATACATACATACATACATACATACATACATACATACATTACATACATTACTTACATACATACATTATCATTATAGACTGTTATGCCTTTCAGCGTTCAGTCTGCAAGCCTCTGAGAATTTACTAAACGTCGCCACAATCCTCGGTTTGAATTTAGTGTTGTGGCCTCATTTAGTTCTATACTTCTTATCTTTAAATCGTTAGAAACCGAGTCTAACCATCGTCGTCTTGGTCTCCCTCTACTTCTCTTACCCTCCATAACAGAGTCCATTATTCTCCTAGGTAACCTATCCTCCTCCATTCGCCTCACATGACCCCACCACCGAAGCCGGTTTATGCGTACAGCTTCATCCATCGAGTTCATTCCTAAATTAGCCTTTATCTCCTCATTCCGAGTACCATGTTGCCATTGTTCCCACCTGTTTGTACCAGCAATCATTCTTGCTACTCTCATGTCTGTTACTTCTAACTTATGAATAAGATATCCTGCGTCCACCCAGCTTTCGCTACCGTAAAGCAAAGTTGGTCTGAAAACAGACCGATGTAAAGATAGTTTCGTCTGGGAGCTGACTTCCTTCTTACAGAATACTGCTGATCGCAACTGCGAGCTCACTGCATTAGCTTTACTACACCTTGATTCGATCTCACTTACTGTATTACCATCCTGGGAGAACACACAACCTAAAAACTTGAAATTATCGACCTGTTCTAGCTTTGTATCACCAATCTGACATTCAATTCTGTTGAATTTCTTACCTACTGACGTCAATTTAGTCTTCGAGAGACTAATTTTCATATCATACTCATTGCACCTATTTTCAAGTTCCAAGATATTAGACTGCAGGCTTTCGGCACAGTCTGCCATTAAGACCAAGTCGTAAGCATAGGCCAAACTGCTTAGTACATTTCCACCTAACTGAATCCCTCCCTGCCATTTTATACCTTTCAGCAGATGATCCATGTAAACTACGAACAGCAAATGTGAAAGATTGCAGCCTTGTCTAACCCCTGTAAGTACCCTGAACCAAGAACTCATTCTACCATCAATTCTCACTGAAGCCCAATTGTCAACATAAATGCCTTTGATTGATTTTAATAATCTACCTTTAATTACATAGTCCCCCAGTATGGCGAACATCTGTTCCTTCGGTACCCTGTCATATGCTTTCTCTAGATCTACGAAACATAAACACAACTGCCTATTCCTCTCGTAGCATTTTTCAATTACCTGGCGCATACTGAAAATCTGATCCTGACAGCCTCTCTGTGGTCTGAAACCACACTGGTTTTCATCGAACTTTCTCTCAACGACTGATCGCACCCTCTCTTCCAAGATGCCAGTGAATACTTTGCCTGGTATACTAATCAATGAGATACCTCGATAGTTGTTGCAATCCTTCTTGTTCCCTTGCCTATAGATAGGTGCAATTACTGCTTTTGTCCAATCTGAAGGTACCTTACCAACACTCCACGCTAATTTTACTACTCTATGAAGCCATTTCATCCCTGCCTTCCCACTATACTTCACCATTTCAGGTCTAATTTCATCTATTCCTCCTGCCTTATGACAATGGAGTTTATTTACTATCCTTTCCAATTCCTCAGGCATAATTTCACCAACATCATTTTCCTCCTCCCCATGAGCTTGGCTGTTTGCAATACCACCATGATGATTTCCTTTTACATTGAGAAGATGTTCAAAATATTCCCTCCACCTCTCCAGTGATTCCCTGGGATCTATTATGAGTTCACCTGAATTACTCAAAACACTGTTCATTTCCTTTTTCCCTCCCTTCCTAAGATTCTTTATTACTGTCCAGAAAGGTTTCCCTGCTGCTTGACCTAGCCTTTCCAGGTTATTACCAAAATCTTCCCATGACTGCTTTTTGGATTCAACAACTATTTGTTTCGCTCTGTTTCTTTCATCTACGTACACATCCCTGTCTGCCTCAGCCCTTGTTTGGAGCCATTTCTGATAAGCCTTCTTTTTACGTTTACAAGCTGCTCTCACTTCATCATTCCACCAAGATGTTCGCCTTTTCCCATCTTTACACACAGTTGTTCCTAGGCATTCTCTTGCTGTTTCTACTACAGCATCCCTGTATGCCACCCATTCACTTTCTATATCCTGAACCTGCTTACTGTCTACTTTCGAAACTTCTCACTAATCATATTAATGTACTTTTGTCTAATTTCCTCGTCCTGGAAATTTTCTACACTTATTCGTTTGCAGACCGATTTCACTTTCTCTACCCTAGGCCTAGAGATACTTAGTTCACTACAGATCAGATAGTGGTCTGTATCATCGAAAAATCCGCGAAAAACTCGTACATTCCTAACAGATTTCCTGAATTCAAAGTCTGTTAAGATATAGTCTATTATGGATCTGGTACTCCTAGCCTCCCATGTGTAGCGGTGAATAGCCTTATGCTTGAAGAATGTATTCGTAACAGCTAAACCCATACTAGCACATAAGTTTAGCAAACGCTTCCCATTCCCATTAGCTTCCATATCTTCCCCACATTTACCAATCACCCTTTCGTATCCTTCAGTTCTATTCCCAACTCTCGCATTGAAATCGCCCATTAGCACTATTCTATCCTTACTGTTGACCCTGACCATGATGTCACTCAATCCTTCATAAAACTTGTCCACTTCATCCTCATCTGCACCCTCACATGGTAAATGCACGGACACAATTCTAGTCCTAATTCCTGCAACTGACAAATCTACCCACATCATTCGCTCATTTACGTGCCTAACAGAAACTATGTTGCGTGCAATGGTATTCCTGATAAAGAGCCCAACCCCAGACTCTGCCCTTCCCTTTCTAACACCCGTCAAGTACACTTTATAATCTCCTATCTCTTCCTCGTTATCTCCCCTTACCCTAACATCACTTACTCCTAGCACATCCAGATGCATCCACTTTGCTGACTCAGCCAGTTCTACCTTCTTTCTTCCATAAGCACCATTAATCCTATCTGGAGAAAAATACTGTGGGGGTAGGACACCCCTATCTTTCGTACGGTTGGGGGTTGGTCTGAGGTGACATGTAAAAATCATCAAAAAGGATTGATATTAGTGTCGAATCCATACTTTCCTGCGTTGCTGTGACGAATTGTGACACTCTGGATGCCGTTTAAGTCCACGTTCAGCCTCCATAGGCACGTGTGCGCGCGTGTGTGTGTGTGTGTGTTTGTGGTGGGGGAGGGGGTGTTAAGAGGTGAGAAAGAAAATGTGCATAATGATCTAGATTATTGTTGACTCCATAGCTTTCGGGTTTGCTAGGCTGATAGTGACAGTCTCAATGCCAGTTGGAAACGTGCAAATCATGTAGAGGAACGTGTTATCACAATATTGTTATTTGTTTGAAGAAATAAACTACTTTCCAGACAATATGGGCTCAATAAGTACAAAGCTCCACGCGAAACAAGATCATAACTCTTACTTAAATACACAACAATAACGCTAGAACTACAAAATACTTCCTAAAATAGCAATCAACATTACAATAAAGAATGCCCGACTCATTGGCTGAATGGACAGCGTATTGGCCTTCGGTTCAGAGGGTCACGGGTTCGATTCCAGGCCGGTTCGGGGATTTTAACCTTCATTGGTTAATTTCAATGGCCCGGGGGCTTGGTGTTTGTGCTGTCCCCAACATCCCTGCAACTCACACACCACAATAACACGCAGTTACCTACTCATAGCAGACGCTGCCCGCCGTCATCGGAGGGCCTGCCTTACAAGGGCGGCACTTGGCTAGAAATAGCCACACAAAATTATTATTACAATAAAGAATAGTGCAAAAATAAGTAAGAGTTAAAACAAACCCTAAAATTGGACATTCAAAAAGTACCCGAGAAGCGTGTGAAGCAATTTCTTATCAAGATACGCTATCTGACCTACTCATAACGAATGCTTATATAATATTATTTATATTATTATATATTTATAATAATATTTATGTTTTTTATATATTTATAATAATATTCATAATATAGTATTATTTTCATTACTGTTGTTGTATTATTTGTATATGCTAGTGGATTAACATCGCCGTAATACATCGAATGTTTCTGGCAACACAAGGATGGGAAAGAGTTAGGATTGGGAAGGTAGCGACCGTGGCCTTAACTAACGCACAGCCACACCATTTTTCTGGTGTGAACATTGGAAACAGCGGAAAAACTCTTTCAGGGCTGCTGACGGTGGGATTCGAACTCACTGTCTCCTGAATGCAAGCTGACCTACGTGACCTTAACAGCACGGCCAGCTCGCTCGTTATTATTATTATTATTATTATTATTATTATTATTATTATTATTATTATTATTATTATTATTATTATTACCTCTCACTTTGTACTATGTCGGCCACCGAATCTCAAGAATGCGGGTTCAAATACAACATAGAAAGGTCGGAATGAAATACATTCGATGTCATACGGTGTCGACATGTAAGTAATCTCTGGTGACACATCCGCTGATCACCCGAAAACAAATAAATTGAGAAGTCGGTCATCCGTAACCCAACATAGTTCTTGTTTTTCTACCATCTGACGGAACGTCGAAACTGACATGCAGCCAGTTTAAATGGCGTCATATCAAAATTCATGCGGATGATAGGCAAGGTTATACGATTATTATTAACTGAAAAATCGACCATTGGTAGCCCAACACAGTTCCGAGTTCTCTGCCATCTATTAGTGTAGAATGGAAAGTCGAAATTGACGTGCATGTAGCTTTAATGGCGTCAGATCAAAATGCATGTGGGCGGTAGCCAAAAATATAAGATTATTATTATTATTATTATTATTATTATTATTATTATTATTATTATTATTATTATTACGGGTTTCCATGGTTCACAGTGGTATAAGAAGGTGCTGGAGTGAATGGGTGGACAGTGAAATGATCAGCGTATAAGTGAAAGCACTAAATTTTGAAATTTTATTTCTTCCCTTTTTTATTTTAAAATTTGGTACTTAGAAAATCTGGATAGCATTGATAACATTGACAATATTGACTTAAAGTCAAAAACTAGGAACAATACAGAAGATTATCGACACAACAGTTTACAAGGAATGAGATTTCTAGCTCTAAAGGTACACTACTTTACAAGAACATACGCAATTTGCTCCACTTACATACATTCCAGGAAACTGATCTCCAAAGTGTACTGCAGTCCATACTCTCAGAGGCACAAGATTCTTACGAAATTACGCTAAATAACTTAAACTCTATTTACTGTCATTTCTCCTCGACAGTCTGTTAATCTCTCGTCTATAAATAACTAGCAAATGTACCCGTGCTTCGCTACGGTATTCTACATTGTATACGGATATCGACGTAAATACTGTGCGTTCAACAAAGGAGATTGTTTTAAAATTGCATGTCTCTTAGCCTTATCCGAGAAATAGCATGGGGAGGTCCACATGCGTTGTTTCCAATGTAAAGTGAGGGTTGCGGAGTTGTGATGATAGCGGCAGGCTCACTTGCCTACTGCCATTCACAATCGAGTTGGCAAGTTTACATTATAATTGCAGGCCCCAATGCCTACTGCGCGGTCACAATCGTTTTGGGGAGTTGTAGTTACAATGGCAGACCCATTTCCTACTTTCAGACAGGTTACAGTTGAGGAGTTTTTATTATAATACCAGGCAACTTCCCTACCACCAGTCAAAATTGAGTTGTGCAGTTATCATTATAATGACAGGCCCTTTTTACTGCTGCTAGCCAGCTTACTGCCAGTCACACAGAATTAGTGAGTTTCCATGAAAATAGCAGGCCACTATGCCTAATGCTAGTCAAATTTTAGATTGGAACATTTGTTTATAATGGCGGGCACCCTGGCCTAGAGCCAAACACAATAGAGTAGGGGACTTTCGAACAAAACTGCATGATCCCTTGCCTTCTACAAGACAAATCGAAAAGTGAATTATTCATGAAAATGGTAGGCCCTCCTTACTAATGCCAGTTACACAGGAGTTGGAGAAGGACCCCATTCCTACTGCCAGCAGTCAAAGTCGTGTAGGGAGTACTGATTACAATAGCAGACACATCCATTCTCGATCGCTACAAATCGACATCAATGAATATATACAGATGGACATCCGAAAGTATATGAATGTTTACAATATTGCAGACCTTCATTACAGATTAACTGCTGCTAAACGGTACGTCATATCGACAAAGGAAAGTACCGTAAGGCGCAGTATTTAGCGATCTAAATGGCTGGTCCTATGATATTTTCTCGCATCTAATCTATTCATGGGTCAGATTGAATCAGAAACGTTGAATAGGTTGAAATTTGTGTACGAATATCTTACATTGCATTACTTTTCGGATAATTATGTGACATAGCATTTGGCTCACATATGGGTACTGGGCGGGCCAATGTTCGTGTAGAGTTTGATCATACTATCTTTCCTGTAAGTGATTGAAATGATGCACATGAGAAGAAAAGGTTTAGAAATTAATTTCCATTAAGGCAGGTAGATTTCCATTAAGTTTGGTTGTGTGTATTTTGAGGGAGTGCAAAATCACGGTTTCGGTTTCGTATAAACCCCCAATTAGTTCAGGGATTTAGAAACAATATTTGCCCTAAAACCTCCCCAAAGGCCAGGTGGATTCTAAATATGAAGTTTGGTGGAAATATATCCAGTAGTTTTTAAGTTAGAGAAAGACAAACAGACCAACAAACAAACAAACAAACAAACTAACTAACAGACACCAAGGAAACCTACCCTCGGACAGATGGATGCTATATATAAAGTTTGATAAAAAATATCTTGTTAGTTTTCAAGTTGTAAGAAGTACGCTTTACACGCACCCGCTCTTGCGTTAAGTCCGCTGGGATTTGTACCGAAAAACGGTCCGTTAATGATATCTCCCTTACTAAATCCTGTTATCGAAATGATGCACATGAGAAAAAAAGGTTTAGAAATTAATTTTCATTAAGGCAGGTTGAATTCCATTAAGTTCGGTTGTGTATACTTCGAGGGAGTGCAAAATCACGGTTTCGGTTTCATAAAAATCCCCACTCAGTTCAGGGATTTAGAAACGATATTTGAGCTAAAACCTACCCAAGGACAGGTGGATACTAAATATGAAGTTTGGTGGAAATATATCCAGTAGTTTCCAAGTTATAGAAGGACAGACAAACAGACAAACAAACAGACAAACAGACACCAAAGCTAAAAATGATGCAGATGGTCATTATTACACCTGAAGCGGATAACTGTACGGAAATTTCGCCAAAATAATCAATGTACAGACACACGGTCGTTACGATTTTATTTATATATATGACGGATAAGCATGAGCACGTTGAAAAGTGCAGACTTCCACTTCGAGATTCATATCCCCTAAACGGTTTATGATATTAAGAAACGGTTCGCGCCATCAGACGCCTCATTTATCGCTCTACATGTTTGTTTCTAAACCATATCCTCCTATCTCCCATATTAAGGGGGTAAATTGAGTTCAAATTTTGAATAGGGTGAAATTTGGGTGCATTTTTAACATTTTACATTACTTTTTGCCTACTTATGTATAATCTAGAATCATGAAATTTGGTACACATATGTCCTTTAATCGTGCCAATATGCGCACCTAACGCGATGATCCTACCATTCTTATAAGTGTGTCAAACAATGAAATATACTTGTAAAAATCACCAAATTTACGAACAATCCAGAAATAAGGCCAAATTTAACGTATAAGGGAGAGAGATACGACAAAATGTCACAGGACCAAAGTTGTAAATCACTCCGAATTGAGGGACATTGTGCCATCCGTTTTGTGATATGACTTGCCGTTTAGCCAAAAAATAGCTCAAAAGGAATGTCTGCACAGTCATTAAAATTGCCTCCATATTTCGATATCTGTGGGGGTAAAAAGTGAAAAATTTGAACATCTTGGAATTTTCCCGTCGGTTAGGGACCAAAAGCTATAATTTCACCAAATTTCAATTGTCTACCTCGTCTGGCAGGTTGTGCCGCCATCTTGATTTGGGGGGATAGGGGATAAAAATGAGGAAATTCCCGAAAATTTTTAAGCCCACGAAACCTATAGGTTATCGTTTTGGATATACTATACGACTGTGTTCTTATGCTGAGCCCAAAATTTGAGCCCCCCCAGCGTGCCCCCTTCAGGGAATTTTGAGAATTTCCGATTTTTCTAGGGATCCGGGAGTCATCAGTTTCCCTCGTACCAAGTTTCAAATTTCTGAGATTTCTGGAAGTGCCTCATTAATTCACGTCTTTTTTCATTTTTAAATATTTATATATACATCGTTCCAGCCCGACTTGCTTTTATATATATAGATGACGGATAAGCATGAGCACGTTGAAAAGTGCAGACTTCCATTTCGAGATTCATATCTCCTAAACGGTTTATGATATTAAGAAACGGTTTGCGCCATCAGACGCCTCATGTATCGCCCTAAATGTTTGGTTCTAAACCATATCCCCGTATCTCCCATATTAAGGGGGTAAATTGAGTTCAAAGTTTGAATAGGGTGAAATTTGGGTGCATTTTAAACATTTTACATTACATTTTGTCTACTTATGTATAAGCTAGAATCATGAAATTTGGTACACATATGTCCCTTAATTGTGCCAATTAGCGCACCTAACGCGATGATCCTATCATTCATATAAGTGTGTCAAACAATGAAATATACTTGTAAAAATCACCAAATTTACGAACAATCCAGAAATAAGGCCAAATTTAACGTATAAGGGAGAGAGATACGACAAAATGTCTCAGGACCAAAGTTGTAGATCACTCCGAATTGAAGGGACATTGTGCCATCCGTTTTGTGATATGACCTGCCGTTTAGCCAAAAAATAGCTCAAAAGGAATGTCTGCACAGTCATTAAAATTGCCTCCATATTTCGATATCTTTGGGGGTAAAAAGTGAAAAATTTGAACATCTTGGAATTTTCCCGTCGGTTAGGGACCAAAAGCTATAATTTCACCAAATTTCAATTGTCTACCTCGTCTGGCAGGTTGTGCCGCCATCTTGATTTGGGGGGATAGGGGATAAAAATGAGGAAATTCCCGAAAATTTTTAAGCCCACGAAACCTATAGGTTATCGTTTTGGATATACTATACGACTGTGTTCTTATGCTGAGCCCAAAATTTGAGCCCCCCCAGCGTGCCCCCTTCAGGGAATTTTGAGAATTTCCGAATTTTCTAGGGATCCGGGAGTCATCAGTTTCCCTCGTACCAAGTTTCAAATTTCTGAGATTTCTGGAAGTGCCTCATTAATTCACGTCTTTTTTCATTTTTAAATATTTATATATACATCGTTCCAGCCCGACTTGCTTTTATATATATAGATGACGGATAAGCATGAGCACGTTGAAAAGTGCAGACTTCCACTTGGAGATTCATATCTCCTAAACGGTTTATGATATTAAGAAACGGCTTGCGCCATCAGACGCCTCATGTATCGCCCTAAATGTTTGGTTCTAAACCATATCCTCCTATCTCCCATATTAAGGGAGTAAATTGAGTTCAAATTTTGAATAGGGTGAAATTTGGGTGCATTTTTAACATTTTACATTACATTTTGCCTACTTATGTATAAGCTAGAATCATGAAATTTGGTACACATATGTCCCTTAATTGTGCCAATTAGCGCACCTAACGCGATGATTCTATCATTCATATAAGTGTGTCAAACAATGAAATATACTTGTAAAAATCACCAAATTTACGAACAATCCAGAAATAAGGCCAAATTTAACGTATAAGGGAGAGAGATACGACAAAATGTCACAGGACCAAAGTTGTAGAACACTCCGAATTGAAGGGACACTGTGCCATCCGTTTTGTGATATGACTTGCCGTTTAGCCAAAAAATAGCTCAAAAGGAATGTCTGCACAGTCATTAAAATTGCCTCCATATTTCGATATCTGTGGGGGTAAAAAGTGAAAAATTTGAACATCTTGGAATTTTCCCGTCGGTTAGGGACCATAAGCTATAATTTCACCAAATTTCAATTGTCTACCTCGTCTGGCAGGTTGTGCCGCCATCTTGATTTGGGGGGATAGGGGATAAAAATGAGGAAATTCCCGAAAATTTTTAAGCCCACGAAACCTATAGGTTATCGTTTTGGATATACTATACGACTGTGTTCTTATGCTGAGCCCAAAATTTGAGCCCCCCCCAGCTTGCCCCCTTCAGGGAATTTTGAGAATTTCCGAATTTTCTAGGGATCCGGGAGTCATCAGTTTCCCTCGTACCAAGTTTCAAATTTCTGAGATTTCTGGAAGTGCCTCATTAATTCACGTCTTTTTTCATTTTTAAATATTTATATATACATCGTTCCAGCCCGACTTGCTTTTATATATATAGATGACAATTTATACAGGGACAATGAGTGCCCACTCTAAATGGCCTTCATGTACAAAATGAAAGGTTTAAGACTATTGGCTATGAACCAAAGGCTAGAAGGCGAAACATTTGCACTCCTTTTTGAAAGACGCTTAAAACCCTAAATGGACGTATAGCCAGAAATGGCAAAGGCTAAGCCTATACTAAAGAGGGGTGACTAGATGCGAAATATTAAGTACCAAAGCAGTGTGAAGACTTTAGAGGTTTAGAAAATCTTACGCCAATCCATGTTGAATGGGAATTAACAGGGGGTGAACAATCTTTATTCCCTAAATTACATGTTTTCCAGCAGGGATTTGAACCAAGTCCTCAGACTTGTCGACAATTTACCTTTAAACAGTGACTTTAAAATCTTTACATTAAGAAAAGAAGGTTGAAACCTTCCCCTCAAGTTATCTTCCTGAAGCTATCATATGTTAAGAGATATCTGCAATTGCTTTGAGTTGGTGGTCTTTCCGTATGCTGGCCTACAGCCCCTGCCTTCTTATATACACACTAGATCGGAGCGCGGAGCGATGAAGATGGCAATACGGTCCTGAAGCGCCTAGCTTTTATAGTACCTCAGAACACTCTTGAGATCGGCAGAATGCTTGTACACATCTACAATTTTATTTGGCTAGATAAATATACACAAACATACACATAAGAGAGGTGGAAGAAAACTTGTGTGACTCTTAAACGGCCGAGTTAAAGGCAAATGATAACCAGTTTACTGATGTGACGCAGCGAGAACGATCTTCGTGGTGGAACGCAGTCAGGGCAGATCGAAGATTACGATTAATCCGCTCAGCTATAGATAGCTTTGGGTGGATTGCTGACTTCGTGGCTTGAGAGATGAATAGATCAATAATAAGGGGGAAGGAAGCCTTAGGAGTGCTAAAAACCTTAGCAATAAAAAAGGAAATATCTACAAAACTAAAGGTTTACAAACACTGAAAATTGAAAATTCCCTTCAATATTAGTTGTCCTTAATCCCGCTAGAGGGGGCACATAGGCTGATAGTAGAGACATTTAAAGGTTAAAGGTTCCAGTATCTTGAATTAATTCAAGATTCACAGCACAGATGGCCTTCTAGAAGGCGCGCAGTTCAACGGGACGGGGAAGGTGTACCTCAGGTACAGACCTCCACCCCGTAAGATTTTAAAACAGTCTGAAGAGTTTTGAAATCTTGCATCTAAGAACATTTTTAATTTTTGAAAAGTTGGAAAGTATCTTGATGGAGAGTCTATTCAAATTGTTTTTGATGTAAAGAAATGTTGATGTAGTTTCTGAAGTCGTACAAATCCGGTCAGTTATGCGAAGGTTGACGGCAAGACCAACAGCCACTGCTGATGTTAGGATAAAATCCCCCGGCCCCCCCAAGTACCCTTAGTTACCTTTCTCCCGGTACCCTGAGAGGAGTAGCAAGGCGATAGTCACCAGGGACCAAGTAGGATAGTTCCACCCAATGATGGAGTGGGCGGTTGTGGTTCAGCTTCCAAGCTACTCCAAATGATGACCGTGCCCAAGTCGGCCGTTAAGAAGGAGACATGGCTGGAACGAGGTGGGCCCATACCCGGCGCCGGCAACCCTCGCCAGTTGTCACGACGTGGCCTCAGGTTAACGGAGGGTACTGTAACAATTGAATTTCTGGGCGACAGCAACTGGTTTATAGAAAGTGCATTATCAGGAACAATATATTGACAATGTCCAAATGATGCAAAAAATAGTTCTGAGCTATGAAGCGTGTGAAACCATCCACACACACAATAATTAATTTATTCCCATTCCCTTTAGGATGAAGGAAAGGTCCGACGTCATCTATACAAAATCCATCCATAGGGGGAGATGATTGGTGAGATGACAATAACCGTACCTTAGTAGACAATATGTCCGACTCGTTGGCTGAATGGTTAGCGTACTGGCCTTCGGTTCAGAGGGTCCAGGGTTCGATTCCCGGCCGGGTCGGGGATTTTAACCTTCATTGGTTAATTCCAATGGCCCGGGGGCTGGGTGTTTGTGCTGTCCTCAACATCCCTGCAACTCACACACTTCACATAACACTATCTTCCACCACAATTACACGCAGTTACCTACACATGGCAGATGCTGCCCACCCTTCTCGGAGGGTCTGTCTGTCAGCTAGAAATAGCCACACCAAATAATTATATAGTAGACAACATGGGCTTGCTAATCAAACAATATTTACATACTTGAACCATTTCTATAATCTCGCCGTCCGCACTCTTCTAGATAGATATTTCTCTTATCTTCTCTCTAGTTTTGAAGATGCCGAGATGTCCCTCTAATGGGGTCTTGTGGTAATACTTGAAAATCGTCGACAGTAGAACAGCAGGAACCACAATTTTCATCTTCTGATTGTGCCTTGAAGGGCAACACAGAAACCCATTCCTCAGAATATAAGGGGCAACATGTTCCCCAGAAGGAAGGCTTTCCTTAATAGGAGCCAGTACCGCACCTTCACGTTGATATTTCGCTATATCATGAAATAGCATAGTGGAATCAGTCAAAATGGCGTTTACACTAGGAGGTATGGAAACAAGCTGAAAAACATTTCTCCGGGTCAACAGAATCGACATCGCCAGAAAACAATCGGCTTAACCCATCTGCGACCACATTCTCGGATCTCCGAATGTGTCGCCCATCAAAGTGAAATGCAGAAATTCGGATAGCCCAACGGACGATTCGCCCGGTACGACGGGGCCTAGCCAATATCCAGCTCAGAGCCTGATTGTCGCTATTTAATTCAACATGCTCAAGGTAAAGACAGAATTTTTCCAAGGCAAATACGTCGGCCAGTCTTTCTAACTCGTGTATAGAGTACTTGGCTTCTTGAGATGATTAAGTCCCAGACGCATAGGCAATTGGCCGCTTGCGTGTTCGGATTCCAGAAGAACCGCCGCGATCTGTCTGTACAATGACATTCTTGGAGAAATCTGGCATTTCCAAGACTGAGGCGTTACAGAGAGCTAATTTCAAATCCTCGACCGCAGCTTGGTGCGACGGTCCCTACTCAAACTTGACGCATTTCCTACGGAGGGGATTTAGGGGTGCCGCCTTATTAGCGAAGTTGGGGATGAATTTCTTTAAGAAATTCACCATGCCGATGAATCTAGCAACCCTTTTAACATCTTTGGGGGGCTAAAGTTACGAATTGCATGTGTTCAGGAATGATGGACTGAAACTCCGTCAGGTAACACAATATGCCTTAAGAAGGACAAAGATGGTTTAGCAAACGATACCTTTGAAAACTTGACTGTCAATCCAGCTTTGCGAAGGCGATTTGGAGCATCTTCTAGATGAACTAAGTGTTCTTCAAAGGTCTCAGATAAAATAACATCATCATCTACATAATGGTACAGGCATTCAAATTTAATGTCGGAGAAGACCCTATCCAGCAGCCTCGTAAGCACAGCCGAACGAGCGGGGAGCTCGAAAGGCACGCGGTTGTGTTAATACAAGCTCCAGTCGGTAGCGAAAGCAGTCAGATGTTTCGATTCTTCCGCCAGAGAAATCTGATTATATGCTTGGTTAAGATATAGGATGGTGAAGAAAATAGTCTTACGAAACCAAGTAAAACATAAATGCAAGTCAGGAAGGGGTATTGATTGTAATACATTCTTACGATTTAACACCTGTAATCAATTACTACCTAAATCCGCCTTGAGGTTTCCGCACCAGAAAATGCTGACTTTAAAGATTGAATGATACCATCCTTCAACATTTAATTTGTAATTTCCTTAAGGGCCTTCGTTTTAGGTGGAGATAGCCTGTATGGAGGAAGCCTCACAGGAAATGAATCCGTCACCTCGATCTTGTGTTCATTTAAATCAGTGTCACCGAAAGTATCCTAAAACACATCGGTAAATGACTGACATAATTTACGAATGCATTTAGCCTGATCCTTAGGTAGATGTCTAAGGTCTGACGATATCTCACTCTGGGTAGGCGAAATCACGGAAGATGACACTGACCAAGGTGGTGATAGCTTGATTCAGCTTTAAGGACGACATTACGAACTAACGGAAATTACAAAGCTGGTTGCAAAGTATGGTTGTGGAGACCCTTAGTAATTTCATTGAGGCTTGCAGACTGAACGCTGAAAGAGTAAAAATCTAATTTTAATAGATATTTATAGAACCATAATTTGGTGCGCAAACATAATGATGTGCTGCCTCATCGTGAATATTGGCTACAGACGGCATTAGATACTGCACACACCGAGTTTAGGCCATGTAGGGCTATCAAAGGCCAATGTCACACTTAATCCAAAAATGTTGGTTAGGCCACTATCACCCTGATAGCCTCACATGTAGAACTAATGGGAAAACCAATGTAAAGTTCTTTATTTATTTATTTATTTATTTATTTATTTATTTGCTAGTGGTTTAACGTCGCGCTGACACATCGAAGGTTTTCAGTAGTGCAAAGATGAGAAAAGCCTAAGATGCCAAAGTTAGCGGCCGTGGCCTAAATTAAGGTACAGTCCCATCATTTGCCTGATGTGAACATGGGAGACCACTGAAAATCATCTTTAATTTTTCCATACTACAATATCAACTCGAAGCTTTTACAAATTATCTTCTACAAATCGTAAATTTAGCCGTTATACGAAGTTAAACTCATTCTTCAAGTTTCTAGAATACATTTACTGTTTGTTAGGCGACTGTTAAACTTCCAGGAGTTATTGGAATGCTGTATAAAACTGGTAACACTAGACATTTTCCGTTGCTTTATAATTATAGCACTAACATTGCTCCAGGTCCATAAATAACTGAACATCAACGAACGGAACTCTGTTTCCCTTCAGGGTAATAGAGTTTCATATGATATTTTACTTCATACGAAAAAGTTCCGTTAATTAACTCTGTTTATACTCGTCGAACCTGGAGGGAAGACGTCACTCTCTCTTCCTTTGCTCCTGGTCGAGCGATCTCTAGATCGTCACTTGCGCTACGTTCGGGAATTTAATGAACCTGTACAGTGGCTACACAAGCGGATTCACATCGAAGCAAATTCTTTGATCAATTGTTTACCGATTAAAGAACGTATTCCTCATGAGCACCACGAGTTCCTTATCTCACAGAAGCATAACGCACTAAACATTTCTAAACACGTAGATTGAGCACATTGTCATCCTTTTAGAGTTCAACTTCGAGTCGCACATCTTTGATTTATTAGAATCAAAATAATAAGAAGCAAATTAGTTGTTATAGGTACAGACAGCAATCGAATAACTGTGTGATATCTGTCTGTTTCAAAGTATCGAGTAATAATAATAATAATAATAATAATAATAATAATAATAATAATAATAATAATAATAATTGGTCCACGTTTGTTCCATGCAACGATTTTAATATTGAATTGACAATGAGAGTTAGGATGGGGTTCACCCAATTGAAAGACAGTGTACTCCCTCCACAAATTCTAATAATAACCGCTGGAAACCTTACACCACTGACCGCGTGACTGTCTAATATCTGTGATACGTCGCTCTAAAAACCAGAAGCATAAGCTGACATCCATTGGAGTTAGGTGGTTACTGGTCATAGCCAGAGGCAAAATGCAGATAACATTTGCCCATTTTCAGCAAATGTTCCATCTGGTGGTGCAGGTGGCTGTTGGGATAATTGTTTTAAACGTTAGGACAACTAGATAATATATCCCCTCGAAACTGTAATTACACGAGGAGGAGGTACTCGCTGGACCCTCCACAGAACGAATATGCTCAATGAATCCGTTCGGTAATATCATACAGGAGCGGCAGAGATACTGCCCTTTTACCATTGAGATGACTATAATAATAATAATAATAATAATAATAATAATAATAATAATAATAATAATAATAATAATAATTTATTATGCTGAAGAACTTAGTCTTACGAAACCTTTATTATTATTATTATTATTATTATTATTATTATTATTATTATTATTATTATTATTATTACCTTCCGGGATTTTGTTGGTACAGTTCGTGGCTACAAAACGCGAGACTCGGGATGCAAAACACAGTCCTACTAAAGGACTTGTTCTCGCTTGGGGCTGAGTTTAATGAATATGTAAGGAGGAGGAGGAAGGGGAAAAGGAAAATGCTACTGTGTGGTTTAGTATGACGGTGAATGTAAATATTTGTATAATCGATAATATAACGGAACAAGGGTATGCCACTGCCCCATGCTTAATAAGGGGTACGTGGAACATTAAAACTCAAGTCAGAATTTCGTGAGTGGCTGAAGACCGGACGTCTTGTCAGCCACGTCGCGCCGATCCTAGTGAAAATACTACACGAAGTTTTCGGTAATTGAACCACGGATATTCGAGTTGGAAGCCGAATAGTTAGATTTATAGCAGAAGGGCACACATTTCAAAAATGTATTACAAGAGCAAAAGCACGCTTATACTATATACTAGCAGAAGTACCCGTTCTTCGTACGGGTTATCAGAAACTGGCTTTAGTTACACTATCGGTGTGACTGACTTCTTTAGGTATTTATATCACTGATGTGTTTACTTAAGTACGTAGAAATTATTTGCCATGTTTGGAATTATAGTGTAAGTATCTTCTTTTCTTCATGGGGGCCTCTAAATATTAGTTCGTAATTAGCGTCGACCTCTAAGATCTTTTGCTATCATGATTTTCCTTTATTTCCATCTAGTTATACCTGCTCCCTTCACAAAGCTGCAGCTTTAGTGTAAGTATACTTCCGCTAGATAGTACCACAAATATAAATATTACTGAATGTATTTGTTTGATCCGACATTTCGTAACTATTACAAATGATAAAGGAAATACGCGATGCATAAAAACTACTATAATTATCGAGAGTTATAATTCTCAGGGCTTGTCACTCATGTCGCACATCATATAATGAATCTGAGTATAAATGTTGAGAAATTTATTCAAGTCATGGGCGCACCATCTTAACAATTGTGTACAGTACATAGGTTGTTTTCATGGTTACAATGATCGTAAAAGTAGAGCAAAATATCGACACTAATAACATCAGTGATACTACTACTCCATGATTTGATAGAAAATAGTTTAAACTATAGGTAACAGACTCCGCAATGCTGAAATCTAAGCCAGTACGTATAAACGGAGGCCCGTCGGCAACCGCTGGTCGCCGTACTACGGAGATCCCCGGGGCTATTATTTTTATACTTCACTCCCTATCCATCCCCGCCCAAAGGAGTGCTATGAGCGGCTTACCCAATAGTTTATTTTTTCCAGATAGTAAGTCATATGTGTATCAATTTTGCCTGGCAGCTATGCCCAAACGTACATGCATAATCTAGCTCCTGTAGAATCCTGCAGGTGACGTTGCCATTGTTACGGCCGTTCGTTTCTTTATCCGATTCCTAGAGCAGGGGTAGTGTGGTTCCAACACCTCCACAACGGTTGGTTTTAGGGCCTTAAAACATTGTTTACGGACCCGTAGGGTTTACCGAGTTTTGTTCTTTGCGTCAAGGGACTTAAAAGGAGCTTTGTGTCGTCCTTACACGACAAATTCGATATTTTGCCTATATTAGCCTATTATTTTTATATCTTCCCCCCGTGCCCCACACCTCGAATTGTTTTGAAAATAAAATGCAGCCCAAGTTACTCACTTGCAATATAGCTTTCTATAGGTGAAGTCATTTTTAAAATCGGTTCAGTAGTTTTTGAGTCTACTCGTTACAAACAAACAAATTTTTCCTCTTTATAATATTAGTATAGATATATAAATGGGTAGTAAAACCAGCTATTTAGAGTCCGTCCGGCCGTTCTGCAGGACCGATTTGCTTCATTTTTGCTTTATTCTCTCCGGAATTACCTGCCAATGAATCATCACCAGGCACTGACAAGTCTCTAAGTTGATTCAACTTTGAGTAATTCTAAAACCAAATCACTAAATAACAATTCCAGGAAACACTGGGGAAGGCTGATCCTAGCCCGTAAAACATTCTGTACTTCGAGGGTTGCATACTGTTAAGGAGCAATACCTGTTCGGCGAAGCTAAACGAATGGGTTCTAGGACATTTCGTATCACCGGACATGTCGTACCACATACCCGGCTGATTACCTGAGAAGTGTCAGTTAATGACTTTAAAATATTTATGAGAGGACATTCCGTACCACTTGAAAGAGTGGGAAGTAATGCGATTAAAAATGATATCCTGGTGAATGTATTCATTTGTGTATCCATTGACAACTATTGGAGCAGAAGCCTCCGCACGGTGTAAGTGTGACCACTACTGATGTTAAACTTCCGTCGGGCGCAACTGATCTAATTGGCATACATGTTAATTCTTATCTCATATTCGTCATTCGCGAGGACCTAGCAACTTTCACCTTTCAGTAGTTTCTGTTTCCACGTGACCTTCAAGCCCATATCGGCCAGTTCATTAGAATTTTTTTTAACTTACTTGATAATGAAATAACGCAGTAGTTTATAAATATTCGCAATAATAGTAATATATCCTCCCCTATGCTCATCAGGCATATTGCGCCCGATCACAATGCATATTTCTACTGTATTGTTTTGTTTCAGTGTTATATTCCCGTTGTGAGGAAATACTATAAGAACAAGAGTTTATTGGGTTTCACATATGTCGGCTAGCACCGTACAGGTTTTTTTTACGTAAACATAAGTGATACGTATAATTTGAAGTAATTATTAAAATAATATAGAAGTTTTCTTCAGCAAATGTTGTAAATTATTTTAGTTTCTGATTTCTAAAGTGTGTTTATCAGGCTCATTACGCCCGCTGGTGTGGAAATGGAATTCCCATTTGACAACAAATCGTACGCATTGTCATGGCGTAAATATTTGGGGACTGCGGGAAGACCGTTCGCAGGTAGATAACGACCTAGTGGTATGATATGACCGGACACCAAACGAATGATGGTGACAATAGGCAAAGCTGCAATTTCAACCAAACTTGGTATCCTACATATATGAATTAATACTATTTGGAGCGAAATGAGCGCAAGATACCCGTAACACCTAGAGGTGGAGTGGGACCGGAGTGAAATGTAAAAGTAATCGAAAACGATCTATATTAGTGTCGAAGAGGTAGTGTTATGGGTTGTTGACGATTAGTGAATGTCTGAATTATATTTAAATCTAAGTTTAGCCACCATGTGCAATGGAGATGAGAAGGGGTGAAAAAACGAGTCCCAAATGCAGAAATTATGTATGTATGAATGTATGTGTGTATGTATGTATGTATTACATCCATCGGCGAAGGGTGCAGTATGTATGTATGCATGTATATTACAGCGTATCTTTCATCCAAACTTGGTACGCAAATGACTTACTATCTGGAAAAAAAATATTGGGTAAGATACCCCTATAATCCATACGGTTGGGGGTTGGGAAGGAGTGACGTACAATAATAAATGAAAACGACCAATATTAGTGTCGACTACATATTTTTCAGAATCGATGAGTAGAAAAGTGACACTCCGAATGCCGTTTAGGCCTCGATCGGCATGGGTTGGTAGGAGGTTAAAAGAGCTGAAAAAATGTCCAAAATGACTGAGATTATGGATGTTCTTGTGTATGTTACAGCATAGCTCTCGTGTAATCTTTGTAGACATATGACTTATTACCTGCCGGAAAGTACTATGGTGGTGGTAAGACATCCCTAAGCACCCTTATGGCTGGGGTTTGAGAGGGAGTGGCATGAAAATTTTATCCAATACAACAAACATTAGGATCGAATCCATACTTGTCAGGGTCTTCGAAGTGAATTATGACATTCTCGACGCCGCTTAAGTCAAAGTTCAGCTTCTATTGACGTGGGAGTCAGAAGAGGTGAAAAAGAAAATTTCCAAAATGACCCAGATTAGTGTTCAGTCCACAGCTTACGGGTTCGCTAGGCTGACTGGTGACAGTCCCAATGAGAGTTGAAATCGTGTTCATCATAACTATAGCGCGATGCGTACTTAGGCCTACTTTTTTATTGTTTATTTGAAAGGATAAACTATTTTCTTGCAACAAGGATAAAGTTCTACGAGAAACAAAATAATCTAAAACTTAAAATTTTACACACAAAAACTCGAAAACTACAAAATAGTTCGTAAAAAATCAATCAACGTCAAAATAAAAAATCTACAAAAATCACTCGACACAAAATTAACCGGTAATACAAAATCCTAAAAAAAAAAACGTTCAAAAAGTACCCCGGGTAGCGCATAGAGCAATTTACATATTGAGAAGATCTTAATCGACGGGGATGTAACTTTATCCTGTAATAATCATTTATTTTCTTCAAAAAACAATTTGAATAGGCCCTCCATCAAGATACTTTCCAACTTTTCAAAAATTTCAAGTGCTCTTACACGCAAGATTTCAAAACTGTCCAGACTGTGGTAAAACCTTAGGGGGTGGAGGTCTGTACCGGGGGTACACCTTCACCGTCCCGTTGAACTGCGCGCCTTCTAGAAGGCCATCTGTGCTGTGAATTCTGAATTAATTCAAGATACTTTTACCTTTAACCTTTAGATGTCTCTACTATCGGCCTATGTGCCCCTCTGGCGGGATTAAGTATAATTCATTTTTAAGTGAATTTTAGGTGTTTGTAAACCTCAAGTTTTGTAGATTGTTCTCTTTCTATGTGCTAAGGTTGCTAGCACTCCTAAGGCTTCCTTCTTCCTTAGTCATTAACCAATCAGGAATTTTGTGCATATTTCTCTAGCCAATTAAAATTATAGGTGTATACAGGCATTCTGCCGATCTCAAGAGAGCTCTTGAACTTTCCTCTCTGGGATGTTATAAAAGCCGGGCGCTTTAGGGCCGTATTGTCATCTTCTTCGCTCCGGTCTAGTGTGCATATGGCGTATAGGGAGGCAGAGGCTGTAGGCCCGCATTCCGAAGGCCCAGCAACTCAAAGTAATTGCAGACATCTCTTAATATGTGATAGCTCCAGGAATATAACTTGAGGGGAAGGTTTCAAACTTCTTTTCTTAATGGAAAACTTTTTAAAGTCACTGTTTAAATGTAAATTGTATGCAAGTCTGAGGACTTCGTTCAAATCCCAGCTGGAAAACATGTAATTTAGGAAATAAAGGTTGTTCACCCCCTGTTAATTCCCATTCGACTTGGTATGGGGGTGACTAAAATTTTCTAAATCTCTGAATTCTTCACACTACTTTGGTGCTTAGTATTTCGCATCTAGTCACCCCTCTGTAGTATAGGCTTAGCCTCTGCAAATTCTGGCTATAAGCCTATTTAGGACTTTAAGCGTCTTTCAAAAAGGAGTGCAAGTGTTTCACCTCCTAGCGTTTGGTTCAGGGCCGATCGTCCTAAACCTTGCATTTTGTACGTTAAGGCCATTTAGAATGGACACTCCTTGCCCCTGTATAAATTGTGTGTAACAGACTATTGATAACGACTGCTGCGAAGCAGCACGGGCCCTCTAGTTCATTACATTTACTTCTCCCTCCATAAAAAATTAATTTTTAAGACAGTATGGACTAACTTCTAAGGAGATTAGATAACATGGTTTATCTTCTGATGTGTACCTCCAGTAACCTCCTATCGTGCTCGTATCATTCGTAAGCTTGGTGGAACATCTGCACCTGGATGTACGTCTGGAATTGTAGAGAGAAATCGCGTGGAAAGAAGGAAATGTATTTGTGAGAGAAAGGAAAAAACTTACGTGGAGATTTGCTGGCTGAACTTCAATTCCGATTTCCACATCGACCAAATCCGGAAGGTGGATTACAAGGCTCCCTTCCCTTCTCGTCCACCTCAGTAGATAATGTATTGATGTACTGAGATCCAGGAGTTGCTTATTTTTGTAGCCCGAACCCGGTAACCTCCCTCCAGTGGAAACGATGGACAAGTGATTGGAGTGAAATACCAACAGTTTTATAATCCTGCGTACTACAATTGAGGGCTGCCATGTTAGGATGTCCCAGGTTCGAGTGTTAGAATGTTAATTCTGACAGGAATTTCTGGACAAGGTTTATTGAACTACAGTTAATTGCCGTCTCTCTAGTCTTTTTATTTTACACTCCCCATCTTATTCTGACCAATTTGTTATTATTCTTGTTCAATACTGAAAATATCAGATCATTACCTACGTTTGGAGAATCTTTAAAGTCCTTTTCCTCTTTCGTGGCAATTCATGCTTGAGAGCAGGGCCTCTCAGGGTGCATGCGCCGTGCAGTGCACGGGCGCAAGGTGCAGGAGACGACTTCACTAGGTTGATCAGAGTGCAAACCCCACTCCACTTCCCCTACACCTGTCTTACCCGTTCGGCCTGTCTTCGCCTTCTCCACCTTCCCGCTGATCCTCCCCTCACTGCGAAATATTTATGTGCGGTGAGCGGTGACACTGTTGTATGGGACAATGTTACCGGTGTTAAAACACTCTTTTTTCAATTTGGTTTGAGCAGACAATTTATCTTCTCTGGCTCTTCTTTTCCTTTATCTTTGCAATGATACCAGTTAAGCCTGCAACAAGGGACCAGCCGACAGCAATTTGAGAGCCGTCTTTAAATTACAATCAGAAATAGGCCTACTCGCACGCAATCTAGTTTTCGTACAAGTCAAAGCAGGAAAAAATACCTTTCACATATGCATGTGGAACCAAACATATAAATAATATTAGCTGCTTCTCGATGCAGCTTAGGAAAATCTTCCTTCGAAAAATTCTCGTAGAATTTGTATTGGAAAATTTATCTTTTTGATTCACTTACCACATGATTATTGTCCCACGGATTAAGCACTTGGCTTTATCGTCACGACTGACAAAGAAATACGAAAGTTCCCAGTTCGATTGAAATGGACTTTCAGAAGTCTTTTCTTTCTTTGAAACGGGTTGCTCCATTATTATGTTGTTGTCTTGCGCTTATCTATTTCACTGATAAACAAGCCGTCTATCACCGAGCGCTTCGTCGCTCTCAGCGCACTACACAATCCGAGTCAAGCCGAGTTGAGTCGAGTCGGAACGATTCACAGTGCACGGAGTCGCTGCGCATCGATATGCACGCATGAGGTTTGGAGCGTTTGAGAGGCCCTACTTTAGAGCAATAGCTTACACTTCCAGAGAGTAGGAATATGTCACTTGCCCTTTTCCATCACCTAATTGTCATTCCTTTGAAGAGCGTCACTGTTAGTCGTATATGACAGATGAAATGTATTTAACAAATAGTATCACATACAGAAGAGTACAAAACAGAACAGAAAATTCACTCCAAAAATGTATGAGAGAATGTTATGTTGGTGATGATGATGGTGGTACTTTTTTTATAGAGGACTAACATCTAGGTCATCGGCTCACGGATTATTCCATTCTTGGTAAATGTTTCAATGTTAAACTCTTCCAGTCGGAATTTAAATACGAACTCATTCCTCTGTGATATTTAGTCACATCAGTTCACATTTGATGAAAGTACTTAGTTCTGTGGAACATCTTTAGTTACCTATGCACAAACACCCCCCTCCAAAAAGGAATGAATGCACTGTAACGTCACATCAATGATGACTGGGACCTTACTCACGAGATCCGATGCACAATCGAGCAGGCCAGAACTTCTTTTCAGAGACTTAGGAAACTTTTGACAAGCCGTGACCTTTCCATTTCACTACGGACACGACTACTCCGGTGCTACGTTTTCAGCATTCTGTTATACGGCGTTGTGGCATGGACACTAACTGAGACCATGTACAAGAAGTTGCAAGCATTTGAAATGTGGACGTACCTAAGGATGCTGAAGATACCTTGGACACCTAAAATGACCAGTATAGACGTTTTGCACCGTATGAACAAAGAACCAGAAATTCTCACTACCATCAAGAGAAAGAAACTTTTTTTTTTTTTTTTTGCTAGTTGCTTTACGTCGCACCGACACAGATAGGCCTTATGGCGGCGTAGGGACAGGGAAGGGCTAGGAGTGGGAAGGAAGCGGCCGTGGCCTTAATCAAGGTACAGCCCCAGCATTTGCCTGGTGTGAAAATGGAAAACCATGGAAAACCATTTTCGGGGCTGCCGACAGTGGGGTTCGAACCTACTATCTCCCGAATACTGGATACTGACCGCACTTAAGCGACTGCAGCTATCGAGCTCGGTGAGAAGGAAACTAGAATACTTTGGTCATATGATGCGGAACTCTAAATACCACCTTCTGCAAGTAATACTCCAAGGGAAAATTAATGGAAAACGTGGTCCGGGGAGACGTAGGACATCATGGCTCGGCAACTTGAGCCAGTGGTTTGGGGTGACAAAGCTTACTCTGTTCTGAACAGCTATGAACAAACAACAGATCATGCGACTGATCGCCAACGTTCTGCGAGGACATGGCACATGAAGAAGAAGAAGAAGAATTGGTTGCCCGAAGGAACATTTTCCCCAGAAATAACTCAATCTACAGGTATAATGTTTGTTGTGGGTATACTTTTTTTTTTTTTAACAATTTACTTTACGTTGCAACGACAGAGGTATCTCTTATGGCCACGATGGGACAGGAAAAGGCTAGGAGTGGGAAGGAAGCGGCCACAGGGTTTGTATCTGCATTGGAGGTGAATTATATGTTTATAATAATTAAGTTAAAGCCGGATAAAATATTAAATGCGAGGAATGTCCAATACAATGCATATTTCACATTGTTTCTAGAGTGATTTTTCTTACTTCGCTATTATCACTTACAGTGACATCAGTCGCATCATTTCCAGTTTCGCTACTGCTAACGATGTCTTAAGCTTCCCACGGGGATATGCACACTCGTCCGTAAACCAGCGTGCACATCACATTTCGAAGGTTGTTTACTTGTTTACAAACATGTAAACTCGTCCGCCAAGCGAAATAAAATGAGCTACAAGGAAGACGCAACTTTATGTGTGTATATGCAAAGTCCTTGAAATTTATTAAGATAGGAATATATTCACGCCATATTTTACTAACATCACTCATTTAAACTTACACTGACCAAGGCTTCTTATTTTTTGCTAGTATTTTATCGTCGCACTAGCTCATCGAAGTTTTTTAACTACGCAGGGATGGAAAAGGGCTAGGATTGGAAAGGAAGCGATCATGGCTTTAATTAAGATACAGGCTCAGCATCTTCTTGGCGTGAAAATGGGAAAACCACGGAAAACCACTTTCATGGTTGGCGACGCTGAGATTCAAACCCATAATCTCCCGAATGTAAGCTCACAGCTACGCGACACTAAACCCACGGCCGAGTCGCTCAATCCAAGGCCAGTTAAATAACAACCTAAATATTCTCACAAACATGTTTTTTATTCTTTACAACTAGCTTTACGTCGCACGGACACAGGTCAGTCTTATGGCGATGATGGGCTAGGAGTGGGAAGGAAGCGGTCATGGCCTTAATTCAAGTGCAGCCCCAGCATTTTCCTGGAGTAAAAATGGAAAACCATGGGTTCGAACCCACTAAATCCCGAATGCAAGCTCACAGCTGCGCGACCCTAACCACACGATCAAATCTCTCGGTACAAGTATTTTTAACCGTGCCAGTTTTCATATACAAGCTTCCAGACCTATGTCTGGATAAAATGGGAGGGACATTGTTCAGGGTACTCCTTTGTATCCGGGTGTGTTTGCATCTTCAGTATACGACGCTATTTGCGAATAAGAACACGTTTATATTTGAAATTCTAGTCATCGATTCCCTTCGGATGAGTTTATATTACTTCATTTCAGCTACGCCCATGGTATTCAGTAAACCATCAGGAAGAAGGTAGCAGTCACTCAACCAACCATGGAAGCCACAAGGACGTTTCTCGTATTGATGAACTGCATAACAGAATGTTTAGTACTTAGTATAGCACGTTCAGCTATTGATTATTTTATTGTACTGCTGATAAGAAAATATACGTTGTATTGTATAAGTTAGACCCTCCGTGGCTCAGGCGGCAGCGCGCCGGCCTCTCACCGCTGGGGTCCGTGGTTCAAAAATCCCGGTCACTCCATGTGAGATGTGTGCTGGAGAAAGCGGAGGCGGAACAGGGTTTTCTCCGGGTACTCCGGTTTTCCCTGTCATATTTCATTAAAGCAACACTCTCCAATATCATTTCACTTCATCTGTCATGCATTATTCATTGCCCCAGAGGAGTGCGACAGGCTTCGGCAGCCGGCACAATTCCTATCCTCGCCGCTAGATAGGGCCTTCATTCATGCCATTCCATTCCTGACCCGGTCGAATGACTGTTCACAGGCTGGGGATTTTCATGTTTATTGTATAATTTCCTCACAGGTAGGTCTACACTTTTCTCAGAAACAATTGAAACTATAGGTATAATATTTTTTTTGCTGGTAACTGCAGGTTTTGAATAATAATAATAATAATAATAATAATAATAATAATAATAATAGTGTTATGGGCTTTACCTTTCACTATCGACTTTTACAGTTTTTAGAGACGCCGAGGTGCCGAAATTTAGTCCCGCATGAGTTCTCTTATGTGCCAGTAAATCTACCAACACCAGGCTGACGTATTTGAGCAGCTTCAAATACCACCTGACCGAGCCAGGATCGAACCTGCCAAGTTGGGTTGAGAAGGCCAGAGCCTCTACCGTCTGAGCAACTCAGCCCGGCCCACAGGATTTTATCTATATGAGGGGTGAATTATATTTTGATAGTAATTAAATTTAATAAAGTATTTAATGCGAGGAATACCATGCGCTAATTTTTCTAGTGACCCTACAAATTTCAGCTGTCCATAGTGGTAATTTTACATGTGTATGGTCTCGAAAAATAAATCTTTTAACCATAAATATATGTGACATATTGCATGAATGATTCCTGTGTGCAGTTGTCCGACTTCTTGGCTGAATGATCAGCGTTGAGCACCTCGGTTCAGGGCGTGTCCGGTTCGATTCACGGCCGGGTTGGTGATTATAATCGCATCTGATTAATTTTCCTGACTTGGGATCTGGGTGTTTGTGTTCGATCCAACACTCTCCTCTCCTCTTCATATTCAGACAACACACCACACTACCAACGACCACAGAAACACGCGGTAGTGATTACATCCCTCTACATATGGTTGGCGCCATGAAGTACATTCGGCCGTAAAGCAGGGCCAAATTCACATGTGTGAGAAGTTCACACCACCGGGCAAGTTGGCCGTGCGGTTAGGGGCGCGCAGTTGTGAGCTTGTATCCGGGAGATAGTGTGTTCGACCCCCACTGTTGGAAGCCCTTAAGATGGTTTTCAGTGGTTTCCCATCTTCACACCAGGCAAATGCTGGGGCTGTACGTTAATTAAGGCCACGTCCGCTTCCTTACCACTCCTAGGCCTCTCCTATCCCATCGTTCATCATAAGACATATTTGTGTCGGTGCGACGTAAAGCAGATGAAAGTTAGCACCTGCCACCCCATAGGTGTGAGAAAAGCGGTAGAAGAAGTAGAAGACGAAGAAGAAGAAGAAGGAGAAGGAGGAGGAGAAGGAGATGATGATTATAATGATAATGATGATTGTGATGATAATGATTGTTGTTGTTGTTTACAGGGGCCTTGAAGCTCGAACATATTATTATTATTATTATTATTATTATATTATTATTATTATTATTATCATCATCATTAAAAACAACTTCAATATGTATCCAGTGACTAGAGACCAAAATGAATAAGGATGAAAAAATGATCGTGAAACAAAAGCAATCAGTGGATCGTATTCACAATGCCTTAAGTATTGGGATGATACTTATCTAAAGGGGTCCAAAATCCAGGTCACCGGGCAGTCCTAATGGTACCTACTAATCACTGTAAAGCAGAACCACGGTGTTCCTCCTATAGTGCTACTAATCACAAGTAACGTAGGCTCATGGTGTTTCTCGCATGGTGGTACTAACCACAGGCAATGTAGATCCATGGTATGTCACACACAGTGGTCCCACTCACAGCTAATACAAACCTATGCTATTTCGCACACGAGGGTACTCACAAGCGACGCAGAACCATGGTGTCCTTCATATAGTGGGACTAAACACGGGCGCTGGTATTCGCGTGGTGTTCCTCACTTAGTGGAACTAATCACAGACCACGTAAATTCATGGATGGGCTCACATAGTGGTACTAATCATAGGCAATGTAGACGCCCACAGGAAACACAAACCCATGGTGCTCCTGAGATAATGGTATTGCTCTCAGGCAACGCAGACCAATGGCTTTCATCACAGTGGTACCCATCACGGGTGCCAGTCAAACCCGTGGTTTTTCTCACAAAGTGGTGCCAACCAGAGGCAACATAGACCCAGGGTGTTACTTTTAAAGTAGTACTACTCACAGGTAACGCAGACCCATTCTCAACAGAGTAAAATTGACCGGTGGAATGCACACGATGACAGTTATCACAAACAACGCTAAGACCCGTAGTGTTTCTCGCATAATGGTACTGCTTCTATATAACGTAGACCCTCGCAAGGTGGTTCTAGTCGCAAGTAAAGTCAACCCGTGGTTTTCCCCACAAATGGCACCTATCACAGGTAATCATATGGTTCTAATGTCATCCATCCCTTGGTCGCTCCTATTAGTCGCCTTTTACGACAGGCAGGGGGTACCGTGAGTGTATTCTCCGCCTGCGTCCCCCATCCACAGGGAGTTGCGCGTTTGGTCCGCAAGAACTATTTTATATAGCTCGAGTCCGCCGGCGAACCGCTAAGGACCCCCCTAACCGCTAGGGACGCGCCACGTGGGAGTATTACCTCTCCTCATGCTACGCCAGCGTAGTACGTTGGTGGCGGTAGAATAATAATAATAATAATAATAATAATAATAATAATAATAATAATAATAATAATAATAATAATAATAATAATAATAATAAGGAAACATTCCTTTTTGCGGTTCGTACTTGAGCTATTTGAATCTTTAGAATAATGTTTTCTAGATATAGAATATGTCACCTAGGTCCTTCCAAGTTCTCTTCTAAGAATAAAGCGATGACAGCAGGGAAGAAACTTGAGAGGATTGAAAGCCACGTAGGGAATATGAAACTAGGACAGGTGAATCATTTCAGGTACTTAGAATGTGTATTTTTTAAACGTTGTTTTTCGTCGCGCCTACACAGATAGGTTTTATGGCGACAATGGATAGGAAAGGGCTAGGAGTAGGAAAGCAGTGGCCGTGGCCTTCATTACGGTACAACACGAGCATTTGCCTGGTATAAAAATGGAAAACCATGGAAAACCATTTTCATGGCTGCCGACAGTGGGGTTCGAACCCACCATTTCCCGAATGCAAGCTCACAGCTGCGTGATCCTAACCGCACGGCCAACTCATTCCTTGCAAGGATAGAGACGGCGTGTAATTACTTTAGTTGACAAATAAGCTTCAATGGAGTTTTTAAACATAAGGAAGATCATTATGTGAAGTAAAAGTTGGAACTCAGGAGGACAGATTTGGGTTCACAGTCATTTACAAGAAGAGGAATTAATTTATTAAGGGAAATGTTTGATACATTTCTAAATTATTCGAAATCATTTAAGAAAAGACTAGGTACGCAACTGATAGGTAACAGGCCTAAATGCATATTAATAATGACTGATTGATCAAAGTAGCTAGATTGACTGGTGGTATAAACAGATGGAAACAATGGCGGGAGGGTAGTCGAAAAGAGGAAATTAAGTCTATGTCAGGAATGAGTGTGATTGATGAAATCGTACGCGTAAACCGGCTTCGGTGGTGGAACCATGTGAGACGAATGGAGAAGGATAGATTACCTAGGAGAATAATGGATTTGGCCAAGGACTGTAAGATAAGTAGAGGTAGAGCAAGGTGATGATGGTTATACTCCGCTTTTCGTGATTCAGTTTTACAGAGGTATGTAACTAAACGAGGCCACAGGGCTATGTGAAAAATAGGGGATTTAGGTGGAGCTTAGCTAAATCACAGGGGCTTGCAGACCGAAGGAATACTAGTCTTTTATGGAGATGTATGTATGCATGACAATGATCAGTACAACTTTAAGTCAGAATCCAACTAAAGTTGAACTCAACGGAATGTTCGGTTACCGGGCAAGCGAATCTTGGTTGAGCGACGCGCTGTAACTGAGTTTTAACCAAGTTAAAACTTCAAGTGTACATTAATATTTTCGAGGCGGAGAAAATTGGAGCGCGAATCCTCCCCTAGGGAAGTAATTAGCAAGTCTAATACAAGTAAGTTTGTGCGACTGCAGGGTCCCAATCCCGAGGGAACAGATCGATGTAGGGCGCCGACGAGGATCATCTTCTTTAGTAAATTATACGAGGAGTACTGAATGAAATTACCATACATTTATCTCCTTTGTTTCCTCTCCTACTGATGGAATTATAATTCTTGATTGCACACTGGGGACTACCTAGCCCTTCACCCAAAAGTATATGGGATCAATTCTCCGTTAGACAAACAAAAACGGGATTTCCACTTCTTTAGTGGCACATAGCCCTAGGTTTCACTTTCAACTACACTATGAATGAGTAGCAGGTTAAATCGTAGGGGACCAGGCAAGTTGGCCGTGCGGTTAAGGGTACGCGGCTGTGAGCTTGCACCCGGGAGATAGCGGGTTCTAATCCCACTGTCGGCAGCCCTGAAGATGGTTTTCCGTGGTTTCCTATTTTCACAACAGGCAAATTCTGGGGCTGTACCTTAATTAGGGCCACGGCCGCTTCCTTCCCTGTCCCATCGTCGCCATAAGACATATCCGTGTCGGTGCGACGTAAAGCCACTACCAAAAAATCGTAGGGGGAAAAGGCAGCAGAGAATAGAATAAAACTAGGCTCTCTCCGAGTTCTCGAGGTTACGAACAGTGGTGCCGGGCTGATTAGCTCAGACGGTTGAGGCGCTGGCCTTCTGACCCGAATTTGGCAGGTTCGATCCCGGCTCAATCCGATAATATTTGAAAGTACTCAAATACGTCAGCTTCGTGCCGGTAGATTTACTGGCAGGTAAAGGAACTCCTATGAGACATAATTCCAATGACTTCAAAAACAGTCAAAAATAGTCAGTGGGACGTAAAAATAATAACATTAATATTATTGTTGTTCCGGGGATACCGTGGATTACAGAGGGGAAAAATGGTGCGTGAATCAATGGGAGGATAAAGAAAAGTCACATGTTTAATTTAAAACTTTCAATTGGAGCTATATTTTTTTCTTTTCTATCTTAAACTTTACACTTTGCTAAACAAATAATAGAGCAGATACAGAGCTAGTTCGTGAGCTTGGATAACAATGTTAGGAAATTCAGAATAATCAACAATAAACAACCATACAAATTACAAATTTTATATGAGCACTATTGCACCCTTCAACCAACAGTCAAGGAGGCGGATCTCCAGATTCCTTTTCACCGGAAGGAAGAGCATCATTGCTCAAGAAAATTTACACTTTCCCGGGCTATCATAGGCACAACCTACATTTAACAAAATTAAACACTATTCACTGTCTTAGCTCCTCAACAGTCTCATATCCTTAACATGAAATGAATGAAATAGAGTTTAACAGGGGTAAGAAGTACCCATTCTACACGGCCTTTGGTAAAAACAAAAGGTTAGAGTTTCTGGCCAAAAAACAAAATGGTAAGAAGGCGAACACTTGCAGTCTTTGACATTTAGATGAAATACATAAAGCCTTATTTGGGCTTACGGCCCGACGTTACAGAGCCTAAGCCTATAGTACGGAGGTGACTACACGGAGAGAAATATTTAAGTTACAGAAATTACTTAGATAGATTTAAAGGTTTCAAAATCGTAGTCACCTCGACACCAAGTTGTGTCGAGTAAGTTCTTTAGAACTGAATGAGAAATTTACATTAATAAATAAAAGTTACATTGCGAAAGAAACTTGAAACCTTCCCCTCGAGCTAGCTTTCGAAGACTATTACGTTGTTAAGCAGAATCTGCCATTACCTTGAGCTGGTGGACCTCCCGAAGATGGACGAGGGAGCCCTTTCCTCCCTGCCTCCGACAAACACACTCTAGACTGGAGCGATGACAAACGACAACATGACACGAAATGTCACAGCTCTGATAGCGGAGAGGAAGTTTCCAGATTTCTCTGGGTCGAAACCCTGACACGCCCACCATTCCTATTGGTTAATTTAATAAATGTCAACAATTTATGATTGGATACTTATATAAATGTACACATTTTCTAATTGGCCAACAAATTAAGTTGGCGCGAACAGATAGAAGTGTTGATAACTTTAGAATACCAAAAATAATCAAATAATTCAGTTTAGGAAACCTTGGCATACAAAATTACTTAAAAATTTAATAGTTCATCTTCACCCCAGAGGGCACAACCAAAGTCGATAGTAGCGACATCTGTCGAACAGTGTCCAAACTTCTTGCATCTAACACTTTTACAACTAAGTTCTAGATGGCCTTCTCAAAGGAGCTAGTTTTAAATACACGGGGCGGATGTACCTCTGGTACAGTTAATAATAATAATAATAATAATAATAATAATAATAATAATAATAATAATAATAATAATAATATTATTATTATTATTATTATTATTAGAGGAGAAGGTTCAAATATGGGCTAGGGTCAAAATATGGGTCAGTGTTGATATTAGGGCTGTACGATGCCGTAGCCTGGCAGGTGGTGTTGGAGCTAATGAGGTTTAAGACCACAAGGCAGGAATGCAAAAGGCGTCAGTCTGGTGGAGGAAGTGATTCGTACATCTTGTGTTACAGTGCATAGAGCCGCCTCAGGCGCTCCTAAAAGTTCTACAGATAAGAGTAAAACATTGCTTGTCGTTCATCATAAGAGATACAGTATTGAGGTATGTGATGTATGTTTTTAAATATCCGAGCTTTCAGTTGGGGAAATACATGAGTCTGTTTTTGATAACTGTAGACCACCACAACTGTCCAAACATCATTGACGTCATGGTCTAAATATGGGCTACCGTGCGTGGTCCATATTCGGACCGTATTTCACACCAGTGAGGGAAGTGGTTTGAAGAGGCTGTTTTTTTACAGGTTGCCTAGATCAAAGCCGAAGTATTGCACCTGTCCCACGGAGCATTTCCTGGCTAATCTAACAACGTTTACTTGTTAGGCTGATTGTTTCCTACAACCGCACATACCTTAATCACAGTATAATAACTACTGGTTCTCTATAGTCACTAACTCGCTATGTTGTGACGATTTTTGTAATGTAACTCGTTCTTTTTAAACAAATTCAGTTTTTAGCCTGCACGAATATTGCTTGTCTGCATATTCTCAATGTATTCTGCGATTAATATTTCTTATATCCACACACCACAACTATCACTTCAAACAAGGAAAATGTAACTGCACTATGAATGCGTATCGGACTGACGTGGAGTAGACCTCTGTCTAACACGATCTCGAAAACACTGAGTAACTAAGGGTTGTCCTGGTGTCCTTATATAGAAGATACGGGTCGTCAGCTATGGAGAGAGTTAACTGCGCCCCCATGGGAAGATCCGCTAAATTTGTCTCACAGAGTCTTGTAAATATTCATTTTGTAGATCTCAACGTCCTCTATTTACTGATCTACTTTCTTTTAAATCAAATCGCAGATTTTCCGGTAATCTCTTGCATTTTAGAGCGCGAAGAGGTGGAAGATGGGGACTCCCTTATCTCTGTCAAGGTAAGTGCTAGAGACAGACGGATTCCATCACGCACATCTGCCTAATGTGCGTCATTAAGAGTGCGTTCGGTAAGTAATTCATTTTCTCAAATTATCAACTATTGTGAATTATGCTGAGTTCATTGATTCCTTGCTTGTAAATTTCTTAAGCGTGTGGTAAATTTTATTATTTTTATTGCTTGATGAGTGAAATTTGTGGTTTGGAATCGAAGATCATGCAGGGAAATCGGTGGGAATATCCAGTTCTCTAGTTAGAACCCTGTAAATTTAACTCCACCTACTGACATTGGCAGTATTTGAGCGTGGCGTCCTACTTCGCACTCGCTTGCACGAAAGAGAGCGCAGTTCCAAGGTCTCGCTGTACTGAGAACTATCCTCTCTTGTTACACGCAATTAGAGCTTCAACCTTCGAGCTCGCGCAGCGTCGCTCGTATCCCGGACCGGGCATGGGATGCTTGTTACAACCAAATATTTTGTAGAATGATCCAGAAAATGGTACATATGTCTTGTTGGGCACCTTGGCATGTCTATTAGCATGGTATTGAATGGTTACAGTATGTACCAGAGGGTTTTAGGAAGATGTGGGATGAGGAAGTCTCGACTGGTCCCAGTCAGTTCGGAAGCTGAGAGCCAAACCTCAGCGAGACAAGAGCAGCATGATGCCAGAGTTTAATCAAGGTAAATAAGGTGAAGGAGGACAATTTGGGTATCCCAACGACAACAAGGAGGAAGGCAGGGAAAAGCATACCTGGAAAAAGTGGGGATACATTCCGAGGAAATGATAAACGGAAACTTAGAGAACGGAGTTTAGATTCTCATTACAAACAGTCTGTAGGCATATCTAAATAATTGGATGATGATGGAGATAGCGATATGGATGCCAAGAGATGATGATGCACTATGCAAGTTTTTTGAAGGAAAATTTTCCGAAGACTTTTCTTCCAGTGAATTGTGGATACAGTGTTTTTATATGCTTCATGTGGGCACACAGTGACTGTGCGCGTGCAGGAAAGGAACAATATATTTGTGAATTTTGTAAATAGTGTACGCAGTAGTACTCGTATGTTTTTTGTATTCATTATTGTATTCAGTATACTGTAATTACTGTGATTTTTTTCATTTTCTTGTGCTTAATGTCTTGAATTCACGTTGTTTTTAAATATTTTTAAATGTAGCCCATATTTGGACCATTGAATGAAAAACGAACAAAGTGACACATTTTGTTAAATCTTGATTTGTACTTAGATCATTGCTGCATTAAGAATGTTAATGTTTGTAGACTCTGGCTAATAGATCCAGTTAAAATTTGCAGTTATTTCTTTATTTGCATCTACAATGGTTTTCCAATAATATTACAGACCTTCTCCTTCTATGAATAGTGGAAGCCTTTACCCTCCAGAACTATTCATGGTCTAAAACAAGTTGGGTTTTGACTTCACAATTATGGTCCAGAAAATGAACAGACCCTATTTAGTGATGTTTCTTTACGCTACAGCATAAGCCAAAACATAAGCAAATATCGTTAATTTCTTCCGATGTTGGCAACAGGATTGAGATACTTCAGTGTTGATAACATGATGCATTACTGTAGTGCTGTTCAAAACAGAGGGCAAGAGAAAATTAATAAGATATCTTACTGGTTTTACATATCACTAACCTTTTTAAAAAACATTTTCGTAGACCTTGAGGTGCTTCCGAAGTTCTTTTACATGCCAGTAAATCCATAAAAAACGAGAATGGCATATCTGAGCACGTTCAATTACCAATTAATTGAGCTGGGATTATCCCGCCAAAATAGCTCAGAAGGCAAGCACTCTACCATCTGGACCAATCAGCGTGACATGTGAACCGAGCATACAATCTGTCTATCAGAAATATGCTTCTCTAATTACCGTTATTCATGCAATAGAATTTGTTTTATTTTGGTATTTAAAGACGTATTCCTTGTTATTCGATGAATGTGATGACTCATTTTGATTCATCTTTCTTTTTCCACGTCTTGCTGGCGTCGTGGATGCAAACTGTGTAGTACAGGAGGACTTGGCCATATTTTAGGGCCAGATATCTTTCTTGATGCCAACCCTATATGTAGGAATGTATTCACTAGTGTGTGTTCTGTGGTGGTAGGTAGTGTGGTGTACAGTGCGATGATTCATCTTGAATGATGCGAAAAATTGAGCCAGATCCACAATAACAGCAAGTACTTACACAAGGCCGATTCATAATTTCAAATTTAAATATAATTTATCTTTGTACAAGCTCTTTTGTAACCTGCAAGTAAATTCATTGTTCTAATCGGACTTGAGCCGGTATTTTGGACGAGACATGCATTCCAATGATCGTATTTAAATGTCTAACAATCGAGTTGGATTCATGGAATCTGTAGCAAGGCTGTGACCGCTCATTCAGGAGATGATTGGTTCGCATTACTGCGTTGACAGCACTGATGGTATCTGTTAATTCCTATTTTTACATGAAGTGAATATTTGGGTGGTATTTTAATTAAAGCCATAGCCACTACTTTCAACATTCAAGCCCTTCCCCTTACCATAGTCCCCACCTTTAGCAATACTCAACCGAGTGTTGAATCGGAACTTACTGTCACACACAATAGGGTGTATTGATGAAGAAATAGTAACACACACAAAAAAAAAAAAAAAAAAAACACCGCGGAAGCCTTAAGAATGGATTCCTATGACTTCTGTTTTGTACGGTTCTTTTCAGGAATGCTAGTTATCGATATGAGGCTATCAATTTGCACGGAGAGAAATGGATAATTAACTGGTTATTAAGGTAGTAAGTTTATCCATGTTCACATTCCGGTATTACGGAGAGAAAAATGAAACACTTTCCGGCCAATTAGTATCAAGTATAATGTACAGTAAAGCTTCCGTTTGATATCTCCCTTGGAGTCATTAATACATTAATTTTCTAATACTATAGCAGAAGTTTAAATATTCGAGTTGAAGAGGATCCCCCTTAACAGGAAATGACAACACAGTGGGAAATCTCACTCTTCCTCAAGAATAAACTTCCTCCACAAAAAATTAGGAAGTTGAAAAAGAATGGCGACAACTCAATGGCTCTTTCATTCTTTCTTTTCTCTATCGCCCAAAGAGAAGAAGTTTAATGGAAGACTACCCCAGCGCACGAACGAACAAATCATTTGTAGGTTAGATTCTGCAGCTTTTAGTTGGCAGCTAGGGCTCCAATGAAGCAGTTTAGCAATGTCGTATGGATAAACTGAGCGTGTAAAAAGCAATGGGCAGAACTTAAGATGTATGATGACACAAAATTGTGAACATCTTCTATGTGCTCTTCTGTTCTTCCGTCCGTCCATTTCGAATTTCTGCCTACTTCAGTGTTCGTCTGCTTGTGGAAGTATAGCATCAAATTTACTGATATCAAAGTTGGTATTTCTGGAAGGAGTGTTTTAGATTATGGATTGTTAAAATATTCCGACGTAAAGGGAGATTTTATGGACATTCTAAGGGAGACTGTAGTTATTTCCACAATTATTAACTTTTCGAAAACTGTGTACGTAACAAACATTTTAGTAAAAACAAATTTTGATCATCTCAGATTATTATCAAGAAGGACTAATCTTCACAGTTTTGCCGAAGGACAAAATATTGATAGTTTTCACATTGATAAGCACAGGTAATAGTAACATTAATGGATTTGGTTTAATTCCAGAGCATTCTACACATTGAAAGAAAATGCGGGGCTACCGTATTTGAAGTCCACCTATTGAACCTAAATGTTCATTACAATGACAGTACGCAAATTATCTTATATCATCACAGTACTACTGGCTATCCGACGCCTTATTACCCACTCAAATACAAGCACAGGCTAGGGAAACATTACAAGTTTGTCAAACACTAATAAACCCGAAAGGTAGTTTCAGAAATTAGTAATCTCATTAACTTAACGTCCTTTCAATCGCCATACCCTCTACCAGAAAAGCATAGAATCTTCTTAGCTTGTCGTAAGGCAATGACGGAAATTGTATTTTGAACATATTATTATTATTATTATTATTATTATTATTATTATTATTATTATTATTACTAGCTGTCACCCACGGCTTCGTTCGTGAGGATTTCGTAATTTGATAAAAAATACTTGTTCCTCGGTACTGCACCAAGACATTATCTGTAAATCCCTGGAGTATAAAAACTCAAAAATTGCATTTCATTTACCCCAGAACCTCTTTGTAAACCACGTTCGTGGCATTGCCTTTTGGGGCTAAGATGAACAGGCTAGTGGCAGACCTAAATCTGGACCTGGACCACGGGACATGGAACTCTATGTGTGAGAAACAGTCCTCTTTTACGTCGAAAAAAAAAATCTTTATTTCTAAAGGAGATTCCAAATACCAAATTTCACGTCTGTAACAACTTAGTTTTTGAGATATAAGTATCCTCACAATGAGAATTCAACTCCTCCTTCACTATTTTCGATCTCCAGCTTAAGTTGATTTTCCGAAAACAGAAAGTACGTGTTCCTTCATTTTTAAAGGAGACTATAAATACCAATTCTCACGTCTGTAACATGTTACGTTTATGAGATATAATGTAGATATTCTCATTATAAAAACTGCCCCACTCCTTGGCTGGGTGGTTCACAGAGTTCCGCCTTCGATTCCGGGCTAGGTAGGGGTTTTTAATCGCGTGTGATTAATTCTTCTGTCTTGGAGACAGGTTGTTTGTGTTTGTCTCAACATTCTCCTCTTCATGTTCACTCAACACACCACATTACAACTGCAATAGGAACACGCGATAGTAATTATATCCCTACACATACGGTTGCCGTCGGGAAGGGTATCCAGCCGTAAAACAGGGTCAAATACACATGTGCTACACAGTTCGCACTCGCAACCCCACCGGTGTGGGTAAAGCAATAGAAGGAAAAGAAGATACTCATTTTAAAAATTCACCCGCTTTTTTATTATTTTCACCCACTTAAGTGGATTTTCCAAAAAAAAGTATGTACATTTTTAAAGGAGATTCCACGTACCAATTTTAACGTCTGTAAAATCTTCATTTTCTTAAATATATGCATCCTCATTTAAATGATTCGTATCCTTCCTCACTTCTCTCCATCCCTACCCCCCATTATGTGGATTTTCTGAAAACGAACATTTGTGTTCTTTTATTTTTAAAGGGGATTCCAAATACCAATTTTCATGTCTGTAACCTGTTAGGTTTTTGTGATATATTTTAGGTAATTTCGCTGCTGTAGAATCCTGGAGCTGACGTTGCCATGGTTACGGCAGTTCATTACTTTATCCTTGTCCTAGAAGAGGGGTAGTGTGGTGCCAATATCTCCGTAACGGTTGGTTTTAGGGCCTAAAAACAGGGTTTTCGGGCCCACAGGGCTTACCAAGTTTTGTTTTTTGCGTCAAGATGATTAAATTGAGCTTTGTCTCGTCCTTTTACGACAAATTCGATATTTTGCCTATATTAGCCTATTATTTTTATATCTCCGCCCCCGAGTCCCCCACCACGAATTGTTTTGAAAATAAAATACAGCCCATGTTACTCACTGGCAATGTAGCTTTCTATAGGTGAAGTAATTTTTAAAAACGGTTCAGTAGTTTTTCAGTCTATCCGTTACAAACAAATATACAAATTTTTCCTCTTTATAATAATACGTATAGATTATTATTATTATTATTATTATTATTATTATTATTATTATTATTATTATTGCTGTTTTTGTTGCTGTTGTTGTTGCTATTATTTGAAATGATATTTTCATATTTTGATTCTGGGATAGTTTGAACAACTTTGAGACCATACTTCCTCATTCATTTTTATTCAGGTATTTATTAAGGATTAATAAAACGCGCTTAAGTCACACACGCCTGTGAAATATTTGAGAAGTTAGTAAATATCTAAGAATGAATCAAATGTTTTGAATACTAAGATAAACATTCGAGTAATAATACCGACTTACTTCATACAGAATGGCAAGAGTAGAGGACTGTACAGTGATCTTGATAACAAGATGGAAATATTAGGAGAGTTATCTAACCGGCAAATATATGGACACAACCAACTCATACTGCTCACGCGACTGAAAACGGAGCTACACTATGCATAAATTATCGCGTATTGCTGGCAACAGCTGGACAAATGCAGGGGCTGGCTGCTATAATTTATGAGCCCAGTGGAGGTATCTGACAAATGAGCCGATATCAAAGAGCTGCCATCGCACACCCTAGTTATTATTCCCTTTCTGCTCACGCATTTATGTCTAGAGAGTAACATAGTAAATCATATTACAGACAGTCCTATGCTTCAAACTTCAAGCCATTCACAAGTGTCAATGCACTTCAAAATTTTGGATATTCAAGGAATACAGCTTCTCGTTTTGGTATACTGCCACAGAATGACTAAATTATGGTTTAGTATGTATCGAGGAACCATTCTGAGATTTCATCCCGTATCCAAAACCTTAACTGTTATGACTCGTGGCCAAAATAAGGTTTACAATTTTATCAGTAGCCTAAGGCTAAGCCATGAGTAAAAATCATGAGTACCTACTTCCTCCTAACGTTGTTCCTCAGGAGGAGGTTCCTTTTTCGGACCACAGAACGCCATTTTTGTCTATCAAACACGTCTGCCGACTGTCTTCTTGTTCTACCGCCTTTCCCATACTTGTGGAGTCGCGGGTGCGAACTGCGTCGCAAATGTGGCTTTGGCCTTGTTTTACGGCAGAATGCCCTTCCTGACGCCAACCCTATATGGAAGGATGTAATCAATATTGCGTGTTTCTGTGGCGGTTAGTAGTGTAGTGTGCTGTCTGAATATGAAGAGGAAAGTGTTGGGACAAACACAAAGACCCAGTCCCCGATCCAGGAGTATTATTCAAACGTGTTTAAAATCCCCGATGCGGCCAGGAATCGAACCCGGGACCCTCTGAACTGAAGGACTCAACGCTAACCATTCAGCCAAGCAGTCGGACAAACACGTCTGCTGACTGTAAGTTAACATATTTTTGGTCCTACTTAATCACAATTTACATTCTTCGTTTGTTGATCCATACAACACGACCAATAAATCATAGTGCGATAGCTAGGATTGGCATGACCCGGTCGTAGAGCACACCATTCAAGTCACCGCATTAAAGTCGTCTAATCCTTCGTTATTTTACTATTTATTGTGCACTGGATATATAAAGCATTTACTTCACACAAAGTTATGACTTGTGAACGTTACATATTCGGAAGACGCAATGCTCTACACACCTCGGAAATTAGGAGGCTTGGAAATCTTCAGAGCTCAATGGGAGTCATTTATTCAGCATATAAATACTTCTTAAATCCAGTTCAATCCCAGTGACAGAAATTTAAGAAGTTTTGATGTGGAAGGTCGATTCACTGCTACAGGATACTTGAAATAAGAATTCATTGCCACTTCGATAAATCGTCAGAATCTCTGAAAAACGTATCGATACTCAAATTTATCATGAGATAATTTAATCACAGTGTGAGTACTTTATGATGTTGTGATGAGCCGTTAACTCGTAAAGGACGTACGGTATTGTAGAGTACCAGGAATTTCATTCTTGTACCGATGATGGTGCAATAGGAGTAAATGTGGCAATATTTCATACCGAAATAAAACCAAGTCTTCTAAAAGTCATTCATTCTAGTTCAAGTGTTGGTTTTTTGGAGCATTTCATCAACAATGTCCGGCCCCATGGATGAATTGTTAGCGCGCTAGCCTTTGTCCCATGTTCGATACCCGGCCGGATCCGGAATTTTAACCTTCTTTGGTTAATTACAATGGCACGGGGGCTGGATTTGTGTGCCGTCATCAGCATTAGGTTTCATCATAGGTAGGGCCCCATCCTCGCAGACGCGCAGGTCGCCTATGCGGCGTCAACTCGAAGACCTGCCCCAGGCCTCTTCGGAGGCCACACGACATTATTACTGTATATTAGCAATAATGTTTTGAAAGGATGACGCCTTTATGTAAAGGGACAATAGCAGCTCGTCTAAGGTAAGTGCCATTTGAGTGAACAAATGAATTTATAGTATCTTTTCAACTCATATAATGTTTTCTTGAGCATTAATGGAAAGGCAATAATAACTATGAGTATCATTTCTTCCCATTAGTTGGGCGAGTTATGAAGAAAGTAAGTTGGTACAATATAGTTACGCACGTCCTCTACACTAGCTCGTCATGTTATTCTATCATTCCTGTAATGTGATATTATACCCTCTGTATCGAAACACTCCGCCTCAAGCTCCTAATGTTGCGGAACAAGTGAATGTTCCGGTCTGCCCAACCCTACAGTATATTACACTCAAAGCATTGAAATGGATAGATCTGTTAACATAATACTATAGTCCTAACACCTGGCACCAGAGCCGCTACAGTCACAGGTTTATTAGGAATTTTCTCTTGCGACAACTACCGATGAATTGATCTTTGTTCCTTTCTTTCATACATTGTGGGAAGGAGCCTGTTAGGCTCAGATCAAATTTACTGGTTTATGGTCTCAAGGCTCTTTATATATCACTATTTTCCCGTACCAATGTCAAGGGTAACCTAACCGCCAGCAAAGACATCATTATTTATAAATTATCAGCAAAATTATCTGCACTGCCGTACAGTTTGTATTCGCTAAGACACAAACTTCGCGGATATCGACATCCATGCATGGCTCTATCCATAAATGAGTATCAAATGATTGCCTACAGGTAGCTGATTTTACTCTATGATACAACATGGAATATAAAATAGCAAGGCATATGCATGACACACACTAGCGATTTATTCTCTAGAAAATTAACCTACCGACCTCGATAGCTGCAGTCGCTTAAGTGCGGCAAGTATCCAGTAATCGGGAGATAGTGGGTTCGAGCCCCACTGTCGGCAGCCCTGAAGATGGTTTCCCGTGGTTTCGCATTTTCACACCACGCTGTACCTTAATTAAGGCCACGGCCGCTTCCTTCCCATTCCTAGGCCTTTCCTATCCCATCATCGCCATAAGACCTATCTGTGTCGGTGCGACGTAAAAGCAAAATAGCGAAAATTAACCTCATTTCCATAAATATGAAACTTTGCTTTGAGGTGCGGATTACTTGCTTCAATCATATGAATCATTTCATAATTCTTAAATGATGACTTTAACACGTATTTTCTTGACTCTGTTTATTCTTGTCTGAAGAGACTTCGTTTAGTTGTAGACTGGGAAGTCTGCTCTGAATCGTTCATATCAACTTCTTCATTGGGGGATATCGTAACTATATGCGTAGTAGTAGGAACCGTGCTAGTTTTTGTGGAACGTAATATTGTTTACCCTACGGCACTGGAATAATTGCTCATATTTCACATTTAGAAAAATGTACACATTGAACGAATCGATAAAAATAATTTGCAGTATGTTCAAACAGTTACTAAATTGCAGAAAAGCAAATGTAGTACAATTACAATTTGTGAGGTATTTTCAAATGTTTGTTGGTGTAATATTGCATTATATTACCCCAACAGTTCAGGTGTATTTTTTTCATTGCCTCTAAACCTTACAAAAACATCCGCTGGGACATTAATGAAGTACCTGATACGTTACGGATGGAACCGCGGGTAATTACTATATCCGTGGATAGTGGATTGAAACCCCACTGTCGGCAGCCCTGAAGATGGTTTTCCTTAGTTTCCCATTTTCACACCTTAATAAGGCCACGGCCACTTCCTTTACGTTCCTATCCCATCGTCGCCATAATACTTATATGTGTCCGTGCGACATAGATAGATAGATAGATAGATAGATAGATAGATAGATAGATAGATAGATAGATAGATAGATATTGTTTATTTTAACTGGCAAAGTTAGGGACACGTTTCCCTGTCTTACACACAACCAGTGAAATACATAAATAACATGAAATAAAAGCATTCAAATATTGACTAAACGAAAAAATAGAGGCTGAAATAAATTATTATACTACTATGCTATCCTACTGTACATAAAATTTATATTATAGTACACAACATAAATAACACTTTACTTCCTCAGTACACTAATATAACATCTACGAAGAGATCAAAATACAATGAATTGCAATAATAATATAAACATACTATTATTTACAATTAATTTGTCCAATTCCAAAACGTTCTCACACTGACAAAAGTTACTATTGTGGGTGAGAAACATTAAAAAATGGGATCGGGATAAGGATAACTATGTAGAGAACCACAGCTGAGTACTCTCTAACACTATTGATTAATTATATGATAAGGAGAAGAAGAAAAGCAGAAGGAGAAGAAAGACCAGAAGGAGAAGAAGAACAAGAAAACTGTAGCACTACGAGATCGTTTCATGGAGATATTTTGAGTACCTACTTTTAAATATTCCATGGTTTTATATCCCTCTGAACTCCAGCGGAAGAAAGTTCCATTCACGGCTCGCCACAACCGTGAAGGAATTATTGTAGGTTGAGTATTCATGTTTAGGAATAGCGAGCAATGTCCAGTTCAGCGGTCTGCTGTTTATATTATGGTGTTCAGAAAGGCTATGAAATCGTTCATACAGGTAAATTGGGGATTGTTACGTAAGGATTTGGTGCAATGAAGTCAGAGTATGCAGCGCGCGTCTGTCTTTGAGGCGTAGCCATCCGAGGTCGACGTAAGACTGGGTAACATGATCTGAAAATTTCAGATTACATATAAATCTTACACAAGCATTCTGTGTACGTTGTATTTTATCTGGAAGTTCGGTTTTCTCGACTTTGTAAACTGCGTCAGAATAATCGAATAATGGTAGAACGAGGGTTTCGACTAGTTTCTTCTTTAAACTGAACGGGAAAGTAAATTTGAAATTATTATAAGTGTGAAAGATGGCAAAAACTCGTCTACTCAAAGACATTGTCTGAACCGTCCACGAGAGGTGCTAGTCAGTGATTACTCCCACATTTTTACGCTCTCGCAAATGGGCAAAGCTTGGTTTTGAAGTCGTACGTCAGGAATGGACATGCGGTAATTACTGGAAATAAGACTCGGGTGGGCAATTGCTAGGGTTTGGGATTTTTTCGGGTTTAGAGTAAGCCCATGCTGGGAAGATAATTTGCTTACGGCCTCTAGATCCATGTTAATTTGCTCGATTGCTGTCGAAACGTCTGTTGGTTTTGCATGGATGTACAATTGTACGTCGTCGGCATTAATGTGACGTTTACAATATGTCAGCTGTTTAGCTAGGTCGTTGATATAGACAGAAATTAGCAAAGGAGCTCGGGTTGATCCTTGTGGGACACCTGTTTTCACAAATAGCCACGAAGAAAAGGAACCTTGATTGACGATGCGTTGTTGACGTTCGTGTAAATAGGCTCTCATCCATCTCAGAGTACTGTAGGAGAAATCTAGGCGATAAAGTTTTGATAGGAGCAACTCATCACCTACAGAATCAAATGCTTTTCTGAAGTCCAATAATTCTAGAATTTTCAGCTTTTTCTCATCCATAGCCTGCCTGATATCGTCAGTCACGCATAGTAAGGCAGTACATGTACTATGATTGCGTCGGATACCTGACCGGTTAGGTCTAATATGTCGTGGTCGTTGAGATAGTTTGTGATTTGATTATGTACAATATGTTCGAGTCCCTTGCCTACAATTGGTAGTATATTAATAGGTCTGTAGTCACTGTTTAATCTAGGAGATTTTGTCTTCGGTAAAGGATGTACCTGGGCAATTTTTCAGATGATTGGAAATGCACTGTTTTGAAGGGAGAAGTTGTATATGAATGTAAATACTGCAATAATAGCGTCTATACTTTTCTTTAGAATTTTAATACATATATTGCCCACCACTGTGAATTTAGTTTTAATTCGCAAGATAGCCTCTTTCCCTCGCAGGGGTGAGACATAACTAAAATAAAATTTGTCTCTACCTACGGGTGGTGTATTGTAAGTGATCATAATACGAAGTGATCATTCAATTCATCAAGAGAAAACTCCAAATCGTCTACCTTTTCCGGATTATTTAGTCCACATTGGCGGATTGACTTCCATAATGTAGCAGGTCTTACGTCAGGTTTTGTAAGATCATGGACGTACTGTAGTCGAGCGTTACTCACTCTCTGAGTCGCCTTATTACGTAGTAGATAAAGGTTTCCTGTGTCGGGTAATGTTTATATTTCCTATGAGCTGCAACCTGCTTAGCCATTATTGCTCTAATATCATTTAATCGCGGGGAGAGTCTGTTACAGACGCGTGATGTTCATAGAGGTGCGTGTTTGTAAAAAATATGTAGTATCATATTATTGAAAGTGGTGACCATTTTGTCAATATTAGTTTTGTGAGTTATCTCATGCCACGGCATCGGAAAAGCGTCTTCCAATAATTTTTCGTTGTCAAAATGGCTATAGTCTCTGTAAGTCACGTACTTACGCTAAAGTTTGGGGCATTGCAATGCGTAAGTCATACAGATAATGGCATGGGCTGACAGCCCGGACGCAGATGTCTGGCCGTGATGTAATACTCTATTAGAGTTGTTCGTTAATATTAGGTCCAGTAGTGTATGTGAAGTTTTAATGTGGTGAGTGGGAGAAAGAGGTAGGATCGTCATACTGCGTGCTTGAAACGTATTCAGTAAATGGGTGGTTTCGGAAGATCTAGGCCTAGAATATTTGTGTTGAAGTCTCCCATCATTATAAAATGATCGTACATAGGTGAGAGTCTAGTAAGATCGGTCTCTAAGTTATTCAGACTTCGAGCTTTGGGCGGTTTGTATACAACACCTACCAAGCAATTCACAGTAGAGACCTGTATCTCTGTAACATTTACTCCGGTTTTCGCTCATGCTCTTGAGGTGACGGACAGATAATTCGAGGTTAAAAGCGCGAAGAGACATAAAGAAACTTATAAAAACAAATACAAAAAACAACTATATATTTAGTTGTAATATCCTGTGGTTAATTACTATAATTTGATATTTAAAATATAATTTTTTATTGCTCCACCTTGTGTGCGCTAATGCGCATTCGTCTAGCTGCTAATTTCCTTCTTAATCTCGTACTTCTTAGTACTATGACAGTCACAGAATAGTTTTGGTGATAGTTGCAGAACCCTCTCCACCAAGTTACTCTACATCAGAAATGGTCAGAGATGAATGTTGCTGGAACAGCAAATGGAAATTGCGCATGTGTGTGGCGATTTCAACTTACCGCAGAAATAAGCCTTCACTCAAGCATGCATGCAGCTGATTGTCACTCATTCTACTTAACCGGACGAGTTGGCCGTGCGGTTAGGGGCACGCAGCTGTAAGCTTGCATCCGGGGGATAGTGGGTACGAGCCCCACAGTAGGCAGCCCTAAAGATGGTTTTTCGTGGTTTCCCATTTTCACCCCAGGCAAATGCTGCGGCTGTATCTTAATTAAGGCCACGGCCGCTTCCTTCCCATTCCTAGGCCTATCCTATCGTCGCGACGTAAAGCCAACTCCAAAAAAATTCTACTTAAGAGACAGGAAAGTGGCCGTTCGAAAATATCATATGGATATTGGCACATCACGAACAAAGCAATGAGTCTGGTCAAATTAGAGGGCCATGGTTTGTAATTCTCATGAATGAATGGCGGTAGCAGACAGCAGTGTGATGCAAACAATGCAAGCGGTTTGTGGTAAAGTTCAACCAATTGTTTGCCTGACCTCATGGAATAGTGGTGATTGGCAGTCATATGTTCGCCATTTCAACCACAGATTGCACGAGACCGATACAATTCTTCACCAGTTAATTGCAAATAACTGTCTGGATGTCACGTCACCAAATACCAAATGATATCCACATTTTACTTTTTCTAATTTAAAATAGCATGACATTTGTAAACCGGTTTGTAGTTTACGTCTAATGGAAATCTTTGTGTGGTAATATAATAGTTAATTTTATTTGTATTTATTTAACTACGCATTAACGTCTGAGGATATTTGGCGATGTAGGAATGTATTATATATGTATTTATTTATTTACAAGTGGAGTCTCTCTCTTAGATTCAACCACATTCTTTGTTAGTGTGTGACGGTGTCCGCCATTTAATTGTACAACCTTGGAAGGAGCAAGTTAACTTGGTCCCGGATCCTGGCCAGAGAGAAAGCTTTACCTTCTAGTTGGCCCGCCCCTCCATTTCGGGGAGGAGAATGAAGACCTTTCCTAGGTTATAGGTTGCGAGTAATGTCACCGAGTTAGTGGCACTGCCCATTCGCTGCGCAACCAACTAATCAGGACAGAGGGAGAAGTGCAAGACCGGGCCCTCTGACATCTACCTGGACGCGTCTAGCAACTGCTGGAAACCTCAAGACGATTGGGGGTTGAGGGGTTGAGGAGCGGGAATGTTCTGGGCGTATCCAACTTGTGGAATGTTCTGGGGCCATTGGCCTCCCTATTTAAGGCGGGCCAGTCGAGTCTGCAGTTGAGTTCAGTCAGAGAGTTGAGGAGTGCTGCTGTGGAGCACTGGGTCAGTCAGTGGACAGTGACAGTTCAGTTCGAGTTGAGGTTCAGTCTGAGTTGACGAGTCAGTCTGTGTGCGTAGCCAGAGTAGTTCAGTGTTGCTCAGCAGCTCAACACAAGGAGTGAATTGAGTGTTCGTTCCGTTTTGTCTGTCATCGAGTAGTCGTCTTTCGTGTCCAGCTGCTGTGAATGAACGCATGTGTGTCTCTGCAGCAGAGTCAGAGAAATCGGTAAGGGACAGTGAAGGAAGTATGTTCTGAGTGTACGGCCAGGATTGTGAAGCTGTCTTGTTCGTGGGTTGTGATATCATACAGCGAGAATATCTACGGAAACTTAGACAAAAAATGGCAGTTGTGGAAGAAAGAATAGTGTGATTATTTTACTTTGGAAGCGATAGAGTGAGCAACTAATATGACTGAGCAATGAGAGCGCGAACTGATGTAACTGTGTGTATTGCGTAGTGGTCCTGGCATGTTTGTGTAGTGTGTAAGAAATTAGTAATCCATATCTATAAAGTTTAAAGTAAGTTTTGTTTGTTTGTTAGTTTGTTCGTTATACACGCCTCCATTTATCAGTACCAACATTTGCTTCAAGGCTCGTGAGGCACTCGGACGGGTCGTAGAGGTAGTTATAACGTCAAAGATTTCAAAAATCTGGTCGTAAGTGATATACAGGTAGAAGCTTTTTGTATTGACGCCATTTTTGATACCAAAAATTTTAACGGATAGACTTCACAAAGGAATAGCATTGAACTTAAGCCAGCAAGAAATATCTAGCGACTAATTATCTGGAAAATTACCCTCACTTCCGTGAATGAGTAGCCTATGTAATGAATACTTTCAGGTACGGATTACTTGCTTCAGTCGTATGTACCGTAGTTTTGCATTCCTGTTCGTTTCTTGATTCTTAAACGATGACTTTATTACGTATTTTGACTCTGTTTATTGTAGATTATACAGACTTCGTTTTAGTAGTTGATTAGAAAGCCTGCTCTGAATCTTTCACCTCAAATTCACCATTAGGGGAAATCATAACTATATGCTCAGTTGTAGAAACTGTTGCTGGTTTATGATCAGTACCTCAGTACATCAGTGTGTGTGAAAAGTAATGGCAATGGATTGATGATTTCGAGGTCAGAAATGATGTACAGATTTAACGAATGCATTAAAAATAATAAGCAATAAGTCAAAAAGTTACTAAAGTGACGGAAAATAAATTTAGTAGCCTACAATTTTTTTTTTGTTTTTTGCTATTGGCTTTACGTCGCACCGACACAGATATGTCTCATGGCGACGATGGGACAGGAAAGAGCTAGGACTGGGAAGGAAGCGACCGTGGCCTTATATACGTACAGCCTGGTGTGAAAATGGGAAACCGCGGAAAACCATCTTCAGAACTGCCGACAGTGGGGTTCGAACCTACTATCTCCCGAATACTTGATACTGCCCGCCCTTAAGCGACTGCAGCTATCGAGCTTGGTGGTACAATTTCTATTCATGATGCATTTTTCAGATGTTTGTTGATATATCAGTTCATGCGTATCATTTCATTACTTCGAGACTTTGCAATACATCCGCAGGGACGTTAATGAACAGCACGATACATTGCAGGTGGAGCCCACGGGTATGTACTAGTAATTGGGCCTCCGTGGCTCAGGCGGCAGCACGCCGGCCTCTCACCACTGGGTTCCGTGGTTCAAATCCCGGTCACTCCATGTGAGATTTGTGCTGGACAAAGCGGAGGCGGGACAGGTTTTCCCTGTCATCTTCCATTCCAGCAATACTCTCCAATCTCATTCCATTTCATTAATCATTCATTAATCTTTGCCCCAGAGGAGTGCGACAGGCCCCGGCAGCCGGCACAATTCCCATCCTCGCCGCTAGATGGGGGCTTCATTCATTCCATTCCTCACCTGGTCGAATGACTGGAAACAGGCTGTGGATTTTCATTTTCAGTCTTAGAATGTTAACGCTACCAGTGCTGTGTGTTTATTTACCACCTTCGTCACGTAATAATCCGCCAAATTAATACGATGACTATAACATTGATGATGACAGGAGCTATTAACATACAATCTGCAGTGAAAAAGAGAGAATATGATAACATATTGACTAAATTCTGTATGTAACTAGAAGACAGTGGGTAAAGATGATAGTTCTAATAATAATTAATAAATAAACAAGTATGTTATAATATCCATGATTGGTTCTAGAGTTAGGTAGGAAACTAATGTTCTAGGTGACTTTCAAGGGGAGGTCACGATGTCCGCATCACCGATTTTTTTTCAAACTTTGTAGGTTGGTAGCCTAGTACTACATCACAAAAACACACTGGCAAAATAGTAGCGCACAAATCACAAAGAATTCTAAAAAAAGCGAATTTGAAAATGTCGAAAAAATTTACGAGAGGTTTAGCATGCCAGGTACCATCAAGCGAGAGTCTGTGGCAAGTTGGTTGAGTGGTTAAGGTTCTCTATTTCAGTTATGAAGATGGTGAAAACGAGCCTCCCTGTTACCAGATTTCAAGCCCCCCCCCCACTTCTCCCATTTTCATCTACTACAAATTTATTTTCTTCTATTTTTCTTCTTCCTCATCTGTTTACCCTCCAGGGTCGGTTTTACCCTCGGACTCAGAGAGGAATCCCACCTGTACAGCCTCAAGGGCAGTGTCCTGGAGTGTGAGACGTAGGATTGGGGATACAACTCGGGAGGAGGACCTGTACCTCGCCAAGGCGGCCTGACCTACTATGCTGAACAGTGACCTTGTGGGGAAGGGGAACATTGGAAGGGATAGACAGAAAAGAGGAAAGGAAGTGGCTGTGGCCGTAAGTTAGTTACCATCCCGGCATTTGCCTGGAGTAGAAGTGGGAAATCACGGAAAACCACTTTGAGGATGGCTGAGGAGGGAATTGAACCCCCCCCCTCTGCTCAGTTGACCTCACGAGGCTGAGTGGACCCCGTTCCAGCCCTCGTACCACTTTTCAAATTTCGTGGCAGAGCCGGGAATCGAATCCTGGCCTCCGGGGGTGGTAGGTAATCACACTAACCACTGCACCAGAGAGGCGGACTTATTTTCTTCTATTACTGTCAAAATAGATTTAAAATTTTTCTTTCCCATTAATTCGGCCCCATCTGTAATCTCTACAGAGTCGCCGGGAGCCAGCAAGCGACTTGTACGAAAAAGGTGCTGGACCTTTTCAACTGTTTATTTGTAATTTGCTCTCCCAGGAATTCGTCTCCACTTTGCGAAACTTCACATTCAAGAACACTTTCGTTCGAACATAATTCAACATGCGAGATCTCCATGCCAATCGAACTTATCATGAGCACGTCTGCTTACATCACACACAACAGTTAACCGACACAGCGCGGTCAGACAGTGACTGACTGCTGCTCTCATTCGCAACAAGAGGAAAAAGGGGATGAAGAAATGTGAGAAAAAATCATGTTGAGACGAGCGTCACTTGAACTCGCCACCCTCACAACTGAAGTGGAGAACCGTAATCACTCGACCACCACGCCACAGTCTCCCGCTTGATGGTACCTGGCATGCTAAACCTCACGTAACTTTTCTCGACATTCTCAAAATCACTTTTTTCAGGAATTTTTGAGAGTTGCGCGCTACTACTTTGCCAGTGTGTTCTTGCAATTTAGTACTACCAACCTGCAAAGTTTGAACAAAGACGGTGTTGCCGACATCGTGACCTTCCCTTGTTAGTATATCGTAATACAAGTATGAATTCATGGACCTATTTAAGTACTACGTTATTCATTCTAACATTTACCCATGCATCCATGCAGCCTGGCTATGCACTTAGGAAAATACAATCAGCTTTAATTCGCACCGTCACATGTAGGTCTTATGGCGACGAAGGGATACAAAAGGGCTAGGAGTGGGAAGGAAGCGACCGTGGCCTTTATTAAGGTATAGCCTGGTGTGAAAATGGGAAACCTCGACAAACCATATTCAGGGATGCCGACAGTCGGGATCGAATCTACTATCTTCCGAATACAGGTTCACAGCTGCGCGAGCCTAATCGCACGGTCAACTCGCTCGGTTCAGTCAAGGCCGAAAACTAGAATAAAATACTCTCATGTTCATAAAAAAACAGAACAACTTGAAAGACTAGATATAAGAAGTTCATATTCACAGGACATGTTCATTAGTATGTTCTACAGAAACGATTAGCATTTCAGTGACCTAGGTTCAGCATGTGTGCTATTGCCTAGTAGACACTAGGTTCCCCATGGGCACTGATAATTTGTTCCATGAGTGATGGCATCGATGCGTATAAGGCGGGAATGGCGTCCTGGGGTATAGCCATCCATACTGCATTCACCTGTTTACACAGTTCATCTTTGGTGGTTGGCATAGGGTCACAGCACCGCAGCCGTCGTTTCACCACATCCCACACTTTTTCGATTGGCGACAAGTCCGGTGATCGGGCGGGTCAGGGCAACAGTCTCACATCCTCTGACAACAAGAAGTCACGTGTTCGAGCAACAACATGTGGTCGCGCCTTGTCCTGCTGAAATATGGCGACTGGGGTGTCGTGCATGAAGGGTATGGCTACGGGTCGCAGGATGTCATTCACGTAGGTCAAACTGGTCACAGTGTCCTGGACACGCATCAACTGTGATTTTTTGGTTGTACGCAATAGCACCCCACACCATAAGGCCCTGAGTTCTCGCAGTATGACTTGTGCGAATTCAGTCAATGTGATGCCTCTCCCCCTGTCTGCGGCGAACCAAAATGCGGCCATCATTTTCAAACAAACAGAACCTGGATTCGTCCGAAAACATTATCTGCTGCCATTCCTGTCCCCAGTGACGTCGTTCCATACAGTATTGCAGTCTAGCATGTTTATGCACATTAGTCAAAGGTAGGCGGAGAAGTGGATGACGCGCTGCTAACCCAGACCGTAATAAACTGCGACGAACTGTCACTCCTGACAGTGTACGATGTGTTACACTGTTCCACTGTTGCGCCAGAGCCGAAGAGGACGCAGATCTGTCCTGCAATGGCATTCGGATGTGGTGTCGATATTCTCGTGGGGTGGTCAGGGTGGTGCGACCAGACCCATCTTGTCCTGCTCTACGGCCTTCTGTAAACCATTCCTCTTTCAAACTCACTCATTTGACGGTACGGTTCTCGCAAACAACTGCGAGGCAGCCTGAACGCCTGATCAAGTCACACTGATCCATTACCTCCGGTTTAGAGCGACAACGAGAGCCGCAGGTACATTTTACCAGTCGGTGGTGGTGGGCCGAAATTTCGATATGGACCTTGAACCTGAGGGTCGACATGGTTCAAATGCTAAGCATTTCTTCAGAACATACTAGTGCACATATCCTGTCAATATGAACTTCCTATCTCTAGTCTTTCGAGGTGTTCTGGTTTTTAGGAACATGAGTGTAGCATGATATGATGCAGATGCCTGGAATTCACGTAAGACGATAATTTAGCATAATATAAATAAAGGTCACAACTGATATATATGATATTGGTGATGTCGTCGGCTCCCACAGCCGGAGACTTTATCGAGAGTACCACCTTTGATCCAGTGGCTGTTGCCTAAGCGAACACGCGATAGTATTTTCTACAGATTGTTTTTTTTTTTAGGACTTCCTTAGCAGGGTATTTGTTTAGCTCATCGAGAGGGATTTCCGGACCGTCGCAACGCTCATGGGGTTTACCAATACTTAATGATCTGAGTTGTTTCCAAGTAATTCCACTATTTATGTTGTTACCTAATTACGTAAGTGTCAGAAATATCGACACTTCTTGTTTTGAGTAAGTTGTTCGATTCTGTTTCTGGGATTTGGTACTGTTTACAAACATCTGTTGATGAGGTTTTCTGATAGACCTAAGTTGATACAGAGCGTCACGATGCGCGACTTCAAATTTTATTTCAATTGTCAAATTTTATTTCAATTGTTCTGGCTGAGGGGCTGGTCCTCACCGTCGGCTGTCCTGAGAATGGTTTTCCGTCGTTTTCCACTCTCCTGCACTAAGGCGAATGCCCGGGCAGTTTCTAGAATAGGCCACGGCCTTCAACCAACTCACCTTCACCGCATATATCCTTCTCTGATGCAACTCTTCTGGCCTGAGAGACGGCGTCATCATCTAGGAGGCCTGCCTCCTCCCTTCAGGTGAGGAATGAAAACATTTAGTAATAGTAGTAGTAGTAGTAGTAGTAAACGAATTGATAGAAAAAAGGACCCTGAGTGTTTATTCTGATCCAGGGTGTTTATTCAAACAGTTTTCAAGGATAGTGAGCAGCCCGCACATGCGCCATTTTGTAGTGAAATCGAAGCTCGGAGCGTGCTGTAAATATAACTAGGGCACGCGAGGCGATATCACTAACCGTGAGGTGTCATTAATTTTATCTACGCGATGTCTATCGATAACTACAATAATATTTGCGAGAAATCTTGACTAGTTAAGTGAAAATTTGTTCAATATCTGAGAATCAAATAATTTAAAGAAGGTTCAAGCCTACCGCAAATGAAATCAAGTGAAAAGGGAATAGAACAGTCCCAAAATGTGCAAGACTAGGCGTAAAAGAAAGTCGAGTGCAACACGTCCAAGCGAGTAGGTCTTATGGCGACGATGGGGTAGGAAAGGCCTAGGAGTTGGAAGGAAGCGGCCGTGGCCTTAATTAAGGTACAGCCCCAGCATTTGCCTGGTGTGAAAATGGGAAACCACGGAAAACCATCTTGAGCGAGTAGGTTTTAACTTACAGCTTCCATTTAGCCTGCGCAGGTAGATATGTCCGAAAACACCCTGAAATGTAATCGAATCGCTGGAGGTTAGAAGTAGCTTTGCTTCAGAACATTCGCATTCCGAAAATTCACCTATTTATGGCATCCACGGAATGTATTCTGCGCCCAAAATACATGGGGTCGAGGCTTCTCCACAGACCCAACATATCAACAACAACAACAACAACCACCACCCTTGAATTCGTCTCGTTCGTAAGTGATACAAGAATGTCGGAATCAACTGCGATACAAGGGTCCTTACCATGGTAGTGACTCAGCCTAATACAATCAGAGTCGGTAGATTTACCGGAACATTAGGAAATATTTTTTCTGCGTGAAGTCCTGGCACTTCGGTGCTTTATAAGATCGATAGTTGTCAAAGAGTGGTTGCACAGTTTTTCTTACTGCAGCTCCCTCTGTGGAACAGTGGTGCAGTGTTGGTCTCTTGATTCGAAATTCGCGGCTTCAAACCCGGCAGAGCTAGGTGAAGTTTTGATTGGCGGAAGAAATATGTTATTGGCTTTACGTCTCACTAACTAATTTTACAGTTTTGGAGACGCTGAGGTGCCGGAATTTAGTCCCACAGTAGTTCCTTAACGTGCCAGTGAAACTACCGACACGAGGCTGACGTATTCGAGCACCTTCAATTCCTACCGGACTGAGCCATCGTCTTAACCTCCTGAGCCACTCAGCCCGGCTAGCGGAAGAAAACGCTATTCGACACTTCATGTCCTACGATGTCTACATGTAAAGTATATCTGGTGATATATTTAGTTCTCACCCGACAAATTTAATTACAGACTCAGACATATGCAACCCAAAGTCGAGTAATACGGGACGTCGAAATTGATGAGTAGTAGCCCAGATGGCATCAATTTAAAGTGCCTGGTCCAGCATTTAACTTTTCTACATTTATTTGTAATAACCATTTATTTAACCTGAGTTAATGCTCAGCATATAATAATGAAGATGTGTTGAAAGGATAGCCTATATTATTATTATTATTATTAATATTATTATTATTATCATGGCTGCTGAAAGTCATGATCTCAAACATTTATGGATCTATAATTGAATGATTAGGCAGCCAGCGAGGTCGCGTGTCTGCCTCCTAACCGTCCGACTGGAGATCGATTTCTCGCTAGCCGGGGTGTTAATTCTGCCATGAGTGCTAGAATGGAATTTGCTAAACCTCGTGTGACCAACTGAGGAGCTACCTGATACAAGAAAGTCAAGCAATACAGCTGGAGATAACATGAGGCTCATCATCTTCAGATCATCTGGCTGAGCATCATGGGTTTGCTTGTTTGTTTGATTGTTTGTTTGTTTGAGCAAACTGTCAAATCTGTCTGCATTGGTATATTACCTCCTAAGTCTCGGAATCTTCAATATACAATCCAAGTTTTGTCCGGAAGGAGGAAGAGAAACCCAAGGGAAGATGCCTACTTGAGATTACCAGGTTCGAATTTCCAAGGTAACATTTCCAAACAGTGCAAGCTTTTAATTAACTCTGGTGACGTCTCGGGGAATTTAACTATGCAGTACGACGCAGTGTGTTGTCTCCTAATATCCAAATACTATATCTATCTACTCTTCTCGTAGGAATTACACTTGAGACAAACATATTACGGGATATTTTTCGTCTGACCAGATTATTGCTCCGAACCAAACCATTATGTATCCCGTGGTCACAGCTCTCCGCAGACCATCAAAGATACCGTACATTACATATTCCCACAAGCCATTAACTGAATTAATGTTATTTGAGGTTAGCATCATCGTAATTGCGTCATATATGATTTCTATTAAAATATGTACATGAAATATACATATAATTACGCTTGTGGGGTTTGATGACCGCACTGTTAATTGATAATGAGGGATTAAATCAGGTTAAAGTGCTAAATATATATATGAATGGGTTTCAGAGTTGGGCAAATTGCCCGCTGATATTAGTTCATTGGAAAATGGAAGCTATCTGCGTTTAACTGAAATGACTTTCTTTCAGTTTGCAATTCTAGTTCGTTAGTTAATCTAAAGCCTCAATATGAACAAGTTGTATTTCAGTGAAAGGGAGGGGAATATTTCTTGTTCCACGTAAATACCAGGTACCCTTTTCCAACTTCCTGAAAATTGCTGAAGTGCTGCTCTGCGAGCGCGTGCCCCACTGATGCGAAGAGGTGATTGTCAGATGGCGCCAGGTCGGGGCAGTACGGCGGGTGTGGAAGGATGTCCCATCCAAGCGATTTCAAGGTACCTTTCACTGGTTTTGCTGTGTGAGACGGCGCATTGTCGTGTAACAAAATCACTTTGCCATGTCTTCTGGCCCATTCTGGTCGTCTTTAGAAAAATGCGTGATTTAAATTAATCATGTGTTGGCGATAGCGTTGTGCATTAACGGTTTCGCCGCGCTTCAAGAGTTCGTAATACACAATACCGCTCTGGTCCCACCAGACACAAAGCAAGGTCTCATTGCCGAAGCGATTTGGTCTTGAAGGACCGGCTTCACCAGGTGACAGCCCTGATTTTTTCCGCCTCGGGTTTTCAAAATAAATAAATTTTTCGTCACCCATCACAAATCGGTACAGAAATGATTTTCTTTCGTGGCGTTGAAGCAGCATTTCACAAGTGACTTTGCGATTTTCCACTTGCCGTTCATTCAAATCGTGTGGGATCCATTTACCAAGTTTATTGATCTTTCCGCTACTCGTAAACGTCTGCTGATTGTTTCTTGCGACACATTTAATGCTTTTGCCCATTGCTGTTGAGTTTGAGTCCAGGGCGCACACTGCCTTTAACAATGAAATCACCACGTTTCAATTGTCGAAACCATGCCTCACATGTTCTAATCAATGGAGCGTGTTCACCACACGTTTCTACCAGCAAACGATGGCTTCCCTCAACCTTTATCTCTTGATTAAATAAGAAAAGCAATACGTGCCGCAAATGTTCTTTTCCAGGCACAAACGTCGCCATGATCACTGTACGATACAACACAGCGCTAGTGATTGGCGGACTAAACTTGTTCGTGCTAGTAGGTTAATGTCAGACGAACAAACTGACGTATTTGTAAAATTCATGCGCTGCGTACTGTTCGCTGGCGTCATCTCTTAGTGAAACTGGAAAAGACTTACGCATGCACCTGGTATTTCAAAGGATATATACGAGTATAAGATACTGTACACTTACTGGTACAAATTGTAAGTGTCCAATTTCAATATCGATCTTAGGGGAGACTTCCACTATCATAGAGATTTCTTGCACACGCATTTATATTCTTTTAGTACAAGTTTAATGATAAAATTCGACACAACTTATCCCAGACGCTGTTTATAATTTTCCTAACAGACACAAGTTCATTGAAAACCTGCGTATTGGAGAAATGCGTATTAAAAGAGAAGACGTCTAATGTTTATGAAAGACCATAGAACAGGATGAAAAATTTTCCTTGCTAAAGTGGTTCCATTGTCAGATCACTTCCAACCGGTTTCTAAATTGTTGTCTTTAGCAACTGAGCCCCAGAACAGCAACTGATCTTTCCACGGAAGTCAGTTTCTTGATCCGGATAATTCATTTACCACCATAATACGTTGAAGAATTTTCTATATTTGAATATTGGTGACCACACTGATAGGTGATAATAAGGATTTAAATCAGGTTAAATTGCTAATATGTATGTATTAAGTTTCAGAGTCGGACATAGTGCACGCTGAGGTCCTTTCGTTGAGAAATGTTTATTAAATCTTAGTGAAACATAAATTACCTTACGGTTCCGTACTCCATGGAGATGATCCTGACTCGACTATAAGCAGAGAGCTTCAGACAGCTGGCCAAGATCTACGCCGAGAGAAATAACGAGACGTATGGTGACGTTGAAACGATAATTTCCCATGATGTGCAAGTTACGGATTATTTAAGTCTGATTTAGTGGGACTGCTATGAATTTCAACTATAATTTTGTTCCATCGGAATTGTGTTGGGTATCTTAAGGAGGCACTTGTCCTTGACCAGGCAGTTGTTCACAGTGTCACTGACTTATTTCTGAACAATTATCGTGCTTGGCTTCGGGATAATGATTGATAGTGTCATTGTAGAATTTCAAAATATTTCATCTATGGAATCTGAGATAGCAAGATAGGCTGCAACACATTTTGTCCGTATGCCTTTGGAACTGAGCGTTTGAAGGAATATAAATGTAATGAATGCTTGCAACATTACTTATTTCGACGAGACCATTGAAGTCAATGGTGAACAATGAAAGGGGAAGTCTTCCTATGTTTGGGATGTGGTCTACATGGCGACTCTGAAATTGGTGATGAAGTGTGAGCAAGTGTTAATTGGTGAATGGATGTGCCGAGCTGGAGATACAACAAAGGAAGTGTGTGTGAGAAGTAAATACCGAAACACCCAAAATAAAATAAAGATCTACCGGGCAATACTTCGACCAATAGTCTTCTACGTGAGACAATATGAGCCAATTGTTACAAAAATGGAATGTGAAATACACGTTAAAGACATGTGTATGCCGTGAGAATAAAGAAAGGAGAACGTTATCGTAATCTTCCACTCTGCACTACCCGAGTCAAACTGTTTCAGATGTATCTAATTCAATTTTCACACAGGTTTCCGAAGAATGTTTTCTGAAATACTTCGGTAGAAGTATCTTCCACTACATTTTCCTTCTCCCTTCTCCACGTAGTCCATTCTGTCACAAAATTGAGTTTAACATTTTAACAGTTTTCAGTTACCACATGCCCAACTACATCAGCAGAAGTCCATTCAATATTTCCTGGACTGTATAGATATTGCGTGGGTATTAATTCCTCTCAAAAGTTGAAAATTACGGTTTAATGGCCGCCGGGATTGGGAGAATTAAAAATACAAATGTGTATATTTTTGGCATTGCTAAGGATAGTTTCCTTTTGTGCCTGCCATCCTTTAGTAATAATTAAAATCTTCTCTGAGCTTACCTGTATACTGCACAATGTGTGTTTACTTTTGATTCATATACGATAATGTATTAACTATGCCAGCTTCAAAATGTAAAACTCGATTTCAAAGAGGATTCACGGGTACAAATGTTCCAAGTCATATAACAATAGATGTTCTTCATAATACATTTCAGGCAACAAGAGTGTTACGCCCACGAAACCAAAAAGACGGTAAAGAAGAACAAAATAACCGCCAGGAAATGGATAACATCACGCAACATGAACTACAGTGAGGGCTGTATAGTTTCGTAGAAATGTGGCAAAATAATACACACAGTCAAGGAGAGCACTTTCAGCAGGTTCTTTCATTATATTTTGAAGTAAAAACATCCGTCATATTTGCTTCATCGCCGCTGAACTCGGTAGACATACAGCAACGACTGTCTCACTCCCCTATAGGGAAATGACCGTGCAGGAAGTTCTTAGTTGAAAACGTCCTCCCCACATTTCACTGACGAAAGCAACCTCTTAGAGGACGTAATGGTCTTATCATACAACAACAATCAAGCATGACTACATACCATGACGTGGACGCTTTGAATTCATGCAGATAGTCATGATGATGATGTTGAAAAACTACTGCAAAACGAGCATACCAACTTACCTGAAACAAAAGAGAAAAGTGTTAGTGTATAAATAATATACATACATACAAACATAGCATGCAATGGAGTGAATATAAACCATACACCAAGGCTTTCTTTGTAGGCAGAAATTGAACTTCAAATGATTGAGTACCAATGTAGGGAACAAAATCTTCATGCACCGATGAGCCATTATATTACGGCCACCTGACCACCTGCCTTACACGAGGTAGGACCACATTTGGCCAGATAACCGTGGCCGCTCTGCGTGTAATCAACGAGGTAGCGAAATATAGTCTATCCTGGAGTAACTGTTACCACAAGCGCAACAGCAGGTTCTCGAGTTCACGTACACTGCTGGGAGGTGGTGATGTAGCACGAACCCGCTTCTGCAAGTCGAACCACAAGGGGTTCATATCGGGGCTCTTTGGGGTTTGCAACATTAAAGCAAATTCACTAAAATGTTCATCGAACCAGTCTGTCAGTATCCTGGGAGTGTGGCATGGTGCATTTTCCTGTTGGAAATACCCGACACCATCAGAAAACACTGTTGACATGAATGGATGGACTTGGTTTCCAGTCCAGATATCGGATAGCTGTTAGGGATTGGTGTGTCCCATGTAAACATCGCTCAGATCACCACACTTCCTCCGACAGCCTCACTCCACACGACCGTTCAACCACGTGCTGTAGCGTCGGATAGATATCGGCGAACACGCGTTCGGCCTTCGATGAAAATGAAATGAAATGTCGTATGGCTTTTAGTGCCGGGATATCCCAGGACGGGTTCGGCTCGCCAGGTGCATGTCTTTTGATTTGACTCCCGTAGGCGACCTGCGCGTCGCGGGTCGTGATAAGGATGAAATGATGATGAATACAACACATATACCCAGACCCCGTGCCATTGGAATTAACCAATTAAGGTTGAAATCCCCGACCTGCCCGGGAATCGAACCCGGGACCCTCTGAACCGAAGGCCACTACGCTGACCCTTCAGCCAAGGACTCGGACGGCCTTCGACGATGATGATGGTGATGATGCTTGTTGTTTAAAGGGGCTTAACATCTAGGTCATCGGCCCCTAATGGTTCGAGATGAGCCGAATTGTATGCCAATTCCAAAATTTATCCATTGACCAGAATTGAAAACATGATGGGGAATGAATGAATGAATGAATGAATGAATGAATGAATGAATATGCATTCGAAATAATCAGCGTATCTAACTCATACTACTGAAAGTTAAAGTAATTTCAAAATCCACCCACTGACTAGAATTTAAAAAGAGAACAATGAACAATTATTATGAACTTATAATAACCAGTAGATCCGGCCCAATGCCCCTCCTTACCATAAAATTACTTAAATAATGGTGTATACTGAACAAGGGTCTGCTTCCAAAGCAAAATCCTAAATTGATGGTGCTTGCTGTCTAACGGGGTTCAATATCCATGTCACCGGCCCCTCATAATGGTACTAATGGGTGGTAAAGTAGAACCATGAAGTTCCTCATGTAGCGGCATTAGTCACAGGTAACGTAAACCCATGGCGTTCTGCACATAGTGGTAATAATCACGGGTACTGTAAACCCATGGTGATCCACCCCCGGGGATAGTAATCACAGACCCATGGTGTTCCTCACATAGTGGTACTAATCGCAAGTAACGTCGACCTCCCCCCCGCTATTGTTTCTCATGTGATCGTACTAATCACATGTAATCTCATGGTTCCAAAAACATCCCTTGGTCGGCCACTTAGTTGCCTTTTACAATGTGCTGGGGATACCGCGGGTGTATTCTCCGTCTGCGTCACCCACCCTACGACAGGGGTTCCGGCCGTCGACGTGATGGAACAGGAATTCGTCTTAATCAGACAAGAAAACTCTTTTCTAACTATCCACAGTCCGGTAGCGATGATTTTGTGTCCACCTCATGCACTACTTTCGGTGGAACGCAGTGACTATTAGGGACGACTGGGTTGTGGACTGCGTAGTCTCATAAGCAGCAGTGTTCGATGAACTATCTGCTGGGAAACATTGGTCTGATCACCACTGTTGTACCTGTTGCTCATTTATTGAGCTGTGTGACCCAAGGCCACACCGAACAGCCTCCACTGGCCCCAGGCTTCAATGAGCCGCTGTCGATACGCGGTTGAACGAAGTGTTGTGGTTTCACTATCTTTGCACCACTTTTCATACGTGCTCATAACAGCCGCCCGAGAGTAGCCCACAATCAGAAGAGGCTAGGATAATAATAAAACGAGTCCAATGCAGATGGTGTACTGCGTACTGACGTGATCGGTGTGCGATGTCTGTACAGCAGGCTCCAGTCTGTGTTTACGGGTTGAAGTGTTACGTTGATCAGCTCTATACAAATGGAGTTGTACCCGGTTACGGATCTTGCAGATATGGTGTTCGTGTATAGGCAAGTAAATGAAAGCAGCAGAGAAGCCGAACGGTTGTACAGGATCGAATATCCACGTAGGAGACATCAGGTTCACACCATTTTTCCACTGCTGTTCCAACTATTAAGTGAAATGGGGCAATTGGTACCACAGTACAATAACGAGGAAGACGACGAATTACACGGACTCCAGACTTTGAAGATACAGTGTCTGCTCGCGTGGATGAGGCGCCTGCAATCAGCATCGAGCAGTCGCACGTGAAATGAATGTTTCGCATTTGACTGTGTGGCGAGTATTACGTGAAATACAGTTACGCCCCTACCACCCACAGAAAGTGCAGGCGTTGAGTTCTCCTGACTTTGCGACTCGTGTCATGTTCAGCCAATGGGTCCTGCAGCACCTTGGAGTCGATCCTCACTTTCCTGCGTATGTGTTTTTCACAAGTGAAGCCTGTTTCACCAGAGTCACAGTAGTCATGTCTGGCTCCATAGCTAAATGGTTAGCGTGATGGCCTTTGGTTCGGGTTCGATTCCCGGCAGGGTCGGGAATATTAACCATCATTGGTTAATTTTGCCGGCACGGGGGCTGGGTGTATGTGTCGTCTTCATCATCATTTCATCCTCATCACGACACGCAGGTCGCGTACGGGAGTCAAATCAAAAAACACCTGCACCTGGCGAGCCGAACATGTCCTCGGACACTCCCGGCACTAAAAGCCACACGCCATTTCATTTTTTACAATAGTCATGTTGGGCCGATGAGAATATCCACGTTACAGTTGTGAATAGCCATCAGCACATACTTTCAGTCAACGTATGGGCAGGCGTCGTCATTGGTTACGTAGTAGGCCCGTTTCTTTATCCTCTCCACCTAAATGCAGCAGTGTACACAGTGGTTCTGAGAGATTTACTAATCACGCTCTTGGAACACATCCCACTTGCCTTTCGTCAAACGGATGTGGTCCACCATGATTGAGCCCCACCTCACTTTAGATTGAGGGTTCGTGAACAACTGAATCAGATATTCCCTGCAAAGTGGATAGGAAGAGGAGGTCCTGTTTTTTTGCCAGCTCGTTCACCTGATCTCACCCCACTTGATTTCTTCTTGTGGGGCCATGTTGAACCCATAATTCTACGGTGAGAAAAATATTTTTTTTCTCAATATTTATTTGATATCAAGAAACTACTTTTATGTTTGAGGGCAGCCATGTTGCGCTCCTAAGAGCCCCGATGTCGCGTGGGAAGGATCTCACGGCAAGCTCGTGAAATGCCGGGACACCTCGGTGGAACTCGAGTGCCCGACAATTCTTTAAATTCATGGAATTCTATACAACGAGGGATTTTGGCAACACAGTAAATAAAGAAATAAATAAGCAAAATTATTCGTACACCCTACGTGTAGACAGAGCCCCCAGGGAAAAACTTAAATGCAGTTAAGCCTAAGTACATGTCAGTATCAGATCAGTGAACTAGCTACACGTGCCAAGGTCAGGGGATGAAGAAAACGCGCGAAATGCACGGGCAAAAATAATTTATTTCCCCTGTTGTGAGTGTAGTAAAATTATAAGATTAACATCTAAAATAAGTGCAAGCCTGTCCGGAGGTCTGGGACAAGTCTCATCAAAATTGGTCTATTGGACGCAAATTTGGCAGATTACACAATCAAGCCTCATAGTGGGGATAGCGTCCCTTCTGAGATTATAAAAGAAACCCCCCATCGTAGATTTTTCAGTGTCGATCTGGAACTTGAAGCCGCGAGAGCTTGTGCCCGTCGTCATTGGAAATTCGCGCCAGATTGATCGACAAATAATTAAATACATGTCCGTGGCTAAGGTCCACATACTCGGGTAAGAAGAGAAAGTGATTGGAAAAGTTCTGAACGTTTGCCGACGAACTAGGAAAGTGTAGGCTGGTTGAAATATACACAGCAGGTTTTATTTATATCATCTCATGTACGCTTGAAAGTGAAGAGGGTTTGGGGAAGCTATTCAGAGTAGTTCTGCTCCCTTTATCTGTTGAACACCTGTTTATTGGAATAACGGAGAGAGAAAGCTCTGGGAACGAGTCAGACAGTCATAGCCGACTGCAGAACGAGGGAAGTCGTGGTGCAAATTACAGAGAAAGTGCCTGATTTATGTGGTAATTTTAATATCGTGTGTGAGAAGGGTAGTGTTTGTATGAGTGAGATTTTGGAAATGAAAATGTTATCTGTGAAAATGTGCCGCTAAGCCCGAGGTCTGCTGGTGGCGATGTGACCAGAATGCTGGGAATGGTACCATGTGCAGGTCTGTCTATATTTATATTATGCTGTAGTTAGTTTAAATTGTTCTGTCCCAACAATTTTTTTTTTCAAGATGAATTGTCGGGTTGATATTCGTAATTATCAGGCGAAAGGTGTTGTAGTTTTGGGTCAGCGCGTGAAAATTTCAGTGTGTAAATTTCATGTCAAGAACGGTAAAATGCGACGTTTAAATTTTGGTGTTAAATGTTCGATGAGATAGTGTCCAAAGCGTGGATTTTTGGAAAGTTATAAGTGTAAATTAGTCGTGGCGAATATCTTAATCTCAAATGTCAGTTGAATTCAGAAATGTTTGTCGATAATAATAATAATAATAATAATAATAATAATAATAATAATAATAATGTCTACCGCGGGATAAAGAAATGTTTCTATGTTAAAATTGCATTTAACCAGTATATTTATTTGTTTACAAGGATCGCAGGTATATTTAGATAATTTCGGTGAAATTTGATAGAGTTACCGTTATTAATGGGAAGAAAATTTTGAGACATCGTGTATATCAATGATACGAAAAGTCGCTGTGTGCTCTTGGATTCTCGAGGTCTGAAAGTCGTAATAATAGTAAAGTAAGAGATGTGTTTAATAATGGTTGTCGTTTTCACCAGGGGACTGAATTATGAAAAAGGTTCGTGGAAATAAAAGAAAAAGGGGATTGTGAGCGACGAATTTATATGTATGTGGAGATGAGAGAGATGGATGAAATGAAGCCTGGATTTTAAGTGATACCGCTGGAATAAAGCGAGGAGAATGAGTTTGAGACAGGCTATATTTTTGAAGAGGAAGTATTTAGGAAACAGGCTGTGTTGAGGCAGGCTGTATTGTTTTCCGCAATCAATCCGAATTTGATACGACTACTGTGTGAAGCACCGTAAATTTATAGAAAGATCCCAAGTGAAAACGACTGTAGTAAAAGGTTTAAATCTTGGTAGTAAACGTACAGCGATTTTCTACTTAAAGCCCGTTTGATATTAAAATGATGCGACCTCAAGGATAAAAAGAGCACTTTGGACACACGGTTGGTGTTGTATTGAATTTGTTCACTGGATAGGTCATTGATAAAAATAGTTGGAATTGATGATAGGCGATTTGAGAGTTTCGAATGCGGTAGTGATGATTATTATTTTGTAGGCATCCACTAAATGGTAAACGTGTGTTGGGAATTTTCATTTGCTTCCCTAAAACTTCAATGCACAGGCTGAGATTGTGTTCGAGGTGGAGAATCGTTCGTTACGTATATTTATTTTTGAGTTCACGTATTGTAATGAGGTAGAGACTTACTGTATTTTTCGACTTGCATTCATTTGATAGTAAGAGACGTTGGTTCCGTCGTGCGTTATTTGTCTGACCAGATTTAGTATTAAATGTCGGAGTTGGTTGAAATTGCTAGTTCGCCTGATATGTTAAGGGATGCGTGGTACGACCCACTTTGACGCCCGACGATAGATTTAGGACGTCACATGTTATCCTTGGTGTCACTGATGATGAGACGTCCTAGTTCACGCCCGACGATAAGATTTGGAAGGTATCATGTATATAGTGATTAGTGTTAGGATGTACAGATTTCAAGTGAGCCCGACGATAGGTCTGGGATGGCAGCTGTACACACTCAAGTCTCAGATTAGATGTTTCTTTTGTTTTTTTGTTGAAGTGGCCTGGACGAAGGTAGCATCTACAGTATGATATGATTATGAAGAGGGTCAATGCGTAGCTCTCCATTGAGATAACGGGACCGCTATCGACGAGTGAGGGTTGTCCAAATGTTGGATATCGGCCCGATATAGATTAAATATTTTTACTGTGATTCTCCGTGCGTGTTAAGCTGTAATGACTTCGATATGTTAATTTATTTTTACGGACTTTATTGTTTCCTCGTTTTGACGTCCGTTTCGTTTGATAGTGTGCATATTGACACTCAGAGTATTAGTGTGAGACTTGAGTTGCGAATGCGGTTTCGATTCGTCAGCCAGTAACAATATTTTATTTTCAATCTTGTCGTACTTTCATTTTTATTCATAGTTGAAGTAAGTAAGTAATCATTTTATAAGTAGTGTGTTGGGACAGACAGTAAATAGATAGATCTGTACGGGTAGCATTGTTTTTCAAGGGAAATAATTCCTTAAAGTTGTAGTAAATTTTAGCGTGGACTGGTAAATTTTATTAAGCATAACAAAACCATTTCTAACCTGAAAATCGGTTCGATAATAATACTTTTCAAGTAAATTTCCACTTTTTAATTAACTTCAGTGTTTGGCATTTCTTCTAAATGCATGATTAGTAAGTGTTTCCTGCATTTCGCAGTTTTGTTCCTTTAGAACGGCATAACGTAAGGTCCTCACGGATCATGTTGTTGTTGGTTCCTTCCGAACAGCTGTTTTGGGTGATGCACATTTAGCATCGGGATTATCTTATCACTTAAGGGTGTCATGAATGACAAATACATGGTGGGATTTTATTTCAATTGTAAATGATGCTGTTAACTCGTAGTGAACACCATGCTTTCCCATAATATTTCGCAACCTATCCAAAGCAACTGATAGTCAGTTTGGTTCGATTAAGGGTCCATTCGGCGGGTGTTCCGTATCCGTGAAGGGTATTCGACTGGTGGATAACCTTAATTGAGAGAAAATCAGGCGTTCTACTTGTTGAAAGTCAGATTTTCCACGGATCGTGTGCATTAACTCTCAGTTCTCGTTTGGAATAATAGGTGCCCGGTTTTCAGGTCTTCCCTTTTTCAATTTTTCAGTTTCGCTGTCCACTAATATATTAACTTCTCCGAAGCAAGTCTTCGATATTGTAAGAAACAAATCAACGTTATGTAATGTGACTGTGTTTGAAACATTCAAAAATCAATAATTAATATTTTTTTATTTTGCAAGAATGCATATTAAATTAATGATGTTATCGTGCTATTTCAATTTAATAAAAGTTAGTAAGCACATTTTTGCTCCTCATTTCAAGTAGTTAGGCTCTCTTCTGAACCCCATCGTTTGGTTAAGATCGTGACCGAATTTATTCCCGCAACGACCCATGATTTAAGAGTTCTAGATTGTTCTACTGTAGCAGCCGTGGCCGACCAACGATGGAATGGTAAGTTCAAGGGTTCAATGTGAAAAGTCTTGTGTATGAGACACCTGTCGAGACTGAAGAGGATCTCTTGGCAAGAACTCTCGCTGCCTGCGACGCTATTCAGACGACACCGGGGATATTCGAACGGGTACGGCAGAACTTTGTGCGACGATACCATGCGTGCAGTATTGCAGAGGGACGCCATTTCGAATTTTTTTTAAATAGAGCAGCTTGTGAAACTCGTGCAGGTAAACGGACTTAAATGAGTAGAATTTTGCTGAACTTTTGACTCGATCGTTTCCGGACTACGGTCCCTTATCTCAAACTGATACATTTGACGTCCTCCATCATCCCTGAAAGTTTGTAACATCATCACGGATACACCCTGTAGACCGTGCTACCAGCGTGTCACGTGTTACTCTCCCCTCTCCACGTGCGCTAAATATTCTCGGTTCGGGGTGGTCATAATGCAAAGGCTCATCGGTGTATGTCTGTCATGTTAGAGACGTACAACACCAATTAGGCCTAGGCGAGTGGTCAGTTATTGGGAGGTTCTAAAATAACACACACACACACACACACACACACACACACACACACACAGAGAGAGAGAGAGAGAGAGAGAGACCCGAAGTCATAACCCATTTCCTCATTTGAAACAATAACTTACAATAAACAATTCTGATAAAACGTTCATATTGGAGCTTGTTGTTGACAGCTATAAGGAAAATGCACACGGCCTAACCACCCAAAAGCCGGTTCTATCTATGTGATTGTAAGATCTGCGGTCGTGAAAGCCATTTTTGATATCTAACTCCATGGAGAGTAATATTTTTTGGAAACGGAAAATTCACTTCTCCTTTAGCAGGTTAGCAATCCCTATTTGCTAACATGGCGGGACCATGCGCTTGGTCTGCCACTGCTAAGCAGAGTCCTGGAGGGCCGTGCCAATCCAGCTGATGAGCCCAAATGGCACGTCTGGGCGAAACTCTGCAAAATGCACACGACCTAACCACCCAAAAGCCGGTTCTATTCATGTGATTGTAAGATCTGCAGCCGTGAAAGCCATTTTTGATATAAGGAAAGTGTTTGGAGATAAACTGATCTAAATACATTTTGTTCACGATCATTAACAACTTACTGGATCGAAATAAATGTTTATTTAATTAAATAATTAATATAATTACTGTGGACTCAATTGTAAGGTAGTCGTCATTATCAAGGTATTCAGTCTCAGTAGTCTTTCAAGAAACCAAAACTTTCTTGTGCGTTGGTTTTTATACCATGCTCGTGTGCCCAGTGAAATTATTTGTAGGTATTGGTCCGTGTATCAATTCCCTCAGCTGTTGTCCCTCCTCTTTTTGATCAGGAATATAGAGTATATATTGATTACTGCTGATGTTATTACTGACCGATCAGGCAAGACAACTGAAACATATCCTCTGGCCTTTGTTCCATTTTGGTAACGTTTAAAAGTAATACCCATTGGAGACCTAATCCGAGATTTGCCAGTGCCGAGCTTCGTATGGAAGTAAAAGTGTTTTTCATGCCCAGAACGCGAAATTCGTCAGCCGTACTACTGTGTTTCAGCGTAGAGGGACGATGGAATTAATTTGTTTATTTGCTTTGTTCATTTACTCATTCAATCAATTATTTATTGTAAGGACACGAGGACATTCTAATTGCCAATCGAATGCAGAGTGAACAGCCCTAGTTAATATTCATTCCACTCTTGTAGAATACCTCGATGATAATGAAAGCCTGATGAGATCGGGACTCTTTTGTGATACTCTTATGTACTTTTAATGCTTAAGATTTGTTATTCAAATAATTTAAGACATTAAGACATTTTAAAGCAGGAATACCTTCCTAAAACACATCGATGTTAGAAGGGTTAAATTGTTCTTCTAGTTTTTAAGCCTCTTCAGCATAAATATGAATTCTATATATTTCCTCCAGAATTCCTATTGCTTACCAGTGGATACCGCTATTCGCTTACATTCGAAATAAATATTCATTTTTCTAATTTCATGGTCTACAAAACAATCCGTACAGTCAAAAATAGGTGCTTTAACTTTCTAATTGATTATGACGAAGTTAACAACATTTATTACCTGATAATATCGTCTCTATATATCATACGCACGCACCGCGCGCATCATTTCTTTCGTCGGGCGCGCTCATTCATTTGACACCATACCCGTTCTCCCGTGACGTCATCCACCCAATCGATAAACATGTCCAAATTGCCGTTTACCGTACAGGAGAACAGCTTCGGCTCTCGGTGTGCTGGACGCTGCTTTTGGTGTCAAACAACTCGGCTGGATCAGATGCATCGATTGAAACAAGTCACAATCGTGGAATACCGGACAAGCGAAATATCGGATCAACAAGGTCAGAGTTTGCGAAAGAAATGGAACCAGTGTTGAGTAATTTTATGGGATAAATACATTTTTCACATTTCCTCGCATTACAGTATTCTCAAACGTTCAATATTTTGTTAGCCTAGAGATCAGGATACATGGCAATGTGATTCACAACATCCGCATTGCTGATAATACCGTTGTGTTTCCCAGTAACAACATTGTACAGATCAGCGCTGCATTTAATCTGTTCATTAATATTAGCAATACCAATCTGATTGTATTTCCCTTCACATCAACAACATTTGTTCGGCAAGTGATATCCTTCAAATAAGTTAGAACGATAAAGACTGAGCATTGTGACCCCCGGAATAAAATCTTATCCAGGACTGGGCAAGCCAAACATTTGTTCAACTGTATGAAGGTCCTATTCACTAGTAGAGATCTCAACATTCACTTCATAGTTCTGATGCTGCGATGCTATGTTTTCCCCGCCTTTCTACATGGTCTTGAAGGCCAGGCCTTTGCTGAAGAGGTGGATTGAAACTTTCGAAATGTACTTGTACAGAAGAATGTTCCGATTTACCTTCGTGAAAGGAAGACAAATGGAGAAGTCCTCGACCTGTAAAATAAGAAAAAATAGCTTCTGACCACCATCAAGGAACAAAAGCTCAGACACATCATGAAAGGCGAAAGACACGAACTTCTCCAATTCACCATCGAGGGAATTTTTTTAGAAAAACGATCTGTGGGGAGCCGGAGAAATTCCTGGATTAAACACCTGCGACCCTGGTATGGACAAACTTCCATTAAACTCTTTCGTGCCCCTGTTTCACGAGTTATCATAATCAGTTCGGTCTCCAACCTTCGTAGGTAGTGTAATATTCTCTCTACAACTATGCAAGTTTCAGCGTAATTCTACATTCCTATCTTTTGCTGCCGCTTCTCGTTTCGACTACTGTTCCGCTGCCTTCGCCCTGCTTACCTGCTGCAACTTCCACCCACGGACATGTGACCATGACGTCATTGTTGTGGAAAACGCTGGCTCTCTCTTACCTATGCTTTGAGATTTTTCCATTGTGCTATATAACCCGGGCTCCACCTCTCACAAGTCAGTCTCGCGTCGTTACGGAGTGGTGGAGCACCGAGGACCTGTGGGCCATCTTATTATTTAGCTATTACACCGCGCAACTTGGTAAGCAAGAAAATCATAACGCTATTCTGACTTTAGACTTTCACTTGGTCCGTCTGACCTTACTTCTTTTTTTCTAGCCCTGGCTTCTTATGAACTATTTTATTCAGCCAGCTAGTGTCAGTGTTAACATTCGAGACGCAAGATTTATCTTTGTTTCATTTAAAGTTTACTGCTGGAACTATACTCTGGGCAGGGGGATATTTATTGGAATCACCTACTTACGTACTTGTGGTACCTACTGGTTGTTCAACACTCGTATTTCTCAAACAAATATAGCTACCCGGCGACGAATCACTTGCTCCTAGTATCCATCTTTACTCCCCTCCCCCACCCTCTTTCCCTCGTATTTCTATCATCATTCCCATTCTTTCTTTTTACTTCTTTTTTTGAGTTCCTTCATCATTTTGCATATTTTTACGATTCTGCAATTATACTTGTGTCACGTCTAAAATTATATTTACCTGCCGAATGTACTTCTACTATTTATGTGACATTTGTAAATGTGGCATATTCTTACTTCAGAGATTCGTATTTCAGAGCTGTTCCTACAATTTTTCATTGCTCGCTTTATTATATTGGTGTAAGAATCATTACAAAAACGTATCTCTCTTGTTGATCATTAAATATAATTATTTGTCCTGTTTATATTCTGGTTCTCTCTATTCTAACCCCTTTTTATTCTCTGGGAACCATTACCTTCTCTCTGCATATTTATTACGCTATTGTTCTACTACGTATGTCAAAAAGCTACTACAGTAGACGGCGTCCTAAGAAGAATTTCACTACTTCATTTGTTTTGCAGTTTTAGACACGCTGACACAAATCTAACGACCTCTCACAGGACGTGTTACCCCGCCGGAGTCTACAGCAACACTTACTGTTAACACATTGTTGTCCTGGTACGCGCTGCTCCATTCTTTCCTGTGGACCGGCAACAGAAGCACACCTAGCATGAGAAGTGGGATGAAATATAAATACCAGTAAAACCTGAAAATGGTTCTAAGACTCAGATTTCATCCTTATATGTCCATCGATCAACCTCACCGTCACTATTATCACTGGCATCTTCACTCGAAGGTCGGCCGCTCGTTCTTGGCCGGTGCAATTCACGTGCGCAGTGGTCTCTCCACGCATAGCGAGCCTATAAGTTTCTTCCCACTACGGTAACCAGTACATTTGACGTGCGCAGTGATCTCCCCGCGCAGGGCATGCGCATAATAATTATGGCCTCAGTTCTCTCCTCGAACTGACAGCGTGCGGACACCAGAGTAACGCGAGCGGTAAGAATAGTGACTAGTGGTTCGTTTTTACTTCCTTACAATGCCTCCCGTTCATTCGAAACTAGGGTCGAAAACCTTGCATAGTCAATCACGTGAAATAATTTCGAATGTACACGAATTTATGAAGAGAGAAGCAGCGGCCGGTGAAGTGATGATCCCTTTGAAAAAGGTTCAGGAAAGGGTCGTAAGGGCGACTCGTGTGTCTGAACGATCTGTGAGACGGATTATTAGGGAAAGAGAAGCCGCTGAAGAAACGGGAACATCATTTGGAACGCCTGGGAAAAAGCACGCAGTAAGGAAACGTATTACTGGTGTGGATGACTTCGACGTGTCTGTGATTCGCCGTACAGTGCATGACTTTTATCTTGTAGAGAAATGTGCGCCAACAATCGGCAAACTCCTTCCTAGACTTCAGGATGAGGATAGCATAAAGTTTACAGGCGGGAAAACAAGTTTAAAACTCATATTGAAGAATATGGGTTTTAAATGGAAAAAGACAAGAAACAACAGGGCTGTTCTGATAGAACGGCATGACATTAGGTCTTTGCGTATACAGTTCCTGAAGGCGATTAAGAAATATCGAGAGGAGGGTCGTCCCATAGTTTATGAAGACGAGTCTTACATTCATAGTAGCCATTCAAGCCCTAAGAACTGGAGTGATGACACGGCAGCAGGTTTGATGACACCTGTATCGAAGGGCAGTAGATTAATAATCGTTCATGCCGGTGGCTCGTCGGGTTTTGTACCGAACGCTCTATTAATGTTCAAATCAGGGCGGTCGACGGGAGACTACCATAATGAAATGAACTCTGAAAATTATCAGCGCTGGTTGACAGAACAATTAATACCAAATTTACAACCTAAATCTGTGCTGGTAATAGATAATGCTTCTTACCATAACGTTCGTCTGAACAAAACTCCAACCTCTAATAGTAGGAAAGATACCATGAAAGCATGGCTTAGAGGGAAAGGAATTTCGTTTGAAGAGAGTATGCTAAAGGCTGAATTGTACAACATTATTAAATTGCACAAACCGCTCCATCAGCAGTATCTCATAGATGAAATTATGGCAAGACATGCGCACACTACCTTGAGACTACCCCCATACCATCCTGATTTAAACCCCATAGAAATGATATGGGCTGACGTGAAACAATGGGTAGGAAATAGGAACACCACTTTTAAAATGGACGATGTTATCGCTTTGTGCAGGGAAAGATTATCAGAAATCGGAGAAGAGGAATGGAGAAAGGTTTGCCGTCGCACAGAGGAAAATGAATTAGAATATTATGCACGGGAAGGACTAATCGAAGATGCTATTGAAAGAATAGCGTTCACAGTTAATGGCAGTAGTGACATTAGTGACAGTGACGGTGACAGTGAATCAGAAGAGAACATACAATCAGGAGACAGTGAAGACACAGCGATGTCAGGTGTAGAGGAACTGAATTAAACCCTCCACTATTAGCCCCTGTGAATTTTAGTATTAGTACTTTACCCCAGTAGAAAGTTAGAAATATATTATTCTTTTTTTAGTTAACTGGAACGTACAGTAATGCCTACTAGCGATGTGAATCTTTTAGTGTAAAGAATAATGTGTATAAAGATTTCGTGTGAAAGTTGGTTTGCTTTGCTTTGCTTTGCTCTGACCGCTTCTTATACAGCCTGCAGCATGGCGACGGACGGACAGACGAGCGGGGCGAAGGGTGCCCGAAGACTGGAATGGGTAAGTCACGTGATAAGTCACATGATCTTCTATACTCGCTCTATTGTTCCCGCGCGCAAGTGGCCGGCCAAGAACGAGCGGCCGACCTATATTATTGTCGCCGTCAGCAGACTTGTCTGAACTGAATGTCGCACATTCACTTCCGCGCGTATAAATTTGATGTTGACGGACACACATATTCACAATCACTAAAATGCTTACACTTTCGCAATCACTAGGGACATCACATAAACTATCAGCATGAAATTCTCCAAATATTTCATCATCGTTCAAGCTGTCTTTGCTACGGCATGCCATGCTGACATCTGACAATACACTCGGTCCCGCGGTACTGAATGTTATGAAACTACACTTCCTGTGCTGAAAGCATTATCGAGGAAAGAATATATCTATCTAAATTCCGATTAACAAAAACTTTAGTTTGTCAACAACACGAAATATTTCCATTAATAAACGGCGGAGAGGATAAAATTACACAAGAATGAAGCAATGTGAGAAAACGTTAAATTACGTAGCCGGTCGCCCGCGCACCAATACAAAACTACGTTAATTAACGTAGCCCGTCATTAATGTGTTAACAGCGTGGCACGAGTGTAGCACCTCGAGATGGCGGCACCACTGCATCACCCATGTCGAAATACAAATGCCATAATCTTTTTGCTAGGGACTTCTAACAAATTCGGTCCCGTTGAGGGGTGCTAAGGGAGATAAGCTGCATGAATTCGCCCCCGTGAGAAAGTTGTTTATCTCTTTCAGGATACACGCAATGGCTCACGCCAGAAATGTTGGCAAATTAAACAGAAAGCTTCATCCCGACTACAAATGACTGCTAAGTTGAACAGATTGTTGTATTCCTTCCACTCACGTATATTCCAATTGATTGAACTTTTCAGGAATTTCCAGTGCGATGTATAAATTCTTATCAGCTCCAAAGATAAGAAGTAAAGCAAGAAAATCTGCGAAAGGCAGACAGTTTTAAATATAATTACGGAACATATCGGAGTACGATAATAACATACAATTTCGTTGGAACCGTAGCTTCTGAAATTCTCCCGAAATTAAGATGAACTGCCACTACAGTATTTGGTACACATTACTTTTCGCGCCATACTTTATGCATTTCATTTTTACGAATTATTCTAAATATATTTTCCAAATAATCTGGTGGCGTAAGTACCTTTTATTAATTTATTTCTATTTCTCTTGACAATCATCAGAGCACTCGGAGCGCTATAATTGTTAATCATATCAGCAGTATCAACGACGACAGTCGAAAGTATGCTTCAAATGGGAAGGAATATACACTGGCGAAAAAAATATCTAAACACAGAGAAAGGGTTGTGCTAGATTAACGAACGTTTGTAGGCGTGTTTACACATCTGAAAGATGACGTTGATTCAGTTTTCCCGAAAATCGCATTAGCGTGGCGCTAGTACCGCCCCGATGACTGTGCACATCAGGTTCGCTTTAAATAGGAGCTGTACTGTGCGGTAGCGTTAGTTACCTGTGGGATAGGACGGAGTGACTGTGAGTGAGTCAATAATGCCTTTACGACGACGAAGAAGTCAGTATCAACAGCTCACTGCGGTTGAACGAGGTCGTATAATAGGGCTACGTGAAGGTGGATTTTCCTTCCGGGCTATTGCAGAACAACTTGGCAGGAATATCTCCACTGTGCATGCGCGCTGGCAGCAGTGGTCAAGAGAAGGTATGCTCGCAAGTAGTCCGTGCTTCGGACGTCCCTATGGCACCATCGAGTGGGAGGACCGCCGTATTCGGAGTATGGCTGTGGCGTAGCGGACTGCGTCAGCAGCATCTGCAGCAGCAATTCGAGCGGCAGTTGGCACCACAGTGACGCAACGAACTTTTCGAAATTGGTTACTTGAAGGACAGCTCCGAGCCAGACGCTCTGGCGCGTGCATTCCACATACCCCAAACCACCGCCGTCTGCGACTTCAGTGGTGTCACGCGAGAGCTCATTGGAGGACGGAGTGGAGGTGTTTTCCGATGAAAGCCAGTTCTGTCTTGGTGCCAGTGATGGCCGGGGTTTGGTTAGGAGGAGGCCAGGTGAGCGCCTGCGTTTCATCTGTCTGCGGCGTCGACACGCTGGACCTAAAATGGGAGGTCTGGTCTGGGGAACAATTTCCTACGACAGTAGGAGAACTCTCGTGGTTATCCCACACACCCTGACTGGAGATGTGTACGCTCGTCTGTTGGGCTGCCATTTATGAAGAGCATTCCCGGGGGTGTTTTCGAACAGAATAATGCACGCCCCTATGCATCTGTTGCAACCCAATGTGCTTTACAGAGTGTCGACATGTTGCCTTGGCCTGCTTGATCTCCGATTGTCTCCGATTGACAACGTACAGGACATCATTGGACTATAACTCTAGTGTCATCCACAACCGGCATTAACCGTCCCTGTATTGACCGACCAAGTGCATCAGGCATGGAACTCCATCCCACAAGCTGACATCCGGCACCTGTACGACACAATGCATGCAAGTTTGCAAACTTGCATTCAACAGTCAGGCGGTTACACCGGTTATTAGTGGGCCAGCAAGGCACATTTGCGATGGCCTCTCTCGCTCGGATATTAACCCGTTGTCTTGTACCTTTAATCAATTAAATGTGTTACCTCGAAAAATATATTGCCAAAATGTTCGTAGTCTATATTCCTTATTTCATGGTATTGGGATATTTTATTTTCCGCCAATGTATTTCCACTTGGCCGGTTGGGAGCGAATTCATGTATTGAAATGCAAATACGGTGAAATCCCAGGGGAGAAATCCCGCCATCGCTGAGGGAGAAATCAAGTATGATAAGGGTGCTTAGGAAAGAATTCAGGAGACCCCTTGCTAGGTATATTGGTCGTTCCTCTTAAAATAGAGACATTGAATAATTCCGTCACACGTCTAGATTTTTTTTTTCTATTTTCAAAGTTCCATGTTCTTATCCCTCACTGGCCCAATTACGGTTCCGAAATTGATATGTATTATATGTCACAATAATGTTACGATTCGATCATACTTGGCCCTCTAAGGTTTAATCTGTGTTAGAGGTTTGTGCATAAGGCTTAGTTTTGTACCGAGGAGGGGAAATGAACGTGGGTTAATTGGCCGGTAAACCTCTATAATAAATCCTAAAAAAGACGTTGTGGACTACTTTATGTCTTGCCACGACAATATGATATCAGGGAATAGGAAGCCTTGCTTATTTTAGAGCTAGAAGGGCTTAAAAATAAGCGACGTAGGTCACACTGAGCAGGTCGCAATGTGCACAAAGCGTAGAGAAGGCGGAGTCTCCCTAACTAATCATAACATCGTGCCTCATTAGCTCGGAAAATTGATGCGAGCGACTCGTCTGACCTGCTGGGACGACAAAGTTGACCGTAACAAGATGATGGGACCACACTGCTCCTTCCCCCTTCCTCGTCGAGAGACCGATAAGCAGCCGAGGACACGGAAGTTAGTTCATTCATCCATTCACAGGGTGCTTATAAATCCAGAATACAAATTTCAAGTTCCACTCTTGACCACCAATCTAATCATGGTTTTATCCTACACATTTCTGTTGGTTTAAATATTCTCAATAAAATGCAGCTACTGACCCAACAAGCTACCAGTTCGAGTGTAAATCATATACTGTAAGATGAAGTCACTAAAACATTTCAATACTTAACTGAGAACAAATTCAACGTATTTCCAAGCCGATTACTGGCAATGAGATCTTCTGAGGTTTATAGATCCTAATTCGTATTATTACTAATTAGATTACATGAATACAACTACGACCAAAAGGAGGGAGCTGATTGCCAGAGATATTTATTGGCTAGTAAGTACATGCTTTTAGATCGATGAAAGCGAAGGGATACAGCTAAATCAGGATGGGAAGGAAACGACCGTGGCCTCAATTATGGTACAGTCGCAGAAATTGCCCAGTGTGAAACTGAGTAACCACAAAACATGATCTTCACTGTTGCCAACATTAGGGTTCGACCACACCATCTCCATTATACAAGTTAACAGTTACATGACGCGAACCGTGCGGTCAATTCACTCGGAACAATTCTTTCGGACTGAGAGGACCACATATTTCTTAAAGGGAAGTTGTAATGGTCCCAATCGGCAAATGCGGACATTTTCACCTTTTTACATTTATTAACTTGTGAATCATTCTGTTTATTGTGGTATTTGTTTCATTCAAATATTTGAAAATTTACTATTTTAAATAATTTATTTAATATATTGGTGCACTTCTACGTTTTGTGCAATGTATGACTGATTTACACATATCTCGGGGACTATTTGCTCTAGTAGGCTGTGGTTTGGCGTGTTTTGAAGAGATATATATGCTTTTATAGTTGGTTACCCTGCTTTAGCTGCAATAGCAATAGGCAGTGTTGTTTCGGCGGAGCATTTTAAAGCTTCTATTCTGCAGTAGGTGAGCTTTACCGAAACTTTCGCTTTTAAACGCAAATTACTCAAAATCCCTTTTTCCGAAATAATGCTTCCTTTTCTCAGAAACCACTGGGTAAATTTCCATGAAATGTTTACCAAATATTTGTGATACTGTTGTGGTAGCATTGATCTACTTCGTTTGACATTTCGTGAATAGTTTATTTTAAGAATAAAATATCTGCAGAAAATATAAAATCTGTATATATAAAAAAAAGAGTTTTTCCCGTACATTGCTCAGAATTTGAAAAGAATGGTATTTCTGTATCGGTCTTGTCCACAGCAATAAGGAAATGCATTTTTTTACTTTTCCGTAATTTCTGCCTGTCTTTATGTATGTATGTATGTACACGCATCACGAGAAAACGGCCGAAGAGAATTTAATGAAAATCGGAATGTAAAGTCGGGTGATGAACCCTTACAATCTAGGCTATAAATTATTTTATTCACGCTGAGTGAAATGGTAGTTTAGTGGAAGGCCTGAAATTTAATTCTCAAATACTTGTTATTATTGATCGTATCTTAACGACAATCGGTAGGGGAAGTCGAGGAATACGTCGCTACAATCTAGGCCATAAACAATTGTATTCACGCTGAGAAAAATGGTAGTTTAGGGGAAGGCCTACAATGGAATCCTCAAATATTTATGTTAGACCTATTAGTGGTCCTGTCTGTTAGGTCATCAGCCCAGAGGCTGGTTGGATCCTCAGATAGCACCACCAAAGGCTATGCAGTTATAGGAAAACCACAAAAACCAATGGCAGAGCCCAAATGAGGCGTACTAGGCAAGATGAGGAGTGAGGTAGTTTGCCATTGCTTTCCTCACTGGACTAGAAGGTGCCACTGCAGCACGACTGATACTATGAGCAACACGTTTCATAACACTCGGACACTATTTGTGCTCCAAATGTCGTTACTCAGCACCACCCATACCCCAGCAGCTTCAATATTGTCACAGCCATGGATGAGACTGGGACTTCGGTGGCAGCTACACTTTGCTCTGGCCTGTGCCAAGAAACGGATACAAAATACTGCATACATCAAGGAATGGCAACAGTTTAATGAAAATCAAAGTCGGGGAATAAGTCGCTATCTAGGCCATGTCCGACTCGTTGGCTGAATGGTCGGCGTACTGGCCTTCGGTTCAGAGGGTCCCGGGTTCGATTCCCGGCCGGGTCGGGGATTTTAACCTTCATTGGTTAATTCCAATGACCCGGGGGCTGGGTGTTTGTCCTGTCCCCAACATCCCTGCAACTCACACACCACACATAACACTATCCTCCACCACAATAACACGCAGTTACCTACATATGGCAGATGCCGCCCAGCCTCATCGGAGGGTCTGCCCTACAAGGGCTGCACTCGGCTAGAAATAGCCACACGAAATTATTATTATCTAGGCCATAAATAATTTTATTCACGCTGAATGAAATGGTAGTTTAGGGATAGGGCTAAAATGTTATTGCCAAATAATTATGTTATATATGTTGTATAGTATTATATTTCCGATCATTTATGTCATTTACATTGTTACCATACAGGCTATGATTAGATATATTCAAGAATTTGGATTTTTGTTACTAAGTCCTTATCAGTGTCGAGTCACGAGAAAATGAGTAGACAGGATTTAATTAAAATCGGTATGTAAAGTCGGAGAATAAGGAACTAGAGTCTATGCTATAAATAATTTTATAAAACGCCGTAAGATCACAGAGTAGAAAGAAAACTAAATGTGAAGGCCTACCATATAGAAGGCTCAAAAAATTGATTAACAATAACATTACATTGACGATTGTTCGTTGTGATGTGCTTTGTTTTCTGTTGCAGTCCATCTCCGATAGCGAGTATTTTTTTAAATTTGCCTTACGTGGCACCGACACAGTTAGGTCTTATGGCGACGAGGGAGAGGAAAAGAGCTATGAGTGTGAAGAAAGCGGCCTTAGCCTTAATTAAGATATAGCCCCAGCATTTGCCTGGTGTGAAAATGGGAATCCACGGAGTAACATCTTCAAAGATGCCGACAGTGGGGCTCGAATCCACTCTCTCCTGGATGCAAGCTCACAGCTGCGCACCCCTAACCACACGGCCAACTCGCCCACTCGTACGACTGTAACAGTTTACCTAATTATTGACAGGAAGTATTTTGAGTTAGGTAACTTTCTTCTTTAGCATGCTATTCCTCTGGTTCATAAATTTTCCGATACTACTGGTACGTAAGACACTGGTTCATCATAGCATTCGAGCTATTCAATCCCTACTCTAAGTCACTGAATGGCATGAGAAGTGTGCATATTTAACGGAATAATGGCAGAGAAGTGTTCACGGCTGTCTTCGGCCTGGTCATTCCAGCTCTGGAACTTTGGACTGTTAGACTGGCACCGTAGTACTGTTCGTTAAACGTGAGAAAAAGTGCAGTTTTTCATTTGATCGAGTATTTTATAAGATAACATTGCTTTTAATCGCTACATTCCTACTGACGTTTTTGCAATGACCTATATTGACTTCAGTTAGGAAAACCACAAAGTCAGTCTTTCTGAGAATCCCGTAGCGAAGCACGGGTACATCAGCTAGTCGGGGAATATTTCAAACAATATCACAACTTCATTCGTAGCACATATTTTAAAGCTATTCTAGATCAGAGTATGCAAAAGACATGCGTTAACATCATATTGAAAACATCTTCCTACACTTAATGTCTACTGCGAAAAAGGTTCATTTATTCAGCTATTTTAACATTGAGGAGATAAAGCAATACGACTCACCTTGATGCTAACTTCCACTGCCTATTAATTTCGCTTGGGAATTGTAAAGCGTCTTACAAAGAAGATGATATATTGCGTGTACATATTACCATTACAGTTCCGAATATATTTAATTTCTTTAGTCCATTCTGAATTATATTATCGTACTTTAGCATTAATGAAAGCAAATAAGCATAAAAATAGATAGCTTTTTATGGATAGCTGATAGCTCTCTGTGGGAAATCTAATTCTTTATAAACGATACGTAAAGTGGATTAGCGTGACCTTTCCAGTTCAACACTCGTACGTGCAGCCGCTGGAGTGTTTAAATCAGCCAGTCCTCTATGTGGTGAATTAGATTTTAATTCTTTGTCAGTTTTTATTTTCAGTGCTGGCCTGTATTCTTTACCGGGGTCCATTAACAAGTTGATTTCAAACTAAAAGATATTTCCCGTAAGAATTTAAATACAACAAAAACGGATGCCGATAATAATAATAATAATAATAATAATAATAATAATAATAATACAAACTTCGACAAAATTCGACATTACAACACTGTGATCAAACCTTAAATACTATACGCGAGCGAAACGCTGGATCTCCACAGAAAAACAGTACTCGAAGACATCCCGTAAGAGGAACGTAAAATTATCAAAAAATTATCGGCCCAAAACTGACTGACGAAGAATACAGACTTCAATCTCGTACAAAAACCGAGGAGCTCTCAAACCTTGCGGCCGACATCAGAAAAAGACGCCTGAAATTTTAGGGACACATCAAACGCCTTCCAGAAAACAGACTGATAAGAATCTTACTTGAGGCAACAGAAAACATCAAAACAAACAGGTGGACAACGGAAATCCGCCAAGACCTGGAAAAATCAGGAATTAAAGTGGGCCGACATCGTTGACCGAACCTGCTACAGAACGAAAATCAACAAGTGGGAAGTAGAGTCAGAGAGAAACCACAAGAAGAAGACAGGAGCTAAGTGGACAGAAGAACGAAGAACCACGATGAGAGAAAAACTGAAGGCTGACTGGCAGAGAAGGAAATGCACAACTTCTAAGTGAGCTTTGGGTGATCAAATTTCTGGTCTTTTTCGAATATAATAATAATAATAATAATAATAATAATAATAATAATAATAATAATAATAATAATAATAATAATAATAATAATAATAATAATAATAATAATAATAATAATAATAATAATAATAATAATAATAATAATACAAAATGCAGTTTTGTTTCAGTACCATGAGTGATAAAAAAAGGAAAATTGAAAATTTAATTTATAATGGAGGTCGTGGATCTTTGAATAAACTGGACTTCAGCAAGAAAGCGAAATAAACAGAAATAACTTAAACATAAGGTTTTATTAATGTACCCACGGGTTGACAATTAGTATAAAATAATAAACAAGATAATATCAGAAGGTTAATAAAAGTGGTTCTCAATAAAATTCCATGGATAATAAAAAGAAAATAATTGTAAAAGGTAAAAAACTAAACTCGTATCCTCATCCTGAGTTCGTGCAGCTCTTTTCAAGCACATCCCCGAATTATCTACAAAAGTCATCCTACATCCTGAAAACTGCATGCAACTGAAACTTGTTAAATACACTGCCTTTAAATATAATATTTAAAAGAACATTCTACTAACATCCTCTTTCTAAATATGCAATTGGGCTCGAGAAGGAAGTTTTCGTTCAGTCGAAATGACTTACATCTCGCAACCGTACTTCTCGTGTGGTATCCGCGCCTGTGTGATTGTCGAGACAGGGTCACATGAAGAAGCAAGTGACCAACGAAATACGCTTGAGGCATGGCTAAATGGTTAGCGTGCTGACCTTTGGTCGCAGGGGTTCCGGGTTCGATTCTCGGCAGGGTCGGGAATTTTAACCATCATTGGTTAATTTCTCTGGCACGGGGGCTGTTGTCTTCATCATCATTTCATTCTCATCACGACGCGCAGGTCACCTACGGGGGTCAAATCAAAAGATCTGCACCTGGCAAGCCGAACTTGTCCTCGGACACTCCCGGCACTAAAAGCCATATTTCATTTCATTTCATTTCATTTCATTTCATTTCATTTTCGACCAGGAGCAGTGCCTCACATTTTCCCTAATTTTCCGAAATACCTTTCAAGTGAGATTAAGTCCCGTGAACCTCCCAACAGGGGAAAGAAACTAGAGACCATCAGGAAAAGAAGAAAGTATATCGAAGACAGAAGTGTAGTAGCAAATTGGAAATTAAATGGTCAGTCTAATGTAGGTCAAAATTTGGGTCATTCTAGTCCATTTTCTGATGCCGAAAAGACAATATTATCGCTCAAAGGGCGCCTAAAAATCGAAATTTAATTCGCTCCACTCGGCAAAGTCGAGAATTAATGTCCTAGAGAAACAGGTTAGAAATACACAGGCACGTAATTATAGAGTTAATAAACACGTTAGCAAAAAGGAAAAGATGATAATCGCCACCATACTTAAAGCGACATCCGGAGATAAGATATTTTTACCTAATGCGAGGATTTTCACGAAACTTTGTGGGAATGTCACCTACATACAAGTGGAGATATCACGAACATTTCTTTAATATACAAAATCATTTTTTGACATTTTAAATTCCATTTTTTCATGAAATTTAATTAATATGTTAATGTAAATTCGTAATTAGGTAGATAATTCTTCTTTTAAATGAACTACGTATCGATTTTTCTTTACATAATTTATATAAGGAGATATATTGTAATAAAATTTATGTAATTTTTACGTTCTAAAATTTTGGACTTAAAAATCCCTACTACTTGAAAAACTTCTGTAATCAAAAATTCCATACCCAGGTTTCGTAATATAGCTGTGATACATATACAATACAAATTTTGTTACATTTGGCAGATTATTATGGGAGAAAAATGGGATTTAAATGTAAAATTACAATTGGCAAACTAAGCGATATTACAGTGATACATTGTTTGAATTGAGCGGAATAACTTCGTGAGAAGAAAGAAAAATGAAACTCAATCCTTTCAATTTCAGTCAAAAAGTTTCACTAAAAATGATCAAAATATCGATTTTAATGTTTTAATGGAATGAGGTTCAGCAATGAATTCATTTTAGAGAGTTAAGAATAAAATCACAGCCAAATTTTCACGCAAGCTTTCGAAAGTCCAGTAATAGATAAACTGAATTGGTAAGTAGAGTATTATCTTTAAATAGTTCAAGGGTGTTTGTTTTAATATGCTGGGAGTCATGTGCTATTTGCCTGTATGTGTACAATCCAGTTACCTGTGCTTTCCGCAACACGTGATGAAGGCCGTAGGTCTTATTTCCATGTATACGATTTTTTCGATTGTACCCTGCTGTGGTATTTTAATTACAATCTCTCATTGCTTTTTAAAAGACTGTGTATATATTAATCAGTTACGGAGGAATACGTTTCCTCTGGCATCATTCCTAAGGCCATCTGATCGGTACTGTGGAGCTTGCCCACTCTAGCGCTGCCTGGCGAGGCGCGCTTGAAGTTGAGGAGTCCTCACACTTGTTCTTTTAATCGTCATGGTATAACCGTGTAGGGAATGGGACAAAGGATTCAAGATGTGTTCCAGTTTTCTTAATGCTTCCGATTGCACAACATGAACACGACTTTGTGGTGCCGAGACTCATCCAGGTTTTGGCGTGATGTCCCTAAGGAAAGTCCCACCCAGTTCAGAAATCAGAGCCGGAAAAGGGAATTAGAATCACGCCACTCACTAAAATGGCCGAAATGCATTGAGTGACAACTTACTAACTTAGTTTAAGATATAATATTTTGGAGTTACCGCATTAATTACTGCGTAGAAGTTCGGCAACTCATACGCGAGCACTTTAGACTTCAAGGAAAATTACAAAGGGTTATTGTAATTCCGTATTACTCAATGTGCACCGCAGGCTACACGTCATGACGCTAACTATTATTCCAGAGGCAAAGGGGGCGTGTCGAAAGAAGCGTGACTATACTAGCGAAGATATTAATTTAATGAACGATCGGAGTATTTCCGCATGTGACAGCTGGTTATATTAGGTCTTGAGCTACACTTTGGCCGTATCACCGATATAGTTCCTCGGGGGCCCGGGTTCGATTCCCGGTACTGCCAGGAATTTAAAACTGACAGGAGGGCTGGTATGTGGTTGAAATGGTACATGCAGCTCACCTCCAATGGGTGTGTACCTGAAAAGAGCTGCATCACCTCGGGATGAGGACACGAGTTTACTTACCGATATAGTACAACCCCTAAATTACCCATAACGAAAATTAGAGTGAGAAGCCTAAGCTGGAGTTTGCATGGCTTGGGGGGGGGGGATGTATTTAAGAGGCGAACAGGGCAGACCACAGGAGAGTTGATGAACTAGTGCACATGTGTCCAGACGTGTCGGGCAGCGACATAAATATTCCTTTGCGCGTGAGGCAGTTGTAGTGAAATGAATTACAGAAACAGTGTAATTGTGACCGGAAGCGATGTGCCAAATCAAGGAAGCGATTGAATTTAAAGTCTTAAAGATAAGTGATTCGTAAATAAACACAGTACGTGTTCAAGACATTCGTGTGGGTGAGGCATAACGTATAGTGGGAAGGAAAATGTACTACGAATATTAATCCAGAGTAAGATTTGGACTTTTGCTTTAGAAATATCGAATGTTCACGGATTATAACCGCAAACATTGTTTTATCATGAATGCAGAGATTTAAGTTGTTCAGCTTTGAAGGAAAAGGGAAGACATACAATTGAGGTTGTAGTAGTGAGGATTTTTATGAAAGCATAAGCAGTACTGGGAGGTGTGTGCTCCATATACTTGTGAAGATTGATGCTGCTTTCCAAGAAGAAGTGCTTTAAACGGATCATTCATCTTCAGCAGCAGTTACCCTGGGACGATTATCAACAGGATGGAGCGTCAACCGAGGACAGAACCCAGGAATGACATCCGAGTTTTCAGCACAGCCGTAATGGACGTGTAAACCTGCACATGAGCTTTCCAGCAGCCCAGACAATGGACAACTCTATCACCCACATACGTAGACCGCAAATATAACTTTTGTAGATTTAGCGAATGCACAAAGAATGGGTTCGTTTGTAAATAAGCTTAGCTTAGACGTAATATTGGGCTATACCCAAGCCCAGAATATTTTTTGTTAGGGGGACCGCTGAAGTGAGCTACGATTAGGGATATTTGCATGTCATTATTATTTCCTTGGCTTATATTAATGAAAGGTTATCTATGTTTCATAATTAAGACAAGGAATAGCCAGATATAGTAATGGAGATCGATTGCGAGATTGGGAAAGGTAGCTTTATTTGTGTATATTGTCTTCAGTGAAGTTCTTAGGGAATTTTCGATAGTATGGAAACTGCATGCCTTTTCTGTAATACATGTAAGTTGTGATAATGTATATTTGAAGGAAGCATGTTTGCATGTTGGTTTTTTAATAAGAACGTGACTATGGTTCTTCTTGTAAAGTGTGTACAGCATGGAATCGAACCTCATACCCCCATCCCCAATGTGTAGCCAGAGTTTCTTGTGTTCATTATCTTGTGTAAAGTAAATGCATCGAGTTTTGAAGTTACCTAGTTCAATTTGAGTAATTTCGAGTTAATTGGTGACACAGAAAATTAATAGAATAGGATATTGTTGAATTGCATTCTGAGGGACATGAACCAAGGAATACGTGGATGCGAATGGTTAGTTTAAAGGAATAAATTAGCCCGACACGGAAGCATAATTGATTTATGTATTTTATGCTAGAAAACAGCATGCGACTTCGCGTTGAATTTGTTAAGATATTCCTAAAGAACAGAATTTCTGTGATTTGTTTAGAAGCCAGAGTGCTCATTTTTAGACGAGGACTTTCAAGAAGAAAGAGAATCTCAGCTGACCGGGGAGTGGGGCGTGTCGTCTGGTGACCGCACTGATGATTTTATGAGGGCTAGAGGCGAGTGTTTGCCATACGCCTGGGGTTAATGGCATACTTCTTTTGCTAACCGTTCACGAGTTTGAAGAATATGTTTTTTTATCCCAAGATCAGAAAACAAGCTATTTAATTTATTCTGTGCCAGTTGTCACCGATAAGTCAAGTAAAGAATTAGATCTAGGTAATAATGCTAGGAAGGGTTACGATCCTTAGATAACGGCCTTTAGACAGGGTTTTTCAAGTACCTTCCAAGACAGCCAGGCGAATGCCGGTTCGATTTCCAGGCAAACCAAGGACATCGTCACACACAATGGCTCTCGGCAGTACAGTCACGTATCTTGAGTGTTTTCTTTGTACATATTCTTACCAAGAAAATGATATCTATATAGTTGTTTGTATTTGTTTTGTGTCTTAGTTTCGACATAGGTTTTGTCCTATGGGCGTCTAAATCTTTTGTTTGTGGAGTTTTGGGCTCAAGTACCAGGCCGAAATCGTGTCTGATGGTGTGTGATGTGTTTTCCGTCATTTGTTTTTGTGTGTTTTTTTACGTAGAATAGTTAGCCACTTCCTGTACGTCTCATAGAATTTGTGTTTTATCTGTAATGTTTTACCGCGTTTGAAAGTGAAGTAATTATGTAGTATCTTCTTTGTGCGTGCATTCATTTATGCCTAAAAAATAGTTGATGGTAGAGGACTTACGTGGGGGAAACCTAAAAGAGGAAATGAACATCTTATCTTGAGAAAATATATTAAAACGGTAAAAAAATATATTTTAAAGCGGAATTTCACCTCAGACTTTGAAGTCTTTATGACTTATTTCTTACTGTGTTCCTGAATAGTATTTGTTTATTTCGGGGAAATTTTGCCGTAACGAGGTCAATTGAAGCTCATGAAAGAAAATTGAAGCCTATTGATTTGCCGTAATGTAGCATTCCTATATCTTCCTCAGCATTGTAGACATTTAAGGTAGATTAAGTTCTTTTTAGCCGAGGACGTTCCACAACCTGAAGGAGCCGGAAGATACAGCGGAGGAAACTGCGTACGGATCGCGCACGGCCTCCCAAAGGGGGTCGTTGTCCATACATCCATTCAGGTATTCTGAACCATGGGATGTGATGGCATTGAACCGTGGCCGAATAGGTCTCAATAGTAACGTAAATACGGATAGTTAGATCATGAATCAAGGAACTCCAAACTTAACCTTTTTGAATTGTTTCACCACCAGCACCGTGGGTCCACACCCATCTACACACAAAATTGACTTCTCTGTATTCCCAGCTGAAGTACTCCAATCTGCCCCCCCCCCCCCCAGTTCTGACTATTGTAGAGCTTAATCCATTTCCAACAAAATATATCACAGTACATCATAAAGATCGTATTATTTTCATTATTCCACGTTCAGAGAACGACGTTTAAAACTGATCGCTGCTTCAAATAACATTAGTTTATATGTTTTATTACAACATAATCCCATGCGTAATCCTCTTATATCTTCCTTAGCAAGTCACGAAAAATGAAAGAATAAAATATTACTGCATGGATCAAACATGGATAATTTGTGTTGCTATAAATTTATAATTTAATTCATTTAATATGAAATAAGTAAATTCACCATAATATGAAATAAAATATTGTACGCAACAGCCACTGGAGAGAAGTTTACTCGCTTCGAAATTCCGTATGTAAGTAAACTCGTGTCCTCAGCCCGAGGTGGTGCAGCTCTTTGGAAGCACGCATACCGTAATGGAGGTGAGCTGCGTGTACCATTTTGGTCACATACCAGCCCATCTGCCATTCTTAAATTCCTGGCAGTACCGAGAATCGAATCCTGGCCCCTTCGGACGGCAGCTAATAGTGCTAACCGTTACGCTACGGAGGCGGATATTTCATAGGCAAACATCTCACTTGTAACGTTAAATATCCCTTTCCGTGGCTGTTGCGTAAATAACTAACTTAGGACGTTTCTTGGAGAGGCCAAGATTCCGTATTTTGTTCCGCAATAGTTCTTTTACGTGCCAGTAAATTACCGACACGAGGTTGAATTATTTAATCACCTTCAAATACCACAGGACTGTGCCAACTTGAGTTCAGAAGGCCAGTGCTCCACCATCTGAGCTCCTCAGCCCGGCCAGAAGCTAGAGAGTGGCAAAGAAGGGGGGGGGGGATGAGTAAGTGGTATTGAAACTTCAAGAAAATAACGCAACAAAATAAAACTTTCCCATTGTATTTAGGATGGCAAGTGACATTTCTTTGATTTCACCAACTAAGTGATAATCAGGAATAGTTGTTTGTGTAGAGTGATTGAGCAACCCTGCTTCTAGCATAACATAGGACAAAAATTATGGAGTTTAACATTCTGTTCTCTTAAGAATTTGACTGGAGCCTGCTCAAATTTTACAAAAACAAAAGGGCGTCATCTAACATAAGTGCTTAATTCAGGCGACATCTCTTTGGTAATTCTAAATCACTGTCGAATTGTTTAAGGGCTTCACAGTCTACTACTACTAAAATGTTTTGATTCCTCCCTGAAGGGGGAGGCGGGCCTCTTAGACGATTACACCGTCTCTCAGGCCGCGAGATTTGTTACGGTGAAGGCGATGCTCGGAGAAGGTGAGGGGTTTGGCGGCCGTGGCCTATACTACGAAATATCCCAGCATTCGCCTTTGTGCAGGAGAACGAAAATCCACGGAAAACGATTCTCAGGACAGCCGACAGTAGGTACCAACCCCTTTCCATCTACCGAATGCAGACGCGTAGAGCCACGGTAGAGCCGTGGCCACCCCTCGTCTGCTAGGTTGGCCGGTCGGAGTGCAGAGCTGTTAGACCACTGAGCTGCTGTGGCCACTTCTGGACCGGGCCCCACTCTGCATCCGCCGACAGTTACTATCCGAATTACAATTGGTCAAGTCTCCCGTAATTGTTTTTCGGGCAGTACTAGTTACATCTTAAAAATACGAATTCTGTCCGACATAGCACCAGTAAACATATTTGCCTTGCAAAGAAACATTCAATTAATTGAAATGATTAGTAATGTCACCAAAAATGGCAAGGTCAGCAACCCAGGATGTTTACTCTTACATTGCCACAGTCACAGCGTGAGTGTGTAGATTAGGTGAGCCCTAGCTCCCTGGCTCTCAAGTTAGAATAGCACGGCTGGGCAGACCATGTCACGTAGCAACGAAACTGCATTCGTGAAATGGTGGGCTCGAATCCCATCGGCAGCACTTCAGGATATGTTTTTCCGTAGATTCCCTTTCTCACATTAGGAAATTGTTTAGGCTATACCTTAATTAAGGCCAGGTTCTATATATTTTAGTATGTACCGTACGTAGTAGACACGACCCACAGCTTCAACGCCTGTAAGATGCACAATGTGCTTTCAAATACTGCATGATTAATTTTATAGAGCTTAAAATTGGAACTCGGTTTGGCGCACTTCCTTCCTTCAACACTGAACGTGTCGTCCGTTGGAATTTAACTAATGAAAAATCAACATTGAACATTGGGCGACGAATTGCTATCTCTGTCACGTTTGAAGTAGGGATAGAGGTACAATATACCCCTGGCGCTTGTGACGTCAATAATCAAATTTCCGCTTTCTCTTCCGCATCTTGCTTTCGCAGCCAAACACACAAACTAACGAACTTCATGAAAGTAACTGCACACACAATGCAACGTATTTTATGAATGAGGCCACATTGATCACTTCCGCACGTGAAAAGGGCTCTCAGAGAGTCACTTTGTTCGTGTGCAGTGGACAGCGTGTATCCCATGATATTTGGATATCTCCCCAAGGCAGCACGGCGCCATCCTCTATTGTACATCGCCGGCGAGCGATCAGTGACCGACGAGAAACAGAGCATGCCATTGAAATATCAGTAGATTTTTGCACTAGAATCTTATTGTGAATGTTAATGCCATTCACATAGTTCTGAATAAAAAAACGTGGGATGAAAAAGAAGAGGATTATAAGATTAAGAAAACAATATTTTCGAAAACTTATTTCATGCTTATGAAAATAAACAGACTATAGTCAATACAAAGTTAATTAACTACTCCGCAGCATTCGTTAAAGAATAGGTCAGTTAACCCGTCTTGATATGCCCGTTATACTCATATTGTTTTGCCTGCCCTTTTCAATGGTTTTATGAACCTTTAATAAGACGCCTGTTATGGCGTACCGCAGTTCGCAGTCAGAACTCATCCATTCTGACGTAATCATGCCGTCTGTTAGGTAAAAATCTGTCCATATGTTCAATTTTTTATCCTACAATTCCTGATGTAAAGTTTGGTATTGTGTGGTAGAAGGTAATGGTGTTTTAATCACAATACTTCTATATAGAACGGTTGTCTTGTGAGCTCATAGGTTAATCTCAAAGGAGCATTTTTTACGAGACAGACAACTGTTTTAAGGTACATGACCGTCACTCGTTCTACTGTAGGTTATCCTTCGATAGGTGTTCCCAGAAAAAGTCTTATGCCATGATGAGATCAGTTTGTACGTAGACTTGTTTCTCTTATCAGCATCTAGGAACGCTCTGTCATCTGTTAGATACATTTGGAAGCTGGGAAATGTTAGAGAATCAAGGAGTATCTGGCAGGGAGTAGTATTCTTCCGTAATGAGAGGAAGTATATACTCTCTGGCTTTACAGGTAGTAATGAAACATGGGTGCATGCAATGACATTACAAAGCATGAAAATCACATGTATCAGAATATTAATGAAATTGTTAGTCGATTAGCAACTTCCTAGGTACAGAATGTATTGCGGCCTAGGGTAAGACTTCGCCTGCAATTACTGGAGTAATGATTTGATTATATGACTGCTGAATGGTGGCTGATCGTAGATACTTATTAATAACTCATGATTCACCACCGGATAGAATGAAATAGAAATAAATCAAATAGGTCCAATAGAACGGACGGACGGATTTGCCAAAGCTGTTTATAGTGAACTCTTTTAATATATAGATTGGCTTGCGTTTAATGGTGCGGTAAGGCTATATCGGTACGTTTACATGCACAATAGAGTTCCTTCTTAAGGCTACAGTGGTGCCGGTACAAACAAGGTTCACTCAACTCAGCAACATTGCTCTGCTCCTCCTTTCTATCATCATCGTCATCATGATCATTATAGTCATATTGGATTTACCTCACACTAACAATATTTACGGTTTCAGAGACGACAAGGCACCAGAATTTGTCCCATATGAATTCCTTTATGTACCGTTAAATCTACCGTAAAGAGGCTACCACATATGAACAACTACCAATTACCCCGGACTAAGCCTGGAACGAATCATTAATGTGAGCCACTCGGTCAGCTAAAAACATGTTCGACAGAGAGCCAAAGTTATTATCTATATATATAAAACACTAGGTTGATTTTTGTTACAGCGAGTTTGAGAGAACGGTCGATCGATTGACATTGTGAAGCATTCTGACGAGAGTTCATGGCCTGTAGATTTGCAGCGTGTCTTGAAAATCATGAAGAATTCTTGCCATATATTTTTAAATTGTTAAAGAACATGTAGCATTCTGATTCGTTAATGCGCTCGCCAATACTTCGAGGCCGCCTGAACCGTGAGAGCGCTGAGCAGCAGGCACGTTTGGTGAGGTGGAAGGGGAGTAGGTACGCATGCGCAGTTACACGTCTCACTGGCCAGCTGTACTACCTGTAGACGGATCAAATGTTACTGAACTACCAGCCAGAATTTTAGAACGTGATGATATCTTGATTGAAATTTATAGCAAAATGGGCTTATAACTTGTAGTTTAAAACCATAAACTAGCGTCAATAGATTAATACTGAAGTTGAAAACTAGCTACTTCAATTTCCTATATAATTTTCGAATTCCTTGGAATATTTGGTTTGCTTCCGAATATTCGTATTCTAAAGACTGGATACATAGTTAGTCTATGCTCCTTAGATATGGGAATTTCCCAACGGCTCCTAAACGGAACCAGATTAGGGTCTAATTCTAAGAGGTATGTACGAAAACTGTTTAGATTAGGAAATAATAAGTGGAGATAAAGCTGGACAGAGAGCTCTGACCCCTCGAATTATCGTAACAATATCCCTTAAAACACTTCCATTCTTTCAGGAGGCATAAATTTCCAATACGCTTGGCATTTTGTTTTGCGATCAATAAACCTGAAGGTACGTGAAGGTCTCTCTTTATCTCAGCCAATTTTCAGTCATGGCCAGTTAAATGTTGCAATATCGAGAGAGCGACATTTTAAAGTTCCAGTAGTGCCGAAAGGTACAAGGTTTGAGGTACAAGGAATGCACCAAGCAAGTGTCTGCGTGGTTTAGGTCGCGTAGCTATCAGCTTGCATTCGGGAGATAGTGAGTTCGAACCCGACTGTCAACAGCCCGGAAGATGGTTTTCCATGGTTTCCTGTTCCCACTATCTCCCGAATTCAAGCCGACAGCTACATGAGCTGGACACCCAGCCACTCGCTCAGTTTTTACGAACTATTTTGTAGCTTTAGAGTTATTGTTGTCTATTTAATTTGAAAGTTTAGTTCTAGATTATTGGTAGCCGATATTGTCTGGGAAGTAATTGATCTTTCAAATAATAAAAATAGGTGATAGCTGTATATATTTACATGTAGCGCTATAGATATGCAGTATGCTGTTTCTACTGTCATTAGAACTGTCACCAATCAGCATAGAGAACCCCAAAACTGTAAATTTAGTACTGATATCTGTCATTTTGGACATTTTCTTTCTCATCTCTTATGACCCGCATGCCAATGGAGGCTGAAATTGGAATTAAATGGCATGCGGAATGTCACTCTTCATCTTAGCGACCCCGAAAATACTAATATAGGTCGTTTTCGATTTCTTGTTTTACTCCCTCGCCACTCCACCCCTAGAGGTGCTAGGTGTGTCTTACTCCCATGGAATTTCTCTCCAGATTGCATCAAGTTATATGTGTACCATGTTTGGTTGAAATTGGAGGTTGGTCTATAGCCGCCGTCATTTCTAATCGTCTAGCTTCGCTCATACCTTTACTTGAAACTATTGCTCCTTAACTGTATGCAACCCGCTAAGTATAGAATGTTCTGCGGGCTAGTATAGGCCGTCCCTGCAACTACTGGAGTGATCATTTGATGACTTGATTTTATGATTACTCAAATCTGACTAAACTTAGAGACCTATCAAGGTCTCATAATTCACCGTGAGGTAATTCCGGAGAGATTAAAACATAAACGAAGCAAATCAGTCCAGTAGAACAGACGTGCGGATTTTCCGAAGCTGTTTTTAGTAAACTTTTAATATATAGTTACTGTACATAAACTCTTAAACGATATGTTTCATGTTTGAACTTTGAATTTTTATTGCATTATTTACGACCAGTTTTATGTTAGAGCACAACCTGTAAGCTGAAGAAGAGAATATTAATAGATTTTCGGTATAGTTTTATGTAATTGACCTATTAACCTATTAAAACCATAAAAAGGCGTGAGAACGGTTTATTTGCATTCCCCTCCCCCCCCCCAACACCCACTTACGACTGTTTTTGGTTATTTGCCGTTTTTGAGAGAATCGCTGGGCCTACAGACACCACTCTGGTCTCAAATAAAAGCTAATTAAATTTACTACAACTTCATTTCATATAATATTGACATGGGATGCGTATTTTAGAAGATATTTCACAAAATAAGTGACCATTTCGAAAAAAAATCACTTTTTGGAAAAAATGCCTATATGCGAAGAACTGTATCTTGGGAACCAATGGCTGTATAGAGATCACCCTGGTCTCAAATTGTAGCACATTTAGTCTACTTTAAAAGTACATAGAGTGACTATACCGGTTAGACCCCTCCTTCACTGAGATATTGAGCAAAGCCCGAAAAAGTCCGAAAATGTCATGGTTTTTTGGGTACACCGCCGCTCGCATAGCACTTTAGAAATTGCAAATCTGGTTTTTTAATATTGGTTTAGGTCCTAACAACATATAAAAAATTCAGAACGACCGGACCTTTTGCAAGCACGACCCCTTTTCATGTTTAACTTGACTGGACTATATTAGCAAATATACAAAGCATTCTATTGTGCAGATTCTTAGATAAGTAAAATAATAGTGTGTTAAATCAGTACGGACCATTGGTAGCCATAATGGTGAAAATTATAAATACCTACTGGAGTTTTTAAAGGAAGGAAAATCGCACTTTGAAAATAAAGTTGAAATTCAAGAGTACAATTTGGAGAAAATACTCGCTTATAGAAAGATGTATTAAGGATTGGAATACAGTAATTTAACAAGGGAGATGCTACGTAAAGAAACTATAGGGAGTCTGCCATATGGGCCATTGGCCTAAATGCAGATCACTGGCGATTGATTGGATTGATTGATTGCTTGATTGATTGATTGATTGATTGATTGATTGATTGATTGATTGATTGCTTGCTTGATTGATTGATTGGACTGAAAATGGTTAATTAGAGGGCTGATTCCTCTCCTCGTTTCAATTATCCTGGTCCCCTTTAGCAACGTCTCTCATTACGGAACAGCACTTCTCGTATAACCTGTATACGTAAACATACAAAAATGGCATGCTCATAACATTCCTTCAGGTATTTTGACCAGATTGAATCAGAATAAATTTATAATATTTGTTCAAATATATTAAACATTATTTTTACAAGTTATTCATTGTACTCTGTGTAACAGTTCCGTTCCTCCACTCCTCCTACCATTTACAATTTCACAGCGTTTCCCAGCCAGTAACAACACGGCTTATTGTTTCGGATTATCCCCACAAATCCTTCCACTATATCTAAGGTAATCTCTAATTGAAGATCTGTTGAGGACAGACTATTCCTTCTCAAAGAAACTGTAACCAGAAAATACAACGTACAGCCGTCTAAGGTTTATTGTGCTCCAGTTAACATATAGGTTTTATCCTGAAGCAAATATTGCTTCTTAAGCAATGGAGAAAGTAAACAGGAAACTGAGAAGTGGTAGGGTATAGATAAACAATAAGCATAGCCTATGTGTATTTATGTGTTCTTTACTTAAAATCTTAAGAGCGGTAACTTGATAGCGTTTTCTTATTCCTAGGTTCCTAAAAACCAAATTAATTTTATCCCCACGATTCTCATGGTCAGTTCCTTCCATTACGGCATATTATCATTTGACGGATAGGAACTATTTCTTCCGATTTCAAATACCCGTCTCCCTAAGCCAATAGATCTGTCAACCATTTAAGAAACATTTCCTAATATTTTAAATATTGCGAATGAGTTAAGTGTGCAAGTAGACGGGGCAGTTCTAACGAGAGCATTACTGCTGACAAAACACATTTCGCTTGATATAGTTTACGTAATTCTCCTGGCACAGGGTAATTGCATACCATACCCACACTGTGAGGTCAGAATAACAATAGAACTTCGATTATAAACAAAGAGATGTACACGAAATTCAAACTTTCCGAAGTACCGTATTTCTCAGTATTACTTTTGATAATTTTACGTCGGGATCCCTCAAAATATGATACGGTGATATATCTATTCCTGTACAGACATATACAGTATGTATTACTTCCTTCCCTTATGAATCAGTTTGTCATAAGTCTATGCAAACTGGAACTAATATGGTAACATTAATTATCTTCTACTGAGCATAAGTTTCTCTCGTCAGGCCCAAAGTAGAATACGCAAACGTTATATGGAATCCAGCAAACAAAATACATATTGCACAGATCGAAAAAATCCAAAAGATATTTAAAATACATACATTAAAAAAAACGGTAATTATCCACACATAGCATACAACGAACTTCTCCTAAATTTTGAAATAGAAAGCTTGGAACTGAGGAGACAAAAGGATGACATAAGGTTTCTGTACAAAACTCTAAAGTCTATTATTGACAACCCTGACTTTTTATGCCTCTTGAGCTTTCACGTGTCGCGCTGTAATGTGAGGACAAATGTAACTTTTCATAATAACAAGGTCAGAACAACCGCTTACAAAAATTCCCCACTCTACAGGCTATGCAATGTCTACAACAGTGCAGTTCAGAAAAATAATTCTTTCGACTTCTGTGTACCTCTAGACCTGTTTTTACAACAATTCACCATCTCTGTGAAAACTCTGTAATGCTGATTTGAACCAAAAAATGTATTATAAACATTCTACATTAAGCCCTATCCCATAAATGTAATTACAAGTGTTAGAACTAGAAAAAATAATAGTTTAGATATGAAATAACGCTTTTTTTCATATAAAGATTAAATTAGACTAGATGTGAAATACAGTTCCTTTCTCATTGTAAATATAATATTATAATAGTTTAGGTATTATGTTATTAGACTAGTTTAAATACGAAATTATGTTTTATATACTTGTTTCTTGTAAGGATTAGATATGTAATATTATTTATTTCTCAACGTAAATATAATATTAGAATAGTTTAGATATTATGATATTAGACTGATTGAAACATTAAAAGACACGTGTAAACATTTGCCTCTGTAATTGGGATTAGAAATCCTGTAGTACGCAGTAAATAAATAAATAAATAAATAAATAAATAAATAAATAAATAAATAAATAAATAAATAAATAAATAAATAAATAAATAAATAAATAAATAAATAAATAAATAAATAAATAACACAGATAATGTTAGATACGAAATTTGCCTATGGAATAATCAATCTCAGGATCAGTGGTGTAGAAATTTGTCCATGGTTATATTAATCCAAAAACCGTTGGAATGAGATTCGCCATTTATTGTATTATCAATACGAAAATCCTTGGCACGAAATTTGCTCACTGTACTGCCAATCCAGAGATCTTTTGTATGAAATTTGTCGAAGAACTGTCTGCGAACTGACGGCGAAGGTGAAGAAGTGCAGCTGAGCGACGTGGAATTGGGAACAAAGACTGGTGTGGGTGCGAATGTAAGACCGTTGCGCTGTGTACAGTGCGGCCGCTATCGTTGTACAGTGAATTTATTCGCGAACCGACCTCGGGTTCAAGTGTCAATTGTGCATGTGTGTGGTCTGTGCTATTTTTACCTTGTGTCAGAGCGAATAACTTTTGTGACTGAAAAAACATACACATAAACAGAGAGAGAGTGAGAGATAACTAGAATGATTTTTGTTTTGCTAGTTGCTTTACGTCACACCGACATATGTCTTATGGCGGCGATGGTGTAGAAAAGGGCTAGGAGTGGGAAAGAAGTGGTCGTGGCCTTAATTAAAGTACAGCCCCAGCGTTTGCCTAGTGTGAAAATGGGAAAGCACGAAAAAATCATCTTCAGGGCTGCGGAAAATGGGGTTCGAAACCAGTATCTCCCGGATGCAAGCTCACAGCTGCGTGCCCTAACCGCACGGCGAAATCGCCCGGTAACTAGAATGATTCTATGCCTATGTAATAGTATTAGTCTGCTTCTTATATTGTTTATGACGACTGCATTTACTTTCACACCTAGCTCAGTTGACTCCTTTGGAGATGTGATCGACATAGAGGTTGAATAGGAGCGGTGAAAGTAAGAAACCCTGACGTATTCCTCTTCTGATACTTATCTCTGAAGTTCTTGTTCGTTGTGCAGCGATTAATGTTTGTTAATCAATTTTAGAGTAAGTGTTACCAGTCATGTATTTCTTCACCTCTTGCCTGTCTACACGTTACAATATTTTGGAACTAAGCGGTCTTGAATGCCAACCAACTACACCAGGATTTGTTCCCAACATCCTGCGCAAAGCAAATTAGCTCCTTACCAGGTACGCTATACGTTCGGTCGTAAGAGCTGGTAGCATTGACCCAACTGAATTTTGACAAATTTAAATAGTTCGTATAAGTATCGACTAGCTGTATAAAGCTACTGTGCAGATCACTATTAAATAACTCAGCGTGCAATTTTCTTACCACACATAGATTGCTTGATTTCACAAGCACATCTAGTAAATCATCGTTATGAATATAATACCGGTAATAATAACAACAACAATAATAATAAAATATTAATAGCAATAATAATTTACTTCCACTGCCGCTTGATGTGTCAGCGCAGGAGATATTTCTCCGCGGCTAGATGGATTGCAGAACAAATTTGTTAAAGGTACATTACTCTTCAGCCATTAAGACATTCAATCAAGCACACTCATAGATCTTGAGTCTCCAAGTTGCCAGGTCAGCGAACAATTGCCACCGGATACATCCAATCGCTAAATGAGTTCTTCTCAGATATCCTTCGTACGTATTGATTCCACCATTTAACGACTGGTGGGGGAGTGTCGTTATCTGCTAGCATCCACTGAGCCCCAGTATACAAGGGGCCATGTTATCTTAACAATGCATTACTTGTGGTGGTACATTTCGACTAAAGAATTGCGTAATATCTTCATATATAATAACGTCTTCCTGTCAGTATAATTTTGAATATTAACCTAATATTTGATTTTTATATAAAAGATCAAAACAATGATGATTATGTCGTTGAGTTTGCGTTCGGTCTGTCTCTTGTGTTGAAACACCACCACTACAGGAAAATGGCCGAGAGGAAATTCTTTATAGTTGGTGTTTTAGTAGAGACCCTTCTACAATGCACATTTTTAGTGATTTTTGTCGAATTCACACATTTTAAAATTTGATTAAAATAGCTCTAATTAAAAAATATGAAAATATTGTGTAGATAAAGAAAAAATTTCGTAAGTATGGTACATTATAAAAACAATTTGGTCTCAATTCAAATACCTTAGCTGGAACAATACTTGGTTCATTATTCTCTAAGTAGGAGGTTGAAGTTGAAAATGAGACATTTTAATAATAGAAATTAAATAAATTGTATTCCTTATATTGTTAACAATATGTTTACTAATATGTGAATTTCCATTGTAAAACAGCGACATTTTCTTCAAAATTCAACACAAAATATTTCTGAAATTTACCATTACTTAAACAGAATTTACAAATTATGAAATAAGTAAGATATTAAGATAATCGTATTAGAACTGTTGCTTGAGATTCAATGTGAATTCAAAAGAAACACATAATTGAAAGAAGTCCATACATTAACATACATTTCCGATTCAGTATTAAAATTACTACCAATACTTAAGCTATCAAATCCACCTTTTTTTTTGCTTCCTCTAACTTTGTTAATCCCCTCGTGATTTTTTACAATGAATAACCAATTTTTGTGTGTACGGGCTAATATTTTAGTATTGAGCCGTATCCTACCGGCCCATAATAATAATTGGAATATTATTTGACCAAACATGTGAAATTTATTCATAAAAGTTACAGTCCAACATGTTAAAGCATCGTACACTAAAATAGTTGATACCGGATGTTGAGCAAGACAGTGAATCGCTGGATGTTGCTTCATATTTCCGTATGACCGTGAGATAGGATAGCGTACCCAAGCGCTGGCAAGGATCGACACGTGTATTAGATGCTGACCTAGCAAGATATTTCAGCCAATGGGAACTTAGGGATTTGGCAAACCTGGAGGCCACCCCGCGCCAAATATTAATTCCAGGATGACCAACGTGCTCTGTGGATAAAGTCAGTTTTTGTAAGAGATCGGTTTTCCACAGTTTCTGAAGTCAGATATATTTGGAAATGTATTATAAAAATTGGTGGAAGAGATTTGCTAGTGTTTGAACTGTGTTTTGTAAATATATTACAATAAGTATTATGTCATCATACATGACGAACTCTCTGATTGGTGGTTGGTTCAGACACCCGGGAACCCCAACATTATTGGCGTCACCGAAGCCTCCTCAGTAACCCTAGCTCTGGGGAGCGTCATTCGGTAGTAAAAATTTGAGCAGTACGGATGTACCAACTCTGTATCTCCGTGGTAAAGATTTGCACAGTGCGGATGTATTAACTCTGTGGCTGGTGATCGTGATTAACGTGGTTTCATTCCTGTAATAGTAACTGGTTATCATTGATACTGTAAATTGTGCAGTCGCAATAATTTACTGTACTTGAGTAAATGAAATAGTACAATTTTGGCAGAGTTTACTTTCAATTGATAAAGACGGTGTTTAGTGACCGCTGAGTAACAAGTGTAGTGGAAACGTGCTATTGTTTCACTATTTCGCGACGGGCGCGTATTCGCGTGGAACTTCCGTACCGAACCGTGGGCTGCTTTAAAAACCGTATTTTTACCCTTTAAGTGAAGTGTGTTATATATATGTGAATCAGTGTGTTAGCTGATCTGGTAAAAGAAAGGGTATTGCGGCTCGCAGCAATAAGCAGCGAAGAGATTATCAATAACAGTCTTCTGTGTTCCAGTGAATTATTTTCCAGCAAGATGATGGATACGCCTGTAGAGGAAGGAAGTGCATTCCCACATGTTAATGCTGTGATTAACATGGAGTAGACCTATAAATTAGTGGGGATGTAAGCTGCTATCCTGGTTTCCCGAGAGTCATGTAAAGTAAGACGCATGTATTATTTACGGCATGATATGTAAGTTATGTTAAGGTACTAGGGCAGTGTAGATAGAATTTTAATTTTCATTCAAAGTAAGCCTGACGGCATGTGTTTGTTTAATTTTGTTACTATGATAGATTCGGATACGAGAATAATGCATGTTTATTTTATTTTCATTTTGCTTTATGAGTAGATGTTTGGGAAAATGAGGGATTGATAGGATCAGTTATTGTTGTAAATATAGTACTTAGCGTAGGATATTCCGAGTTTTCCTTAAATATATGCTAGAAGGGCTAGATCGACAGGTTCATTTTTATATTACGTCAAACACGTATCAATTCATTTTATTTCGGTTATTCAGAGAGACAGGTATAGCTATTTTGCATGATGCATGGTTTTACAGAAGCTGCCAGAAGGAGCTGCAGAACGTCGTTGTTAAATTAAGATCTTTGAAGTTAAGTTGGATTCTGTTTGCCTGACGGTCTGCCAAGGACTCGAACTGCGTCTCATTATGTGGAAAGGCCAGTGGGATTCATGAGGAATAATGAGATAATAATTGCATGCTGAATTATAATGTATTGGTGCAGGCTGATGGTATGCCTGACAAGATAAAGAGTATTGTGCAGATGTGTGTGCCTGCCTAGTGTCTTCTGAGTGTATATTGTGATCAGAATGGACAGTGTTAATTCCAGACTATTGAGTCTGATGTTGTTAAATGGCCCAAGCATGCTAAGAAGGAATGAATATACGGGAGTTTCCGTGTAGTTGATGATGGGCGTTATCTCATGGCAAGCTGATTCCTGTCCTGTGTTATCGGTATGTGTGAAAGACACAGTATTTCCTTGTGGCGGCTTCGGGAGACAAAATCCAATCTTTAGCATAGTGGAGTTCAACATTTCTTTACAGCTCGTAATCTACCCGGAAGTACATGACGGATGACCGCGCTGTTGAGCGCTCAAACGCAGCAGAAGGAGACAATGTTGCCCATTGCTTTCTTCATGATATCAAGGATTATTTATATGTTTTTCCCTTACAGGATTGTTTTACATTATTATTTATGATTGTATACCTTGTCTCGTTGTTTTTAAAGGGAACAGCCCGAGTGCTGAAGTATCGTTGGTTTATCTAGTTCTGTCTAGATCTTTTGTAGTGAACCGGGATTCACATTAGAAGCAGTGTAGCATTTAAGACTTTACTCGATATCCGATGTATATATATGTTTAGTTTGATTATTTGAATTGCTGTAAATATAGTGTAGGATTTGCCCCTAGTATTTTGCATAACTTACATAGCGTCCGGTGCGTCTTAATTATTTTTCTTTCCGTCGTAATTTTTCTTATAATGTAACTTTTATTTTACGGAAATAGTTTGACGACTCTCGGGATTAACTTAACTTTGAAACTGTATCGTTGGGACGCGATAGTGTGAAACCCCATACGTAAATACCACATGGCAGTGTTTGCGTACACTTGTTGCCATACAACATAAACATTGGACTATAAGAAGAAACTCAGTCGTGATTTATATAAATGTTCTTTGTTGAACTTGTTTTTTTAATGTCAAATTTGTACAATCATTCAGTTAACGTTTCTGATTTCAACTTATTTCTATATTTTGAGTTTATATTTTTTTACAAATGATTATTTTTTTCTTGATTCAATTATTTTTATGTGATTTGATCGGGGATATTTATTAATAAATCCATCTTACCCCTTATGATTGTTTCTCATTCGTGTTATACCTCCATTTCCTGTTAATGATTGCTATTTTAGTGTAGAACTTCGACTTTTTATCCTGACCCAATCGACAACCAATCCACACTCTGCCCATCCCTGAGTTAGTCGGATGTTCATACAGGAATGGAGGCATCGTCCTAGAGGGTATTTACCCCTGGGCACGGTACAGTATAATCTCCTTCAAAGTTAAGAACGATTATCTCGGCCATTAATTTTGTAAAATGGATGGAAGAAAAAGATAACTGTAGTAAGAACGTAGAATACCGTAACGTTCATCAATAATATGTAGCGAAGAAATTGGATTATAATAGGTAACAGGTGAAAGTTATACAGTGCTAATTCGTTTTCTTGCCTGGAGGACAATGACATTTTCGAAAGAAAAGCATCACACGTAACGAAGTAAGGTGGAAAACTAGTAGTAATATGAGAAAGAAAATATCAATAATTTAAAATTAAAAATTTAGTAAGGAACTTATAAGGTCGATCTAAAACGCTCAAAAAATCAAAAGGACCTCTGTATAGGCTGTTACAATTTTACATGGTATATGTCATGGCGCCTCTAACAAGTTTACTAAAGCTTATAAAAAGGGAAAACAAAATTAAACAGAAACACACCGGAACAAAGTATCTAAGCAAAAGGAATGTAAGGCAAATTGGTAAGTAGGCTATGGGAGGAAAGTAAACCAACTATTGAACAAATAATAACGATAAAAAGTAAATACACTGACTGACAGAGCAAATGCAACACCAAGAAGGAGTGGTTCGAAAGGGATGAAAGTTGGGGAAAAAACAGAGACGGCACGGACGAATAATTGATGTTTATTTCAAACCGATATGCAGGTTACACAATGCGCACGCCATCGACTCAGTAGGATGTAGGACCACCGCGAGCGGCGATGCACGCAGAAACACGTCGAGGTACAGAGTCAATAAGAGTGCGGATGGTGTCCTGAGGGATGGTTCTCCATTCTCTGTCAACCATTTGCCACAGCTGGTCGTCCGTACGAGGCTGGGGCAGAGTTTGCAAACGGCGTCCAATGAGATCCCACACGTGTTCGATTGGTGAGAGATCCGGAGAGTACGCTGGCCACGGAAGCATCTGTACACCTCGTAGAGCCTGTTGGGAGATGCGAGCAGTGTGTGGGCGGGCATTATCCTGCTGAAACAGAGCATTGGGCAACCCCTGAAGGTACGGGAGTGCCACCGGCCGCAGCACATGCTGCACGTAGCGGTGGGCATTTAACGTGCCTTGAATACGCACTAGAGGTGACGTGGAATCATACGCAATAGCGCCCCAAACCATGCTGCCGCGTTGTCTAGCGGTAGGGCGCTCCACAGTTACTGCCGGATTTGACCTTTCTCCACGCCGACGCCACACTCGTCTGCGGTGACTATCACTGACAGAACAGAAGCGTGACTCATCGGAGAACACGACGTTCCGCCATTCCCTCATCCAAGTCGCTCTAGCCCGGAACATGCCAGGCGTGCACGTCTATGCTGTGGAGTCAATGGTAGTCTTCTGAGCGGACGCCGGGAGTGCAGGCCTCCTTCAACCAATCGACGGGAAATTGTTCTGGTCGATATTGGAACAGCCAGGGTGTCTTGTACATGCTGAAGAATGGCGGTTGACGTGGCGTGCGGGGCTACCACCGCTTGGCGGCGGATGCGCCGATCCTCGCGTGCTGACGTCACTCGGGCTGCGCCTGGACCCCTCGCACGTGCCACATTTCCCTGCGCCAACCATCTTCGCCACAGGCGCTGCACCGTGGACACATCTCTATGGGTATCGGCTGCGATTTGACGAAGCGACCAACCTGCCCTTCTCAGCCCTATCACCATACCCCTCGTAAAGTCGTCTGTCTGCTGGAAATGCCTCAGTTGACGGCGGCCTGGCATTCTTAGCTATACACGTGTCCTGTGGCACACGACAACACGTTCTACAATGACTGTCGGCTGAGAAATCACGGTACGAAGTGGGCCATTCGCCAACGCCGTGTCCCATTTATCGTTCGTTATGTGCGCAGCACAGCGGCGGCGCATTTCACATCATGAGCATACCTCAGTGACGTCAGTCTACCCTGCAATTGGCATAAAGTTCTGACCACTCCTTCTTGGTGTTGCATTTGCTCTGTCAGTCAGTGTACTTAACAACTCGAAGATTGTGAATTTGAGAAAAATAGTGATACTTATTAACCTGATGAATTCCCGCTGATTTTCTATTTTCTGCTTCCAACGTCTATATTTTGCTAAATATTTTATTATCATAGGTAAATTTAAGTGCTTCGCTAGTACTGATCACCTCCTCTAACCTTATATACAACTATCTGCGTCAAAATGAACAAAAATTTTGCGTTTAGAAACCCAAATTACCAACTCAGATCATTTGAGTTTCTTTTGCTTCTTCATAAATGAATATAGGTTGTTTTTTCATTGTATAAAATCTTCATAATATATAATGTATGTACATAAACACAGCAAAATTAAAAGTGCACTAATTCAGAATAAACGAAACTTTATTTCAAGGCTGTATTATGTCAGTTACAAAAATATAAATGAAAATTAAATATCGAAGTTAAGTAACCGAAGAATATAATTGAAAAACTTAAGCTACGCTACAAAACGAAACAAAACAAAAGAACAAAAGACAAGTTTGAAACGAAACCAATCTAAACAAAAAGCACAAAACTGAAAACAAAGTAAAACAGAAAAGCATAGAATTAGAAACAAAATAAAACTAAAAGTGTTAAAGACAAATTTTAGAACAAAAAACGAATTTTAAAGCAAAACATAATCAAAACAGGAACGGAATGGATCAAAAATCAAAGCGAAACCAGAGAAAGTTATGTTGGTAGGTTAGATAATGTGAGAAAAGTTAAATATGACCAAAAATTAAATACTTAACAACTTGGACATTGTGAAGCGCTCTTTACAGATGTGAATATTCGAGTCGAGACACAGCGTATACTAAAGTTCGATCAATGCACATCTGGAGACGTGTTCACCGAGTGTGTCGGATCTTGGTTCCTAAATCGTTAGCTCAGAGGACGAGAGATTAATAAATTGTTCTACCGACCTGCTCTCTGTACCATCAAAGAGCACAGCAATAAATTTATCACATGGGCCTATAAAATACCAGATCATAAAAGAGTGCAGTTATATCGCCCGTGCACAGTACTATTGTTGAAATACAATACGGGTTTACTTTAAAATTGACATTTTTATTCCGCGTAATTTATTATTTTATGGACCAAACATTACCATATTTATTGATGGCAAATGAAATATAAAGCTCATTAAACATTGTGATGTATGTTGTGCATCATTTAAAAACCATATATAGCGATTAATAAAGCTTCAATGAAGTATATCGATTTGAAATCAGCTAATTAATGAACATGCCATACAATGTCATCGCATTATTTTATAGAACTCGAGGCCATCAAGTATAATTAACTTCTAACCTTTCCTTCCATACTTTCAATGAATATTTCCTTTGAGTTTTCTTTTACACTTCAGAAATATGATGTTAATATGTAACCAGGACGAATACAAGTGACAACAAAATAACAAACCCGCAGTAGACCTCCATGTGTAATAAACCCGTCGTTTCTCAAGTACATATATCCGTATGACTTAGAGTACATAGTTGCAAACGGCTTCATGGTAAGTTTTATACGTGTAACCGCGGTTTGAAGACCTGTATTCATTTGAACGTGTATATGCATCTCCCATTTATTGCGCTCCACTTTCCTCTATTTATGTGTTTTTGTTACAAGTTACAGTATTTGTAGTAGGGACAAAAATATAAATTCAGTTTGAAAAAGTAAAAGTTGTTACGCTAGATCACATCACGCTATAGATTGCAGGATTAATTATTCCTATTAGCAGGGAAGTGACAGCAAACGGCTCATGACTTCTTCTGTAAAAGTTTCTAAGCTCGCAGGAAAATAAAAGTAAATATAATATAACTATTAAAGTCATGGCCTCTCAGGGTGCATGCACTGGTGCATTGCTAAGCGCAAGGCGCAAAAGTCGACTTCGCTAGGTTGACCAGTGCGCAGACCCACATTCCTGGATTTTAACAAATAGCGCTGTCTCTCTCTTTCCCTACGCCTGTCTCGCACGCTTCGCCTGTCCCCGTCCCCCTTCCACACTTGCTCTACAGCGCTCCAACATCCGAACAGGTTTGAGCTGAGTTTAGCCGAAATGCCCCGAGACAAAACGCTGGTCCGAACCGAGCCGAATACGGGCGATGCACGGCGCACAGAACCTCTGCCCCTCGGTTTGCACGCGTGAGATTTTGGGCATTTGAGAGGCCCTGATTTAAGGAAAACAAATCACAAATCTGATGTTATGCGTACTGTGCTCCTTTAAAATAGCTTCCGCTTGTACGTTCATAAATCCAATAAGAGGAAAGTTATTAAATTGCCTATGCGAGTTAATATTTTCAAAAAAGAAACACAGATATGAGATTTCTAGGGGTTACAAGAAAGGCTCACACTCTATGGAAGGAAGGCAAGCAATAGGAGCTCTTACTCTTCAAAGAAGATGACAAGTTAAGACCAATATATAAAACAAAGAACACTCCGTTTATGTAAAAAAAAATCTCAAAATATTAGTGATAAAATCCACTAATTCCGATCTTGGTACTATTGGGCAGAGGTTGTAAATTTTAGTTCATATCAATGCAAGTGAAGATAATAGAGATAGTAGTGGTGAAGTAGGCCTACTCTTTAATTTTGCATAGAATAATGACCTACTACTTCCTGTTGACATTTATGGGGATGGCGTGGGACAGAAATGTAAAGAATGTATAATATTAGAGAAGATGAAATGGCGTATGACTTTCAGTGCCGGGAGTGTCCAAGGACGAGTTCGGCTCGCCAGGTGCAGGTATTTATATTTAACTCCCGTACGCGACCTGCGCGTCATGATGAGGATGAAATGATGATGAAGTCGACACATATACTCAGCCCCGTGCCAGCGAAATTAACCAATGGTAGTTAAAATTCTCGAACCTGCTGGGAATCGAACCCAGGAGCCCTGTGACCAAAGGCCAGCACTATAACTATTTAACCACTGAGCCGGACATGAGAAGATTTATGCCTCATTATGCCAGAGGCTTACAACTGAAGAATCCGACCTTACAATTTTTCGTGAATGTTGTTACTGATCGTGATCATTGCGACGGAATCTCCAGTTTTACGTAAAATCCATAGAAACATGACTTGTCTTTTCTAAAATACAACATGCAAACTACATATTTCTAGGCTCATATTTCCCCACGAGGTAACGCGGTACATACCCTTGTTGGGGGCAATGCGATCCTTAAATCATGTCGCGCTCTAGTACACCTAGTTATAGTACTGAGTCTAACGTTCCTGACAGCGAATTTGAAACGTCTTTTCACATAAATCAAGCAAGTTAGACAGGCACCAGAAGGGAAGGAAGATAACATCGAAAATATTATTCGAGTTTAATGCCCTAATAATAACCATCTGGATTTTTATTGTTCATTGTTCAGAAGAGACTTCGATTGACGAATATCTGAATAGTTTATGTGCGTTCTATTCTAGAAACTGGGATGGGATACAAAACGTATTCTTATCTGGAATTTACAGGCGCTCAGCACATTGACGAGATCATCCATTAAAGAAGGATGATTAAGAGAAATCCATCACTAGAAAGTGTAACATACGCGTTAATGAACTTAAGGCTTTGTGGTCATCAATCACGTCTTTACAATTGCAGAGACCGTGGATGAGACATGACAACGTCTGTAAAAAAAAACAAACAAAAAAAACAGGCTACTACATTCGAAGCTTGGTGAAATGAAATAATGTGATAACATTGAGGCTTTCAGCTGTTCAACTCCTTGGCTGAATGGTAAGCATTGAGGCCTTCTCTTCAAAGGGTCCCGGATACGATTCCCGGCCCGGTCGGGAATTTTAATCGCGTGTGATTAATTATCTCTCGGGAACTGATTGTTTGTGTTTGTCCCAACAGTCTCCTCTTCATATTCAGACATCACACTACACTATCAACCACCACAGAAACACGCAATACTAATTACCCACCTCCACATAGGGTTGCGTCAGGAAGGGCGTCCCGCCGTAAAACAGAGCCAAGTCCACATGTGCGACACAGTTCGCATCCGCGATTCCACAGGTGTGGGAAAAGCGGTGGAAGAGAATATTCAGGCTTAAATATCCGGATCTAGAGGTCTGGTCCGTATGGTTGAGGTACCATTAGTCTGGAGATGTGCGAACTCGGTGGCCTTCACTTAAATATGAGAGTGTGATGGGTGGGGCTTATAACAAGTGAACAAGTGAGAACTTTAAGGCACACGATTCTGTTTATGATTAATTACTCGGAAACAAAAAGAAACTCACATGAAGGTAACTAAGAGGTCTTGAAAAAGCAGCATTTGACATCCTGAATTCACATAACATTCGGATCCCAAAATAAATTGGGTGGCATTTTCCATGCTGCACTCACAAAATGTGTGCCTACGTACAGGGTGACATAGTTGGAGATACGTTGCAGTTCTTTTGTACGGCTTAAGGCGTAATTATTTAGTAGCCTTCGGCACAGACTCATATGAAATTCCCACCTGTGCAAGACGACGAAGTGATTTTTAGGAGAATATTCCAAACGATTATTGATTACATATTTTTTTTTAGTGAGAATCCTACGCTGCCTTTCTTAAATTTCTAAGGCTGTATACTTCAAGTTTCCTGAAGTTTATTTCAAGATTATGGACTGTGTTACGACTTGGAACGTCTACACCCGGGAATCTGTCTCTAAACCTTGTTTGATCTTCACGAGCTGACTAGTTAAAAGGGAACCGGGAAGTGTTACAAGCAGAGAGATGCGCATCTTGATATTTCATTCATTTAAACATTAACTTTTCAAGGGATTTAAAAAATTCTGTAGTTCGTCAAAGTCTGATATTGGATTTTTTTTTTGCTAGTTGTTTTACGTCGCATCGACACAGATAGGTCTTACGGCGACGATGGGACAGGAAAGGGCTAGGAGTGGGAAGGAAGCGGCCGTGGCCTTAATTAAGGTACAGCCCCAGCATTTGCCTGGTGTAAAAATGGGAAACCACGGAAAACCATTTTCAGGGCTGCCGGCAGTGGGGTTCGAACCTACTATCTCCCGAATACTGGATACTGGCCGCACTTAAGCGACTGCAGCTATGGAGCTCGGTCTGATACTTGATTGTTCGTACTTTCATTACTCTAAAGCCAAAAACTTCTAAGTAAACAAGTTGTAAACTTACTGAAAATTCTAAAACTCTTTGACATTTTAGGTACAATTTCTGAGAGCGTCTTTAAAAATTTGGACTTGAGATTTTTACATGCTATTCTTCAACTGTTAAGCTAAGCCGTGTTGAAATGTCGTATGGCTTTTAGTGCCGGGATATCCCAGGACGGGGATGAAATGATGATGAAGACAACACATACACCCAGTCCCGGTACCATAGGAATTAACCAATTAAGGTTAAAATTCCCGACCCGGCCTGGAATCGAACCCGGTGCCCTCTGAACCGAAGGCCAGTACGCTGACCGTTCAGCCAACGAGTCGGACGTAGCCGTGTTGAAACACCGGATCCCGTGAAATCTCCGAAGTAAAGCAACATTGGGCGTGGTCAAGAAGTGGATGGGTTGCCACGCGCTGTTGGTGGGGGTAAAGGAAGGGAGGAGCGGAAAGGAACTGGCCACCCTACCGTACGTAAACTCCGGCTCAGCCACACCTCTGCGGAGGTTCGGACCTGCCTTCAGGCAGAATACACCCTTACCTTACTTACTTACTTACTTCAACTGTTAGTTGACCGTGGTAAGTAAATTTAACTTCTTAACTGAAATATATTTCAGTAAAGAATATCTGCCAAAATCCTAAAAACTAAACATTGATATCTTAGAATCTATTAAACCTGATTGCATAATTTTATTTATCAGCAGGCACTACTACATGTAAAATGTATAGTCCAAATTTCAGCTTCCTATGCCTAACAGTTCATGAAAAAATGTACCTATGTTTACAAAAATGTAGTATTGAGGACAAGTGATTAAAACATACAACTTAGTATTACAACTAACTTCCTTGCATCCCTGAAGAATAGTTATCATTATCTGCTTCAGCTGATTCATCTACCTTCTTTTTCCTTTTTTTTTTTGCAATCCTAACGTCCTTTGATGAGGCCTCATCAGCTCTTTCAGCATATTTTAATCGATCTTGATCAATTCGACACAAAGCTGTTGTGGTGTCATGACCTGATCTTCTGCCCTTTGCCTTCAAAAAATTTTTCTCCCCATTACACCCTCCCTGAATGTAACAACAGCATCATATACACCAATAACTATTGCATTATATTCCATGAATGTTTTTGGTAGGCGTTCCCACACACAATTATTAAAACCTTCCTTTACATTTTGAGTCTGCCCATGAAGACATTTTTTCAACAGTTTCTCTTCACTGAGATCTCTAAAAATAGGTCTCATGGCTTCTATCACAGCACTAGGAAGTGAGTGTTTGTGCTGATAACTAATATCACCTGCTAAAGCTTTCTGGAAACGGGGCACAACAGATGATGTGGGTATGAGTCAGTAGATGCCTTATGTAAAAATATCGCCCGCGCAGCTGACCTCATATCCTTCAAATTGTGGGTGTTTATCCTGATAGCTAACCAATAGTAAGTCTGAATAAAGTCTATTTCTGAATCAGTTAACCTACCAGAACCACCTATTTGTTTTTTGTCATGCAACACCTTACCTGTTAACTCTTTTTTTAGTATCCTAAGTCTGGCACCCATTCTTTCCTGTAAATGTCCTACACATTCAAGTTTCTCTATACTTGCATTAGGGCCATAAGACTGTGCTTCACCGACTAACTTATATCGTTTGGAATCCCTATCACCTAGGTAATTCACATACCACACTCCTCTCTCATCAACTGATCGAAGGAAGAGTTCTTTAGGACCAGCTGCTTCCATGCCCCCACTGGAGCCTTCATAGTTCCTTACACATTTTGGTCCTGCACCCTCTGCAGTATTTTGTGAGACTTTCAAAGTCCAATACTTTACCTGTGTCACTAGATGTGACAGCAACTACTCCATGAGAGGAGGTGTGGCCCCTCTTCTGCCATGTTCCATCTAATCCCACAGTAATGTCACTATCACCATTGTTTTCTTAGACAGCTTCTGTTGCTGCAGTTCTCATTGTTTCATTACTCACTTCATGCAGATGTTTCTTTAAAATACCATAGTAATTACTAAATTTCTTAAGTGGAGGGAGTAAGTCTAACATTATACAGAGGCTCTCTGCAGCTTTCTGCCCTTTACCTATGCAGCGCATGCCATAGGCCTAGACCATTCTTAAATTTGTATTATATCTATTTGAAGTTTTTCTTGAAGTCCTAGTTGACTTATTTTACAATTCTGACAACTAATAACCAGTTTAGAAGGAATTCCTTTCCTAACACTAGTATCTTCAGTAATAAACAAAGAGTCTTCACATTTACAGTATTTACAACAGGTGTTGTTGCTAATGAATTCTGATAAAAACTGTACATTAACAATAATATTACGCTTACCAGTACTATTTTCAGAATCACTGTCAAATACTTCCTCACCCAAATATGTCAGTTTCCTACTTGAACAGCTTCGAATATTTAGGCCTACATTATCACTTCGACTACTTTGTTCTTGCAGGGTAGAATGAACACGAAGTTCGCAATTGTTTACTTTAGCGTATGTATTACCATGAAATTTACGTTTTTTGTACACACTACCGACTCGAGGCATTATCACTATTTTATAACACAACTTATAGTGTGAAGATGAAACCAACGTGCAACAAAATAACTTGTATAACTTCAAATGGACCAACTTGTTTACTCATACAAACACACAACACAAAACAAAAGAAGACGTGGCAGCACATACGCAGACTACAACAGACTAGACAAGATAAAAACAATATCAACAAAATTTACTAGAAAACTTTATCACCACAGGGGAAGGAGAAATTTAGATCAGAGTGCAAAGGGGCATGACTCAACTTATATTTTAAGAACTAAATATGCACAAAACCATATCAAAATGCATATCATTTTGTTCAGAAAACTTAGGAGAATTTAATACAATAAAAAAATGCATTTTTTGATCCTTTCACACTCCCCAGTTGCCTTCGCAGTGCAGCTGAAAACGCACGAGCCATAGTAGACTTTATGACCAATTACAGAATTAAGGAAAGAACAGGAAACTCACACACTTGCGGACAGATGAGGTACGATTGAAATACCGGACACGTACAAAAGGTCGGCTAGAATTTCGGACGAAAACAAAACAAACCTCGTGGTCAGTAAATAAACCATGTGATGGCATACTGTGGCATTCCACTTCCCGCGCGTGGCGAAAGAGCGTGGAGCTCGCACACAATAAAGAAAACAAACAACTAAAAAAAAAAGAAAAACCCCACGAGTGCTGGAGTAAAGCACATCTGAACACACTGCGCCGTTGAAAGCTGCCGATCCAAAGTTAACGCTAGTTGTATCAGCAACTCTCTTGCCTTGAATGTATGGCGGGTTGCAGTCGAGGATCCGCAGGGAACTTGACTTGGAAGCCTGAAAGTAGGCCTATCCTTTTGCGATTACCCGGAGTTCAACTTTTTTTATAAACTGTAGTTGCTACATAAATGTTTTCTTCTATTTTAACTCAAATTCATTAGCATTCATGAATAATTTCTAGATTTTTCAGAAACCTATTAACTACTTGTTGAAATTCAATGAAATTAAATGGCGTATGGCTTTTAGTGCCGGGATGTGTCCGAAGACTTCGGCTCGCCAGGTGCAGGTCTTTTGATTTGACGGCCGTTGGCGACCTGCGAGTCGTGATGAGGATAAATGATGATGAAGACGACACAAACACCCAGTCCCCGTGCCAGGGTAATTAACAAATTATGGTTAAAATTTCCGACCCTGTCGAGAATCGAACCCGGGACCCTTGTTACCAAAGGCCAGCACGATAACCATTTATCCATGGAGCCAACAATCAAATTAACATATTTTTAGATAAATATGAATCTTACCAAAATTACTAAAATTCATTAAATATTTAGATGATTCTTTTCCTGAAAATGATGGAAGTTTACCGCATATCAACAAAATATTCTAGATCTCTGTGACCGTATTTCAGATAATATTTAGTTTTTAAATTGTTACGTTGCATATTGATTTTCTTACATTTTGCACAAATAATATTTTTAAAATTTTGAAATATTTGTTTCAGAGAAAAGGGAATGACGCATATTATTGATGTGGCTCCGTGCCTCAGGCGGCAGCGCGCCGGCCCCTCACCGGAGGGTTCCGTGGTTCAAATCCCGGTCACTCCATATGAGATTTGTGCTGGACAAAGCGGAGGCGGACAGGTTTTCCTCCGGGTACTCCGGTTTTCCCTGTCATGTTTCATTCCAGCAATACTCTCCAATATAATTTCATTTCATATGTCAGTCATTACCATTGCCCAAGAGGAGTGCGACAGGCTTCGGCAGCCGGCACAGTTCTTACCCTCGCCGCTAGATGGCGGCTTCATTCATCCCATTCCTGACCCGGTCGAATGACTGGAAACAGGCTGTGAATTTTCATTTTTATTTTCAATATGTATAAAAAGGAATTTTATGGAAAATGAGAAAAAAGGCATAAAACAGAAATGAAGTAGCATTTACAAGCACATCGTTTGAAGCAGTAGAGATTCTTATTTTTTCATCAGGTTAAAGAGGAAGTGGGTTCCTCGTCTTCTTTTTCTTCTACGCAAATCGGTCATTTAGGATCACGAGGAATCAACAACTTTTGGGCTTTCCTTCTTGCCCAATAGTTCTTTCATCGATTGTTGTAATTTCTGTTCCCCCGACCAAGTACGTCGAGTTGGTTTCTTCTCCAAATCCCCTTGTGGGAACAATTTTCCTGATTACATTATTTTCTATCCTGGAGATTTGGTGATCCTAGTTCAGTGAAGTCTTTCTCTAATTGCTTCTACCATTTTGATATCATACGTTCGATTTGCAGAAATTTGTGTAGTCGATCAGTAAGTCTGGTGCTAATCATTCTTTCAAAATTGCTAAAAAAATGCAACTCGTCGTAGTCTCATTGTATCAGTAAGTCCTTTATTTTATGTCAATTTTTTCTTTTTTATGATATAAATTGAGCGTTTCTGAAGCAGGAAGAATTTCAGGTATGATCCCTTAAGTACTGACGAATTTTACTGTTCCAGGACAATTTATTTCTGTTATAAACATTCTATGTGTTGTACCTAGCTACGTGAATCGTAAGATGAAACGGCCGTGATCGTGGTTCAGAACGTACCAAAAATAATCCGGGTTCAGGCTCTTAGGACCTACGCTAAGCATCAATAAACTAGTCTACTTCATAGAAACAAGAAGATGAAGTCAAACGCATTAATAAGGCACAAATTAATGAATCTGAGAAAAAGAAGCTCAGTAATTCTATTACGAATATATACAAACACATAAAAGATCGCGGCGCAGGGACACACAAGATAAAGGATACATGGTTGATATTAGGGTAGAACTTACGGATTTTGATTTCTTTATTTATTGGAGTTTCAAGATGATGATAATAATAATTGCGTGTGACCTCCGAAGAAGCCTGGTGCAGGTCTTTCGATCTGACACCCTATAGGCGACCTGCGCGTCTAAGAGGATGGGGCCGTACCTGTGATGAATTCTACTGATGAAGACGGCACACACACCCAGCCCCTGAGCCATTGGAATTAACAAAGGAAAGTTAAAATCACCGACACGGCCAGGAATCGAACCCAAGACCCCCTGGACCAAAGGTCAGCACTCTAACCACTTAGCCATTGAGACGGAAGTAGCTTTAAGATTACAAGAGGGAATTCCTATCACCTGGAATTCTCCCTCTCGAAATCACTCTTGTAATTGACGTCGTATTACAATATTAATATCATTTTAGTTCTTTCTTGTCGCCTTTCTTTCTTTTCTTCTCTCTTTCCTTCTTTGTTGTTCACCACCAAATCAGTTGTTATTATTTTCTATGTCCAAGACAAGGTTCCTGGTGTAAAGCCTATTTTGGGGCGGGGCAAACATAGCACCACAAGGATTAAAATAAAAGGGCAATGAACAAAGGAAAGGAAAAAAAAATACGTCTTGCTGGGGCGCTTGACTTCGCGATAACAAAGTAACCTTCCAGAAAATGAAAGGGAAGGTTATGTAATGGCATATAAAATCAAATAGGGCCTTTTTTGCTATTTCCTTTACTTCGCACCGGCACAGATAAGTCTTATGGCGACGATGGGACAGGAAAGACCTAGGAATGGGAAGGAAGCGGCCGTGGCCTTAATTAAGATACAGCCCCAGCACTTGCTTGGTGTGAAAATGGGAAACCACGGAAAAATTATTCAGGGCTGCCAACAGTGGAGTTCGAACCCACTATCTCCCGGATGCGAACACACAGCTGTGCGCTCCTAACCGCACGGCCAACTCGCCCGGTCCTAATTAAAATTAGAAACGGTGAGACATTAACACAGTCACTCAAAACTCAATCACGCAAATACGGAGATAAGCAAAGGAGACCAGAAAATATCGGATTTGTTACGCAATCTTATCACATGTAAATAGAGCACTTGTATCGAGTAGCTCCAATCACTTAACTTTCGTACAAATACACATATTTGTGCGACAGGTAAATGAACGCAGTTTGGGTTGATAATATCTTACCTCGGTAGAACGTGTGGACAGATATGTAGCGGAAGCCCGTACTACTGAACCAACAGTGCGTACCAAAAAGAGGTCTCCGGTAAGCCATGGCAAATAAAAGAAACAGGCACATAACCGAATGTCATAAAAATACTTAGTATTTATAATCAAGGTACAAGGAACACAAAAGGAAAATAAAAGAAAACAAGGACACCGCCTCTCGGAATGGGCTGGCTGAATAATGAAAGAATGAATAAAATTGAAATGACTATAAAACAGGGCCTCTCAAACGCCCCAAATCTCACGCGTGCAAATCGAGGCGCAGAGACTCCGTGCACTGTGCATCGGTCCCACTCGGCTTAACTCGGATGGTGTAGTGTGCTGAGAGCGACGAAACGTTCGGTGATAGACGGCTTCTTTATCAGCGAAATAGATAACCTCAAGACAACATAACAATCGAGCAACCTGTTTCGAAGAAAGCAAGGACTTCCGAAAATCCATTTCAATCGGACTGGTAACTTTCGTATTTTGTTGTCGGTCGTGACGATGAAGCCAAATGCTTAATCTGTGGGGCAATAATTATGTGATAAGTTAATAAAAAAGGTAAATTTTCCAACACAAAGGCTTTGCTCAAATTTGTCGAAGGAAGATTGTCCTAAGCTGCATCGAGAAGCAGCTAAGATTATTTCTATGTTTGGTTCCGCATGTATATGTGAAAGGTATTTTTTCCTGTTTTGACTTGTACGAAAATTAGATTGCGTACGAGAAGGCCTATTTCTGATTGTAATTTAAAGAAGGCTCTCAGAATATTGCCGTCAGCCGGTCCCTTGTTCCAGTCATAACTGGTATCATTGCAAAGAAACAAAAATAAGCGCTAGAGAAGATAAATTGTCTGCTCAAACCAAATTGAAAGAAGAATGTTTTAACACCGGTAACATTGTCCCATATAACAATGTCAACTCTCACCGCACATAAACATTTCGCAGTGATGGGAGAATCAGCGGGGAAGGTGGAGAAGGCAAAGACAGGCCGAACAGGTGAGACAGGTGTAGGGGAAGTGGAGTGGGGTTTTGCACTCTGGTCAACCTAGTGAAGTCGTCTCCCGCACCTTGCGCCATGCAGTGCACGGGCGCATGCACCCTGAGAGGCCCTGCGTATAACACCTCACATAAAGGAATGCAAAAACATTTTTCAAGTTATCGTGTCCGCCAATACACCCGCATAGACTGAAGGAAAATATTAAATTTCCATGAGGCTAAGACTCTACCAAGTATAAATTATGAGCCTTCCACCTGGAACTATGCCATGAATACCACGCAAATACGGAGGAGAATAGAGCATCCATCCTTGTCAGATTATGAATCGTAACGTTCAATATAAGGAACAAAATCCTCCATCGGGTTAATAAAAGACAAAAATCAGGTTAGCGAAATTCACAAAATAGAATAGCCGGAGATCACAAGAGCGATCTCACTGCCATCTGTTGTGACCACCATATTAAAATCTCATAACATTAGTAGGACAGAACAGATAATAAAGAGTCAAGAAAAGGTTTCTTGGCTCATAGTGTTGAAAGGCAATGTAAATTTTCTGATTTCTTGAAGCTACTGATATATATTCATTGCTAATTTCAGTGACACATTCACCGAAGTAATTAAATTCCTTTACTCGTGCAATATTATTCATATCATTGGCATGTTCAGACCCGGTGTAGAAAGCTAAGATTAACGGCCGAGAGAATTCGGCGTGCTGTCTACACGACACCTCGTAATCTGCAAGAAATTCGGGGTGAGTAGCAGTCGCTTGGTAGGTCATCGCCCTTCCGGGATGGAGCGACATGGGGTTTGGTTTCTTGGTAAGTTCAGGTGGAGCAATTTTGCAATTTGTAGTCTATAAAGAAGAAAATAAATTTGAAAATTGCAATATGGTATTTTGTCCCATAAAGGCGTATCTTCCTCTTCAGGCATTACGGAGATTGAAATAATGTTATTGGCTTTACGATCTACTAACTACTTTTCGGGTTTCAGAGACGCCGAGGTGCCGGAATTTAGTCCTGCAGGATTATTTTGTGCCAGTAAGTTTACCGACACGAGGCTGACGTATTTGAACACCTTCAATTACCACCGGACTCAGCCAAGATCGAACCTGCCAGGTTGAGGTCAGAAGTCTAGCCACTCATCCCGGCACAGTGATTGACATGATTTGATGATGTAGGTTGTGTACTTATTTCTGATTAAGTGAGATGTACCTTTTTTTACGTCCGAATTGGAAGCCGCGCTTTGTAACTGAACTTATGTTCACTGAAAATTCGATTCCTGACCTAATTAGAATTCGGTAAAAGAAGAAACAAATATGATAAAGACACATTAATCAACCGTTTATTAGTAATTGTAATGATGATATGAGAAATTAATATGGAGTCACGAGGAGTTCCACTTACACCGCTCTATCTCAGAAGGCTATTTAAAATAATTGCCAATTTGCAAAGTGCTGACGCGTCAAGCCGTCTGCGTTACCAAGCTCATCGTGGTAATTATTTTTTCTCTCAGCACTCCGCTGAATTATTATTTTTCTTCCACTGAAGAGATCAGTTTTAATCTACCTAAAGAAAACGTGCCTTCAACAACAGCCATGTTTTGGAAGGAACACTGGTACTCTGATGCGTAATGAAGTCCAATATAGTTGATTATCAATGCATAACGTAGCAATCTTACAATGAAAAATAAAGATGTATGTGTTGACATTATACGGGGTGGTACAAATAACTGGTCAAAGAAATTCTGAAACACGATGGGCAGTTTGAGATCTTCATTTATTTTTGAACATCTGCCGTTATTTACTCGTCTCAACGATCAGCTACCAGGGCCTGAAACATATACAGTACTTCGTTATTCGCAGATTGCTGACTAATCCTTACACAATATACTGTCGAAAATAGCACTTGGAGTGTGGAATAATATTCCCCAAGTTATTATACAGGACTAATGAATGGTCCATTTTAGGCTAATGTATGGTTTGGTTAAAAGGAACATTTACGAACACCACCAAAGAAAACCATATCATTGCCCAAGAACGGTAGGTAATAATAAATAATAATAATAATAATAATAATAATAATAATAATAATAATAATAATACATGTATTTGTATTTATGTCGAACTAGCTACTTTTACGGTTTTCGGAGACGCCGAGGTGTCGGAGTTTAGTCCCGCTGGAGTTCTTTTACGTGCCAGCAAATCTACCGACTCGAGGCTGACGTATTTGAGCACCTTCAAATACCACTGGACAGACCTGCCAAGTTGGTGTCAGAAGACCAGCACCTCAACTGTCTGAGCCACTCAGCCCGGCAGAACGGAAGGGTTACAATTCAAAGTCAATGACTTTTCGGGAGAAGAGTTTAAATTTTTAGCAGTTTACACCATTGCCCCTCAAAAATACACTCGTTACACAATTTTTATGAAAATTCGTGCGTACGTCATTTATTATAATTAGATAAGAGATACAACTCAAAATGATCCTTTCGAGTTAAGGAAAGCGACTAATGCCAGAGCAATTAAAACGGTTAGAAATGCTTCCTGGCATGAACATATTAGGTTTTTGCTGTAACACTTTCGGAGGTTGTTTAGGTCGAAATAAGCTATACTGTACAATGATGGTAAAATCTCAAAATGCATTTCGTCGTTGCCGGGACAAAACCTCCTATGTGATAATATTTTTGGAGATATACTGACCCGCAGCACATACATTATGAAGAGCGAGAATGCCTCGACAATATTCACACAATATTGCACCTTAGATGACAGAACCTTACCGGCAAAAATTCTAAGCTAAAATATTTCACATAGGTGGTTTTGTCCCGACAGCGACGATTTGTTTTTAGTTGTAACCCTTTCGTTCTCAGCCATCGATATTACAAAGCAAAGCAAAGCAAAGCAAAGCAAAGCAAAGTCTTCTCCATACAGGCAATGAAGGTCCTTGGAGGGGTGGAAGATAAAGGATTCAACTGTCCGTAACCTCGGCACCTGATGGGGAGAGTGGTTAGCTCTACGCTTGGCCGCCTTTGCCCCCAGGAATTAACCTGGTACTCATTTTTGCTGTGGGATGAGTGAACCTCGAGGTCATGTGGACTTCCAAAAGTGGGAATCTCGTTTGTCAACTTTTTCGGCTTCCTGACGTGGAATCGCACCCACATCCTTCCGGGTGAACCGAGCACGCCTTTACCGCCTCGGCCAGGCAGTCAATCCTCGATATTACAGTGGGTGGATATGCTCCCAACAAGACGTTCAGTGAAGAAGAATGCAGGACGATTTGTACGACCATGAAGCACCTAAATAAATTACAAAGTTGGTCGAGGGATGGAAACAATCTTCCAGTCTCCAAAAACAAAAGCATGCAGCGTATGGCAAAATAATTGCCTATAGAAAGAACTAGTTGAATTCCTATTTTAAAAGAGATCGGAACTCAGTCCTATCGCATTCAGATGCTTCATGTGATGATGACTCGGGATTCCCATACTTGGATGCAGTATTGCGGACGTCTAATAGGGAATATTTATGAAGGAAAACACAATATCGACATCGAAATTAGCTTTCAACCTATTTTTTTTTGCTAGGGGCTTTACGTCGCACCGACAAGATAGGTCTTATGGCGACGATGGGATAGGAAAGGCGTAGGAGTTGGAAGGAAGCGGCCGTGGCCTTAATTAAGGTACAGCTCCAGCATTTGCCTGGTGTGAAAATGGGAAACCACGGAAAACCATTTTCAGGGCTGCCGGATGCAAGCTCACAGCCGCGTGCCTCTACGCGCTAGGGCCAACTCGCCCGGTCTTTCAACCTATTAGGTCGTGTACCGTACATGTTGTACGTGTTGAAGAGATGTTAAGTACAGAACAAAAAGGGACGACCGGACACCAGTGGGATCCAAGCCCGCAATCTCCCGATTTCGTGTCGGTAGCTGTAACAATTGAGCTATTGTGACATAGGCGATATTTGTTCTGTTTGAAAGGATCTACGCTGCAAATCTTGCACTACGGCCATCACACTGTAGAGTGCGTGAAAGTCGCCCGTTGTGCGCCAAATCAATGAATATAAAATTTTCGCGACCACATTGTAATCGAAATAAACTTTTAACCTTTTAAGTCGTGTACCGCACATGTAGTACATGTCGAAGAGATGTGAGTACATGATAAAAATAAGCAACCGGACACCAGTGGGAACCGAACCCACAACCTCCAGATTTCACGTAGGTTACTCTACCAATTGAAATTCATAATTGTTGGTGGTATTGCGCATGTTATATAATAATAATAATAATAATAATAATAATAATAATAATAATAATAATCTTTGTTTTACGTCCCACTAACTACTGTTTCGGTTTTCCGAGCATCCCAAATGCCAGAATTTAGTCCCGCAAGAGTTCTTTTATGTGCCAGTAAATCTACCGACATGAGGCTGACGTATCTGGGCACCTTCAAATACCACCGGACTGAGCCAGGATCGAACCTGCCAAGATGGGGTCAGAAGGCCAGCGCCTGAGCCACTCAGCCCGGTGGTGTCATATCACGTTATCCTCAGCGGACATGAAAACATGCGTTTTCCTGTCATGCGTTGACTAGTTTGTAAACCGTTCTTCAACAACCGCAATTATTATGTGAATAGTAATTTAAAATTTAAAATGATCATGTTAATTTATGTTATGAATAAAACTTTTTACGGGGTTGAAAGTCATAATTGCTGCAGTTGATGATGTTATTGCTACTTGCTTCAAATTACAATCTTACCTCACTGAATGAGTTACATTTTACTGAGTAAGGACTATGCATGCGGAATTCGAGAAAGGAGGACTGGGTCTCATAGCAGTCGGTGAAAAATGCCAAGCGCTTTTAATGCGAGAGTTAATGATTGCCAAGACAGGAGTAGGAGCTGCTCATCAGAATTATTTTTGGAGTATAAGTCAGCAAAATCCAAAGTATTCAGTGCCGACACGATGTTTTAGAAGAGCGCTGCATGAGATAGATACGATACGAGTGACAGGACACCAACGTACCTCCTACAAGAGTAATATACAATCATCTAGTAGAGAAGAACGAAACACAACCCCAGATCACGGAAAAGTACCCAAATAGGAAATACAAAGAAATCTGGAGAAATTTCAAAGATCCTCATATACCCACTGACTGGAAAGTTGCAGCTTATAGAGCTATAAACGAAATTATTCCAACAGAAGATAAAAAATTCCGTCATAATATCACCCAATCCCCACTCTGTAAAAAATGTCTGGAAGTGTACACACAGAAGCATAAACTTACGACCTGTGGAAGTGTCAAAGTTGTCTGGAAATTGTTTTGTTCTGTGCTAAGACAGATGACAGGATCAGCTAATCTTAATGCATCTTACAGAGCAGCTTTAGAGCTAGAGTTCGGTACGCAGCACTTGAAATTTGTGCAAATTTGGCTGGTCATGGGGTATCTATATTATGTCCAGAAAAACGAACAGTGCTCCCTGAACACATTCATCCGCCTTCTAAAAGATTCCAAACAACAATTATTGAAACGTGTGCTACCGTTAGAGAAGCATCACGTTAAGGAACTCGAGAGTGTTTCATTATAACAGTCGCATGATCGTGCGGTGAATAGTGCAGTGTTTTCCACGCAATGTGTTTTGTGCTAATCGTTTTTCTTTTCTTTTGGGGGGGGGGGGAGATGACAATGTTCTAGAACAATCGGATACGAGAGAAAATGTAAAAAGAAATTTTTGTTTGTTTTGTTTTTCTAGGACAGAAGGACATGTGACAAGTGAACATTATACTGTACTAAGAGATGGAGTGATTTGCTTCTTGTGTTACTCTTGGATGTTAATACTGTAATAAAATGATAACTTAAAAAAATTCCCCTCTGCCCAGATCATATCTCTACTACGGAAATATCTCCAACGAAACATCTACGTTCGAACTTCGTCAGATGTCAAGATTCGAATAATATTATTGATTTTTACGTCCCACTAATTACTTTTACAGTTTTCGGAGATGTCAAGATTCCACAATGTGGAAAAAATTAATTCTCATAGATACAGAGGGAGTTAAGTCGTCGTGTTGGAACACTTGCTTGTCACGGTCCTAATTGTTAATTTGACAAAATATCCATAGATCTGCGCGAAACCGTCCAGTGACTTCTTTCCTGTATACCATAGCGTTTACGTTTATTATATTGCTATGTGAATTTTCATCAATCTTGATTATCTTTACTTTGGTCTGCTTACAGATCAGTTTTACTGTATGGTAATAAAATACACTGTACTTTTACAATGAAGTCTGTGTAATGTGGTTTGGCATAATAGCAGGCGTCATCAGTAACAGACGTCAATAATAATAATAATAATAATAATAATAATAATAATAATAATAATAATAATAATAATAATAATAATAATAATAATAATAATACTGTATGTTTGGTCCTCCGCCCGAAGGCTGGTTGTATCCTCAACAGCTCCGCCATCAGCTGTCATAAATGGCCTAGGCATCACTGAAGAGGCATACTAGGGAAATGAGGAGTGCGGTAGTTTCCCGTTGCTTTCATCACCGAGCCAGAAGTTGCTATTACATATCCGTCTGCCAAGCCCGCTGAAATGCATGCACCAACTGACTCTATGAGCAACATTTTCACACCATTCATAGCAGGGACTGGCTGCATAAGGAATGGCATTACTAGCATCACTCATACCTCAGTCACTTTCATATTGTCAAAGCCAAGGATAAAGCTGAGACAGATAAATGAAAGTAACACTACTGCTCTAGCCCATACCAGAAGACACAGTGCACTGTAAACACTACGTCCTGCCAGCAAAGGCATAATAATAATAATAATAATAATAATAATAATAATAATAATAATAATAATAATAATAATAATAATAATAATAACAACTACCTGAAACCCGTCAAGGCATGACGGTCAATGGGTTAAATATTTATTGAAGGATTTTCTTTTATACGACATACCTTATAGGTACTTTTTTACAATTTTTTCGTCGCACCGACACAGGTAGGTCTTACGGCGATGACAGGTTAAGAAATTCCTAGAAGTGGGAAGGAAGCGATCGTGGCCTTAATCAACGTAAATCCTCAGCATTTGCAGGTGTGAAAATGGGAAACCACGGAAAACCACCTTCAGGACTGCCGACAGTGGGAGTTCGAACCCACTTTTTCCCGAATGCAAGCTGATAGCTACGTGACCCGAACAACGCAGCCACTAGCTCGATGCATTCCTTGTACAATTAATTTTCGGCACTATAAAATATTGCTCTCTTGGCATTGCAATATTTAACTGGCATGGCTGAAAACCAGCTGAGGCAAATAGAGACCTCCATGTCCCTTGAGGATTATTGATCATGATACAAAATGCCAAGCAAGCTGGTAATTGATGCCTCTTGAAAGAAAATGGAAGTGTTTTATAGAATGATGTTAAGTCAATTCAAGGGATTAGAGTTCCCTTTCCAGCTTTATCTCCACTTATTACTTCGTGGCCGAAGTACAGCTGACCAGGAGTAGGTCTGACTGCGTACCCGTGTTTACCCCCCTCCACCTCCATTATTGTGCCACATGCCCCAACGCTCTCACGTTTCAGGTGGTCTTGAAGTACTGGCGAGCGCTATGGCCAACCAGAATTCTACATACTTCTTTAATAATTTAAAAATATACGGTAAGAAATGCTTATGCTTCTAAAGACACTTTGCAAATATACAGGCCAAGAGCTTTCGTCAGAATGCTTTAAGATGTCAATCGGTTCAGCCGTTGTCTCAAACTCGTTGTAACAAAAATCAGATTAGTATTTGAAATATATAGATAATAACGCTGGATTGACTCATAATATCTAATTCATAAACTGGATCTAAGAGATAGGAAAGTAGGAAGAATAATTGCTGGTACAAACTGTCATGAACAATGACAAGAGGACACTTACAATGAAGACATAAGAATGAACGCAGTGGATAAAGGTGTGCGTATAGTCTGGTTACTATGGAGAGGTCGTCTGAGGCGAATGGTAGCGAATGAGTTACATAGAAAAATAGTGGTATCGGCTGTAGAGGATAGGAGATGCAGTGGGACACCAAAATGACAATGTTTAAAGTCAGTTTTTAATTATTTAAATATAAGACGTGTGTGAATATACGAGGACATTGGGCTGGCTGCAAATGTAGGATTGTGGAGCTGGTTAGTTAGTTCAAATAGGCTTGCAGACAGAACGCTGAAAGGCAGACAGTTCTATAATTAAGCTTTATGTATGCACAGAATTCGAAGTGCCAGAATGTTGGGTGGACATTCGGTTCTTCAAGTTATCCGTAAATCTACTGACACTGACTTCTTACAATGCAGCACTCTTAAATTACAGTCTGTCCGGCTCCTTGGCTAAATGGTTAGTGTGCTAGCCTTTAATTCAAGGGGTCCCGCTTTCGATTCCCGGCCGGGTCGCAGATTTTAATTTCGTCTGGTTAATTTCTCTGGCTCGGGGGCTGGGTGTTTGTGATCGTCTGAAATTTTCATTTGATCAGGTCAATTCATAATTAATAAGAAACATACAAAATTAAAAAATACAGTCGAAACTGGGATGAGTAGCTCGGACCGTAGAGCGCTGACCTTCTGACCCCAACTTGGCAGGGTTGATTCTGGCTCAGTACGCTGGTATTTGAAGGTGCTCAAATACGTCAGTCTCGTGTCAGTAGATTTACTGGCACGTTAAAGAACTCCTGGGGGACAAAAATCCGACAACTCAGCTTCTCCGAAAACAGTAACAAATTAGTTTGTGAGACGTAAAATCAATTAAATTATTATTATTATTATTATTATTATTATTATTATTATTATTATTATTATTATTATTATTATTATTATTATTATTATTATTATTGCCGTCGAATGCACGGTTATCGATTCCACTACCTTGAGCAGAGAAGGTTAATACTAAATCAAATGTGCTGCTGTGCTTGTATAAATATAAGTCAGTTTAAAGAACAGAAAACGAAGTTTCCACCATCTTTCTCAACCGAACTACAGCTCCTCAAAGAGAATGGGCCCCTTTCAAAAGTAACATGAGCTATATTCTACTGGTGGAACCCCGTATTATGTATAGCTGATAAGTTCGTTGGGACTGAGAGAGAAAAGTGGTCGATATGGTTTCACTGGACGAGTGGGCCACTAGGAGGTCACCGCACATTAGTATCTACTCTGCTGGGTACAGAGGGTAAATATACACGACCGCTCCACTCTCAATCGACAGATGAGGCTGTTGATATTCTACAGGGGAAATTATTTTGGTTCAATAACGGCTTGTAGAATTGGAGAGGGCTCTTTTGTCAGTAAATATTTGTTATCATACGGGTCTTCCTCATCATCGAAGTCGTTGATCCTGAAAATATTTCAAAAGTGCTGAGGAAATGGGGATCAAAAAGTAAACTGAAAGAAATTTCTTAAACAATAGTACAGCAATTCATTTTCGTTTGTAGTGTCGTTCAGAATATTGGAGTGGAAGATGATGTCATCAGCAGAGTTCGAACAGACTTCCATGAACAATTCTGCCTTCTATGCGAATACAAACCCACTTCAAGGAGAACGAAATTTTGTCTGTACAAGATCATCGTCGAGATTGATTTCTTGGGCTGTTCCTGACACAAAAATGAATTTTCTTTTCAAATTTCGGTTATTCTGGACCTACACCTAAAATCAAGTGGCGTTAGGCTGGCTTTGAACCTGCAGTGAAAATCCATAAAAGCTAGGGTGGTTCCAGCAATCCTTATTATGATAAATTAGCTGAAGAAATTAATTATCGTTCTGTTGTCACAATTCTTTTTTTGCTAGTGGCTTAACGTTGCACCGACACGGACAGGTCTTATGGCAACGATGAGAGAGGAAAGGGCTAGGAGTGGGAAGGAAGCAGCCGTGCCCTTAATTAAGGTACAGCCCCACCATTTGCCTGGCGTGAAAATGGGAAACTACAGAAAAACATATTCAGGGATTCCAACCCACTATCTCCCGGATGCAAGCTCACAGTTGCACACACCTAACCGCACGGCCAACTCGCACGGTGTTATCACTATCAAGGAAAGTTATGAAACGACATGCGGTACTGCACCCTTGCTTAGCGATTGACATCTTCCTCTAGCTCTTGTAAATGTAGACTCTTCTATTCTCAGGGGTTCCGGGTTCTTCAAGCACTTGTCGACATGAATCGGCGTACGGCATAAGGAAATCTAATTATTACTTGAAATAGTATTCAATAAATGGACTAAAATGGATTTATTATAAGATAAAATAATACAAAGTTCAGTAGATGTGAGGCACCGAATTAAAAAAGAACTGACATTAATAAAACAGCTGACAGAAAATGTGGATAAAATGAAGACCTGAGAAAAAATAGTTTTATTGTGTTAAGGAGTTAAGTCAACGTAAATTCCCATTGCCTGAATAAAATTCAATAAAAAACACTGAAAAAGAAAAACCTGAAAATTATTATCGGATTACAAGTAACGCCGTCGGTCGATTCACTTGGTTCTTGAAGATTCAGTTTCCACAACCGGACTCCTAATTTTTCTTTGACTAAGTTTATCCACCGATTACGAAATACCACGTAGGGTATCATTAGCCACCGAATGGACCCTTAATCGAACCGAAACAATCCCCGATTATATTGGAACCAATTAGTTATACACAAAAGGAAATTTACTTCACAGGTTAACTTGCTCCTCAAATAAGCTATAATGTTGAATGTAATATGTGAAGTTAACATAGGTAATGTCGTGCATGACGCTGATAAAATGTCATAGAGGTGGATGTTTGACGCTTCGGTTCTTACGACGGAGCTCGATAGCTGCAGTCGCTTAAGTGCGGCCAGTATTCAGTATTCGGCAGATAGTGGGTTCGAACCCCACTATTGGCAGCCCTGAAGATGGGTTTCCGTGGTTCCGTATTTCCACAGCGGGCAAATGCTGGTGTTGTACCTTAATTAAGGCCACGGCCGTTTCCTTCGCACTCATAGCCCCTTCCTGTCCCATCGTCACCATAAGACCTATCTGTATCGGTGCGACGTAAAGCAATTTGCAAAAAGAAATCGGTTCCTAAAGAACAAAATTAGTGGAAGGGAAAATAGACACATTCTTCTTCTTTTCTTTTTCTTCTTGTTTCGTTGTGCTCATTCATAGAGGGCATTGGACCATGTTCATTGGCTTAACGACTTCCAGCTTCCTGTTCTTCCGGAATCTCTTCATTAACTCAATGTGTTTCCTCTTCCGTTATACCACTTTGTACCAGCCTTGCTACTACACTGCTGTTTGTAGAAAGTGAAACACTCAGAAGAAATGGTCTGAAATACGCCAAAATCAGAGGACGTGTAGAACAGTGGAACCATAATAAGTGTTTTTAATTTCAGAGAGATGGCGTGCATGGAGGCCCAGCAGTGCCCTTCTGTGTGTGACCGGCCAGGGCAGTGTTACGCAACGCTCTATCAGTGCGGAGCCGTCATACGAAGTGGAAACGTGTACCTAAGTGCCACTATGCCTCGCCGACATCACAGGAGGGAATACCAGCATGTGAGTGCGTTCGAACGGGGCGGAATGATAGGGCTGCGGGAGATGGGTCTGTCGTTCCGTGACATTGCGTCTCGTACAGGGTACGCTGCTTCAACAGTGAGGCGTATGTGGAACCAGTGGAGGGAAGAGGGCCGTACACAGCGCCGACAGCGTACTGGACGACACAATGTGACCACAGCGCGAGATGACCACCATCTTGTCCACTGGGCCGTAACGGACAGAAGAGCTTCGTCCACGGTGTTGGCTCGACGTTGGAGCACTGCAACGGGTGTGGGGTTGTCTGCATCAACGGTTCGACGCCGTCTTCTGAGGGCCGGACTGGTGGCACGCATGCCATTGCGCCGGCTTCCATTGACCAGCAACAACCAACGCCGTAGACTGCAATGGACACGTGAACACCGACACTGGCGTGCTGAGTGGCGAAATGTAGTGTTTGCGGACGAGTCCCGCTTCAAAATGTCGTACAGTGATGGCCGCATACGCCTTAGACGCCGCCGTGGTGAACGCCATCGAGCAGACTGTATTGTTGAGCGGCACAGCGGACAAACGCCAAGTGTGATGGTTTGGGACGCAATTGTCTATAACATGCGATCTTGCCTCCTACGTGTTGAGGGCAATCTGAACAGCTACCGCTATATCAGGGAGTTTTACAGCCCGAGGCAGTGCCCCTCATGCAGGCCATTCCAGACGCCATATTCCAGCAGGAAAATGTCCGGCCGCATGTGGCGAGGAATGTGCAAGCCCTCTTCGAAGAGCGACGGATACCACTGTTTCCCTGGCCTGCCCGTTCACCGGATGTCACCCATTGAACATGTCTGGGATCTGGTCGGTCGGCACCTTGTTCGTTCATGTCCTCCTGCAGTCACTGTTGATGATTTATGGACACGCCTACAAAGCGCGTGGCATAGTATTCCCCAGCAACATATTTATGCTTTCTGTGATTCCATGCCACTACGTCTAGCGGCTCTGATTGCAGCGCGTGGTGGCGCTACGCCGTACTGAATTTCCACGGTCACTGTGCATGTACAGTTCTGTAATTGTAATCATTTGTGTCTTGTCATGTCCCTAACATGTGGAATAAATTGCATTGTGATCTCAGCTCTCGGTCTTGGTGTTTCACTTTCTACAAACAGCAGTGTAGTTTTCACCATAAATATGTGTTTATCTATTTAGTCCCTGAAGATTTTACGATTTCTCACGCCGTCTTCCCCGATGTTCAATTCATTCCGTTCCCCTCTTGTTTCCTCCAGCTTATTGTCCTATTTTGGGAATTTTTTCGTACATTGAAAAATCTTCTCGTGATTCTGTTGTTATCTATCCTAACAATGTGGCAAACATAACGTTAAGGCAATATTCTTGTCATCTGATAATATCGGAAAGAAAAGTGGACTTTTAAAAACATTTCATGTGTCGTGGTAACACATGTTTCCTTCTGTTCGAAATGATGGCACTTTTCTTTGTGAAACAAATCATTTCTTTACACTCATAATTTAGAGGGGGCGGGGTGAGTTCGATTTCTCCCTTTTAGTAAGTTTCTCAGTTGAAAATAGATAATACGTATGCTTCTTTTCATGACCTCCTGAAAAATATCCCAAGGTAGGAAAATCATTTGACACTTAAGTATATAATATCCTTGTTAGTATGGGAGGAGCAGTACTTCAATCTGTGTCACAGAACTCCTGTTATCTGCTAATCTAGAGGAAAAGTTCTCGGTAAACAGATCCAGGACTGGCATTCACGAACGGTCTGAAGTTTCCTGATAAGACTTAACTGGAGCTATCTTGAGGAGCAGCAGTTCACAGACAACTCTCTCGTGTTAGCGCCCCTATGTTTGTGATTAGAGAAATTGAGCTTCACTGCGGCACTCACGTAAAGCGTTAATGAGCGTTGTTACAAGAGTTCAACGCGAGCCAGTCGCATGCTCTCACAAGGCGCTGGCTGGGTTGTACCTTAACCTAGTTTACGAGCGATTACTTATGAATATTCCTCGTCTTCCCGCAGTTTAATCATCATGCCGCAGCGGTCGTTGTAGTGTGACAAATCGGCAATTTACTCAGTACCGTGTACAATCGCAGCCCTCCGGTTGAGGTTAGCGGAATTTCAAGGTAATTAAATGGAACATCTCCGGGTCGTTGGCTATCGACACGTTATAGAATTCCTGTGAGTTTATCATATCTTCAGCGTCTTTCATTTGTACGATATGTCCAAACCTTATGCCGCTTCTCTATGGGGTCGGGTATTAAGTGAGGTTAAGTGAATCATCGTAACAAGTTTTTAAGATCGGATGCCCTCTCCGACGTCAACCTCATCAGAGGAGTTTATGAGATGAACTGAATGACGTGATATATGGTAGTAGGAAGGGAGAGGGTGAAACGCGGTACCGGCTTACAGCCTATTCCTGTCGAATAGCACCAAGGGATCTACTCAAGGCTTAACGTCCCCATAAGACGGACGAATCACCATCGACAGCGTCATATGCCCTCGTTTCATGTAAACACTGCGGAGAGGTTTGGACTTTTGTCACACAATCTTGTGATTAGAAATTGTATACACTTCCTTCCCTACCCTGCCCACCAACATTATGATGGTGAAAATTTTTCGCCTAACGAAACTCGAACCGGCTAACCACGGTGTTAGACCACCATATAAACTTGACGCCTTATCGATCATGGCCACCACGCTCACTTCTTCGGCATATTCTAATAATATATACTAACTAATTTGCTATTTAGTTTACTTCGCACCGACTTATAGAAGTCATAATGCGACGATGGGATAGGACAGGGGAGGAAGTTTTTTTTTGCTTTACGTCGCACCGACACAGATAGGTCTTATGGCGACGATGGGATAGGAAAGGCCTAGGAATTGGAAGGAAGCGGCCGTGGCCTTAGTTAAGGTACAGCCCCGGCATTTGCCTGGTGTGAAAATGGGAAACCACGGAAAACCAATTCAGGGCTGCCGACAGTGGGGCTCGAACCCACTATCTCCCGATTACTGGATACTGGCCGCACTTAAGCGACTGCAGCTATCGAGCTCGGTCAGGGGAGGAAGATACTGTGACCTTTCTTAGGGGAGAGTCTTAGTATTTTCCAGGTGTGAAAATGGGAAACCATGGAAAGCCTTCTTTAGAACTGCGAACACTGGGGTTCGAATCTACTATCTCCCGAATACAAACTTAAAGCTCGAAATGCATAGCCAACTCGTTCAGTATTTTATTGTGGTTGGCTCTTCAGTGTGATTTTGTTAAAACATTTCGTCAGGACTTCGTTTAAAATTTATTTAGACTCCTTCGTGATTCTTTGTGAATAGTGTAATGTTTACTGTCTTGCTACGTTTATTGTATATTGTATAAATATTTCGGTGGTTATGTATATAATAACCGAAGGGATGATGACAAATGGCGCTCAATTATTATTATTATTATTATTATTATTATTATTATTATTATTATTATTATATTATTATTATTATTGTGTATGTTTAGTCCTCAGCCCGAAGGCTGGTTGGATCCTCAACAGCTCTGCCATCAGCTGTCATAGATGGCCTAGGCATCACTGAAGAGGCATACTAGGGAAATGAGGAGTGAGGTAGTTTCCCGTTGCTTTCCTCACCGGGCCAGAAGTTGCTATTACATATCAGTCTGCCAAGCCCACTGAAATGCATGCACCAACTGACCCTATGAGCAATATTTTCACACCATTCAGAGCAGGGACTGGCTGCAGAAGGAATGGCATTACTAGCATCACTCATACCTCAGTCACTTTCATTTTGTCAAAGCCAAGGATAAAGCTGAGACAGATCAATGAAAGTAACAAGATTGCTCTAGCCCATACCAGAAGACATAGTGCACTGTAAACACTAGGTCCCGCCAGCAAAGGCATGATTATTATTATTATTATTATGAAATTATTAGCCAAGTTTGAATATTAAATTGTCATGACCGTAATGTACACGAAAAAAATTTCTACGTATTAGGTCACGTCCAGTACAGGTAGCAAATAAGGAATCGTAAGGTTGTGGGTTCGAAAAATTACTGGAACCATGAAAAAATGCCCATACAATATACTGAAATACATTGCTTCGTAAATTAAAAGTGTGTTAGACGTTATAAATACAAGTATTGTGAACATAGCAGCCATAGATCTGTGGTGATTTAATTCGGTGACATGCGCACTCAAGTTCTCAGTTCGGCTGGCAACCTCCCAGGTGTTCGAGCGTAAACGTGACAGAATGTTTGCTGTTGGTTTAAATTTCAGTTGCACACAATGAAAATGGGCAGTCTTAGCACCTCAGAGGAGATGTTTGAAATATCTCCCTCCAAATTGGCAGGAAAATTACCATGAACACAACAATGATTCGCGAATTCTTTGGAAAATTTCCGGTGCTTCTCGGACAGGATGTGTAGGAGTGGCTACAGATAGACAGAAGGAAGGTTCCGTGGACGGCACCTCAGTAAAAGTGTGGCTTGCTAACGCTGCAGCGTCCTGAAAGTAGGCAGCTGAAACTAAACACTGCAACCGAACAAGTGTCTGTGCAGTTTGGATCGCGTAGTTATCAGCTTGCATTCGGGAGATAATGGGTTCGGATCTCACTGTCGGCTGCCCTGAAAATGTTTTTCCGTAATTTCCCACTTTCACACCAGGAAAATGTACCTTCATTAAGGCCACGTTCGCTTCTTCCCCACTTCTAGCCCTTTTCTTATCCCACCGTCGCCATAAAACCTATCTGTGCCGGTGCGACGTAAAAACTAAACACCGTAGAGCTATTTAGGCTTTTTCAATCGTGAAATTACCAGCGTTTCGCCCCAGTATAGCAGTGGGCTCATCAGATGGATTGCTACACCTTTCCAAGCCGCTGAGACACCACTGCAAGCGTCTTATGGAGGAGAATGTAGTGACGGTGCATGTTTTCCTTCTAGGAACATTATTTTGGATATAAAGGCCAAAGGCAGGCATTTATACAAGTGGACGCACATGCTTCCCCTAGTGCACTGTCACTGCACTGTCAGACATAACAGGCTTGTACTGGTGTCTCAACGGCGCACAAGCCACCCGTGTCTTGGAAAGGTGTAGCGATCCAACTGATGAGCCCACTGCTACACTGGAGAGAAACGCTGGTAATTTCACGATTGAGAAAGCCTAAAGAGCTTAATAGTTTTTATCATTTGCTATCGATGAAATTAAATTATGGTTTCCTTCTAGGAAGCATATTTTTGATACCATAGAACTATGTTTCCTATACAATACTTGAATTTGTACCATCTAACACTCCCTTAATTTATGAGAAGTTTTCTTTCTCCATGTATATCAAGCTGTCGTGAACAAATGGTCGCAAAATGTTATTATTATCTATATATTTGATCGGTTCACAAAAAAAAAAAAAAACGCTTTGTGCAGTCCGTTCGTCCGTCTACTGGGTCGATTTGCTTCACTATTTGTTTATTCTCTCCTGAATTCCCTGCCGGTGAATCATCATCAAGCATAAAATCGAATTATCCAATAATTCCAGACGAAGGCTTACCCTAGCCCGCAATGCATCATGTACTTAGCGGGTTGCATACGGTTAAGGAGCAATATCTTAACGTCAAGATATCGAAGCTAAAGGAACATGACTGCGACTATAGACAAACCTGCACTTTCAACCAAATTTGGTACACATATGACGTAATACTACCTGCAAAGAAATACTCTGGGAGTAAGACACACCTAGCACCCAAAGGGTGTAGTGGGGGAGATTAACATGTAAAAATTATCGAAAATGACATATATTCCTATTGCATCCATAGTTTTCGGGTTCGCTGAGATGAATAGTGACACTCGGGATGGTATTTGAGTTCAAGTGCAGCCGCCATCGGCATCGGTGATGGGAAGGGGTGAAAAAGAAAATGCCCAAAATAACTGAAATGATGTATGTACGAGGGCGAATCAAAAAGTGAGTTACACTAGCTCGCCCCTAGAGCACGCTCTGTTTCGTGACCATGGCCAATGCGGAGCAAGCTACAGTAACTGCTGAAACGTCCGATAGGAAGGTTGGTGTGGTATCCCGTCGTGTTGTGTGTGCAGTGCGGGCTAGGTTCAATGGCGCGTCAACTGGATGTTCACTCCAAATTGGAGGTGCTTGCAACGATCAGATATCTATGGGCTAAACGGCTCAATTGCACGGACATTCATCGTATCTCTGCTGTATATGGTGAGCGGGCAGTTCCTCGCCCAGGTACTGTATAGTGGTGTAAGCAATTTGACGCCGGATGCTCGGATCTCAAGGACGAATATAGCGAAGGCAGGCCCGTAACGTCCAGTACCGTTGCAAAATGTTGACCGTGTGAATGGGATCATTAGAGAGAATCGGTACATAACACTGAGGGAAATTGCCTGCATGCTGAACATTTCGTATGGCAATGCGTTCTCCATTGTTCACCAGCACCTTGGATTTCGTAAACTGTCAAAGATGGGTCCCACATCTGCTCACCGATGTTCACAACGGATAGCGTTTCCAATCATCACTGGAATTTTCGCACAGTGTTCTGTGGAGGGCAACGGGTTTCTGCTGCGAATGATCACAGGGGAAGTAAAGTGGGTAAACCACTTCACCCCCGAAACAAAGAGGACTTTGATGAAATAGGTGCACACCAAAACACCACCAAGACAGAAGGCCAAGGTTCACTTTCAGCAGAAAAAGTAATGGCGACAGTGTTCTTTGACAAGTAGGGTGTGTTGCACGTGGGATTTCTACCGAAAGGCACGACAAGCAACTTGACTTCGTATTGTCAAACGTTGAAACGGTTGCGTAAGGCAATTCAAGAAAAGCGGAGATGAAAATTGAGCGCCGGTGTAATTTTGTTGCACGATAACGTAACACCTCACACGACCCGCCAAACGTTCAAAAATGCTGCAGCGATTCAAGTGGGAGGTATGGCATCATCCTCCATACAGTCTAGAATTACCACCATGCGATTATCATGTGTTCGGTCAGCTGATAAAGGATCTCGGTAGACGACGATTCCGAAACGATGAGGCGGTGAAAGCAGCTGTCTTCAGGTGGTTACATAGCGCAGGAGTTGATTTATACGCACCCGGAATCGAACAGTTGGTTGACCATTCCGAGAATTATGTACACTGTCTTAGGACCTATGTGGAAAAGTGAACTTACATTGTATATCGTCCTAGCCGTGTTGCTTATGTGTAGGTTGTTTCATAAATGGCAATAACTCGGAAAACTTACTTTTTGATTCGCCCTCGTATATGTGTATGTTCCAGCATAGCACTCAAAAAATCTGGTGTACTTATGACTTATTTATAATAAATGCTGTGGAGCAGCAGGGGTCCTCTAATAATAATAATAATAATAATAATAATAATAATAATAATAATAATAATAACAAACCACCACGTCTGTACTAATTCAAATAATACTAACTTGTATTCGGGGAGTTTACGGGCAAGTTCACGGCAATATTTTAGTTACATTCCATGCAAGAGAACTTAAATACACAGGGTGGGAGAAGAAATATTATGCTTTGTTTGGCCTTAAACTTATTTAATCTCATTTGTAGCCAGATAGGAGATAAAATAAGTAGTATAATACAGGGATTCTGCGGCCTCCTCCCGCGCGAAATTTGAATTCTGGCGGAAAATTTGAATTTTTGGCGGGAAATTTGAATTTTGGCGCCACGTGCTTTTTGACAGCTGTCATCGACAACAACGCATCGCTGACCTCACTGCTGCCATCTTGACGGGCCTAAACCTCAGTAGTGCCAACTTAACCTAACTAGCGTGAGGTAAACAAAGCCACGTGTTTTTTGACAGCCACGTGCTTTTTGACAGCTGTCATCGACTACAACGCATCGCTAACCTCAGTACTGCCATCTTGACGGGCCTAAACCTCAGTAGTGCCAACTTAACCTAACTTGCGCGAGGTAAACAAAGCCACGTGTTTTTTGACAGCCACGTGCTTTTTGACAGCTGTCATCGACAACCACGCATCGCTAACCTCAGTACTGCCATCTTGACGGGCCTAAACCTCAGTAGTGCCAACTTAACCTAACTAGCGCGAGATAAACAAAGCCATGTGTTTTTTGACAGCCATGTGCTTTTTGACAGACAACAACGCATCGCTAACCTCAGTACTGCCATCTTGACGAGCCTAAACCTCAGTAGTACCAACTTAATCTAACTAGCGCGAGATAAACAAATCCACGTGTTTTTTGACAGCCACGTGCTTTCTTGACAGCTGTCATCCGCCATCTTTAAACTACAGAGCACCGTGCTGCCCTCTTTATTGCAGTAGCTGCAAATTCGTCACCTGTCATCGGCAGTGCTGCCATCTTGGCGGGCCTAAACCTTAGTGCTACCAACTTAACCTCACTAGCGTGAGATAAACAAATCCACGTGCTTTTTTGACAGTTGTCATCCGCCATCTTTAAACCACAGAGCACTGTGCTGCCCTCTTTATCGCAGTAGCTGCAAATTCATCACCTGTCATCCGCAGTGCTGCCATCTTAACGGGCCTAAACCTTAGTGCTACCAACTTAACCTCACTAGCGCGAGATTAGAATCGGTAAACAAATCCACGTGCTTTTTTGACAGCTGTCATCCGCCATCTTTAATCTATAGAGCACAGTGGTGCTCTCTTTAGCTACTTACCTTTGAAATGTGGTGGCAGATAATTTGAAAAATGCTTTTTGACAGCAGCCATCTTTAATCTAGAGAGCACAGTGCTGCCCTCTTTAGCTAGTTTCCTTTGAAATGTGGTGGCAGGCAATTCCACATGACGGCAGCCATCTTTAATCAAGAGAGCACCGTGCTGCCCTCTATGTGGTGGCGGCAATTCTACATGCTCTTGTTTGGAAACAAACTCATGCGCTTTTTTGACAGCCGTCATCCGCCATCTTTAATCAACAGAGGACAGTGCTGCACTCTTTAGCTAGATACCTTTGAAATGTGGTGGCGGCAATTTGAAAAATTCTATGTGCTCTTGTTTAGTAAACAAACTCACGCGCTTTTTTGTCAGCTGTCATCCGCCATCTTACATCGCAAACCTCAGTGCTACACTCTTTAGTTACATACCTTTGAAATATGGTGGCGGATAATTTAAAAAGAAAAATTCTACAGCAGCCATCTCTCGACGCTAATTGCACAACATGGTGGCTATACATGACTCCATATGAGATGCCCTAGGGATGCTTGCGCGAGATGGCGGTTGCTCTTATGAGGCGGCTTAAGGGTCCTTGCACAAGATGGCTAGAGACGCCCTAAGGATGCTTGCGCAAGATGGCGAACACAAGATGGCGGCTATACACGTCTCCTTATGAGACGCCTTAAGGGTGCTTGCACAAGATGGCTGCTGCTCTTATGAAGAAAGCTAGCTTAGAGGCTAACGCGTCGTGCTAGTTCGATTCATTAAATTTGGGGCTTAAATGCAAAATGTTAAATATCTCGAAAGCGGTGCATCGTAGAGCAAAACGGACAAAACTTTTTCTGCCCAGTACCTCGGTTCGCAGTACGAGGAACAAGAAAAACATAGTCGAATGATGAGATCAACGGTTCGATCCCTACTTAGGCCCTTTGGCATTGGCAGCTATCTAATTCTACAAGATGGGGGTTATACATAGCTTCTTATGAGGCAGCTTAAGAGCGCTTGCACAAGATGGCTGCTGCTCTTATGAGACACCCTAGGGGTGCTTGCGCAAGGTAGCAGCGACAAGACGGTGACTATACACAGCTCCTTATGATACGGTCTAGAGGTGCTCACACAAGATGGTGGCTGCTCTGATGAAGAAAGCTAGCTTTGCATCGTGCAGGTATCTTTACAGCACTAAACTTCATACCTTTGAAATGTGGTGGCGGGTAATTTGAAAAATTCTACGTGCTTTCTCTTAACAGCAGCTATCTTTAAACAATAGCGGCTATACATAAGCTGTTAAGGCCTCCTCTTATGTCAAGGCATAGCTCTATCGAACAAGTTTAAACCTGCATCGGGATAGCTAGAGTAAGCACGTGCTGCAGTGATGACGTCATTATGCATGTTTAGACTTGCAAATCACTGAAGAAACATAACAAGACTAGAATCGAACACTGCACTCTATGCCGTTAACTTTATCATGTGATCGGAACATTGATTGAAGTGTTTAGAACACTAAATAAGTGATCAAGACTATAATAAAACACTGTACTCGATACAACATGTGTTTAGAACATGTCAGGGGATACCTTTGTTCTAAGAAGATTAGATTACCGCACATTCCTTGTAGGGCTAATAGGCTAAAGGGCTAATGGGCTAAAGGGCTAAAGGGATAAAGGGATAAAGGGCTAATGGGCTAAAGGGCTAGGGTGCCTCTCCTCTCTTTATCCGGGCTTGAGACCGGCTCTACAATTAGAGGCGGAGTTAACACCCTAAGGAAGGGAGAATGTTGGGAAATAATCTATACGAGTATAGCTACTCGATCGACTATATACTACAGATGGATGACTTAGGTAAGGGTAAGCGCTTACTTAATAATACCTACACGACGTAATTCATACTCTATTTCAAAAATATCTTCTTTGTACTGTGTGTAACCAGCATCATGATAGGCTCTTAGCAGTTGTAAACGTTTTACGAGTACGTTGGGGTCTTTACAGTAGCATATATCTACATAGGGTAACAGAGGCTTGTTGTGAACTTTGAGTCTATATGCAGACAGTTGATGTGCAGGGACTTGTTTTGATGTAATTCGTGATTCAGCAGTAGCGTTTCTAAGCACAAACTTAACTTGTTTTGATAGCGATGAAGCGTTGAAATTTCCTTCTTTACCTTGCATCTCTTCTTGAGATGTTTGCACTTCGACAGAACGTGTAGTAGGCTTAGGAAATGAAGTAAAATCATCAAGCTGTAATGGCAATGAATTTTCTTCTTCTTCTACTTTCTCTTTACTACTGTTTTGATCAACATCATTATCCTTATTATCATAATCATGATCTTGCCTCTCTTTATCTTGAAGTTTGTGCTTAGTAACAGAACTTGCAGCAGGCCTAGACAACAAGGGAGAATTAAAAATCTCTCGCAGAGGTGTACTTTTTAAACATAAATCAGTGTTCGCTGGAATATGGTTGAGCTCTTTGTATTTTGTTCCCGATGAAGCTGCATTACACGCGGCTTCATGACGTTGAGCGTTGTATGCGTTCTTGAACTCTCTTCTACAATGTTTGCATTGAAAAATTGTCCTACATGATATCTCATGACGTCTCCTGTGATAGCTTCGGGAAAATGCTCTTCCACACTCTTCGCAAATATACCTGGAAATAGGTTTTTCCATGACGGACTTTTATCTTCTGCTAACAGATTCTTCTTTAAATCTACTCGACATTTGTTACTCTCTACTTCGATGATGCGAACAGCTTAGCGATTAACAGTAAACTAACACAAAAGCGTATAACCAAGGTAGCAACAGTAAGGTTTAAGCCCATCAAGATGGCAAGAATGAGGTTAGCGACGTTCTGCTGTTGGATTTTAAATTTTAAATGTCCTTCAAAGTGAGGTTAGGGTTCTTCAAGAAGACAGCTGTCACAAAAGCACGTGGCTATGTTTACCAAACAAGAGCACGTGGTCGTGACGTCACGGTCACGTAATCAATCCTTAGCTCTACGTCGTTAAGAGCAGCATTAGGATTAGCTATGTTTAAAAATCTTAGAAACAGAGCAGCAGTATGAATAGCCATGTTTTAAAGCGTGTAGACATCACCTATCGATTTTACATGCATCAAATATCGCACTAATCTTCTTCCGCTAGATCGTGCTGCTATCTTAGCATAACCTATACGTATGAACTTAAAGTATAAAGAATAGCCATGTTTCAATGCGTGTACACATTACCTATCGATTATGCATGCATCGACTATCGTACTAAACATCTTCCGCTAGATTGTGCTGCTATTTTAGCATAACCTATACGCATGACCTTAAAGTACAAAGAATAGCTATGTTTCAAAGCGTGTACACATTACCTATTGATTTTACATGAATCGACTATCATACTAAACTTCTTCCGTTAGATTGTGCTGCTATCTTAGCATAACCTATACCCATGAACTTAAAGTACAAAGAATAACCATGTTTCAAGGCGTGTACACATCACCCTGAACTTCTTCCGCTAGATTGTACTCCTATCTTAGCATAGCCTATACGCACGAACTTAAAGCACAAAAGAAACTATGTTTAACAGCGTGTACACATCACCTATTGATTTTGCATGCATCGACTATTTTTTACCGCCAGAGTGTACAACGATCGCATATGTGTATTGCTAACGTATGTGTATAAAGTTAAAGCACAAAGAATAGCTATGCTCCAAAGCGTGTACACATCACCTATCGATTTTGCATGCATCGACTATCGTACTAAACTTCTACCGCTAGAGTGTACAACGTTAGCAATTGTGTGCTGCTACCTATGTGCGTGAACTTAAAGCACAAAGAATAGCGTGTACACAACACCTGTCAATTTTGCACGCATTAACTCTTGTACTAAACTTCTTCCACAACAGCGTGCGATCATCGCTTGTGTGTGCTGCAATCTTAACATAACCTATGTGCACGAAGTTAAAGCACAAAGAATACCCAAGTTCAAAGCGTGCACACATCACCTATCGATTTTGCATGCATCGTCCTTCTTACTAAACTTTTTCTACTAGAAAGTGCAACAACCTTATAAGTATGCTGCTAACTTAGTATAACTTATACGCATGAACTTAAAGCATAAAGAATACAGATGTATAAAAATCTTGTGAACATAGCAGCAGCAGCAGTAAGAATAGCAATGTTTTAAAAGCGTGTACGCATTGCCTATCGATTATACATGCATCAACTAGAGTACAAAACCTCTCCCGCAAGAGTGTGCTGCTATCTTAGCATAACCTATGTGCACGGATTTAAAGCACGAAGAATAGTTAAGTTTCAAAGTGTGTACACAACACCTATCGATTTTGCACGCATCAACTATCGTACTAAACACAGCCCGCTAGAATGTACAACGTTCGCATGTGTTTGCTCTGCTACTTTAGCATGACCTATGCGAACGAACTTAAAGCACAAAGAATAGCGATCTTTGAAAATCCTGCGAACATGGCAGCGGTAAGAATAGCAAGGTTTAAAAGCGTGTACATTTCACCTTTTGATCATGCATGCATCTTCTACTAGAGCACGTGACTAACGCTTGTACGTGTGCTGCTATCTTAACAAAACCTATGTGCACGAACTTAAAGCATAAAAAACAGTTATGAGTAAAAATTTTGTGAACATAGCAGAGTGTTTACTACGTAGGTGTAGACATTGAACATTGCATGCTGAAGCAGCAAACTACGTGACCGTGACGTCACGACCACGTGCTCTTGTTTGGTAAACATAGCCACGTGCTTTTTTGACAGCTGTCTTCTTGACGAACCCTAACCTCACTTTGAAGGACAATAGAGCGTCGCTAACCTCACTGCTGCCATCTTTACGGCAGTAAACCTCAAGGCTACCACCTTATGCATGTTATAGCGCGGAATTTAAAATCCAACAGCAGAACGTCGCTAACCTCATTCTTGCCATCTTGATGGGCTTAAACCTTACTGTTGCTACCTTGGTTATACGCTTTTGTGTTAGTTTACTGTTAATCGCTAAGCTGTTCGCATCATCGAAGTAGAGAGTAACAAATGTCGAGTAGATTTAAAGAAGAATCTGTTAGCAGAAGATAAAAGTCCGTCATGGAAAAAACTATTTCCAGGTATATTTGCGAAGAGTGTGGAAAAGCATTTTCCCGAAGCTATCACAGGAGACGTCATGAGATATCATGTAGGACAATTTTTCAATGCAAACATTGTAGAAGAGAGTTCAAGAACGCATACAACGCTCAACGTCATGAAGCCGCGTGTAATGTAGCTTCATCGGGAACAAAATACAAAGATCTCAACCATATTCCAGCGAACACTGATTTATGTTTAAAAAGTACACCTCTGCGAGAGATTTTTAATTCTCCCTTGTTGTCTAGGCCTGCTGCAAGTTCTGTTACTAAGCACAAACTTCAAGATAAAGAGAGGCAAGATCATGATTATGATAATAAGGATAATGATGTTGATCAAAACAGTAGTAAAGGGAAAGTAGAAGAAGAAGAAAATTCATTGCCATTACAGCTTGATGATTTTACTTCATTTCCTAAGCCTACTACACGTTCTGTCGAAGTGCAAACATCTCAAGAAGAGATGCAAGGTAAAGAAGAAGGAAATTTCAACGCTTCATCGCTATCAAAACAAGTTAAGTTTGTGCCTAGAAACGCTACTGCTGAATCACGTATTACATCAAAACAAGTCCCTGCACATCAACTGTCTGCATATAGACTCAAAGTTCACAACAAGCCTCTGTTACCCTATGTAGATATAAGCTACTGTAAAGACCCCAACGTACTCGTAAAACGTTTACAACTGCTAAGAGCCTATCATGATGCTGGTTACACACAGTACAAAGAAGATATTTTTGAAATAGAGTATGAATTACGTCGTGTAGGTATTATTAAGTAAGCGCTTACCCTTACCTAAGTCATCCATCTGTAGTATATAGTCGATCGAGTAGCTATATTCGTATAGATTATTTCCCAACATTCTCCCTTCCTTAGGGTGTTAACTCCGCCTCTAGTTGTAGAGCCGGTCTCAAGCCCGGATAAAGAGAGGAGAGGCACCCTAGCCCTTTAGCCCATTAGCCCTTTAGCCTATTAGCCCTACAAGGAATGTGCGGTAATCTAATCTTCTTAGAACAAAGGTATCCCCTGACATGTTCTAAACACATGTTGTATCGAGTACAGTGTTTTATTATAGTCTTGATCACTTATTTAGTGTTCTAAACACTTCAATCAATGTTCCGATCACATGATAAAGTTAACGGCATAGAGTGCAGTGTTCGATTCTAGTCTTGTTATGTTTCTTTAGTGATTTGCAAGTCTAAACATGCATAATGACGTCATCACTGCAGCACGTGCTTACTCTAGCTATCCCGATGCAGGTTTAAACTTGTTCGATAGAGCTATGCCTTGACATAAGAGGAGGCCTTAACAGCTTATGTATAGCCGCTATTGTTTAAAGATAGCTGCTGTTAAGAAAAAGCACGTAGAATTTTTCAAATTACACGCCACCACATTTCAAAGGTATGAGGTTTAGTGCTGTAAAGATACCTGCACGATGCAAAGCTAGCTTTCTTCATCAGAGCATAAGAACCTATGTATAGCGGCCATCTTCCATAAGCACCTTTAAGGAGTCATGTATAGCCACCATGTTGTGCAATTAGCGTCGAGAGATGGCTGCTGTAGAATTTTTCTTTTTAAATTATCCGCCACCATATTTCAAAGGTATGTACCTAAAGAGTGTAGCACTGAGGTTTGCGATGTAAGATGGCGGATGACAGCTGACAAAAAAGCGCGTGAGTTTGTTTACTAAACAGGAGCACGTGGAATTTTTCAATTTGCCGCCACCACATTTCAAAGGTATCTAGCTAAAGATGGCAGGACGGTGCGCTCTTGATTAAAGATGGCAGATGACAGCTGTCAAAAAAGCGCGTGAGTTTGTTTCCAAACAAGAGCATGTAGAATTGCCGCCACCACATAGAGGCCAGCACGGTGCTCTCTTGATTAAAGATGGCTGCTGTCATGTGGAATTGCCTGCCACCACATTTCAAAGGTAACTAGCTAAAGAGGGCAGCACGGTGCTCTCTAGATTAAAGATGGCTGCTGTCAAAAAGCATTTTTCAAATTATCCGCCACCAAATTTCAAAGGTAAGTAGCTAAAGAGAGCACCACTGTGCTCTATAGATTTAAGATGGCGGATGACAGCTGTCAAAAAAGCACGTGGATTTGTTTACCGATTCTAATCTCGCGCTAGTGAGGTTAAGTTGGTAGCACTAAGGTTTAGGCCCGTTAAGATGGCAGCACTGCGGATGACAGGTGATGAATTTGCAGCTACTGCGATAAAGAGGGCAGCACAGTGCTCTGTGGTTTAAAGATGGCGGATGACAACTGTCAAAAAAGCACGTGGATTTGTTTATCTCACGCTAGTGAGGTTAAGTTGGTAGCACTAAGGTTTAGGCCCGCCAGGATGGCAGCACTGCCGATGACAGGTGACGAATTTGCAGCTACTGCGATAAAGAGGGCAGCACGGTGCTCTGTAGTTTAATGATGGCGGATGACAGCTGTCAAAAAAGCACGTGGCTGTCAAAAAACATGTGGATTTGTTTATCTCGCGCTAGTTAGGTTAAGTTGGTACTACTGAGGTTTAGGCTCGTCAAGATGGCAGTACTGAGGTTAGCGATGCGTTGTTGTCTGTCAAAAAGCACGTGGCTGTCAAAAAACACGTGGCTTTGTTTACCTCGCGCTAGTTAGGTTAAGTTGGCACTAATGATGTTTAGGCCCCTCAAGATGGCAGTACTGAGGTTAGCGATGCGTTGTTGTCGATGACAGCTGTCAAAATGCACGTGGCTGTCAAAAACCACGTGGCTTTGTTTACCTCACGCTAGTTAGGTTAAGTTGGCACTACTGAGGTTTAGGTCCGTCACGATGGCAGCAGTGACGTTAGCGATGCGTTGTTGTCGATGACAGCTGTCAAAAAGCACGTGGCTTTGTTTACCTCACGCTAGTTAGGTTAAGTTGGCACTACTGAGGTTTAGGTCCGTCACGATGGCAGCAGTGACGTTAGCGATGCGTTGTTGTCGATGACAGCTGTCAAAAAGCACGTGGCTTTGTTTACAAATTCAAATTTCCCGCCAAAAATTCAAATTTTCCGCCAGAATTCAAATTTCCCGCCAGAATTCAAATTTCCCGCAGGAGGAGGCCGCAGAATCCCTGTATTATACTAATGAAATATAAATGGCACTGTCAGTAGTTGAAAACAGTTGCCAAAGACGTACTTCGTAGATTCGAGAATTGCTTTGATTATATCTTCCACTTTACTGTGGATCATTACTCTTGACAGTTACTCCAGATAAAACAATAAATTAAATTTTTACAACACACAACCAGACTTATGTTATGAAGTCAGTTAGCTAACGCTTGCTTGGGGATATTGTCTTTACATTAAATTAAAGAATTATAGATGTTTTAACAATATGACCCTAAGCAGGCTAGCCATTATAACACAGAATACCATAGATAATGTTTCAAGGTAATCTTCATTTTACAGATTCACGTATCGTGATCACCACACAGGTGACTGCAGGATTACTACAGAATGTTTTACAACACCGTTGATGATTATGATGATATCGTCCTGTAATTTCCTTGCGGGTTTTTGTCGTCCTCTTCGCTCACGAAACATTTTGGGACTGTAAAACATGCCTTAATAAAGTGACCAGTCAACAAATTTACTTGACGTCGCACAGACACAGATAGGTTTTATGGCGATGATGGGGTAGGAAAGGGCTAAGAGTGGGAAGGAAATGACCATAGCCTTAATTAAGGTACGGTCGCAGAATTTGTCTGGTGTGAGAATGAGTAACCACGGAATACCATCTTCAGGACTGCCGACAGTGGGATTTAAACCTACCAACTCCCAAATTCGTTCTTATTCAGCATCCCCTTATAAAATTGTATGATTTAGAGCAAACTATTGAAACTGACCATTATGGTTTTGGAAATTCAATAGCAAGACTAATAGATACACTAATAGATAGAATGTACTTGCCCAGGATGTATGGTGTGGCTGGTTACTACTTGTCTCTCTTCTCTTTATCATAATGCATATCTGTGCCGGGAGGTAATCTTCATGTCAACCACATTTGCTAAATATTATCTACGATTTCGATCTTTTGGTGCATCTTAATATATCTCAAACGGTTTATTACACAACACACAGGCGCAATCTGGTCTGAGGAGTGGAACCTTACAACACTGCAGATTTTTTTTGTGGAAACCATGAACTGCTATCCACCTAATAAGGTCATTTCCATGTGCCCAGTAATTGGATGTCATGGCTTCTGTGCTATAAAAGTCGAGCCAAATATTTTCTGTCTCTTCGTTGCGGTCCAGCAGGACTTCTGTGCTTTCTCTGTTAGCTGGCATCGGGAATTGTGTCCATTAGGAATGACTCTCTAGTTAACAAATATACCATTCTCGACGGTATTGACAAAGAGAGGCACAGTGCTCGTTTGAAATAAGTTGCTTTTACGTTTTCCAATTCTGCGATTATCCCTTCTGGGAGGTGCTCCCAAACGATTTCACTACTTTAGGCCGAAATTGGAAGTACTTTTACTCTGGAAAGGTAGAGTGCCGTCCTTAGAGAGTCTTATTTAAGTGTGCTATATCGTTCACGGTCGCTATGGCTTTTCAGCTGTTCTCTCTGACGCGTTTAATAAACGATGTTGCCCGCAGTTGTAGGCTGATGTCTAGACAACGGAAGTGTTCGACATGTGCCAAAGAGCGTTGATTGCATTAGATACTGTGTCTTGGGGTTTCTTCTGTCTCCTCTGAACGACGAGGCTGTAATAAATTCATCGTAGTGATTCGATCCAAGTTCTATTCTAATTTAGTATGGACGTTCGAGTCTGATTGAATGTGCCACCTAACTTATTTATTTTATTTTCAGCTGTTATAGAGGAATTCGATACATTTACCATTATATTACACCATGGATAAGTTTACCGTCGTTAATCATGATTGTATCTGACTTGTTTCGTTTGATTTTCAACGCACTTTCTTGTAGAAGGATAATATTCTTGGTAACTAAAGTATTGGTTCAATGTATGTAGAATTTTCGATGGTAGTCACGAGGTGATCATGCATGGTCTGTATAACTGAATGTCCGGATGATGTCCAAGAATGTGTGAAAAGTGGACGATTTAGCAGACTGGTAGTTCGGAGAATACTACTTCCTGCTGTAATGTTTACAAATGTTTCTGGCCTCATTACGAATCCCCTTTAGTATGGATTCAAATCAATAAGAGTTCTAACATTGGACTCCAGTGTCTTACATATTATCCGCCTCATTACTGAAGAGATGGTTATCGGTCTGTTGTCAAGAATTCGGCCATACCCACCTATATGAATAAAAATTTACCTTGCGTCCCTCAAAAGGTCGGAAATGTATCCGCTTTGTAGCATTCTGTTAGCAGTAAGTACAAGACGAATTTGATCTCAATAAGCTGCTTTATTACTTTCAGCAAGGCTCTATCGGGAACAGGACTGGGATCAATATTATAACTTTGTTCATTTATGAATTTATATCGGCACTGCTTTCTATGGATTACAATACATGTTTCTTATGAGAGTCGTAAGATTCCCATGTATGGATATTCGATGTCTCGAAAGCTGAATTCTGCATCAAGTTCTTCAATCTCTAAATTAACGTTCGTTTCTTTGTGAAGAACTTACCAGACTGGTTTTCAACGTCCGTAAAATTATTGACAATGAGTTTTCTCGTAATCAAATTTAGCTTTATGGCTCACTTGTTTTCCTCTTGAAGCTCTCAATGGATTACTGGAATATTCATATTGACGGTCATTATTTTGTAATATTCCACGATTTCTGACCTCAAGATATTTAGTAACCGGGTTTTTAATACCGGGAGGATGATCTGTATCTTGCAACAACAATGTGGTGATAATATAGAAACAGTAGTATTAAAAGTCTAATCATCAGTAAAATATTGAAAATCACTGAACCACGTTTAAGTTGTTTTTCACACTGTAGACTTATCTTTCCAATATCTTGCATAGTCTGTAAATCAGGATCTTCTTGCTCATTACATGTGATGAAGTGCTATTTTCTCCTCTTGGTGTGTATCGTACCGTTTGCTGAGACTGGGGGAACTGTGAGAGATTTGCGGTATTACTCTGGGTGAGCTTCGCTGATGTGAATTCCTAGGCCTTTATAAAACTGTTCGTATTGAAGACATGTTCTTATATTCTCAGGTTTACAAGCTGACGTAAATTGATAGAAAATGGCATACTGTATGTATTACAACAAAATATTACTAGTATCCATAATTCCCCTATAATATGATTTATTATAAACTAATCAAATGATTATTACAAGATTAATGGCCTGTTATATCATAAAACAATTGTCAAATTCTGAAGGATGCTTATCGGTACAATTTGGAGACGTACATTTAATAGTAAAACAGAATGTTGTACGGAAAATTACTAAAGAAATTAAAAGTATAAAATTGTCATTGACTAGCTTGAAGTTAACGCAGCAAGCAGGCACTGAAGTACATGGCAACAGATATATTTGTCTTAAATACACTAAAAAAATGGAAGTATAAGCTGCACAATACTTCATAGTACAGCACATAGTGGCAAAAGTTTATAAAATCCCTTATTAAAATCACTCATATACATGGGTCATACGAAAGAACTATAAATCATATCAAAATATAGGGATATCAAGGCAAGTTGTTCGTTCTTATTTTTGTCCTAGTGATTTAAAGTAACATCTACTAATACATCGAAGGTTTCCGGTGACGCGACGCACCGATCGGAAAGGGCTAAGATTGGAACGGTAGCGGCCGTGGCCTGAATTATGGTACAGCCCCGGAATTTGCCTGGTGTTAAAACTGAAATCCATGGAAAACACTCTTTAGGATTGCCGATGGTGAGATTCAAACCTAACATCTCACGAATTCGTTCCTCTTCAGCAGCCCCTTATAAAAATACATGACCGGACGAGTTGGCCGTGCGGTTAGGGGCGCGTGGCTGTGAGCTTGCATCCGGAAGGTGGTGGGTTCGAATCCCACTGTCGATTGCACTGAAGATGGTTTTCCGTAGTTCCCCATTTTCACACTAGGCCAATGCTGGGGCTGTACCTTAATGAAGGTCACGGTCACTTCCTTCCAACTCCTAAGCTTTTCCTATCCCATTGTCGCCATAAGACCCATCTGTGTCGGTGCGCCCAAAAGCCACTAGCAAAAAAAAAAATGCATAAAAATACATGATTTAGGGCAAACTATTATACGGTGAAAATGTAGTTCATTATTATTTTGAAAATTAAATATTAAGGCTAATAGATAAACTTCAATATCTAGATCACTTCATTGTCTAACATATGCGACGAATGTTCAGAGAAGCGTTCTTCGGCTCTCGCCAAAATCTCCTAGGTCCGGTTACTGGCAGGAGCTACGTCTATATTTGCGTCTGTTTAATCCTTCTGGCGCTGAGACTGGGTGAACATCTTAATACACAGCTCTTAATAACACGATAAAGTACACTTCCAACCAAAACAAAAACACAGTTGTAATAATAATTTAATGTGGCTGCCACTAGGCTGGTGCAGGCAGACGCTTCGACGATGGAAAATCCTTGTTAATGTGGTCGAGTGTAGATTTATACGTCAGTTGTTGGGGTCAACACTATCATCCAGTCTTGAGCCAAAAATGTCTACCATGAGCAACAAACTCTCACGACCCGGACGGAAATCGAATCCAGGACCTTTAGGCCCGAGGGTCGAGACCAGTCAACCAACGTTCCATACACTTGATACATTGAATACACACTTCTTTACAGGACTGGCATCAGGAAGCGCAACCGACCGTAAAAATGATAAAATTTCAGATGTGATGCCAAATTGAAGAACATTTTCAGAAATGCCAGACTTATCTAGTGGAACCGGGGTCACCAACCCACGCTCCCAAGTTCAGAGTCCCGGGTACCCCACTTATTCGCCTCTTAAGACAGGTAGGAGATATCGTGGATGTATTCTACTTCCCTCACCCACAGGGGTTCCATTGAGAAACACATTTCAAATTGTTGTAATTTCATATTGTGTCTGTTTTCTATTTTCTGTCCGACTCCTTGCGTGAATGGTCATCACTGAAACCTTTTCTTTAGAGGGTTCAGGGTTCGATTCCCGGCCGGGTCGGGGATTTTAATCGCATTTGATTAACTCTTCTGGCGAGCACTTGTGAGCAAGGCTGAAACTTCCCTTCGTTTTTCCTAGCAGTGGTTAGCATTTTAAATTGGTAGGATTAGAGACACAATTCACCCTTCTGAAAAAAATTCTTTTATTCAAATTTTAAAATTTTTAGAACAAAATTTGTGTTTCATAGAGGCTCATTTAACAAGCAGGGAAGATTAGAATGTTAAAGCTAATTAGACTCCTTGTTCAGCTGCCAATTCAAGATTATTTCTAAGGATAAGATCGGATTGCATTCAGTATTACGCAGCACGACAGACTCGTTGGCTGAATGGTCAGCGTACTGCCCTTCGGTTCAGAGGGTACCGGGTTCGATTCCCAGGAAGGCTGGGGATTTTAACCTTCATTGGTTAATTCCAGTGGCCCGGGGACTGGGTGTTCGTGCTGTCCGCGCCCACCCTCATCGGAGGGTCTGCCCTACAACGGCTGCACTCGGCTAGAAATAGCCACACGAAATTATTATTATTATTATTATTATTATTATTATTATTATTATTATTATTATTATTAGGTAGCACAATATTAAGGAAGTGTGCTGGTCGAAATATTAGCGGCGATTCCAGGACGTTTTTTGATCGCTCTCTTCATCTCTTGACGAAAGTCGCTATAGTATAGAACACTGAGGCAAGGCTGTTTTCTCCCCAACTTCCCAATTTGGAATAATTATATATATATATATATAATCTAGTGGAAATATACCGGAACCCCTTTCAGAGAGCGAAACAATAGTAACCAAAAGACGTTCAATTCAGCACTACTTATCCACTAATATTATTCTGCAGTATATCTTATTTGATTTCTGTATCATATTTCATTACAGTATCAAGAAGTTTCCTTGGAATTCAAACCAGGCTTCTGACACGCAATCTAGTGATTAGAAATTACATACAACCATCTCTCCTACCCTCCCGGCCAATATTCTGATTGTGAAATATTTTTCGACCGACCGGGCTCGAACCGGCTGATCACGGTGTCAGACCATATAGACTTTACTCTTTAACGATCATGGCCACCAAGCAGGCTGCACTGTAAATAGCGGAGTATTTTAGAAAATTTATTATTGTAGCTAATTTCCTGTCGCCCTCATGCCCTGAAAAAAAAAACATTACTAAATAAAATTTAATATCTCTTATAATGTACAAAATTCTTACTTTCTTCACATAATATGTAAAATGCGTAATATTACAAATAATATGTAAAACTATGTAAAATTAAACCTAAGTATAACCATATTAGAATCACAAATAGTCAACCTTTTCATTGGTCTACAATTTGAGGAATGAAATGTATAAATTACATATGAATCCGGCCACTACTTACGAAATCTCGACTACTATAGAAACCACTATACGTTGTATAGCTCACATGAACGTCGCTCGTTCGTGTAACGTACTCATGAGCCAAAGCTTTAATCTGGCTGAACACAAGTTCAACTATAAATCACCAAAAACTAATTGAGTATCGTCTCACAAATTTTCACAGTATAGCTACATCCTTATCTATAATCTTACTTCATTGAGCGCTCCTCTTCATAATACTGCAGGGACATGTTCTCCCACGATAAGCTCCCTTCTCGGGATTATGTTTACTTGAACACTTTACCGTAATTAAAATCATGACAGGCAGCTGTCAGGCTGCACACTGTATCGATTACCCTCAGTGACATCCGAGCCCGTCTCATCTTTACAGTGATGAATATGCATGTTATGAACCAAATGATAGAAGAGTGATGCATTGTGAAATATTGTACGAAATTTTCAGAACATCTAGAGATCACGTTTATAAATAACATTTGCATCATCTTAATATGGTTTTACTGTAATTTATTGTTAGATGTGATAAAGATACCGCAGTATTACATCAGAAATTAGTCTGAAGAGAACAATTAGGCAAGGTATGATAGACAGGAATGAAATGGGATACATAACTCAGGGAAAACGATCATCTTGATACTAACAATTAGCTGAAACAAACGAAAAATTTTTAGTGTAAAGTTAGCGTACATGAAGACAGATCATATAAAAGACAATAGAGAAAACCAATTTAAAAGGGAGTTCAATAGTTAATATTTAAATTATCACAGGTTTAGAGAAATATAAATCTGAGTTATATTGTACTGCAAGCCATCATAATTATCATCATCATCATAGGGCTTCACTAGATGGCGAGAGTTTATGTCTTCCTAGTGCATCAACGTTGCCGATTATGGGTTGTTAATTAGCTAAAGAGACCTATACTAGGTTCACAACTCTGGCATATCCAATCTATCAAAGTTCCTTGTTGTTGTAGAACCTGGTGATTAGTCATCTTATTTCGTCGTTTTGTTCTACGATCTCTATCGGACTCGATCCTTCGCAGCTATTTTCAACATTTTATTGGACCCTCGTAAATAATACGTTGCCGCATCCGCCGATCAGACGCTACGCCCTCCAAGTTGCTGAAGTCAATTTATTACTTCATATTAGGCTTTCGAACATCCTTGTAAGGTGGTTTGTTTGTGATGTTTATTTTACGTCGCACCGATATAGACAGGTCTTGTGGTGACAATGGGATAGCGCACGGCTAGGATTGGGAAGGAATCAACCGAGACCTCAAGTTAAGGTAAAGCACCAAGCATTTGCTGAGTGTGAAAATGGGAACCAAGGAAAATCATCTCCAGGGCTGCGACAGCGGGGTTCGAACCCACTATCTCATAGCTCAGAGCCAAAGGTGCAAACCGCGTAGCAAATTCACTCTGTATATGGTGTTTTCTGTCCTCTCTGATTATGTTGTCCATCCTTCAATTGAAAATGTACCATTTGCATTAGAATGTATGAGTTAGGCATGCAACAGACGTGGTACACCAATCGAAGTTAATGTTTGCTGAACAGTCCTTTCACTTGATTATAAATATTCGTCCATGGCAACGTTTGCACTAGTTTTTCAGATATTTGAAGTGGCTTTTGTAAGTGACCCTACAAGCGTTCGATATCCTTAGATAGTGCAGATGAGCAAGACCTAAACTGTATTGCGTGTCAGAAATAGGCAATGAAATTTAAAAAATAATAGCTGTAAGAATTATATGGGAATATTAGATGCAAAAAAATGGATATAATACATTTAGAAATAGTTAACTTCGCAGCAACAAAGAAGGTATGATTTGAATCAAATTATAGGGCAATGATCATATTATATCGAAGCTTAGTTTTGACGCACAGAAGGGCGCACTTTCCTTCCATTATGAATTATGACTAAATACTGTTGCTCCTAAAGGATTTTCTACATGGAACTCGAATTCTCGTGTACAATACATGTAGAAGTTTAGAGATGTCGCCTCTCTGTGGATCAGATTCCAGGTAAAACTGAAAGTTCAATACTTACGATCACGACATGAACAGTGAAATAAAACTACAAGGTTGCTTGCCTTCCTTTCTCGAAGGTAGTAGGTGTTATTGACGGACGAATGTCTAGAACATATAATTTTGATTGGACGAAGAGGGAATACACCAGAAGGGACCAGTAGTGGAGGATTAAGTTGAGTTCACACAGAACGCCCTCTACGCACGAGATGTATGCTACGTTCGCTACACCACGTGGCCACACAGAAAGCTATGTTTTGTACAAGACTGTTCATTCTTGGCCGAGATGCTGATAGTGGGGTTCTCTGGGTGTGCAGTGATAACTCGGACGATGAGCTATTGTTGTTACTTTCCGAATGTAAGGGTAAAAGGAAGTGGGTGCATGGCGTGAACATAAAGAGAACAAAGTTTGGCGGATTTCATAATTTGATAAAGAAGTTACGTAATAATGAAGTTACATTTAAATCATCATTTAAAGATTCATTTTTAAATAAGCGAATACTGCACTGAATGAGAAGTAATGACACGAGTTGTAAGTAGAGTGGAAAATGACTGAAGAGGAATAGGCGCTCAATTATACTCTGCAGCTATATAGTCCAGTGTGTATGCCCATCCAGCGCGACGTTTTCCATCATACACTCCGCGAGGCTGCTGACGTAGCGAACAGAACGGAACTCTGCAAGATCAGTCACATTGTCAAAAAAGGAAGCTATTTATCTGTTCGCATAGCGACCATCGCGTACGTAGCGCTCTGTGTGGTCGCACCTTTACACTCTACTGTACATTGCTTTACAATAGTGTTGTAAGACATAACGCTGTGACCAATGAGTAGACGCTGTCAGAGCACGTGTTTATGTCACTCTAACTCACAGTTCTAAAAGTACAGTTTTACATGTCCTGTATTTTGATATTCTACTAACAGAGGCAGCGAAAAGTTACCGCAATATGCAGGGGACGTCGGGGGAACAGATTGCCCGCAACCCATTGCTAGACTCGTCGGTAAACTGGAGCAGCACGAAGGGGCATTCAGTTTCATTACGATACGCTTATTATTATTATTAATACAACTTCCCCCATGCGGAGGCTGCCACAAGCACAAAGTATGTCGACTACACAGTATTTTGTCTTCTAAGTTACTGTTAAGTTTGCTAGTGTGCCAGATAGAAAATAACCACGACAAGGTTCAGGAATATATTTGCAATGAATTTGGAATATGGCATGATGTATGGCTGTTCAAATGTTATATAGATGATTGCGGAGTATGGTCACTGAACCTAGTATTGCGGCGATAGCGGTGCAGTGAAGTCGTGTCCGGTTGGGACCGAGAGAATCCCACAGCTGTACAAGAAATTTAGGGATTGTGTCTCGAGCTCCGATCAGAGTCCATGGACAGAAATATTGTTTACGAGATATTTATAGTAGTTTACAGTTGGCTGGTAAATTATCTTCTTTTCGGCGTCCATTTCTTCGGCTTGGCCAACGTGCGACTGAAAGCATATTGTGGGATCTAAGATTAGTCCTTGTTTGCTAGCTGGTTGAAAGGCTATCATGTCAATATGCCTGTTACTCCCATAGGTAGCTAGGCCAGAGATCTCTTCGTGCACCGTGAAACCGTGATCCCTCAGCGAGGTCGCAATAATGTGTCGAGTTGTATGATGGCGGGAATTTCTCAATATCTCCCCGTGAGAACAGGCTCCCAGGACATGGGCAAAGGTTTCGTGCTCTCTGTGGCAACGCCGACAGAGGGTGTTGTCCTGGGACCTCCCCGGCACGGAGCGAACGGCGCACACATTCGCTGTCATCTTGATGGCCTCTCTCCATTCCGCACAGGATAAGCCTCGGTGATCTCTTATCCATTTGTTCCCTGGCGTGTATTCCTGGAAGAGTCCAACGCCCTTTCCTTTGTGCGGCAACTTTGTCCCTGACTGAACTTCTCTGTCTCGTAGTATCTGTCGGACCTTCCTTATATTGGGAAGATGGCTACTTTTGGACATAACTTGATCATTCATTTCTATGCCTAGATCTTGCAAACAAATTGTATGTTCTTGCTCCAAGTTCCTAGCTGCATTAATGTAGCCGTTATTTGCAAGCGACAATTTTTTTACAGATGTTAATTATGCTTTAGTTTGGCTTCTCAAGTGGCGCGAAATAAGCCGAGGCCTTAATACTTCCTTTCGGTGTACATCATGCGATCGGAAACGTCTGCTGCTAGTTGTAATAATTAGTTGAGGGTTGATAGTGAATGGAGTTGAAAACTAATGTAGATCTTACATTTTATGAAAGCAGCTGTTGAAAATGATGTCCATCGATCTCGATACAAACGTTGCATCGGTCTAAAACATGCCACCGAGCTCGATAGCTGCAGTCGCTTAATTGCGGCCAGTATCCAGTATTCGGGAGATAGTAGGTTCGAACCCCACTATCGGTAGCCCTGAAAATGGTTTTCCGTGGTTTCCCATTTTCACACCAGGCAAATGCTGGGGCTGTACCTTAATTAAGGCCACGGCCGATTCCTTCCCACTCCTAGCCCTATCCTGTCCCATCGTCGCCATAAGACCTATCTGAGTCGATGCGACGTAAAGCAACTAGCTTAATTAATTAAAACATTCCAAAACACTCGCATCTTCGCTATGTTTGATTTCGTACTCCAGGGCTTCAAGAGTACGTGGATTGTTCTTCCGCAATTTCGATTTTAAAAGTGACATTGTCATACGATTTCCTTTTTAGGAGAAATCTCTCAAGTACAAATATACGTTGTCTAATATTAGAAGTCACCATACCGATAGCCAACAAACATACCGTTGAACAGCAAGTATAGGAACGCAACACAAATAACGTTAATTACGTGCGCTCAACAAGACCACCGCTGGTAAATTGAACATTCATTCCGTCAGCAATGACTGCGTCTCCCTTTTTTTATTCTATAGTGTGCTGGTGCTTCACCACTCACTGAAAATAATATTGCTAATGATTTCCACAACCACCGAAATACTGCTTAAGGGAAGTCATGACTGAAATTTTGAACTTTTGCAGTTTAACACTCATTAAAACAAACAAAAAATCAAGCACATATTAATGTGATATGCCTCTACATATAATTTGGAGCTGATTAATTAATTGGCTGCGAAGTTACTTGCAAATAATATTTATTTTTTAAATGTTGAATGAAAAATACTCATTGCGGCACAGTTTTAATTCTTTTTGGGCTATAATTTGGAAGACTTGTCAAAAAATTATATATACAAATTTAACTCCGACTGACTGCAATCAACGGCTAGCCAAAACTACGCGACTCACAGAAATGGAACTTAGGGATACATTGATATTAGAGTGTAGGTGCTCACTAAGGGAGGACTTTTGGATCTTCCGTCCCTAAAGGGATGAAAAGGGGGTTGAATTGTTTGAATGAGTATATCTATATCTCAAAAACTTAACAGTTTAGAGACGTAAAGACTGGTATTCGGAATCTACTTCAAAAATAAAGAAACGCGTATTTTTTCGGAAAATTCCTTCAAGGGGGAAGGAAAATGAAGAAAAGGTGATTGAATACATCTTATGAGGATTTTTCAATGGAGACTTTTTCAATAACTTAGTATGTTACAGACATGAAAATTGACATTTGGAATCTCCTTTAAAAATAAAGAAACACGTATTTTTTGTGTTCGAAAAATCCAATTAACGAGGGAAGGGTGAACGGGAGTGCAAAATGGGTGAATTTTTAAAATGAGTTTTTCAAGAGTATATCTAAAACTTGTAACATTATACAGAAGTGAAAATTAGTATTTGGAATCTACTGTAAAAATGGAGAAACACGCATGATTTGGTTACAGAAAATCCACTAAAGGGGAATTGGAAAATGGGGTGAATTTTTAAATTAGCGTATCTGACACATATCTCAAAACCTTAACGTATTACAGACGTTAAAGTTGGTATTATTAATCTCTTTTAGAAATACAGAAAAACGTATTTGTTTCTTTCCGGAAAAGTACTCAAAGAGGGAGTAGGGGGTAAAATGGACTGAAAATGGCGTTGAATTACTTTAATTAGGATACTAATAAATGTCAGTAGCATAATTAACTCTCAATGTTAGTCCCGTAGTGATAATAACGCAGATCTCAAAACTGAAGATGTTACAAACGTGAAAATTTGTATTTGGAATCATCACTAAAAATAAATAAACATGCAGTTTTCGTTTTCAGAAAATTCACTTAAGTGGGGGCTTGAATATAAGTGAAATAGGGGTTGAAGTATTTTTATTTTTATAATAATACTTACTGTATGCATATAAATAAAATCGTAAAGCCGCGTGTCTGTACATTGACTATTTTGGCTAAATTGTCGTACAGTTATCCGTTTCAGTCGTAATAATGATCATCTGCATCTTTTTTTAGCCTTCGTTTCCTGAAACTCCTAATATTTTCCCCACCGGGCGAGTTGGCCGTGCGGTAACGAGCGTGCAGCTGTGAGCTCGCATCCAGGAGATAGTGGTTTCTAACCCCACTGTCGGCAGCCGTGAAGATGGTTTTCCGTGGTTTCCCATTTTCACACCAGGCAAATGCTGGTGCTGTACCTTAATTAAGGCCACGGCCGCTTCCTTTCCATCCCTAGGCCTTTCCTGTCCCATCGCCGCCATAAGACCTATCTGTGTCGGTGCAACGTAAAGCAAATAGCGAAAAAAAATTGACCCCTCTCCCCAAAACCATGATAGCGGTACAATCTGCCAAACGAGTTAGAAAATTGAAATTTGGCAAAAATATAGGTTTTAGACTGTAAACAACGGAAAAATTCCAATATGTTCAATTTTTTTCACTTTTTACCCCCGTAAATATCGAAATATGGAGGCAATTTTGATGAGGTTACAGACGTTCGTTCAGATGTATTTCATGGCTAAACGGTGAGTCGTTTCACGAAACGGATGGCACAATCTCGGTTCAATTTGGTGTGATCTACAATTTTGGTCCTATGACGTTTTGTCGTATCTCTATCCGTCATTCGTTAGGTTTGACTGTGTATGTAAATTCTGCAGTTTTTACATGTATAATTCACGGTTTGACACACTTATAGGAAAGATAAAATTATCAGTTTCGGCACGAACGTTGTCCCGCCCAGTATCTATATGTAAGCCAAATTCTATGTTTCTTGCTGTCACTGAAGTATCCAAAAAGTAATGGAGTGTCTGAAAACCTTACACAAATTTTTCCCCGTTCGAAGTTTCTTCCTCAATTCGACCTATAAATGGAGGAGATACAGAAAATGTCATAGGATCGACCATTTACATCTTTAAAATGGGCGTCTTATGGTGCAATCCGTTTGTTGATATGATGTACCGTTTAGCAACAGTTAATCTGTAAATGAATGTCTGCAACATGTACACATACACATAATTTCGTATGTCGAACTATGTATATTCATTGAAGTCGATGTGTAGCTTTCTAGAAGGGGCGTGTCTCCCATTGTAATTAATACTTTACAAATCGATTGTGACTGTCTCCTATTGTAATCAATACTCCACACATCGACTTTGACTGGCAGTAGGAATGGGCTCCTTCTCCAACTCCTGTGTAGGTGGCATTACTAAGGAGGACTTACCATTGTAATTTTTAATTAATTTCGTGTGGCTATTTCTAGCCGAGTGCAGCCCTTGTAAGGCAGACCGTCCGATGAGGGTGGGTGGCATCTGCCATACCTAGGAAACTGCGTGTTATTGTGGTGGAGGATAGTGTTATGTGTGGTGTGTGAGTTGCAGGAATTTTGGGGACAGCACAAACACCCAGCCCCTCGGCCACTGGAATAAACCAATGTAGGTTAAAATCCTCGACCCGGCCGGGAATCGAACCCGGGACCCTCTGAACGGAAGGCCAGTACGCTGACCATTCAGCCAACGAGTCGGACACCATTGTAATGAATAATTCCCTTCCCGATTTGACTAGCAGAAGGCAAGGGAGCATGGAATTTTCTTCAAAACTCCTCTACCCGATTGTATCTGGAAGTAGTAAAGGGGACCTGCCATTATAACAAACACTCCGCAAATCGATTGGGACCGCCCAGTAGACAATTATAATGAAAAATTCCCACCTCGATTGTGAACTGCAGTAGGCATGTCAGCCTTCCGTTATCATCACAACTCCGCAACTCGCACTTTACATTGGAAAAAACGTATGGAGACCTCCTCATGCTGTTTCATGGATAACGCTAAGAGACATTCAATTTTGAAAAGTCTTATTCACTGGGTGTACAGTAATTTACTTTGATATCCGTATACATTGAAGAATACCGTAGCGAAGCACGGATACATTTTCTAGTACTCATATATTTAACAACAACTACACATTTTTCAGTTTTTCATGTTTCATTCAATATGCAAAAGTCTAGTTTTGTACTATTTTAGGAGCAAATATATGAAGGTAATATTCAACTGATGATAAAAAGTAAAACCAATTTTAATTCCTGTACACATTCAAATACTCTCTGAAAATTTCAGGTGACTGTGATAAGAATTCTATAGGAAGGGGCATTTGATGCATGACAGATGACTGAAAATGTTTCAGGGTAGAAAAAAGCAATTGAATGTTTTAAGAAGCATATTTGTTTTAAAACTGCAACCCTCAGATGTCTTCTCATCTTACGCACGACGTAGGCCTACTACAAGGTAAATATTATTCCAGTGGCATTATTGAAATTGAAAGAATTTTGAAGTTAGTATTGTCTGACAGCGTGAGGGAACTTCCTCTATACACGTCGTATCGCTAACCTTTCAATCCGATATCTAGATCTTTAAAAATGGCGCTAGGGAAAAATTTATAACGTGATTTGGATTTTTAAGGTTTACATTGAAAATTCTATTTTTGGTAAAAAGTTGCAACATTGAAGTCACGGCTCCCCTTAAAAGATTTCCCAAAATTACCAGCACCTAAACTGGTATAAAGGAAATGTAATTATAATCACTGTTAACCTCCGTTGTTTTTAAAATAGTTTCGAAGAAATTTATGCATTCATTTATTACGCAACCTCGGAGAATTGAATGTCAGGTTGGAAATACATAGCTGGGCAAGGCAGATCATTTCAAGTACTTAGGATATGTATTCCCCCAGGACGGTAGTGAGATTGAATCAAGCTGCAGCAAAGCTAATGCTCTGAGCTCGCATTTGCGATCAACAGTATTCTGTAAAGAAGAAGTCAGCTCCCGGTTTTACACCGGTCTGTTTTCAGGCCAACTTTGCTTTACGGGAGTGAAAGGGACTCAATATATCTTATGTATAAGTTATACGTAGATGACATGAAAGTACTGAAAATGATCACAGGTGAAAAAGGCGGGAATAATGGCAGGAAAGTATTCGGAATGAGGAGATAAAGGATAAATTGAGAATAAACTCGATTGATGAAGCTGTACACATAAACCGGCTTTGGTGGAGTCATGTATGCGAGGCGAATGGAAGAGGATAGGTTACCACGGAGAATAATAGACTATTCTATGGATGGTAACAGAAGTAGAGGGAGACCAAGGCGATGGTGTTTAGACTCACGCCACAGAGCTAGTTACAAATAGAATATTGTGGTGGCATTTAGTGAATTCACAGGGTCTTGTAGACAGAGCCCTGAAAGGCGTAACAGTCTATAATGAAGATCTAGGTAATGGCCCTATTGAAGACGTATGCATTTAAACGGAATTACAGTAATTTGAAATTCAGCTTAATAATGTATATTAAATTCCTTGCAGAAACATAACAATATTACTTAACTAAAATTGTGTCATTTGGATCAAGAGGTCCCAGGTTTGCTTTTCGGCCCAATCGGAGATTTTAAACTTCACTGGGTAATTCCTCTGGCTCTTCAGCTGTGTGTTCGTGCGATCTTAAACATTAGAATTCATCTCGTGTAGCGTCCTACCCTCACAGACGCGCCGGTCGCCTATAGGTCATCAACTCGAAAAGCCTGCATCGGGCCTTTCGAGACGCCATATGCCTTTATCATTATAATTCAAACAGTTTAGGGATCTTACACACATACAAGCCTATTCCCAGGATCTCCTACTAATGTTTTTATAAAATTGAAATTATCTTTTACTGAGAATTTTGAAAACACGGCTTAACTTCGTTTGCGATAATCTATCTCCTTATGCTAACTAAAACAAATATTGTCTGTGGCACGATTCGGAATTATAACCTGTGTCAAATGGGAAGCTATTTCAGTATCGGTGTTTTTAGGAACTATAAAATGTTTAGAAATGGCGCAAGTGATGATTATTGCAGTGAAAATTAAGCAGACAGCAACCCATTAAGTGGGAGGGACAACGTTCCAACCAGTCCGGCTCCATACCAAAATATTTCGAATGCTGGCCTTTGGTGCAGGGTATCCCGTGTTCGATTCCCGGCCAGATCGGGAACTGCAACATTCATTGGTTAATTTTTCTGGCTCGGGGGATGGATGTTCGTGCCGGGCTACGGAGTGGAAAAACTGATGTCCTGTTAACAAAAAGCTAGGGTTCTACTAACATACCTTCCAAAATACTCCTAAACTGAAAACGGCCAAAGTACTGACTGCCGGCCTTTCAACCAATCGCGATTCAAATTGAATGAGATACCGGTACTTAAAACTTACCATACAAATGGTTTTCGAAAACGTTTCTGTGAATACCCTATGTTTGATTTTCAGTGATACTGAGCGAGCCGTGTGGTTATAAGCGTGCAGCTGTGAGCTTGCATTCGGGAGATAGTCGGTTCGAACCCCACTGTTGGCAGCCCTGACGATGGTGTCCGTGGTTTCCCATTTTCACACCAGGCAAATGCTGGGGATTTAGCTTAAGTAAAGGAACGGCCGCATTTTTCTCACTCCTAGCTCTTTCCTATCCCATCGTCGCCATAAGACATACCTGAGACGATGCAACGCAAAGTAGATTGTAAAAAAAAAGAAAGTTCAGTGTTTTCAAGAGGTTACCATCTCTTCGAAATCCAAGAAGAGACCCTTTCCATCATATATATTTTGTACGGTATCACATACGAAAGGTTCATTTCCGTAGTAAGCAACCTCCTCCTCTTCGTTCTGCTTCATTCTCTTAGTTGAATCTAGGTGAATCCTCTTTTCCAGTCAGATTACTGTCATCGTTTGAAACACAATGCATGGCCTCATAAAACTCCCACTGCAATTTAGCCTGCTGAAAGAAAATCCTTGCTGGTAGTCTTTCTCCATTTCCAGAGTAGAATCTGGAAGAATCCTCTTTTCTTGTCAGACTGACGATTACTGTCATTCTGAAACACAATGCACACAGAAAATTTCCATTGTAATTTAAATGTATGACTATTCGCTGACGCATTTTATGATGGCAAGAACATCTAGATAACTCCATTCTCCGTAACATCGCTCAGCGTCTCAGGTTCTTCACATTCTTACTGTCCACCAAAGCTCATTACTGCTTTCAAACCTGGAGATCGGTTCTTTGATTTCCTCGTTCTCTTCTACTGTCTCTGCCCGACTCGTTCCTTCTACGATCCACAGTATCGAATATGTTCATAGGGAGTTTTTGTGTTATTTTGGAGTGTACAGTCTGTACCATATGTTTAGGAACACACAGTATTTTCCGAAAGTCAGGGAAACGTTTCATCCAAACAGATGGGCTTAACAGTGTTTCTTCCATCTATAAAAATCACGTAATAATTAAAATATCCACTAACCATACCACCAGATGACTTTGGAATGTTACATTTGAGAATTCTATGCGCATCAGTTTTTTTTTTTTTTACATATCTTCTCTTAAAACTTGCTTTACGTCAGACAGACAAAGAAATGTTTTATGGCGACGATGGGAAGTATGCGGCCGTGGTGTTAATTAACGTACAGCCCAAACAGTTGCCTGGTGTGAAAACGGGAAACGACGGAAAACAATTTCCAGGGATGCCGACAGTGGGGTTCGAACCCACAATCTCCAGAATGCAAGCTGACAGATACATGCCCCAAACCACGGGCACTCGCTTGGTCATCAGGGTTCTGTCTCGAATCATTGATGGGATATGATCATATGACTTAAGGGGAGTTTGAACTTATATCGCGTTTTATAGCTAGCAACAACTACAAATGAGAGTTCATATTGGATTTAGATATAGCAGGTAATGTTATTACCTTTGAATTGTCACTAATGATAACCGCAGTATGAGGGGGTTAGAAAATGAATGCTGCTAATGCAAGAATCCACGGCAACGATCACCAAAAAGGACTTGCTCTGGAAGGATTTCACTCATGGCGAGTTGCAAAGGCATAACCGGTAAATGGGTCATGATTGCTCTCTAAGGAAGGGAAAATCAAGCTAACTGTACTACACTTGTAATAAAGATACGTGGTTTAGTGTTGAGTTTGCCTCTTTGGTTTAATGGTTAGTGTGATTAGCTATCGCCCCCGGAGGCCCGGGTTCGATTCCCGTCCCTGCCACGAAATTTGAAAAGTGGTACTAGGGCTGGAACGGGGTCCACTCATCCTCGGGAGGTCAGCTGAGTAGAGAGGGGTTCGATTCCCACCTCATCCATCCTCGAAGTGGTTTTCAGTGGTTTACCACTTCTCCTCCAGGCAAATGCTGGGATGGTACCTAACTTAAGGCCATGGCCCGCTTCCTTCCCTCTTTCTTGTCTATCCGTTCCGATCTTCATATGCCCCCACAAAGCCTCTGTTCAGCTTAGCACGTGAGGCCACCTGAGCGACGTACTGGTCCTCTTCCCCAGTTTTATCCCCAGACCAAAAAGTATCACGCTCCAGGACACTGCCCTTGAGGCGGTGAGATTCCTCGTTGAGTCCGAGGGAAAAACCAACCCTGAAGGGTAAACTGATTAAGAAAGAAAGAATGAAAGAAAGAAAGAAAAAAGAAAGAAAGAAAAAGAAGGAAAGAAAGAAATTTTAGTGTTCAAATAAATAGTATCTATACTACATTTAAAAAAACAAGAGTTTTCTTCTAGGTAGGCAAAACTGACCCATTTCAAATATCCTCAGTGTTCCCTTTACAACGTTCTCCTTGTATTATTTGCATTATATGAACTATTATTTATATATTATCATCATATCATTTTAATAGATTTACTTCTGTGCAGACATGTGTAAATCACCGTACGTATCTATGGCATTTTGTATTCTTCTTCTCCTCCTTAAATTTATGCATTCTGGTGCCAAACATAACAACGGTTAATATTTCAATTTCTAGTTTGCTCAACACCTAAGGTGAAAGACATAGCACATTATATTTCAAGTGTTAAACTACCTTTTTTGATTTTTTTGGCTGCCATTCTAGCGTAATCCGCTGGACCACATTTCAGTAGTTAAGGATGAATTGCAAACTGAAACAATCTACAATGAATATGTATAATGGCTTGCTTTAAAATACAAACGTATAGGAACAAGTCTGTATAAAATAAGATCACTTCCCATGTACTGTTGCACTAGGAATGTGATGGGGTATTGATAGATGAACCTTGAATAGCAATGAACCGAAATCAGAGAAGAAAATATTTAAAAAACATTCTTATTCCTGCAGAGACAATAACATCCATAGAAAACATTCGCATGCGTAACGGGTTGCATTAAATTTGTTACATAGGTGTTATCTGTGAGTAATATGAAAATTTTGCATTGATATCATCCGTTTAATCATGGAAATCAGTTCATGGAAGACACGAAATTCTCTGAAAGTCTGGTATTGTTTGAAAACTAGTCAATAAATGTTGAAGGAGGAATGTAGCCAATCGAATAATAATATTTTTTAGAGGGAGTTTGCGGTATTGACTTTCATAATCCCATACCCTTCAGTCAACCTGTTTGAAAATTTTTGGGCTGTCTTCATTTTTCTATGATCTTTTAAAGATATTGTTAATAAAACGTGTGAAATGGCTAACTTAACCTTTAGAAAATGGACAGTTTTATTAAGTGATTCTATTAACTTGACCTGAAGGAAATAATTGAAACAGAGGATTTTTTTTTCGTAGAAATATAGTGCTGATGAATGAGATAAAATTTATCAAGAAAATATTTTCGGTATGTAAAATTGCTTATATACTTCGTATATAAATAAAATTATAAGGTTGCCTATACACCTAATATTGGTGCCTCGTATTTTCCTATTAAGTACAAAAAGATTTAATTCAGTTTAATTTTTGGTTGGTTGGTTGGTTGGTTGGTTGGTTGGTTTGTACAAGGCTATATTTGTCGTGACCCTAAGGGATGTACAAAAGGCTGAGGACTTGGGTTCGGAGTTCTGGGAGCGTATAATCAGATTGGCAAGTTGATTAATAATTATATTCTAAAAACCCAGAATATTCACACAATGATATATACAATAATACATACAACACAAAATCTCTGACACCAATTACCCTTCTTGACTTCAGGTCTCTGTGAAAGTCTTTAAGTCTTTTTCCCAGTACACACAAGGATACTTATAATACATATATTTACTGTTGAATACTTAACTACGGAGTATAGCTGATTCTTGTACAGCTGACGTCTTCACTTTTCTCTTCTTGTCTTCTCTTCTTCTGCGTAGGTATCCCTGGAACTCGTTACTCTTGACGGCGACGTGAATTCTCCCAATTACAATTGAGCTGCTAGTCTATAAGCTGATATTCCAACACCTACTTTGACCATCCGTGATCTTTGTGATTGTTCAGCAACAAATCACAGTCAGTTCAAGAGCCTGATACCCCTCTATCTTACTATCACTGTAATGCGTACTGCGACTGAATGCTAACTCTACCAACACTCCAACAGTTCTCCCTAATTAACTATTCACTCTTCTGCGCGATACTACCGACAGTCGAAGAGTCTCCTTTGAGGTCTGCTAGTCCAACAGTCTTCTTCGAGGGATCACAGTCAAAAAGCCCTGTTGTTTACAAGTTACCAAGTCGTATAGTTTCTTCTATTCTTTCTCGAATAATCCCACTGATTCATATACCACCACCACAAGTCACTAGTTCACGTCACGACTGCACTGTTCTCTTATTGGTTCTCTGGCATAGAACCACCCAGTCACGTTGCATTACACACATTGTTCCAGAACACTTTGGAAACTGTTTCTATGCCTTTTACACGTGACTCTGTATATTTCCAACCCAAAAGAAGTGCGCATTTTAACTTACACAATGTTTCACAATATTGAGACACAAAGCTCTTGGCTTACGAGCTCCCAAAGTAACATCGAATATTCTAAATCCTTCTTTGAAATATTCTGTTTTCTCTTATTATTATTATTGCTGTCATTTATGAATTAGTGGTTATGAATATACACAAACTCTCCTATCATTTCCCTTCATATATACATGCGTTCATATGCCTGCTACTTTTAAATCACAGGCTTTTTACCCTGGTGTTCGCGGATTCGAATCCCATTCGAAGCCGTTCGCTCTCTCATTAACATGCGGAAGGCGCGTCGTGAGCCGTCGTTCACGACATATTATATTTTATTATTATACAGTGACGTATCAACCTTAAGGGCAACAGTAAAGATGTGAAGGTGAGGACATATAAGTCACATGTGAGACTCCAATTAGAGTAAGATTTCAGTGTATGGGACCATCACCAGAATTACTTGATTTCGAGAACTAGAACAATCCAAAGGAAAGCAGCGTTTCTGGACGATTTCCGACTGAAGAATAACGTTACGTAAATGATACAAACTTTGGGCTGGAAGACTTCTGAGTAAGGAGATTAGCTGCTCGGCTTAGCGGGATGTTCTGAGTTGCCAGTGGAGAGAAGGCGGGGAAGGGCATTAGTAGATGAATAATTTTGAGTGTTGTTTTCAAAAGCAGGAAAGATCATAAGATTAAGATAAAGTTCGAATTCAAGAGAACAAATTGGGGCAAATATTAGTTTATAGGAGTTAGTTAGAGGATGGAATAATTTACCGAGGTGAATTTTCGATAAAATTCCAAGTTCTTTGAAATGTTTCAAGTTAAGAGTAGGTAAAGGACTGATACGAAATCTGTCACTTGCGTGACTGCACTGAACGCAGATCGGTGATGATTGATGATTATGAAAACAGACAATATCAAATTTCTCCGCTAATATTTGGCGTAAATTATTGTACACCTGTGCATAATAAAACTTGTGCAAAACGGTTTACATTTCATGTATTTTTACCGAACGACATGGCAAACGTTGCAAAAACTATCATTTTCATTTTTTAATTTTACATTTTTTTGGTGCTTGTTTAACCTATCACTAACCCATCGAAGGTTTTCAGTGACGGAAAGATGTTCAAAGTCTAGGATTGCGAAGGTAGCGGCCGTGGTTGTAATTTACAGCCTCAGCATTTGGCTGACGTGGAAATGGGAAACCGCGGAGAGGCATCTTCAGGGCTGCCGGTGGTGGGATTCAAACCAACTATCTCCCGAATACAAGCTCACAGCCGCACGACCCTAAACGCACAGCCAACTCGCCCGGCAAATCATAAACTGAGAGGGGAGTTGTTTGAAGGCGTAGGTCCAGAATGTCCTAATATCGACGGAAGGAAAGAAATTAATGTGTGTTGTCGCAATGAGACCGGAGTCCGTAAGACTTGCCAACAGTAATATTACACTGACTGACTATTGTTGTTAGCTGAGGTGCGCTTAGTCTCTTGATGGCATTACTGCAGTAATTACAAAAACTAACCCGTCAACGACGGGTACATAACAGCTACTTTTAAAATAAAATTATGATTTGCCCTGTAATTCTGATCTTAATACAAAACCTTGCTCACTGGCTCTTTGGTCACCACTGCGTAATGCAGTCGCAGTACACTATAGTAGTATCACACATTCAGTCTTTGTTTCTTAAAATATGCTGTAATGCTTCTTCTTCTAACATGGGTCAACAGATACTGAGTAGGCTTCGGCCTAAGAGTTGCCAGGGCAGGATCGTGGCCCAACATCTCTGCACTCCGACCGACTGACCAGCCAAGCAGAGGACGGGTGGCTACGGTTGTACAATTTTGCATTCAGGGGAAGAAGAGGAGCTGGTCCCCACGTTGGGTTGTCCTGGGAATATTTTTCCGTGCTTTTCCATTCTCCTGCACTGAGACAAATGCCGGGACACTTTCTAACATAGGCCACGGCCTTCACTGAAATGCTGGGCTGAGTGGCTCAGACGGTTGAGGCGCTGGACTTCCGGCCCAAAATTGGCAGGCTCAGTCCAGTGGTATTTGAAGGTGTTCAAATAGGTCAGCCTCGTGTCAGCAGATTTAATGGCACGTAAAAGAACTCGCTCGGGGCACAACTCCGGCACCTCGGCGTCTCCGTAAAACGTAAAAGTAGTTAGTGGAAAGTAGCGCAAACAACATTATTATATTGTCTCACGGAATCATTTCTCCTTGGCCTGAGAGATGGCGTTACAGTAGTAGTAGTAGTAGTAGTAGTAGTAGTAGTAGTAGTAGTAGTAGGTTTCCTCTATTTGCTTTACTTCGCACCGATAGACAGGGCTTATGGCGACGATGGGACAGGAAAGGTCTAGGAATGGGAAGGAAGCGGCCGTGGCCTTAATTAAGGTCCAGCCCCACCATTTGGGGAACCACGGAAAACCATCTTCAGAGCTGCCGACAGTGGAGTTCGAACCCACTATCTCCCGGATGCGAGCAGACAGCTGCGTGCTCCTAACCGAACGGCCAACTAGTCCGGTAGTAGTAGTAGTAGTAGTAGTAGTAGTAGTAGTGTAAGCTCGCAAATTATGATACATTCTACAATCAACTATCTCATTACTGAATGATGAGCCTGGAGCAAGGACAATACTTTATACAGTTGTCCACACCGTGTTTATGTTCACCAAAATACAGACAATCGATCAGCGTTCACCGCAGAAATGCGTGGCATTCCATTTGCGGCATTTAAATGAAAGCGATACTCAATTCACAATGAAGGTTAACGAAATGCAGTACAAGCATGACATTTTCTACCTGTCGGTACACAGTTCCGACAGCTGTGCTGTTCAATTGAAGTATTGCAACGAGCGAGTTGGCCGTACGGTTAGGGTCGTGTAGCTGTGAATTTGCGTTCGGGAGATGGTGAGACCGAATGCCACCGACAATTCGGCAGCCCTCAATATGGTTTTCCGTATTTGCCCAGTTTTATTGTACCTTAACTAAGGCCACGGCCGCTACCCTCCCATTCCTAACCCTTTCGCATCCTTGCGTCGCAACGTTAAACCACTAGCAATAATACGAGATAGTGCCGCTAAAAAATTAGTAATAACGAAATGTTGTGAAATGAAATGAAATAATAATGGTTTTTTACGTCCCACTAGCTACTTTTTACGGTTTTCGGAGACACCCAGATGCCAGAATTTTGTCCCGCATGAGTTCTTTTAGGTGCTGGCGTATTTGAGCACCTTCAAATACCACCAGACTGAGCTAGGATCTAACCTGCCAAGTAGGCGTTTGAAGGCCAGCGCCTCAACGTCTGAGCCACTCAATCCGGCTGAAAAGAAATCAATCTGAGGTATGTTAAAAGTGAGGCTGTCTAATACAATAAGGTAGAATGGTTCCAAAAGATATCTACAGTACATACCAGATGCATCCATGGTAAGAGAGACGAAGGCGTTCTTTTAAAATCCTCTTCTTTGAAATAGGATGACCATATTGTGCAGGTGGTAGGATTACAAGAATCACCTCTTCGACCACCGGCTATCCACAGTTTACGAATGTCTTTGCGTTTGGAGAATAGGCTTATATAAAAAAAAGTATTTCTTTGCCGGCCAATTTGTCTGCGCTTTAGTGTACATTCTCTTGACATGGACATGAACAAGTCTGTTGCATTCATCAACTTGCCTTTATTTGAGATTCAGATTTGAGAACATGAAAGTGGCTGAGGTCTGAGCGATGCTAATATCGCCATTGCATGTTTCAGTAGGCTTGACAGTCTGATGTGTAATATGCCAATTTGTGGCATAGAGATGATGCTAAGTGACAAGGTGCCATGTGATATCTCTCTCTCTCTCTCTCTCTCTCTCTCTCTCTCAGTAGCTGTTGCTACGCAGAAAATTCTCAAACTGAAGACACCATCCTACCTTTATAATGCATTTAAACCTATGGAGTCGGTACATAACAGAGATAATAGGTTTACAAAAACCACCCTTCAAATTCCCCTTCATCGTACCACTAGATTTAACAAATCCTTTGTTTGCACTGCATCACGTATCTTTAACGTTTTTAATCTTCACCGTTTCGCAAATAACACTAACTGTACACAACTAAAGCAGTTCTTAACATCTATCTTTCTGGAGGAGTACGCAAGAGGCTGAGATCAGGCATTCTTGTGTCGAACAATCAGAAATATGTATATTTCGAAGAAAATTGTTTCTCTGCCTTAGGTTTATATTCTTTAAATCCATGTAGTCCAAAATAACAGAAGGGCTTAATGACTTAATTTCTTACTTATTATATATTGTATGTCTTATCCTTACTGGATTTGGTATCTGTATTTTCATTTTTTTATGTTTCATGCTTAGTTTAATACTTTAATATTATAAAAATGTAGTTACTGTGATCATAAATCTGTATTGTATTATAAGAAGACGCTACATAAAGGGGCTTTTCAGCCTCAGTGGCATGTAAATCATGATCAATAAATTCAATTCAATTCAAATTCTCTTTCTCTCTCTCTCTCTCTCTCTCTCTCTCTCTCTCTCGCGATACATGTAAACATTTTCAACTATAGTGCGCTAGCAGATGGTCAAAGATATCTGCGTGAGTTAGTGACGTCCTTAATGCATTTACGACGATTCTGGTGAACACACTGGGTCACATGGTTAACGATTTCTTCTGTTGGTTTAGTAATAGGTAATACGATCGGTGGTTGAATCTTCGTCCACTTAAACACACCGATGCCGGTCGAACACTCAATTCTCTCAACTGTCGAAACGTCATACACTGTTTGATGTTCGCACGCTGCTCTTGAAAATCGACGTTTCTCACTTCGCGACACAAAACGAATAAAAATAACTTACTTGCGCAGTGCACTGTTTATAGAGAAGAGTGATGGTACGATGGTTTTCAGACAAATTTTTTTAGACACAGTTACTTTGACTATATGCTCATGATTTAGAGGTACTCTTTGAAATCTGATGGTGGAACACTCTTGGATTGGAATAGCCTGCGAGGTGACGAATGAACATACACAATTCCAACGAAAACAAAACCAGGTACAGCATTCTCGCCGTACTTGTTCCTTTAAGCCTCAACATTTATTTGAGAAAGAAACGCGTAGAATTGCATTTGTATAATTACAACTCAGTTTTTATTGTGCAATAAAAGCGACGTTCCTCACATTAACCCAATTTAGAAATGGAATGAGTATCTTGGAAATATTAAGGACAACATTTCCTGTAACATCATTCTGAGAGAAACAGTGATAATATGAAAGAGTAACTCAGTCCAATTGGAGCCTCCGTGGCTCAGGCGGCGGTGCGCCGGCCTCTCACGCTGGATACAGGGGTTCAAATCCCGGTCATTCCATGTGAGATTTGTGCTGGATAAGCGGAGGTGGGGCGGGTTTTCCTCCGGGTATTCCGGTTTTTTCTGTCATATTTCATTCCAGAAACACTCTCCACTATCATTTCATTTCATCTGTCATTCATTAATCATTGCCCCAGAGGAGTGCGACAGGCCTCGGCAGCCGGCACAATTCCTATCCTCGCCGCTAGTTGGGGACTACATTAATCCCATCCCTGACCCGGTCATTGACTGGAAAACACGTTGTAGGTTTTCATTTTCAAGTCAGGCTAATCAAATTGTGATACATGATTAATAACTGTAACAAGGCAGCAATCTCGCCATGATGCTCTATTTTATACGTTCCTTGTATTTTCTGTCTCTTTATCTGTTGCCTGAAAACTTAGAAGTTCGTCGTTATATTGACGCGGTGTTAACACATTTATCTTTTAGTCAACAGTGTAGTGGTGTAGCGTTTAGTGTGATTAGCTGTCACCCCAAGAGGTTAGGGTTCGATTCACTGCTGTGCCACGAAACTATCTGCTTCACATGTTTTCGGTTCATTCATTTGTTTTAGAATTTTATGAACTTATTAAAAGAATGAAAGTCATACAGATTAATTAAGTCAACTGAGCGGTACACGAACGTGAATAAATTTTTAAGTACGGTAAATCGATTGACAGCTTCAATATGGTTGTCCTTGGTTAACTCTCCTCTTTTTAAATATCAATCAATCAATCAATCAATCAATCAATCAATCAATCAATCAATCAATCAATCAATCAATCAATCAATCAATCAATCAATCAATCAATCAATCAATCAATCAATCAATCAATCAATCAATCAATCAATCAATCAATCAATCAATCAATCAATCAACAATACTGATCTGCATTTAGGGAAGTCGCCCAGGTGGCAGATTCCCTATCTGTTGTTTTCCTAGCCTTTTCCTAAATGATTTCAAAGAAATTGGAAATTTATTGAACGTCTCCCTTGGTAAGTTATTCCAATCCCTAACTCCCCACTTTGCCCTCTTGAATTCCAACTTTATCTTCATATTGTGATCTTTCCTACTTTTATAAACGCCACTCAAACTTATTCGTCTACTAATGTCATTCCACGCCATCTCTCCGCTGATAGTTCGGAACATACCACTTAGTCGAGCAGCTCTTCTTCTTTCTCTCAATTCTTCCCAGCCCAAACTTTGCAACATATCTGTAACGCTACTCTTTTGTCGGAAATCACCCAGAAAAAAATCGAGCTGCTTTTCTTTGGATTTTTTCCAGTTCTTGAATCAGGTAATCCTGGTGAGAGTCCCATACACTGGAACCATACTCTAGTTGGGGTCTTAACAGAGACTTATATTCCCTCTCCTTTACATCCTTACTACAACCCCTAAACACCGTCATAACCATGCGCAGAGATCGGTACCCTTTATTTACAAACCCATTTATGTAATTACCCCAATGAAGATCTTTCCTTTCCTAAGTACTTACAATGATCCTCAAAAGGAACTTTCACCCCATCAACACAGTAATTAAAACTGAGAGGACTTTTCCTATTTCTGAAAATCACAACCTGACTTTTAACCCCGTTTATCAACATACCATTGCCTGCTGTCCATCTCACAACATTTTCGAGGTCACGTTGCAGTTGCTCACAATCTTAAAAATTATTACTCTATAGAGAATAACATCATCTGCAAAAAGCCTTACCTCTGATTCCACTTCTTTACTCATATCATTTATATATATATATATATATATATATATATATATATATAAGAAAACATAAAGGTCCGATAATACTGCCTTGAGGAATTCCCCTCGTAATTATTACAGGGTCAGATAAAGCTTCACCTACTCTAATTCTCTGAGATCTATTTTCTAGATATATAGCAACCCATTCAGTCACTCTTTTGTCTAGTCCAATTGCACTCATTTTTGCCAATAGTCTCCCATGATCCACCCTATCAAATGCTTTAGACAGGTCAATCGCGATACGGTCCATTTGACCTCCTGAATCGAAGATATCTGCTATATCTTGCTGGAATCCTACAAGTTGAGCTTCAGTGGAATAACCTTTCCTAAAACCGAACTGCCTTCTATCGAACCAGTTATTAATTTCACAAACATATCTAATATAATCAGAAAGAATGCCTTCCCAAAGCTTACATACAATGCATGTCAAACTTACTGGCCTGTAATTTTCAGTTTTATGTCTATCACCCTTTCATTTATACACAGGGGCTACTATAGCAACTCTCCATTCATCTGGTATAGCTCCTCCGACCAAACAATAATCAAATAAGTACTTCAGATTTGGTACTATATCCCAACCCATTGTCTTCAGTATATCCCCAGAAATATTATCAATTCCAGCCGTAGTTGAACTTCGCACTAGCACATCGAAGAATACAAGTACGAGATCAAAGACAGCGCATGCTCTCTGTAATGCATCCCATATCGCATGCCTCACTTACCTCTCCCATGATTAGCTGTAATCTGTATTGTGGTTGACAGATGTCACTAATCCGTCAGCAAAGTGCAGTGAACCAGCGCCAATTACTGCCCACATATACGGTTAAACATTTGGTTAGCAAATACAGGGAGCTCATTCGACTATTTTTTCCATCAGCTTGCTGAGTTGGCGACAATACGCTCGCTGAATATTATGTCACATAATAATGTGCTTCATCGGCGAATTTTGAGTAGCAAATCCTGAGAGAGAATATAGAAATTCTGCTTACATTTTTCATTCCGCGGACTTTTGACTTGGTAGTGTAAAATTACTCTGCTAATTAAATACATAAATCTGCTTTGTAGTAATTCATCTATTCATGAAGGAAGGAATTTTATCTCCAAGAGGGTGAGGTTCCTTTATCCACTATTGAATTCGGTATTGGAATTACGGAATGGGATGAAGAGAATGTGCACTCCGTAAAAAAAAAAAAAAAAAAAAAAAAAACCCGTGTAGTCTCATCTGTAAAGTTTGTGACAGATCGACAAAAGTGGAACAGATAATAATAATAATAATAATAATAATAATAATAATAATAATAATAATAATAATAATAATAATAATAATAATAATAATAATAATAAATTATTATTAAGTTAAATATTATTATTATTATTACTACTCCATTTATGGACAGTAATAAATAATCTTAGAAAGGGGGGGAAAAGAAAATGAATAGTGTTTTGGGTAAATCAGATGAACTCATAATAGGTCACAGAAAATCACGGGACAGATGGAAGGAATCTTTTGAAAATATTCTCAACGTAAAAGGAAATCTTTCGGATGGCGGCATGAACAACCAAGCTCATGGGGAGGAGGAAAATGGTGAAATTACACTTGAGGAAGTGGAGAGGATGCTGAATAAAATCCCTTGTCAAAATGCAGCAGAGGTATATGAAATCAGACCTGAAATGGTGAAATATAGTGGGAAGGCAGCGACGAACTGGCTTTTATAGTTTAATAAGATTAACATGGAATAGTAGTGATTGGAGGAGAGCACTTACTGCATCTATAAGCAAAGAGAACAGCAAGGATTGCAACAACTATCGAGATATTTCATTGATCAGTATACAACGCAAGGTGTCCTCTAGCATTTAGGAACGGAGGGTGCGATCAGTGGTTGAGAGTAAGCTGGATGGAAACCAGAGTAATTTCAGACCACAGAGGAGCTGTTAGGATCAGATTTTCATTACACACCAGGTAAGTGAAAAAGTTACGAAAGGAATAGACTTATGTTTACGTTTCTTAAGTCTAAGGAAGGCATATGACAGAGTGCCGAAGGAAACGATGTTCGCCATACTGGGGGCCAATGCGATTAAGGGTAGCTTATCAAAAGCAATAAAAGGCATTTATGATGCTCATTGGGCTGTAGCAAGAATTGATGGTAGAATGAGTTCTTGATTCAAGGTATTTATAGAAGTTAGACAAGGCAGTAATCTTCCGCCTTTGTTGTTCATAGTTTACGTGGATCATCTACTAAAGGGTATTCAGTGGCAGGGAGGATTCAATTTGGTGGAAATGTACTAAGCGGATTGGCCTATGCCGACGTCTTGGTCTTAATGGCAGATTGTGCTGAAATCCTGCAGTCTACTATCTTGGAAATTGGAAATAGGCGCAAAGAGAATGATATAAAACTTAACCTTTCCAAGACTAAAGTGATGTCAGCAAGTAAGAAGTGAATGTCAGGTGGGGAATACAAAGCTGGAACAGGTAGATCATTCCAAGTATTTAAGATGTGTGTTCTCCCAGGATGGTAGTATAGTGAGAGGGATGGAATCAAGGTACAGCAAAGCCAGTACAGTGAGCTCGGAGTTACAATCAACAGTATTCTGAAAAAAGAAAGAAAAAAAAGAAGAAAAAAAAGACGTCAGCTCTCGGAAGAAACAATCTTTACACCTGTCTGTTTCCAGACTAACGTTGGTTTAAGGGAGTGGACTCAGGATATCTTATTTATAAGTTAGAATTAACAGACATGAAAGTAGCGAGGATGATCGCTGGTATAAATAGGTGGGAACAACGGCAGGAAGGTACTCGGAATGAGGAGATAAAAGTTAAGTTAGGAATGAACTCGATTGATCAAGCTGTACGCATTAAGTGGCTTCGACGGTGGGGTCATGTGAGGCGAATGGAGGAAGATAGCTTACCTAGGAAAATAACGGACTCGGTTTGGAGGGTAAGAGGGGTGGAGGGAGACCAAGATGACGATGGTTACACTCAGTTTCCAACGCTTTAAAGGTATAATAATTTCGTGTGGCTATTTCTAGCCGAGTACAGCCCTTGTAGGGCAGACACTCCGATGAGGGTGGGCGGCATCTGCTATGTGAAGGTAACTGCGTGTTATTGTGGTAGAGGATAGTGTTGTGTGGTGTGTGAGTTGCAGGGATGTTGGGGACAGCACAAACACCCAGCCCCCAGGCCACTGGAATTAACCAATGAAGGTTAAAGTCCCCGACCCGGCCGGGAATCGAACCCGCGACCCTCTGAACCGAAGGCCAGTACGCTGACCACTCAGCCAACGAGTCGGACAATTTAAAGGTAAGGGGTATAGAAATAAACTAGGCCACAGAGCTAGTTACAAATAGAGGATATTGGCGGCATTTAGTCAATTCACAGAGGCTTAGAAACTGAAAGCTGAAAGCCATAACTATTTCGAGTGATAATTTATGTTTGCATGTTATTATCTGGCGATTGTTGAGAGGTGGTGGTGGTGGTGGTGGTGGTGGTGGTGGTGGTGGTGGTGGTGGTGATTACTGTTTTGAGAGGAAGTACAACTAGGCAACCACCCCCTATATAACACTAATCAGAGAGAAAAAACGGAAGGGATCGGACACTTCGAAAAATGAAGGTATCGGCCAAAGGAAGAAAAGGGCCACGAAGAGCGTGAAAATGAAAGACACCCTAGCCCTCACAAACTTAATAGCGTCGGGGTCGGAAAAGAACAAGAGTTGACCAAGGAAGGTCGGTTAGCGTAGATGAAAGTCAGGAGCCTGGCACAAGTAAGTGGAGGCAATGCCAGGACTCAGCTAAGGGCCCCGTGGTCACCAAACCACGCTCCAAAGTCGAGAGCCCCTGGGGCCCCTTTTAGTTGCCTCTTACGACAGGCAGGGGATACTGTGGGTGTTATTCTACAGCCTCCACCCACAAAGGGTTCTTGAGAGTGTTAGCGTTGATACATGCATCAGTCCGCCATCACAATGAATCCTGGATATGCTGATGTTTCTCTAGAGCACTGCGTATGGTCTCTTGGTTACATATGAAAAGCATTTTGAACACTTCCTGTGAGAAAGAGTTGCATGCGGTTTGCTAGTACATTCAATTTCTGTGTGTTTCTCCATGATTAACGTACTGTGCAGAATTGTAGAAAACGAGTTGCTGCATGGAAATAAGAGCGTTTCAGGACCAATGTCCATATAACGTATTTTAATCTTCTACGTGTGAGAAATGCGTCCTGAAAGTTCGGCCGTACTTATTGTTACACACTGATTTGAGTATTTCAAATGTCCGGCACCATACAACAACTTCGGTCATATTTCAGATACTTAAAAATGGAAGGAAGGCAAAACTCTTGATAAACACGTGGTTATATATAGTTCATTCCAATGTGCTTTTAACCCTCCAAGTGGCAAGCGCCTGATATCAGGCGTTTTATGCGTTTGCCCAGTGGCAACGCCTGATATCAGGCGTTTTGACATGCTCTTTATTTTATTTAGATAATCTTTTGTTATTCATCGAAATGTGCTAATTACGAATCAATTGAAGGAGAAATGTTCGGCCATAATCATGAAATAGTTTGTATAATAACATCTTACACTAATCTAGTGTAAATCGTTGCCAAAGTAGCGTCATAATTCCGCTGTCTTGTGCTAGCTGCTACATACTCAGCGGCCGTCCACACGAATGTCTCAGCTGAGTCAGCTATATTTAGTCGCCAGTTTTCCTTCAGATATCAATCTGAAGTGTCGATATGCACTCATCTCAGCAATACTGAATCATTTCCTCACAGGAACAGTGAATAAATCTTCAAAGGGACTGTCTCAGATTGTTTTATTTACAAAACTTGAACCTAGGCAAATAGTTTACTTTAGGCAATGTGACGTTCTACTGGTTGATTATAAAGAGACGAAAACAAGGAAACCAGTTTGTCTCACGACGGGATGTTACACTGAGGGAAATGAGGGGTTGAAACCACTACTGATTCATAAGTACAATAACTTCATGGGAGGTGTACATAATAAAGGTAAGTGCATTTTCCATGCCACTTGTTCCAGACCCACTAGAAGGTACTGGAAGCAGTTAGATATGACATTATTTGACACATACGTCCTGTACATAAAGAACACTGATAAGCCTTTAGCAAGATGAGACTTCATGATCACTATAATTAGGGGATTGCTAAATGAACAGTTCCCAATTCCAGTTGTGAGGCCAACAGGTCATGCAGGAGGTCCCTCTCGTGCTCTCGAAATATTGCCACAGAATAACAATCGCCTATGTGTTGTGTGCTTGAAAGTAAAGAAGAAGTCTACATTCTGGTGTCGAGGATGTAATGGTGATATTCACCAGGGGTGTTATAAACTAGTGCACTTCTGGAGGCTTCACAATCATGGAGTAAAAAGAAAGACCCACCCAAGTGACTCTGAGTGAAATGTACAAGTGGTAGCATACAATTGTTGTATAATTTTTCCATCTAAGAACAGTATTATAAACTATATACTGGTACGCACCTATTTACTATGAACTGGTGCTTCTTTTGTATATGCCATTTTTAAATTTACCTAAATATAAACATTTTATATATAGCAAAACTTTTGCAAAAATAAATAATATAAACAAATTCAACATATTTTTGGTCTTACACTTTGTGGATGATAAATAACAGCTTTAGTATCATCATCATCTTATTCCTTGTTCTTTTGAGGATAAAAGGGTGTGTTGTTTATGTATGTATAACAAGTCAACGATTATTAACACAATTTATACTAAGAGTCTGCAACACCGGTAAAATATCGCTGCCATTACAGGATAAATGACCGCCACTTCGAGGGTTAATCGCGCTCAAATCAGAATGTCAAGGCTGATCACTGACTTCCATCGCAGAAAAGGTCTAAGCCTGTCGCACTCCTCTGGGTCAATAATTAATAAATGACAGATGAAATGAAATGAAATGAAATGATATTGGGGAGTGTTGCTGGAATGAAGTATGACAGGGAAAATCGGATTACCCGGAGAAAAATCTGCCCCGCCTCTGCTTCGTCCAGCACAAATCTCACATGGAGTGACCGGGATTCGAACCACGGAACCCAGCGGTGAGGGGCCGACGCGCTACCCGCCTCAGCGACGGAGGCTCTAACGAACACTATAGGCATGCATAAAATAACCAACTGAAACAAATGTGCAGTACCATTTCACCTGCCGTGTACCCTGATTTGCTAAAGCCATTCCACTACACCCCGTCAAATAATCCTACGCCTAGGAAAAGCTACATTCAACTACTCCGGACTATCCATCCAAAGTGCGGGTGTGTGCCGTCCTGTTCACATGAAAAGATATCTCGTCACTGAACAGAATATCATCTTCACCCTTCAACTAGTATCGATGTCTTTCTTGAATCTACTCACAGAATCGGACCCATCTGTCCGTACTGTCACCGTGAAGTTATTGCATAAATCACACATGATAGTGACGGAAACGACTGAAGAATAGGTCTAGTATCTTGGAAACGAAAGTTTGCTTGATGCTACAAAGATGCCCCCTCCTCGGTCACCTTCCTTGTTGACCGTGTTGGACTTACAGCTTCTCTGTTATGTCAGCTGATTTGGACTCCACTATCGTATTGCTGAACGTCCTAAATGTAGTATGCTGTGAACCTGGTCTGTGGCCTTGAAACTTCCGAGTAAACGTCAAGTAGCATAGTATGATGATGATGATGATGATGATGATGATGCTTGTTGTTTAAAGGGGCCAAACATCGAGGTCATCGGCCCCTAATGGTACGAAATGAAATAACAAAAAGTACAAATTCATCCACTGACAAAAATAAAATAAAAATGTCGCGAAGAAAGAATGGATGGACATGAACCCAACAAAAAGCAAACAAACAAACAAAAAACAGTGGATCAGTCTTAAAAAAAAGATCGTAAATAATAGTATTACTGACCAAGGGACCACTTATAAAGCACAAGGATGCTTGATGTCTAAAGGGGTGCAAAATCAATGTCTAAGGCCCGACAGAGTGGTACATGTCGCGAGCAAAGTAGAACTATGGTATTTGTCATGTTGTGGTACTAATCAAAAGTAGCGAAGACTCACGGTGGTCCACACAAGATGGTACTACTCACAAGGATTGAACTTCGTACAGGGAACGCAGACCTATGGTGTTTCTCACACAATGGGGCCACTCACAGCCAACGCAAACCGATGAGGCTGCTCGCCTAGGTGTACTAATCATGGGCGCCAGTATTCCCGTGGTGTTCCTCACATAGTGGGTACGGTACCAATCACAGGCAACGCTGACCCACGGTGTCGCTCATATAGCGGTACAACACACAGGCTACGCCCAGACCTGCGGTGTTGCTCACATGGGTACGACGCACGGGTACTGGAATCCCACTGGCCAGCCTCTTAACTGCTACGAATCACAAACCCATTTCGTATCTAATTTAGTGGTACTGCTCGCAAGTACAGGCAACCCATGGTGTTCCCCGCATGATGGTACGAATCAAAAGTAGTTTCATGGTTCTAATTCAATCATCCCTTGGTCCCCCCTTTTAGTCGCCTCTTACGACAGGCAGGGGATACCGCGGGTGTGTTCTACATGTGCGTCCCCCACCCGCAGGGGGTAGTATGTTAGGTCCGCGAGAGGTACTTTATTTCCCTCAAGTCCGCCGGCAAGCCGGTTAGGACCCCTCTATCCGCCACCTGGGACGCGCCACGTGGGAGTATCACCTCTTCCCCTGCTACGCCAGCGTAGTAGGTTCGTGGGTAGTATAGTATTGTGGCGTAGATTAATCTATATTCGTCCTGTCGTCTGGCACACGGATGAGAACAATTTCCCCCTTTCTCCTGACTTGTGTATGTAATATGTCCAATTAACTGCCGATCCCGGCACTTGCTTAAGAACACGCACACAATGCAGGACTGCACCACACCACGCATGCACTCACTGCTCTAGGCCGTGTTTTACAGAACCGTCCGTACATCATCGCGCCCAAACCCCGTCCTAGTTGTGTCCACATCTGCCATGGCTTAGTATAGGCCAAATAATGTAGCCCTATTATGTCTTACGCGTGTTTTATTTATTGTGGGGTAGAGAGGGGGAAGGCTGGAGACATAAGTTTGAGCGTGCTATCAAGCACATCAGCACAATGAATAACCATATATCGTATTTCTAGTAAATACTTCCTTTCCACTTTTCGCTGTCTGCACTAGTAGCAGAGTTGCCCTATGGAGCAAAATCTATGAATCATCCTCTATTTCAAAAAGATATTAAATCAACAGAATTAATTTATTTTCGAAAACATCCTAGGCATTCTGCTTCAGATTGATATATTAAATGCCTACAGGAATAATAGCATTAATTATACAGAGGTCCAATTAGAAACTTTCGTCAGACTCTTTAGCGCAGAACAGATGACACTATATTTAATACACTGGAATACCAGAATTTTGCCCTTAAAGAGTATTAACAGTCTCCTGTCCTGTCCTCGGTCCCACTCATTTAAAATATTGCTTTGCGGGTTGCATACTTAAGTACATTTTGTCGAGACTTGGTGGTATCGTTGTATGCATTCTATCTTTCACTAAGAAATAATGGATAACAATCAAAGGAGCTCCTATATTTTATATAGAGCATATTATATCCAGTAGTGCATAGAGGAGAAACTCACTGGGGAGAGAGGGACAGAGACAGGAGTTTCCTGCCCTTTGGACGAAAGTTCACTCACAATGCCCCAGGGCCTCTAACTTCACACAGTACAATATTTAGTTCATGTACAGCAAGCAAATGAGGTAGAGGGCGATATCGACGTGGCTGGTCCAGCAAGACAACTCCCCACGCACTCTATAACTGCAACAGCTAAGCGGAAATTGAGTTGCTTCAAGTGCTTTCACCAAGTTTCTCCGCAACATAACTCACTTGCCTTATCTTGCATCTATAGCATTCTTCGTTTCTATATTTATAATCAACTTAGCATAGAATGTTACACATTCGTTTGAATAAAGTTTCAATTTATGTGTAAACCACCCGAATGGAGGGAAAAGGCAATACCGGTGAATTCCGCTAAAAAGGTATCAAAATAAATATCTCATTCTCTATCAATTTTTTGCCCCGTAAGGGTTTACTTGAATCGAAAAACGGAATTTAGAGTCGTTGTCGTTTGTACAACGCATTTTTGTCTTGTAGTTTAATACCAGGTGTAGACTTAACGTGTACATTTTCCATTTGTCACAAAAGCAGAACAGGTTTTCTTAATTTACGCTACGGAAAAATGAGAATTGTAGCACCGCGAAGGAATAGACTGAACATATGAAATGGTGCCCGATAGGTAAGGAAATGATACCCTTTTCAGGCCAATAGAATTGTTTATACGGCTCTCTACCTGGTTGGTCACGGATGAACTACAAGCCAGTAGAGTTTAGCTGATATGCAGTCCCAGGTGCAGCGACGTCAAATGAAACATACCTCGCCAACTGGTACGAGAAGGACAGGTCTATCAACAACTGACACTGGGTGAGAGGGCAAGGATAATTGGTCTGAGGCTATATCTGCACGTGTTGAGCGAAATTCATCTACGGTACGACGCGTATGGCAGCAGTGGTTAAATGATCGGGGACATGTTCTGAGACTTGAGAGAGGACCGTTCCGTTGTATAACAATGCGCGAGGATCATCCCAACTTTAGGATGTCCAGGACAGACCTCCGAGGTAGAGTAGTACCACACCTTACGCAACAGACAATTGCTAATCATTTGCGAGCAGCTGACTTACGAACCATTCTCCCTAGCAAGTATTTTACTCACTCCACAACATCGTCATGTGAGGCTGTTCTGGTTCGGGAATGGTCACACCTGGCCGACGAATGGCATAGTGTCGTCTTCGGTGATGAATCGCGCTTTTGTCTTGGCCGCAATAATCGCCGCGATCATATTCAAGAGCATACCGAGTAGAGACGGCGCCGAAAGGCATACGGTGCTCAGAAATTACAGTCTGAGGAGCTATTAGCTTCTGGGTGAAATCGCCATTACTGATTGTTTAGGGCACCAGGACTCTCAATCTAGTAACTGCCATTCCAATGGCGACCATTGCAAACACATGTTATAGCAGGAAAATACCGGACATCACACTTCAGGCATCTTCAGGAAAGCTCTGCGAGACATTACGCTTGTATCGTGGCCTGGCATGTCTCTGGTTAATGTACATGTGTGGACATGATTCAGGGTCTTACTGATTCCATGCCACGCAGGATAAAACAATATTCCTGTTCGAGTTGAGCACAACTTACCCCAACCTGTACTTATTATCATCGTATCACTGCCTCATATGTGTTCATCATGCACACTTGTGGCGTTATGAGCACACCCCTTCACGGTCTAGCACTTTACATTTTCCCAAACATATTAAGAATTTTATACAACACAGTAGCTTCCAATTACCCCTCCACAATACCCCGTTTCCTTTAAACCTCTTGTAGGTGTGTTCCTTCATACACAAGGTATCCACTGTTTTTTTGTTGTTAACTTTGTTTCGTCTTGGGGTTTCTTTAATCTGCCACTTTGATCTTTCTTCAATCATGCCCAGCTCATTCTTCTTTCATGATTTTATTTTGGGTTTATACCGCGTAATGAACTATGTAACGCTCTCAACGCGTTTCAAAAGGAACCTTGCCTTTCTTCATCAGGAGAAAACAGAGAAATGAAACATAACACATCAAAGGTTGCTAAGAGAAAGCAACGAAAAAGTTAAAATGGTGCCCTAAGATGTAATAGGGACGCCATTTTACCCCACGCCGCCCGAGGTAAGTCAATGAACACGAGCAAATATGTAGCGCGCAAAGGCAACAGCAAAGCGTTTCCTGATCGTTCTGATAACAGGTAGCCATGATTCACTGAGATTGTAGCCTGTATTGCGGTTGAATTTATCCGGATGTTTACGTATTTCAACCGCCTGCCTGATGATTCTGGGGTGATATTGTTTATACGTGCAAGATATACAGCATGAATAGTTACATGGGCCGTGACAGTCTAAATGACAACATTCTTCTTTACTATAATTTTTATGATTTAAGTATTTCTTGTCTTATTTCACCCTCAATTTTTGTCGCTCTACAACAAAAAATTAATTTCTATGGATGATCATTTGTTTGCATCTTGTCAGCCTTCTGTCCATTCTTTAATACAGAAAAATACTCTGCACGGTTTATATTGTAGATGAATTTCCCTGAGTGTTTAAAAATTCCACTCCGCAATACTGAGCTTAGTTTCCGAATATTGTTGTCCTGCTCTCACCTACTATTCTCTTCCTGTTATTTAACCAAAACCTGAAGGTGCATCTGGCATTTCGCTACAGTAAATTAATAAATAAAACATAAGTACAGCTAGAGGTGTTCATTTACGTGCTGACATCTTACGCCAAAGATAAGTGTACGACGCCGCCCGAGCTAAGTGAATGAATACGAGAAAAATACGTGGCACCATGTAGTTCATGTGGGAAAAACAACTCTGGTGAATTAATAAGGTCTTCGTTACGAAAACTTCTCTTAGTATTTTTAACTGTCCACAGAATTTAAAAATATATTGATTTTATTAATAATGATTTCAGTAAAATATGACCAAGCAAGTGGCTGTGTGGGTTGGGTCATTTACCTATCAGCTTACATTCGGGCGATGGAGGGTTGTGAACATTTTTTGTATAGAGGATGGATTAGTGCTGACTGCCATTCAGTCGGTATTCTCCTGGTTCCGCACATCTCCTCCAAGACCTGACTAGTATATGCAGAGTTTCATAATTTGCCAGTTTAAGTAGTTCTGACACTATTCGATTCTCTCTGACTGTTATTTTTAGGTTTTCGATGATTTGTTTAATCTTAATTTAATAAGGTAGGTAGTCTGCGGATCTGGTGGCACGCGGATAATTTATCCTTCTTTCGGTTTGTCACAACAGAGTGTCTTTTCAGAGTAACAAGCCACAATAGTAGAGTTTTCTTTGCTAGTTTGTCCGATCTTTGCATTTTCATCTCTCACGGAACACATCAAAATCCTCCGAACTCCGAATCGAGTTCTGATTTTTCCAGGCATTTGTTCCACGTGCCGGAGATATATTATTATTATTATTATTATTATTATTATTATTATTATTATTATTATTATTATTATTATTATTATTATTATTATTATTATTATTATTATATATAATTCGCTGGGACCATCAAGGACCACGTTAAGTCTTGTTGCATTTGACACTGAACTTGGCCTTCTTTAGAGCCCAAATTTCCCTCATTCTTTGTGAGTGGGCCTGCTTACGCTCCTCTGTCCAAGGGGCACCGTGTCTTCTCTTCGGTTGCTCGTCTCGGTTTAGCCCGTTCGTCAATATTTTCTTGCGGAAGAGATCTCTGTTAAGAGCGTCTTCAGCTGAGATATGTAGCATTTGAAGGTCTTCTTTGGTATTTCTAAACCAGGGAATTGTGGTTTTGGGGTTTGAATAAAAAAAGTGAAAGATTTCTTTAGTTAACTTTCTTCCGTCCATTCTTTTCAGATGACCGTAAAATCGTGCCCGTCTTTTTCTGATTGTGTCGGTAATTTTCTCTATGTTGCTGTAGACTTCCTTGTTGGATTTCTTTTGATGGACTCCATTTCTGTACTTTGATCCCAAGATTCCTCTCACAATTGTGCGTTACCTTTTCTCCAGTTCTGCAAGGAGTCCTTTGTTGGCATTTAGGGACAGGGTTTCGGATGCATATAGAACTACTGGCTTCAGAACTGTTTCATAGTGACGTATCTTGGTGTTTTGGGAAAGGCATTTTTTGTTGTAGATTGTGCGGGATGTTTGGTAGGCTATTTCCAGTTTGCGTACTCGCTCCTGAAGTGCTTCTTTGTCCAGTCCATTTTTCATGATGATCTCACCCAGGTATTTGGATTTGTCTACTCGGGTGATGTCCCCGTATTTTGTATGGAGTTTTGGTGGAGCCTCTTTGATGTTAGTCATTACTTCTGTTTTCTCGAACGATATCTGCAAACCAGTTTGTTCGACAATTTCCTTTAAAATTTCAACTTGAGCTCTAGCGGTTTCTATGTCGTTTGAGAGAACAGCAATAACATCGGCAAATGCTAAGCAGTCTGTTGCGATCCCCTTGGATTTGGTTCCTATTCTCAATGGACTGTAGTTGGTTTCCTGTAATCTCACCGGCCAGGTTCTGATGATCTTTTCAAGAACACAGTTGAATAGTATCGGGGATAGCCCATCACCTTGTTGGACTCCTGTTTTGATGTCAAAGGAATGCGAGAGACATCCGTGGAACTGCACCTTGGATTTTGTATCGGTCAGGGTGGCTCTAATTAATGCCAGCCGTTTCAAATCAACTCCAAATTCATTTAAGATGTTTAGTAGGACTTCCCGGTCAATGGAGTCGTACGCTTTCTTAAAGTCCACAAAGACAGACACATACTGCTTGGACCTTAGTGTACAATATCTGATGATCGTTTTGAGATTTTGGATCTGTTCAGCTGTTGAGCGACCTTTTCTGAACCCTCCTTGGTATTCACCTATTTGATGTTCGACTTGTGCTTCCAAACGCTCCAGGATGGCAAGTGATAGAATTTTGTAAGTCACGGGTAGCAAAGATATTCCTCTGTAGTTGTTGATGTCCTTCATGCTGCCTTTTTTGTGTAATGGATGGATCAAAGCTATTTTCCAATCTTAGGGTAGGGTCTCCTTGTTCCAAATTTCTTCTATTTGTTTTTGCAAGATATCAAGTGATTTCTCTGGGGCATATTTCCATAGTTCTGCTACTATTGAGTCTTCCCCCGGCGCTTTGTTATTTTTGAGACGGGCAATGTGGCGCTTGATTTCATCTCTGTCGGGTGGTCTGGAATCTGGGTACCTGAGTAAGGGTTCCTTGGTTTCAATGGGGCTTTGCGGTTTAGAGCAATTAAGTAAATTCTTGAAGTAGTCTGCCAGAATGCTGCAATTTTCTTCATTTGACGTCGCCAGTGAGCCGTCCTTTCGCTCAAAGAATAGAGATGGTGGTTTATAGCCAGTGAGTTTGCGTTTGAAGGCTCCGTAGTACTCTCTGCTTTCATTCTTCCTAAAGTTTTGTTCTATCTTTTCAATGAGAGATTTTTCGTATTTACGTTTCTCAGTTCTGAACACCCTAGCTGCTTGGGCACGTTGGGTTTTGTAGGTTTCCCAATCATTTTCTGATTTCGTAGAATAGTACTGTTTCCACGCATTGAGTCTTTCTTGGAGGACTGATTCGCAGGTACCATTCCACCAGGCATGCTTTTTGCTTCTCTTGATTTTTGCAACGTCTTTGGCGGCCTCAACAAGGAGACTTTTGGCGTTGTTAAAGTCACAGTCATTTGGTCTAGCCTTCTCCTGGAACTCCTCGACCCTTTGCCGAAGTTTATCATTGTCGAAGCGTGTGATCTGTTTGGTTGTCTTCCTTGTGTTTGCGGTAATTGGTTTGAATTTGAAAAGAGACATATAATGATCTGAGGCCACATTGATGCCTTTCTTTACCTTGACATTCATAATCTCAGGGCTGTTTCTCCTGGAGATTGCAACATGATCAATTTGGAACTCTCCGAGAGCTTGGACAGGAGAACGCCAAGTCATTTGCTTTCTGGGTAGATGGCGAAAGTGGGTCGACATGACCTGCAGGTTGTGATTTTCGCAAATGGACAGCAGTCTTTTGCCGATGGGATTGGTTCTTTTGTGAGCAGGGTAATTTCCTATAACTTTCTTGTACTTCTGTTCACGACCTAGTTGGGCATTGAAGTCACCCAAAAGAAGCTGACATGGTGTTTGGGGATTTTGTTTAATTTTTCATCCAGTAGGTCCCAGAAATTATCAACTTCGTCTGGATCAGACTTGTTCTTATCGTTTGTAGGGGTATGTGCGTTAACTAGGGCGTAGGTTTTGTTCGCGCATTTAATTGTTAGTATGGACAATCTGTCATTCACAGGTTCGAAATTTGCAACCGATTTAAGGATCTTGGTTCTAACAGCAAACGCTGTTCCAAGCATCACAGCTCCATTGAGGATTCCTTTTTGCGCTTTGCTCTTGAAAAATCGGTAGCCTTCGGATTCAAAAATCTCTTCATCTGGGTACCTTGTTTCCTGTAGGGCCATTATGGATATCTGATTTTCGTGAAGAGCTTTGGTGAGGTTTTTCAGCTTGCCAGTTTGTGTAAGTGAATTTATGTTGAAAGTTGCTAGAAAGGTTTAAGATTTTGGCCTGAGTTTTTGACTCTTCGGGGTACACCGAGACGCTCCGACTCGTCTCTTGCATGATGTCGAGTCTCCCCAGAATCCGAACGAGACTCGTGCGCCGTGGCGTTCACGACGAGGGATTTATCCGAAGATTTACCCCCTGGGGTATGTTTCTTGAAATGTTGTGCCATCATGCTTTTTGACTTGACTTTGCTTTGGACGGGTACCCATCCTTTTACAACTAGGGTTGTTAGCCCTAGAGGTTGCCTCAAGATGTTTTCTGGCTTCTGGTCATTTACCAGTCTTCGCCGTAACCCTGGCAAGGGACCAGTTTTTTTTTCACGGTGGTATTTTATTTCCCTACTACCCTCTGACTCTGCTGGCGGCAGAGCCAGCGAGCTTCCCCAATTCCAATGGGACGCGCCCGATGGAGGTAACCGGTAAATCCCCACACGGGTATTATTATTATTATTATTATTATTATTATTATTATTATTATTATTATTATTATTATTATTATTATTATTACCGTATTACAGTAATATGTCCATCATCGGACTAAGTGGCCTTTGGCATGCTGGCCTTTGGTCCAAGGGGCCTAGAGTTCGATTCCCGGCTGGGTCGGTATTTTGTCTCAGTTAATTCTTTCTGGCGCGGGGACTGGCTGCTTGTGCCATGTTCATCATTATAATTTATCTTAGGTAAGGACCGACAATCACAGACACGGAGGTCATCTATACGGCGTCAACTCGAAAGACCTGAAACAGGCCACCCCGGAGGTCACATATTATTATTATTATTATTATTATTATTATTATTATTATTATTATTATTATTATTATTTATTATATGTATTGGCAATTTGTCTCATTTATTTCTGAAGCCACTGGGAATAACGAGTCATATCATGGGTTTTTACAGAATGCTCTTCCTGACTCCAGGAGAATTTTCAGGCGAACATTCTACCTTGGTTTAACCACGGATACGAATGTCGGCCTTAACGGTGGATGTTAAACAACTGCATCAATAAAACTCTAATTTCCTCCTCTTGTTCTTAATAAAATGTTAGTCGTTCTAAATCCCACAACTACTTTTATGGATTTCGGAGATGCCGAGTCCTTAATTCTGTCGCGTAGGAGTGCTTTCACACAGTTGGTAAATCTACCGACGTGAAGATTGAGAACCTTCAAACACCCCAGACTAGGCCAGACTAGAACTAGCTCAATGCTGCTCATTTATCATTTGATGCACTGCTACATAGCACGTTTCTGTGCTATCATTGGACTATTAACGGCAAACATTTCTGTGTATTGTCAGCTTTAGCAGAGCACATAAACATTTGTCGATGTATATCTTGCACCTGGAAATCGGCTAGAGATATTCAATCAAACTTCATATTTACAACCCATCAATTTGAAAATAGGCCTTGCATAAGGGGGGGGGGGGGTGTGAATACATTCCAGACATCAGTGAATGTGCTGTATTTTACAGAGATAAGCCAAATCGGTTTCCTTCTCCACATCTAGCGTTCGTTTTATCTTCTATCCTTCCTCAATAAACAATGTGCTTTCATTATACTACACTGAATATGAGTTTTGGCTCGCTTCTCATGCAATATATACATATATATTACAAGTAATTTACGTCGCACCGACACGGATAGGTCTTATAGCATCAATGGGATAGGAATGGGCTAGTAGTGGGGAGGAAGTGGTCGTGGCTTTCAGTAAGGAACAGCCCCAGAAATTGCCTGGTGTGAACATGGAAAACCACTGAAAACTATATTCAGGGCTGCCGACAGTGGGGCTCGAAACCAATATCTCTCGAATGCAAGCTCACAGCTGCGCGCTCCAACCATTATGGCCAGCTCGCTCGGTGATTAATAATTATGGGAAGATCAGCCGAGTATAGAATTTCAGATGAAAATGAAAACCTACAACCTGTTTCCCAGTCAATGACCGGGTCAGGGATGGGATGAATGAAGCCCCCAACTTGCGGCGAGGATATGAATTGTGTCGGCTGCCGAGGCCTGTCGCACTCCTCTGGGGCAACGACTAATGACTGACAGATGCAATGAAATGATAATGGAGAGTGTTACTGGAATGAAAGATGACAGGGAAATCCGGAGTACCCGGAGGAAAACCTGTCCCGCCTACGCTTTGTCCAGTACAAATCTCACATGGAGTGACCGGTTGAATCACGGTATCCAGCGGCGAGAGGCCGGCGCGCTGCCGCCTGAGCCACTGCGGCTTAGAATTGCAGATATCCTTGTGAACGCAATTTATATTTTGTGAAACTTAGAAGATGAAGGAGCCATATTTTCGGTGCAGAGTGAGCCAGCCAGCCTACTGCTGATCGGGTGATCCTGCAGATTGGTCCCAGCAGATTGTGTCATGTGCAGAGGCCTTGAACCATCTCACAAAATGGACCTGAGTTTCTCTGCGCACAGCTTATTTACCATGACCTTTGGACTTGTCACCCCTTTGATTAGGTATTATCCCTCAAAAATTGGCTTATCAAAACGAAAGGTTTGACTCTTAAGGGGGTGCGAAATACTGGGAAGTGAGGTGCAGCTACTTTTGAACAGATAAAAAATAAAACAAGGTTTAAAGGTTACTTATTTTCAGAAATAGTTCAGTAATGATTTTAAAAATTGAATTGGATTAAAATTGTATTTTAAATTCTGCAGAGACTAACTGAACATTAAATAAGAAAAATGCTTTAGTCTCAATTCTTGATGCATATTCGCACTGAGTTTCAAACATACGGTATACTTAGTTTCCTACTTTGGCAAAACTCAATTTAAAGTAACGTTCAAAGACTAAATATTCCAAAAGAACTTACAATTTCCATTCCTGAATATGCACCACTTTTTATAATCATTCTTTCCAGAAAAATTCCCATCTGTCACTCTAAACTTTGATATTTAAATACTTGATTCTCCCAGCAAGTAGAAAATACGTGAATGTTTGTTATTCCAATGCATGTGCTGTAGGACTAAAAGCAATTGTACCGGAGGAATAAGAAATTCCTTTCGATACGTCGTATCATTTGTGATCCATTTGGGATTACTGAATGCAAGCAATGAGAGAGTCATGTACGAATACAATCCCCTGATTTTCATTTCATGGAAAGGACAAATTTACACGCAACACCACTAAAATGAATATAAGTGTACAAAACATGATATAGAGATGCTGAAGTGGGGAAACAAGAGGTTCGTTGAAGAACCCTTGATGGATGGACTCCTAACACCGGTCAGAATGCTGAATGTCATTCCCATGAGCGTTTCGTGTGTTTCGTTGATCAAAAGTCATGCAAACCGTTTTAAACATCGTTAGTCTTTCATATATGGAACCTCAGAGACTCCGATGGTCCATGTGCTATGCGACTTTTAACAAAGTTGGAAAGCTCTATATCATTAAGTTCTTTTGACAATTCAGTATTATGGTTTAATCAATGTAGGCAGTTAGTATTGCACTCATAAGGAGATTAGCCTGAGGGATGCGTTAATTAAATTATTAAAAATCATACATGTGAATACTGCAGGTGGCAAGTTCTACACAGAGACCTCACAGGATGGAAATATATCTCCAGAAATTCGTTAAAATCACGAACCTGATATAGGTCTGGCCAAAAGCTTTCTCAAATAAAATTGTATGATACCGCTAAGTGCCAAACTTTCTCACGGGAATCGGGAGAATGGAATGCGGCGCACCCAATTGTGTGACGAAGATAGAGGTAATACCTGTCACCCCTTGGCGGAAAATTGTTTCACCCCAGCCAAGACACGCGGCAAAATCTTAGCCAATCAGAAATACCAAAATTTAACCGCCTTGCTCCAGCGGGAATATTTATCCAGTATTTCGTGATTTAGTGACGAGAGAAGCAGCAAAATATCGTGTCATAATCTGAAAATAATATTTGGAGGTTCATTTATGCAAATGTGTGATTAATTATTCTGTAAATAATAAGTTATCACCATTGTGTGGAAGAATGGTTTCACCCATGACAATAACTGTCATGGCGGGAGAGTGCCATGGTGCGATGGTAAATAGGCCCTATGACGCGTTTCGATTTATAAAGAAATCAACGATCATTTCTGATAGTGGAGTGCAACAGGTGAATCACACCAAATTTAGGAATGATCAGAATACAGTTACTGAACATTAAATCTGCGGGCAGTTGAAAACTTAATCCAAGGTGTCATATCACTACGCCACACCCCTCCAGCTGGATCACTCGGGAGGCGGAGCCTTCCCGAATTTACAAAACTAGTGGCGACACTTTGCCGATATCTCAGTCTTAGTTGCAATTTCCGAGCCTACAGTCAAGTCTTCAAGTGCAGCGCAGGGTGAAAGTATGTGAGCCTGCTACTTATATTAGTCATCGCTTAGTGTGATCAGCGAGTTTAATCAGGTGACGAACATTTAGGAGAACTCTGGTAATATTAGGAGATCAGGTCGTAGAAAATGTTGGCACACTTACTACAGTCAAATGTTGATGATATTTGTTTGCTAGAATGTTTTATATATAAACACTTAACGTGGTAAGCCGCACAGAGAACACCGACTGAACTATGGGACTTTTCAGAACATTAGTTTCACAGCAGTTTTCTAGTTCACATAACTTACACACTAGTAACTAAGTAACTAAGTGAAGAACTCATAAAATAATAATAATAATAATAATAATAATAATAATAATAATAATAATAATAATAATAATAATAATAATAATGGCGTGTGGCCTCCGAAGAAGGCTGGTGCAGATCTTTCGAGTTGACGCCGTGTAAGCGACCTGCGCGTCTGTGAGGATGGGGCCCCGCTTATGATGAATTTTAATGCTGAAGACGGTACACACACCCAAACCTCGACCCATCGTAATTAACCAATGAAGGTTAAAATCGCTGAACCGGTCGGGAATCGAACCCGGGGCCCTCTGAACCAAAGGCCAGTACACACACCCAAACCTCGACCCATCGTAATTAACCAATGAAGGTTAAAATTGCTGAACCGGTCGGGAATCGAACCCGGGGCCCTCTGAACCAAAGGCCAGTACGCTAACCATTTGGCTATGGAGCCAGACATTTTGGTTAGTAAGTCCACAAGAGCTTTCATTTTCAAGTGGAATACACGAGATATAATGTGACGAACATTCGGTGACTCACCGTTTTAAAGGGCATTTCTTCCCACTTTTGGTTCATTGAAATTTTAATCGAAAGATCACGACAGAAATATTTATGCATGTGACATGTATATATCGAGGTACTCCGGTGAAATTGCTTGAAAAGAAAGCTCTGTCATCCTTACTCAGGATATCTTCAAGGCTCGTCACAGTAATTTTACAAATATTTTAGCGAGTTCTTATACAGATTGTCCTTTGGTCTCTATCGCTCGAAATGGGAACCATTTTAAAGAAGGGATGAATCATATAGTGTGCTTTTAACCAATAAGTTTGTAACAGATTTATGCATTCGTAATATACAAATTAATTTCTTCAATACCTAACTCAAGCATAGAGATTTATATTATGCCTTTTATTATATTGCTTTGTGGTAACGATCATTTGAAGTGAGCGGAAGCAGATCTAACGAACGTCCGATAAATAAGCCACAGGAAGTGCACAAAGACCATTCGTTAATTTCTACTACAATAAACCTTTTGAATCAAAAGCTGGAGCTGTCCTGCCGGTGAAGCACAATACATTCGCTTCGAGGAACGACCAAAATTCCTCTTTTGTGATTCTCAATTAAAATATTCCACTGGAAGGATGACTGAAAAGTAAGGCCACGGAACTAACAGGAGTCATATGCCGTGCAGGACAACATTAATTCGTATGATTAGACCTTGTAACGTACATTTCTAGTGAATAGTTACGAATCAGAGATGACCATAAATCTACTCATTAAGTACAAGGCAGAATTTGAAAGTAAAGGGAACATGTTGGATCAGAACTTCCATGATTTTCAAAGGATTTAAATGATGACAATAACGTTAACCTTCCTTTAAGGTACGATGGCAAAACACTGCAGATCCTTTACTCCTGTTGAATATATTCACGATTCGAATAACAAATTTCCCACTAGCACCTCCCGAGTGTATCCTACTAGATAGGGACATATGAACATGTGGCAAGTTATACGTTTTACACTATTACAAACCAGATTCAAAATGACCTTGCATATCCTGGCAGGTGAACTGTGAAGTTACGGAACAGGCATTGCCCGCAGGAGTGAACTTGGCCCTGTTCTTCGACCGGATGCTATTTCTCACATCAGTCCTACGTGGAGGGATATATTCGATTTTGACGTGTTTTTGTTATGGTTGGTAGTATGGTGTGTATTAAGGCAATCATATACCGGGCGAGTTGGCCGTGCAGTTAGGGGCACACAGTTGTGGGCTTGCATCCTGGAGATATTGGGTTCGAACCCCACTGTCGGCAGCTCTGATGATGGTTTTCAATCGTTTCCCATTTTCACACCAGGCATATGCTGGGGATGTATCTTACATAAGGCCACGGCCACTTTCTTCCCACTTCTAGCCCTTTCCTACCCCATCTTCGCTATAAGACCAATCTGTATCGGTGCGACCTAACGCAGATTGTAAGAAGAAAAATATAGGCAATCATAAGCACTCTGTCTACGAGTCAGACGAATACCGAAACGTGGTTAAATCCCCTGCGTCGGCCGGGAATAAAACCAAGGACCCTCTAAATCAAAGGCTGGTATGCCGACTGCTTTTCTATCGAGCTGGAATAATAGCTGATCACATTAGCAAAAACAAACAAAAGGTCACAACAAAAACAAGAACAACCCGATGGAAATTCTGTTGCAGCCTTTTGACTTTGGTGTATTATTTTCCTTTCTTTATTTACAAACCAGTGAATTTCTGGTGTAGTGGTTCATCCAATTATCTTGGAACCGGAGTGGCCGCTGGGAGTGACTAAGCCGACAACTCCGTTGTGGGGAGGGGAGCCTGGGATGACTACCGCTTCTGGCTTCGTCTCGCAACGTAGTTCGTTTCGTGTTTCAGGGAGAGCAACACATGTGTACTGAACCCGTTTGAGACATCAATTTATGAGGATCTTTTGGGGTGTAAAGTAGGAACCTTTGTTCAACGAGGATTGGTTTTTAATTTAAATAAGTATATTGAGATAAAAATAAAAACAATCTATTTATTCAAAATCATGTTCTTGTATTTTCACGGCCGCACTGTAATCGAAATAAACTTTCAAACTATTAGATCGTGTTTAGTACATATAGCACGTGTTGGAAAGATGTTATGTACAGAACAAAAATATCCACCATTAAAATAGTTGGGTCCGAACACACAGCCTCCTGATTTCGCGTCGGTTGCTGTACCATTGACCTATGGCGGCTTAGGTCATATTTGTTCTGTTGGAAATGATATAAGCTACAGATCTGGCGCTACTGCCCTCACACTGTAGAGTGTGTGGAAGTCGCCCGTTGTGGGCCAAGTCAATGAATACTGAATTTTCCCAACTCTACAGTGCGATGGCAGTAGTGGCAGATCTGTAGCCCTGATCTTTTCTAACAGAACAAGTATGATCAAGGCCACCATAGCTCAATGGCAGAGCAACCGACGCGAAATCGGGAGATTGTGGGTTCGGATCCAACTGGTGTCCGGTTGGTCATTTTTGTTTTGTAAATAACATTCCTCCAACACGTAGTCTACAATATGGAATGCCACGAACCGACTACGCTGGCGTAACAGGGGGGGAGGTGATACTCCTACGTGGCGCGCCCAGGTGGCGGATAGGGGGGTCCTAACCTGCTTGCCGGCGGACTTGAGGGAAATAAAATACCTTTCCCGGACCATAAGGGACTCAGACGGGGAATACACCCACGGTATCCCCTGCCTGTCGTTAGAGGCGACTAAAAGGGGCGACCAAGGGATGATTGTATTAGAACCATGAAACTACTTGTGTTTAGTACCACCATGCGGGAAACAACATGGGTCACTTTTACTTGCGCGTAGTACCACTATTTACGATTAGTAGCAAACGAAAGTGCAACGGCTTTTACAGGACCTGTGATTAGTAGCAGTATATGAGCGACACCATGGGATGACGGAACCCATGGTTCTGGCTTGCTTATGGTTAGTACCCACTATAGGAGGAACACCACCGAGCTCGATAGCTGCAGTCGCTTAAGTGCGGCCAGTATCCAGTATTCGGGAGATAGTAGGTTCGAACCCCACTGTCGGCAGCCCTGAAAATGGTGTTCCGTGGTTTCCCATTTTCACACCAGGCAAATGCTGGGGCTGTACCTTAATTAAGGCCACGGCCGCTTCCTTCCCACTCCTAGCCCTTTTCTGACCCATCGTCGCCGTAAGACCTATCTGTGTCGGTGTGACGTAAAACAACTAGTAAAAAAAAAAGGAGGATCACCACTGGATAGTACGAGTCCCTGTGATTAGTATCCTTATGTGATGAACACCGTAGGTTTGCGTTGCATGTAAATGGAACCGCAATGTGCGAAACCCCGTAGGTCTGTATTGCATGTGCGAATTTTATTACTTGTTAGTAGTACCATAATGTGTAGAATACTGCGAGTCTACTACGCTACGCTACTTTTGATTAGTACCGCAGCATGACAAATAACATGGTTCTACTTTCCTAGCGATAAGTACCATTATGAGGGGCTGATGACTTGGATTTTGGACCCCTTTCGACTACAAGCATCATCGATTCAGTATTATGCTATAGTAGCAGTCCTTTGGTCAGTAATACTATTGTTTTACGTCAGTTTCTCTGAATGCGAGAGATTGCGTGTCGGATCCACTGATTGTTTTAAATTCATATCCATCCATTCATTCTTCGTCCTCACGTTTTGAATTCTGGTCAGTGGAAGATTTTGGACTTTTAATTTGTCATTCCATTTCGCCTTATTTGGTACCATTAGGGGCCGATGACCTAGATGTTAGGCCCCTTTAAACAACAAGCACCATCACCATCATCATCATAATATGGAATGAACACGATCTAATAGGTTGAGAGTTTATTTCGATTATATCATGTCCTGGCGTTAAGGTGAGTAAGTTGATGTGAATGATCACTAATTCTTCAGTGGAATAAAAAACATACCAGAAATTTGGGAACTAAAAAGTACGCATTTCTCTTACCCGTAAGTCAAGGTATTCAAGTAATTAAATTCAAACATCAATTTGAAGTAAATTAATAACAATACCATCAAAATTTGAACGATACTGGGATTATTTTACCTTAATCCGAAATGAAAATTAGTGACTAAAATCTAAAATTGTATTTATCTATGTTCAAATGTATTCAAAATAAACGATTGTTTATTGTTCATCTTGACCGCACTCCTCGATTTCAAACCACCTAATTCCAAGTCAACTCTTAACATACCGTATACACTAACTGACCGGAACATGAACATTTATCGCTAGTACCACGTGTTATGGGAGATTAATTTATATAAATTTATAAAATAAAAATCTTCTTTTTCTACCAATTTTCCCACATCTGTGGATCTTTGCAGCATATGGGCATTTGGCCCTGTTTTACGGCCGGATGCCCTTCCTGACGCCACCCCCCCCCCTATGGAGGGATGTAATCACTATTGTGTGTTTCTGTGGTGGTTGGTAGTGTAGTGTGTTGTGTGAATATGAAGAGGAAAGTGTTGGGACAAACACAAACACCAAGTCTCCGAGCCGAAGAATTAATCAGACGTGATTAAAATCCTCGACTCAGCCGGGACCCTCTGAACAGGAAGCCTCAACGCTGACCATTCAGCCAATGACTTACAATATAAAACTTTTTACCCAGAAAATGTATAACATCTTAAGTAAATCACAGTACTATAACGCAGGAATGTTTCACTAAAATCGAAGAAAAATATTGTAGAAAAGTCTCTCCGATGCTAAGATAACTCAAATGAGAGACATTCGTCTAAATACGACATGCAGTCATACGACATCATAAATAACACTCCGAAAATCGTCAATAAGTAGTCGGTGATACGTAAAAACAATAACATAACTAATGAACAGCGGGTCAAAAGTGAGAAATTGAACGTCATATAATTCCACAAAACATACGTTACAGAATTTCAGAAAAATGCTGAAAGCAAATGCTGATTGAGGTCGAAGTTCATCAGTGAGCTTACGGGTAATGGGCCTAAGTGATGAAGGTAGAGATATCACTCACCTAATAAGAATGATAACGAATGGAATGGGCTTCAAAGAACACTTATCTTTGCACGGTGAAAATACTACACACATTGAACATTAGACGCCATTCACCATAAATCAACGCAAATATTGTCCGTATTCGTACAGGTCAAGAGAATCTTGTGATACTCCGCACAACAACTCCAATTGCTCACAACTCCTAATGCAACATAACCTTTCACACCAACGCAAAAGCACCATTACTGAAAAATTAATTTAAATATCAGCTTGAAAAATAATAAAGCTCGACAATTACCCGAATGGAACCAAATACTCAGCTGTGATAGAAACAATGACTACGTTAAATGCTAAAAATATACGTGAAATATGACCTCATTTGAATGTAATGCAACGTTATTAATAGAAGATTACACAACCAAAATAAACTGTAAAATAACACGTCGCAAATATTCACACCGAATAAGTCAATTTGATCATGAAATTCTACACAACACTACACTACAAAAAATACATTTACTGATATGGTGTTTCTTACATTACGCTGAAGCAAAGAAGCATCTGGAAATAAAACTTTTTTTTTTTTTACAATCTGCTTTACGTACCGACACAGACATATCTTATGGCGATGATGGGATAAGAAATGGCTAGGAGTAGGAAGGAAGCGACCGTAGCCTTAATTAAAGTACAGGCTCAGAAATTGCCTGGTGTGAAAATGGGTCAGTGCTGCCGACAGTGGGATTCGAACCCATGATCTCCCGAATGCAACCTGATAGCTATGTGACACAAACCACACAGCTACTTGCTCGGTGGGAAGAAAACTACAACTACCTCCATTTAATCACTATAGAAAAATCTCCCGTACACTTCCTGACGGTATATTAAAAATATCTACATGGTGCTTCAAGTACTCATCTTCTCATCTTGCTAGATCCTTCGCACCACGTTTCTAAGTTTAAGCAGACATCGTAAACTGTGCTCCATACAGCGATGTTCCATTTCAGTTTTGACTTCATCTCCATTATTGAAGCCATTACCATGCAACTACGTCCCTTCGTAGTCCAACGGTGGATGGTCTCGAATTTCTGGAAGCTCTGATAGTCACTCTCACTTTAATAAAAGATGTGATGGCTGATTTAACTGTACACTTGTCGAGTATCGTATTATCAGCACTATTTACACATTTCTATGGTTTACTCATGTTGTTGCCTCCTCATTCGTACCATGAGAACGTTCGACTACAAATGAATGCACTATACACTGCAGCTTGCGGCTTGGGCAGCCTTATCATCATATTGCTCGTATGTTTATTTGCTTGTTAATTATGTAAACGGGACTGAAATTGTGGAGCTGGACCCGCGGTGTAGGGGTAGTGTGCCTGCCTCTAAACTGGAGGTCCCGCATTCGATTCCCGGCCAGGCAAGGGATTTTTACCTGAATCTGAGGGCTGGTTCAAGGTCCAGTCAACTTATATGATTACAATAGAGGAACTATATGACGGTGAGATAGCGCCCTCCGTCCAGAAAGCCAAGCATAATGGCCGCGAGAATTCGTCGTGCCGACCACATGACACCTCCTAATCTGCAGGTCTCCGGGCTGAGCACCGGTCGCTTGATAAGCCACGGCCATTCAGGGCTGTTGCATCATGGGGTTTGGTTTGATTTTAAAATTATGATATTTGTTATCAAACCACTGTACACAATAATCACGGTAAAGTTCGAAAACTGTGTTACGAAGATCCAACATATCCGACTACATACAAGTTCATGTACACCCTCACTGGACACTGTAGAACAGGGCCTCTCAAACGCTCAAAATCTCACACGGCAGAGGTCTTGTTAACAGTGAATCGGTCCCATTCGGCTCGGCTCGGACCTGCGCGTCGTCTCGGGGCGATTCGGCTAAATTCGGCTCAACTCGGCTCGGATATGGAGCGCTACGGAGCAAGTGAGGAAGAGGGAGATAGGCGGAGCGAGCGAGACAGGCGTGGGGAAAGACAGACACAGCGCTATTGCTCCAAATCGAGGAGAGGGGGTCTGCACTGTGGTCAACCAAGCGAAGTCGTCTTTTGCACCGTGCACCGCGCAATGCACTGGTACGTGCACCCTGAGAGGCCCTGTTGTAGAACATAACTTATTTTCATTTAACTTAAGATAATAAAAACTGTTCTCTCTGATTTACCTCACTAATAGAGTAATGTTTCATACACATAAACGACGAATTCCTAAACCACAGTCAGGTAGTAAGTAATACAAGACACTCTTGACACGATGTGCCTGACTACCAAGACTGATTACAAGGATAACCACGATACACGTTACCCACGGCAAGTAATATCCAACACAAGTAATACCCAAGACTGTCCAGTCATCCTTTAGGTACTCAACACTCAACCAATGACGTCGGCCATTTCACACTATGACGTCGATTTTCACTTCAAATCACTTACGTCTAATAATGTCGTTTGTAAGGCTTAATGTTGTACAGAACTGTGGATTAAACTAAAATCAAAAAGCTCCACTTTCAGGCCAAACATTCTTTACTGATCGTTCTGACCGTAAACAGGAGTGAAAACACCCTCCAGTCCATGGCGAATTTTATTGTGAAAGATACTTCACTTCCCCACATTTTGTTCATTTACACCTTAAAAATGGGAGATACCTCACTTGCTCTCGATCGCACACTGGTTATCTATCTTGTGTACGGTTTCTTTTTTTTTTTTTTTTTTTTTTTTTTTTTGCTAGGGGCTTTACGTCGCACCAACACAGATAGGTCTTATGGCGACGATGGGATAGGAAAGGCGTAGGAGTTGGAAAGAAGCGGCCGTGGCCTTAATTAAGGTACATCCTCAGCATTTGCCTGGAGTGAAAATGGGAAACCACGGAAAACCATCTTCCGGGCTGCCGACAGTGGAATTCGAACCCAAAATCGCCCGACCTGTACGGTTTCAGTACAAAGTTACAACAAATAGAAAATAATAATAATAATATACCTAATTATTCTATTCCACATCGAATGTTTATTTACGATTCGTATGTCCGTACAGAATATGATACTATTTCAAGAGAAATTCCCAGGTGTTTGAGTTCCAAGTCGTGGGACGGTAAATTCATTTGTTAAGAAATTTCATGACACGGTAAACAGTGATAAGAAGCGAAGAATGCGAGACACAGTGAAAATCTTAAAGACGATGGACAACACCTGAAAAATTTTCCTAAGAAATCTCTTAGCTGTCTTTATCAGCAAACGGGAAACGGTTCCGAATAAAGGGCTATAAATGTACTACTTTGCAATAACTCAAACCGGATGATTTGGGTGTAGTATTAGAGTTTGTGAATGGATTTTGAATAAAGTACATGACGGATAATTGAATCCAAATTTCATTCTCATTTCAGGCGAAGCCTAGTTTCACTTACGAGGGTACGTAAATTCTCAAAAATATCCAATATTGGAGTGTCAAAAAGGCTGATTTGCTCCATGAGTAACCTCTTCCAGATGAGTGTGCCGTTTCCGAAGATGAATTCGGTTACTCAAAGTTAACTAAGTAGAGTAATGGGTAATTTCGTAAGATTTCACAAATGTGTCGAAATCGAAGGCAGGCCGTTCCAGCGTTTTAGTGATATGGATGAGTACTTTTAGAGTGCATTCACATTTATTAAAGCAGTCACTCTAGCTTGTTCTCGTAATGCCCGGCCGGCGGGAAGCGACAGCGATTCAAACAGCAAATGCTGACTGTTCATATTCACTCAACTGAACTTATCCATAGCAAAAACAATGTAACAATACGTATAATGGGTGGACAAAATAAATAAAATTCGCCCAGAAAATATGTATAAGACTGACGCGGAACTGACCCTTGTTAATGAACAGGAGAACTGCCCATCACAGGAAACCGTGATTTCGATGCACCATGTCTGCGCATCTCCCGCATGCTCTGTCCCAAGTACGTTGCTCTGTCATTACGTGTGAGTGAGTGAGTGAGTGAGTAGGAGGAGCAGACATGTTTAATGACCAGATGAATGCAACACGAAATGGCGCTCACGATTAAACAGTTCATTGTCGAGTGTTATGCAAAGTACGATTCGTGGAAAACCTGTGCGGAACTGTTCGCGCAACAGTAAGACTGGAGTGCTTTGGCAAAACCTCCCTCGAAATCTGTAATGCAAAACTTATTGGCAAACTGTCGTGAAACGGGCTCTGTAGCGAATAAAATCCGTAACTATCGGAAAAGAGTTCGAAGATCAGAAAATATTTCTCGAGTGAAGGAAATCCTGGAACGAAGTCAAACGAAATCTCAACGCCGTTTATCTGTGCAAGTGAGAATTGAGGGACCGTCATGTCCAGACAATTAAAAAGGACCTGCATCTGTATACTTATAAATTTCTGTTGTGCATGCGTTGGAGCGTCCGGATGAACCTTCGCGCGTTGATTTATGCCGATGGTTTCTGAGTGAAGTGGAGTCAGGACTTTAGGATCCTCAGTTTTTCAATTCTACAGATGAGGCCATTTCCAGCATCTTTTGTGATGTTCATTAACACGGGTAATTTTTTTTGCTAGGGGCTTTACGTCACACCGACACAGATAGGTCTTACGGCGACGATGGGACAGGAAAGGCCTAGGAGTTGGAAGGAAGTGGCTGTGGCCTTAATTCCATGGTTTCGTGGTGAGAAACCACGGAAAACCATCTTCAGAGCTGCCGACAGTAGGATTAGAACCCACAATCTCAAGGATGCAAGCTCACAGCCGCGCGCTCCTAACCGCACGGCCAACTCGCCCAGTAACAAGGGTCAATTCCGCGTCAGCCCTATAGTAAATATTTTCCGGGTCAGTTTTATTTTGCCCTCCCGGTACAACCGAGACGCTTTACACCATTTATATGTTAGGTCGAAACTTCGAAAAATCTTAGAGAGGGACTGACCGTACTTCCATTTGCAGGATATTTGAGTAACTAATTCACTCTCAGAAGCTAGTGCATTGATTTTTGTCACCATTTGTCAGGCGTGGTAGTAATTCGATTTACTATTTATTTTAGGCAGGTTTTACAAATATATTTGTATTTATTTCTCATAATACCTCGCTGCATTGCTGGCTGACCTTGTGACACCCTTAAGCGTCACGGAACACGGCTTGAGGTTCACTGTACTAAATAAAATCTGTAAGTTAGGTGTTCAAGACTTGTGCTATTTCTTCTACATTGCAATGTGATGTTTATTTACTCTTGTTCGTAAACATACAGATCATATACTTGAACGATCTCCAGCTCCGATATCCTACCTTTCTATGGAAATAAATGAATAAATTGATAATTTAATAAATAAATAAATAAATAAATAAATAAATAAATAAATAAATAAACACGAAAGGAAAATAAATAAAGAAAGAAAGAAAGACATTAAGAAAGTAAAGAAAGAAGTATACTTGTTAGGAGCCCTATCAGAGAAGAGTTAAAGTCCAACTCTTTGACAATTCAAGCGTTTCACTTCAACTCCCACACAACTGCTGATATCGCATGTAATATTGAAGGCAAACCCGCGTTCTTCCCAATCCTAGCTCGAATAATACAATACAGACATCACAGACACGTACGTTGCTGGGCAGTCCACATATGCATCAAAGTACTGTACTAGGATATCCTAAACCGTTTACACGAAGCAACAGTGACAAGAAGTTACCTTTAGCGAGGCCCGGTTAATATTACAAGAAGCACAACAGCCCGCATTAAAGAGATCCTACAGAAATGTTGAGGCAGAGGTTCTCTGTGATGTAAAATGAAAGTAGATTTAAGTGTTTGCAACGGGATGCCATTCATCGCATGTGAGACGAGATGAAAGATAAACATTTGTGAGCAGCAGGAACTTGCTAAGCGCTTAATCGTGCTCAAGCTTAATACTGAGATAGAGCGGTGTCTAAAGAATCAGCATTCTTGACACCTGGTTTATAGAGTGTTTTGTTAACGAACACCTCTTTATTCCACCAATTACAGGGCTTTAGGCCGTGCCCACCGTTCATGCTATAGAGAACTATGTATAAGTACACTTCAAAGATAAATAGAAGTAAAGGAAAAAGGACTGATAATATTTAATTTCACACATTTGATGAAATATAGATTTGTAGATCGGACCGAAAGCCTATCTGTTCGACGTTAAGCCGCTAGGAAAAATAATGCAGTAAATTTTTAGTAAACAATATTGCCTGCGACTATATTTTGATAGAGTCAGTATTTTTGCATCTGTATCTTAGCACCGGCCATAGTAAAACGCAGCATCAACAAAAGTCTCAGTCTCATTGGGGGGTGTGATACAATAGAAGCTGCACAGGTGCTGTGTAATGACATTTAGAGAACGACTATAGTCATAATATTGAAAGATGCTTTCTGACAGTTCTCAGAGGGAGGTGCGTTCACTGCCTTCCTAGGGACCAACGAACAAACCGGTCTGAACGACCAAAAAACTGAGCCTGAAACGAGGGGAAGGAGAACGAAATTCGGGAAAGTAGCAACACCGTGCAATGGTGCTTGCAAATACTCCTCCCTCCAACTCTATCTGTCAAAACGCTTCTTTTAATCTTGCGGGTAGTATTCCTGGATGCTGTGAATGTTAAGTAGTAATGATAGCTTCAGTTTATTTTCCTGCTGGTATTTCTTCATCGAACTTACTCACAAGGGAACCCCACGACTTTTTTGAAACTTAGTAATAATGCATACATTGAGGAAACTGATAGTAAGTACTAGCTAAAGTAGCCATTATGCGTATAAATGAGCAAGGATTAAAGTGGTTAAATCAAGGTGGCCCGACTTGAAGGAGGGAGAAAGAAGTACCCAGCTTTCAACAAAGAAAAGGGAAGAGCCGTGAAAGGTGGGAAAATGAAAACCTGTTTAGGCTTCGAATGCTCTAATACCGTCGGGGTCGGATATGAACAAGAGTTTGCGAAGGTAGATAGCACGGGAAGGATTACAGAGGAGCCTGGCACCAACGACGGACTCAGCTTGGGGCCCGTGGTCGTCACACCACATCTCGCAATAAAATATTACAAAAGATTTCATAAAACTGGAGACTATAAACAATATTACAATAAAATTAATTGAATGATATATGTGAATTCTAAGACTGGGCAAATTGAAAATGAAATTTGAACCTACTATATAAAAAATAAACCTACACACCATTTAAAAAATAACCTAAGAGAATGCAAAATGAGGAATTTTAATGTTATTGGTTTTTAAGTCCCACTAACTACTTTTACGGTTTTGGGAGACGCCGAGGTCCCGGAATTTTGTCCTAGGGAGTTCTTTTACGTGCCAGTAAATCTACCGCACGAGGCTGGCGTATCCGAGCACCTTCAAATACCACCGGACTGAGCCAGGATCGAACCTGCCAAGTTGGGGTCAGAAGGCCAGCGCCTCAACCGTCTGAGCCACTCATCCCGGCAGGCAAAATGAAAGGTGAAAACTACTATTCATATTTAGAAGGTATAAGCCTACACAATATTAAAAAGTGAGAAAAACGGAACATAAATATAGTACGATGAAGATTTTATTAACTCAATATGAAATGTGCATAATAATCCTAAACCTTCACAATATTAAGAAAACGGAAACACGGAATATAAGTATAATACAATGACGATGATAATGAAAGTGCTTGAATAAATAAACTACAGCCCAAAGCAGATCTCAATTATGGATAAGTTCACTTAGCACTCTCAACAGTATAACTGTAGCCTCCAAAAGCTTTCCACAGAATGGTGCGCTCATTCTTCAGTTGGCCTGTTAACAATCAACAACGACCTTACACGAATGAAGACCCCTACTTAAACGCGAAATAAGTAACCTATTCAACCGTGAAAACCATAAGAAGTGAAATTTTCTCGATAACCGTTAAGAGTTTTGAAGGAAATGCGTATGGCGCTTTTGCTAGAAAATTTAATTTTAAGACCACATGATGCACTCCATTTTTTCACAGGTTAAACCACTAACCCGTTATTTTAGTTGATATAGGGCAACAATTTCCCAAATTTCGGACATATCCCTTTAAAATTTCCCACTAACTCGAAATATATCGAAGTATGCCTTGCGTGACTCTGGATTTCAAACTATATCCTTACCAAATTTCAGCTCAAATAGTCCAGTACTTTTCGAGCCTAACCGAAACAAACAAACAAACAAACTGATTACCAGACTTAACTTTGCCGCTTTGCTTCCACTCTATTTTATCAAGCCCCCACCAGAGGTCAGATTAGGACAGTGCTAATTTGTATTATCACTAGGAGGGGGTAGACTACCTGCTACTTCCTGGCACCACGCTGCGGGAGTCTGTGCGATGAAGCGGTGACGGTCGGTCGCGTGAAGTAAGACAGTGACATACTATACTAGACTTAACTAAAGTTGGCGCCTGACAGGTAAGGTTGGAGGGAGGAGCACTGCACGTGACATTTCACGATGTTGCCACATTCCAGCATTCCTTTCTACATGCTCTTACCCCTCGCTTCCAGCTCAGTTCTTCCCTCCTTCATTCGGACCGCTGTGATCTGTTGTAGACTACCTGGCCAGGCGGTGTCATCCCATTTGCGAGCACTCTTACACAAACAATCAGGTTCTTATCAGTGACAGTGACAGGTTTGGCAACTCCCAGCAAGACGAGCTGCCCTGAAGTTTTATCTCCATGGCAACCGCAGTCGCCCCACCCTCGTTTCCATGGCAACCACACAGCCACTCCCTTTATCCCGCCTCGGCAGGCAGTAAACGGACATCCCTCTAAGGAATGTCACACAGCAACTCTTATTATTAGCAGTATAGTCAGTGCAACTAGCACATTCGGAGTTGTATGTGAATGTAAATATGTCTAGCGAGTGTTCTTACATTGTGTATCACGTGTGTATTTAAGTGTGTAAATCTGTCTATATTAATAATTCCACAGGAATCCAGTGATATGAACCAGCTACCTACCTCGTGTCTTATACCTACAGTCCACTACTTTACTCGTGCTACCCTTAGCTGAACCTTGTGTATATCCGAACTCACTCAACTCAAACTTGGCTATACCCCTACCCCACATCATTCCACAAAGAAATAAACAAAAAAAACACGGTTTTTATTTTTATTATTATGAAAACGTAACCTGTAGAACGGAAATATTCTGTAATGTGGACACTTCACGGTAATGCACTTGAATGCAATGTTAGAAGAACAATTTATTAACGCACCAGGATCATAGCATGATAGCATTTTCATCACAGTTATCTCCACTACGTCAATTAATGTATGGAACATATGAATATCAAACAGGAAAACTGATATGAATAGAACCTGCTGCTGCCAGGCATAGAGAAATATTGGTTCATATTTAGACGCACCCAGCTGATTATACTGTAAGTAAGAGTGCATTGTCATGATGTCAATTCTGTCATGAAGATTTCGTTACGATGTGTAACAGTTCAAATCCCGTTACAAGGTGATATCTGGAATTTTATTATTATTATTTCATCTGGGATATTATTATTGTTAAATTCAATTCTGCAATGATTATTGCTTGCGTGATTGTAGTTATATTGTTACGTGTATATATATATATATATATGTGTGTGTGTGCGTGTGTGTGTGTGTGTGTGTGTGTGTGTGTGTGTGTGTGTGTGTGTGTGTAGATTAACATTCAAGACATGTACAGTGAGAGTTGCTGTATGATAACAGAGGTGGATCTGTTGTGTGCAATAACTTGTGACATTACAATATTGTGCAATACTGCTAGCGTAACTGCCGAGTCATCGCTCTGTCATTGTGTGCATTCAGCGATGAGCTCATTTTTTTGGAAGTTCCTTGAGTGCCCTAGGCAATTTCACCATTGTATTTAACAGTTGTCGCCGGATGGCAGTAATATTATAATTATTTTTGAGATTGCGTAGGTGTGTCAACTAATGGCTATATATACTGGGACCAGCGTCTTATAGCTTCAGTCAAATGGAAGGTGACCAGTGAGAAAGTCAAATGGATGGTGAACAGAGAGAGAATTGAATTGAATTGAATTGAATTTATTGATCATGATTTACATGCCACTGAGACTGAAAAGCCCCTTTATGCAGCGTCTTCTTATAATACAATGCAGATTTATGAAAACAGTAACTACATTTTTATAATATTAAAGTATTAAACTAAACAAGAAACTTAAAAAAAATGAAAATACAGATACCAAATCCAGTAAGGTTAAGACATACATTATATAATAAGTAAGAAAGTAAATCATTAAGCCCTTCTGTTATTCTGGACTACATGGGTTTAAAGAATATAAATCTAAAGCAGAGAAACAATTTTCTTCGAAATATACATATTCGTGATTGTTCGACACAAGAATGCCTGATCTCAGCCTCTTGCGTACTCCTCCAGAAAGATAGATGTTAAGAACTGCTTTAGTTGGGTACAGTTAGTGTTACTTGCGAAACGGTGAAGATTAAAGACGTTAAAGATACGTGATGCAGTGCAAACAAAGGATTTGTTAAATTTAGTGGTACGATGAAGGGGAATTTGAAGGGTGGTTTTTGTAAACCTATTATCTCTGTTATGTACCGACTCCATAGGTTTAAATGCATTATAAAGGTAGGATGGTGTCTTCAGTTTGAGAATTTTCTGCGTAGCAACAGCTACTGAGATTTCCCGACGTTCATGGAGTTTCAACCATTGTAGCTGTATGTAATAGGGTGTTATGTGTTCATCACGCCTGGCATTTGTAACGTAACGAACACATGCGTTTTGCACCCTCTGTAGTTTTATGTTCAAAGTTTCAGATAAGTCGTTGTATACGACTGAACCATAGTCAATTATTGGAAATATAAGACTTTGAACAAGTAGTTTTCGCATGAAAGGTGGTGTACATGACACGTTACGTTTCAAAATATGCATGGATGAGAGAGAGAGAGAGAGAGAGAGAGAGTCAATTGGAAGGTGAGACCTCAGTCGGTCAGTTCAGTTGGAGGGAGAGACTTGCCATGAAGTCATATATAAGGAGAGACTTGCCATGAAGTCATATGGATGGAGACACTTGCCAAGAAGTGTTGTACTGAGATGATGATGGTCAGACATCTGGATGGAGAAGCAGCAGTCACATGGATACTTAGTCGTCAGTGAAACAAAAAGGATACATCACCAAATTAGGCTTGAGACACCTACAGCGAATGCCAGCTCAAAGTAATACGTCGTAATTACACTCAATATGTTGAAGGTACAGTCAAGTGAACCAGTGAGGGATAAATTTCTTGTATAATTTTTTAATGTCCGGTCAAGAGAAACCTAGTTTCTTTCAGTTGTTATGTTACACTTTTATATTCTCATCTGTTTTATCGCAGCCAGTCTTACTATTTTCATTGAAATAATTTAAAGAATATATTTTGTTCTCTCAAATTAATTTATCGTTTTATTTCAATGGTAGTATTAGATAACCTCAACTTTAACGAGGAAACTAAACGACAAACTCCTTTTCCCAGAATCTATATGGAATGTTGTCAAAAGTAAGCTAATTACATCACACCCTGGAGATATTCAAACTTTCATTCTATTACTGCTGCACTGAGTTGTAGCTGGCGCCCATCAAATATTGTATGTGTAAGTAATCAGGTAAGAACTAAGTGTGAGTACAAGGTCCGACGATTGAGTATTTTATATAATGAATATTAATTTTCATATTTTTCACCTTGATGCAGTTTTATATTTTTGAAATAAGTGAGTGAGGAAAATTCCACACATGGAAGGCCCTTATTAAATTTTAATTTCTGTTTTACAGGAAATTATACTAATTATTGTTTTGTTCAAGTACGACGCACGTTCCAGTAGGAACTGAGCTGAGATTACGTTTAAACGAGATTCCTGGTTTATCTGTTGTTTTTTTGACCAAGAATAGCTTTTTGGTTACCTGACTACAGGAAGATGTTCAATATTTTTTTTCAACAATTTGAGATAGAAAGGGCTCCGAAATGAATTACTTTACAGATATTTTTACCTCAATCCACGCATTATTACTTTCATAACAATCATAAGGTGGTTTCCCACGTTCATTCCGGGCAAATTCTAGGGCTCTAATAAGGCTTTGGAAACTTCCTATTTCTAGGCGTTTCCTACTCCATAGTCAACATAAAACACATCTGTGCCGGTGCGACGTCAAGCAAATTACAAAAAATAATGCAGGAAATTCGTGGAGACCCTGTCATCCAACTCACAAATTTGTAAAAGTCTTTTTGCAGTAGTTCACAACTCTGTAATTTATTTATTACTCCATACAGTGTAACATTATTCGCAAAATTGTCTGACCCGAAAGCCGAGTGAACTTGTTGCTTGCTTGTTGTTTAAAGAGGCCTAACATCTAAGTCATCGGCCTCGAGTGTACTACTATACGAGGAAATCCATGGCAAACTTCTATACCTCGTCGCCTGCTATGGTCTTTCATTACAAATATTTCTTATCTTAAATACGTATTTATGCACACAAAGCAAACAAGCTTGTAGATTTACGTGACTGCTCATATCGTGATCAATAAATCTCGGATTTTAGGCCACTGCCTCCGTATTTAGCTTCTTTAACGGGGAGTGGAAAATTATAACGAATGTTCATTATTAACGTCAAATAAGGAGTACTACTAGCATTTTACAGTGATTAATATAACCTAAAATATGGGTTCAATGTCTAAATCTGCCTAAAATTCACCATCTTGAAACTCTGCCCGTGCTATGAAGAGTTTTAGTTTGTTTAAGACTAATAGTTCGTTTTTGATCCTCCGTGGCTCAGACGGCAGCGCGTCGGCCTCTCACCGCTGGATACCGTGGTTCAAATCCCGGTCACTCCATGTGAGATTTGTGCTGGACAAAGCGGAGGCGGGACAGGTTTTTCTCCGGGTACTCCGGTTTTCCCTGTCATCTTTCATTCCAGCAACACTCTCCATTCTCATTTCATGGCATCTATCAGTCGTTAATAAATCAATTTGGGAGTGGCGACCCCATCGTACTAATAGCCTATATATGATTCATTCATCACAAATCCCTGACCCGGTTAAAGACTGGAAAAAAGGTTGTAGGTTTTCCTTTTCATTTTCAGTTCGTTTTTATAAAACAGACAGTGTAATGCAGATACACCAGTAACACTAATTTTTCAGAGCAGCACAAAATTATTCTGAATAGTCAGGGACACACAATAGCACAGCATCCTATAAAATTGTCGCGAAGGAAAAAGAGAAGTTGTTAATTTTACTACATACCCAATTTCCTCATGTCACAAACTTACTGTGCTGATAATATTATCAATACAATTACTATGTAGTCTATATACTGTAAAATTATTCATAAATCAAATTTTTACATTTAGTGCCTAATTTAGTATATTGGTAGCCTACTTTAAGCACCTAAATCTTGATATTTTCGCGCCTAAAACCCCGAGATCTATAGATCATAACCACAGAATCACAAATTTTACGTATTACCCGTATATACTGCGTATATGCAGTGCTAGACTTACAATAGTATACTTTAGGCTTAGGATGAGAAAGGACTTGACTGAGATAAGTTGAACAAGAACTATGACTTAGCTGAACGTTATTGAAGTCCCTGTAGTATCTACGCCGCGGTAACATATGGCACCTCTTTGGGGTAGAAGACTCAGACTATTCTGACAACAAATAGCCCGTTTATTGTCTTTATATTGGGTAACGGAACGATCATCCCGCACATAGAAAAACATTCAACGAATTAGGAGTATCTGATGCGGCACGGTATCCAGTCGGTAGGCCGCATCTGCGGAACAAATAGCTTCATTACTCGGTCTAGCAATTAAGCAATCGATTAATTCAATAATGGATGGTGCACAAGGGTGGATTTAATTCTATTGCAGGGCTTTGTTCACACGTTCACTGCGAGGATATTGTTTTCCTTCAGTTCATAAACGTTTTACCTAAACTGTGACGCAACCTGTCATTATTTCAATTCGTTACCATTAAATATATGCTAAACTACTGCGACTGGAATTCCTTCTTTGTCCTATACAGGCTGTATGGAAAATTCCGTCCAAAATAGCAGAACAGCCGGGTTTGAGTGTGTTGAGTGGTTGAGGCGCTGGCCTTCTGACTCCAAACAGGCAAGGTTCGATCCTGGCTCAGCCTAGTGGTTTTTGAAGGTGCGCAAATACGGCAGCCTCGTGTGGTTATATTTACCGGCACACAAAAGAAATCCTGCGGGACTAAATTCCGGCACCTCGACGTTTCCGAAAACCATAAAAATGTACTTAGTGGGACGTAAAGTAATAACATTTTTATTAATAGCAGGACATAATAAGGGGTATCAGGAAAACTGAAGTAAGAAAAGAAACCAAGCCAGATTCAAATAAGGCAAGTTACGTAGTGTCGCTTTAAACAAGTTCTGTGATCTAATTCCATGGACAACACCTCCCCACGCCCCCGCGCTTAAAATCACAGTATGCTACGTAATCCACCTTTTGGTTTCTAGTGGACATAAAATGTCAAAAATCAGGATATTATTTTTTGCACGAATGCAGTACAATAAATATTCAATAAATTTCCAACATTTCTGAAATCATTTAAGAAAAGACTAAGTAAAAATTGAGAGGACATCTGCCACCTTGATAAAAGCCTTACCAGCAGATCCGTGGTGATTGATTGATTGATTGATTGATTGATTGATTGATTGATTCATCATGATAGTTCAATAACTTAATACGGAATATGAAGCTAGCTACACTCACACATTGTTCGAAAGTAAATATTTTTTTTTTGCTTGGGCTTTACGTCGCACGGACACAGATAGGTCTTATGGCGACGATGGGATGGGAAAGGCCTAGGAGTTGGAAGGAAGCGGCCGTGACCTTAATTAAGGTACAGCCCCAGCATTTGCCTGGTGTGAAAATGGGAAACCACGGAAAACCATCTTCAGGGCAGCCGATAGTGGGATTCGAACCTACTATCTCCCGGATGCAAGCTCACAGCCGCGCGCCTCTACGCGCGAAAGTAAATAATAATAATAATAATAATAATAATAATAATAATAATAATAATAATAATAATAATAATCGAACTGCGATTAAACAAAACGACTCCAGTTCAATAAATTATGGTTGCATAACTATTTTCGGTCACTTTTTCCCGGCTGACTCTCGATGAAAATTGTGAGTTATCTGTTTGGTTTCAATTATCACTTTAATTCTCCTGTTTTCTCTTTATTACCTCCAGTTATTATTGAACGGTATCTTTCCTGCACTCTGTATATAAACAGGAATACCAATGAAACGTCAGGGATATGAGCAGGGAATTTCTTTTTTTGCTAGTGGTTGAACGTCTCCTTAACACATGATAGGTTTTCAGTCACCCAAGGATGGGAACGGTAGTGGCGGTGGCCTTAATTAAGATCTAATGTGAAAATGGGAAACCACGGAAAACTATTTTCAGGGCTGCCGACGGTGGAATTCGAACCTCGTGGCCAGCTCACTCGGTGAGCAGAGATTTACGTACGGCACTATAGCACTCAGTTTTCAACCACTTACACCACACAGAAAAACAATTCTTTACAATTTTATTTCGTTTTAGTTGTCTAGTTTTAAGCAAGAGTGGAATAGTGATAGGGCGGGACTGTGAGAATGGATGATGCCTTACTTATGTTACATCCCTAGACGTTTTCTTCTGTGAAAATGGGAAGCAATGAAACATCGTCTGCAGGGCTCCAGGCCATGAATTATCGAATCCTTGACCTCGAGATTGTCATTTATTACAATAATAATAATAATAATAATAATAATAATAATAATAATAATAATAATAATAATAATAATGTTATTGGTTTTACGTTCCATGAACTAAATTTACGGTTTTCGGAGACTCTGGAATACAGGAAGTTTGTACTACAGGAGTTCATTTACGTGTCGGTAAATTTATTAACACGAGGCTCGCATATTTGATCATCCTTAATTACCGCCTGTCTGAACCGGCATTGAACCAGTCATCTTCAGCTTAGAAATACCATTAGAGCGACTCAGCCCCACACTGCTAGACATCTTCAAGCAGATAATGACCTTATGATGACTGGAATTCCAGAAGATATATCGTGAGAAGGAACCTTTAATATCCTTTTAAACCTTTCACACTAATCCTTCAGGCACTCCAGAAGCACCCCAACCATCATTTACAGCGGTCCAAAACTTGTCAAAAGAGAACCTTACAAACTGCCGCGTGTGTTGGCGTATGTTTTGTTAGTTATGTCTTTCAATTCAGTCTACTTTCCAATAAATGGGAAGTGGGTTTTGAGACTACCTATCGATCTATCTATCTGTATATATATATCTATCTTGCTTGTTGTTTAAAGGGGCCTAACATCGAGGTCATCGGCCCTATCTATCTATCTATCTATCTATGTAACTATCTGTCTATCTATCTACTCCTATTAACTTCCAAACAAATGGTCTCAATTTCATGAGATATTCTGTGATCGAATGACAGCCAACATCTATATGACTATTGCACCTTTGATTGGTACGTTGCTGCCATTTGCAACCAACAAGTAGTACATTCTTTTAGTAAGCGTTCTTTCCCCACAGAGCGGTTGATTCTTCATCCGCACATGATACTATGACTACTCAGGGCAAACATTCTTGAAATTTTCATTTAACTACCAGTCGCTACACTAACGAGTACTACCAACTGGAAATAAAATTAGAATAAATCTTCACGATCTTGCGAGTGTAGAGTTTCGACTAAACCTAGTAAAAGTGAATACTGTTTCATAAATGTCCAAAAATTACATTTAGTACTTTCTGCCAAATTGAACGTAAAGGAACTCTTCTTTCCCTTCGGTAAAAATTTATATTTTAACGTGCTAAATATTTTGTTCTATAGTTGGTATGCTGTTAAAAATACCCAAACATTCTCAGAATTTTCTTTTACGTCAGGACTATCAACCCCCTATTAAAGAACAGATTTTCAGGATTCAGAATGAGGATACCGCCTAGAACTGTAGGTGGAATCTATACTTCAGCAACACAGGACAAAATGGAAAGGTCATGTGAAACGTATGAACCAAAGCTAACATGCCAAAATTGCATAAAATGAAACCCGAAGAGGTCACTGGGCCTTATTCTTGTGTGGAAGAAAGTCATAGTATTTCTTGACTGTTTGGTTTCTTATAACTTATAATATTTTGTACTCTGTCGAACACGAATATAATACAACACTATAAAACACCTGTTCAGTCGTGTTCGACAGACCGAATCGCTTATCGGTTATATTAACTGAGCCGATACTAAAGTAATGCTTAATTCTATAAAGAAAGAAGTTTGTTTTCATCAAATATTCACTGAATAAGCTGAAAAAATATTAGCGTGTAGATCTTTTTTCAATATGGAACGAATTACTGTATAATTAAAGGGCCAATGTTACGAACTTGAGGGCCCTGAGAAGGGCCTCTAAATATGTTTCTTCTTCGTTTTTCTTGACCGAGAGGTCGTGTACGACACTTAGGTCTCATCTTATTCTGATATTGCTCCCTTAGCACCACGCGAAGGACATGGGTAGGGTGATTTAATGTTAAACCTACGGACATGAGCAACAGTGATCCCACACCTCCTTTAATGTATCGGACGCCTGGAAAGAACAATGCCAACAGCAATCTACGTTACCACATCATCACATCATTGAGAACCACTGGAAGTGCCCAAATGGTTTTTTCCTTCCCAGACGGCGGTAGAGGACGCTAAACCGAATTAGGACCGGCCAAGGTAGATGTGGAGCCACTCTCTTCAAATGGGGATGGAAGACATCACCGCAATGCGACTGTGGAGAAGAGGAGCAGACAGTGGATCACATTGCATTTGAGTGTCCTTTGCGTTCTTATAGAGGCTCTATAGAGGACTTGCACTGTGTCTCAAGCGAAGCTTCTTTCTGGCTCTCAACTTTTGACATGGAACTTAAGTTATGAACTTGAGAGTAGTTGTACATATTGTATGTAATATTGTATTAATCATACGCTAAATAAATAACTGTATAATTCCCATAAATATTAATTTACCCAATTTACCAATGTCATATTAAGGATCAGTTTTTGAATGATAATATGCAGTGATTCGTTGCAACCAGAAAAAGCCGTAACACAATGCCGTTAAGAGTATCTCCAGGTCCTACACAAATATTCAGCGTAACGCTATTAGGAGTGAAGCAGCTAATATTCTCCTCAGCAGCAAGTTCGCCAACTGTGAACTTATTTCTTTCAAAATTTGATTTAAATTGCACAGACACAGACAGCTCTGATGGCGACGATGGGATAGGAAAGGGCTAGGAGCGAGAAAGTAGTGTCCTTAATTAAGGTACAGCCTTAGCATTTGCCTGGCGTGAAAATAGTAAACCACGGAGAACCATCTTCAGGGCTGCCAACAGTGGGGTTCGAACCCACTATCTCTCGAATGCAAGCTCAGAGCTGCGCGACCCTAACCGCACAGCCACTTGCTCTATCAAATGACTATTCATTTTGAGGACAACTGCTAGTATCTGAGGTTTCTTGGGGTCTCGATGGACAAGACACTGTCCTTCAAGGAACTCCGATAGCAGCAAGACCGAACATACATTTTATATATCTTCACTATAGACAGTTACGGTTTCCAGCGGTCAGCCTGTACCTCTGAATTAACTCAGCGCCTCCATAATTATCTATTCGCAATTACTGTAGATCTGCTACCTCGTTTTTATTATTATTAAAATCCTCTGCTTCTCTAACCCTCCAAGGATAAGTCCAATATACTCCTAGGTAAAGTATGCTCCTCTATTCGCCTCACATGACCCATCTACCACAGTTAATTAATATGTACACCTGCATCCAATGAGTTCATGTCAAACTTAGCATTTATATCCTTATTCCGAGAATTCTCCAACCATTATTCTCACCCTTTTGTAACAGCGATTTTATTATTCTCGCTATCATCATGTCCATTATTTTTATCTTATGAATAAGATATCCTGAGTTCACCCAGCTTGAAAATGGAGCAATTTTAAATAGTTTCTTTTAAGAATTCATTTCTTTTTTTACAGAATACACTAGGCTATTATTGATCGCAACTACCAATTCACTGCATTAATTTGCTACATCTTGTTTCAATTTCACTTGATGCAGTACCATTCTTTGAGAATACAAATGCCGAACACTTTAAACAATCTACCTGTTCCAGTTTTGAAATTCAATCTCCTAACCTCTCCTGCCTACTGGAAATGTTATTCTCACATCATACTCCCTGCATGTCATTTTTTATACTCCACTATATTAGATTGCAGGCTTTCAGCACAGTGTGCTATTCAGACAAAGTTGTCGGCTTAGGCCAAACTGCTCCTTACTTTTTTGTTTTTTGTTTTTTGTTTTTTTGCTAGTGGCTTTACGTCGCACCGACACAGATAGGTCTTATGGCGACGTTGGGATAAAAAAGGGCTTGGGGTTACAAGGAAGCGGCCGCGTAGCCTTAATTAGGTACAGCCCCAGAATTTGCCTGGTGTGAAAATGGGAAACCACGGAAAACCATTTTCAGGGCTGCTGAAAGTGGGATTCAAACCCACTACCTTCCGGATGCAATCTCACAGTTGCGCGCCCCTATTCGCCCGGCCAACTCGCCCGGTCTTATACTTCCACTCACCTAAACTTACCAGACCAGTCCTTCAAAGGCTATGAGGTCCCACATAGGATTCTACAGCTTACATCCTAAGATCATCAGCGCTTGGCCATGTCTACTCTGCGGCAGAGTACTATTCTCTGCATGGCTAAAGAGTCGCACATAAAACTGTTTCACGCCCAGCTAAGTTGTATTCCTCCACCTTACCTTCAGAGGAAGCATGCCCTGATCAGATAGGATAATAAGATAAGTGTTAACACAATTCTCATGCTTTTCCATCGGGAATATGCAGAATATGCTCCGTTCTAGATAACTTCCAGTCAGGACAACTAAGAACCTGGCAATACTAATTTCCACATCAATCTGACCTGGAAGCAACTCCAAATATTTTACTGACACGAAAATATTATTCAATCAGTTGCCTAGTTTTCTCAGGGATAGCGGTAAACCTGGTACTCTAAATTTCCATCGCATAACGTGGTCGATGCTTAACAGGATCAGAAAAATATCAGGTTAGATGTTCCAATGTGCCGTGCAAGAGGGCGAAAATGCTTAATCAAATACGTAAATGGAATTTTCTACACAAACTATCAAACACATTGTCGAGGAATGCCCCTGTCTTCCTACTCTGGAAATTATCTTAGCTGCTACTCCATGTCCCTTATACTCTCTGTAAAGAAAATTAATACTTAGACTACACACATTTAAACTTTCTTGTCTTATACTTGGTTTTTGCCTCTGATTGGGTGTACAAAGTTAAGTTCAATTTGTGTCTGTTCGTGCTGACATCACGGGAAAGTGAACTAACACCATTTTTTGAAACTCTTTATTTCCGTTTAGGTCTGTACTAGGCTATGGATATTGTTTATTTAGTATTCAGTGATGCAGCAATACTGATCAGACGTTTAGGTCTGTACTAGGCTATGAATATTATTTTATTAGTTTTCAGTGATGCAGCAATACTGAGGAGATCAAATCGGGAAATGTAAAGTTCCTCCGTTAATATTTGCTGTATCTGAAAACTGTACGTGATAAAAGTTGTGCAAAATCTTGTAGTTTCCAATCTTTCATGTTTCATACCCATGATAACGGAGATTTAAAAATGGTTAGATTTTTCAAAAACTTCCAAATATCTCCGGAAATTTTTACTATCTAAAATCCATAGAAAGTATATTTGTAGCCACTACAATTTCTGATCATCTATGTCTGATTATGTGTTACCGTACGACTATGAAAGTAGAGTTGTTGACGAATTCAGATTTGTTTGTGGAAAGTTCATCAACGTCAAACGTTACTGACATTAAAATTTTGTTCAATCGTGACAGTAAAACATTAACTGGCAATGATGGTCATTGGCGTTATGATTGCTTTTATAAGTTGCAAAACAGCGTGGTCTATCGGCCCACAGACTAACTGATTAGAAAGATGATAAAGATGGCCAGCGAGATAAGAAAAGGCATGAGGGAACGATTAAACACAGGATGAGGGGAGAGAGAATCACAAACTGGTGCGAAGGTTGAAAACCTAGGTTCAAACACTTTAGAAACACCGAGGCGGAAAAGAACAAAATGCGATGACCTACAATAACTATTGTTCTTAGCTGATGTATGTTTCTGTCTCCTCATGTTGCCACTCATCAATGACAAGAACACAACAGCTAGTAAATAAATTAATCTACAAGAATATCACCTGCGCAAGTTCATGCTCTGAGCGTTGTGTTATTTCTGAGTGGATAAATCTTAGAATAAGAAAAATTATTCCCCGAACATTGCAGTGCAGCTGCACAACAATAAAACATGTTTGTCTCGTACTCTATTTTCTACGTACTGTGTTACAAACTAGTGCAATGCTTCTGGAGAATCGTGCCAAAACATTTGCTTATTTCATCCGACCTCTTAAGAATATTGACGACACCTCCATTCGTTTCCCTTTTTTTGTTGGACTCGCACTGGCTGCCAACCGTGTGTGAATATACGGTCTCTAAAGATTGAGACTGCAAGTCTACTCTAACACAAACATGAATTCAGTGTCTTATTTTAACCCTCCGTTACACGCGCCGCGGAGTGAGAGTCCGCACTTTATTATTCTTTGGTATCATAGGCCGAAAATGCAAGGCAGAACGAGCTGCCTTCTTGTAGCTTCCTTCTGCAGCAATACAAAGGCCGTGACGGCGTGAGAATGTCGGAGTAATCGCCGAGCTGTTGATTACAGAAGTTTATATTGTCAACTGCAGACTTGCGGAGTCTGAGTCCGCAGGCGTGTATTGGTGAGTTGTTAGTCTTACTCACTCCTTTGTTAAGTCGTCCACACTTCCGTTATTATTTATTATAAAATTATATACTTTTATTACCTACAAGTGGAGCAGTGGGCTCATTTTGATATATTTTCTACTTGTGATTATTTACAGTGAGAAAAACACGATATTACAAAATGAGCTATGAATAATTATTTTGTGTCCTCTTTCCAAGGAGTTGGTGCGATTTATTCCGAGAGTTATAAATCAAATCGAGCAGTCATTGGACGACGATGAAGTTAGTGCAATTGATGATAGTGATCGGGTCGTCGTAAACGATAGTGATGATAATTCTGAGAGCAAACAGTCCACGTACGAAGAGAACGTGACTGAAAGTGAACAGCATGGAATATATGTTGGAAAGGACGGGGCCGAGTGGAATTATCGCCCTGAACATAATATTATAAAACACTTAGGAGTTGCCATGAATACTGAGACGCAAGTTGAAGCTCTGCAATTGTTCTTTACCGACGAAATGCTACAAGAAATCGTAACATGCACAAATGACTATATATACCCTTGTGTCATACAAGTCAAGAAAAGACAAAGTTGTATTGGTTCTATCTACTTTCCAGGAAGACCATTCTATTGATGACGATTCAGATGGATCGAAACCCTCAATGATTACCTTCTATGACACGAAGTCGGGCGTTGATAAGGTGGATGAAATGAAATGCTCTTACTCCATGGCAAGAACATCACGACGTCGTGACTTCTTCCGTGCGATATACATCAACTAATAGAATGTAACGATTACAGTTTTATTCCAAGGAGTAAATTAATAACCAATTATTGTTAATTTGCTATTAGTTTTGCCAAGTCCTGTGATTTCCAGTTGATAACTTCTAATTTATCCTAAAGGACTGAAATGTTCTTGTAAATGTAGATTGTATACACATTTATCAATATAAATAAAATCAAATAAAGTAATTACGATGTAAGACAGATTGAAAAAAGAGAGAAATAAGGAATTCTTGAAAAAAGAATTGAAATGAAAAGAATGGAAGCTTACAAACAACCGCGGACTGTCAGTCCGCGCGCGTGTAGTGGTGTTACAACAGAGCGCGCGTTTAACGGAGGGTTAAGTATTACAACAACGTTCCTAAACACAGCTTCAAATAATTACAAACAAAGACATCAAAATAATTAAACATTTAACAGTTTTCATGAAAACAACATGCTTTGAATAAGTTTCTTATAATATTGAAACGACACAAATTTGTGAACGAAAATAGTCATTTATAACATTTTATGTCATACTATGACGTAACTGTCTTCTTTCCGTACTGAATGGACTACGAAAAGTGAAACTTTACCGTATTGTAACTACTTTCCCGCACTGTTTTATTATAAATGATATGATTGGTTGAAATCCAATTCACACTAAATGTAAACACGGATATTCAGAGATTATATGTATTAGCGAACACCAAACATAACCTCGCTGAATTATTTCTCCACCAGATTGCAGCACCGTGCCCATCTACACCAAAAATGGCGTCAATGCACCTCTAGTTCAAGTAATTCGCCGCCATCACCATGTTGACTAGTGTATAGACCGGAGCCTCTCAAACGCGCAAAATCTCACGCGTGCAAATCGAGGCGCAAGAGCTCCGTGCACTGTGCATCGCACTCGCTCGACACGGCTCGGACCAACGCTTCGTCTCTGGGCTACTCGGCTAAACTCGGCTCAACTCGGCTCAATTCGGCTCGGATTTGGAGCGCTACGCAGCAAGTGAGGAAGAGGGAGACAGGGAAGGCGAGCGAGACAGGCGTGGGGAAAGAGAGAGACAGCGCTATTGCTCCAAATCGAGGAGTGGGGGGTCTGCACTCTGGTCAACCAAACGAAGTCGTCTTTTGTACCGTGCACAGTGCATGCACCCTGAGAGGCCCTGGTATAGACTAATCCATTTCCGACAAATAAATACCACATGAGTCTCAATATACAATAAAGTTCGTACCGGTATTACCCTCATTAATCCAGGACCGAAGACCATGTTTACGACTCTGGTAGCTTAGCGGACTGTTCACTGCTTCAACCAACATTCATTTTGATGTTTTATTACCATGTCACACAATGTTACACACCTTTAATAACTTTCATACCAACACAGACTCAACAAAACAAAGAAACGTCACCGCGTGAGTCAAACATGAATGATTTGCTTGGCGACGTGTCAAGAATATTTACAAATGAACATTCAATAAAAATAAGTAAATTCGCCGTAGTATGAAATAAAATATTGTATTCAACATTACTTTCCGTGAATGTTGTATAAATAACTATTACCATTTGGATTTTACCCTCTCTCTCAGAGGAAGTATAACTTATTCCAAGTATCAAGTATTAAGGGATTAAGTTCGGACGTTATTATTGTATTGATATTGCATAACTGCTTTGAATGTGATTAATTACTACAATGCTATTCAAATAAAATATCATTATTTATCCGAACTGTTTGAAATGTTATAAATAGAAAAACAATACAGTCTTGCAATACAGAAACAGTCTTATTTTTCATTCTCTATAATGAAAATGGAAATCCACAGCCTGTTCCTATTCATTCGATTGGGTGAGAATTGGAATGAATGAAGTCCGCATCTTGCGGCAAGGATAGGAAATGTGCCGGCTGCCGAAGACTGTAGCATTCCTCTGGAGCAATGGTTAATGACTGACAGATGAAATGGTAATGGAGAGTGTTGCTGGAATGAAAGGTGACAAGAAAAACCAAAGTACCCGGAGGAAAAACTATCCCGCCTCCGCTTTTCTCAGCACAAATCTCGCATGGAGCGACCGAGATTTGAACTACGGAACCCAGAGGTGAGATGCCGGCGCGCTACCACCTGAGCCATGGAGGCACCTCACTCTCTGTAGTGATACTTATTTTTTTATGGCAACTATTGCAACGGCGGAGTAAACACATATGCTATACGGCTGTTAATAACGCTTGTCTGTGTGTCTCTTCTGACGAAGTAGGTCCTCCAAGGACATATATTGGACAAAGAGTTGGATTCGAAACCACTATCTACCGGATGCGAGCTCACAACTGTGCGCCCTAATCGCACGTCCAACTCGCCCGGTATGCAATAAATCGTACATAGGTCTTATCTGATAAGTTTTGGGCTTTTGTGGTGTCAAGAAAACAAGGTGAAATCCTTTACGTTTCGTAGAGAACTTTGCTCTGCGTCTTCAGAAGAAAATCTCGACTGTTCACGAGGAAGACTTCTTCAGGCCATGAAAGCATCAATCGAGGCATTGCATAGATCTTTCATTCATTTGTCTAACTTCTCGGTATGTTGACGATCATTCTCCGTGCACAGTTCGATGCACCGCCCTATGAGTCTGCTTGTCCGCCTGAAAATTTCGGGAGTGATAGTTCTAAAGGTATGGCGATTCTCTTTTTCTAATTCTTCAACATATGTCATCCGTATCTCCCACAATATGTTCTTTAAAGTACGACCACAGGTAGGTCCTTTTTGAAAACCATTTGAGAGGTCCACCTCGTCCGATCCACGTAGCAAAAGTTGCTGCTCAATCACTTTTAAACGGCAATACATTAATGTCTTGGGGCTCCATTCTGTTGATGAACGAGGGTCTTAAGAAGATTACTTCGTCAAGTTCCAGAATATTGAGCAGTGAGGCATTTGGAGGTACGATTCGTCAGTCACAGACGTACCATATCGAAGAAATATGGTCCGATGATAATTTTACTAGTGAATTCGACCCGCCCCGCATCATAAGTTGAATGGGATGATGTTGAAGTTCGACGTAATAAGGGTTATGTCTGGCCAAGATAGAAACATTTCAAATACGAGAGCCGAGATACACTGTGCATGATGTTATGAAGAAGCGCTAAGGTGTGAAAATTTTCACGTCGTACATCCTCCTCCGTCACTTATTTTAGGACACAGGGCTGAAGTATCTTGTAAGTTGGTTTGATATAACAAGCCATCGAGCTAATGAACACGTGCCAGAACAATAAAAGCTGGCTTCTCACCATAATAATAAAATCGTCTGAACTTGATCAGAAGTGAGACCAATTATTACCACACAAGGATTACGAAGGAATACTTGGTTTTTGCTCGCTACAGTTGTTGACTTTCAATACAAATACTATCCAATGATATTTGCATGTTGGTCAACGTCCTACTACATACAACATGTAGGTTTTGGGTGTTGCTAAGATGTGAAAAGATAAGGCCTGGGATGATACGGTCCAACATTTACCTGATCCGAACATGGTAAGTTATGGAAAACATCTTCAGGGATTTCAACAGAGATGTTCGAAACCGTAATTTCCGGAATATATACTTACCAGCTCGCTCGGTTAGATGCGAGAGATCCGCTTAGTAGAGTTTTGGAAATCATATTTCTTAAAGCCAAATTTCAGCATTTTTATCTCCCTTAAAAGCAACGAAAGTTGAAAGGTTGTTAAAAGAATATGATACTATCAAAGATGTAACCAATATATTTAGGATTTTTGAACGGAAATATCAAATCCCTCTCATTCGGTTTCCATATACAACTGGAAGTTCCATGGTTACGAATGCGAAATCAACAGTTGCATACAAAAAATACAACGTTGCTTACTTGAAAATACAGAGGTGAACAAGTGATTTTAAACATAGCGTACATATCCTTGTTCGTACAGCACGGATACTGACTGTTTTTTCTGAACGACATTGGAACTATGACATTTTAGTTCTTATGTATCTATATGACGACACCATAGTTTATCATCATCATCATCATCATCTGTTTACCCTCCAGGTTCGGTTTTTCCCTCTGACTCAGCGAGGGATCCCACCTCTACCGCCTCGAGGGCAGTGTCCTGGAGCTTCAGACTCTTGGTCGGGGGATACAACTGGGGAGAACGACCAGTACCTCGCCCAGGCGGCCTCACCTGCTATGCTGAACAGGAGCCTTGTGGAGGGATGGGAAGATTGGAAGGGATAGGCAAGGAAGAGGGAAGGAAGCGGCCGTGGCCTTAAGTTAGGTACCATCCCGGCATTCGCCTGGAGGAGAAGTGGGAAACCACGGAAAACCACTAACAGGATGGCTGAGTTGGGAATCGAACCCACCTCTACTCAGTTGACCTCCCGAGGCTGAGTGGACCCCGTTCCAGCCCTCGTACCACTTGTCAAATTTCGTGGCAGAGCCGGGAATCGAACCCGGGCCTCCGGGGGTGGCAGCTAAGCACACTAACCACTACACCACAGAGGCGGTCTACCATAGTTTATACCTTATATTTTACAGACGTTATGGCCTTCCAGATCGCCTGACCTCGGGCCACCAATTTCTTTCTTGTGCGGTTACCTTAAAGATCAATTTTACCACAATCAGCCAATAACAACTGACGATTTGAAGAATAACATTTTTAATGAAATAAAAATATTGACCCAGAGGTTCTGGACAACACTTCCAGAAACATGCTACTACGGGTGCGGATGTACAGTATCCAGAAGCGGAAGGTGGCCATTTTCAGCTCTTACTGTGAGAATAAACAGTTCTCCCACAAGTACTGTATTATTGCACGTTTATCAAACAGAAATGAGTCAGTATTATAAAACACCCGTTTTATATTAATCACTCCGTATTATCATTATTGTCCGGCTGCATGACTAAATGGTTAGCTTGCTGGCCTTTGGTCACAGGGGTCTGGGGTTCGATTCCCGGCAGGGTCGGGAATTTTAACCTTAATTGGTTAATTTCGCTGGCACGGGGGCTGGGTGTATGTGTCCTCTTCAACATCATTTCATCCTCATCACGACGTGCAGGTCGTCTACGGTCGTCAAATCAAATGACCTGCATCTGGCGAGCCGAACTTGTCCTCGGATACTCCCGGCACTAAAAGCCGTACGCCATTTCATTATTATTATTATTATTATTATTATTATTATTATTATTATTATTTTACAACTTGCCTTACGTCGCACCCAGACAGATATGTCTTATGGCAACGATTGGACAGGAAATGTCTAGGAGTGGAAATAAAGTTATTGTGACCTTAATTAAGCTACAGCTCCAACATTTGCCTTGCGTGAAAACGGTATATCACAGGAAACACTCTTCAGGGCTGTCGACAGTGGAGTTCGAACGCACAATAAGCTAAATGCATTATTATTATTATTATTATTATTATTATTATTATTATTATTATTATTATTATTATTATTATTAATATTATGAAATAAGATTTCTTTCTCCTTTCGCCACTTTTCGCACACCCTAGTGAGGTCTAAGATGTGAACTGCGTCACCCAGTTTTACGTTCGGATTACCTATCCGACGCCAACACTATATTGAGGTAAGTATTCACTGCTGTGTGTTTCTATGATGGTTGGATGTGTAGTGAATTATCTGTGTATGAATACTGTAGTAGTATTAGGCTGTTGTTAATATTACAAATATATCGCAATTGGGAAATATTGAGACAAAAGAAAACACCCAGCCCCCAAGTCAAAGGAATCAACCGGATGTAGTTAACATTTTCTCTAATGTCACATGTTCCCAATAAAACATTATCTCAACCATGGCGATCGGACCTATGAATGCGAGTTTTTCTCACACTAATGATTTATGGACGTCTTCGTGTCAAAATGATATCAGTGTTCATCCAACGTGTCATGGAAATGTATGACACGATGGAGTTAGAGATCCTTACGCGGTGATTCCTCTAATCCGTGGAGATGCAACACACATTAATAATTTTATGAAACAATTTATTATTCTGTCTGCGTCCAGATGTATCTTTGTGCTTCTGCCCTTTATATTAGACTGCTTTTGTTTTCGTAGCCAGGGTTCCTTTCGTTGGCAGCATGGACCGCTTTAGCAGCCATTTCTTATGCAGAGTGAAACGTATATCACTTTATGCGTCAGACAGCTGGCATGTACCGGCAACTGCTTCCGCATAAAAACCGCATAATAGGCTGTCAATGATCGCCGCAACACACACTGGAAGTTGTGCGAAACTGTCGTTTCCAGAAGTTGTCACCATAAATGAAATAAATCACATTGTTCCTCTCATTCAACTCTTTCTTTGTCACCCCCAGATAATTATCATAGGCTAAGTTTAGAACAGTCAGTTAATTAAATGACCTTTGTTTACTTGTTTATTGTCAACCTCAGTGGCATAGTTTCTTTCTATTGAATTAATCGTGTTAGGCCTCGCAAATAGTGGCACAGCAGGTTCGATACCAACTCAGGTTCGTTTAAATGTGCCTTCGTCTTCTTCCAGATGAATAAACTATTTATAACTAAATTTTAACAAACTGGAGTCATTCAAAAAAGTAATAATTGGAGGGAATAATTCTTTATGTGTTTGCCCTCCAGGGTCGGTTTTTCGCTCGGACTCGGCGAGGGATCCCACTTCTACCGCCTCAAGGGCAGTGTCCTGTAGCTTCAGACTCTAGGTCTGGGATACAACTGGGGAGAATGGCCTGTACCTCGTCCAGGCGGCCTCACCTGCTATGTTGAACAGGGACCTTAGAAGGAGATGGGAAGATTGGAAGGGATAGACAAGGAAGAGGGAAGGAAGCGGCCGTGGCCTTAAGTTAGGTACCATCCCGGCATTTGCCTGGAGCAGAAGTGAGAAACCGCGGAAAACCAATTCCAGGATAGCTGAGGTGGGAATCGAACCAACCTCTACTCAATTGACCTCGCAACGCTGAGTGGACCCCGTTCCAGTCCTCGTAACATTTTTCAAATTTCGTGGCAGAGCCGGGAATCGCAACCGGGCCTCCGAGGGTGGCAGCGAATCACACTAACCACTACACCACAGAGGCGGACGGGATTTTATACAATTATTATTATTATTATTATTATTATTATTATTATTATTATTATTATTATTATTATTATTATTATTATTATTGTTACCGTGTTTTTGGTGGTAGTTATGCGTGAAAGAAGGTGCGGGGGTGGTGAACGGGTCTCAAGCTACTGAAGTGAAATTAATTTTAAAATCTAACAAGGTTATATTTTCTTTTCAAAATTAGGTAACAACAAATAGAACAGGTACTTAGTAGCCGAAACACGATTTACAAATACATTTACATAGGTACCCCATTTGGGGCTTCAAAAGTCAGAAACATAATTCTTGAGCAATGAGCCCAACCTTACAATGAACACCATACAACAAAGGGGCCGAAAACCCCCAAACATGCCAGAAACATCTGCTTCCAATTACATCCAAAAGCCTCCTTGAGGCAGAAACACAATTTTCAAAAAGGGCAACTTTCCCCTAAAATACAAGCCTATCATAGGCCACTCCGAACTCCACCTTTAAGCCGTCCTCAAAGGACACATCCACAGGGGCAAAATACCCAACCTACTGAGGTCTGTTAAATAACAAGAAGATTAATACATGACCTCTAAAATACAATTTGAGAGGAGGCGAACTTGCACTCCTAATACACTTGCTTAAGACCTACTTGGCACTAGGCCGTTAATACAAGGGCTAATCCCATACTACAGAGGTGACTTAATAGCAATTTACATTATATTACGGAAGAATTGGTTGAGAAAAATAAGTTCACCTCAAGACGATGTGAGTGGGAGCTCGAGAGGGTTAAGCACTCTCTATCCCGATATGTCGTTTGAAAATAGAATAGATACCAGTTGTTTTTACATTTTAGGAAAAGGTTACATGGTTGAACGCTTAGAACCCGCCCCGAAAGTTAAACTGCTGAGCTAGCAAAGAAAGAAGTTATTAATCGGCCATTACCTTGTTGTTGACCGCTGCCGAAGAAAGAGGCGCTTCCCGCCCCCTGCTATGTACTTAACACACTGAAAGATGGAACAAAAGTGGCCCGGAGACCCAAAAATCAGCAGTTTATAACCTCTCGTGGAAGGTTCTAGGCGTTAGGGGAATGAAAACACCCGCCCACAACGTTTTTATTGGATAGGACCCCGCAACAGATTCAAGTTGGGGGAAGATACCCCTGATTGGTCGGAAATTAATTAAAGAAATTCGGGATTGGTTACATTCATAACAAGGGGAAGAAGGGGGTAAATATTGCCAACTTAAACAATGACAGAAAGAAATTTAACAAAGAACAAACTCTTGAAATTAAATTTTCTCCAAAAAAATAGTTCTTTGACTCCTCACTAGGTTGCACTATTGTTGATCTTCAGTAGAGTCCTCTAGAAGAGAAGGTTCACACTTCTTACTTCAAGCGAAACAAAAACACATCAAAAGTGACACAGTTCTAAAACTCAAAATTTTCCACGTGGTGACATCTTCTGAGAAGGTAGAGAATTAATAGCGTAGATAAAGTTCAGAGTTCCTCCAGCAGAGGAGTTTCAAAAGGCGCACATTTTAAATTAGCGGCGTGGAGGTGTACCACCCGGTACAATTATTATTCACAACGTTGTGCCCAACTAAGAAGCGCGATTGAGCAAATTTAGCAGATTAATTTCGTTTTTTATCTTCCCAGAATCTCTTTATCGTCTCGCTGCGTTTTGTTTTCTCTTCAGGTTTGTTTCTTTCCGGGCTGAGTGGCTCAGACGGTTGAGGTGCTAGTCTTCTGACCTCAACGTGGCAGGTTCGATTCTGGCTCAGTCCAGAGCTATTCAAGGTGCTCAAATACGTCAGCCTCATGTCAGTAGATTTACTGGCACGTAAAATAACTCTTCCGGAACTAAATTCCGGCACTTCGGCGTCTATGAAAACCGTAAAAGTAGTTAGTGCGACGTAAAGCCAATAACATCATTCTTCCATTTTTCTGTCCTTGCAGCACAATAATAATAATAATAATAATAATAATAATAATAATAATAATAAATATTATTTCATCATCATCATCATCATTAGTTAAGAATTTATGTTGTTGCTGAACAAAATATGAAGTTAGAATGAATTAGACAGTGAAAGAGTACAGGACTTCAGTATAGAGTTTCAGATGGATTATACTTGACAAAAGAAAAGTAAACAAATTTCCATACATGCCATGAAAGCTTTTTGAGGGATGGAAGTTCCACTATTCGTGTCCTCGGTATTTGGTGGGGTAGGGTCATTAACTTCTACCCCAGGCCACTTTTCTCTCCAGGAATAAACCTGGTACTCATCTTTGATTTAGGCTGAATGAACCTCAGGGACGTGTGCACCTCCAGAAGTGGAAATCTCGTTACTTAAGTTTATCGACTTCCTGACAGGGAATCGAACCGACGCCCTTTCAGGTGAACCGAGCGCGCCTTTACCGCCTCGGACAGGCAGCCCTTGTTGTAAATAATAGCGACTATATTTAAGAAATTGTTGGGGACATTTGCTACAGTTTGTTAGAAAATGAGTCGGAATAATAATATCTCATAGACTTGATTGCCGATAAGCGAGTTATTTGAACTGACAGTGATTAAAATATTCTCGCAATGAAAACAAAACATAAATCGAACATCATAACACTGTAATAAAATAGGAATTCCTTATGCAGCAGAAACCTGAATAATTAGATAAAACTGAATTTAAAGTTCGTACTAAGGATGATACTTGGACGAAGAAAAGTTGGGAATTCTTGGGTGAGAAGAAGTAATGAGGACATTTATAGCCAAGTACTAAAATCATCTCTGCCTGCTGTCATTTCTTGACGGATACAGTAATTTTGCATCCATCTCTTGGCACAGGCCAGAGTAAAGTGTAGCTTCCACCGAAGTCCCAGTCAACATCCATGGCTGTGACAATATGGAAGTTGCTGGGGTATGGGTAGTGCTGAGTAATGGCATTCAGAGCATGACTAGTGCATCTGAGTGTTATGAAAGGTGCTGCTCATAGGGTCAGTTGTGCTGCAATAGTACTTTCTGACCCAGGGAGGAAAGCAATGGCAAACTACCTCACTCCTCATCTTGCCTAGTACGCCTCATTTTAGTGCTGCCATTGGTTTTTGGGGTTTCCCCATAACCGCATAACCTTTGGTGGTGCTATTTGAGGATCCAACCAGCCTCTGGGCTGATGACCTAACAGACAGACTAAAATCATCATATGATTGTGCCCGGAGAGACAAAAAAATTACATTGGCAAAAGTCCCAAAACAACAATAAGTTGTTTCATCGTAGTGGAAAAAATAAGTATTTATCAGAAATAATTACGAAATCAGAAATTCAAGACAGGCCTACATTTCGGTACAGGATTAGTACGTACGGCGGTTTTCAGGTAAAAGAGACAAAGGGTGTCACTGTCTAGGCGGTTGAAAGAAGCAAAGAACACAGTGGGAAGATTAAAAAGTTTTGGAGAGACCAAAAATCAAGAAAATACAAAAACATGGGTAAGTAATATTACGGGGTCAACAGATGGCTGAAATTTAAATAATAATAATAATAATAATAATAATAATAATAATAATAATAATAATAATAATAATAATAATAATAATAATAATAATAATAATAATAATAATTGTTACCGAGTTTTAGTGGTAGGTAGAGGTGAAAGAAGGTGCGGGCGTGAACGGGTCTCAAACTACGGAATCAAAGTTAATGTAAAATTTAACAAGGTTATATTTTCTTTCCAAAATTCAGAAATAACAAGAATGGCAGGTACGGAGTAGCAAGACCACAAGGTACAATTACAGTATTTACAGGATTTGGGCTTCGAGCCCTCAAAACACAATTCTTGAGCAACTAGCCCAACTTTACGATATACAAATTTCAACAACGGGGCAGAAGACCCCAATCAAACCCTGGAGCACTTGCTCCAAATTACACAGTAAAGCCTCCTCGAGGCATACAACACTCAGTTTTCGAAAAAAAAGAGCCACTCGCTCTCAACTGTAAGCCTCTCCCAGGCCACACCAAACTCCACCTTCAAGCTGTCCTCAACGGACATAAACACAGGGGTAAAATACCCAATCTACTGAGGCCTATTAATTAAAAAAGGAAAATTACATGGCCTCTAAAATACCAACTTGAAAGGAGGCTCTCCGCACTCCTATTACACTTTATTTAAAACCTACTTGGCGCTAGGCCGTTAAAGCAAGGGCTAATCCCATACTACAGAGGTGAATTAGAGAAGACCAATTTACATTACATTAACGAAGAATAGGTTAAGAAAATAAGTTCACCTCAAAACAATATGATTGGGAGCTCGAGAGGGTTAAGCACTCTCTATCCCGATATGCAGTTTAAAAGATGGAATAGATACAAGTTTCTTTACATTTTAAGGAAGGTTACATAATGGCAAAACTTCGGACCCGCCCCGAGAGTTAAACTGCTGAGCAAGCAAGAAAAGAAGTAATTAATCGGCCATTACCTGGTTGTTGACTGTCGCCGAAGAAAGAGGCGCTTCCCGCCCCCTGCTATGTACTTTACACACTGAAAGATGGAACAGAAGTGGCGCAGAGACCCAAAAATCAGCAGTTTATATACTCTCGCGGAAGGTTCTAGGCGTTAGGGGAATGAGAACACCCGCCCACAATCACTTTATTGGAGAAAAAAGAGAAACCCTTACACAAGATGAAGAAGAAACACATTATTGGTGGAAAATTAAGTTAAGAAATTCGGGATTGGCTAGATTTAAAACAAGGGGCAAGAAAGGGTTAATATTGCCAATTTAACTAATGACTGAAAGAAATTTAGCAAAGAACAAACTTTTGAAATTACATTTTCTCCAAAAAAAACCAGTTCTTTCACTTCCCACCAGGGTGCACTATTGTCGATCTTCAGTAGTGTCCTCTAGAAGAGAAAGTTCACACTTCTTACTTCAAGCAAAACAAAAACACATAAAAAATGACACAGTTCTAAAACTCCAAAATTTCCAGGTAGTGACATCTTCTGAGAAAGTAGAAAAATACCGTCAATAAAGTTCAGACTTCCTCCAGCAGAGGAGTTTCAACTGGCGCACATTTTGAATTAGCGGCGTGGAGGTGTACCGCCCGGTACAATAATAATAATAATAATAATAATAATAATAATAATAATAATAATCATCATCATCATCATCATCGTCATCATCATCATCATCATCATCATCATCTGTTTACCCTCCAGGTTCGGTTTTTCCCTCGGACGTAGCGAGGGATGCCACCTCTACCGCCTCAAGGGCAGTGTCCTGGAGCTTCAGACTCTCGGTCGGGGGATACAACTGGTGAGTATGACCAGTACCTCGCCCAGGCGGCCTCACCTGCTATGCTGAACAGGGGCCTTGTGGAGGGATGGGAAGATTGGTAGGGATAGGCAAGGAAGAGGGAAGGAAGCTTTTTCTTTTTTTTTAGTTGCTTTACGTCGCACCGACACAGATAGGTCTTATGGAGACGATGGGACAGGGAAGGGCTAGGAGTGGGAAGGAAGCGGCCGTGGCCTTAAGTTAGGTACCATCCCGGCATTCGCCTGGAGGAGAAGTGGGAAACCACGGAAAACCACTTCCAGGATGGCTGAGGTGGGAATCGAACCCACCTCTACTCAGTTGACCTCCCGAGGCTGAGTGGACCCCGTTCCAGCCCTCGTATCACTTTTCAAATTTCGTGGCAGAGCCGGGAATCGAACCCGGGCCTCCGGGGGTGGCAGCTAATCACGCTAACCACTACACCACAGAGGCGGACAATAATAATAATAATAATAATAATAATAATAATAATAATAATAATAATAATAATAACAACCGTGCCCGGTCAGCTTACGTGGGTGTTTAGATCTAAATTTAGTAAGAGCTAGGCATAACCCTGCGTAAGACACTGGGGTGGGGGCCCTCAACCCCGACACGGCGCGTCCCGATGGCTGATAGGGAAAGCTCCTGTAGATATGCAGGACAGGAGCGAATAAGGCTTCGCCAAATAAGCACCCGCGGATCAACTGAGGTGTCAGGAAAATTGGTCAACGGCTTCAACGGCAGAAGAGGACATATCCCAGTGACAGAGAGGGCGGAAGAACCGACCCAAATCCACTTTGCGTCTGACTTGCAGCAAGCGGCAAAGTGGTCAGCGTCTGTTTCCAATGGAGCGGCTGAACATCTCATCACCTCGCTGTAGGTTATAAAAAGCAAAAATCAACTATGAAGAGTTCTAAAACTGTGCCTCGGAAAATGCCGCTGCCTGGGGTACGCCAGGGCATCTCTGGAGCCACCGCTAGAGATGACAGCATGCGAGCCGGTGGTGGTGGGAGCGTAAGCTGCTGGCCTCCCATCGGGTCACCCGAACAAGCTACAGTAGCTCAAGACGATCATGGCGGAACACAAGAACCTGATTATCATACCGCACCTGGTGCGAGTGCTTTTGTGCCAAGTACGACCACTCGTATCAGTAAGCCCAAAAAACGCATTAAATGGAACAATGATATGAATGAAGTTATCATGCGGGCATATCTTCGAATAACTCGTCTTGAAACTGAAATTGCAGGATATAGACAACAACTACACACAGCCTTTACAAATCAGTACCCAACAATGAAAGTTACTGAACAGCGCATTGCAGATCAACGAAGATCAATCATCAAGAACAATTTGATCCCGGGTCCTGTTCTTAGTAGAATCAGACAAGAAGTAACACAAGAACTCTTTCCACATCTTGAAAGTACCGAGTCTGACTCAACGGTTAACAGTCCACCTGATACTGATATAACAGTACATACAAGTACTCCCGAAGTGATACTTTCAGATAACTCTGACCTCCATGACAAGACACATGTTGAATTCTACAAGGCCCTTCTAGAATATTCTGGTACCGATCCTACACAACGACCCATACTGCCAAGGCAGCAATCATCCAAAAAGTTTGGAGAAATCATTGAAGATCTTAATTCGAAAGTCTTGCCAGAATATCTGAAAGAGCATCAGACGTTCCCTGAAGTACATACTGCTATATACTGTGCAGCACTAGCCGCAGTACGACTGAACAATGGAAAGCCATTTTTGCCTAACAATAAGTCTGTCAAGAAAAAATTGAGAGAACCACCTTGGGCAAAACGCCTGAAAGAACGCATCATCCAAATCCGCCAGGACGTCAATCGCCTGCAGCAATAGAAGAATGGAGTAAGAGGGAAACGCCTAAATAACAAAATTATTCGAATTCTGAAAATCAGTTCAAGGCAGAGTCTGGAGGAACCTGGAAGCACAGTACTACAAGAAACCCTCGAAATCATGAAGCAAAAGTTGGCCGCATTATCCAAGCGCCTCAAAAGATACCAAAACACCACAGAGAGAAAATCACAGAACGCAATGTTCGAAAGAAATGAGAAACAGTTCTACAACAATCTGAACGAGAGAACACAAGATGCAGCACAAGATGGAAATACGCCCAGCGAAGGAAAAATTCACAGCTATTGGTCGGGAGTATGGTCGAACCCAATAGAGCACAATGCGGAAGCTCATTGGATCAGTGAACTGAAAGATAGAACTAATGAAGTGAAGCATATGGCAACCAAGGCTGTTGAGATCGGAGAAATACAACAGAGCATTAAGAAACTGCAGAACTGGAAGGCCCCAGGCATTGATCGCATACACAATTATTACTACAAGAAATTTACATGTACTCATTTCCTTCTGACTCAACATTTCCAGAAATTTTTAGACAACCCGGCAACATTCCCAGCTTTCCTGTGCACTGGCATCACATATCTGAAACCAAAGGATGAAAATCTGCAAAATCCAGCGAAGTATCGGCCTATAACATGTCTATCTACTCTATATATTTACATCTATAATAGCCAACAGAATTCTGAAACACTGCGAGGAAACCCACATCATTGCCGAGGAGCAAAAGGGTTGCAAGAAGAATACCAAGGGGAGCAAGGAGCAACTGATTATCGACACTGTGGTCCTGGAACAAGCGCACCATAAATCCAGGAACCTATACACTTGCTTCATTGACTACCAAAAGGCCTTTGATTCAGTACCACACACTTGGCTCATACATGTTCTGGAACTATATAAAGTTGACCCCTCAATCATTCACTTCCTGAAGACGGTAATGGCAGACTGGAACACCTCACTTCACGTTTCTCTAAGAAACTGTAGTGTTGCAACGAGACCCATACCAATACGACGAGGGATCCTCCAAGGGGCTCACTGAGTCCATTATGGTTCTGTATGGCATTAAATCCACTATCCTACCTACTGAACACAAGTGGGTATGGATTTAGCATTAAGAATAAGCGAGAAGAGCTATTAAAAATCAGCCACCTACTCTATATGGATGACATTAAGCTGTATGCCTCTACCAAACCCCATCTCCAACATCTCTTCTCAATTACCAAGACGTTTTCTTCAGATATAGGCATGCGGTTTGGATTGGACAAATGCAGAACCCAAACTGTCATCAGAGGATCCTACTCAGCACAAGGGACACCTTCGAGTTTAAGCGACGAATCCATACAACAGCTGGAGGAAGAAGAAATGTACAAATACCTCGGTTTTCATCAGAGCACTCGTATGAAACATGCCGACATCAAGAGAAATGTCACGCAACAATATATAACACGTCTCAACAAGGTACTATCATGAAAACTGACAGCTAAACATCTTACCAAAGCAGTCAATACGTATGCCGTACCACTGCTCACATACTCCTTTGGTATCATAAAATGGACCCAAACAGAACTTCAGCAGTTACAAACGAAAACAGCAGTTTCACTCACCCGGTACCATATGCACCATCCTAAATCTGCAACCGAACGTCTTACACTCCCGAGATCAGAAGGTGGTAGGGGCTTCTTATCCATTGTCAATTTACATAGCAATCTGATATCAAGTCTAAAAGAATATTTCCACTCGAGAGCTGATACATCGTGTCTTCATCATGCTGTTTGCAGAGCTGATATAAACTATACACCTATCAATCTGTCGTCGACAGAAATGCCTGTTTCTACCCCACCTACAAAAGAGATGAATATGGCCATGTGGAAGCAAAAACCTCTTCACGGGAAATACCCCCATGAACTGGATCAGCCTCATATCGACAAACCTGCGTCGCACGCTTGGCTGACCTACTCCGGTCTTTTCCCAGAAACAGAAGGATTTGTTCTGGCCATCCAAGATCAAGTAATTGCTACACGGAACTACCGTAGATTTATCATGAAGGATCCAACAGTTGTCTCAGACTACTGCCGCCGCTGTTCCAGAACTACAGAGAGCATACAGCACATCATCTCTGGTTGCCCACACTTGGCCAACACCGATTATAAGCACCGACATGATCAGGTAGCAAAAATCATTCACCTGAAACACACTGTAAAATGTGGATTTCTTCAGTCATCAACTGCATATTGGAAATATACACCTCCACCCATTCTCGAAAACTCTTCATACAAACTACTATGGGACCAAGAAGTCATAACCGATGTCACGCTCAGCAACAATAGGCCAGATATTATTCTAATCGATAAATCAAAAAGATCCGCATCCCTTATAGGAATTGCTTGTCCAAATACCTCCAATCTGCAAACAACAATAGCCACAAAGATATCAAAATACACAGAACTGGCAATAGAAATACAACGTCTGTGGAAACTAGAATCAGTCACCACAGTTCCAATAGTAATATCATGTACCGGTGTTATTCCAAAATGCTTGCACAGCTCTCTGGCCGCATTAAACCTGCATCATCACACATACGTAGAACTACAGAAAGCCACCCTCCTGAGCACTTGCCACATTGTGAGGAAGTTCCTAGGAACGACTTTTCCTCTGACTCACGCCAAACAGCATGAAGTTCCAGGCCGCAGTTCCAGTAATACTGAAGAACAGATTCCCAAAACGGGGACATAAGAAGTCTGAAGTTGTTTGTATTTATTGTATAAATGTATATGTTGTAATTATTTCTGTTGTAAATATTTGTACATATATGTACCTGTAGTTTCATAATCAAGAGGGTGACTCCTTGCTCAGGCCGAGTCAGCCCATTATGTTACCGGCACAAGCCGAGCCTTCCTAAAATAATAATAATAATAATAATAATAATAATAATAATGTGGGTGAGAAAACTGACGAGGAGCACGTTCAAATACCACCAGACTGAGCCAGCATCGAACCTGCGAAGTAGGGGTCAGAAGGCCAGCGCCTGAACTGTCTGAGCCACTCAGCCCGACATTTTTTGTAACTCAGTCTTCTTCAGTAAAAGTACCTTGGCTGCTTTCCTTTGAATGTCTGTAGGTCCTATATTCGAGAAGTAGACTAAGGACTGGGCTGAGGTATATTGAACATTGGCAGTGATAGGTCTAACTACCACATTCAATTACAAAACTTCGAGCACTCTTTTTCCGCACAGAAACATCATATTGGTCTTCAGAGTACACAGTCCGGCTCCATGGCTAAGTGGTTAGCGTGCTGGCCTTTGTTCACAGAAGTCCCGGGTTCAATTCCAGGCAGGGTTGGGAATTTTAACCTTCATTGTTTAATTTCACTGGCAGTGGGGCTGGGTGTACGTGTCGTCTTCATCATCATTTTCCTCCTAATCACGACGAGCAGGTCACCTACGGGCGTTAATTCGAAAACCCTGCACCTGGCGAGCCGAACATGTCTTCGGACACTCCCGGCACTGTTTGAATGGCAAAGATCGACCAAGAGATACTCCTACGTATTTTGTATGGTTGTTAGAAAGTAACTTCAGGACCGAATATTTAATGATTAATTAATTTTCACGACCTCTTTGTACTCAAAATAAACATTGAACGTATTAGGTCTTATTATTTACATGCAGCACATATCGAAGGAATGCTAAATACACAACAAAAATGGCCTACCGGACAGCAGTAGGAACCGAACCCACAAAGTTACGATTTCGCACCGGAAGTTGTCACCATTAAATGTTATCTGTAGCTTCCTATAAGCTTTCCTTTCCATTAGGTGGAACATATATACCATAGTCTTACTCGAACTTGACTGAATTTTTCCTATAGAAGCATTTGCTTTAAGTATCCAGATACCTGGACTGTACATCCTCGCTATAATAATTATTAACCATATTCCTCGGTGCTATAATGATCTAGAATCTCAGTAATTAACAATCTACTCACCACCAGAGGTACCATCATGCTCTCGTACTCACCTGAAAGAGAAAATATAACATGAGTTAGTTTATACTTGATTCGAGGCCAAGAATTTTAGCGCAGGAAATTATCATTCAATTCACGACCCTCTCTCTTGAACGGCGTACCGTTCGCTGTCATAGAAATGAATTGCCCCAGCGGCTCACGTGTTAGCACTTCAGGAAGAAACAATCAGCACAATGCCACTTAACAAGAAGAAGATACCCAGGAAGAACAAAGAGTAAGTGTTGCATCAGAGTTATGCCGGGACTGAAAGGGAGTGACTTCAAATGCTCTGTAGAGTAAAATATTACGGGGTTGAAGACTATAAATTAAATCAATAAAAAATAGGACTTCACTTAAAATAAGTAACGAGGTTGTAATCTATATATATAAAGTAACTTGTCCTGACTGACTGACTGACTGACTGACTGACTGACTGACTGACTGACTGACTGATTCATCATCGCCGAGCCAAAACTACTGGACATAAAGAAATTAAATTTTGGGAATACATTCATATTAAGATGTCGGTGCTCGCGAAGATAGTATTTTTGGATATTCCATCGGTAAGGGGGTGTAAAGGGGGGCGAAATTTTAAAATGAGTGCATCTATATCTCAAAACTTTAAACGTTTACAGATGTAAAAATTGCTATATAGAATTTTCTTTAAAAATAAGGAAACACGTATTTTTTTGTTTTCAGAAAATCCCAATAGGAGGAGTGAAAAAGTGCTTGAATGCCTTTAATCAGGATACCGGTACTTATATCTCAGAAACTAAAGATATTACAGACCTCAAAATTGGTGTTTGGGATCTCCTTTAAAAATAAAGAAACACGTATTTTTTAGTTTTTAGAAAATCCAATTCATGGGGGTGAAAAGGGGGTGAATTTTTAAAATGAGTGTATCTATATCTCAAAACTTTTCAAGTTTATAGATGTAAAAATTGGTATTCAGAATCTCCTTTAAAAATAAAGAAACACGTATTTTTTGTTTTTGGAAAATCTAATTAATGACGGTTAAACAGGAGTGACAATTTGCGGTGAATTTTTTGAAAGACTATATCTACAGAATATCTGAACAACGTAAAATGTTACAGATGTAAAAAGTGGTATTTGGAATCTCCTGTAAATGTGAAGAAACATAGGTCATTTGTTTTTGGAAACTCCACTTACGGGGAACTAAAAAAGGGGTGACATTTTAAAATGAGAATTTCTACAGTAAGTTATATCTCAAAAAACTTAACATGTTACAGAAGTGAAAAATGGTATTTTTGTATCTCTATTCAATGTAAATAAACGTGTATTTTTAGTTTTCGGAAATACCACTTCGGTGGAGGGGGGTAAAAATGACTGGAAATGGTGTTGAATTCTTTTAATTAGGCTACTGATATCTCAAAAATGAAGATGTTACAGACGTGAAATTTGATATTTGGAATCTGCTTTTAAACTGAAGAAACACGTATTCTCAGAAAATCGAATGAAAGGGTTGGGGGGAGGGAGGTGTAAGAATTGAAAAACGGACTTAATTTTATGAAAATACTTACATCTAATAAAAACTAAAGTTGTTACAGACGTGAACATTGGTATTTGGATCTCCTTTAAAAACAAAGAAAAGTGCGTTTTTAGAGGGGGGAATCATCTTGGGGGGCGGGAGTGAAAAGGAGTTGAATTCCTTTCATGAGGACACAAATCAAAAACTGAAGAAGTTAGAGTCGTGATAATTGGAATTTAGAAGATCCTTTACTATTAAAGAAACTAAGTATTTTCTTCCCGGAAAATTCACTTAGGGGGGGGGGGGGGGTGAGGGAGTGTGAAAGGAAGTGAGGAAAAAGTAAATGATTTTTATGGGGATACTTATATACCAAAACTGAGGGTGGTAGACGTGAACATAGGTGTTTGGAATCTCCTTTAAACATAAAGAAACACGCCTTCTTTTAATTTTGCGGGGGAAGGGGGCGGGGGTAAAAACTTAATGGCGATGGGGTGTAAAAGGAGGTGAGATTAATTGATTTTACTGTTCATAATGTACTTATAAGGAGCCTCCGTTGCTCAGGCGGCAGCGCGCCGGCCTCTCACAGCTGGGTTCCGTGGTTCAAATCCCGGTCACTCCATGTGACATTCGTGCTGGACAAAACGGAGGCGGGACAGATTTTTCTCCGGATACTCCGGTTTTCCCTGTCATCATTCATTCCAGCAACACTGTCCAATATCATTTCATTTGTCATTCATTAATCATTGCCCCAGAGTAGTGCGACAGGCTTCGGCAGCCGGCACAATTCCGATTGTCGCCGCTAGATGGGGGCTTTATTCATTCCATTCCTAACCCTGTCGAATGACTGGAAACAGGCTATAGATTTTCGATGTACTTATTCTGATCATAAACCGAACATTTTTAATCTTTCCTGGGTTCGTTTTCAAGAGCCATCTTTTCCATTGAAGAACTTTGTTAGATTGCAGTAGATTCTCCTGGCATATAAATAAAAATTTAAACACATTTGAAATAAACGATAGGAATGAGATTGACCGTCAGATTGTTCACCTCTATAATAAAGTCAATAATGCATGGAAGTATGTCATTCGTATCGCCAGAAATCCCGCGCACTTGCTTACGCGCGACAATAGTGCTGGTCACATTGTCAACAATGACAATGGCAGCAGATGTAATTTACCGCCAAGTAACGGTCTTGCATCTTGCTGCGGGGTCCAGAACATCTATAATAATAATAATAATAATAATAATAATAATAATAATAATAATAATAATAATAATAATAATAATAATAACAATAATAATAATAATAATAATAATAATAATAATAATGTACTGGAACGTCGTCAAATGTGCGGACCACTCTGGAAACGGATCCTGGACGGGTAATGACTACGAACGCAGTCCGGCCGCGGGTTCACTACCGCCAAGGCATCCAAAGACGACACCACGCCGGATCTCCTCAAGGATTTGACCCATATTAAAAAAATACTTATAGGAAAAGATGGCAAAGATTTAGGGACACAACTGACCGGGTGGAATACCTGGACCTAGCCCGGGAAGTACGAAATCGATTACTGGAAAGAAAGTTTGAAAAATGGGAGGAAACTTGCCGTAATCTATTAGAAAACGAGTCAGATCGCGAATTATAGCGGATTCTCTCAGAAAACAAGTCAGATCGCGAATTTCGGCGGATTATATATAAAAATAAGCATTCAATTATGAATTTCAGTATAATACCGTAGCGAAGCACGGGTATCTTGCTAGTAAGTAATATTTCTATTCAAATATGAATGTCTCATAAAACATATTGACGTAGTGAATATTCTACAAATAACTTCTCAAATAAAACAACAATATGATATTTCTGTGAGATAGTCACTCACTTAAAGCGTACTTACACTGTGTAAATTAATGAAGGATTCTCTCTGGACAAGAATCGCGGAATTTACGTTTATTGTTAGACTCTTCTTCTGTCGTTATCAGCAACAACCCCCAAGAACACTAACCGAATTAACTTCGTATTAAACGGAATTCTTGAGGGCGTCCAGGTAATGAGTGACATATTTTTGGAGATTTATAACTATTAGGTTCTTCAGTATGCCGAAACTAACTTCTAGTAAATAATTTTATAAACTGCCAGAAAGAGAAAACATATGGTATCAGAACTATACCTGCAAAAGAAATAAGAAAACTAAAACAGAATGACATGTTTCTTTCTTGCAAGAACATCATCATATTCTATCAAATCACTAAAATATTTAGAAATAAATATTCAAAACTTAGGAACTTGAAATCTGGAACCTATCTTAATGATATTCTCCTCCTCTGTCTCTACTCCAACATTTACTGCGAGGATTTTGACTGGATTGAATGGATTTTCATAAAACTTATTATTTAAGTTTAGGATAAGGATGTATTAGATATTAGCTATAAACCGTTCATAAAGGCAGCGAAATTGGAGCTTTAGAGGGGCCTAAACAATAAAAGTGAATATAAGCTCACCGCCAAAAAAAAAAAAAGTCAACCCTGGAGAAATCAGTACAACTATCATTTAATACAATGTAACTCTGCCTCTGGACTTGATAACCACCTGGATTGGGTTAGGAAGTTAGTCCACAAGGTTGTGTAGGTACGTCACTTAAGCCACTCGCCTAATTAGACCAAATTGCGGGGATACCGATGTCGGAGTTTTACCCGCTGTTCCAATATGTCCCAAAGATTTTCAGTGGGGGTTCAAGTAATGTGATTTTGCAGGCCAATCGAGATGTAATAGGATGGGGGAGTTTTCATAAAACCAGTCACCTATGCGTCCAGCCCGATGAACTTTGCTGTTGCCATCTTGAAAAATCGATCGTCAATAGCATAATAATCACGCAGATGTTGACTGAAAGGCAACACCTGATCATTCAGAATGTTTAAATCAACACGCTGGTCACCTCCAAGAGTGGCCCAATCCGTGATACGAAAAACACCCCCAGAAATATCACAGACCCACCTCCGGCTTGAACCTGGCCTTGAAATGAAATAGCCTTCGTTGCACACAACGATGTGCGTCATTGGAATACAGGCAAAAGTGATTCGTCAGACCACTAGTCAGCTACTGTCCACGTTCGATGTTTTGAGCCCATTGTAGGCGCTCAGCTTTATGTTCTTGTGCAAGCAACGGCCTCTTGCGAGGTGAACGACTCCGAATGTTCATTGCATGCATCGCGTTGCAATGTTCTCTCGCTAACAGGTAGGAATGGTCCTTCATACACTGACTGCAGCAGTTCCTGTCAGGTTTGGAAGCCATTTTGATTCACAAGCCGTGAAACGCGTCTCCGGTCCCTGTCAGTCAGGATCTTTTTCCGACCACAATTCTGACGTCGAGTTTCGTGGCCACGTGTAGTTTGTAGACGCGTTGAACAGTCCGCTGCGAAACACCAACAAATCCAGCAACTTGACGCACCGTATGGGCATGAGCACGGCCAAATACGATTGCCCCTTTTTGCCACTCTGACACATTCTTACTTCTGCACACGTTGACGAGCACTGTCCGCTTGAAACAAAGTCACACTGATCGCTACGTAGAGACAGTGCGCATGTGGTTGAAGCACGGGACTTGTACGCTAAGCCATCTGTACAGGCTTAACTATCCACCTGTGCGTGCGCACTAGCGTCACTAATGTTTTTCCGGTGAGCTTATCTTAGTTATAGCTCGTTTAATAGGAAAATTGCTCAAGAAAATGCTGATTTGGAATATCATTTACAATATTTTGATCTATGCCATTTGATGATAAAATTAAAAATAAATGAAATATCACTGACAGTAGTCTGAAAATTTCAGTTCCAGAGCTGATAACTGACTCTGGTGACGTGTGATAAACATAATTATTTATAGTGTGCGCGATAGATCGGCATTCCTAAAATTTACATTACGAGTGTTATTACGTAGAACAGAAAACTAAAACGAAATATTTTTTAATAAATTAGGGTGTAAACCCCGATCTATTTTCTACACCAGGAAACGTACAGAATATGATTCTACTTAACTGGAACGCTCTTTCTAAAAATTATTATGCACATGTAGGGGATGAAAATGTGTACAATTAGAAACGGGGTGTTATTTACCAAATCTTCTGTCTTTTCAATTTTTTGCGGTTTTCTCATTCCGGAGGCATATTTTTAAAGCTAGCTTAGTATGCTTCTTTGGGATTGTGCTACGCGCACTGCTATGTAGGTAATATATACACATGGTTAGTATCTGACATGTGGTTTTTAAACTATACAAATTATATACCACCTAGGTTATCCTGAGTGCGGTTTTCTTCGCTAGTTTTCCCGTATTCCTTTCAGGCAAATGCCGGGATAGTGTTTTAAGCCCTAGCGCATACCTCAAACAATTTCTACATACATACATACATACATACATACATACATACAAGTACACGATTCTGATGACCTCGGCATTACAAAACTCCTAATGAATCAACAACAACAATTATTTTTTGCTAGTTGTTTTACTAGTCCAGTCAAGTTAAACATGAAAAGGGGGTCGTGCTTGCAAAAGGTCCAGTCGTTCTGAATTTTTTATATGTTGTTAGGACCTAAACCAATAATAAAAAACCAGATTTGCAATTTCCAAAGTGCTGTGCGAGCGGCGGTGTACCCAAAAAACCAAGAAATTTTCGGACTTTTTTCAGGTTTTGCTCAATATCTTAGTGAAGGAAGAGTCTGACTGGAATAGTCACTCTATATGCTTTTAAAGTAAACTGAATTTGCTACAATTTGAGACCATGGCGAGCTCTATGCAGCCATTGGTTCCCAAGATGCAGTTCTTTGAAAATAGGTCATTTTTTCAAAAAAGTGAAATTTGTTTGAATTGGTCATTTATTTTGTGAAATATCTTCTAAAATCTGTATCCCACCCCAAATATTACATAGAATGAATTTGTAGTATATTTAATTAGCTTTCATTTGAGACCAGACTGGTACCTGTAGGCCCAGTGGTTCTCTCCAAAACATCAAAAACAGTCATACGTGGGTTTGGGGGGAAAATGCAATTAAACTGTCCTGACGTCTTTTTATGTTTTTTATCAAACAGTTAAAATTTATTTTTGTTATTGTTAAAAATGCATTTGAGACCTGTCGGGTAGACTGTACAATCCATGTGACTAATAACTTCATAATTTTAGGAGGTTTTTTTACAGAACTAATTGGGAACAGTTGCAGACAAATGAAGGACCCCGTGGCGATAACATTCTTTTTGGATCGTGAAGATCTGCTAATCTTGCAAGGAAGGTTATTTTAGGACGCGTAGTAGAACCAGTCCTAATCTTTCGTACTGGTGTGAGAAAGACAGACAGGCGACAGAGAAAGGAAATAGCCCTCGCAGGTGTTCCCGCCTCAAAGGGAATTCCCCAAGTGTTTTCGTTGTCCCCTCCCTTGACCTTCTTACCCGCACCCGGCCCTTCCAGGGCAGCTCTCAGTGTGTTGCGACAAGTCTATCCGTCCGGGCGTGTGTTTCTTGTGTCGTGAGGACCTCGACACAGGTCCTGTTGTAATAATCAAAGAACGAGGAATTCGAACACTAATTGAAGTGAGTAAAAAACGTGGTCTCACGGAAAATAAAAATTACCTCCAAAATTGCAACTAAGTCAGCGTTCATGATGCATGCAGGAAGATATATACAGCTGTGTGTAACGTTGAAGCCTCAGTTAGTCGAGGAAGGGATTCTGCTTCCCAACCGAAGACTCCATCGACAAGATTATCAAGTAAACTGGCTCCTACCTTGAGAGGGATTTGCTTTTTTTGTGGTGATGCAATCACTGAAGAATTTCTCCAGCAACAAAGCAAACTGCCCTTGGCAAGAAGGAATGTGGTCCATACAGTTCAGAAGTTGGGCACGAGGCAAACTATTTTAGATGCTGCTAAACGCCGAGGTGACGACTGGGGAAGGGCCATTGAGGAGCGCCTCCTCGCCATTGACGACCTGGTTGCTGCAGACAGGACGTACCACAGATTGTGCTATAGGAGACTGTTTATAATACTGCCTGCTACCGGGAATAAGAGAGGGTATCGTCCAGCCAGTAATACTGAAGAAGCGATGGAGTGTGCGTACGATTACCTATTGGAAAACAGTGATGAATGCCAGTTTTCTTTATCAAACCTTCTGCAAGCAAATTAAGGGTGATTGTATCCCTGATGTCAGAACAGCGAAAACTCACCTCCAAGACATAGTCATAGTCATAGTGGAGATGGGTTCCAACAAAGGGACACTCGTCTGCTTCAAAAACACCGGCCATAAAATTTTGTATGATCATTGGTACAAGGAACAAAAAGGCGATGCGCAGCAAGAGCGGTTGAGAGTTGTGAAGGCAGCAGCAGAAATCATCGTGGAAGATATCCGCACGCAAGTGTATGACACCAGTCAGTATCCCCCCTCGGACGATTTCTTCAACAATGTTGATTCTGTCATCCCTGAGTCAGTACAGCTATTTTTTGAGACTGTTGTTCTCAAAAACAAGCGTGGCCTCCTTGAAGCATGGAAGAAGAAGTGTGTGTCATTTTCTCATGCTCTGATAGCTGCTGTACGACCTCGACCTTTTGTTTCCTCCCTTCTGATTGGAATTGGTACCTACTTTTACAGAAAATATGGATCCAAACATCTGGTAAATATGTGCGCTGCGCTGGGGTTCTCCTGTTCTTATTCAGCAACTGTGCAACTTGAAACTTCGGCGATCATACGAGATGAATCCTAACCACCAATAGGAAAAGGAGCTTTTATCCAATTTGTCTATGACAATGCGGACGTGAACATTAACACGCTGGATGGTGATAACACATTTCATGATATGGGAGGCATTATGTGCGTGACCCCCTCGAGAGCAGTAATGCGAGACAAAAACATCCCACGTATACAGAACTATGTTTCTGCTAAAAATGTGACCTCTAGCAGTGAAGTACAAATCAAAGAGTGCATTGTTAAGGAAAACAGTGGATTGGCAGCAATCGTGGTTGAGAATTTGCAAGGAACCTATGAAATAGATGGTGAAATTTTGCCCTCGGCTCCTGACCTAATATGGTTGTATGGGAAGTCACTCAACAAACAGTCGATGCCAGGGTGGAATGGATTTATGGAGCAAGCCACAGACGGGCTTCAGTTTTTACGCTCAAAAATCCTTTTCCTTCCATTTATCCGTGCCCCTCCCACTGCCTACAATACGGTGTTCACTTCACTCATGGAAGCCAGCAACCGGAGCAAATCTCATGGCCAGAAAATCACGTTCGTCACTTTCGACCAGCCATTATTCATGAAAGCAAGAGATATTGTCGAGACTGAAAAATTGCTGAGAGACACTGAGAGGTATCTCACTATGTCAGCAGAAGAAATTGATACCTACCAAATACTAAAGGCGAAATTTAAAAGTGCCTTGGAGAAAATTGAAGCAAATGGTCCAACATCAGAGTTGTGGGTCCAGTACTTTCGTATGACCACTTTGATCAAACTATTCATACAGGCAGAGCGTTCTGGTGATTGGAACCTTCATTTGTACACTGTCCACAAGATGCTCCCTTTTTTCACGCAGCTGGACATTTTTTGTACGCTAAGAGCGCGCACCTCTACCTTCAGGATATGATGGCTCTACAAGATCGGAAGGATAAAAGTGAATACGACATGTTCACCAAAGGATCCTTCACCATTCGCCGGTCTGACAAGTTTTGGTCTGGGTTGTGGTCAGACCTAACAATTGAACAGAAGCTGATGCCATCCACGAAGACCTACTGTGGGTTGACCCAAGGAAGGGGAATATCGGACAGTGTGCTGGCAAGGTGGACAACAGGAATGGTGTTTATGGTGAATATATGTGAAGAACTTGAAAGTTTTTGCAGCACCTCATGTCCTACTGGAGAGCAGCATGTAGACATGAGACCTTCTCGAATCATCCGAGATAACAGTGATGTGGAAAAACTCAAAACCTGGTTTGCTCTCCACCCTCCATTTCCCAAAACTGACAGTTTGCTTTCTATCAGTAGTGGTTTACTGGCAGGTCCTGAGATTAACTGCCACACGGCCCACAGAGCTGGGACGGAGGGAATGATGAAAATTGTGGGACAAATGTATGACAAGGTAGTAATAAAACGGAAAAACAAAGTTACCACGCTGGCATCGATCACCTCATCCATTAAATTGCCCGACAAGAACAGAAGAGTAGCTGTGGATCCGCTCACAATTTTCCAACGAGTGTGTATTGCAAAGCAATCTGAACAGGATTTACAGGATGACTTCAAGTATGAGTTGGCCCCGTTCCCGATGTCTCTGTTCAATGAACAGGGGATGCTCAAGGGCACGAAATCCACTCTGTACTCTGCCTTCACTCCTCTTACCAGCCACACGCCGATAGATGCCAGCACTCACGTCGTTTTGGATGGTGGCTACCTCTTGCACAAGGTCGTGTGGCAGCGGAAGAGCACAGTTCAAGCACTTTTGGCGCGTTATACCACCTACGTCCGTAACCACTTTGGGAAGAACGTCTCCATCGTTTTCGACGGCTACCCCGAAGATGCTACCAGAAAAAACACCAAAACAGCGGAACGACTCCGGCGCTACGCAGCTCATTCCAGCTACGAATTGACGTTCGATGAATCCACAGTAATTCAAATTGCTCAAGAGCATGTATTGGGCAATGAGAACAACAAGAGACGCCTAATAACTCTTCTTTGTGACGCCTTTCAGAAGGAGGGAGTAGAAGTGGCTGTTGCGGAAGAAGATGCGGATCGAGAGATCGTCATGACAGCGCTTCCAAGAAAAGCAGTAGCCGATCGGGTCGTCATAGTGGGAGAAGACGTCGACCTGCTCGTTCTTCTCAATGGTTTAGGCGCTGAAGAGACAAACGTCTACCTTCAGAAGAGCACGAAGGGCGAAGCTGGTTGCTGTCACTACTCTACGACCTCCTACAACCACAAGGGCTCCCAGAGATCGCCAGGGACGGTACTATTCATCCACGCGTTTACCGGGTGCGATACCACCTCAGCACCGTTTGGCCAATGAAAGACCAAAATGACCACACTCCTGAGCAAGAGTGAACACCTTGCTGAGCAAGTGGAGGTCTTCCTTCGGCCAGACTCCACCCCACAAGCCGTGAGAGAAGCAGGCATCAAGTGCTTTGTGGCTCTATATGGGGGTGACATCACGAGGGATACTTTGGATTTCCTGAGGTATAAGGCGTTTGTCACTTCAACGAGAATAAACCTTGCCCGTTTGCCACCGACGGAAGATGCCGCAGGCCACCATGCAGCAAGGTGCTACCTCCAAGTGCAGAAGTGGCGGGGAGTCAATTTGAATCCCACTGATTGGGGGTGGAAGCTGTCTTCTCAGGGACTCACCCCCATTCCCACTACCATGGATCCCGCACCTCCTGCCCTCCTGCGAAAAATTTCATGTAAATGCAAGAAAGGGTGCTCTGGGAGCTGCTCGTGCAGAAAGGCTGGGCTCCACTGTTCAGTCCTCTGCCAGACATGCGGTGGCAAACTGTGCATTAACGTCCCGGATGTGGAGCTGAAATGTTCTGACGATGAAGATGACCCGACTACAGACTGGGCGCTTCACCCAGCGTCCATCACAGCCATCGAGACACCGTCTTCGTGGGAGCACATGCCAGGGCCATCTAAGACAAAAAGAAAGGCATGATTTGGCAACCAAAACACTATACCTACATGATTTATATTAGTTTTCTTTTTTGTGTACATGTAACTTGTCCTTATAGTAGGTACCATGATGTTTGTACTAGCATTTTAGTATGTATGTATATAAAACAATGTTTGATGAAGACGTAATTCCCGATAAGTATATTATCTTCTTTTTCACCAAAATTTTTTCAAACAATAACAAAAATAAATAAATTTTAACTGTTTGATAAATAAAACCATAAAAAGACGTGAGAACAGTTTATTTGCATTTGCATTTCCCCCAAAACCCACTTATGACTGTCTTTTGTTATCTGCCGTTTTTGAGAGAACCGCTGGGCCTACAGGTACCAGTCTGGTCTCAAATGAAAGCTAATTAAATATACTACAAATTCATTCTATGTAATATTTGGGGTGGGATACAGATTTTAGAAGATATTTCACAAAATAAATGACCAATTCAAACAAATTTCACTTTTTTGAAAAAATGACCTATTTTCAAAGAACTGCATCTTGGGAACCAATGGCTGCATAGAGCTCGCCATGGTCTCAAATTGTAGCAAATTCAGTTTACTTTAAAAGCATATAGAGTGACTATTCCAGTCAGACTCTTCCTTCACTAAGATATTGAGCAAAACCTGAAAAAAGTCCGAAAATTTCATGGTTTTTTGGGTACACCGCCGCTCGCACAGCACTTTGGAAATTGCAAATCTGGTTTTTTATTATTGGTTTAGGTCCTAACAACATATAAAAAATTCAGAACGACTGGACCTTTTGCAAGCACGGATGTGCATCTTGACTGGACTATACGTCGCACCGACACAGATAGGTCTTACGGCGACGATGAGACTGGAAAGGGCTAGGAGTGGGGAGGAAGCGGCCGTGGCCTTAATTAAGGTACAGCCCCAGCATTTGCCTGGTGTGAAAATGGGAAACCACGGAAAACCATTTTCAGGGACAACAACAAATTAGAAGAAATGTCCGTTAATGAGAGAGCATGAAACAAAGAGTTAAAAACAAAACACATCTAATTACTCTTTGATTGGTAGGACACACCAATAATAATAATAATAATAATAATAATAATAATAATAATAATAATAATAATAATAATAATAATAATAATAATAATAATAATAATCATATTTCTTTTTACGTCCCACTAACTACATTTTTACGGTTTTCTGAGTCGCCGAGGTGCCGGAATTTAGTCCCGCATGAGTTCTTTTACGTACCAGTAAATTTACCGGCACGAGGCTGACGTATTCGAGCACCCTTAAATACAACCGGACTGAGCCAGTTTCGAACCTGCGAAGTTAGGGTAGGAAGGCCAGCGCCTCAACCGTTTGAGCCACTCAGCCACTACGACTTTTATCCACACGTGTGGAGTCCCTGGTGCGAACTGCGTCGCACTTGTGGATTTGGCCCTGTTTTACGGCCGGATGCCCTTCCTGACGCCAACCCTATATGGAGGGATGTAATCACCATTGCGTGTTTCTGTGGTGGTAGGTAGTGTGGTATGTTATCTGAATATGATGAGGAGAGTATTGGGACGGACACATACACCCAGTCCCCGAGTCAGAAGAATTCATCAGAAGCGATTAAAATCCCCGACCTAGCCGGAAATCGAACGCGGGACCCTCTGAACCGAAGGCCAGTACTCGGACCATGCAGCCAGCGAGTCGGACAAGATTAATTAGTATTTTATATTATTCACTTCATCATTTCGGCGGTTCAACTAGTGATATAAGATGAGAAGTAATAGATTTGATGATTCGACGTTCGAGGTAAGTGGGAGGCAATTTACATTCAGCATCGTGAATATGTGGCAATTTATATACATTATTACAAAAACAGTCCCCTAGGAAGCAATTTACATTACCCCGAATTGAACAAAGGACTAGTCGAGTGGGAGGCAACTATGTTGAGTGCGACGCTACGACGACGTAAGTGTGTTTCTTTAATGAGTTGGTAATTTGTTTCTTTATTTAATTAGTTCCATGACATCCGTTAAATATTTTGCACGTACAAGTGGTGAAAAATACAGCCCAGTTATTTCATATGGTAGGACGCTTGTCGTTATATATTTGGACTGAAATAGCTGGCGCGGATGTGACGTATGTCCTAGCAGTAAGCGTGCACTCAGCGAGAGCACAAAAACTTCGCGGTACAATCTATCACTGTCCGGACAGTAGATGTCGACAGGCCTGTTATCTCGGGCGGCGCTCCCCAAGACCAATGAACCTCCTTACGAGTGGGCATCAATAAGTTCGTGGTGGTAATGGTGTGGTGGTGACGATGGCGGTTGTTTTAAGGACACTACACGTTGACATGTCAAAAATAGTATTTTTCAGTCAATTCGTAAAGAACATACATTCCTCTTTTTACACTGGTGAATAAGTAACGCCATAACTTCTAATAGTTCTTGTAAGTGTCCAATATGTTATTTCCTACGTTCTACTCTATCGTATGATAGCTGCTTATTTTCTGTAATTTCCACCTTCGCGCATTGTTTTCTTCATAATTTAAAATATTTGCAATGCATTTTGCATAGCAGTGTCTAAGTTTTATTAACAACATAATGAAGGCCTTTATCTTCTTTTTTTTTTTTTTTTTTGCTACTTGCTTTACGTCGCACCGACACAGACAGGTCTTATGGCGACGATGCGACGGGAAAGGGCTAGGAAAGGGAAGGAAGCGGCCGTGGCCTTAAGGTACAGCCCCAGCAGGCCTTTCTCTTGAGGCAGTTAATTTCACTTTTAAAATACAGTTTTCAGCGAAACCATCGGAAAACAGTAACATTAAGGTAACTATTTAAAAAGACAATTCTGAAAGTATACCTTACAAACTCTGGAGGATGTTGCTGACAAGTTAAATTATTGTGAACTTGAATATAATTCGAAACTCATTTAGCAGCAAGATATTCATGTGCAGATTTTTTTAAACATTTACGATTAATTATTAGACTTCTTAAACAATGGCAATGCTTTTTACGTTGGATATGAAAAAGTTTATTTAAGTAACATTCGTAGATGTTGAGATACAGAAAATTGAATATTATGAAAGAGGCACTTCCCCAATTACGGCAGGAAATCACGAACTCTTCTTGATATTCACCGAATGAGAAAGTGGAGCAAATTCATTTCATAAAAGTGAAAGTGTAATCTGACATGAAGAGAAAAAACGAAACTGCTCTCTAGACCAGAGCTGTCCGAGCAGTTTTCCCAGCGCAGCAGCGCGCCATTCGTTCGCAAGACAGCACGCTGGTGCGCTGGAGTTGCACGGGTTAGTCTAACTCTCCCTGCTTGTCTCGCATTTCCTTAGTGACCACTAACAATGCAGTGGCCAATTAGGGACACTATAGTAGAATCATTAATTATTTAAAAGCTCGAAAACCGAGCAGGTTGCTACGCGGTTTGGGTCGCGTAGCTATCTGCTTGCATTCGGTGGGATAATGGGTTCAAAACCCCATTGTCGGCACCCCTTAGGATGGTTTTCCATGCTTTCCCATTTTCACACCATGCAAATACTTTTGCTGTGCCTTCACTTCCTTATCACGCCTAGCCCTTTCCTATCCCATGGCTGCCATAAGACATGTGTGTGTCGGCGCGATGTAAACCAAGTTGTAAGATTTCAAAATAAAGAGGAGATGTAGCACATTTTCCACATTTAGATTTAGTTCGTGAAAGAGCATAACTAAATGACTTTGTTGAAGTCATTATACGTTCAAAGGAGAAATTTTCCACATAGTTTAATCACTTGACAAGGCTCAAGCCCACTCTTCATGAATATGTTATAAGTTTTCGTGGTAGTTGTACATATTACACACAACATGCAGTTGGAACTCGTGGAACTAAAGTGCAAAACCAGGATAAAACACAAGTTCAGTAATCTCGTTCCTTGCAGGAGTTTTACAAGAAACTCCATTACAGACTCCATTAGCAGGTGGCAAATGCTCTCCATGCTCTATTCTACCTACATCTATGAAGTTCATTTTCGGCTTTTAAGTCCATCAGCCCAGGGTGTGAGAAACTTTCACAGACGACAACCTCCACCACTATGTGTGAACGTTGGTTACATATTAAAGAATGAATAGTAGATGGAAAACTTGGGCAGAAATTTACTGTATACAATACGGCTATAATCTGCGTGAAATGCGAAGCGGTAGTTTTTGTGCAGTAAAAGTAACTTATTTTGGGGTGGCACAAGAGATATTTAAAGTCAAAGATTCCGCGGAGCGCAACGTATTAAGTGGGTGGGAAAACGCAACACCACAGTAGCAACTAGGTTGGACAGTTCTACTACATAGTGTTTTTATAAATGAACACAAAGTGAAAGCATCTACTAAATCGCCCGCTGCACGAAATATTCCCGTCACCAAACCCTTCTGCATAATTTTTAAGCTGCAATATTTAGGCAGTACTTGGAAAAGCGAGAAAGGAAATTCATAATTACGAGACTTCTGCAAGTGCGTTCAAATGCCATACTGCAAGGTGTTTCTTCCCAGTATTGCTCTATAATTTTACGGTGGCAGGTGACCGCAAGTGGCTTGGCTTGCTGGCGCACCGGTACACTGCGCCTGACGCGAATTCAAGACAGGCCTGCTCTAGATCACAGTAATGTAATACCGTCAAGATGGGGCAATATCCAAAATTGTCTGAAGGAGGTCAGACAGGAAAGTGACAGAGTGGAGTGAAGTGACTGAGTTGACTGTGTGCAAAACTAAAGTTGCTGCTTGGTAATTATACGTATTTCAAATGTTGTGAGCCCAAGATTTTGACAGAGTTTCTCTTAGACAATGAGCTCAAAACTGACTTTGTCATTCAACCAGAAATACTAACTGAATTCAGTGGAGAAGGAAACATTCCAACGCACATCATTATTAGTCTTCCGTTTTTACGTAATTGTTGATATTTTTTATCGTAGCTGCAGGACTTCCGCAGGAAAATTAATTTCCGCTTTGAAATTGCCAAATCTATATAAATAAAGTTGTATGGGGTCCGCTGTCTGTAATTTCATTTGTATTGAGAATTTATCAGATATTTATCCGTTTTAGGTCAACTCAAGACCATATCAGTGGTTTTTACTTTTCGAGCCTGTTTGTTCCACCATCACGGCGAAAAGGCTGGATAGATCTCGACTAAACTTCATATTTAGAGTGTACTCATCCAGGGAAAGGTTTAGATATGCATATATTTTTTTAAATCGCTGAATGGGCTGGGGGTTTATAGGACAACCAGAACAATTTTCACCGGGCGAGTTGGCCGTGCGCGTAGAGGCGCGCGGCTGCGAGCTTGCATCCGGGAGATAGTAGGTTCGAATCCCACTATCGGCAGCCCTGAAGATGGTTTTCCGTGGTTTCCCATTTTCACACCAGGCAAATGCTGGGGCTGTACCTTAATTAAGGCCACGGCCGCTTCCTTCCAACTCCTAGGCCTTTCCTATCCCATCGTCGCCATAAGACCTATCTGTGTCGGTGCGACGTAAAGCCCCTAGCAAAAAAAAAAAAAGAACAATTTTCATTCATTTTCTCTTATACTATTGTTTTTCTGTAAAATCCGTCAACTATATGTGAAACGTCCCTTCATTTTAATCATTTTCAATTTTTTTTTTTTTTTGCTAGGGGCTTTACGTCGCACCGACACAGATAGGTCTTATGGCGACGATGGGTTAAGAAAGGACTAGGAGTTGGAAGGAAGCGGCCGTGGCCTTAAGTAAGGTACAGCCCCAGCATTTGCCTGGTGTGAAAATGGGAAACCACGGAAAACCATTTTCAGGGCTGCCGATAGTGGGATTCGAACCTACTATCTCCCGGATGCAAGCTCACAGCTGCGCGCCTCTACGCGCACGGCCAACTCGCCCGGTCATTTTCAATTATTATCAAAACTTTCCCAATGTCCACCTTATATCGGAAAAAACGTATGGCGTCCTCCCGCTTTTTTTTTCTCATATAGCGCTAAGAGACATGCCATTTAATATAATCTTACTCACTGCGCGTACAGTATAATTTACGTAGAAATCTGTACAACAGCGAAGCTCGGGCACATTTCCTAGTATAAAATATAAATAACGGTAGGTTCGTGCGTACATTTCAGTGGACATAGCAGAACACTGAGTAACAGTAACTTCTGGCTCGGTGATAAAAGCAACGAGAAACAATTCCGCCCCTCATTTCCCTAGTACGTTCTATTAGGAATTGCTAGCTGATGATAGGGCTGTTCGAATCCAGCCAGCACTTCGGGCTGAAGACACACACACACACATACATAGTAGCCCGGCTGAGTGGCTCAGACAGGGGTTCATTGGCTTTTTGACGCCCAGATGGAGGGAATGATCGCTGCTCAGGCCACTGGTATTCGAAAACCGTTCAGATACTGTTACCGATACGTAAAACAACTATTTCATATTTCGACATTGACAAAGTTGCAGCCGTAAATCATTTACAGTCCTAGTATTTGCCTAGTGTGAAAATAGGAAACCACAAAACTATCTTCAGGGCTACCAACAGTGGGATTCGCACCCACCATCTCCCAAATACAAGTTCACCAAAATGTGGCGCAAACCACGTAGCCACCTCGATCGGTCGTAAAAGAACTACCATGGGACAATATTCCGGCACCTTGACGTCTCCGAAAACCGTACAATTTGCTGGTGGGAAGTAAAATGTTTACAATTATTATTACTCGAAGTAGTAGTAGTACAACTATTATATCACCTTTGCTCCATTTTAGAAGATCTAGAAATTCCTTGAGATCACTAATTCCGTGTCCACTTTGAGTATTAATCACTTAAGAATATGATATTCCTTTTCGTGGAGAACTAGCATTAGCAAAATAAGCTTTCATTTTACTGTGTAAAGTGCTCGCAAGATTAAGAGAGTAATATCCTGGGAAGTTAGCAGAAAACCATGGACAGAAACTGTACTTAATATAGTCACTGACAACGTTGGACTTCGAATGTTCGATCTTCAGGTCGTGGAGCTCTGAAGTTTTGCTACGTCGCATAACGAAGGGAGATTTTATTAGTCGATGCCAAAAAATGAACATACTGTTTTCTCGAAGAGTTTGAAAATGAATACTGCTTAATTCAATTGATCCAACGTCAGCAGGTGGTATTATTACATATTTTAAATCTCATTAAAACAGCTTCCCTGAGAGTTATACCGATAGGGACCATTTATTGACCTATTCTAGCTAGCCATATTTTCTTTTATTAAGAATATTGAAACTGAGAATACAATTACGTTTTTTTCGTAATAGAAATGTTTATGAAGAATGTTGGCAGTAAAGAATTTCGGAAGTATTACCATTTTAGTTTGAACCAAAGATTAAAGAAAGGTAGTTTGTTGTCTGGGCGAAAATACGATGGAAAACAACGTTGGGAAAGAAGGTATAAGAGGCAGAATATTATTCAGTAGATAATATGATTAGCTCCCAGAGGGCGCAGTAACAAGGCTCCTCCAGAAACTCTGGGTCATTGAGGAGATGACTCTCCACAACACCGTCGAGCTGCGCGAATTACTTTTTATATCATCCGAGAACTCTGAAGTCGATGCATTACAATTTCTTGTAACGAACCTCTCTGTCAATTCATCGACAAACAAACAAACAAACCAACCAACCAACCAACCAACCAACCAACCAACCAACAAACACCGGGCGAGTTGGCCGTGCGCGTAGAGGCGCGCGGCTGTGAGCTTGCATCCGGGAGATAGTAGGTTCGAATCCCACTATCGGCAGCCCTGAAGATGGTTTTCCGTGGTTTCCCATTTTCACACCAGGCAAATGCTGGGGCTGTACCTTACTTAAGGCCACGGCCGCTTCCTTCCAACTCCTAGTCCTTTCTTAACCCATCGTCGCCATAAGACCTATCTGTGTCGGTGTGACGTAAAGCCCCTAGCAAAAAAGAAACCAACAAAGAAACAAAAAAAAACAAATTTGCTTAGTATTCCATAGATTCGAACAATTTCCTAAGTATCATAAACTCGTAATGATGGAGTAATACTGCAAATGACACAGCGTGCAGTTGCTGTGCACAACGTAAGTGCCATAGGTTCGAGTCCCGAATACCCACACATTTGGAAGGCTCTAAATTGTTCACATTTTAGATGGATCCAGTCTTATGGATACCCTATACGTGTATTATTTAAAGCCCATTTTGTAGCTTCATATCTATGAAAAACTTGGTTCCAAGATCAACAAAGTTTTCTCATATTTAAACAGTAACTATCTCTCTTCCTTAGTTGATAAAACAGCAACAAAGCACATTTAAAATTTGTCAATATTTTTTGTACAGTTTTCATGGAAGGTATTACTTCATGAGGTATAATTTCATTTTGCAAGTCATTAACATTAATACGAACAATAAAAACTTACAAGACCGAGCCCCAGAGTTTTACCTGATGTGAAAACGGGAAACCACCAGCTTCAGGGCTGCCAACAGTGCGGTTCGAACCAAGTATCTCCTTTATGCAAGTTCATATCTACGTGACCCAAACCGCGCAGTTCACACCTGCAACTCGACCCGTGTGTGGCAAATGCGATGGAAGGAGGAGATTAAGAACGAACGCGAACATTAAAGAGGAGAGTTCTTATTTAATCTAAAATGGGTAGCAAAATGTGAAATGCAGACGCATGTAATTTTAACAACTTAATTTATTTGCCAAGAGCGTGTGGCCGTCGCTGGCCGGCTGGTAATATTTCTTCACTCTATATGCAGCTCATTTTCTGCCAGCCGGCAGCATCACTAACAGCACACTCTGTCTTCTTTACTGATTGTCCGCTTGGACATACTCTCACACGGAATATTTTAAAATTAGTATTCGCTCAAAGATTTTCAAGAACACTTCACTTCACTTCACAGAAGCTGTTAGACTACTAATTGTGAAAGTGATGGTGATTATTGTTTTGAGGGTAATTGCAAAGACGTAGTCATCCCTTCCTAACAGAGGAAAAGGAATAGGACAGATCCTTCGAAAAATGAGTCTATTGGCAAAAGTGAGAGAAGAGCAACGAATAACGTGAAAAATAAAACATCCAAGGCCTCATAACCCAGAAATGTCGACCGTCCTTTTAAAAGGGCTGGTGACACTCTCATAATATTTGTCAGCCATTGTTGGTGGCTATAATGAGTTCGGTATAACAACGTTGCGGTATTGGAAAGAAAGGTATGAACTTGCACTGTACCTATTCTAGTTTAGCGAGTGAGTGTGTGTGGTATGCGTCTCTAAACAAAACCCATATTGCAATTATTAGATATGGAAGGAAATGTTCGCTGATTAATTCAAAGGTAATAAGATTGTTGTTACATGTATCTCACTGATTCCTTTTTCATACCTTGTATTCTCTTGGGATGGAAGTATTAACTTATATTTCGATATCACCTACTGGTTTATTTTTATCGATTCCACAAAAATGACAGGAGATTATAGGTGTTCTATAAAAAGGATAGTTGGCAAATATGGGTATACGACAACTTTAGTTTTGTTTTCAGGTTTATAACTCCTGATGAAATATTGAATGCACTAGAGGAAGATGATGACGATTTTAGTAAAAATGAGATAACTCATAAAGAGAAGAAATCAATCTCTCTGAAACAACCACACCTATTCCGTGAGTACAATTCTGGATTGGGAAGAGTTGGCATGGCTGACCAGAATGCAAGCCTCTACATAATTTTCATTCGCGGAAAGAAATGGTATTTTCCACTTGTAGCTCACTCCATTGACGTGTGTGAATAAAATGCGTGGTAGTTGCACATACTGAACAAAGGAAAATTATACCACCTGACTTTCCGCAGACTGGTTGTAACTGCCCTTATATAAACAAGCCAGCAGACTTCTGTAAAGAAAAGGTCTCGTCTTTCTGGTCTTGAGAACATAGATTCCAACACAATGCACGCAGACGCGGTACAGATATTTTTACCAGAAGGCATCCACGAAATGTGAGAAGTGCGATGTTGCATTTCATATCAAATGCTTTGCGTAACACCATACAGGAAAAAAGACTAAGACGAGTGATGTTGTCCTTCATTATCGAAGTGTGAGAAGTATTTGGTACACTAGAAAACAAATCTTTTGTAAGGTATCACGATGAACGATGACTTTCATGAGAATAAACTTGGAAATCACTTCGACTCTATATAGGTGATCTTTACTTTATATCTTCCATACTGAGATTTGCCTAGACTAATTCGTGCATTACGTTAATAACATAACATAACATAACATAACATAACATAACATAACATAACATAACATAACATAACATAACATAACATAACATAACATAACATAACATAACATAACATAACATAACATAACATAACATAACATAACATAACATAACATAACATAACATAACATAACATAACATAACATAACATAACATAACATAACATAACATAACATAACATAACATAACATAACATAACATAACATAACATAACATAACATAACATAACATAACATAACATAACATAACATAACATAACATAACATAACATAACATAACATAACATAACATAACATAACATAACATAACATAACATAACATAACATAACATAACATAACATAACATAACATAACATAACATAACATAACATAACATAACATAACATAACATAACATAACATAACATAACATAACATAACATAACATAACATAACATAACATAACATAACATAACATAACATAACATAACATAACATAACATAACATAACATAACATAACATAACATAACATAACATAACATAACATAACATAACATAACATAACATAACATAACATAACATAACATAACATAACATAACATAACATAACATAACATAACATAACATAACATAACATAACATAACATAACATAACATAACATAACATAACATAACATAACATAACATAACATAACATAACATAACATAACATAACATAACATAACATAACATAACATAACATAACATAACATAACATAACATAACATAACATAACATAACATAACATAACATAACATAACATAACATAACATAACATAACATAACATAACATAACATAACATAACATAACATAACATAACATAACATAACATAACATAACATAACATAACATAACATAACATAACATAACATAACATAACATAACATAACATAACATAACATAACATAACATAACATAACATAACATAACATAACATAACATAACATAACATAACATAACATAACATAACATAACATAACATAACATAACATAACATAACATAACATAACATAACATAACATAACATAACATAACATAACATAACATAACATAACATAACATAACATATAACATAACATAACATATAACATAACATATAACATAACATATAACATAACATATAACATAACATATAACATAACATATAACATAACATATAACATAACATATAACATATAACATATAACATATAACATATAACATAACATAACATAACATAACATAACATAACATAACATAACATAACATAACATAACATAACATAACATCGTGAACCCACTCAAAAAAATTAGCAATATCTAGGATAAATGTAATATCGCCGATCGGAAGCTAACAGGAGTAGGATGTAAATGATGAAAATGAGGAGCTTTTCAAAGTGGATACAGGGTCAGACTCACCTAAGGGACCCCTGGTTGCTAATCCACGCTTCCAAGTTGACAGTCTCTACGGTTAGTCCTTTTAATCACCTTTTACGACAAACAGAGATAATAGTGGATGTATTCCGTTGCTCTCACTAATTATGAACCATGACCTTTGTGCCCTAAGAATTTTAAGTATTAAAGTATTAAAATTGTGATCAGGAGCTCGAATATATTTTTATATCACAGAAGCGACACGTGGCAAGGAGGTGGCTACCTTCCTTCCCACGCTATGACATGTGACGTCATCCGTACTTGTCAAAGGTGAATGAATACAGAAGAAAGTTTAGGTTGAATAGATATATTTCAATGAAAGAATTAGTAGTGAACGCAATATAATGAGGGTCCTGTATTTATCTACAAAACAATTGGTCTTTAGTAAGACAGATTTGAGACTGCTAAGCCATTTCTGTGGATATGTCAATGAGAGACGCGCGCGTCTATTTTACCCACGCCAAGTCTTCAGAAAACAGTGCCTATCAAATGAGGTCATTTAATCAGTTAATTTGATAAGAATAAATGTTAAAATATTCATAAACACTGCCGCTAGCAAGTTAGCAATTACGAGGTTACAGCAAAAACTCTTTTTAATACAGTTCAACTAAGTCGGAAAAATTACGCAAATTTTCTTGAAGGCAAAGGGAAAATGCCTGGAGAGAGGAGATAGCGCCTATAAAATAAGAAGGGACGCCGTATTCAAACCCCTGCATTTGTATCATTGAGGCTTGAGAGAGAGAGGGTTGAACTGTTCAGTAAATCGATCGTCAAGTAGACTAAGTTCAACAAACAGCTTTTCGGTCGATGTGGCCGAGGTCTTGACTCCATGTGGAGATAGTTGTTCATAGCAGAAGTAATCTGATAAAAGGACGGTCAAGATACCGAAGTAGTATTTATGAAGTTGTAAATAATTGTGTTGTAAAGAAAGTAATTCGTGTGCGTATAACAAATACAATCAGTCGAGTGAGATCAACGAAGACGCCGAGTGAAGGGCATTTCTTTTTTTATGCTTTATTTTCAGGAAACATAAGGAAAAACCAATGTAAAACCAGAAATGTAAAAATGGCTAAATAAAGTGACAGAGGGTCATAGGTGAGCCTAAAATGAAAGCTGACGTGCAGTTAAGGTAGGTGACATGCCATCTTACCGCCTATTACATCTTGTTTCATGATGTCAAACTATATGTATTTGTGATGGGAATTTATGACGCAGTTGGTCACCCATATGTTTTCATGAATGTCAGAAATATGACGAAAAGTCATTTTTTTTGCTTGGATAAAAATTTTGAAGTATTGCGAGTGCCGTGTAACATGTTGTAAAAAAGTTATAAGTGAGGGTTACGAAGTGATATCACGTCCAAATTAGTTCGTCATTTCCGTGAATTTATTGCCTATATTTGTGATGTCAAATTAAGATGTTTTTATCTGACGTAACATATTTCTGTTTGAATTGATGGAGGTAGTGCAAAGATATCCGTGGTTACTCAGTTTCAATCGGGTGTAAGCATGCTGTCGTGTTGAGTAATGCAGATCGTTGAATATTTGTCACGAACGGTAATGCCATTCTATGTCCGTTTAAACTGTATCTGAGTAACAAATAAACAACAGTAAAGTTTGTCAGTCATTTCTGTAAAAATCCCGTTTTAATAAAAATACGAGATAATTTTATGCGAAGTTGTTCATTATTGAAGTATTCGTGCGTAATTATGCGTCGTAGTTTCTAAGGATTTTTATTCTATTTCTTTTTGTCAGTGAGAGTCGTCGAGTTTGAGGCAAGAGGTTAGATTTTCAGTGTGAGTTGAGGTAGGATTTGCGAATCAGGTGATTGGAAGCCTGTAATGATGCCGGGATTTTATGTGAGCCAGAGGAAGATATTTGTATAGTGTTTGGGATGGAAAAGTGCGAGGGAATATACGCAGGTATTAATTATTGAATGACATTTAAAAGTAATATCTATGTGCATATTTGTTTGGTCAGGAATATAGTATTTTAATTCTATTTGCGAAGTCCAAGATTTCATTCTTGTAGACCAGTTACGCATGACATAGAACAGGTGTGTTATATCAAAGCTGAGAGCGTGGGTCGTTTGTTTCCAATGCCGCCAGCTGATAGGAGTTCGCAGTTCGAAGATAACGGGGGTTGCGCTGCTTGCTACGTGTTAAAAAAATGAGATTGCATTCTTTGAAGCGGAGATAATTAAATTTGCGAGAACTAGTTGAATTTTCATCCGGGAGTAACGTGTAGGTTATTAGGTACTATTATTTTGTATAATTGAGATCGTAATGTATATTTGAAATCGCAAAGTTAGAGTATAATGAGCGAAGTTAGCCAATTTCAGGCTTGTCCAGAATATAAAGTGATGGTAGTGATGACTGATTTATTTGTGAGGTGTGCCCAAAGCTTCTTGGAAATGCCATGATGAGATATGACATCATAATTTGCTTACATTGTACGGCGAGTTACTTATGCAGATTTTTGTTGTGTACTTAATTATTAGGGTTATCCAAGTATTAATAATTGTTAGTACTAGATTAAACTTAAAGGGTGATGACATGAAACGAGGTATTATTCTGGAAATAAATTATGTCAATTTTCTTCCAGCTGCACGACAACGAAAGACGAAAAAACATGATTAGAAAAAGTAACTACGTCAGCATTTGAGTAGGGACTTGTGAAAGAAACCATTCGTCCGCTGAGATAGAATTTGTTGTTCATTATGATTCATTAAATCATTTAAATTTATTGAATTACAAAATTCAGTGGAAACCGTATTTGTGAAATAACTTTAAACTAAGTGAATAACTTGAAGGTACATTCTGGAAATCTTAGTTTATTTTTCTGGGAAAGTTCAAATTTTAACGTAATGCTTAAGGGAACATATCCGAAGGTAATGGATCTTACTGCCACAAAGGATTGTGAGCGTCGCAGTTGTTGCATTATTTGACTTTGATTGATTGAGCATTAAATGTGCTAGGATTAGTGAAGTGGAAACTTTGGTCATCATCCGATGTACCTTAATTGTGTTTAGCCTTCAAATTAGAAACTTGGATGGCCATGGGGACATCAACCTCAGTGACTTAGATTAGGGCCATATGCCACTGTAGCATTATTTTCCTTGCGGTCATCATCAACAATTACTTTAAAGTAACTTAGAAGTTTAGAAGTTGGTCCATGACATAGTCGCAGATCACATCGATTCAATTAAGTGTCCATGCCGTACAACCACTGTGTGGCACACACCGATTGGACTGCCTTAATTATACCCAGAGTCCAGAGTTCATGTTGCGAGGGCTGGACCATCAAGAATCATTATGATGGTACATGTAGTCTCACATGGAAGCCGAATTTAAGGATTTCCAGACTATCTTTTCGTTATTTAATATTTGAGACAATGGTTTCTAGCAAAGATACCTATCAGGCAGTTAAGTCAAAGGCTCAAACCACTATTCTGCTCCTCTGTGTTAAATTATTGTGGTATCAAGTGGACAAGATTGAGTACCAAAATATATTGATTTTAATATTTGCTTCCGTAATTTCATAAATAAAATACAAATATTTTGAATAGACCTTTCATTTGAGTAGATATATTAGGATTACTGAACCCTACCTACTACCTCAGCAAGTGACGAAAAACCCAAAACGACCCAAGAGACAGATCTCATGAAAATTGCTGATAGATAAGGAAGGTAGGTATCTTTCATAGTGGCCCAAGGGTTCAGTAAATAATAATAATAATAATAATAATAATAATAATAATAATAATAATAATAATAATAATAATAATAATAATAATAATAATAATAATAATAATAATAATAATATTGGTTTTACTTCCCTCTAAGTACTTTTACAGTTTTTGAAGACGTAGAGGTTCAGACATTTTATCCCATAGGTGTTCTTTAACGTGCCAGCAAATCTGCGGACACGAGATTGTCGTATCTGAGCATTGGACTGACCTAGGATCTAACCCACCAATTTGAACTTTACTGTCTGGACTACCCAGCCTGGCGAAAATGAAAAAATAACGACCTTTAGCTCCCTAATAAACCTATAGTTCAATAAGATATTTTCAGCGTATTCATACCCTCGAAAACTTTCCCAGTAGGACATAATACGCTTTGTTGAAGTATGGGGAGGTGATTTCTCTCCACAAGGTAGGCTACACCTAAACAAATAACTCTGCAGATAGCCTGGGCGTAATGCATGTACAGGGAAGTCCGCGTAACTTGGACCGTTTAAATTTAGACGTCCATGAAAATTCCCTAAATTCTATACACGATAACCAGTATAATGTATCAAATGATTTGATGGAAATAAATGTTAATATTATCTTTAGGATATGTTTAAATGTAATATTTATTCTAAAATTTGTTTTCTTGTAAATGAAATGTCGTATGGCTTGTAGTGCCGGGATATCCCAGGATGGGTTCGGCTCGCCAGGTGCAGGTCTTTCTATTTGACTCCCGTAGGCAACCTGCGCGTCATGATTAGGATGAAATGATGGATGAACACAACACATACACCCAGCCCCCGTGACATTGGAATTAACCAATTAAGGTTAAAATCCCCGACCCGGCCGGGAATCGTACCCGGGACCCTCTGAACCGAAGGCCAGTACGCTGACCGTTCAGCCAACGAGTCGGACTGTTTTCTTGTGATTTGGACCGATGGCGTGTAACTTGGACCAAGTGATCTTGTAATCTGGATTGGTAAATATAAACACTTATAAATTATTTAATGAATTTGTTATGAAACACTAAGCAATCAAATACGACACTATGAATTGTGGTCATCACTTTTAGCATGTAGGACATGAGACAGTATTAAGTAGTTTGAGACCCCCCCCCATAACCTTTTCGAACTGGCATGTGTGTGTTGCCATTTGGAAATTCTATGTCAATCGGCTTTCGCCAATATCTCTTTTGTTATGATATGCCGCGCGCTGTTGAACGGAGTTTTGGTCTGTGCCTACTGCGCGTGCGCGAGTGGTGAGGCGAGTCTAGTGTTGGCCCCTAGCAACTACTTCCGAGGGAGTCGGCGTCCTGTAGCCGCCATGGATAGACGTGTATGTGAGTGTTCCGCTATGCGGCGGATGGTGGTGCTGAAACCCCCATGAAACCAACTTAAGAGGGATTATCCCTTATTCTATTAGTTGCTGGCCTCCTACTGTTTCACTGGATTATGTTTTTGCTACGATAATCCCCAGGATCCTTGGTGAACAACTTTAGTTCACGGCCTCGTGGTTGCCGGCCTTCAATAACAATGGCCAAGGTTTGAACTTCTCAATTTTTCTGGACTCAAAGGTATGTAACTGTTTTGGATTAAAGTATTTCTGGGGAAGCAAGAAGATTTATGTGTTTCGGCGTACTTCAAGATAACTGTAATAATAATAATAATAATATTTGGATTAAGACTTCCTCTTCGAAAATTGTGCTGGATATCGTGTGCGTCTGTGAGCCTTAGGAAACGGTTTCGGCAATTAATCATTTTAGAATGCAGTTCGCACGGTGGAAAAAAATTGTATGTTTATCGTAAAATTCTGTAAAAGTTTTTTTTGCACTTGATTGTACAATAAGGTGTGAACCAAGGCGCAGTTTCCAAGGTAGCGGGGTTAGCTTTCCTTCGGGTTCCTTGCCTTTTGGGTTTTATTCCTCCTTTTTGTTCTTTTTGCATTGTTTCTGGGATCTCTGTTTTATTTTTGATTTTAAACCGTTGGTTTTACTTCTCTTTTGTAGTCCGTGCTTTGTTTTGTCCGTTACTATGGCAACGTGTGTTTGGGTAATTGTTGTGGGTTTTGTTTTCCGCGATTGTTGTTGGTTGATGTGTTCTTGTGGGATGAATATATTTTTGTTGCCTGGTATCGTTGGCATTTATTTCATACAAAGTGATTTATTTCGGCCTACCTTTGGTCGTTTCGTCTCGTTCTTTGGCTGGGCGAAATGTGTAACTTCTTCCTTTAATTTCGTGTGCCCTTGGAAATTGCCCTTGGTAGAAATTGGAACGAATTGTGGTAAAGTTAAAAGGCAACCGGCCTAAAGGTCATGGGACTAGGGTTTGTTTACTAAACATGGTATTTGTTTTTTTTTCTTAAACGCGTGATCGATCACATTTAAATCAATATTTAATTATCTTGTTTGACGGTATGGAGGTCACTGTTGTTTTTTTTTTTCCCTGTTGATTTTTACGATTTAGTTCCTTTATTTGTTAAATGAAGTCTGCATTTTCTTATTTAAAGCTGCCTCATTGGGTATTTATTTATTAATCATATTAATTTCTTGCAGGTTAATCCAATTATTGTTAGTCAAGTATTTACATTCTTTTAAACAATATGGTTCAAAGTATTTTCTGAATTAATAATGAACCTAGGTCCACTCCTAATATTATCTTGAAATGTTACCTCTCATTTAAATGTCTATTAAAGTTTCCTTTCATATCACTTAAAAGTTGGTTTTCATTTACCACATTTGGTGCAGCGCTGCAACTATTTTCTTTGTTTGGTTGTCCACGGACCTTAAGTCGCTTTTCCTCCACGGTTTGGGTAAGTGTCTCTTTTTCTTCCTTTGGGTAATTTTAGTATCATGTTGTTGGCTGGTGCCGGTTTTATCCTTGGAATTTTTTGATGTACTGTGACTTGTTGCTTCTTTTTTCGCCCTTGTTTTCTCTTGTGTTCGCTTAAACTACCCTCTTGGGGCGGACACAATAGCAACCTTCACACCAGTGTCTCTGTCTCTCTGTCTCTCTCTCTCTCTCTCTCTCTCTCTCTCTCTTTCTCTCTCTCTCTCTCTCTTTTCCTATCTCCTTCTTTTCCCTCAACTGGTGGGTAAGGTTATTAACCTCATCACCGCTGGGATATTTCCGGGGTCCTAGAGGGTGGTGACCGGTTAGAGTGGTAGCAGAGCGGTGGTTGTTTGTTGTTCCACTGTTGTTGCTCTGCTGCCTAATCTCTGTTGTTTCTGCCTTCTGCAGCCTAACTTTCCTCCCCTCCTACCCTTGCTTGGTGCAGTGCTGTGGCGAATGTTGGTGGATGGAAACCGAAAATTAAAAAACTAAAAGTGTTATTGTCAATAACTATTGTAAAAGGGAGTGCAAGGATCTTGTGTAATTTTTTGATTATTTTGTTACATGTTTGCTACCATGGCGCGTGCCGTTACGAACCCCTCCTTCCTGCGTCGTGCCGAATTGGAGTACGAGTTATCCATTCGTGGCCTTGAACCTGCCCGTACTGTGGCTGAGTGCGCTGCCTTGCTATCAGCCAACTCCCAGGTCCCCATTAATGTATTTTCTATTGACAGGAGTCGAGTGGGTGAGTACCTTAACCTGATCTGTGACAATCTTAACGAAATTAATATTATTCGCGAAGAATTTATTGAATTGCCTCCGTCCAAAGCCCAAGTAAACCGGCTGAGGGCCAGAGCTGACCACTACTCGGGCCGAATTCAGGATATATTATCCATTAAGCCTGATTCTGTTTTTGTGTCAGAATGTGCTAGATTGTTAACGGTGGTTTCTGGCATCACCTCTGATTTAGACCTGCTGTTGATTAACAGAGATATGGAGAATTGTTCTATTTCTACTGCACTTAATCCTACTGTACCTACCCCGAGTGTCCCTTCCCACCAAATTGTGTCCTCGACCCATGCCCAAGGTCCGTGTTGTGTGACGGCTCCTTTACTGGAAAACTTAGTCTCTAAGCTAAATTCGGCGTCATCGCCTAACTGTTTAAAGGAAGTTTTTCGGGGAGTGAAGTCCTTTTCTGTAAATTCTATCGATGAGTGTATTCGATTCCTACGGTTTCTGGTGGAGTTAACCGAGACTGGTAATGTGTACTCAGTTGACGATTTGGGGATTTTCCGCGCCCTCTTCCCTCATTGTGAAGAGATTCTAAAGAGAGAAATTTCTGAAGCTATCTCTAAAAATTTATCGATTGGTACCTTTCATGAACTTGTCCTTTCCAAATTTATTCCCTCTCTTGCTCTCCAAAGTCTTGTGCCCCAACACTGTTTCCGTACCCAGTTCCTGCATGAGAACTTGCTAACTTATGTGCTGGATCTGCGATTCTTTTGTAAGGTTTTTAGAATTTCTGTGCCAGAAAGTGAAATGGTCTCTAGAATTTTAAAAGGAATATCTCCTGCGTACCGCTCCTATCTTTCCTTAACCCGTTGCCCTACTACCTTTCAAGAATTGGAAGAGGCCTGTTCCTTTGCTGAAGATGTCAAACATGGGGATGCCTCCAGACCTGTGAATTTCCCTCCCCCTACTACTACCAATTGTCCTGTCCTTCCGTCAACACCTAAAGTAGTGAATGCCCGTAAATGTTACAACTGTGGGTCCCGAAGTCATCTAAGAAATTCCTGCCCTGACGTTAGGCGTGGTCCAGGCGCTTGCTATTCCTGTGGCTCTAGACAGCATGTTAAAAGAAATTGCCCCTTGGTAGACAGAAATGGTACTCAATGACTAGAAAGGGAAAGGGCAAAGTCTGCCAATTCTAAGTTTGTAAACCCTGAATCTCGTAAGAAACCGGTGTGTCCCCCTAGGTGCAATAGTATTTCTGTTCATGCCCCCTCCTCTGGCACGTGCACATTTGTCGAGGTCAACAATGAACCAGTAGATGCTCTTCTTGATACTGGAAGCGCAGTATGCTTGATGAATTATGCCTGGTATTGTCAAAAGAAATCCTCGTGTAAACTTCCGGAAATAAAACCCACTAATCTAAGATGCGTTTCGGCTAATTGTCAGTTTTTAAATATTTTGGGGACTGTGAAGGTCAAGTTAAGGATTGGGAATTTCACTTGGAAGATCAAGTGCTTGGTGACATCCAATTTATCATGTAACATTATTCTGGGTACCAATTTTCTATCTTGGGCTGGTGTCGTTTTGGATCCTCAGTGTCGAAATTTCTTTTTAAAATTTTCTCCTGACCTGAAATTTGAATTGATTAACGTTCCCTTGAAAATGCCTAAAGTTTTGTGTGTGGGTTACCCTGTGTCAGATGAGTCTAGTGACATCGATCGGCTTGATCTGAATCATTTAGGAGATGCCGAAGCACGGCAAGTTCGTGATCTTTGCAGGGAATTTCCCGATGTGTTCACTAGCAAGTTAGGCTTGACCAACGTACTCGAGTATGACATTGAGTTGTCTGACCTGCAGCCTGTTCGATCCCCTCCTTATCGCCTTTCCCCACCCCGTATGTTGGAATTAAAGAAAATCATTGATCAAATGGAAAGAGACGGAGTGATCAGACCTTCGACTTCCCCGTATGCGTCCCCTGTGTTCTTGGTACCCAAACCTTCTGGTGGTTATCGTGCTGTGATTGATTATAGGGCTCTAAATAATAAGATTGTACTCCAATCTATTCCCCTACCCGACCTTCATACTTGTTTTGGATGGTTCTCAGGTGCGAAATTTTTCACTGTCCTGGATTTGAACCAGGCTTATTACCAAGTGCCATTATCGAAGAGATCAATTCCCCTCACTGCCTTCATCACCGACTGGAACTTGTATGAGTTCCTCAGACTCCCGTTCGGGCTAAGCTGTGGAGCAGCTGTGTTGTCGAGGTTGTTAAATTCCATTCTCTCTGACATTAAGTTCAGCTATGTCTTTAATTACCTGGACGATTTATTAATTTATTCGAATACCTTCGAGGAACATATGGTGCACGTTAGGGAAGTATTGCTACGGTTAAGGAAAGCAGGCCTTACAGTGAAGTTATCAAAGGTAGCTTTCGCCAGACCCAGCATGTCTTTCTTGGGACATGTAGTTTCTTCTGAAGGCGTTTCTATAGATCATTCCAGAACTCAAGCCATTAGGGATTTTCCACCTCCCAAAGATGTCAAGGGCGTTGCTCGATTCATTGGTATGGTCAATTTCTTTAGAAAATTCATCCCTAACTTTGCTGAAGTGGCTGCCCCGTTGAACGACCTTAGGAAAAAGAATGTAAAATTTACTTGGGGTAAAGCCCAGGAGGAAGCTTTCAATTCATTGAAGGTCGCTCTGATTAATGCACCTTTGTTAGCTATTCCTGATTTCGAGAAACGTTTCATTGTCCAAACTGATGCCTCTGGGCGTGCTATTGCTGGCGTTCTGTTACAAGAACATGAAGATGGGCGTAGGCCCGTGGCCTACGTATCCAGGGTCCTCAATGATCTGGAGTCTAAGTACTCCATTTATGAACTAGAGTGTCTAGCTGTGCTATTTGCTCTGGAGAAATTTCGATCTTTCATTGAACACGTCAACTTTGATCTGGAAACCGATAATCAGGCTCTTTCTTGGGTGTTGAACCGACCCAAAAGGACCGGTAGAATAACTAGATGGGCATTACGGATCTCATCCTTTAATTTCAATGTTCGCCACATTCGTGGGTCTGAGAACGTCATTGCCGATGGCTTGAGCAGGATGTTTGAAGGTAACCCTTGTGTGGAAGCCAACCCATGTGTCGATAAGCTTGCTGTCAATACCGTTGGAGTTAGTGCCATCCTCACCGACTCCCCATTGCTGTATCAAGAAATTGGAGATCATCAAAAAACTGATCCGGATCTGAAAAGGATCATTGATACAATCAGTAGCGGGATCGAAGTGAAACCTTACTCCTTATCTAAGGGTGTTCTCTGTTGTAAGGGTCGCAAGGACCATAATTCCAAAATTGTCGTTCCTAAAGTTCTGGTACCTGTCATTTTCAAGTATTACCACTGTTCACCCCTTGGCGGTCATCTAGGAAATTTCAAAACTCGTTTGAAAATCAGGCAATTCTTTGTTTGGAAGAAAATGGATAGTGATATCAGGAACATGGTCAAATCTTGTAAATCTTGCGCCATCAGCAAACCTAATTTGAATAACCGAGTGGGATTATTGTCTTCATCACAAGCGTCGCGCCCCATGGAACGACTGTTCATAGATTTCGTAGGACCCCTCCCCCGATCTTCCTTGGGAAACACCCACATTTTTGTCTGTATAGATGCCTTCTCCCGGTTCTGTTGGATCTTTCCCACCAGGTCCACTAATTCACGTACCTCTATCTCCTGTCTAAATTCCATCTTTGCATCATTTGGCCCACCTAAGTTCTTAGTATCTGACAACGCTAGTTCTTTCACCAGTAACTCCTTCAAGAGGTATCTGTTTGAGTTGGGCATTTCGCATGTCACCACTATTCCATACTATCCAAATCCTTCTTATGCAGAGAGGTTGAATCGGAACTTAAAATCTGCGTTGATAGCGTATCATCATGACAACCAGTCCAAATGGGACTCCTGTCTGCATTGGTTGGCACATGCTTTCAATTCCGCTACTCATGAGTCCCATGGTAAGACGCCTATGTCTTTAATGTTTGGCTATACTCCGTACTCCCCTATGTCTAACCTGCTATGTATTGAGGATCTTCTCCCAGACCTATCTAGGCCTAATGATGTTCAAAAGATCTGGAACGAAGCAAAAAGGAATCTAGCTGTGTCATACGAAAAGGTCAAAAGGCAGTACGATAAAGGTAGGAAACCGTCAAAATTCAATGTTGGTGATCTCGTGTATGTTAAGTGCTACCCAATGAGTAAGGCCGTGAATAAGTTTTCGGCAAAACTTGCCCCTAGGTACCAAGGCCCGTGCACTGTGTTGGAGTTCTTGTCTCCCGTTTCTATTTTAGTAAGCGACCCTGTAGCAAGGCGTATTAGGCGCGTTCATGTTTCTCAAATTAAACCCGGTTAATCTGGCAAATTGTACCGCATCTTCCGCTGGATGGATGCACCTTTGGTAACTGACCTGTATTGTTAGTGAATTTAGCACACATACTGTGGGATGGCGAGCGAGTCAATCTGGTCCTTCTATGCCTCGTGTTGGTGACTCTAATTTAGTACTTCTTGTATGTTACTGTTTCTAGGTGTGGATCCTTGTAGTTAGAAATTGTCTTTCCTTTATTGTCTTGTGATGGTGGTATTAATACCTTGGAATTGATATCCTCGTTATCTAACCTTATGCTTATGTAGTGCGCTAACGAAGTTCCATTGGGGAAATCTGATGACATCTAACTTAAATTGTGCTTTGTTGTCCCTCTGTTTTCTCTAGGCTTTTAGTATGTAATTTCAAAGTTTTGTTTCTTCTGTGACTCCGCATCGGATTCCTTCCGCTGAACCCTTTGATCATCTTGTGACTTAATCATTGCTGAGCTATGGTGTGCCTGAGATGGAATGTAAGGGAGTGTGTCTGGTGCCTGAGTGTTTACCATTTTGTCATCCTTTCATGGTGTGCGTGTGTCTGAAGATGTGTGGTGCTTAGTCATGATTGGGTTGCTATTTGTGCCATTTTAGCATTGTACGATTTCTGATTGTGGTGTGTTTCGATCATTTGGTGTCGGATAAGTTCCCTGTTTGCCTTCTGCATGGACTCCGTGTCTTAAAGGTGTTTCTGTTCCGGATACTGATGTTTGTATTCATTCATGATTGAGAGATCTGACTCTCCTACTTTTGGGCACTCTTCGCGGCTGTTCTAAAGGTGGTTTTCTATGCGTGAACCCTCTATATTATTTTTCCTGTAATGGATTTTTGGGCTGAATTTATCTTCCTAACCTTTTGGTTTTGGGGTTATGTAGAATATCTGTCTCCGATTTTTTCCTGTGGGCGTTCGGTTGGTGCACTCCTGCCAGCATTATGGTTGTATCTCCTGTGTTGTAACTTGGTAATGTTGTTGTGAGTTGTTCGGATCCTTTTGAAATGTGGACCGTTAGTAACGTTGTGTAATTTTCCTTATCTACCGGTTGGCGTGTGGAGTTTTCGGTGGTACTGTCGGACTTCCTTCCTGAGGATATTTCTCCTTTTGTGCTTCTGTGGGATGGACCTAGTCCTTAATCTGTACCTGGTTTGCTGTTGTAATTTCTGCTTTGTATTGTGCTGTTTTGTGTGGTCTGTGAGCACGCGTTGAGGATAGCTATCCTTTATCTCTCTATGAATAACCCGTGCTGCTAGCTTGTCATTATTTAGGTAATCGTGTTCGGATTACGTTGTTTGGTTGTCAAGACACCTTGGTTGGGATGTGATTTGTCCTTTAATTTACCTCTGTGTCACGGTAGATTTGGCTGTTGGTTTGGTATCCCTTACTCGGTGGAAGTACACCTTCGGGTGGGCAATTCTTAGTTATCTGTTGGCTCTGGATTTTCGACTTGTTCTTCCTCACGCAGAATTAGGTTTGTGGTTACTATTCTGTACCACGTTGCCCCGTGCATTTATTTTTGGTAGTTGTACCTTGATGTGGCTGTTATGGATGACTGACTGATCGCGATTTTTCCATCTGGTAACCTATAGGAGTCTCCTGATTGCCCATCGATGCTACTGTTGCCTGTCTTTCCTCTCTGTAACTCTAGGGTTTCTGCGTCCCTTCTCTCTGATGGTTTCCCGTTGGTCTGTTCAAAAATTAGTTTTCTCTGCTTGAGTCCTTACCTGTGTTTTGTTGGTGATCTAGGATAAGTTGCCGATCCCAGTGTGGTTTGTATTTTGCTCAGCCCCTCGTTCTTGACCCTTGGACCGATTGACGAGTTCGCCACTCTGTGGTTGTGTGTGTGCCACTCCAATATCTAAAAGTGTAATTTGAATAGGTCTTTCATGTGTCCTCTTAGTTTAACTCCTGCTATTCTAAACCATATGTTCCAAGGATGTCTATTCTTTGGAGTGGTCCTGTACCTTTACTTATATATTTTTCTTGTGGATGATTTGTGCTCGAGTAATATTTCTGCTTTCCCTTCCGTTATGTTCATGATCCTTCGGGATATCTGTTTTAGTCCTGGTTGGTATTATGTGTTGGATTGTACCCTATGTTCCTATGTGTTCTTGTTAATTGTTTCTCCACGTATCATGGCTAAGTGTCCTTCGTGGAAGAGTAACATGGTATATTTTATGTAGTTTCCCTTTGATTTCTTAATTGTCGTTGTATGGACCCTTCTTTTCCTTCGGTACTATATTGGACCAAGTGGAAAGCTCTGGGCTTCAGCTAGTTTGTTGGTAACTAGCCTATGTAAAGTTAATGGGCGGATCTATGGATCCTGTAACTGAAAACTCACCTACTTAAGTTTCCTGGTTTGTCCTTTTTTTCTCCCTCTTCTTGTGGTTTTGCCCCCATTCGGGTTTTCCGGTGCGTTTCATTTCCCCTGTTGTCTCCCTTTGCAACACAAGATCATGCATTTCCTTAATATCAAAGGAGACTTGTAAAGGCATTCGTGCATTAAAAATTAATTTACCACCGTGCTTGAGGAAATAACCTGGATGCGCGGACTTATAATTATGTGGTTTTCGTTTAGTTTTGGTCAGTATATCTGTGATTAGTGTGAGAGTTGCCGAACCCCAAGGTGAACTGCGTCATGTGTCATAAACTATATCATTGTCTGATGCATTGAAAACAATGTGTATTGGGTGAAACTGAATATTTGGTGAACTCTGGTCATTGTGCTCTCTATTTGATGACAAACTTTACTCTGGTGATTTTCCGAGTGCTCGGTTAACGTTTCTGGACACTGATGTTGATCGCACCCCGCCAATTATTTCTAAAAACTATGTGATATGGAACTATGTCTTGGACTATTAACCTGGTCATGTGAACTCCTAACTAAAATTAGTTAATCTTGGTGGTCGTTTCCTGTTGGACTACTTCGCCCAAATTTAGTATATATGTGACCACCACATCATCATCGTGTTATGCTTCAGATTTGTCGTCTTTCGGGGCGGGAGGACTGAGACAGTATTAAGTAGTTTGAGACCCCCCCCCATAACCTTTTCGAACTGGCATGTGTGTGTTGCCATTTGGAAATTCTATGTCAATCGGCTTTCGCCAATATCTCTTTTGTTATGATATGCCGCGCGCTGTTGAACGGAGTTTTGGTCTGTGCCTACTGCGCGTGCGCGAGTGGTGAGGCGAGTCTAGTGTTGGCCCCTAGCAACTACTTCCGAGGGAGTCGGCGTCCTGTAGCCGCCATGGATAGACGTGTATGTGAGTGTTCCGCTATGCGGCGGATGGTGGTGCTGAAACCCCCATGAAACCAACTTAAGAGGGATTATCCCTTATTCTATTAGTTGCTGGCCTCCTACTGTTTCACTGGATTATGTTTTTGCTACGATAATCCCCAGGATCCTTGGTGAACAACTTTAGTTCACGGCCTCGTGGTTGCCGGCCTTCAATAACAATGGCCAAGGTTTGAACTTCTCAATTTTTCTGGACTCAAAGGTATGTAACTGTTTTGGATTAAAGTATTTCTGGGGAAGCAAGAAGATTTATGTGTTTCGGCGTACTTCAAGATAACTGTAATAATAATAATAATAATATTTGGATTAAGACTTCCTCTTCGAAAATTGTGCTGGATATCGTGTGCGTCTGTGAGCCTTAGGAAACGGTTTCGGCAATTAATCATTTTAGAATGCAGTTCGCACGGTGGAAAAAAATTGTATGTTTATCGTAAAATTCTGTAAAAGTTTTTTTTGCACTTGATTGTACAATAAGGTGTGAACCAAGGCGCAGTTTCCAAGGTAGCGGGGTTAGCTTTCCTTCGGGTTCCTTGCCTTTTGGGTTTTATTCCTCCTTTTTGTTCTTTTTGCATTGTTTCTGGGATCTCTGTTTTATTTTTGATTTTAAACCGTTGGTTTTACTTCTCTTTTGTAGTCCGTGCTTTGTTTTGTCCGTTACTATGGCAACGTGTGTTTGGGTAATTGTTGTGGGTTTTGTTTTCCGCGATTGTTGTTGGTTGATGTGTTCTTGTGGGATGAATATATTTTTGTTGCCTGGTATCGTTGGCATTTATTTCATACAAAGTGATTTATTTCGGCCTACCTTTGGTCGTTTCGTCTCGTTCTTTGGCTGGGCGAAATGTGTAACTTCTTCCTTTAATTTCGTGTGCCCTTGGAAATTGCCCTTGGTAGAAATTGGAACGAATTGTGGTAAAGTTAAAAGGCAACCGGCCTACAGGTCATGGGACTAGGGTTTGTTTACTAAACATGGTATTTGTTTTTTTTTCTTAAACGCGTGATCGATCACATTTAAATCAATATTTAATTATCTTGTTTGACGGTATGGAGGTCACTGTTGTTTTTTTTTTTCCCTGTTGATTTTTACGATTTAGTTCCTTTATTTGTTAAATGAAGTCTGCATTTTCTTATTTAAAGCTGCCTCATTGGGTATTTATTTATTAATCATATTAATTTCTTGCAGGTTAATCCAATTATTGTTAGTCAAGTATTTACATTCTTTTAAACAATATGGTTCAAAGTATTTTCTGAATTAATAATGAACCTAGGTCCACTCCTAATATTATCTTGAAATGTTACCTCTCATTTAAATGTCTATTAAAGTTTCCTTTCATATCACTTAAAAGTTGGTTTTCATTTACCACATTTGGTGCAGCGCTGCAACTATTTTCTTTGTTTGGTTGTCCACGGACCTTAAGTCGCTTTTCCTCCACGGTTTGGGTAAGTGTCTCTTTTTCTTCCTTTGGGTAATTTTAGTATCATGTTGTTGGCTGGTGCCGGTTTTATCCTTGGAATTTTTTGATGTACTGTGACTTGTTGCTTCTTTTTTCGCCCTTGTTTTCTCTTGTGTTCGCTTAAACTACCCTCTTGGGGCGGACACAATAGCAACCTTCACACCAGTGTCTCTGTCTCTCTCTCTCTCTCTCTCTCTCTTTTTCTCTCTCTCTCTCTCTCTCTTTTCCTATCTCCTTCTTTTCCCTCAACTGGTGGGTAAGGTTATTAACCTCATCACCGCTGGGATATTTCCGGGGTCCTAGAGGGTGGTGACCAGTTAGAGACAATGAAAAAACAGTTCGCCTTTGGCGCAGTTTTCATGAGCACACTTTTTGCAGCTATTGCACTGAATCTGGTCATCATAATACTTGTCACATACATGCCGTCAGATAGCTCCTCAACTGTAATCACGTAGGCTAAGTGGACCTCCAACCAGCCCTCAGATCCAGGTAAACATCATTTATCGTTTCGGGAATCGAACCCGGGGCCTCCGGTTAAGAGGGAGACACGCTACCCCTACATCGCGGGACCGGCCTCAAATTATAAAACAAGTTATTTTCGAATAACCAGTAAAACTACGAAGAAACATAACTAATTACAATTGTTCCAAGGGTCCAAATTACATGACATGCAAGGATTTAATAAAAAACGAAATCATATGCAACATATTTAAAATTTATGAATGGAACTATGTTAAACTTACCTGGATATTTCATCAGTACTTGTAAACGCTGAACACCCTCTAGGCTGTAATCACTACTTCACAGTACACTTACTTGTCACCGCATAAGCTTACAAGGAATTTGAGTAGTAAGATTTTTATCCTCTTCCCCATTCAGCCTTAAGTCTACTAACAAAACAACTTCCAGGAAGAAAGCTAGCCTGGGTTAGTGATGTGCGCGAATGACACTTGGAATCGCGAGAATCGGTTCCTACCACTCCGAGGCTGTACTCAGTGTCGCATGCGAGGAATCGGTTCCGCGATGATGTCACCAGACTGTGCTGGGCACACTCGCTACAGTGAGCCGTCCGTGTATAAATGAGGCAAATTCCAACGTTTAATATTTACTATTTCTTTTGTATGCAGTATAGTATGATATAACAGCCACTTGAATTAAATGTCTTCTTGGTTATTATGAATGAATTTTGCCACATGATAATGAAAAAAACAATTTAACCTGGTAGTCCGGAAATACGATTACACATTTCGACACTGGGTGTGCCAATGAACGTTGTAATTCAGGCATATACTGTTATGCTTCTAATGTGGTTTTTCAAATATCGCTAGTATAAACGTATAAAGTCTGTGGAATCACGTTTCTAATAAGCAGCATACCTCAGTTACATTTAATTTGCAATGAACATTTCATACTACTACTAAATATTAATATGAGAAAATGTTAGAATTACTATTTTGTTTTGATCACTGCTTAACACTAGCTAAGGTTGTCTCTTTGGTACAATTGTACACTGACTGACAGAGCAAATGCAACACCAAGAAGGAGTGGTCAGAACTTTATGCCAATTGCAGGGTAGACTGACGTCACTGAGGTATGCTCATGATGTGAAATGCGCCGCTGTGCTGCGCACGTAGCGAACGATAAATGGGACACGGCGTTGGCGAATGGCCCACTTCGTACCGTGATTTCTCAGCCGACAGTCATTGTAGAACGTGTTGTCGTGTGCCACAGGACACGTGTATAGCTAAGAATGCCAGGCCGCCGTCAACGGAGGCATTTCCAGCAGACAGACGACTTTACGAGGGGTATGGTGATCGGGCTGAGAAGGGCAGGTTGGTCGCTTCGTCAAATCGCAGCCGATACCCATAGGGATGTGTCCACGGTGCAGCGCCTGTGGCGAAGATGGTTGGCGCAGGGACATGTGGCACGTGCGAGGGGTCCAGGCGCAGCCCGAGTGACGTCAGCACGCGAGGATCGGCGCATCCGCCGCCAAGCGGTGGCAGCCCCGCACGCCACGTCAACCGCCATTCTTCAGCACGTGCAAGACACCCTGGCTGTTCCAATATCGACCAGAACAATTTCCCGTCGATTGGTTGAAGGAGGCCTGCACTCCCGGCGTCCGCTCAGAAGACTACCATTGACTCCACAGCATAGACGTGCACGCCTGGCATGGTGCCGGGCTAGAGCGACTTGGATGAGGGAATGGCGGAACGTCGTGTTCTCCGATGAGTCACGCTTCTGTTCTGTCAGCGATAGTCACCGCAGACGAGTGTGGCGTCGGCGTGGAGAAAGGTCAAATCCGGCAGTAACTGTGGAGCGCCCTACCGCTAGACAACGCGGCATCATGGTTTGGGGCGCTATTGCGTAAAATTCCACGTCACCTCTAGTGCGTATTCAAGACACGTTAAATGCCCACCGCTACGTGCAGCATGTGCTGCGGCCGGTGGCACTCCCGTACCTTCAGGGGCTGCCCAATGCTCTGTTTCAGCAGGATAATGCCCGCCCACACACTGCTCGCATCTCCCAACAGGCTCTACGAGGTGTACAGATGCTTCCGTGGCCAGCGTACTCTCCGGATCTCTCACCAATCGAACACGTGTGGGATCTCATTGGACGCCGTTTGCAAACTCTACCCCAGCCTCGTACGGACGACCAACTGTGGCAAATGGTTGACAGAGAATGGAGAACCATCCCTCAGGACACCATCCGCACTCTTATTGACTCTGTACCTCGACGTGTTTGTGCGTGCATCGCCGCTCGCGGTGGTCCTACATCCTACTGAGTCGATGCCGTGCGCATTGTGTAACCTGCATATCGGTTTGAAATAAACATCAATTATTCGTCCGTGCCGTCTCTGTTTTTTCCCCAACTTTCATCCCTTTCGAACCACTCCTTCTTGGTGTTGCATTTGCTCTGTCAGTCAGTGTATTTACCGAGCTCGATAGCTGCAGTCGCTAAAGTGCGGCCAGGATCCAGTAATCGGGGGATAGTGGGTTCGAGCCCCACTGTCGGCAGCCCTGAAGATGGTTTTCCGTGGTTTCCTATTTTCACACCAGACAAGTGCCGGGGCTGTACCTTAATTAAGGCCACGGCCGCTTCCTTCCAATTCCTAAGACTTTCCTATCCTATCGTCCCTGTAAGACATATCTGAGTCGGTGCGACGTAATGGTGGTGGTGGTGATTATTGTTTTAAGAGGAAGTAAAACTAGGCAACCATCCTCTATATAACACTAATCAGAGGAAAAAATGGAAGGGATCCGACACTTCGAAAAATGAAGATATCGGCCAAAGGAAGACAAGGGCCACGAAGGGCGTGAAAATGAAAGACTCCCTAGCCCTCGCAAACCTAATAGCGTCGGGGTCGGAAAAGAACAAGAGTTGACCAAGGGAGGTCAGATAGGATAGAAGAAAGTGAGGAGCCTGGCACAAGTAAGTGGAAGCAATGCCAGGACTCAGCTGAGGGCCCCGTGGTCGCCAACCCACGCTCCAAATTTCAGAGCCCCTGGGGCCACTTTTAGTCGCCTCTTACGACAGGCAGGGTTCACCGTGGGTGTTATTCTGCCGCCCCCATCCACAGGGGGACGGTGCGACGTAAAGCAAATAGAAAAAAAAAATGTATTATGTTGAAATAGTAGTATTATATTATGTCATAAGCCCGTATACATTTTAATCTATTGACAATCCAAAACAAGGGGCTGCCTGGCCGAAGCGGTAAAGGCGTGCTCGGTTTACCCGGAATGACGTGGGTTCGATTCCCCATCAAGAAGTGGAAAAATTTAAGAAACGAGATTTCCACTTCCGGAGGTGCACATGGCCCTGAGGTTCACTACCTTTACCTTCCACCACTCCAGGGGCCTTCATGGCATGTATGGAGGTGGCTTTGCTTTGCTTTTGACAATCCAAACAATTTGATTAGTTTCAAACACAGCATCATATATTCTGATCAAATTACCGTCATATTAGAGAATGTAACTCCAGGACACTATAACGAGAGCACGCATGACTTGCAGAGTGACTTGGTTATAAACACACACACACACACACACACACACACACACACACACACACACACACACACACACACACACACACACACACACACACACACACACACACAAACGAACTCACATTACAGAACACATTCATGCTGCACGTGTTTACGTATCTGCATCATAGATGGTGCTACTAGTTCCTCGTACCCGATTCCCCAAGCGTATGGAATCGACCCTTAGCGATTCCAGTCGCAACCCAACACTACCCTCGGTTGTCTTTCTGACCTTGCCTCAGACATGAGGTGACCAAACATGCAAAAAAAACAGTATCGGTCCAAATTACACGCAGGTCTAAACTACACGGACGTCCCCTACATACACAATCTTTAATACACTCTGATGTTCTCGCGGCTCGCACTGTCCGCTACTGATTACACGTTCTAGTTAGGACTTCTACTTCACAGTGTTAATTTCGGTCATATTACCCATTAAGAAACACACAGAAAAATTTAAAAATGTTAGGTTTCTTTTAAAGTAGGCTACAAGCATTACCCCTCCAAAACCAATAACTCGACCGTAGAATTAAATTTCGAGTCTTCGTGTAAACCTCCAGTCCATTCGATTAGTGTTAAACCATATGATCCTAAGCTCGCTCCAGAACTGCTCTATTCTAAATATATTTGCGTAAGACATATCCCCAAGTTTCCCATTGTAAGAAGCTCAACGGAGAAAGTAATGCGTGGACGCCAATCTAGAACTTTGTCCGTGATTCTTAACCTACTCAAGATAGTCCCAGACACCTTGACTCATCGTTAGAAGGGCCTTCCTGAGAAAATATTCGGTGGTTACTGTCTCATCACAGAAGACAAGGCTGGAGCTGTGGAAGAAGAGAAGGACTCCTCCTCTCCATGGATGAATGCCAGCAGCTGAGCAGTTACCAGCTCGGCATAATGAATGTTGTCTGGTGAGGAAATCCTTGAACAGGATACAATCAGAATTGGAAACGTCCAGGGATAACTTGAAGAAAAGGAAGTACAAGTGATATAAGATACGAATGTGCACAAGAACAAATAAGGAGCCACATACTTCAGCGCCCTCTGTACCGAACATCTTGAACAAAGGATGACCTCCTACAAGCCATTCAGAGTGCACTGGGCATTGCAAAATACTCGTTTAATATGACGATTTCACACGTTATGCTTTGTTTACTTCAACTGACTTAAACATTACTGTAAATATGTACGTTTTCGAAACCAATATATACATACATGTATATTTATCATTAGGTTTTGTTTTTATTTCTAACCGTTATTGATTTTAAGTACCACAAATACGGTTTGCAGAGGTGCCGATGTGCAGGAATTTTGTTTCGTAGGAGTTACTTTTACGTACAAGTAAGTCTATCGACACGAGGCTGACGTATTTGAGTGCCTTCAAGGTCTACTGGACTGAAACCAGGTTCGAACCCATCATCTTGGGGTAAGGAAGCGAGCTCTGTTCCTCTGAGCATTATTGGCTTTTGATGGGAGATTTTAAGGCACAGTTTGGTTCCTGATGTCACGTAATTTTAATCCAAGAAGTCTACCCTATGTTCGATTGGGATTCTAACGTCGGCCTTCTGGATGGAAAGTCAGTAACTTCTATTTCCTTGTCCATTCTTGATAAATTTCAAATTCCCGCCATCAATAATTTTACATTAGTTTAGAGGAGAAAGAATTGTTCTGGAGGATCTGAGTATGAACTGTCACTAGCATCCAGTTTGGCTTCATGGCCGAGTGGTCAATGTCTTGGCTTTCGAGCCTGAGGTTCGATACTAATTTTGCCTCATATTCTGACTATTTATTTACACTGACTGACAGGGCAAATGCAACACCAAGAAGAAGTGGTTCGAAAGGGATGAAAGTTGGGGAAAAAACAGAGACGGCACGGACGAATAATTGATGTTTATTTCAAACCGATATGCAGGTTACACACTGCGCACGGCATCGACTCAGTAGGATGTAGGACCACCGCGAGCGGCGATGCACGCACAAACACGTCGAGGTACAGAGTCAATAAGAGTGCGGATGGTGGCCTGAGGGATGGTTCTCCATTCTCTGTCAACCATTTGCCACAGTTGGTCGTCCGTACGAGGCTGGGGCAGAGTTTGCAAACGGCGTCCAATGAGATCCCACACGTGTTCGATTGCTGAGAGATCCGGAGAGTACGCTGGCCACGGAAGCATCTGTACACCTCGTAGAGCCTGTTGGGAGATGCGAGCAGTGTGTGGGCAGGCATTATCCTGCTGAAACAGCATTGGGCAGCCCCTGAAGGTACGGGAGTGCCACCGGCCGCAGCACATGCTGCACGTAGCGGTGGGCATTTAACGTGCCTTGAATACGCACTAGAGGTGACGTGGAATCATACGCAATAGCGCCCCAAACCATGATGCCGCGTTGTCTAGCGGTAGGGCGCTCCACAGTTACTGCCGGATTTGACCTTTCTCCACGCCGACGCCACACTCGTCTGCGGTGACTATCACTGACAGAACAGAAGCGTGACTTATCGGAGAACACGACGTTCCGCCATTCCCTCATCCAAGTCGCTCTAGCCCGGCACCATGCCAGGCGTGCACGTCTATGCTGTGGAGTCAATGGTAGTCTTCTGAGCGGACGCCGGGAGTGCAGGCCTCCTTCAACCAATCGACGGGAAATTGTTCTGGTCGATATTGGAACAGCCAGGGTGTCTTGCACGTGCTGAAGAATGGCGGTTGACGTGGCGTGCGGGGCTGCCACCGCTTGGCGGCGGATGCGCCGATCCTCGCGTGCTGACGTCTCTCGGGCTGCGCCTGGACCCCTCGCACGTGCCACATGTCCCTGCGCCAACCATCTTCGCCACAGGCGCTGCACCGTGGACACATCCCTATGGGTATCGGCTGCGATTTGACGAAGCGACCAACCTGCCCTTCTCAGCCCGATCACCATACCCCTCGTAAAGTCGTCTGTCTGCTGGAAATGCCTCCGTTGACGGCGGCCTGGCATTCTTAGCTATACACGTGTCCTGTGGCACACGACAACACGTTCTACAATGACTGTCGGCTGAGAAATCACGGTACGAAGTGGGCCATTCGCCAACGCCGTGTCCCATTTATCGTTCGCTACGTGCGCAGCACAGCGGCGCATTTCACATCATGAGCATACCTCAGTGACGTCAGTCTACCCTGCAATTGGCATAAAGTTCTGACCACTCCTTCTTGGTGTTGCATTTGCTCTGTCAGTCAGTGTATTTTTTTAAAATTTATTTACCTACTTGTTTAACGTCGCACTAACACATCGAAGGTTTCCGGCGACGGAAGGATGGAAAATTAAGCATTGGGAAGATTGCGGCCGTCACTTTAAGATACAGCCTGAACATTTGCCTGGTATGAAAATGGGAAACCACAGAAAATAATCTTCTGGGCTGCCGACAGTGAAATTCGAATCCACTATCTCCCAAAATGCAAGCTCACAACTGTGCGATCGTAACCCCACGGCCAACTCGCTCGGTATTCGGACTAGCTAAAGTACGCTTTCATCGTATGGATTTATGAGCGAGGATTAAAGTGGTTACTGACGCAAAATGAAATGTAAAATATAAACTCGTTATATACAAATCCTAAACCTATGTTCGGCTCCTTGGCTAAATGGTTAGCGCGCTGGCCTTTGGTCACAGAGGTCCCTGGTTCGATTCTCGGCAAGGTAGGTAATGTTAACCATAATTGGTTAATATTGGTGGCACGGGGGCTGGGTGTATGTGTCGTCTTCATCATCACTTCATCGTCATCATGACGCCCAGTTTGCCTACGGGAGTCAAATCATAATACCTGCATCTGACGAACAAAACTTGTCCTCGGACACTCCCGGCAATTTCCTAAACCTACACAATATTAAAAAGATAGAAACACGGAATATATATACAGTCAAAACTATTTATTGCGAAATCGCTTTCGACGGCGTATCGCATACAACGCGAAAACTAATGAGCCCGTCTAAATCCGATATAAACACTGTATTTAACAAATCGCTTATTACGACATATGGTATAAAACGACGTATTTTATTACATTTTCTGAGAAATGTATCGACTAAAACGTCCAATGTTGATTTTTGTTTGTTACGTATTTGGGGATTGTTGAAGAAAATGAATGTCGTATGGCTTTTAGTGCTGGGAGTGTCCGAGGACAAGTTCGGCTCACCAGATGCAGGTCTTTTGATTTTACACCCGTAGGCGACCTGCGCGTCGTGATGAGGATGAAATGATGATGAAGACAACAAATACACCTAGCCCCCGTGTCAGCGAAATTAACCAATGATGGTTAAAATTCCTCACCCTTCCGGGAATCGAACCTGGGACCCCTGTGACCAAAGGGCAGCACGCTAACTATTTCGCCATGGAGCCGTACTTGGGATTGTTGACTACAATGTAAAGCTTATTCCAGCTCTTTACTTCAGTAGATTGTAAATTTCAAATCAGTCTGTCTCTTGAATAGTCAAGCCAAGCATCACTGCGAATATGTCGCAAAAGAAAGGGAAAGTGTTTAATATTGAAGAAAAGTTACACTTAATATGGGAAATTAAAAAATGGGGAAACAAATGTCAGCACCGCGTAGGAATTAGGTGTATAACACCGAACGATTTTTACAGTTTGGAGGTAAGGAGATAACATATCATTTATTAGCTAAGGCTATGTGCGATATTATTGATCAATTTGGATTGTTGCTACTTCTTTCCTCACGTATTATTTTATATTTTGCTGGCATATTTTTGCTGTACGCACAGTGTAAACATTAGAAGAAAAACTGCCACTTGACAAATACCGTGTTCCAAATACCGTACTTATTTCACTTACGTTTTTTGAAGTTTAAGTTTATTCTTTTAATTAACCATTTAACTGTGCAACTTGAAACTTACAGATATAATATTTTCATCATCATCATCATCATCATCTGTTTACCCTCCAGGTTCGGTTTTGCCCTCGGACTTAGCGAGGGATCCCACCTCTACCGCCTCAAGGGCAGTGTCCTGGAGCTTCAGACTCTTGGTCGGGGGATACAACTGGGGAGTATGACCAGTACCTCGCCCAGGCGGCCTCACCTGCTATGCTGAACAGGGGCCTTGTGGAGGGATGGGAAGATTGGAAGGGATTGGCGAGGAAGAGGGAAGGAAGCGGCCGTGGCCTTAAGTTAGATACCATCCCGGCATTCGCCTGGAGGAGAAGTGGGAAACCACGGAAAACCACTTCCAGGATGGCTGAGGTGGGAATCGAACCCACCTCTACTCAGTTGACCTCCCGAGGCTGAGTGGACCCCGTTCCAGCCCTAGTACCACTTTTCAAATTTCGTGGCAGAGCCGGGAATCGAACCCGGGCCTCCGGGGGTGACAGCTAATCACGCTAACCACTACACCACAGAGGCGGACATAATATTTTTAGGAACAAAAGAAGTAGACCGGTTTGTACAACTATCGCCTATAACGACCGTTAATTGGTGGTCCCTTCGGAGTCGTTGTTTTTACTGTATAACACAATGACGATGATAATGAAAATGGCTGAATGAATGAACTTCATCCAACAGCAGTTCCCAAATATGGATAAGCACGATTAGCACTCTCAACAGTACAACTGTAGTCTCCGACAACTTTCCACGCGCTCGTTCTTCAGTTGACCTGTCAAACGAACGACGACTTAACACAAATAACCACGTGACCCCTACTTATGCGACAAATGAGTGTCCCTTTCATCAGTGAAGGCGATCACAGCAAAAATCACAAGAAAGGTGAATTTTCTAAAAAAAAAAAAAAAAAAAAAAAAGTTCGAATTACGAAGGAAATGCATAGGCCTATGATACATCTTGCAGAAAATGCAATTTCAAGGCCACATGGAGCACTTCATTCCTCGATAGAGCCAACCGTTTACCCGTTATTTTAGTTACTGTAGGTATGGCAACCATTGTCAAATTTGTGACAAACCCGTGTAAAATCCCAAGCTTGTTCAAAAGGGTGAAATATATCAAAATAAAAAGTCTCCCTTGCGTGATTCGAGATTTCAGTCCAGTAGTTCTCGAGCCTGTTCGATAAAACCCCAACAACTCATTTTTATTAATAGTCTAGTATAGGGGTAACAGAGTGGAAAGTAAATTAAGCTCATTTTCTGTTACGACATACCGAGAAAAGAGCTTCAGAGAATTTCTCGATTTTTCATATTTACTTCCAGTGCATTAGGCTACATGTCATTGACATCCTGCTCCTTAGTCCCGTTTCCTAATACGGAGTCAGGGATGAGGTGAGATGAAATTATACGGCATGTTTTAACGGCCGGATGCCCTTCCTGACGCCAACGTCAAGTTGAGCTAATGAAGATGAAATTCATTACGGTGAATGAAATTGGGTTAGGAGGTGGGTGGAATCGGCTGCAGCCCATGAATAGGATCCGTCCCGGCGTTTCCGTGGAAGTGAAGATTGGAAGCCATAGAAAACATTTAAAATCATTCTCAGGACAGGCGACAGTGGACTTCGAAGCCACTCGTCTCCCGAATACATAACTTTGCTCCATAAAAATAGCGCATTAACACGCGCGGTCAATCCGCTTGGTAAGCTACATATTGCTTGATTAGTCATAAGAGATACCGCAATATTAAGTGCGTGAAAACGATGTACAAGTATACAAGCAGATATATATTTGAAAAAGGTAACAAACTTCGTGAGACGTAAAAATCAATAACGTTAAAAATTAATATTAAAAGGTAACAAATATTGGTTAAGACTGAGTAGGAGAAACGGGAGGAAGAATTGAATTAACATACGAATACCACATGAAAAATCTACAAGATGATTCCCTGGTTTCTAACGACGACAATGTAATACGCTGCTGAAAGCGTTTACCCAACGAAGTAATTCATTTACATTAAGAGAAGTAGTGAAATTCGGTTTAATTCTTGGAATACTATCTGTCTGACTGCAGGTCTTGTAGCATGCACAACTAAGGTTTTTGTTTTTCATGTAAAACGAGATTCCGAATCTGTTATAGTCTCAATGACAAAATCTTTCACGACAGTTCAAATTATTCTTCGAATTATGTTTCTTTAAAAATGTTCCATTCCGTTGATATCAATGGCAGAAATTTTAAACTACATTTTCAAATTTGATTAAAAATGGTTAGAATTATTAAGTGCAGCCGTGAGAGATCCAGGTTTGATTCCCACCTGTTGTCATGGAGACATATATGTGGTTGAAAAGATCTAATCACTCGAAAAAGGAACGCATGCTTGTAGGGCCTATAGAATTTTCCTCCTTAATACGAGATATTAAATAATATATCATCACTCTTAATTATTAATTATTATTAGGCTAATTGTCAGAATATAATTTATCTCTAATGTAGATGCAAAACCTATGGATAACCAGAAGAAAGTCCGGGTCATTGGCCAAATGGTCATCATAGTCGCCTTCTGTTCGCAGAGACCCGGATTTGATTCCTGGCCGCGTCAGAGATTTTAACCTTAAATTGTTATTTCTCCTGGCGGGGACTGGGTGTTTGTACTATCCCCAACATACTTGCAAATCATACACAGCACTATCCTTCACTACAAAACACACAGTTCCCATACACGTCAGATGCCACCCACCCTCGCAGGAGGGTCTGCCTTTTAAGGGCTACAACAGTTACAAACAGCCACATGAAATTAAATTAAACCACAACACACATATTTGGAGGTTCAACGGTTTCTCGGAAAAGTGTACCAGTAAGGGACTAGCACAATACCATACGCTCATCCTAGTTCTTTTTTCATTTTCTTTAGCGACTGTACATACATCTCACCTTTCTTAGAGGTTTATTTGAACTGAGTGCCATTACCTCAAGGGGCTACCTGGCCGAGGCGGTAAAGGCGTGCTCGGGTCGCCCGGAAGGACGTGGATTCGAATTCCCATCAGGATGTCGTAAAATTTAAGAAACGAGATTTCCACTTCCGGAGGTGCGTATGGCCCTGAGATTCACTCAGCCTACACCAAAAATTAGTACCAGGTTAATTCCTGGGGGCAAAGGCGGCCGGGCGTAGAGCTAACCACTTTACCCCATCACATGCCGAGGTTACGGATAGTGGAAGCCTTTACCTTCCACCCCTCCCAGGGCCTTTGTGGCCTGTACGGAGAAGACTTTGCTTTTTTGCCATTACCTCAACGAAAGCGAGGGTGTGAATTTACAGTACTTCATATTCGCAATTGCCATGTTTTGGTATGGCACAACCATTCAGAGGAAAGCTATTTATCATCAGCGACATGAACCTAAATGGACCGAAGTTCAATTTAATGAATAATGCTATTTGAATAACGTCCGTTGAATTATTGGAGATTTTAAGACGCCAGGAAGTCAGATTTCAGAAAACTTTGGATGAATTTAAAGCGTGAATATTACAAGCGCTACTTCTATCATTTGTATAAAACACATGTATGTCATCTACAGGTTCATTGTAGCAGTGACTGGTCTTCTTTACTGTACTTTCAATCCATCCGCGTGGAGGAAGGCGTTAGCTTAACCGTTGTTTGTGCTTCGATTCCCGTATATAGCGCGAATTGAAAGTTAATTTGAGAGGTAAAATGTGTAGGTATCATTCTCCGGCAGATGGTGGTGATGTTTACTGTTTTATGAGGAAGTACAACATGGCATCCATCCCCTTCCTCCGGCATAAAGCTGGTTCAATTACTCTGTTCGTCAACCCGGAAGTAGTTCTTCGGGTTACACTACAGTGAATATGTTGTAAGTAGGGGCGGGCGTTATTAAAATATCATCCTTTTCCCCTTTGAATTAGGACGTTGCTCTGTAGTATAGAACTTCATTCTGCATTATAACAAACGATAGCAACGCACTTCTATTTTTCAACATTTTACATTTTTTGCCGATTAGGATGATCAGTCATTATTTCAACTTTCAATATGTAGTAGCTTTTTGAAGAATATTAGATCATTTAAAATGTTCTTTTTAACTTATGCATTAGGGTTGGGCACCATGTCCCTGTTTCGGCACACTGTGTCGGTGCACAGTTATGTTCCGCTGTTCCAGAACACCGAGTGTCAATTGTTCCGAAACATTGTCAAGCGAGCAGGAGACACTGACTCGCTGTCCCGTCAGAAGTGCAACTATGCACTGCCCTTCGCCTACTAGCTGAACTGTGCAGCGGGCGCACGGGACGCGGGACTGCAACTGCGCAGTGTAGAGAGAACGTCGAGAGGCAACATTACATGCTCCGCGCCAGTGAGAACTGGGAATGTGCCTGTACGGAACGTGCTGTGTGGAGTGTGCCTGTGTGTAGTTATGGCCATGGTCCAGCATAAAGCTGCAGGGAACGTGAACGAACAGTCGGAACACTGAAATTCGCGCCCAATAATCACGTTTAAAGGCTGCTTTTAGGTTAAGATTTTCCCGGTCAATATAAAATACACATAACACGGTTACAATGGCAGTGCAGGTGTTTAAAAGTAACCAATTCAAGAATATTTTCACCAGTTGAATGTATTGGCCTGTATTGTGAGTAATTAGTGGTTAATTAATATCTCGAAAATTTCCCTCAACACTTTCTCGGGGATTGACGTAAAAAATTAATTTGGACTTTAAGAAAACTTTTAAGCACAAGAAAAATATGGGTCATCGCTTTGGAATTAAAGATATAATTGGATGAAAAAATGTTGACACTCCAGCACAGGGCAGCACATAGCCGGTATCGACAGGCAGACACAGCCAAGGCCAACTAATCTATCTACTGAGGCCTTGGCACAGCACGTTCGGTTCAGGCACATTCCAGCTGAAGCGCAGCATGTCCTGTTGCCTCTCGAAGTTCTCTCTAGGACGCAGTTACAGTCCTGTGTCCTGTGTCCCGGCACTCTGTACCGAAACACTCCGCCTCAAGCTCCTAATGTTGCGGAACAAGTGAATGTTCCGGTCTGCTCAACCCTATTATGCATATTGTATTCTTTATTATCAGACAGATAAAAATCCGCTATGGTTAAATTTTGCTAAATACCTTTCATGACCAAGAAAACTGATCAGCAGCTGTTAGTGACTTAGAAATGGTGAGTGAATCATGTATTTCCTAAATATGTGCAGAAATATAATACAGAACCCTGATAATTAGGAGAAAGTATTTCCTAACGTGCCTCAAGCTCAAGGAATGCACCAGCCTTCGCACCCGACCCTACAGCCAGTTATTAAGCCCCCGCGTGCCTGAAGGCCAAAGATGGGCGATTGCCTTAAATGCAGATCAGTATTGATTGATTGAGGAAGTGGAAACGAGAAGGATAAGAAACGATAGTTATATAACTGTGCAAGAACAATGCAAAAAGTGAAACCACCACGAAGTGAATTATTTCTGTAAACACTAGAGCTGCGCAGTAAACAGAACAGGGAATTATAATTGTAAAACCACTTTTACAAAGTCACCAAAATACAGTTTGGTCAAGAAATTTAAGGTCATTTTTTAGTTATTTTTGTTACGGTGTTTTAGCGGTAGGTAGAGGCGTAAGAAGGTGCGGGCGTGAATGGGTTTCAAACTACGGGATCAAAGTTAATGTAAAATTAATTTAAAATTTAACTAGGTTATATTTTCTTTTCAAAAACCAAGCAATAACAGACATGGCAGGTACAATGTAGCAAAACAAGGGGAGATACAATATTTACAGGTTTTGGGCTTCACGCCCTGACTTCAGCGATCAGCTCAGTTTTACCACAAACACAAGTTTTAACAGAGGGGCAGAAAACCCCATTCATCCCTAGGAGCCCCTGGCTCCGAATTACACAGAAAAGCCTCCACGAGGCATATGACACTCCATTTTCAAAAGAGCGATCCGCTCTTAAAATTTAAGCCTCTCAAAGGCCACACCAAACTCTACCTTCAAGCTGTCCTCTAAGGACGTATTCACAGGGGTAAAATACCCAACCTACAGAGGTCTATTACATGAAAAGAAGGTTGATTACATGACCTCTAAAATAACAATTTGAGAGGAGGCGATCTTGCACTCCTAATACACTTTGTTTTTTTTTTAAAACCTAATCTGGCTCTGGGCCGCTAACGCAAGGGCTAATCCCATACTACAGAGGTGACTTAGAGAAGAACACTTTACATTACATAAACGAAGAATAGTTTGAGAAAATAAGTTCACCTCAAAACAAATGTGAGTGGGAGCTCGAGAGGGTTAGCACTCTCTATCCCAATATGTAGCTTTACAAGAAAAAGATGAAAAGAGTAATTACATTTTAGGAAAAGGTTACATGATGGAAATGCTTCGAACCCGCCGCGAGTGTTAAACTGCCGACCTAGCGAGAAAAGAAGTTATTAATAGGCCATTACCTGATGTAGAACGGCTGAAGAAGAAAGAGGCGCTTCCCGCCTCCTGCTATGTACTTAATACACTGAAAGATGGAACAGAAGTGGCCCGGAGACCCCAAAATCAGCAGTTTATATCCTCTCGCGGAAGATTCTAGGCGTTAGGGGAAATAAAACACCCTCCCACAAAGTTTTTATTGGCTAGGGAAAAGAAACCCCTACATAGAGGAAGAAGAAACACATTATTGGTGGAAAATTAATTAAAGAAATTCGGGATTGGCTAGATCCAAAATAAGGGGAAAAAGAGGGGTATACAGCCAACTTAAACAATGACAGAAAGAAATTTAACCAAGAACAAACTCTTGAAATAAAAATTTCTCCAACAAAATAGTTCTTTGATTTCGCGCTAGGTTGCACTATTGTAATTCTTCAGTAGTGTCCTCTAGAAGAGAAAGTTCACACTTCTTACTTCAAGCGAAACAAAAACACATCAAAAGTGACACAGTTCAAAAACTCAAAATTTTCCACGTGGTGACATCTTCTGAGAAAGTAGAGAATTAATAGAATAGATAAAGTTCAACCTTCCTCCAGAAGAGGAGTTTCAACTGGCGCAACTTTTAAATAAACGGTGTAGAGGTGTACCGCCCGGTACAGACCTCCCCCCCCCAAAAGTTCCTCCAGGGGTGACACATGAAATCAGTTTGAAACAAAGTCCAAGAAATGATGTTGATACGAAGATAGATAGCAGAAGCATTTACAAGATTTCTTAATTCAGTTTCAAAATGTTGTTGTTGCAGGTGAATGAAAGTCTTTATGTTTGTAGAATTTGAATTTGTGAAGATAAACTTTTAATACTTAAAGGTGAAGAAAAATTTTGCAATGTCCACCAAATATTGTAGTTGAATTCCCAAGTATAGTTATTGCTTATGGTGACTGTCCATGTAGTTGATGTAGATTGAGTCGAATGGCCGGACCGGCCATTGCAGCTTGCGTCCAACGGAGGCCGCTCGGACCCCTCAAGTACCCTGAGATACCGCTCGCCCGCACTATGAGGGGAGCAGAGGTGTTGAAGTACGCCGTGCCCGCGGTGAACAGATACAGGCTGCGGGCATGTAGCAGGTCGTGCGCCGCACATCAGCCTTGGCCGGGAGGTGAGCTCCGGCTCGCCGTGCACATGTCGTCCTCGCTGGAGAGGAGGGGGCCCATCCCCCTCCCCAGTCGCTGCACGGCGCTGCGCGGCTGCGGGGGCGCTGAAACATTAAAGCTAGGCGGCAGAATTGTGTTGGACAATCATTTCCTTTGAGGGTACAGGCTTGTGGAGAGGTTGAGGGGCCAGCGGCGTGTAGATATCCATGGCATTTACTATTATGAAGCCACAATGTAAGGTGGAGCAGGAGACGGGAGCGTGGTAATGGCCGTGGCAAGAACAGGATGGCAGTTTAACGGGTCGGGGCAGGTTTTACACAAGGCTTACATCTAAAACCAAAATATTACAGAAGGGGCAGAATGCCTTAAAGTGAAACTCAAAAAAAAAAAAATATAACCTTCATATCCTTTCAAAATAATATGAAGCAAGTTAACACAGAAATTACACCGGTTTCACCTGGGACAGGTGAACTCTAAATATCCTCTCGGTGGCTGGATTACTTAGCAATAAGGTAACCGGCGTAAGAAAATCGAGAATGATACAAGGCCCATGAAATCTGGGGGCAAGCTTGCCCGCGGGAACAAAATTTTTGACCATAACCTGGTCACCTACCTTCAAGGTGGTGGGTCTCCGTCCACGATCATACCTTTCCCTAACCTTTTCATGAGATACTTTAAGATTAGCTTTAGCCTTCTTCCAAAGATCTTTAATGTTGTCCGGATCTATTGTCTCGGGCAGAATGTCATTCAGAGACCAGAGGTTAGAGAGCGGCGTGTTGGGAACGAACTTAAACATCAAAGAAGCTGGAGTAAATTTGTGAGATTCATGAACCGCCGAATTCAAAGCAAAAGCTAACCAATGCAGGGACGTGTCCCACCTAGAATGATCTTCATGATGATAGGCAATAAGTGCGGACCTGAGATTACGGTTAACCCGTTCAGCCAGAGATGGTTGAGGGTAATAAGCAGATGTAGTTACATGAGAGATGGACAAGTCAAAACAGAATTTACGAAACAGATTTGATGTAAAAGCTTTAGCATTATCAGATACAATGTGTTGGCACGGACCAAAAGAAGCAAAAATAGAATTTAGGCAAGTAATGGTGGACTGAGCGGTAGCCAGCTTAGTCGGAAATAACCAGGAAAATCTTGTAAAACCATCTACACACACAAAGATGAACTTGTTGGCATTACCCTTTGACTGGGGGAAGGGTCCCACATAATCGATATACAGGCGTTCCATGGGGCGCGACGCTTGATGCGAAGACAAAAGGCCTACCTTGGTGGACATGGTGGGTTTACTAAGCAAACAAGATTTACAAGCTTTTACAAGTTCACGGATTTCACCGTCCATACCTTTCCAAATGAACATTTCACGAATTTTTTCACGAGTTTTAAAGATTCCAAGATGCCCCCCCAATGGGGTCTCATGATAGTATTTGAAGATCATAGGTACAAGAACCGCTGGAACAACAACTTTCATCAACTTATCATGCCTCGAAGGGCAACATAGAACACCATTCCTTAGAACATAAGGGACAGCATGTTCCCCAGAAGAAAGGGTTTCCATTATCGGAGCCAGCGTCGGATCTTCACGTTGGTATTTCTCAATATCCCTAAAAAGCATGGGAGCATCTGTTAAGATGGCATTAACACCAGATAGTATGGACTCGGAAGGTGATGAACTGTCGACCGGTTCGTGGGTCTCTACGTCGTTATGAAACATACGGCTGAGTCCATCGGCAACAACATTTTCAGTACCTCTGATATGCCGTACATCGAATTGGAAGGCAGAAATACGGATGGCCCAACGGGCTATACGACCTGTACGACGCGGCCTACCTAAGACCCAGCTTAAGGCTTGATTATCTGTCTCCAGATCGAATTTGACGTGTTCCAGATAGAGACGGAACTTTTCTAAGGCGAATAAGACTGCCAAACCTTCAAGCTCATATATGGAGTACTTTGCTTCTTGAGCTGACAATGTCCTAGACGCATAGGCGATGGGTCGCCTCCCTAGTTCAGTCTCTTGAAGAAGAACTGCAGCTACTGCTGACGACGATGCGTCGGTTTGGACGATGAATTTCTTCGAGAAATCAGGCATAGCAAGTACAGGGGCATTACAGAGAGCTAATTTCAGATCTTCAAAAGCGGCTTGTTGAGAAGGTCCCCACTCGAATTTGATGCCTTTCCTACGAAGAAGGTTTAAGGGCGCCGCTCTATTAGCAAAATTAGGAATGAACTTCCTGAAGAAATTCACCATGCCAATGAACCTGGCGATACCTTTAATGTCCTTGGGAGGTTTAAAATCACGGATGGCCTGTGTTCTAGAATGATCGACTGCTACACCATCAGGTGACACAATATGCCCTAGGAATGACATAGAGGGCTTAGCAAAGGCAACCTTGGACAACTTAACAGTTAACCCAGCCTTACGAAGGCGATTGAGAACTTCTCGCAAATGATCTAGATGTTCTTCAAAGGTTTCGGAAAATACGACGACATCATCCAAGTAGTGATATAAGTACTCAAATTTGATGTCGGAAAAGACCCTATCTAGTAGCCTAGTGAGCACAGCTGCCCCCGTGGGGAGCCCGAAAGGCACGCGGTTGTATTCATATAAATTCCAGTCCGTGGCAAACGCTGTAAGATGTTTAGACTCTTCGGCAAGGGGAATTTGATTATAGGCCTGATTCAAGTCCAAGATGGTGAAGAACTTGGCCTTACGAAACCATGAAAAGCAAGAATGAAGGTCGGGAAGGGGCACAGATTGCAACACCACCTTCCGATTGAGAGCCCTGTAATCAATGACAGGCCTGAAGCCTCCTTGGGGTTTCGGGACTAGAAAAATAGGCGAAGAATACGCTGACTTAGAGGGCCTAATAATACCATCTTTCAACATCTGATCGATGATTTCTTTCAGAGCCTTCATTTTAGGTGGAGATAGCCTATACGGTGGAAAACGGACAGGAATAGAATCCGTGACCTCAATTTTGTATTCAATAAGGTCAGTAACACCAAGAGTATCAGAGAACACCTCGGGAAACGACTGACACAATTTCCGAATACTATCAGCCTGCTCCTCAGGTAGATGTCTAAGGTCTAACAACATCTCATCCTGGGTAGGCGAAATAGATGAACATGTTACAGAATTACACTTTAACAAGGGAATTCTACAATTGGACGCAAATTTGAATGTGCACGACCTACTCTGGAGATCGAGCACAAGACCAGTGTGAGAAATGAAGTCCGCTCCCAATATGATGGGGCAAGACAAACGCTTGGCCACAAACAATTTGATCTTCCATGTAAATTTAAAAACCCGAATTTTGACATGTAAGGAACCTAGAATTTCTAATGGAGATGAATTAGCCGAAACATATTTAACCTGAGATGAGTCATAGTCAGGGAGTTTACAAACAGATTTCAATTTAGAATACCAATCAGCCGAAATAATGGAACAAACACTGCCTGAATCTAAGAGAGCTGTTATAGGCTCATTATTTAACTCAATCTTAAGAAAAGGAACAGGTGCGGGGGTATCCGCCGCAATCCTAAGACACTCTTTAGGGCATTCAAAAGATGAATTTGAAGGCTGGTCGTTCTCTGCATTTACAACCTGTTTACTAGGGGCTAAGTCTCGGGAAGATGGATTAGTCGGCTCAGCCGACGCCACTAGTCACTTTTTATTATTGGAATAGCTGGAATTTGCACCAGAAGTTGGGCAGGAGGGGGTGCTATTTGAGTTTGGGCAATTCTTGGCGATATGTGAGAAGGCCCCACACTTAAAACAGCCTTGTGATGACCCTGCTCCATTCCTTGTCCCACTTGACTTGATCAGAGGACACTTATTCCGCAGATGTTCAGGCGACCCGCAAGCATAACATTTACGGGGATTGACTGGTCGGCGAGGTGGAGGCCGAGTGTTACTAAAGGAAGGCGGGGGTTCTTTCGCGACACGCAAAGAATCGGCGTATCTAACTCCTTCCGCTGAGACGGCCAATGCTTCAAGTTCAGAGAAGGTTTGCGGACACGCCGCGAAACACAAATATGACCTGTAGGATGGCGAAATACCTTCTACAATAGCCTGCACAATCTGATCTTCAGGAAAGTGCAGGGCAAACACCCTAGTGTAGAATTTGATATCTTGAATGAAATCAGCCAAGTTTTCATCCAAGCGCTGTACACGGTAATAGTACTTCTGAATCAGGGAGGACCTGGCCCTAGCCGGGATGAAGTTAGCTAGCAAATGGGCATGGAAATCCTCAATGGATGATTGCTCGGCAATGGCTCTTACGATTTTATCAGAGAGAATACCAATAGCATACGGATAGATAATTTGCAAAATTTGACATGGCGAAAGAGAAAAAACCAGAGCATGATCCTGAAATTCCACTAGAAATCTTAAAAATGAAATTACGTCACTGGTGGTGTTGACGGAAAACTTAGAGATACCTCTAAGCAACATTGCCAATGGATGAGGCAAGCTACTGAACCCAGGTGACATAGTCGTTAAAGGTTTCAATGGCAAAGAAGTTAATTCAGAGCGGATGTTACTCAATGACGCACGGCGTTCAGATTCGTTGTTCGATGGGGCAGAGATAGTTTGAGCAGCAACGGTTATCCTATTGACTTCTCCCTGAGGAGGCTCTTCCTCGTTACCTACATTCACCGTGGCGGGTTGATCAGTTTTGGGAGGAGCTTCGCCGGTTAGCAATTGAGTGACCTTATTAGACAATTCAGAAATAGTTTCAAGGAGCGTATTAGCGTCCTTCCTCTGAACGTCATTCACCTTTAGAGACAACAGATCATTAACTCTATTTGCAAAGTGATACAGCCTGCCTTGCACACGCTTAATTTGATTAGGAGACGGATCGTTTTCATCAAAAAAGCTGACTACAGATGCTAGCCCAGTAATATTCTCGACGATCGTGGAAAGAGAGTCATCAATTTCTTTCTGTCCCAAATTGGGGATGGAAATGGGCAAATCAAGGGACTCTCTAAGCTTGTTGGTGTCGATTGCAACCGTGCCTCCAGATTGCACATTTCTGATAGTTAACTCGTATATCAACTCCTCTTTGCGCAAATAGTTAAGGAGGAGAACATCGCGAGGGCCGGGCATGATGACAGAACAATTTTGAAAAACTCAAAAAATTCCAGCAACTGAGACAATTGTTAGAGTTCGAATCAAAGCAATGTTTAGCCGTCAAAAGGGGCTAAATTGAGACCCATTCAACCACGCTCTGCTACCACTTGTTACGGTGTTTTAGCGGTAGGTAGAGGCGTAAGAAGGTGCGGGCGTGAATGGGTTTCAAACTACGGGATCAAAGTTAATGTAAAATTAATTTAAAATTTAACTAGGTTATATTTTCTTTTCAAAAACCAAGCAATAACAGACATGGCAGGTACAATGTAGCAAAACAAGGGGAGATACAATATTTACAGGTTTTGGGCTTCACGCCCTGACTTCAGCGATCAGCTCAGTTTTACCACAAACACAAGTTTTAACAGAGGGGCAGAAAACCCCATTCATCCCTAGGAGCCCCTGGCTCCGAATTACACAGAAAAGCCTCCACGAGGCATATGACACTCCATTTTCAAAAGAGCGATCCGCTCTTAAAATTTAAGCCTCTCAAAGGCCACACCAAACTCTACCTTCAAGCTGTCCTCTAAGGACGTATTCACAGGGGTAAAATACCCAACCTACAGAGGTCTATTACATGAAAAGAAGGTTGATTACATGACCTCTAAAATAACAATTTGAGAGGAGGCGATCTTGCACTCCTAATACACTTTTTTTTTTTTAAACCTAATCTGGCTCTGGGCCGCTAACGCAAGGGCTAATCCCATACTACAGAGGTGACTTAGAGAAGAACACTTTACATTACATAAACGAAGAATAGTTTGAGAAAATAAGTTCACCTCAAAACAAATGTGAGTGGGAGCTCGAGAGGGTTAGCACTCTCTATCCCAATATGTAGCTTTACAAGAAAAAGATGAAAAGAGTAATTACATTTTAGGAAAAGGTTACATGATGGAAATGCTTCGAACCCGCCGCGAGTGTTAAACTGCCGACCTAGCGAGAAAAGAAGTTATTAATAGGCCATTACCTGATGTAGAACGGCTGAAGAAGAAAGAGGCGCTTCCCGCCTCCTGCTATGTACTTAATACACTGAAAGATGGAACAGAAGTGGCCCGGAGACCCCAAAATCAGCAGTTTATATCCTCTCGCGGAAGATTCTAGGCGTTAGGGGAAATAAAACACCCTCCCACAAAGTTTTTATTGGCTAGGGAAAAGAAACCCCTACATAGAGGAAGAAGAAACACATTATTGGTGGAAAATTAATTAAAGAAATTCGGGATTGGCTAGATCCAAAATAAGGGGAAAAAGAGGGGTATACAGCCAACTTAAACAATGACAGAAAGAAATTTAACCAAGAACAAACTCTTGAAATAAAAATTTCTCCAACAAAATAGTTCTTTGATTTCGCGCTAGGTTGCACTATTGTAATTCTTCAGTAGTGTCCTCTAGAAGAGAAAGTTCACACTTCTTACTTCAAGCGAAACAAAAACACATCAAAAGTGACACAGTTCAAAAACTCAAAATTTTCCACGTGGTGACATCTTCTGAGAAAGTAGAGAATTAATAGAATAGATAAAGTTCAACCTTCCTCCAGAAGAGGAGTTTCAACTGGCGCAACTTTTAAATAAACGGTGTAGAGGTGTACCGCCCGGTACAATTTTTATGGCATTTTTACGTACATTTAAGGGCATTTTATCGATCATTTTCAGTAATTTCTTAAGTCAACAGCATCCGCCCCCTAGTTATAAGAATATAGCTTCGGTTGCATGTAATCCCTTCTTCTCCGTTCTTATTCTTCCTTTTCTCCTTGGACATTTCGATTTATTGGTACGGATTTTTATGGCTGGATGAGGGAATGTCTGGCCGAGGCGGTAAAACCGTGCTCGATTCCTCGACATGAAGTCGAAAAATTAAAGAAAGGAAATTTCCACTTCTGGAGGTGCATATGGTTCTGAGGTTCAATCAGCCTGCACCAAAAATGAGTACCAGGTTAATTTCTTAAGACAACGGCGGCTGGGTGTAGAGCTAACCACTGTAGCCCACCAAGCGCCAAGGTTACGGATAGTGGAAACTATTACCTTCCACCCATCGATGGGTCTTCATGGCCTGTACGGAGATGACTTTACTTTGACTTTCACTTCATGACCGGATTCCCTTCCTGACGCCAACTCTATGTAGAGGGATGTGTGGTGGTTGGTAGTGCGGTGTGTTGAATCTATATGAAGGGAAGTGTAATAAGATGCACACAAATACCCAGTTCCCAAGCCACTGGAAATTAATCATACGCAATCAAAATCTCAGCCCGACCGTGAATCGAACCTGGAAACCTCTCAACCGAAGTCGAGTCCGCTGATCATTCAGCGAAGGAGCCGGACGTGACTTAAATTGAATCCGTTGTTGGAATTTATTGTATTTTAAATATTGTACAGTTCTTATCATTTTAAGCAATGTTTTTGTAAAGAATGTATCTTTCCAATCTGAACTTTCTAATAGAAATGCAGGCTCTGTAGGCCTGCAATTATTCCCAGTCAAAACTAGAGCCGGTATATCCCAACACAACAGATGCAATACGGAACAACATAGCACATTACTAACAGCCTGCTCGCCCAGATTACATATCCTATTGATCCTCCTCAATAGCCCGCGCCTGCTATCACAACATCTAACAATATGCTTAATGCTCATTGTTATTCAGCGCTGCTCCAAACCCTAACATTTCATGATAGCGATGAAATGTAATTCTCCCTGTTTGTATAGACAAATGACCTGAACTAGGTTCCACTACATAGACCAGTGGATTGGATGACGGGTAAACTACTGTACTTGTAATGGTTATGTGCACTGGCTGTCCTTTTAAAACTAATTGAGACAATTCACCTTTGTAACTTAATTCAATAATTGGACTCTTATCCTATACTGTTCATTCTGGAGATTCTATATTCGAAACTGAAAAATATCCTTAGCGTGGCTTTGTAAGTACAGAGCAAAAGTATTTCTTGCTTAAATAAAGAGAAGTGGAAGGACCATGAATTTATCTTCCTCAGTTTTAATTTATTACTTCTCGTCACAATAATAATAATAATAATAATAATAATAATAATAATAATAATAATAATAATAATAATAATGGCGTATAACCACTAGAGACGCGTGGTGCAGGTCTTTCAAATTGACGCCCATAGGTGACCGGGGACATCGCACAGATACAGGCATGTTTTCGGCGACGCTATACTAGAAAAGACACAGACAATGGTAGGAATAATAGAATGAATAATGAACAGCCCTGGTATTTGTCTTGTGAGAACTGGGTAAGCTGCGCCAAAACAACTTCAGGGGTTACCAATATTAGGATTCGAACTCACCATCTACCAAATACAAGGATAACAGCTACACTATCCGAACCGCGCAGGCAACTGTTCGGTGCACTAACTCAGATAGGTTTTCGTGATAATGAATTAGGTGAGGGAGGAAGGAACCGGCCATGGCCTTAATTATGTTACAATTTCCGTAGTGTAAAAATGGAAACAACACAGAAAATTATATTCCGTATTGGCCACAATCTGCTTAATTTAAGCAAATATCTACGTGGCCCGTACTGTGCAAATAACTTACTCGGCATTAATAATAACAACAACGATAATCTATGTTCACTGCTGCCTTCTGCAGATATTTTGATTTGATGCCCTTTAAGCAGCCAGAATGTCAATTGAAACGTTCCAGTTTACTCTCTCAGCTAGCAACGAAACCCGATTTCTACTCAGCGGCTTAGCGCAGAAGTTAGGAGAACTTTGTAGAGTAAATATCGAATGTTCGAACAAAGGTCTTTTTCCCTCCTGACGTCGTTCGTCACGGATTGCCAGACGGATTTTATTCTACTCTTCAAACATTCCGACTCCCTCCGACGGGTTGGAACTCTACATCGTATGATACCGAGGCCCAAATGTCATCACAGATTCACAGAGATATCTACTATCCTCGGCGCAACCAGAAAATTTAGTATGGACAATCTACTGATGGGAGGTTCTCACATTACGCTCTCTAAAGCGCCAATCGTTGTACGCTGTAATTCAGTGCCGAAAACTTGGTCGTAAATAGCGATGTCCTCACCAACTACAGTACGTAGCTTCTCTCTCACCTGTTTTACTTACTGTATCACCATCAGAGAATATACATTTTCAGCTAGTAATGATCATCTTTATACTAATATGTTTGATGATGTTCGTATACTTATCTCTCCAATGGTGTAGCCATTTCGAAACTGCGAGATCCTCGAAGTTAAGTAACACCAGACGCAGCACTTACATGGTAACCTACACACTATTGGTTAAACGAGGACTTCAAGGAACTGGCCTCCGTACCGCAAGTTTACTGTGTCCACAGGATGTTTAATATTTTCATCCCCTGACTTAGATAGTCACACTGATAGGGTCGCCAATGTCCAGGACTGGACATGGCTTTACGCTTCTTTTAATTCCCTTGTCACTGAAGGATTTAAAACATAGAGTTCGTTACAGATCTGTTGTGATTGGGAATTAAATTTATATTATTTTATGTGTAAATGATATAATCCTCATTCGTACGCAATATGGGTTTCTTTCCAATTCAATGAATAAATGGTATTTTTTACCTCATCTTCGCCATTATAACTCAAATCGTAAGTGCATTTGCCGGTCTGACCCATCCATCCATCCATCCATCCATCCATCCATCCATCCATCCATCCATCCATCCATCCATCCATCCATACAGACAGCCAGACAAATGGAGTTTTATGAATGCAGAGATATGGAATGGAGAAGGGCGAACACGTATCCTGGCAGTAGTTCTATGTAACAATTATGCGGGAACTTAGTCAGTTCCCTCTCACACTCACATTATATACTAATCCTTGTTCTCTCCTCTTCTTCCCAAAATCGTACTGAACCCATAATTCCACGATGAGAATTTTTTTTTATTTTCTCAATATTTATTTCAAATCAACAAGCTACTTTTATTTTTGAGGGCAGCCATGTTGCGCTCCTAAGAGCCTCGATGTCGCGTGGGAAGGATCTCACCCGCGGCAGGCTCGTGAAATACCGTGACACCTCGGTGGACTTTGAGTGCCCGATAATTCTTTAAATTCACGGAATTCTGCGTAACGAGGGATTTTGGCAATACAGTAAATAAAGAAATAAATTATCTAAATTATTCTTAAACCCTACGTGAAGACAGAGCCCCCAGGGTAAATTATAAATGCAGTTAAGCCTAAGTACAAGTCAGCGTCAGATCAGTGAACTAGCTCCACGTGCCAAGGTCAAGAGATGAAGAAAACGCGCGAAACGTCCGGGCAGAAATAATTTATTTCACCTGTTGTGAGTGTGGTAAAATTATGAGATTAACATAAAAAATAATTACAAGTCTGTCCGGAATTCTGGGACAAGTCTCATAAAAATCGGTCTATTGGACGCGAAATTAGCAGATTACGCAATCAAGCTTAGTAGTGTGTGTAGCGTCCCTCCTATAGCCTATAAGAGGAACCCCCCATTGCATTTTTTTCAGTGTCGATCTGGTTTTTGAAGCGGCGGTAGCTTACGCCCGTCGTCAGCAGAAAATTGTACCAGATTGATCTACAAACGACTTAGTACATGTTCGTGGCTGAGGTCCACCCAGTCGGTTAGAAAGGGAAGGTGACAGAAATTTTCTGAACTATTGCCGACAAATTGTGAAAGTATAGGCGTCTGTTAAAGTACACAGCAAATGTTACTGTATCACCTTATGTGCGATTGAAAGTGGTAAAAGAATTGGGAAGCTAGTCAGAGTAGTTTTGATTTCGTTATCTGTTGAACACCTGGTGTGTTTGTGGGTGACAGAGAGAGACAACTCTGGGACGGAAGCAGACAGTAGCAGTTGACTGCAGAACACGGGAGGTTCGTGGTACACATTATAACGAGGAAAGTGCGTGATTTGTGTTGTAATTTTATATCGTGTGAAAAAGGCAGTGTTTGTAAGAGTGATATGTTGGAAATGATGATGTTATTTGTGCAAATGTACGGCTAAAGGCACGAGGTCACCTGGCGACGATGTAGCCAGAATACTGGGAATGACGCCATGTGCATGTCTGTCTATATTTGTATTATGTTGTAGTTAGACTTTTTTTGTTCTGTCCCAACATACTTTTCAAGATGATTGTCGGGTTGATATTTGTAATTATCAGGCGAAAAGTGTTATAATTTTGGTCAGCGTGTGAAAATTTTAGTTGGAAAATTTCACGTCAAGAAACTGTAAAAATGCGACGTTTAAACCTGGTGTTAATATTCTATGAGATATTGTCCAAAGCGAGAAAATTTAGGAAAGCTATAATTGTAAAATAGTCGTGAAGAGTGTCTTAATTTCAAATATCAGTTGAATTCAGAAATGTTTGTCGATAATAATAATAATAATAATAATAATAATAATAATAATAATAATAATAATAATAATGTCTACCGCGGGATAAAGAAATTTGTCTATGTTAAAAGTGCATTTAACCTGTATATTTTACAAGGATCACAGGCACTTAGAATATTTCAGTTAAATTCGATAGAGTTATATTTATTCATGGGAAGTAAAAATTTTGGGACATCGTGTATATCAGTGATACGGAAAGTCGCGGTGTGTTCTTGGATTCTCGAGGCCCGAAAGTCGTAGTAATAGTAAAATTAAGAGGTGTATTTCATAATGGTTGTTGTTTTCACTAGAGGATTGAAAAATGAAAGGGGTCTTGAAAATATAAGAAAAATGGGTTGAGGGCGAAGAATTTATATAGGTGGAGATGAGAGGGATAGGAATATTGAAGATGAAATGATGCCTGGATTTTAAGTGATACCGCTGGGATAAGGCGAGGAGAATGAGTTTGAGACATGCTATGTTTGCCGAGGAAGTATTTGTGAAACAGACTGTATTGTGACAGGCTGTAGAGTATTCCGCTACCAATCCGAAATTTGAGACGACTACTGTGTGAAGCATCGTAGATTTCTAGTAAGATCCCAAGTAAAAATGACTCTAGTAAAAGGTTAAAAATCTTGGTAGTAAAAGTCAAGTGACTAGTTATGTAAAGCCCGTATGAATATTAAGATAATGCGACCTCAAGGATAAAAGAGCATTTCGAATACATGGTTGGTGTTGTATTGAATTTCGTTTCACTGGATATGTCATTGATATAAATATTTGGAATTGACGGTAGGCGATTTGAGAGTTTCTAAATGCGGTAGTGATGATTATTATTTTGAATACATCCACTAAATGGTAGACGTGTGTTGGGAATTATCATTGCTTCCCTAAAAACTTCATTGCACAGGCTGAGATTGTGTTTGAGTTGGAGAATTGTTCGTCACGTATATTTATTTTCGAGTTCACGTATTGTAACGAGATGGAGACTTACTGCATTTTTCGACTTGCATTCGTTTAATAGTAATAGACGTGGTCCCATGTGTATTGAAATGTTAGAGTTGGTTTGAAATTGTTAGTTCGCCTGATATGCTAGGGGATACGTAGTACGATCCATTTTGACGCCCGACAATAGATTTAGGACGTCACATGTTATCCTTGGAGTTACTGATGATGAGATGTCCTAGTTCACACCCGACGATAGAATTTGGAAAGTGTCATGTACATAGAGATTAGTGTTAGGATGTACAGATTTTAAGTGAGCCCGACGATAGGTCTGGGATGTCAGCTGTACATACTCAAGTCTCAGATTAGATGTTTCTTTTGTTTTGCGAAGTGACTTGGGCGAAGGTAGCCTCTACAGTACAATATGGAATATGAAGAGGGTTAGATCGACAATAATGAGGCCAACTAGTGCGTAGCTCCAACATTCGAAGGGTGTTCCTTGAGATAACGGGGCCGCTATCGGTGAATGAGGGTTGCCCAAATATTGGATATCGACCTGATGGAGATTAAATATTTTTACTGTAATTCTCCATGCGTGTTGAGTTTTAATGACTTCGATATGTTATTTTATTTTACGGACTTAATTGTTTTGTCGTTCTGACGTCCGTTTCGTTTTGATAGTGTGCATATTGACACTCAGTGTATTAGCGTGAGACTTGAGTTGCGAATGCGGTTTCGATTCGTCAGCCAGTAATATTATTTTATTTTCAATCTTTGTCGTATTTTCATTTTATTCGTAGTTGAATTCGATTAAGTAATCATTTTATAGGTAGTGTGTTGGGACAGACAATAAGTAGACGGATCTGTAAAGGTAGTCATTGTTTTTTTTAAGGAAAGAATTCCTTAAAGTTGTAATATTTTTTCAATGTGGACTGGTAATTTCATTAAGCGTAACATAACCATTTCTAACCTGAAAATCGGTTTGGTAATAATACTTTTCAAGTGATTTACCACTTTTTATTTAAATTCAGGGTTTGGCATTTCCTGTAAATGCGTGATGAATAAGTGTTTCCTGCATTTCGCAGTTTTGTTCCTTTAGAACGACGTAACGTAAGATCCTCGCGGATCATGTTGTTGTTGGTTCCTTCCGAACAGCTGTTTGGGTGATGCACATTTAGCATCGGGATTATCTTATCACTTAAGGGTGTCATGAATGACAAATACATGGTGGAATTTTATTTCAATTGTGAATGATGCTGTTAACTTGTAGTGAACACCATGCTTTCCCATAATATTTCGCAACCTATCCAAAGCAACTGATAGTCAATTTGGTTCGATTAAGGGTCCATTCGGCGGGTGTTCCGTATCCGTAAACGGTATTCGACTGGTGGATAACCTTAATTGAGAGGAAATCAGGCGTTCTACTTGTTGAAAATCAGATTTTCCACGGATCGTGTGGATTAATTCTCAGTTATCGTTTGGAGTAATAGGTGCCCGGTTTTCAGGTCTTTCCTTTTTCAGTTTTTCAGTTTCGCTGTCCACTAATGTACTAATTTCACCGAAGCAACTCTTCGATATTGTGAGAAATCAATCAACGCTATGCAATGTGACTGCGTTTGAAACATTCAATAATAAATAATTTATAATTTTTTTTTCTCTCAAGGATTAATATTAAACTAACAATGTTGTCGTGTCATTTCGATTTTAATAAAAGTTAGTAAGCACATATTTGCTCCTCATTTCAAGTAGTTAGGCTCTCTTCTGAACCCCATCCTTTGATTAAGATCGTGACCGAATTTATTCCCGCAACGACCCATGATTTAAGAGTTCTATATTATTCTACTGTAGCAGCCGTGGCCGACCAACGATGGAATGGTAAGTTCAAGGGTTCAGTACCTCGACAAAGGACTTCTATTCAGCCCGTATGTAGTAGCAACTTTTAACGACTTCGGACAGTCAGCTGGCTGATGGCACCCTTCTCTTGCGCTGAAGAAACTTGTGACAGATTACAGCAGCCGCAGATGGCGAGATGAAGACCGACCATCACTCACGGAGAACTTCTCGGCATAGTGTGTTCATGAAGTGAATGGTTACGGGAAGAATCGTATAAAGTCTTACTCGTTTTCACCATTATTGTTACGCGCTTGCGATGTCGTGCTGTCAGTTGTGGTGAATATACTCGGCACTTAGATTAGGCAACACACATCAGTATTAAAATATCATCCCGAAATCATATGGAGTCGAAAACCACTTAGCGACAAAACCTGAGATAACGTTGCTGGATTTCAGCCAGCTTGTGCTTCAGAACAACCGTGAACGTACTCCAAGAGTGTAAACCTGAAGTGTAAACATTTGTCTCACGTGCTTTTAGATTTGCAGACGTACAACAGTAGAATAAGGAATGAAGTATCAGAGGTAAATTTTAGCTTTAATCGACATTTACAGTAACATAATTCATGGGGTCCGAGCAATTATTATATTTAAAATAGGAATTCCGCTTATTAGATCGTGACGATTATATACAGTGCTTGCCTAAAAGAAAAAAGAAAAAAAACCGTTAAGTACAGAACAAAATCGGTCAGCCGGACACTAGATGTGACGTCCGATATTCTCCTTACTGAGCTACGATGGTCCCGCCCACTTTTGTTTAGTTGCCAGGGATCTCATTTATTGGTCCTGCACTACAGCCAGCACAAATGTAGAAAGGGTTTGCGGTGGTTTCTCATTTTCACACCAGGCAAACGCTGGGGCTGTACCTTAATTAAGGCCGCTGTCATTTCCTTCTTCCCACTCCTAGGCCTTTCCTATCCCATCGTCGATATAAGGTCTATCTGTGTCGGTGCGACGTTAAGCAAATAAAAAAAAAACACTTCTGTGCCCTGTGCTACAGTAGATGCTTAATCTTGGAAAATTTAAGTTATTGAATACTACTATTTCAACGGCCGAGCGCTCTTCCTCATGCACGCTTAAAATATAGGGATGTAGTTAAATATTACGTGTTGTGTATCTTGCTTGCAAATGAATAGATGTGTATTAAAACAAACAAACATTAAGAAAATGTGACAAAAATCCTCGACCTCTGGACCATTACGCTGACTATTCAGCCCAGAATGGGGACGAAATTATTCAGATGTAATTGCTCATTACGAAGTGACCTGGAAAATGTGGATTGCACTTGTAATCTATTATTATTATTTTTTGTTGCTATTTGCTTTACGTCGCACCGACACAGATAGGTCTTATGGCGACGATGGGAGAGGAAAGGCCTAGGAACAGGAAGGAAGCGGCCGTGGCCTTAATTAAGGTACAGCCCCGGCATTTGCCTGGTGTGAAAATGGCAAAAAACGGAAAACCATCTTCAGGGCTGCCGACAGTGGGGCTCGAACCCACTATCTCCCGATTATTGGATACTGGCCGCACTTAAGCGACTGCAGCTATCGAGCTCGGTGCACTTATAATCACAAGATTCGCTATTACCAACTTTGTATGTACATCTACCCTTTACTTCATTTCCTGACGTGTTGGTGATGGAGTGGTGGTGGTGGTGATTATTGTTTTTTTACAATTTGTTTTACGTCGCACCGACACAGATAGGTCTTTTGGCGACGATGGGAGAGGGAAGGCCTATGAGTGAGAAGGAAGCAAGCTTGGCCTTAATTAAGGTGCAGCCCCAGCATTTGCCTGGTGTGAAAATGGGAAACCACGAAAAACCACCTTCAGGTCTGCGGACAGTGGGGTTCGAACCCACTATCTCCCGCGTGCAAGCTCACAACTGCGCGTCCCTAACCGCACGGCCAACTCGCCCGGTGATTGTTTTAAGAGGAAGCAAAACTAGGCAACTAATCAGGGACAAAAATGGAATGGATCCGACACTTCAATAAATGAAGATATCGACCAAAGAAAAACAGGGGCCACGAAGGGAGTGAAAATGAAAGACTCCCCAGCCCTCGAATGCTCTAATAGCTTCGGGGTCGGAAAAGAAAAAGTGTTGACCAAGGGAGGTGAGATAGGATAGATGGCAGTGAGGAGGCTGGCACAAGTGGATGCAATGCCAGGACTCAGCTAAGGGCCTCATGGTCGCCAAGCCACGCTCCCACTTTAAGAGCCCTAGTTGGCTCTTACGAGAGGCACGGGTTACCGTGGGTGATATTCCACCGCCTCTACCCACAGGGGGATCCCATTTCTTGATTCGGGATCATCGATCACGTGAGAGATGAAAATATATGGCTTTTTCTACGTTAGGATGACCTTCCTGGTGCCAGGCTCAGTTGAGCTAACGAAGACGAAATAAGTGATGGTGAATGTAACTGGGTAAGGAGGGGGAAGGAATCGGCTGAATAGGAACTTTTCCAGCATTTGGCTGGAAGTGAGTATGGGAAACTATAGAAAGGATTCTCAGTATAGCCGACGGTGGGGTTCGAACCCACTTGCCTCCCGAATGCAGAGTTTCACTCCATAGCCGGAGCTCATTAACATGCGCGGCCACTCCACTCGGTAACCCACTACCAACTTTATACAAAATAAATACATAGTTGCGAAATATTGTCCACCGTAATGGAATTCAGAATAATCAGCATATCATTTTTTTCTTTGTTATTGGCTTTATGTCGCACCAACACAGATATGTCTTATGGCGACGATGGGACAGGAACGGGCTAGGACTGGGAAGGAAGCGTCCGTGGCCTTAATTGAGGTACAGCACCAGCATTTGCCTGGTGTGAAAATGGGAAACCACGGAAAACCATTTTCAGAGCTGCCGACAGTGGGGTTCGAACCCATTATCTCCCGAATATTGGATACTGGCCGCACTTAGGCGACTGCAGCTATCAAGCTCGGTCATATCATTGTTGACGGATGGTACATTTTTATAAACATTTCAATTATCCATTGTAGTTCTATACAGTATGATGGTTAACCTACATCCATTACATTGTTTCGAATAATTTGAAAAGAACCACGATTCTTATTGTGGAAATGTCATAGTCCAAGAACGTAAGTTACAATGTAAGTGTGATGTATTATTATTATTATTATTATTATTATTATTATTATTATTATTATTATTATTATTATTATTATTATTATTAGGCTACTATTATTACTACTATTTTCCTTCTTCTGTTCGATTTTGGCCACTGTGGAATACGGAGTAACAACTGCGGTATCCTGGATCATCTTTTACCTCCACTGGCTTTGGTCTTCTGCCAATAAAGTTTCATTCGTTGGCTTATCTCCTTCTTTCCTTCCTCTAAAAAAACCTTTCGAAAATTTCTTTTCTACTTCTTCTCGGAAGCCTCTGAAGTCTGAAACTAATTGTCGGAAGCGGTTCCTGTTTTGAATGTCTTCCTGACTAACGTCCAATCTCTCCACATCGATGTAAGGAGCTATTGAGTCGACCTTTCTTAATTCATACGTAGTCCGACTCGTTGGCTGTATGGTCAGCGTACTGACCTTCGGTTTAGAGGGTCCGGGGTTCGATTCCCGGCCGGGTTGGGGGATTTTAACCTTCATTGCTTAATTCCAATGGCCCGGGGGCTGGGTGTTTGTGCTGTTCCCAACATCCCTGCAACTCACACACCACACATAACACTACCCTCCACCACAATAACACGCAGTTACCTACACATGGCAGATGCCACCCACCCTCATCGGAGGGTCTGCCTTACAAGGGCTGCACTCGGCTAGAAATAGCCACACGAAATTAAAATTAAATTCTTACGTAGTACATTACAAGTAACTAATCTCATTTTCTTCCGTATTGAAGATACGATAAGTAAAACTCTTTCAAGAATGAAGTTATTGTGTCCACCTATTCAATACAAATATATTTTTTAGTGATTAAATTCTACATGAATTATAAACACCTTTAGGGACATGTTTCTCCCTAGTGTTGGGCATCTTCAGTCTAATACAATGGTCTTATTGTATTTAGTACAGTATAAAGTTTACTATTAAGTTTACTATTAAGTTCCAATGTTTATAGATTTAAGTCTTGACCATAAGATTAGTATTAGGCTGAAGATGCCCAAATCTAGGGCGAAACATGTCCCTAACTGGTGTGTATAATTCATGTAGAATTTAATCACTAAAAAAAAATTGTATTGAATAGGTGGACACAATAATTTTATTCTTGAAGGTGTTTTACTTAAGTAGGACATTACCATAAAATTATTGCATTATTATTATTATTATTATTATTATTATTATTATTATTATTATTACACACAATTACGTGTTTCTTTCTTTATTGCTAGTGGAGTGTGTTGAACGTGAATGTGTAGATGAAGAGGCATGTATTTGAACACGAACACTGACATCCAGCCCGCGATCTTTAGGAATTAAACATACGTAGCTATAATCTCCGATGCGGCCAGTATTCGAATCTGTGACCCGTTGAACGAAAGGTTGCTAGGCTGACCCTTCAGCCAAGATGCCAAACTGATAGCTGTTATTAAAATAACATAAGAACATTTTATGTATTCGATGTGACCATTAAATCCTTTGACAGCCATGACGTTAAACTGAAGTGCGCAAGTATAAACAGAAAAGGAGATCAACTTCTTCGTTACTTCATGCAAATGGTTTAGATATCGTGGACAACATGGTCGTGTACTGTTATGAAGTATATTCGACAACTTGATAATAATATAATGTCTCTACCGGTTATGGCATTTTGTATTAACAGGGGTCTAGAACTGGGAAGGTCCGGTTTAGAAAGTCAAGAATAACGGCCAAGAGGATTCATCGTCTTGACCACATGATACCTGGTAATTGCAGGCCTTCGAGCTGAGCAGCGATCGCTTGGTAAGCCAAAGCCTTCGGGGCTGTTCCCCATGGAGTTTAGTTTAGAATCGAGAAGGAACCTGGGTGGGGTGGCCTGTATTTTAGGAACCATTTCCAAAATTCACAGAAGGGATAACCCCAATCTCCATGATGCAACTGCACCGAAGGGCCATGGCCTACCAAGCGACCGCTACTCAGCCCGAAGGCTTGTAGTTCTGAGGTTTTGTGTGGTTGGCATGTGAAATCTTCTCGACAGGCATTCTTGGCTTTTTAGACCGAGGCCGCTACCTCACCGTCAGATAGCTCCTCAATTGTAATCACGTAGGCTGAGTTGACACGTAGGCTGAGTGGAACGTCGAACCAGCCCTCAAATCCAGGTAAAAATCCTTGTCCTCACCGAGAATCGAACCCGTGGCCTCCGGGTAAGAGGCAGCCACGCTACCCCTGCACCGCGAGGCCGACACTGAAGAGGTAAAATACAGAGAAACCACTTGAAGGACGACGGAGTCCGAGTGTGGAACTATATTATTCCTATCCAGCGGCTTTATACACAATTAAAATTATTTTCATTCTTAGTTATTAATATAGTCACATTGTATTGCAAACGGGTAGCCTGGTAAATATCGAAGGCCTTTTTGATTCAATGTCACGACGTGTAGCACGTCTCGTGGGAACTCGACGGGGCTTCATAAAATACTAAAGTTACCATGCGTACTAGTCTGAAGCTTTAAACATTCATGAATTTCATTTCAGTATTGATAATTGTGCCCTTTTAAAGGCACCAACTGCGGTGATCTCTTCTTTCTTCTGTGCGCCGGCTGCTCCTGTAATAAATGACATGTGAAATCATACTCACCGCTGCATGTAGACTCTTCTTTCTCAGACGTGCCCGTCCGTAATCCCCGGAGAGGCCACCCGCTGATTGAGGAGTGAGGGAATGAAAAGAAGGGGTAAACTAACTAAAATGACGGTACCCAAGACTGAATTAAAATTTAAATAAAAGACTAATTTATTAAAATAAAAAGCAAAGTGCGAAAATTGAACGTAAACTGAACTAGTGGAAAATGTAAACAAATGAAATAACAGTGACTAATAAAATATTAAAGAGTAAGGATCGACCTTACAAAGACAATCATAAACTGCCTAAATAAACTGACTGAAGGTCAAACACCTTCATTAAAAATATACAAGACTCTCTTGACACTGTCTTCAAGTTAGTAAAAATGACTCAGTTTAAAACTCTGGTCAGAAAGACCACCTTCTTGAAATACAAAAAATTACATTACGGAGAAATATGTCTCCCAAATAAATTTAAAATAGTTGACTCACAATAAAGTAAATTAAATTCTGTTATGCCACCAAACCACTGACTTATAGGAGTTATTAAAATGTTTAACACCTGTTGCTCATTTGGTAAAATACCCAAATTAAATACTCATGGACTGCACTAAGCAAGTGTATCACAAGGAATAAATCGAAGAAAACAGAACAACCATGAACATCACACTTCATTTCCTACATAACTGTTGTCTTATTCAACACCTCATGGTTAAACCAAATTAATTATCGCAACATCACTCTGAGTGTATCCAACCACTCATCTAAATTATAAACTTCATTTGCATGTCTGTGATAGACTGGACTTCTTAAAATAAACAGAATTTTAGGCCAAATGCCTGATGTTAACATTATCAAATGATAGCGATCCTTGTACATTAAAATTTCTATTGACTTTGCCGCTAACTGCGTTTCATTATTAATTCATACTTGTGGTATCACCACTAGATGGAGGCAGATACCCTCTTATTTACCATTCATTGCGACAGTGTTATACAATTGGTTTTTTTAAAGATCGCTTCATTTCAAAATAAAAATGTAGTGGATTTTAAAAGAAAGTTTGGTAATTACATAGATGCCTGGTATGAGCATACCACTATCATTTCGACTGTGACATAATCGATGATCCAATAAACCTAACATCTGAAATGGTATTTACATCATTACGTTGATTAACGGAGAAACACTGCTCCGACACAAAAAATACAGAGATCAAAAAAAACTAGCCTAGCTACACTTATCTATTTACAACAACAAATATAAATAATTCACATACGCCTGCGTCCTACAAATAAACGGTAAAAGATACAAACAGAAAAGAAAACAAATAAGCAAACTGGATCCACCATCGCGGCCTACTGGAAATTAAAAGGATAGAAAATGCGCAAAACAAACTCGGAGTCTCCAGAAAAATATACCCCGCTGCGAGTAGCAAAATGAAATATTGCGAATTTGACGGCAATCTCAAATTTCAGACGATAAATGTCTGGACATGATATTATTTAACCTTGATGGACAAATTACTGTTACTTCACGTCATCCGTGACTCTACATAAATATTCAAAACACATTGACTTGTCACTCTGTTCACATTGTACAATAGCTAGCATTATTATCGAGCATCTACTTTCCCTGGAATTAATTAAACAAATACAGGCTCCTGCCTGTAGTATCATAACCCATGTCGTAACACATTTAACACACGTGGTTAAACTCTTCATTTCACAATTCTATTTTCTTATTAATTCTCGACGTCATTATTAATCATTATTCTCACAATACAGCCTCGCTCGTATCCGGCGGGCAAATATCCGTCGTGCACATAACGGCTTCTTGCAACAATTCAAGACATGGTCCCAATATCATATTTCCATCATCAACGTAGATCATCAGGGATATTAATCATCTAGCTCGATCTCTCGATCATTCACTGTTAACACATCACAAAAATCACAGAGCTGACTCATCAATGGCACTCACCGTTTCTATCAAAACAAAGAATGACGAGATTGCCTCTCAAAACACAAATGTAGAAATAAAATATTCGCGTCTACCAAAAATCGTCGCAAAATACGCAGGATAAGTACAATCAAAACCGGACATCAGAAGGATGATTCCGCAACATAACACAAGCTGAAATGCGCAAACATAGCAAAATAAACATTGAAAACACCGCGACGGCGTCTCTAAGATCCAAAACTCAAACAAAATCGTTTCTAATCAACGATCTAAAATCATGATGAATAAAATAACAATAAACTGACATAACACTCGTAGATCAAATATCCAAGCTGGCTAACTGTCAAAGTGACATACTACAAAATCAACCATAAATACACGCAAACAAACATCTCCTTAAACAAAGTGCACAAAATAAGCCTATCTGAAAGTGCAACATAAACATAATTATTATTATTATTATTATTATTATAATAATTATTATTATTATTATTATTAGTATTATAAAACTGTGAATTATTTACAACCCTACCTAGTACTCTAAACTAGATTGATCATCGATTTTTGCCACGGTCCTACATATTTATTTACATTATAATGATGCTCATACCTGTGATGGTGGAGGCAGGTCGGTTCACCCACCGGCCCCTGTCATGGTTGAAATTAGAATTCCATCTTCAAGCTGATGTGGTATTCCAGATTTTTTTTACACACGCAAATTTGACACATTCTTGCCATGCCGTGACACACGTTTATATTAGCATAAAACACTCGTATTTCTCTCACTCCAGTGAAAGTTAGAAAATGCCACTGCAGACTCCTGCCTGGTGTAGAAGGATGGTCGCCTCGCTCTCTACCTGCAAAAACACCTGGTGGCCTGCTCGCCGATCCCTCAGCTCTGTTTACACTACAGCTTACAGTACATTAACCCTACTGGGATATAACTGTCTCCTCAAGGTTGACTATTGCGGTCTCCATTGAAGAAAGTCAATCACCTTCCTGTCTGTCTTTACTGGTTTCTCCCCGTAAACATCTCGCTTGCCAAACCGTTTGTAGAATGGTAGAAACAAGCTAAATACAATTTATGTTGTGGAGAAAATTTTATACTGATCTCACATGTAACACTCCCCGCTGGTTAGAAATGTTTTATGTAAATATGCTGAAAAACATGGACTTGTTTCCCTCGACTAGTAATGTGAGTTCATTTGAGTTGAAAGTATAATTCTTGCCTACTCTCCCTGAATTTACAGTAAAAGTCTGTGAAAAATGTTCATTTTCTGAAATGCGATTCTCCCAAGTAAATAATACAAGGCTTTCTAACAACGCCTACAAGTCTCTAATCGCTTTCTTACCAGCCAAAATAAAGCTGACTAAATTTGCATTTGCTGACACACTCTGTCACTCTGTCAAACGTAAATCCACTGAGAATACTGAAGTAACACTAAAAGTACTCAAGACAATAACTGAGAACTTAGAACTCTGAAGACTGAGAATGACTCAAAACACTGAGCACTGCAAAAACACTGAGAGTTCAGAACGACTGAGAACGACTGACAATTCACAACGACTGACTTGACTGAGAACTCAAAAACACTGAGAGCTCGACCCTGTGGTCGCTGGGTTTTGTAGAAATTCCTCCCACCACCTGGAAAATAGTTCCGTGGAAGGGATGTGGCGTAATAATCTAGTCCTCGGGAGCGCTTTCTCGTACATCCGTAGGTTATGGTTTTCAAAATTTATATGCAAAACTTCCTAAATTTTGTCCGACTCACATGTGATATTGCGTCGCGGGAAATGATCATAGGATACTCCACACGACTGCGCGCGTCACTGGTGTTATTTTCTTCCGGTGGATGGCCTCATCCTGCCATGACAGCTCCTTCTTCTAGATCCTATTACTCCTCCGTGTGAAGTTGAATTTTAATAATTAGGCACTGATTAACCACAGATTGGTACTGATAATTCACCAAATATTATAAAGAAGTCAGGACACTGTTTTTCACTACCACATCGGGCTTCAGATCGCGAGATACTGACTGTAGTTTTCCCGGTATGACGGCTCATTCAAATTTAGAATTTTCTGATTGGCTGAGACTTTCGCGCCCTTCCAAACGTGGGTGCATCCGCTTCCTCCCAAGAATTGGCGGTTATAGTCGTTGGTCCCCTATTGTCCTAGCCAAGTAGGTCAGGCTTCAACGCGTGCTTTCCTCGTGAGAACGGACAGCAAGTCGCCGCTCCCAGGCGGTGTCATAAAATTTATTGGAAGGGACCCTAAGGATGGTTTCCAATTTTGGTCGTGCCTAGAGAAGAGTTTCATGGATTTTCTCGCCGCCTGACTGGCGCCAGAAAGTTCCTTTGTGACTGCTAGTTTCACAGCCTCACTGTGGTATCTCATATGTGAAATATTCACTTTAATTGTGAATTAAATTAGGCCAAATTCGCTTATGGGTGCATAATATTTTTTATAAATGTCATTGTATTCTCATAATAAATAATAATAATAAGAAGAAGAACTACAATAATGTTGCCTGTTTTTACGTCCCACTACCTACACTTTTTACGGTTTTCGGAGACGCCAAGGTGCTGGAATTTAGTCCCGCAAGAGTTCTTTTACGTGCCATAAATCTACCGACACGAGGCTGACGTATTTGAGCACCTTCAAATACCACCGGAACGAGCCAGGATCGAACCTACGAAGTTGGAGTCAGAAAGTCAGCGCATCAACCGCCTGAGCTGCTCAGCCCGGCTCATTGTATTCTCATAACTCCTTCGTAGAGTTGGAATTTTCATGAACATTAATGAATATTATTTTAGTCTTCAAGGTACAACTAGCACGGGCATGTTCCCGAGAACTTGCTCCTAGGCAACATGGAATATATGGTCTGTTTTATCCCTCTGGTCCTCGCTTCCTGTCCCTATCGGGTACCAGTATCGCGTCATTATACTCTCCTCATCCAGCTTAACCATACACATTGTTTGAACACAACATCGAAACAATTACGTACACTCAGCCACACAATAAACTGCAATTGTACAATATGAATTCCTTTCAAAATCGTCGTGTTTGAAATATATTGTTCAGGTGGTAGGATTCCAAGTATCATCTCTTCGGCCACGGAATATCCACAGTTTATGAATGTATTCGCATTTCGAGAATGTATAGAATTAAATATTTCTTTGCCGGCCTTTTTTTGTGCGGTTGATTGTACAATACACATCATATCAGGTGTAAAAAATAATTTTGTCATAAGAATTTCCTAAAAGAGATAGATACCGAGCCATTTGCCCAAAAAATGGAAATTCCAGTTCGAAAACCCAGAGTCGTCACAGTTTCAGCTCTTTCGTTCGAGAAAGTACTTCCAGGTGTATGCATAAGTCTTTTTCAGTTTCACTAAGAGATGGTGCCAGCGAACAGTTCGCAGCATATGAATTTCACACATACGTCAGTTTGTTCGTCTGACATTAACCTCCCAACACACACACGTTGAGTCCGCCAAACACTAGCATCTGTGTTGTATCGTTCAGTGATCATGTCGACGTCTGTGCCTGAAAAGGCACATTTGCGGCACGCATTGATTTTCTTATTTAATCAAAAGGAAAATTCTGTGGTAATTCATCGTTTGCTGGTAGAAATATTTTATGGCGACCGCGCCCCATCGATTAGAACATATGAGACATGGTTTCGACAATTTAAACGTAGTGATTGCAATGTGAAGGATAGTGCACATTCTGGTAGATGACCCAACTCAAACTCAACAGCAATTGACACAAGCATTAAATGTGTCACAAGAAACAATCATCAGACGTTTACGAACAATGAGTCAGAATACTCGGTAAATGGGTCCCACACGATTTAAATGAAGGGTAAATGGAAAATCGCGAAGACACTTGTGAAATGCTGCTTCAACACCACGAAAGAAAATTTTGACGAGTGACGAAAAATGGATTTATTTTGAAAAACCCGAAGCGGAAAATATCGTACTTACCACCTCGCGAAGCCGGTCCTTCAACACCAAGGCCAAATCGCATCGGCAAGAACACCATGCTTTGTGTTTGGTGGGACCAGAACGGTATTGTGTTTTATGAACTCTTGAAGCCCGGCAAAATCGTTAATGCACACGTCGCTATCCCCAACAAATGATTAATTTAAATCACGCATTTATCGAGAGACGACCGAAATGTGCCAGAAAACGTCGCAAAGTGATTTTGTTACACAACAATGCGCCGTCTCACACAGCAAAACCAGTGAATGACACCTTGAAATCGCTTGGATGGGACATCCTTCCGCACCCGCCGTACTGCCCCGACCTGGCGCCATCTATCACCTCTTCGCATCAAAGGGGAAGATGCTCTCAGAGCAGCACTTCAGCAATTTCGAGGAAATTGGAAGATGGCTCCACGAATGGTTTGCTGCAAAAGACAAGCAGCTTTTCTGGCATGCTAATCATAACTTACCTAAAAGACGAGCGAAGTGTGTAGAAGCCAATGACCAATATTTTCAATAAACAAAAAAATAAATTTCTCTTGAAAATTACGTGATTTTCTTACTACAAAAGCCGGCAAAAACTTGTCAATACACCTGGTAACTAGGATGACTGAACTTGTTAGCCACCAACTTTAGCAAATAGTGCCTTTATACAATTTATAACATCATTATAAGTACCAATTTTAAAACCAAAAGTTTCTAATTATTTCTCGATAGAAAATCCATTGTTTACACAGTAAGAATAGAATCTAGTAATATGGTGACATAATTCACAAAATAGCAATAAAGTGGAGCAACAAAGAACATAGCTAACATCTATTAATCATCCTTTATTCGATGTTACACAGAGTGGAATTCTGAGGCTAAATCTAGAATTCGTAATTCCGGAAGGCATATAAATCGGACGCTATTAATTAAGAGGAAATTTGCTCTGTCATTGATACTATTTACTTGGTAACAAAACGTATTTTTTTTTCATTATTACCTTGGCCCGCTATGCGTTACGGACATATATCAACCATTTGATATCCCAGCCGCGCTAATATTTAACGTAGCAAAATGATTTATTACTGTATTTATCCAGCTAATGGATGTTCACTCCAATGTTACTCAACAACGTTTACTCAACTGCAAGAGAATCACAGTTACACATTTGTAAAATTTCTTTTTATATAATATAGATAATATGACTTCCCAGTTTCAGTAACTTAAACTTTATTTTGGAACTTCACCTAATCAACACTTATAAATTGTGTTTTAGAATTTTATTCTACCCCATGTATAGTAGGACTGGTTTCGGTCTGTTACCAAGACCATCTTCAGCCACAAAGATAAACGTAAAATCTATACATTACAAAATTTAAAATATAATAAAGCTCTATGTTTTGAACGTAAATCACTCACTTGAGTGCATAACATTTGTTATACTTACGACACTTACATACGATACATTATAAATACAGAATACTGGCTACTTGTGAGCAGATGCCCTCGATAACAGTCAGTCACATCCTCTCATCGCTTGTCGCTCGAATATATATATTTCTTGATTGCTACTCAGCTACTAAGCAAGAAATTAAACAATCATACTTAATTTTCTGTTAAAATGCTTAAAAACAGCGTAATTCTCACTGAGGAGAGCAGACCGGACTCTTCCAATGCCGTTGCAGTAATGTGCTCTCCAAGGAAGAATTCGTGCTTAATTTCTTCCTGTATTTCATTTTCCTTCTATTTCACGGTATAGTCACAAACGATGCAATAACCTTTTGCTCTCCAAAGACGAATTAGTGCTTAATTTCTTCCTGTATTATATTTTCCTTCTATTTCACGGTCTAGTCACAAACGATGCAATAGCCTTTATGGAAAAAAGCCTCAGAGGATTTATCTTGGACTCATTAGTCAAGTTCTGACATCGTAGAGATAAACTATGATAGATGAATCAAAAAGAGAGTCACGAATACCCACAGAGAACTTCAACAAAATAAAGATATCTCCAGAAAATTGTTGCAAGATGAATAACGATCGTAGTACAAGTCATTGCGTCAATATCCTATGACAACTGGTCTTTACAAGGAGATCTCTTTCCACTCTTATTCAAACAATTATAATGAGACAATGTTTGGCATTGAGAGTTCAATCAAATTTATAATATACCATTTTCATAGGATTTAATTTTGTAATTCGTTACATAAATGTCCTGTTACTGCAAGAAATTATTTTAATTTCCACACCATGCCACTGTACGTTATTGCTGCACATTATTGTGTGCAAATCTGTAAAAACTAAAGTTTATCTTCTTTGTATTTCTTCGAAAACTTAGTCTTTCTATTCATAATCAACCTATATGTTCATCCTCTTCAAACAACCCGTTTATAATCATAATTATCTCGTGAAATGTAGCAGTTTGCCTCGTCTTCCATCGTCAGCGTAGTTCATTGCAAACAAGTTAATCCATTTGAACTCATCGAGTTCATTTCGATCCTTGTAGTCCTTGAGATCAACTACCTGTAAATTATTGTGTATGTACTTTATATATCTTTACTAAGCTAAAATACTCCTTATGATTTTTTGATTCATCTTCGTGAACTAAACATCAAATATTTTTCTGTTAAATTAATGCACATTCAGTTATTAATTGAAGTTTCTCTTTAATTTTTTTACATCATTGTATGCTGTATTAATCGCATACGCCCATTGGTCCCAACGTCAAATGATAACTAATAGTCATATTCAAATAATAATTCTCTCACACCCTCTCCAACTTCTCTTCACTTTATTTCATTGATGACTATGTGAGATTGTACTCTGCATGGATTTAGTCTATAATTTACGATTTTAATAATTTCCGTGTTGACTTCCAAGTTTCAGTAGCTTAAAATTTATTTTGGAACTTCACCTATTTATAAATGGTGTTTTAGAATTTTATTCTACCTCATGTATAGTAGGACTAGTTTCGGTCTGTTACTAAGACCATCTTCAGCCACAAAGGTAAACTTAAAATCTATTCATCACAAACTTTAAAATATAATAAAGCTCTATGTTTAGAACGTAAATCACTCACTTGAGTACATAACATTTATTACACTTACGACATTTATATACGACAAATTATAAATACAGAATACTGGCTACTCGTGAGCAGATGCCCTCGATAACAGTCAGTCACATCTTCTCATCGCTTCTCGCTCGAAGCACCCAAGCACAACCGTCCCTCATCCCCTTCCATCCACACCGCGTACGGGTGGAACCTTGAAAAAATACACATTGAAGGGTGCTGCTATAAGTGGTAACGAGCAACTAGGTGGACTAGCCATTGCTAGGCCGGAACCCTATCCTATAAAATACATTCCTTCTTTTGGTTGAGTATTCATGGCATATACCCAAAATAAAAGATAGGGATCACAAGAATAAGGTTTATTAAGTTAACATGAAATTCAAATAAATATGCAAACAGGAAAATAAGTAGGGGATACAGAGAACAATGTACTCACGTTTACAGGCGAAATGCAATAACAATTGAGATCAAAATAGATTTTTTATGTAAAAATAAATTAATTCTTGACGCAAAGCATTCCTTTCTCTAGAGAGAAGTTGGACACGCGTGAAAGAAACAAACATTACTTTAAAAGCCACACAATCGAAGCATTCGGTAACGCTAGACTTGAACTCCAATCATACATTCAAAGACGCGAACACAACAATTATCTCTAAAGAGATATCATCCCCAGATACCAATAACACCTAGAAGTAAGCAGCAAAGAAAACAAGACAAAACAAGGACACTGAGAGGTTGCCATAGTTACGAGATCAACGAGCAAATCTAACAATTAAAGAGATAAAACAGAAACAAAAAATCTATTAAAATAAACAAGTAATCGGGAGTGCAAAGCCGAGAGCAAACGAAATAAAAGGAATAATGGTGGTATGAAAAATAACACCCGTGAGATGCGGAAAAATAGCAAATCTAACCAGTCAATCCACACAAAGGCACGCACGCACAGCGTATAAAGACCAGAATGTGCAAGACGAAATAGATAGTGATTGTCGATACACGGTACGAGACAACCCGTACAGCATGACAAACAAAATCACGGGTTCGCGAGCTTGATTCAAATACCCAGATCGTAACCCTGGATCGAAGCATTGTAGGCCAGGCTCATTCAGTTACAATCGTCACCGTTAAACAGTATGCAAGCTACATGACATATTCATATCGCCTTGCCCAAGGCGAGCATGAAATGCATAGCATTAGCTTTAAAAAATATCAGTACCAAACAAGCTCAGCCAGTCGTAGACAAAAAGAAAAAAAGAAAAAGTCTCAAGTCAAAACCACAGGCAAGCATCCCATTCACACAGATCCATGTTATCCTCCGCCCTCACGTACGATTAATGTACGAAAAACAGACGCACAAAATGAAAGACATTTAAGGTCTGCAGCAAATGAATAATGAAAAGCCTGCAGAACTTCAATCTCAGAACACAATGTCAGAATAACTATGACAAACCAAAAGAAAGTGATATGAATACCTTAAACCTCGTAGGATAGAACTCGGTGATTAGGAACGTTGACTCTAGATAGAGAGTCGTGTAGAGCAAATGGTAAACCCATTTATAATACCATTTAAAATTTAGCATTGTACTTCACAGCCCAACACTTCCATTTTCTCAAAACAAGTCATTGTTGACTCTCTCAGAGAGAAAAAGGCAAAGAGTAGCAAGAGAGAAATGCATCGTCAATCTCTGATGGCAAGAGGCGCCATCTGTCTAATAGAAGCGAATGGCATGTCACGTTTGGGAATATTACAGTTTTGTGTGTTTGTGACATCGACAAAGAATGCGATGTTAGAATGGTGCCACATAAGAGAAACTCGGTGTGGCACAATGCCCATTATATAATACTACAAACGCTTTCTTTTTGTCCTGCAATTTTGTAAATAAAAAAAAAAAAAAAAAAAAAAACCATTAAACTCGTTAAAACACCGTCAAATACAATTTGAAGAATCTTGATCTTCGTCGAAATTTACACCAATTTTAATAAAGACTATTAAAAACTTTTATGCCACCCAACGGTATCTTCCTATGAAATACATCCTCTTGTTTACGATGTAATGCTACTGGTGAATAAGTATGAATACGAATTTGAGAGGTAGTTTCCCTAAATATCCTTGTTTAAATTAGCCACATTAGCCTAGTTTGAATGGAAGCAGCTGAATTTTGTCAAAGGTGAATGTCCTGAAGCAATTTCTTGTGGTTCTTATGAGTCAAATCCATCAGCTTGAAACTGAAAAAAGAAAAACTCATTTTATCATTGGTTTTCCGAAAGTAGTATTTTGAATTTAACGGGACTTTTTCTTTAGCGTGTTGACTTTCTTGATCGTGTGTTGCAAGACATTATGTATCGAATCCTACTTCCTCTTCCCTGGTTCACATAGAACGACGTGTACCGTATTATAAATTAATTGTTAAGATTGTTATGAGTACATCAGTCTTTTTATTCCACTCCAGGATATTGTGTAATGTTTGCCTATACTGCATTGTATGGTATAGTTGTTTATAATATTACTAAGATCGGAAGATGTACACTAAATGGAGCTTCATTATCCCTATGTATGGAATCTTCAATTAAACAATCAAACTACAACAAAATCAATCTAACTCGCCGCAAGTCTGTCTAGTTCCAAAATTTCGTCACTTACGAGAATCTAGATGATCCTTCACCGAGTAATTCCTGGGAATTCCCTAGTAATGTTGCAGTCATTTGCAGACAAGCAATATTTCCAAGATATACTTCGAATTATTAAGAGTAAATGGGAGTAGAAAATGACTATGCTAATATTATAGAAGGAAATTCAAGAGATTGCATTCCATGAATGATGGAGTTAACTTTGAGAGATTGCAGCGATCAATGTAAAATATTTCAGTACATTTCGAAGAACGATATCCAGGAAAATTTTCGAGAAAATAATTTCCTTGAATCGAACATGCCCGCGGTATACCTCCAAATAAGAAATTATTTTTAATACAGGAATTCAGTTTTGATTACAGTGAGTGTAAAAATTATTCATACGATCCCGCATATTTTGGACAATAATGATTTGTTCATACGTTTAGGTAGGTTTATGGATTGAAAACAAATAATTACCGTAGTATTCAAGTACTTTTATTAGTCCATAAACAATACGAAAACAAAACCTTGTCACAAAATTGTAAAAAGGTAAGAAACAAATACGCGTAATACCTATTTTGGGACCAACAAAAAGTATTCATACGACCCCTTTCTTTTGTACATTTCTCCATGAGTCCGTGGAAATCAGTATTTTGTAGGATTGCCCTTGGCAGCTATGACATGTTGGATGCGATTGGGCATTGCGTTTACTAAATTAGAACCATAGGAAGGGGGTAATTACTCCCATTCCTCCTTGAGATAATTTTGTAAATCTCTCTTCTTTGAAATGCTTCTAGATCTAATTTTTGTTGCAAGGTAGTGCGATAAATCTTCAATTGATCTTAGGTCAGGGGACTGGGGAGGGTTTCCAAGCGTTTGGGGGTGTTGTACAACAATCACAGCTGGGTATCTCTAGCTTTGTGTTTCGGATCATTGTCCTGTTGAAAAAGATAATCACTTCCCAGTCCCATTTTATCAACACTGGCAGGTAAGTTTTGCTTCAAGATATTGATGTACACTGACTTAGCAGATGTCATGGGATAGTCACCTAATAGCGTGTGGGACCTCCTCTGGCCCTGCGAACTGCAGTGAGACGCCGTGGAAGTGAGTCGACAAGTCCCTGGTAGTCCTCTGGACGCAGCTGACACCAAATCGTTTGCAGAGCGGCCGCCAATGCTGGTCTGCTCGTGGATGCAGTATCAATGGCACGGAGTCTGCGTTCCAGGACATCCCAGATATGCTCGATAGGGTTCATATCGGGGCTCCTGGGTGGCTATGGCAGTCGTTAGACCTCCGCTGCATGTTCCTGGAACCATTCACAGGCGATGAGGGAGCGATATGGCGGCGCGTTATCATCTTGAAACACCGCAGAACCGCCTGGGCGCGGGAAGGCCAAAAATGGGTGGAAATGGTCTCCGAGCAGCTCAACATACCGCGTACCATTCAAAGTCTCTTTCAGAACAACTAGGGGGCCCATTCCATACAAGGAAAATGCACCCCAGACCATAACAGACACACCAGCGCCCTGGACCACACCTTCGAGGCAGGCGGGATCCATCGGTTCATGTGGTCTGCGCCATACATGGTGCCTCCCATCGGCATGGTGCAGTTGAAATCGTGAATCATCCGACCATATCACGTTACGCCATTGTTCCAGTGTCCATCTCTGGTGACTGGCGACAAATGCGCGTCGCTGTGCCCGATGACGTTGGGTCAACAGTGGCACCCGTGTGCGGCGCCGGCTCCCATACCCCATAGAACCCATGTTCCTAGGGATTGTCCACTTGGAGACGTGCCTGGCATGGCCTGTGTTGAATTGAGCCGTGTTTTGTTGCACGGTTGCCCGTCTGTCACTATTGACAATCCGTCTCAGATGTCGCCGGTCACGGTCATCGAGGGTGGCTGGACGGCCGGTCGTTCGTCTGTTGTAGACGGTGACACTTGAATTCAACTATTCACGATACACCCTGGCCACGGTTGATCGTGTGAAGCCGAATTCCCGCACCACTTCCGAAATCGCACTTCCCATCCGTCGGTTACTGACCACCATACCCCGTTCGAACGGTGTCATCTCACGACGGCGTTCCATGTTACATCTGTCACATGCACAGCCTCTGCTCACAAGGTCTCCTATACAACTGCCGCTGGCACAGGGGGCGTGTGGTGCGCAGACAATACACCTGCGCACCAGTGCTCCGCTATCCCATGACATTTGCTCAGTCAGTGTACATTCTACGGTCCATCTTGCCTTCAATGAAATAATGATTTCCCACTCAGTTAGTGCTCATATTCCGCCACACCATCACAGAAACCATCCCCATGTTTCACAGTAGGAATCAGGTTCCGTTGCTGTAGCTCGGTGTTCGGTTGCCGTCACAATTGGACGCTCCCGTCTGACCCGAAGATGATGTACTTGCCCTCATCAGTCCAGACAGTCCTGTTGAAGACCTCCAGACCTTTGTTTCGGTGCTCCGTGGCAAAGCGTAGCCGTTTCAGACGATTAATCTTGCTGACATAGAAATTCTTAACGTTTCAGATGCCCGTGGAAGTCCATTAGACGAAGGGTGTTGCGCACTGTCGACTCATTCACACTAGCATCTCGCCGTTCCAGATCAGCAGCAATTTTCAAGGCACTGCATCGCGGATTTTTCTTCACTTTTCGGACAATGAAGCGCTTGTCTGCCTGGGTCAGGACCAGGGGACGTCCAGTTCTAGGCTTGTTATTGTAGCTTTTTGTCTCCGAAAAGTGGTCAATGATCGACTGCACGGTTGATGTAGGCCTCCCAACTGCTTCTGCGATCCTTTTGAGTGACCATGTCTTGTTGTGAAGGTGGATAATGACTTTTCGTTCGCTTGGAGTAGTTTCCGAACACTTTCGCCCCATTCTGACAACGTGTGAATGCACTCGAACGGTGTCCTGTCAACATCTCAGTGGAAATGAGAGAATGGGATACGTCCGAGCCACAGTAGCATGCACAAAGTCATTAGCAGGGAGTGGAGGGCTAATTTTACTCGTGAAAACGGGGGTGATACGAATACCTTTTGCGGGTCATCAAACGATTTTTTTTTTGCTAGTTGCTTTACGTCGCACCGACACAGATAGGTCTTATGGCGACGATGGGACAGGAAAGGGCTAGCAGTGGGAAGGTAGCGGCCGTGGCCTTAACCAAGGTACAGCCCCAGCATTTTCCTGGTGTGAAAATGGGAAACCACGGAAAACCATTTTCAGGGCTGCCGACAGTGGGGTTCGAACCTACTATCTCCCGAATATTGGATACTGGCCGCACTTAAGCGAATGCAGCTATCGAGCTCGGTCAAACGAAAATTTACTGTCTGTGATTTTTTTTACAAGTTTATGACAATATTTTGTTTTCATATTGTTTATGGAATGAATAAAGATATTTGAATACTATATGAATGTTTTATTCAGTCCATAAACCTTCATAACCGTATGAAAAATTCATTATTTTCTAAAATATGCGGGGTCGTACGTATACTTTTTACACTCACTGTATATAGTTTTCGCTCTATCAGTTCTCATCCCACAAGTTGGTTCAGAAGGAATTTTCATAGTTTATGCTGATTATTTCTAAAGACGCTTTATTTGGTCTTTACATCAAGATTTAGTGTTACACAAATATGAATATTGTTTATGACACGCCTCTTTAATGATTTACCATGCAAGTTCTATGCGACTGTTGATTTAGTGATAACAGCCACGGGACCTCTTCATTTACATAGAATTTGAGGTACTGGGATGTGATATTTCATTTCAAGAATCCTACATCCAGTGGTCGAGATTCGAACCATTGTTGAAAGAGGAACCGAGAAGACGAAACAGAGATCTAAAACGCTATTGATATTTTCAAGCAATACATTAGCCGGCTAAAATATACTGTAAATTCCTTTATTGTTATGTATAGCTACATCGTCTTAATGTTCACTTAACCGAGCAAGTTGGCCGGGAAATGGTAGGTTCGAATCCCTCCGTCGGCAACCATGAAGAAGATGTCCATGGTTTCGCCACTTTCACACCAGGCAAATTTGGGGCTGTGCCTTAATTAAGACCATGGCCGCTACCTACCTAATCCTAGATTTTTTCCATCCTCCCACCGACGAAATCCTTCAAGGGGTTAGGAAAAATATTACTTAACCATCCAATTACATTATCCTTACTAGGCTATTTCAAACCAGACTAGCTTTAACGACCGAAGCCTAATTCTAAGTACATTTGAATTTTATATTCACTTATACTGGCCTGTGAAGTGTTTATGTTGTACGCTTAGACGTTCGATCACCCGATTAAGAAAGCAGATTCCATAATATTATAGTGCGTGTAATGTATGCGAGATATTATACGCCTGGTCTTAGCACTCGTACGTGTATCTATAATTAATTAGGGTCGGGATAGTGAAGAGAACGGGCGTGTAGGTGCCATCCCAACATTACTGGGAGCTGAAGTGGGAAATCGCGAAAATCGCCTTCTGGAACGCAAAATGTTGGTTATGAACCGATCTCTACCAAGGATGAGAGAAAAATTTAAATTCTCGAAGGTAGATCCTTAATCATAATAGGAAAAACTGTGCGGGAAGCTGACATATAGATCCCTAAACCACTACAATCTGTGGATTTATTTCTTGCGTTTCCCAAAATTACGTGCTCGTAATGTCTGTTTGAAAATCCCCTTCTTCCTAGAAATGTAGAGTGAAAATTATCTAAGATGGAGTTTCTAGCGCTTTCATTTTATCTTCTTCTTTCTGCCCATTTACCAATCATTTTAAGTCAACACGTTGCACAGTGCGGAGATCATACGGGAGTAATGGAAAAAAGTCAAAATTAAGTTTTCTTCACGCTTTTATTGTCTGCGAAGGGTCTCACTTGCCAATTAGAAACTGTAAATGTATAGAAAATTTATAGAAAATACTATCTTGTCCGAGAGTCCCGTATCAAACTTTTCAAGGCACTTGTAAACATAAGTAGGCACAATAAGAATGAAAATATAGTTAAAATTTATTAATTACATGACTTTAACATGTGTAGACTTTCCTCAGTCATCGTATCTATCGTCCTTTTCTTTGCGTACTTCTTTATCTGTGAGAATTCAGTAGGGTCCGATAAAATAAGCATGTGTGTCATCAGGTCTGAACACGAATTGGATCGATAAGTTTTCCGTGTATGTTTTAACCTAGTTTGGCGGAATACTTTGTGAAGGGCTTCTAAATGCTCTTCCATGGACTAGCAACCTGTGCAAACTGCTTGGCGTGTAATAACGTTTGCATAATCTTAGGCACAAGTCTTTGGTACCGCAAATAAAACGTTTAAGCCTGTCTGCGTCAATGACTCTGCAACTTGCAACTAATCGTAGAATCACAGATAGGTTCCTAGTAAGTGTTTCATCAATGCCTGTTATTTCGGAAGCTTTCTTCTTAGGATCAGCGAAGAAATTTCTGGCCGTATTACCATCATTGGAGGACCCAAAACCTTGTTTCGCTTCGTCAACAATGAGGCCCATTTTCTCTTTAAACGCAGTTTGGATTTTTTTTCCTAGCTCAGAATGTACCCTTTTTTCTGGACCCTTAACCTGCCAGTATTTGAAATGTAGACGATACGCAGTATGTAATAAACATTCAAATTTTTTATCATGGCACGAAGGGGAGATAGACCGAATGAAAAGAGAGCTTTGATTGCAGGTTTATCACAAGGTATAGTAGAATTCATTTCTGTTGGCTTCTAACCACAAATGAAACAATTTGAGGTTACGTTGGTTCCACACAGAATGTTACACACGCTGCCATCTACCATAGTTAAATGTAAATCAAAGGTGACATCTAATGTACAGTCACCAAGGACCAAGGTACAGTTCATCTATAGCAGTCGGCAGAAGTTCTTTCAATGCTTGCCTTACACTGTATAGGCTACAGAAACAGTCTGCATGAATGCTATCGACGACCGACCTCAAAGTAGTGTGTTGCTTTTCGGAAAGATCGAGATCTACAAATAAAGATAAGGCTTGCATACCGGATAAACATTTCGACTGTTCCGTATTTCTTGGTGTGTTTCCTTTCGCTGCTGCCTGTTTAGTACCAAGGGATAGCCCCTCTGCAGAGTTTGTCGCTAAAACAGGTTATACAAGCCTTTTCTTTGTTCTTAGCGAACAGTCCTCGAACAGATCACAGGGCCTACCGCAAGCAGAGCAAGCTCCATCGATATTCACTTCACCCTGGCAGTGAGCAGTTATCAAAATTCTTACATAGTCCGGGAGCGTACACGAACGATCCATCCACTCCGTATATTTAGCTAGAAACACCGACCGAACCCTGTGGGACATCCACATTTCTGCTCAAAGTCACGTGCAGTAATTCACTCAATTTACGTAAAATTATTGTACACATCTTCTGCGAGTTTTCAAGTTTATAAGTACTGCAAATAGCCTTCAGAATTTCCGTCTTCTTTCGACTGCATCGGAGGTTGACATCCACCTTTCAAAAATGTATTAATGTTTCATGGTGCATTCTCATGAAAAATACGCCATAAAAGACAAACTTGCGGACAAATGCACACAAAGTAATGATAAACCTAAAGAGAAAGTTAAGAGAAAGATATTACTGTAGAGATCTTTAGACATGTTTTGGCAATTTTTGTTTAAGAGACCTCTGGTATACCAGAGAAAAGATGTTTACCAAACGTTCGTCGTAAACGAAAGCACGTACCTGTACAAAAACTGTCCACTAGCAACAATAAGCCCCAGACTTCACTGTGATATCAAATACTGATGCACACGCTGGACGAGTTGAATGGCAAGAGGGGAAGTAACGAATCTGGTCCGTCAAATAGCGTCGCTTGAAGCGCTCACTCTGTTGACTGTGGGTATTTCATCTGTTTGCGACGTGGGTTTTCTATCTTAGCAGTTAATTGTAATTCATTCCATGCTACGCACACTTTAAGATACAATAGTTAATTTTTAATTTTTGTCCATTGGTCGGCGCACCGTACTTCGTGTTGATTCGGCCTAGTTTTATATCTGGATGACCTTCCCGATGCCTACTCTATGCAGAGGGATGTGTTTACTATTGCGTGTAACCGCATTGGTTGATGGTGTGGTGTAATGTGTGTCAATTAAGAGAGGTGTATTAATCCGAACGCAGATACCCAGTCCTGGACTAAGAATAGAAACCTATGGCCATTTGAACCGAAGGCCACTATGCTGACCATTTGCCAAGGAGTTGTACCAGAGTTTTCAATTACAATTTTCAAATTTAACTTTGATTTCATTTTAGCAGGTTTCGTTTTCATTGATATTTTTGCATGAATGTGCTTATATGAATTTCATGTATTGAAATTTACCATTTTTTAAAATACTACTAGAAAAATGAATCTGTGTTTATTGTACGTAGTTGACGAAGTCCCATATTAACATAAACATGCATATTGCCATGTATGTAAACGGTACGCGGCGTTTTTAATGAAAGACCAGCAGTCCGTATTGATAAACATGTATAAATGATACAGAGTTTTAATGGATGCAATAGATTACTTCCTTCTCCTCCATTTCTCTGCATATGATTAACACCGTGCCACACACGCTACGCAATTTCCCAGGACACGTTATACTCCCGTACAATAATATTGCGACCAATCTTAAAATCATTAATTAGATTGTACGAATGATTGTGTTAGTGGTAGTAACTATTGTTTCAAGGGAGTCGACTGAAAATTTGAACTTCTACTATTTTCCGTCTGTCACTACAAACTTTTAATCACTAATACACAGTTTAGTGGAAAATCATCACACATAATTTTGATAATATTACTCAATCTGTTTTTACTTACACATGTTTTATTGTATTTTTACTACGCAAAACGGAAAACGTTCCTTGAGTTACAATGTTTATTTTTTCAGTTAATATTTGGATATATCGTACTTAAAATATATTAAATTAATTAATTAATTAATTAATTAATTATTACTTTCTGTTTTTCTATGTGGCCTGTACGTTATGTTACGATGCAAGAAAGTCAGTAATATTCACTTGATCATTACAACGAATAGAAAACTTTATTTATTATACATACTGGAATATTTTCTAAAATATGATGGATAATGTGAAGCAAGGAACATTTTATATATGACAAAGTGCTGGAAGATTTAAAAGAGGGAAAACGGGAAATGAAGGCGTGGTATCCCTCCCTAAATACTTGACCATCTCCTCTTCAAAATGGCGCTTGCAGCTTTAAAATGGCGGTAGAATTAAAGCGATTACATTTTTGAAGAAAGAATAATGTTTTACGCCAAAATTGGGAAAATTAGAATTTTTATAAGGTAATGGAACGTAGAGATGATAATGACGGGATCAGAAGGTGAAAGGCCGGTGGGATAGAATACATGAATGTGAAAATCCTGCACAAGTGAAATAAGTGGAATTAATATTACAAACAATTTATTGACACCGTGAACATAACTCCATGAGGATATTTGCCCAGTTATATTTCCTCCTAAAACAGTAATAAACACCACCATTCCATGCTTCCAATATGAGAGCCTCTAAAGCTGCAAGGCTGACTTGCAGGTGGAAGAAGCATCTGTAACAGCTTCAAAAGAGGACTGGTAAAGGAATCTTGACATTTTGACCTATTGTCAGCCACTTTGCTTCATGTAACGTCGCTTAGTCTGAAAATCGCTTGAGTATTTATACTTGTATCAATGAAAACATACTGGTAATTATTTCATTGGTTCTGAAGAATAACTCTGTTGTATGGACTCAAGACACTTTATCACGATGGTGTTCGGTTATACATAATAATGGCGTGTGGCCTCAGGTGAGTCCTGATACTTTGGAGCTTATGCCCTAGTTGTATCCTGCGCGTCTGTGAGGAAGACGGATTCTTATGTAGAAGAAGGCACAAGGCCCAGCCCCTGAGCCAGATGAATTAATCAATTCAAGTTAACATACACGGGAAGTGAACCCAAGACCCCTTTGACCAAAGGCCAGCATGCTAATCATATATCGACGGTGCCGGACTGCGGATATACATGAACAGCCGTGAATTATCGAGTGGTATCATCTCTACATTAAGAAATTAATAGCATAACGCCTTACAATATGTGGTCCATACGAAATTTCGATGGCCTTTAGCTAGGTTAATGTTTTATTCAGGATCACCCTATCCTACGTAAATCTATGATGCTGATGATGATGATGATGATGATGATGATAATGATGCTTGCTGTTTAAAGGTGGCTAAAATTTAGCTCATCAGCCCCTAATGGTACGAAATGTTATGACAATTTAAAAATCCATAATCCTCCATTGACCAGAAGATAAAACGTGAGGACGAAGAATGAATGGATGGATATGAAGTTAAAACAATCAGTGGATCCGACCCGCAATGCCCCACATTCCCAGAAACTAGCATTAAACAATAGTATTACTGACCAAGGGACTGCTTCTAAAGCAAAATACTGAATCGATGAGACTTGGAGTTGAAAACGGGTCCAAAATCCAGGTCATCGGACCGTCCTAATGGTACTTATCGCTAGGAAAAGAGAACCATGCTATTTGTCATGTCGCGGTACTAATCAAAAGTAGCGTAGACTCGCGGTATGCCACACATTATGGTACTATTCACAGGTAATGAAATTCGCACATGTAACACAGACCTATGGTGTTTCGCACACTGCGGCGCTATTTACAGGCAACGCAAACCTATGGCGTTCCTCACATAAATGGACTAACCACAGGGAACCGCACTATCCCGTGGTGTCCCTCACATAGTGGGTACTAAGCATAGGCAAGGCAGAACCATGGTGTCGCTCATATAGGGGTACGAATCACAGGTACTGTAAAATGCATCCTCAGCCATACACTGTCGCTACTAATCACAAACCTATTTTGTATCTAACATACTGGTACTACACGCAAGTAAAAGCGACCCATTGTGTTCCCTGCGTGATGGTACTAATAACAAGTAGTCTCATGGTTCTAATTTGATCATCCCTTGGTCGCCTCCTTTCAGTCGCCTCTTACGACAGGCAGGGGATACCGTGGGTGTATTCTTCGTCTGCGTCCCCCGCCCACAGGGGATTGTGTGTTTGGTCCGCAAGCCGGTTAGGACCCCCCTATCCGCCACCTGGAACGCGCCACGTGGGAGTATCACCTCTCCCCCTGCCACGCCAGCGTAGTAGGTTCGTGGACGTAAATCTAAAGAAGCAGAAAAATGAGAGGTAATTATTCTTAAAGCGAGGACTTCGTAATCAAATTTAAGATAGTCTGATACACTGAGCATTGAGTTTAGTAATTAAATATTCTGTTTACCTCCATAAGTAGACTATACGAACAGTTAGTTAACTTCTTTTCATGTTCTTAATTTAAGAGTGCATTCAGGGAAACGAACCTGCTGCTCAAACAAGATTAATCCAGCTATCGATAAACTTTTAACTAATTGCACTTCAGAGAAATGCCCATCTGAAACCTATAAAACTCTCAAATGCAAGATTTGCCGTCTGTGTCGTAAATTGAATTATTCTAATCCGTCGTCGTCTCGTCAGTAATTATTGGTTTAAATCTTCAAAGTACATTAAATTTGCAAGGTAAAGATTCTGAAGAAAACTTGAGCACTCTTTTAATATGCGAAGTATTAGAATTGGACTGAATACTTACTGAATTGTTATCATTTGCTTTTCTCATTAAGAAACTTCTTACCCTCTTTCTTCTACAACTCAGCTTCGCCCACTCCTGAGGATTTGAATTCAAGATATGAGAAATTACTCTTGAGGCAGACATATTGGTTAGTATCTAACGGCTCCAAGAAGTGAACCGTCTTAGATTTCACTGTCATTTATATGTTGTACCTCCGTTCTCAAGAAACTGGGGTCAATCTCGGCTGACATCGGTGGCATTTGAGGTACCCAAATGCAACAAACGTGCCCAAACGATGAACGGAAAATGAAAATCCTGTGGAATAAAATTTATACACCGTGGAGATATTAAGACTGTTAGCATTTAGAACTGTCGTTAAAAGAGTATTATTATTATTATTATTATTATTATTATTATTATTATTATTATTATTATTATTATTATTATTATTATTATTATTATTATTATTATTATACCAGGAGGTGCACATGAACTCCCCACATTCAAAAGATGCGCCTTAAAGAACTCTATCTTACTAAACGTAAAACTGCTACTACATAAAGTTGGAACTTTAATCAAAAGATGTCACTGCGGATGTATTAAGGAATTGTGTTGTTGTGAAGTTGCCTAAACTGACTGGATTTATTTGCTTTGTGTTTGTCTACTTCAAGAAGTTTAAACTTTCCTCCATAGATGTCATTTCAAAAACTCTGGTAATACACTCTGGTGCAAGGTGGAAGAACTTATAATTTTTTTTTGCTAGTTGCTTTACGTCGCACCGACACAGATAGGTCTTATGGCGACGATGGGACAGGGAAGGGCTAGGAGTGGGAAGGAAGCGGCCGTGGCCTTATTAAGGTACAGCCCCAGCATTTGCCTGGTGTGAAAATGGGAAACCACGGAAAACCATTTTCAGGGCTGCCGACAGTGGGGTTCGAACCTACTATCTCCCGAATACTGGATACTGGCCGCACTTAAGCGACTGCAGCTATCGAGCTCGGTGAACTTATAATTTAGAGAAATTTTGTGTTTATAGTTTTTCGAAGTACATCTACTTTCATTTGTTTTTTTATTCAATTCTAGGTTTGCAACACTTCTCTCTTTTCCCGCCAGGTTTGAGTCTAACCAATTAGGAATTTTCTGTAATTATTTTTCAGCCTATCACAGGCTTCTTGGGTGTAACTTTTGAATTTACCAATAAAATTGAGAGGGTGTGTCCGGACTAGTCCAGAATCCTCTCGAACCTTCCATTCGGGTATATAAGCTGAGGCTTTTCTGGCTACATTGTCTATTGATCGTCGTCTTTCTGATTGTGTGTGTTAGGGCAGGAGACGGGGCGCCTCATTCTTCGGCAGGCAGAACAACAGCCAGGTAATGGGCACGTAAATTCTATCTTTCTTGCCGTCTCGGCAAATTTATCCGAGAGAAAGGTCCGAATTCTAACTATGTAACCAACCTTTTCTAAAATGTAAAATTTCGTTCGGCTAATGTAAAAATTTCATAAAATCTTTAACTGCAATTCGGTGATAAAGAGTGCGTTACCCTCTCGAGTTCCCCTTCAACTTGGTTTGAGGTGACTACGACTTTGTAACTGTTTTTCTTCTTTTCCGTAATGCATTAAATTAACCTTCATTCGTGCCACCTCACTAGCTTGAGATTCGCCCCTGTATCACTGGGTCAAGAGCCCCGTGAGGATTGTATTCTTCACTTAGGAGTGCAAGAATACGCCTCCATTCACTTTGTATTCGGGCCATTAATTTTTATTCTTTTTCCACAAAGGCCCATTAGGTTGGGTACTAGATACCCCTGTATACTAACTTTTGTCAACTGTAAATTGCGCCCTGAGTGGCCAGAGATCTTAAAATTTTGTGTAATGTTGCCTTGTGTAGGCTGTAAGAAATTGAGATCATGAAATCTCTTTTAGTAGTTTTTTTGTTATAGTGAGGGGTGGCTCTGGAAGGCTAAATATTGTACCTTTTGGAGCAAGTGTTCTTGAATTTGGGAGATTTCTATCTTTGTCTAAGCCTATACCTCTTCTGAAATTGTAAACGTGTCAACCGAGGGCTCGAAGCCCAAAATTGTTAAATTCTCTATTCTGGGGTGTTCCACCCTTGTAACTGAATTGGCATTTTACCTGAGATTTCATTGTTATTTCACCTGGTGAAAATTTGTTAAGTTTTTTAAAAAGAAATATAACATTTATTTAAAGTTTTAATTCAAATTTTAATATCGTAGTTAGACCCATTCAAACCCAGCACCTTCTTTCACCTCTTTCTGCTACACGGATAAACCCGGAACAATGCGAATGATTCAAAAAATTAGTTTTTGTTGTCCTGATTGGAACATTAAGGTCGTTTTGCTAATAATTTCCGTTATCCTCCAGTCCGATAATCAGTATTATTATAGCGGTGTCCATAACAGTCGTATTGTAACTCTACTTAATTACTAACAGAACTACACTTCGTTGACAGAATGCTAGGTGTCGATATTTTTGACTTCTGCTTTTGTCCATCAAAAAAATAAATGAAACAAAAACAACAAAAAATCATCGGGATTTAAACACGGGGCGCAAAAGTGTGAAGCTTCGGTGATAGCCGCTACGCTACCTCATCAATTTAACTTATTGTGCACTAAAAGGCACGACCGAGCTCGATAGCTGCAGTCGCTTAAGTGCGGCCAGTATCCAGTATTCGGGAGATAGTGGATTCGAACCCCACTGCCGGCAGCCCTGAAGATGGTATTCCGTGGTTTCCCATTTTCACTCCAGGCAAATGCTGGGGCTGTTCCTTAATTAAGGCCACGGCCACTTCTTTACCATTCCAGGCCTTTCCTGTCCCATAAAACCTATCTGTCAATGCGACGTACAAAAAGAAGGCACGTAAAGCACGATGGAAACTTCGACCGTCATTTTCTCGGAAACGGTCGAGTGTCTACAGATAAGCCGAAACATATGTTCGCTTATTTCGGCCCCTCTATCACTTAGCGAACTTTCTGGAAAATCGAATTGTTACACTTGGTGGGTTTCCCCCGTTAGTTAACAACACTGTGAATTAGTTTACAAAGCCTACACTATACTAGACGCCCATCCACTTGCAACAAGAACAAGGACGTTAATTCTTGTACTGACTCTTGATACGCGCTCTGCCGGCGGGTGATCAAGACGCTTCATTTGACAAGTAAAATACAATCTTAATTTTCTAATGAACCATTAGTGTTACCAAAATAAACATCACCTTTGCTGCCTGGCCGAGGCGGTAAAGGCGTGCTTTTCGAATCGCCGCCAGGAAGTCGTCAAATTTAAGAAACGGTATTTCCACTTCCGGTGGTGCACATGGCCCTAAGGTTCACTCAGCCTACACCAAAATGAGTACCAGGTTAATTTCTTGGGGCAAAGGCGGCGGGCTTAGAGCTAACCGCTCTACCCAGTCAAGTGCCGAGGTTACGGATAGTGGAAGACTTTAGCTTCCACCCCTCCAAGGGCTTTCATGGTCTGTACGGAGATGACTTTGACTTTGCTTGCCTTTACTCTGTACCGTACCCAGGGGTAAATACCCTCTAGGAAGATGCCTCCATTCCTGTATGAACATCCGACTAACTCAGGGTTGGGCAGAGAGTGGGTTGGTTGTCGGTTGGGTCAGGATAGAAGTCGAAGTTCTACTCCAAATATAAGTAAATGACAGGAAAATGGAGGTATAACACGAATGAGAAACAATCATATGGGGTAAGATGAATTTATTTATAAATATCCCCAAATCATTCTACTTGAAAATTTAATAAAATCAAATAATAAAATAGCATTATAAAATTTCAAAATAAAAGAAATATCTGAACATTTACAACGTTAATTATATAAAGAAACAAAATTGAAAAAGTATCAAGTACAACATTGAATACTTGTATACTTTCAAAACTGATCTTCTTCTTATTTGTCCATAGTTCATGGGATATATGATAATACGTGTACGCATACACTGCTATGTAGTTATTTCGCATGGAGTCACACTCTAACTCATCATAACGATACGGTTAAGAATTTAATTTAAATCGAGAGTCGCCAAAAAAAATTCTAACGTTAAAGAAAATTACAATAAAAAGAAAAGTTACGATGAAAAAGAAAAATTAAGACGCTATGGGACGTGATATGAACTATGTAAAATACTAGTGGCATTTCCTACGCTATATTTACAACAAATCAAATAAGCGACACTAAACACATCTATTTACATCGGATAAAGAGAAAAGTCTTACGTACTACACAGATTCTACGTGAATCGCGGTTCACCACAAAGGATCGAGTGAGAACTAGATTGACCATCAATAAAATTCAGCGCTAGGGCTGTTCCCCATTAAAACAACGAGACAAGGTGTTCAAACAACGAGAAACAATATGCAACATCATCCTGAAAAGGAAAAACATAAATGGCCACCAATATCATGTAGAAAGCAATGGGCAACATTGCCTCCTTCTGCTGCATTTGAGCGCTCAACAGCGCGATCATCCGTCATGTATTTCCGGGTAGGCTGCGAGCTGAAAAGGAATGTTGAACTCAACACTGTACTAAAGTATGGATTCTGCCTCTCCAAGTTGTCACAAGGAAATACCATCTCATTCGCGCCGTCTAATACAAACACGGCCAATATATCAGCTTGCAATGAGATGACGTCTTTCGTCGGCTATACGGAAAGTCACGTATAATTATTCCTTCCTAGCATGCTTTTACCATTTAACACACATCAGACTCATTAGTCTGGAGTTAATTCCGTCAATTCTGATAACAATATACTCTCAGAAGACAATTGGCAGGTATATATCCACTGCACATTATTCTCTCACGTATCAGGCATGCAATCGTTCTGCATAAACACTTTATCATTCCGCATGCAATCTTATTTCTCATATCTCTTATGAATCACATTGGCCTTCTACATTATGAGATCCCGTTCGTTTCCTGTGCAAAGCATTGGGCAAAAACAGATTCCAACCTAATTTCGAAGATCCTATTCTTTCAACGTTATTATGCAGCTCCTTCGGACAGCCTCTGAAATACCATGCGTCATGCAATTAACTATACCTGTCTCCCTGAATAACCAAAATAAAATGACGTAGTAAGTATATAACTTTAATCTTGGATGAACTTGTCAATCTAATTCTCCTAGCATTTATATACAAAGAAAACTCGGAATGTGCTTAACTGAACAACAAATTAATCATAACAAATCCCTCATTATCCCAACTATCTAGTCATAAATCAGAATGAAAATGAAAAGTACATGCATTAATCTCTTATCCGTATATACAACAATATCAAAATGAATCAAACACATGCCGTCAGGCGTACTTCACATGAAATAAAAACCCTATCTAAACTGCCCTAGTACTTTAGCATAATTCATATAACATTCCATAATTAACACATGCGTCTTATCTTAAATTCATGGCGACTCCCGGGATACATGATAGCAGCTCACATCACTGCTATATATAGGGATCTACTCCATGTCGATCATAGCTTCAACACGTGGAAATGCACTTCCTTCTTCCATAAGCGAAGCCATCTTGTTGCTGAAAAGTTATTTACACTGGAACACAGAAAGCTTGGGATAAATATCTCTTCACCGCTCAATGCTACACGTGCCGAACAACCCTTGGTGACGAAATGATCCAAACACACTGACACATTAATAATGCAAACTTCAACTTTGAGGGTATATACACTGTTTTGAGAGCGGCACGCGGTACGCTACGATAGTTCCTCGCGAAACACCGCCGATATGAAAATGAGAGACAATGACACGTGTCTCCTGCACTTGTTCCACTGCGGCTAATTATCACCGTCTATGTTGATTTTATATTATAATACAATGTAATTTGCAATTTACTCTGGAACAGTTATATCTTACAGCTGCACGACTGAAACACTAGTTTGAAATCATATACCGTTACTGGTATAACACTTCAATATCCGCGATCAGAATACACTTCTGCACTATCCAAGCTATTCGCTCAGAATACACTTCCACACTCTCCAAACTATCCAGTCAGAATGACGCTCTCCAGAGCTTGGGTACTGAGGAAACCTCCGTAACGCTGTTCCAACACTGGGGTTCCCGGTCGTCTAAACATACCACCAATCATAAAGCTTGCTATGTATGATGACACAATATTAATTATAATACATTTATGAAAAAGCGTTCAAACAATACCAAATCTCTTCCTCTAATTATTATATCATATTATAATTATATTTCACTTCTAGACCTGTGGAAATCCGATGAATGACAGAAATTAACACAAGCAACTGTACACGTTGGTCAACCTGGGATTGAGACTTGGCGCGATGTAGACTCCATACTTGCCAAATCCTTACGTTCTCATTGGCAGAGATATTGCTTGGTCATCACCTTGTACACGTGCCGATCCTTCCCAACGCTTGGTTACGCTAAGCTATTCTCACGGTCACAAGGAAGTGTTAGGCAATATCCAGCGACTTGATGTCTCCATCGATTTCCTGTCTCAGCTATCTTGGGATTCAATACTCTACCATTTATGACTGTAATTTATATGAATAAAAATGTATATACATATTTTGTCAAATAATACCCTGAATATTTCTTATGAGCCGGCAGGATACGGCTCAACTCATCTTCACCCTACTAATTTCATTTTCTCAATTTGTTTTTTCTTGACAACATACACGTGAGTTAAACAATCTCACTCGCACGACATGCCGGTACGTGAAGTTGCTCATGGCTAAAACTGGTTTAGGAAAATATAGGTATTGTCGAAAGTACGACTTTGAAATTTACTGATCCTTATTGAGGACACTAAACATGTTGGAAACTATCTTCGTTTAAATTTAAAAGTCGGGCTTGCGTAAATGATGATTAAAAGGCCAGTTTTCGTTGTTACAAGTTCTAACAGTTGCCACTTATATAAGTCTAATTGTTTGACTGTAAGTCTTAGAAGTAGTAGTTTTTTTATGACACGATTTTAGCACCTTTGTTCATTCTCAGTATGTGTGGAGTGTCCTGGTGGGTACTAAACCGTTAAGAAATTATTCAGGATAAGCAAGTAAATCTTCTCCACGGTCCCTCACGATAAGTGCATACTTTTCTAGACTACTTCATTCCAAGGAAAACATGGTAGACGGCTGATTATTTCAATTGGTTCTTCGTTAATAACAGTAAGAAGAGTTCTCCCTTTATTCTTCTGAGCGATGACACTATTGAATCCAGTATAACTGTACGACGGTTCAAGTGGATCTTGTGTTTGTGGCTAGCATTTTGAAGGTATCGTAATCGTCCTTCTAGTATTGCATTCTCCCACGTCTAAAAATCATTTCCAAAATTCTCTGTCAGAATCCAGTGTGCACTCTTAGTTTTAGTACATGAAATGCATTTGCTTTTAACAACTGGATACAGTTACAGAACGCAAAACTTTAGTTATTATAGGCAGGATTTTATGAAAAAAAAATATTCAGAAGGACTACTTTACCAATTGTTTCGGCACATTGAGTTAGATTGTTAACAAGTTTGCTTGTCTACCACTGAAAAGTATAAATACCTCACTGAAGCTTTATACCACGTCGTTAATTATGTACACAAAGTATGTTTTTCTTCAGATGTGTTAGGGTTTACGTCGCAGGTAGAATTAGCTTCGGACTCAATGCTATTTGAAAACAGAATGAGCAGTCCCTTCCTTCGCGTAAAGGAGTACCTAATATTCCAGTCGACAGTACTGGAGTAGCTGGATCCCACTTTCCTCTGGTTATATGTAGCAGTGTTGAGTAAACAGACGTTTTACCTATAAATGCTGGTCTGGCTAAAAGGAAACATTTCTGCTCTTGTGTACGTGTTCAGTTTCCATATACCTCTTACATAATAATTCATGTACAACAAAGTTCAATAAATATATATACTTCCGTCGCCGAAAACATTCGATGTGTTAGTGAGACATTAAACAAGTAGCAAAACAAATATATTGATAAACCTAGCTCACTTTTATACGACAGAGGAGTGGATTCCTCGATTGTGTGTCACCAAGTTTAACTTACATCTGGTAAATTTTCTTCAGATCTAACCCCTAATTTATGAAGTGCATGTTGTGGGCCACTTTCTTCAGAAAATCTGAGTATGAAATCTCCCGATATTGCATCTCAAATTTCAGGAAAGATTTCAGTTTCTATGAAATCACCAGATTTAAATAACGTTCGCAAGTAACTTGGCATACGTGTGTGAGTTGGTTGAAGTGAAGTATCACGCAAAATGTTACTTCTTTGAAGAAATCCGCGTTGTTTACACGTTTCTGTGAAAGTTTTTCCATGACATTCCCTTACACTCTCAAAACTTACCCCTTGTTAATAACATTCGCAGAAAGTACACTACCTGATCAAAAGTATCTGCAATTGCACTTAGAATTTACCCGTGTCACGTTCCTTATTATTGGACATTAATTTGGGGTGGGTCAACCCTTCGCCTTTCTGACGACTTTAACTCTGCAGGGGAACTTTCAATAAGGTGTCTGTATGTCTCTGGAGGAATGACAGCCTATTCTCCCACAACAGCCGAAACCAGAGAAGATAGTGATGTTGGACGCTGGGATCTGGAACGAAGTTGATGTTCTAACGCATCCAAAAGGTGTTTCATTGGGTTCAGTTATGGACTCTGGGCAGGTGGGAAGGTTATTGTCCACAAACCATTGCCTCGAAGATGCAGGTTTATATTAGGGTGTATTCAATACACTGTATTGTCATGCTGACACAAACAATCACCGTATCCGAACTGGTCCTCTACTGTACGCAGTACACAACGGCTTAAAATGTGTTCATATCCTTCCACATTTATAGTTTTCTCATGTTCAATAAGAGAACCACACCCTAATCACGAAAAACACCCCCATACCATAAAACCTCCTCCGTACTTCACTGTTGGCACTACACATGATTGCAGGTAAAGTTTTCCACGCATTCGCCAGAATCCGAACCCATCCATCGGATTGCCACATGTTATGGCGTGATTCATCACTCCACGTTATTCAGTCATCCACTCCCCAGTAGGATCGCTCTTTACGCCACCTCAAGCGTCAATAAGCACTGACTATAGAAATATTTGTCTTATGAGCAGCAGCTCGAAAATAGTACCTCAATCCTTGTCATTGTGCTGGCTGGACTACTGGTAGCACTTCGGAACTCATGAGTGATCCCTTCCGCTGATTTCTAGAGAATTTTTACAACCACCCTCGACGGTCCTTGTCCGTTATTAAATGAGGTCTGCCTGGTCATAGTTTAGCTGCGGTTGTTCCTTCGCGTTTCCACCAACAGTCGACGCGGGCGGCTTTAGAATGGTTGAAATGCCCCTGATGGATCTGTTACCCTGGTCTCATCCAATAGTTTGTCAACGTTTGAAGTCATTGAGCTCTCCTGAGCGACCCATTCTGGTGTTACTGCTTCTCTACTGACAAGACAATAACTCCCCGCCTCTTTTATACAGGCGAATCCACCTTTTGTGACATCCAGGATTCAGTTCCGAATTACATAGCGGTGTCCGAATGTTTTTGATCAGGAAGTTTATCTTTCCCTGCCCTGCATATTAATTACTGGCATTCTCTCGATTATATATCTTCTCCATTCCCATTGTCGTCGTTACCATTCGCTTCTAACTTTTATCGCTCATATAATAGTTCGGTATATTATTGTGTTTGCCACACACTTTAAATTCGAACTTAGTAGTTAAAATAGTATGTTTCGAAGGTAATATTGTATTTGTCTGGTGTACCTTTCCTTGGTAAAAACTTATTAATTGTGCATGGAAATGCCCTGATAGCCTAATTACTGTATTTCTCTGACATGGTGAACTCTTAGATTCTCCATACTGTGTGTGGGACAGAACGTCTCTACCATGGAAGAATGTTAATATTTCATCATAATATAGTTTCCCTTACTAACTTCATCTTCTAGGTAAAACGGATGCGGTATAATGTCCTTTATATATTTGTAGAGCCATTTTTCTCTTAATAGAGGCGCAGAAAATTCGCACTATTTTGTCTGTCTGTTTTCAGGCCTTTTGAAGTCTTGCATTTCATTTATGATCTCAGATCACATGAAGTTAGAGTTGCAATTAGTTGTACCTTATGTTCATTAACGACTTAGTTTATCGTCTTCAATTATGAAAATAATATTTCTAAGGGAAACACCGTTATTGTTTATGTGATATACGGAGGTACATAGAAAGAAACCGCTGAGTAACACTCTTACTTGGTGGTATGAAACGGTGCAACATTACTAATACTATTCAGATAAACAGTAATATGACGAAAAAAATGTGCCGCGATGGAGGATCAAACCGTGAAATTCCTTGCGAGAGTCCACTACATTTTTTACACCAATACAGATGCTTATTCTTCATCTATCTGGGGGTGCAGTGGTAATAGTTCTCAGTCATCATCATCATCATCATCATCATAATCACTTTACATTTCCAGTTTCCCGGCCATTGTTGATGAGCCTCTTCCACTGTGTCTTATTGAGATACGTTCTCCTTCAGTGTCCCGATCTGCAATGTCCATCCAGTCTTCCCACCATCCGTTTTCCTGCCACATGTCACTCCAAGTTAATATATGCTGTCCTTGTTGGCTCCATCCTCATTATATGCCCAAACTATCTCAGTATGGACATACTGATCCGATCTAACAATGATGTAACAATCCCAGCTTCCTTCCTAACCACATAATTCCTCAACTTGTCCAGGTTGGTTTTTTGAATTGTGGACCTAAGGAACTTCATCTCGGATGCCTGCAACCTTGGTGAGTCTTTCTTAGTGAGGGTACAGGTTTCAATCCCATAGGTTAAGATTCGTACGAAGTACTGCTTGAACATCATCAGCTTTGATTTTGTTTGTACTTTGGGATCCCCGAGGAGTGTTCGTACTTACTGGTTCCCAATCTAGTTCTCAATCTAGGGCATTATCCAAAGCCATTCCGTTGCCATTTTAAGAATGAGACTTTTTCTGAACTGTTCTGACGATACTGAGTTTTAGTGTAGTTTCTGCTAGACCGGGCTAGCACGCTGTGACACGATGAACAAACTGCAGAAGTAGTCCCTCAGTTTATGAACGAAAACTTTATTCTCTTTCCAATGTTAAAACTGTACGCAATTCCAAAAAGCTGTTTTTAACTCTCATCCTTAGTGGCTTGCTGATACCCTCCTTAAACGAGAAAGCGTACAGTGATTTATTCGGTAGTATGGTGGCCATTTTTCAGTAACAATTACCGTCAATACGAACGGAGAAGGCTACATTTTACACACAAAAAATAAATACTTATACTGATTTTTGAGGGAATTAAGGATTTTTCTTGCATTATTCAGAAGATTTTGATGCAAACCGTACCTCATGACTTCTTGGAGTTCAAAAGATTGAGTTTTCGAAAGATACATATTAGCGCTTTATATAAATATATAAATATAAATAAAGTGCTACAAAGCACAGTAAGAATGCTCATTACAGTGTTAAAATGTACGTATCTACATTATTATTATCTCGCTACCTCCTTCAATACCTAAGCATGTACTTAATGGAAATTAGTTTAAAACAATTGAATTGAAATATGTAGAATAATAGACAGTGATTCCATCACAATTTCTCCATAGTTTATTATTTTACAATTTTTGAAAATACAATTCTCAACAATTTACTTGAAGTGATAGCGATTATTGTTTTCAAGGAAATAGCGAGTAGGCAATCATCCCTTCGGTTCATACGAAGTTCCCATTACCGGAACAGTAAAACAAAATGGGCTAAAGTCGCTGTCATGTAAATTCTACATGACTTAGGAAAGCATTCTTCTTCGTAAGAGTTATCAAAAATAATCTGCGAAGCATAAGATATCTTCATGAAGAACACCCGAATTTAATTAAATTGCGTTATCATCACACTGAGAGTGATTTAAATCAGTCGTCCCACTTCCCCCAGAGCGCAGGTCTTCATTTCCCTAATGTGCCAATTAACCATTCCGGCTAGTCGCGCCAGACATGTACCAGTTGTCGTTAGGTGCTGGCTTACGGTAAACACTCCAGATCTAGCTAATGGATCCTGGGTGTGTGAGCAATTCCACGGTTAAACAAGAACTAATTGCATGCAGTTACAACCAAAATGGTCTACTGTTATGGTTTCTCGCAGAAACAAGGCGTTGGCGTTAATTTAAAGCTTTCCAGTCTCCGAAGAAATTAAACAGTGCCACTACTTTGTCTTTCGTACTTCTGATTTAATTACATGTTAAAAATTATGATAAAAGATCAATAGGCCTACTGTTTTCTGTAAAGGATGCCTGCCAGTTTCATGTTATGGGAGTAGCGTGCTTGTCTGTTACCCGAATGACTTGGGTTCGATTCCCAGCTAGTCCAAAGATTTTAATTCTGGACTGAGAACTGTAATGAGGCTCCTTCAGGCTTGTGAAGTCAACTGAGATGGTGACACGGTGACGAATGCCACGCTGAGGATGTCGTCATGCTGATAACATGGCACTTCAATACTTCAAGATATCTGGCTGGACAACAATAGACTTGGCAGGCCGAAGTCCTTCATGGGCACTGTGTGCGCTACGGTCTTATTTGTTTGTTTAATTGATTGATTGTTTGCATGTTTCTTTTAAAATGTGCCAAAGGCCTGAAATGGTATACAATTGCTGAAAGGTGATGGTAGTGATTATTATTTCAAGGAGATATATAGCAATATAAACAAAACCTCTTAACACTAATCGTAGCAAATATACGAAGAGGCCTGGTTCACCGAAAAATTATAGTCTGTTTATTTTTATATTTTTTATGTTCGTCAGGTTATTCAGTCTGCCGAAACTAATTTTGAATAAACAAATTTATGGATGTGTATGCAAAACGGTGAGATAATTTTGTGTATTTGCTACTTCATGTAGATGTGCAGCAACTGTTGATTTGTCATGCTTATGTAGCCACAAGGTGTCCTTGAAATCTGATGTCAAATTCCCTTCCATTTTATCAAATGTAAAATAAAATCACAGCTTTTACAGGTGATTTTTTGCCATCGCTGTATAATTTTAATAGTGTCATTCGGCTGGATGTCTGCACTCAGGGGATTCGGATGTCGTTATGCTATTTTTACTTTGGAACATTAAAAATTATTCAGACAAAAGGCTCATATGGCCCGAATTGCGTCTGCTTTGCTCAGTCTTACGTATGCTAGAATTATCTTGATTCTCTTAGTTTAAACTACTCGAACCGTAAAAGTATTAGGACTGAAAGGCCTGAGAAACGTTTAGCATTCCCAGCTTTCATACACTTCACATCACTTATACGGGTACTTCTGTCCCCAAAGTGCTTGAACTATTACTTTTACATTATCCAATTCCTGTAACAATGTTTTCTTTTTAAAACGATCAATAATTACAAATAAATCGTCAGTAAACAGTGTGATAAGTCCTCTTCTGTGGTGTAGTGGTTAGTGTGATTAGCTGCCATCCCCGGAGGCCCAGGTTCGATTCCAGGCTCTGCAGCGAAATTTGAAAAGTGGTACAAGGGCTGGAATGGAGTCCACTAAACCTCGGGAAGTCAACTGAGTAGACGGAGTTCGATTCCCACCTCAGCCATTTCGAAGTGCTTTTCCATGGTTTCCCACTTCTTCTCTAGGCAAATTCCGGGATAAAACCCAACTTAAGGCTACGGCAGATTCCTTCCCTCTTCCTTGTCTATCCCTTCCAATCTTCCCATCCTCCACCAAGGCCCCTGTTCAGTATAGCAGGTGAGGCTGCCTGGGCGAGGTACTGGTCCTCCTCCCAAGTTGTATCCCCGACCCAATGTCGCACGATCCAGGACACTGTCCTTGAGGCGGTAGAGACGGGATCCCTCGCTGAGTCCGAGGGAAAAACCAACCCTGGATGGTAAACCGTTTAAGAAAGAAAGAAAGAAAGAAAGAAAGAAAGAAAGAAAGAAAGAAAGAAAGAAAGAAAAGAAAAGAAACACTGTGATAAATGAAGAAATGAAAAGCAATTATTATTCGCATTGCTGAAATGAAGTCCAGTAGGACAGTTGAGAAAATGAACGTCTCCGAAGTCATAAATCCCGTTTCTAGTACTAAATATTGGTGCTGTGAATATGAATATCTCCCTGTTCTTCCATTCACAGCAGATATGTGAAATAAATAAATGCTAGAACGCCCGTCAAATTATTATGTTTAATCGGGTGAGTTACTCAAATAGTAGAGTGCTGGACTTCTTACCTCAAGTTGGCGGGTTAGACTCTGCTCGATCTGAAGTTCTTTGAAGGTGCTCAAATACGTCAGCCTTGTCGATAGATTTACTGACATGGAAAGCATTCGTGCGCCACAAAATTCCACCGCTTCGGGGTCTCCGAAAAGCGTAAAAGTTATTACTGCATTTTGGGCCAAAAAGCAAGAAAAATCCAACTCCACTGAGGCCATATAAACATTTGAATAAATAAAAGGTAAAGGCTTCCATTAAACAAACCCTCAACGCTCAGCGAGATAAAAGTCGTCATCTCTATTCCAGCGACCTTTGCCGCTAGAAATTAACCTGATAGTAAATTCTGGCGTACTGTCTGAACCCAGGTCCATGTGTTTTGACTGAATGAACAAGAAAACTCATACGTAAAGATAATGCATATTAGGGACTTAAAACATAATTTACAATTTTAACCATATTAAATACACTGGTTTGTAAATATCGATGTACGAAGCCCAGTAATTATGAGAAGAAAGATCATTGTACGTTACATGTACTTCGAATATTCTCTCAGCCTTCCTGACGTACGTTTTCAGCCAGTGCTATCTCAAGACTTTCGGTCTGAGTAGAAACCGCAACTCATCAATAAGAAAAGAGCGACGTGGTATTTGAAAAGGAACTCTCAACTTCACTTCCGACCTTTGTAACGATAACAAAAGGGAAGACACTGTGTAAATACCGAGCGGAAATTACACATTTTGAATGCTGCTCGATCGAAAGCCATCCAAGTCCAGACACAAGTGGTCATGTTCGCATTCATCTGTGATATGCAAGGCATCATATGTCGACTCTATTGTCATATCTAGTACTGTTTCATCTTGTACGTTTCTGCTAATAACCGTGACGATTTGATTTGTCTTCCATTTACTGCAGTAGATTACAGTAGCGATTACATTGAAATATTGGCATAAATATGTAATAATAATGAAATTGTTTTTACGTCCCAGTAACTGCTTTTGGCGGTATCCGGAGGCGCCAAGGTGTGGGAATTTTGTCCCGGCTAAGCTCAGTAGCATTTAAGTGTGCTGAAATGTGGCCAATCCGTATTTTTCAATTCTGGCTAATTAAGGAACACTGAAACAAAACAATCTCTTAACGCAACATCGCGTTAAAGGCCCCGGCCTGCCAGGACGACTGTTGCCCACCCAAATGGTCTGAAGCACATGGTCAACGTAAAATCATACTCTACGGTATTGCTTGGCTTTCGAGACAAAAACCGTTCAGTGGATAACCTTAGCATTTAATATAATTCTAAGGGACTGCGTGCTATGATACTTCTCCAAATATACACCCCTTTCACTATCTGGGGCTCGATCACAGCCCAGTTAATCTGAATGTTAATAATCGTCACTTCTTCTCTGACTATTGCCTGTCCAAGTGATTTCCTATTTGGTCTGATTCTGCACAAAAGTTCATTGAATACCTAAATTCTTTATAACTCAGACACTATTTGAGTTGGAATCATGAAACACTGCACACCGATTTAAATCCAGTACGTTGTTCTTGGCTATAAACATTAATCAATTGTTTCGTTTGTTTGCTTTTTTGCTTTACGCCGCACTGACACAGATAGGCGACGATGAGACAGGAAAGGGCTATGAGTGGGAAGGAAGCGGCCGTGACCTTAATTAAGGTACAGCCCAGCATTTGCGTGTTGTGAAAATAGGAAACCACGGAAAACCATCTTCAGGGCTGCCGACAGTGGGGTTCCAACCCACGATCTCCCGAATACCGGATACTGGCCTCACGTAAGCGAATGCAGCTATCGAGCTCGGTCATTAATCAATTCAGTTGGATTAAAAGTTTTGAAGAAATATATTTTTCAAATTTGAATTTTGGTCATATTGATGTACCTTTTCCTCAGAACAGTGAGGTCCTGGACCTTGTAATTTATTTCAGTGGTTTTTAAGACCACGGACAGTAATGCCTGCAGGAGATTTTAATTTCGTGCATATTTCGATATTTTAAATAAATAAATTTTCAATTTGAAAACACAAAAATATATGTGTTTGTATGTATATTTGAAACTAGGAAGCACATAAAATTAAATATTTTGTAATTCCCTTGCAGAAAAAAAGAGGGGCGGCCTGGCCGAGGCGGTAAAGGCGTGCTTGGTTCGCCCGGAAGGACGTGGGTTCGAACAAGGCCGCACTAGATAGACAGGCCACAAGGCTCGGACCGTGACGTCACGCTAGTGGCTGGCGTTCAGCATGGCAGTGTAGGGCCCGCTCTCACTTTCACCATGATATTGTTCATTTATTCAACCTTAACGATAAAATTGAACACTCCTTCAATTGTGGCTTTACTTAGGCTTGTATACTACACGAGTTTTATGCGGGGAGAAAACTGGAAGGGCAGTACATGTACATTTCTTTACGTAAAATTATGATGACATCTGTCACTTGTAACTCAACACGGTATCTTTAAAAGATTAGAACGCATAATACGTATACAAAAAGTTTTAATGTTACTAGGAAAATGCATGATGGCAATTCACAACAAAAGTCTGAAACCTTTCTTAGAAATTAAGCTGCAACTTAAAACTTACCTAAGAATTCCTATGGTTTCAGTTTGTACATTTTTATTTTCCTGAGGATTTCTTCTTCTCAGCGATGAGTTTATCTACGGTAACTTTTCTATTGTTATTCAGTAATATATTACAAAAGATGTATATACATCTGTCAACGAAATGTTTAAAACTATTTATTTAATCACAGCATTTTTAAACATTTTCGTTTTCCAGAACATTGTTGACAAGCGAAGTCAGAGTTTTTCTCTGAGAATCCTCATGTAAAAACATTAGTATACAGGTTTACATTTTGTAGCTCTAAAAGAGTCTGGTACGACACCTTTTTATACAGGGCAGGAGCAAGCCAAGGCCGCACTAGATAGACTCAGACATTTTTTTGTCTGACTCAGAGTTGTCAAAGTCAGGATAAGTTGTCAGCTTGATTAAGCCAGTTATTTATTAAGATTTTAAATAAATGACCAGTATCAAACAATTTTGTGTGTGTGTGTGTGTGTGTGTGTGTGTGTGTGTGTGTGTGTGTGTGTGTGTGTGTGTGTGTGTGTGTGTGTGTTTCGTCAAATGGATTTTGAAAAGTGGTTTGTAAATTGCTTTTGCACAGCTTTTCAAACATTTTCCTGTTATTATTAGAAATTATGCATGCTACCTTATAAGCTATAGGACTATCTGTTAATACTTTAAAGACTTGCAAAGTTAGTTCTTCTAAGAAATGTCATATTAGGTTCTTACATGGAAACAAATCAACAACGTCTTTATTTTTTTAAAGACTGGATGACAACATAAACGTTTGTGCAGTTGTAGCTAATGTAGTGTTATTTTCTCCGCTTTTACTACTAAAAGCAACTCCCTCTACCTTTCCTCCTAGCGGGCGATCTGGCCGTGCGGCTGTGAACGTGCATCGGGAGATAGTGGGTTCGAATCCCACTGTCGGCAGCCCTGAAGAAGGTTTTCCGTAGTTTCCCCATTTTCACACCAGGCAAATGCTGGGGCTGTACCTTAATTAAGGCCACGGCCGCTTCCCTCCAGCTGTTATGCCTATCCTATCCCATCGTCGCCATAAGACCTATCTGTGTCGGTGCGACGTAAAGCCACTAGCAAAAACAAAAATAAAACCTTTCCTCCTTTATAGTTCAGCTCACGTTTTATGTAGACTCCATTCAACAAGTTACAAAATATGTCATGCTCCTTTAACAATTTTAGTTTCTTTTTTCAAGTAATTCCAATGTGAATCATCAATACCCGAATTTCCCGTGCCTAGTTTTGCAGTAAAAGACTGTGAATAACCAAGTGGGGCATTGTAAGAAACGTTGACTGTCTTATCTTCTTTTACGCCCCAGGAAATGCGAAAAATATTGAAGTGAACCATGTTATTAGAATACAGGAGTAAGGTACTTTCTTTGCAAAGGCTATATTTAACTGTTCCTTAAAAAATATATAATTTATCAGTAATGATACACTCATTAACTTCACTTTCAATTTCATCGATTATTTTGTGTACAGATTCTATTTTATCGCGGACAGTCACTTTTGAGTTACGAGCAGGTCTAAATAGGAAGTTATAAATACTTTTCGAATTTGACCATTTTAATATCTTGCCCCCATCACCTAATGCACGTATATCAGGGTTATAACTCATGAAAATATCATGTTTAATGGATTTAAAATCAAGAGCCTCGTTTAATGTTAAGGAAGTACCAATTTTCGGAATATTTTCCTCAGTCACATACATTTTGAAAATACAGACTTTGGCTGTTAAAGTTGACGGAAACTTTGTCCAAATCTAATTTGCGTTTAATACTGAAATTACCCTGAACGTCGTCGAAGTCCTTGATCCTGTCATATTCTTCCTCAGCTTTCTTTCTTTCCTTCCTCTTCCCGTTTTTCAATTTCTTCTTGTCTTTGAATAGGATTTTTGCTCGTTGTTGGAAGATTTTTTATACAGATAGGCAGGCACATTTTAAAACTTAGGAACAGCATCGTTTGAGAGTTTTAAATGGTTAGGTTTTACAGTTAAAAGAGACTCATCAGGTCTTTTAACGGAATCGTCCCTAATTACGAAACTTCGTCGAAGTGTTTTATGCACACAACTGAGCTTGCTGAAGGGATGAATTCGGTTCGATGGATAGCTATGATCCACTTTTGTTTCCGAAACACGCCAGTAGGAAATTTAAACACTGAAATATTAGGCTGTTTTGAACTGTAGTTTATTCTACAACCAGGTATACAACACGACGTGGCCATAATTCACAATGTTCACACACGTTTAAATCATTCAACACCATCGATAGCCTCACTGCTGCGAAGTTCAGATCAGCTTATAAGTCACTGGCGAGAAGTGAAGCGGCTGGCGACTAGTGTGACGTAGCGCCCGAAGTGGAGGGGGAGCCTTATGGCCTGTATATCTAGTTGGCCTTGGTTCGAATCCCCGTCAGGAAGTCGTCAAATTTAAGAAATAAAATTTCCACTTCCGTAGGTGCATATGGCCCTGAGGTTCACTCAGCCTACACCAAAAATGAGTACCAGGTTAATTCCTGGGGGCAAAGGCAGCCGGGCGTAGAGCTAACCACTCCACCCCATCACGTGCCGAGGTTAACAATGGTGGAAGCCTTTACCTTCCACTCCTCCAAGGGTCTTCATGGTCTGTACGTAGGTGACTTTGCTTTGCTTTGCTTTGCTTGCAGAAAAAAAGCATTACAGTGCCTATCTGTAAATTTTTAAAACGACAGTTGAATATCTCAACACACAACCTCACACTATGCCTCTCAAATCAAAACAAACTCTGCGTGGTAATCGCCGTATCCGACCAACCAAAAACGATGCTTCTCAGTCTTCTTCAATACTCCTAAGTGCGATACTGTCAACTGCCTGACGAAACAGACGCAAAGAGTTCAGCGATTATCAAAAACAGCAATACATACAAAGGGGGCGTGGCACTTGACGCACATGTGTTAGGAATTTAAATATTTAAGTGTAAAATATAAAGTAAAGTAAACATCAAAATGTGCGCAGAGATCCTCGTCGTAGGCATGTAGTGCCAAGCTGACTCTCTTCTGTCCATCAAAAATATGACATCCACGGATTTGAACACATGTTCTTGGGATCTGGACGCCGAAATGCTACTATTAATCCAAAGAGGTCAATACACCCTATTTCGCCTTATGACATTAAAAAATGAATTAAATCTGACCCATTTTTAACATAGTATATAAGGTAAAATATCATCATGGAATTACAGTTTCTCCCTGGTATACTCCATCAAATAATTGAGAGAACCCTTTTATACCCGTGGGTGTCGGCCAGTCGCATTAACAAGGTCGGTGTTTAGAGCCAAATGTGACGCTCACCCCGCCCCACATTTCACCCCTTCACAGTGTTCTGGCTCCGAACAGACTTGGACGCTGTCCACCGAATGGTCGTGCCAATTGTGTAGGACACACAGCATTTATCTCTATTGTATTGCTGCCATTGTGAATTGACACATACAACAGGATTACAAAAAAATAATCGAAGAATGGTCAGAGAGTTATAGTAGCAACGTCCAGGGGCAGTCTTTCTGAAAGGTCAATTTATTATATTCCTATCTTAGGAAATGAAAGGCAGAAGTGCGAACTGTAAGCCAACTTACAGTTATTTGAATGGTCATACAGTAACTTGAATCTCTTTTCAAGAGGTTGATACAGAGCCAACGTATTTTTCGTTATTTAATTTAGGTTTCAGTTTTTCATATTACAGGTGCTTGCATGTGATTAAATCTCAGTCAAGAACACAGACTGCAAGTGGGTGTTGAATTATTTCCACATATTAAACAGAGTTCCTCTTCGCTAGGGATCCATTTGTAGGCATATTTTCGGATAGGACGTAGAATTTAGTGTGGAATGGATTTAACCATCTTGACCAACAAAGACTCTGTGGAGATGATTATTTTCACGGTCCTCCATCTGTACAATTGACATTTACGTTTGCCTGATATTGTTATTCAACTGTTACGATTTATAAAGTTTACGTTCATTAGATTGTCTGTCAAATTCAGCTCTAGCTTGAAATAAATAAATAAATAAATAAATAAATAAATAAATAAATAAATAAATAAATAAATAAATAAATAAATAAATAAATAAATAAATAAATAAATATATAAATAAATAAATAAATAAATAAATAAATAAATAAATAAATAAATAAATCATAACGACCTGTGTCTGTACATTGACTCGTGGCGAAATTTGCCTACAGTTATCCGTTTCAGGTGTAATAACGACCATATGCATATTTTTTTAGCTTTGGAATGTGTCTGTGTCTGCCATTATAATGAGGACTGCCCGGCTCGATTGTGACTGGCAATAAGGAGTGGGGCCTGCCATTACAATGAAAACTCCATAACCCGGTCTTAACATTAGAGACGACGTATGCCGACCTCCACGTCATGATTGTGGGGTAACGCGAAGAGATATGCAATTTAATAAAACCTTACTCACAACGTCTACACTACTGTACTTCACCTAGAATTCTGTATAGAATGTGGAATTCCGTAGCGGAGCACGCGTACATCAGCTGTTTGGATATAAATGCCGAAATTAAAAATGAAAGTGGAAATGAAAAACGAAATTGGAAGTGGACATTAAATCGGTAATATGCAATTAATTAATTAATTAATTAATTAATTAATAGGAAAGTAGTTTAAAGTCACTACAAGTGTATACTTCATTATTTATGTGCAATATGTGCAAAGGAAAAGAAATGGCATCATTTTCAGGTAACATTGAAATATACACAATTTCAAGAAGTAAATTGAGCAAATTAAGTGATTTCTATTTCTTCAAACAATATTCACTTTTCAAATAAAGATTCGGTATACTGCAAAGGTTTGTCGCACTTTTCATAATAGGCGACGAGTATAATTTTTCATTCACGACTTTTTGAGACTTCTGGCTTAAACCATTCTCTATACTTCATAATGCCGATAGCAATGCAAGAAATGAGGTGCTAAATACCAACTATAATACTATGAAGTACTGATAATGATTACTTCTCACAGCTCCACTTACAAGTATTATATAGTCTACATAGCAGTAACACAGCACAGTCTATTAACCTCAATTAATCGGGCAATTTACATGCCAGGTCGATCCACTCGACCGAGTTAATCGATGGTGATGGAAATCGATAGATACCCCTGTTCGCCGCCAGCTGTTGTGGCAAGAGAATGAGGAATTAAACCACCTAAACGCGAGACTACACTTGGGTGTGCCCCGGCAGCAGAGGTATATGCAAACCTGCAATACAAGTATAAATGGGCGGTGACATGTCAAACGTGGGCGATACAGATATTTACAACTGCCGGTACACACGGCTTCACTTCACGGAGTAATTACAGTGAATTTCAAGGGGTTTGAGAGAAGAAGTCACGCGGACACAGATAGGTCTTGTGGCGACAATTGGACAAGAAAGGGCTAGGACTGGGAAGGAAACGCCCATGGCCTTAATTAGGGTACAGCCCTTGCATTTGCCTGGGGTGAAAATGGAAAACCACATAAAATTATCTTCAGGGCTGCCGACAGTGGGGTTATAACCCACTATCTCCCGAATGCAAGCTGATAGCTACGTGACCCAAGCCGCGCGGCCACACGCTCGGTCAGAATTTCAAGGAAAATGTTGTGTGTATTCTCTATGAATTGAGGCGTGTTGAGTCAGATCCATCGCATTCTTTAAATCGAAGGGACAATATTCAATCATAGACGTATGTAACCTATATTGCGGATAAAGCATGGAAATTGAGCATAGCGCGGTTTACCCGGGTAAACCTAGTGCTACCCATATCCTAGAATATTGGAGCTCGTATATCGATAGTTGTGTTACTGAAATTAGGAGCATCTAAAACAGAGCACACTCCTGCCAAATGTAATAAGGAGATTGCTAGATTAACAATATGAAACCAATGATTTTATGGCACTTATTTCATTTTGCCATGGAATTACTTTTTACAACCACCCATGTGGATAATACCTGCTATTAGTAGATATGCAGTGAGATATTTTTGTTTTCGGGGAAGTAAGTTTATAAATGTTTAGATCAGATTATATTGCGAAACAGCGGTACGCGGGTGGTCTATTCAACAATTTTTTAATAAAGCCATTCAAGCATTTTACAGGAATACCTTTTTTTATACTTAAAATTTAAATCTTCTCATGCGGATTGAGGTTAAAGAGTTTTAGAAACAACTTTCACAACTTCTTTGGTTACATTTTGTACTTTCTCTTCACCTCATTCAACATCCCGTGTTTGCCACCATGTCCAATTGGTACAGCACGTCGAACATATCTACATTTTTGACGCAATGTTAACATTGATGTCTTCATAGCCTGAACTTGTAGTCATGATGTGGGCTTTTCGGCTTATGACGTGTCAAGAAAACAAGGTGATACTCTTTACGTTTAGCAGAGAACTTCTTTTTTTAATGCTATTTATTCGGGGCGTCTACCTAAGAAGATCGTTTGCCCCTACTTTGCGCCATATGTTATGAACCTGCGTGTATCTGAAAATTGTGGAAATGTGAAGTGTTGAATGTGAGGAAAGGAACATTAAGGACGACATAAACACCTAGTCCCCAGGCCAGGGGTTTTTAATTGTAAATGATTAATCGAACCCGGGGCTGCCGGGCGAACAGGCGGGACGCGTTGCCCCCTACACCGCTGGGCCGGACAAGAGAACATCTTAATTGGAGCTACTGTCGTCAGCTCCCGCTTGGAGCACTGTGCCAGCATACAGCGTGCCACCTGGTGACGAATGAGCGTACCACAACAGCTCCAACGGTAATGCAGTCTTGAATTCAAACGCTCGTTATTGTAGAAGTCTTCTTCGGGAACAGTCGAGGTTTTCTTCTTAAGACGCGGAGAAAAGTTGTTTTCTTCTTCTCCTCCTTAATCTGTTTACCCTCCAGGGTCGGTTTTTCCCTCGGACTCAGCGAGGGATCCCACCTCTACCGCCTCAAGGGCAGTGTCCTGGAGCTCCAGACTCCGGGTCGGAGGATACAACCGGGGAAGTTGACGAGTACCACGCCCAGGCGGCCTCACCTGCTATGCTGAACAGGGGCCTTGTAAGGGGAAGATTGGAAGGGATATACAAGGAAGAGGGAAGGAAGTTACCGTGGCCTTAAGTTAGGTACCATCCCGGTATTTGCCTGGAGGAGAAGTGGGAAACCACGGAAAACCACTTCCAGGATGGCTGAGGTGGGGATCGAACCCACCTCTACTGTTGACCTCCCGAGGCTGAGTGGACAGCCTTCCAGCCCTCGTACCACTTTTCAAATTTCGTGGCAGAGCCAGGAATCGAGCCCGGGCCTCCGGGGGTGGCAGCTAATCACACTGACCACTACACCACAGAGGCGGACGCTAAGTTCTCTGCGAAACATTAAGAGTTTCACCTCGTTTTCGTGACACGGTATAAGCCCAAAACTTCATATCATGTCTATTTTTAACGTAGTACCATACATTAAGTTACTCACATCTGAGGAAACAGAAGTAATGAGTTTCTGGACACCCCCAGTAGAAAACCCATCATATCAATACGAGCATCTAGTCTTCGCAGCGGATGCTTCTGCATATAGTGTTATACAGTAGATGTGTACTGTAATAGAAACGACCACAGGGAATTATTCATATAAACATGTGGAAAGTATAAATACAAATAAATAGTGGAGAATTGATTTAACATGGCTGATACATACTTTATTACTTCCAAAAACACAAAAAATATACTCTAGAACGCTAATGCTTATCTAGATGAAAGAATCACCGTTCATGGAGTCGAACGATATGTCGTGTACCGACCTCCCACGGACTCGAACCGGCGGACTGCCAGGTGGAAGGCAGCCGGGTTTCGCAGCCGAGTTTGGAGCTCAAGGTGTCAGAGGAGATTAATTAGTGTTAGAATGATTATCAAAGACAGGAGACACCTTGTAGCATTAAGGTAATTGATTAATAATTATAGTCAGATTTAGTTACTGTAAGAAAAGGGAAACATTTCAAGAAGTTACATGTAGCGGAGAGAGCTTGCGAAGTGCGCTTACACAAGAGTTGACTAAGAGCGGGGACTTGTTGATCACAACAAGGTATTTACTGTGTATCGACAAACAGAGCTAGTATGGCAGCGGGCCGCCGAAGCCGACAAAGAAATAAAGCCCAGTGCAAGGCCATTCAGGGTCAGTACAGATGCACTAGGGAAACAAGGAAAGATGACGATAAAGTAAGACAGTAGTGCCTAGGTAGCAGCACTTACTGTGACAACTATTGAGAATAGCCACTTGAGGGCGCTAGTGACTGGATGATCAGTTTAGCAATGCCCGTAAGACCCAAGGAGGTAGGGATAGAACTTTGAGTTCAGGAGCGGAGATATAACCCCTGGCCAAGATGGCGCGGGGCCTTCTTCCAGCTAGTAGTTCGTACTTGTGAGAACGATATGCTGTTCGGGCGTAGCCCAAGTGCCGTAGGGCAAGATTCAGATAGACGCGTAGTAGGACAGTAGGCGCGTGGACCAAGCTCGCTCTCTCTATAGATCATTACATTCAGACTTGTAAATATACTGTACATAGTAGTTTTAGTTGTCCTCAGTAATAAAGGACAGGGAAATAACTTCTTCTTTTATTTCGGGAGTTGCGGGACGAGTCATACCTACAATTACCTCCCTACATTCCGCTCGGCAGGACAGGTAATACTTCAACAACCAACGGCCTGGTGACCAACCTACGAGAACGTCTCTCAGGACAGGTAGGTCACGACAGATATGAGCACGAACCTAACCTTACGCTCATTGCGGGACCGTGTGCTTCACGAAGTGCGGAAATATAACATGAATGATACGATGCATAATTGTGTTTATTTACCTGTGGGATTTTAAGAGTGTCGTATAATGACATATCATTAACGAGGATGACGAGCCTAATTGTATAGTTTATATACAACGAGACAAGTCAGGAAGTGTCGGCATAATAGACCTACTACTAAAGTTTACAACACTTCTTGGTTGGCAGCAGCTCAAAAAGGTTCCGGTTTTTTCCTTCCGCAGTGCCCTCCGGGAAGAAGGCTAGCAAACTCTCATGTCTGACTATAGGTCAAATCCATGTATTTGTTTTTCTTCATATTCATTGACAAGCTCCGGGTTTCTCCAACTCTTTCCATTACTTCCTCATTAATTACTGTATCTGTCCAAAGAATTTTCAGTATTCGTATAGCACCACTGTTCAAAGGCTTCTATCCTTTTCCTCTCCGCCACCCCTAGTGTCCAGGTCTCACTTCCGTACAGAAATACGCTCCGTGCGTATGTCTTAACTAATTAATTCCTCAGTTTTAAGCTGATATTTTTAGCCTTTAAGTGCTTTACGATCCCAGGCGGAACATGCGCGAATGAACATTTCACCGTCATTCGTATGGCTTATTTCCGTAACTTCATTTAATGGACGAAATTCATTGTGTTTGTTGTCGCAGTTTCGCAGGTTCGATCCTGGCTCAGTCCGGTGTTATTTGAAAGTGATCAAATACGCCCGCCTCGTGTCGGTAGATCTACTGGAAAGTAAAATAACACTTGCGGGCCAGAATTCCGGCACCTCGGTGTCTCGTAAAACCGTAAAAAGTACTTATCGGGATATAAACATTATAACATTATTATTTTTTATTATTTATTGAAGTTCATACTGATTATTATTATTATTATTATTATTATTATTATTATTATTATTATTATTATTATTATTATTATTATTATTATTATTATTATGCATTAACAACGACGAGCTAAGTCCATATAATACGTTATTTAATGTTTGATGGCTAATAATATTCTCCTTGTTCTTGTACCACATTTTATCTGAGGATTAACAGGAGAGAGTCATGAAACTATAAATCCAGACAGTTTCGAAAGCAGTGGATGGATAGCGCTGCCGGCCCCGTGGTGTAGGGGTCGCGTTCCTGCCTCTTACCCGGAGGCCCCGGTTTCGATTCCCGGCCCGGTCAGGGATTTTTACCTGGACCTTAGGGCTGGTTCGAGGTCCACTCAGCCTACGTGATTAGAATTGAGGAGCTATCTGATGGTGAGATAGCGGTCCTGGTCTAGAAAGCCAAGAATAACGGACGAGGGGATTCGTCGTGCTGACCACACGATACCTCGTAATCTGCAGGCCTTCGGGCTGAGCAGCGGTCGCTTGGTAGGCCAAGGCCCCTCAAGGGCTGTAGTGCCATGGGGTTTGGTTTTTTGGTTTTGGATAGCGCTAGTACATCAACGGAGTCCACCCAGGAGTCCATATTTTTAAATAGGGTGTCGGTTCCAGAGGCAGCAGCCTCGATTCTTTGCGACACCGTTCGTATCCCTCCCCTTGTTTACACACAGCAGGGTAGAGCTCAGTCGTAATATCGCGTCACTAACATGTGCGAACTAGGCTAGCAAAGAAAATGAATTGTGTGCACATCGAAGCGTTGACGGAGAGACCCCGACAGAGAACTCGGCCTTCTACAGTGAAAATACCAGCTAGAAAGCTTGTCTCTGACTAAACTGACACCTCTTAACAGGGACTGTGATGTACAAGTCCATTCCGCACGCCGAAACTAAACCCGTACGCAAGTGTCAAATTCCCGACTGACCTCCACTGATGCTATTTTATTGCGGTATTTGATGGAAATAACTTCCGTAAAACAAAGGTAGATTCAAAACTCTTCAGCTAGATTTCCAAATGCACCTTCACAAGAAATCACTGACGTTTCGTCATAACGGAGGTAAACATAATAAGTAATTATTGTATGAAAGAGTGGCTGAAAAGAAGGAATACACATGGAGTATCAGCTCTACAGCTAACAGACCTGGCCTTGGAAGATGCGTTCAAAATATAAAATGTGCCTTAGGATGTCTCAAGAAAAATGTGAAGAGCTTCTTAATATGGCGAATGACAATATCAAAAGAGAAACTGGCGAGAGATTTATTAACTAATTGTGAAGCTCGAGGTTAAATTATTTATTTTATATACAACGTAGCCCTCCAGCCACTTACTTTGTACTTAAAAGTGTCCTATATACAAGAATTATGATAGGGATGTCTAATCACTAGTTTACAAAGGAGTGCTACAAAATGCTGTATTTCGGATGTGAAAAAATAGCATTTTACTACACAGGTTATATAACAGGGCGCATTTGTAAATACGCCCAAGATGCAGAAAATAAATTACATATAATAATGAAATGTATACACGTACTGTAGTTTCCTCTACCACTACTATTACTATTAATTACATTCACACAATTACTCTTTAAATAGGTTGAGCGCCAGTCTCTGTAATAAGCGACGAATTCGGAGAGCATACCTCTTATATTCATTATTCTCAAGGCGTGGGCTGATAAACCCACACAACTGGCAATATACAGGAATATGGATCAGGACAGATCCAGATTGTGGTCGTATTTCCACAATCGCGGGTTGTACTTTTAAACTGAATCAATTACTATTATTTAAAGAAAACTGAACTAATGACTATATTTTACGTCACAATCAACTTGCAATACTTTAATTGAATAATAAAATACCTGGTGAGATTTGTTGCTACATACAAGGAAACCTGATATCAATATAAGAAGCTATTGGTATTTTACGTGAATTAAACGTTTATATCACAGTGATTAATTTCTTCTTCATGTTATTTGTGCATAACATGTCTGGTGATATAATTATCTTACGTCTGCATCCACCACTGTTGAAATTTGTACTCCTAGAACCAACCCGTCCGGTTTGTAGTTTGAAGCTGTAGTCTGTTAACTCATCCTTCTTGCGTACCTGGAGTTGACTTACTTTCCCTGTCCGAGTGCAATGACCTCTATGTCACGTCCACTCATATTCATTGTCAGAAATGAGAAGACTCTACTGAAGAACCTGTAAAATTCAGGCATGCTATCTACTGTAGTTCCACACGTCCTGATAGCTAAAATAGAAATTGTTGACATAAATACAACAGTTCTCTGAGATGTTAGATGTATCTATGTATGATTCAATTCTCGAACATAGTTCGCGAATAACGTAATATAATTCAATTAAGGATTCGAAGTTCACTGGCGACTGTTTGCATATATCAGTTACGGTCGCTATATACTGCCTATACATCTACAGAAAACGGCACCAAGCCTCTAGTGAATATACTGAAATAAAATTGCATTCGGACGTTCTAACCACCGGGCAAGTTGGCCATGCGGTCAGGGGCGCGCGGCTGTGAGCTTGCATCCGGGAGACAGTGGGTTTGAATCGCACTGTCGGCCGCCCTGAAGATGGTTTTCCGTCGTTTCCCATTTCACACAAGGCAAATGCTCGGGCTGTACCTTAAATAAGGCCACGGCCGCTTCCTTCCAACTCCTAGACCTTTCCTCCCCCATCGTCGTCATAAGACCGATCTGTGTTGGTGCGACGTAAAGCTACTAGCACAAAAAAGGACGTTCGACCTCGCAATTAGATGTTGCTGTTTCTCCATCAGATCAGTACAGATTAGCACTCATATTAGACGACTCTACAATCCTTACATCGACTAATACACTGACTGAGCAAATGTCATGGGATAGCGGAGCACTGATGCGCAGATGTGTTGTCTACGCACCACACGCCCCTTGTGCCAGCGGCAGTTTTATTGGAGACCTTGTGAGCAGTGGCTGTGCATGTGACAGCTGTAACATGGAACGTCGTCGTGAGCTGACACCGTTCGAACGGGGCATGGTGGTCGGTGCTCGACGGGTAGGAAATGCGATTTCGGAAGTGGTGCGGGAATTCGGCTTTAATATACTTTAACTTGTCTTGTGGGTGGGGGCAGTAGAATAACACTCACGATATCTCCTGCCTGTCGTAAGAGGCGACTAAAAGGGAGCTTTAGCTGAGCCGTAGCATTGCTTGTGCCAGGCTCCTCACTTTCATCTGTCCTACCCGACCTCAGTTGATCAACTCTTGTTTATTTCAGACCCCGACGGTGTTAGGTCACGAGGCCTAGGGAGTCTTTCATTTTCATGCCCGTAGTGGACTTTGGCCGATACCTTCATTTATCTAAATGTTGGATCCCTTCTACTCCCCTCCCCCCTTCTGATCAGTGTTATCGGAGGATGATTGCCCACTTGAACGCCCTCTTAAAATAATATTTACCACCTCCGCTGTGACAACAATGGTTAGGCACCACATTCTCCATGCGGTCCGTCTTTAATATTATAAGTGGCGGCTGCAATGTTATCCTACTTTGAAGGGGGTATGCGAAGTAGTTCCTTTGGGAAGAGCTTTCGTGTATTACTGACCATCCGCATGGTCGTTTGCAAGACTTTTTATTTATTGATTCCCTCTCGACCGCGCATCAATTTTTTTTATATTTTATTATCTCTTGTGTTTGAAACTTCGGATAGGGTGAAAATTTATTAAGGTAACTTATGGAGATCCCGACATAAGGGGACACTTTTAAGCTTAGCGCCACTGGTAACCACAGTACTGCACAGGTCAAACTTGCAACTACATTTACTGGAGCCGTATGGTTTTGTGCTCATGGTCATCCTGTTAGCTGAAGGTTATCACTATAAATACAAGGCATATGAATAGTTGAAGGTGAGTAAGTAAGTGATATATGATTTAGAAGTAACTTGCTGTAATATGACGAGTAGGTTGTGTTACGAAATAGGTAGATATGCGATACTTTTAAAATGTTTTAGGTTAGGCGCACAAAGCAAGTTTCGGAGAAGCGGTCATGTCATTTTCAAATCGCCAAACCTTCAGCTTGGTAAGTGTTGCGACCTCTTGCCTGCCAATGAAGCTCGTGGAGATCTAGACACGACAAGATGAATCTCTAAACCGGGGTACATTTTTGGGGCCAGGGTTTAATAGTGCGTTAATACTACAGTTTGGTAGGAGTACTAAATGATGACAGTGTAGATCTCTTTCACAATGTAGATGCTCAGAGAAGGTGAGGGGGTTGGCGGCCGTGGCCTATACTAGGAACTCTCCCGTCATTCTCTTTAGTGCAGGAGAATCGAAAACCACGGAAAACCAATGTCGAGACAGCCGACGGTTGGGACAATGCTCGGTAGGGCCGTGACCACCCCTCCTCTGCTCGGTTGGCCGGTCAGAGTGCAGAGCTTTTGGACCACGGATCAGCTGTAGCCACTTTAACCCATTTCCAGTTCGAAAAATAATATTTCGGCGAAAAATCAGTAACTGGAGGAGTTAAAACCTGGTAAAACGCCGTACGTAATCTGGGTCAGTTGCCGTTATGATTGAGTTATCTACTACTTATAGTCTTGTTAAGTCAGTCAGGGAGGTCGTGGTGAGTTCATTCTTCAATGGGTTTTATTACTCATGTTACAAGAAACGGCTATGTTATACTCAACACTATAATAATAATAATAATAATAATAATAATAATAATAATAATAATAATAATAATAATAATAATAATGATAATGTGGCGTAGGGATGTCACGAACCCATCGCCCAGTGGAAACCACTGCAATCAGCCACCCAAGTATTGGCGGGAAAACCATAACTATTCGGGTAAGGAGGAAATGCCTGCCCGCAGCCGGAGAACATCTTGAGGCCCTCCAGGGCTAACAACCTTGGTTGTATTCAGAATGAGCAATTTGCTCCAAGCTAAGCTAAAGCTTCTCAAGCATGATGGTGAAACAAAGACATGAAGTTAATACGCCAGGTGGCAAATTTTCAAAGAAATCCACCGTCGCCGACAAAAGACGCATGCATCCCGTTCGGATTGGGGGGGGGGAGTGCAACAGCATGCTAAAGACGAGTCTGAGCATCTTGGAAATCCTGAACAGCCACGAAAGCTGAAACCCATATCTACTACTTTTTGACAACGTTCAACATAAACAGTCTAATACAAACTGGTGAGATGAAACAGCTGACCAATGCCCTCCATGAAAATAAAATCGCAGTAATGGCTCTGCAAGAAAGTCGCTTCACTGTCGAAGATACGTTTGGGTCTGAATGGTATCGGTTCTTCAAGAGCAAATTCCATAAGAGAGTAATGAAAAACACCCCTATCTTCGGTGCAGCTTTTGCTGTCAACACCAGAATCCTTAGGTCAGTATCAAATTTTGAACCTGTTAATGATAGGTTATGCCTACTATCCCTGCGTTGTGCAAATAAAACATATACGCTAGTCAATGTACGTGCTCCAACTAATGAAGAAAACAACAAAGACATGGAAGACACAGATAGATTATGGAACGTCCTGGACGCCAGATTAGCGAAAATCCCGAAACACCACGTCAAGATCCTAATGGGTGATTTTAATGCACAGGTAGGGCGTGAACGGAAACACAGGAAAGTTGTTGGACTCTACCGAACACACAAAAGAAGCAATAAGAATGAAGAATGCCTCGTTTAACTATGTGATAATCATAACCTCCAACTGATGTCAAAACACTTTCGTCACTTACTACGGAAACAGACGACATGGGGATGCCCAAACAAGGCAATAGGAGAATTCCAAATAGAACATATTGCTGTATCTCGAAGATACATTCCGGAAATCATGAACGTTATCGTAAAAAAGGGAATAAATATTGACTCAGATCACTACGTATCAGTAATCAAGTTTCGGCCAATCCCTCTCAACAAAAATAAGAACGAACCTACCATAATTCGCTTTGACATAAAAAAGTTCAGAGAAAGAGAGAATGAATTCAAAGAACTCGCCCAACCAGTGGAAAAAGACTTCAACAGCACGAGAAAGCAGATGATACAAGCTGCAAAAGAAATGGCCGAAATCAAGAAGAGGAAGAAGCACACGTGGTGGAACGAAAACTGCGAGAAGACCGTAGGGGATCATCTGAATGCCTGGACAAAGTATTACACCTCGAAAAAAGAAGAAGATTGGAAAATGTACAAAACACAAGCACTAACAGCAAAAATAATACGCAGTGAGAAACGCAAGTATGAAAAGGAACTACTGGACAAGATTGAACAAGATTTTCATAGAGGTGAGACCCGTAATACTTCAGAAATTTTAAAAAGAAGGTACAAGGATACAAGGCACCTTCCCTTTGCTTTCTAATGAAAGATGGAAATCTTGCAACATTAAATGAAGAAAACTGCGAAATCTTAGCTAAGTATTTTTAAGTATTTTAACGACCTTCTAAACTGTGAAAAATCAGCCAACCCCATCACAACAAACAAACCAGTCAGCCAAAACCTGCTATCTTCTCCACCAAATCCCGATGAAATCAAACGCCACATAAAGAGACTGGAAAATAACAAGGCTCCTGGTGAAGACTTCACGATTGCGGAACTGTGGAAACATGCCTCGGAAGAAGTAATTGACATCCTACACCGAACCGTCGTAGATATATGGGTGAAAGAACAACTACCAAAAGACTGGTAGCTAGCGTTGATCCATCCTTTACACAAGAAAGGAAATATAAGAGATATGAACAATTACCGTGGAATTTCTCTTCGGTCAGTAGCGTACAAGATCCTGGCACTATGCATCCTTGAAAGACTAGAACACCAAGTTGAACACAAACTCGGGGAATACCAAGCAGGTTTTCGTAAAGGCCGATCAAGTGAAGAACAAATACTTAACCTAAAAACCGTAATAAGATACCATATGCTGAGTAGGTCGAACCTATGAATCTACATTTGGAGACTTGAGGAAAGCATACGACTCCATCGACCTTGATGTGTTGCTTAACAGCCTTGCAGAAATGGGAGTCGAAGAGAAACTGCTGGTGATAATAAGGGAAACAGTAACTAATACCAAATCCAAAGTAAAATTCCAAGGATATCTCTCCGAACCCTTTGAGATCAAGACAGGCGTTCGACAGGGAGATGGGCTGTCACCTCTTTTATTCAACTGCGTATTTGAGAAGGTAATACAGGAGTGGTGAAAGACGTTAAAAGAAAGAAACCGTTACAAGCCCTTAACGATTTGGACAAAGAAAAACGGAGTGGAAATAGATTGCTTAGGTTCGCTGATGATATAGCCCTGATGACAGAAAATTTCGAAAGTGCAACAGAACAGATTAATGTGTTGAAGGAAGTAGCAGAACAAACAAGTTTGCAAATTTCCTTTCAAAAGACATAAGTAATGTCGAATATCAAAGATGATTCGGCACAAATAAACACCAAATATGGAACAATAAACTGTGTTAGTAAATTTAAATCGCTTGGAGAAAGGATTCAGCAAAATGGACTTGACAAAGAGGCCATAGCAGCAACAATCAAGAAAATGGAAGTCACTTTCCTACCAACTCGCAACATATACAACAAAAAGTGCTTTTCCCTGAACACAAAAATTCGTCACTTTAACACTGTCATCAAACCAGTATCATCGTATGCATCGGAATGCCTTATCCTGTCCGAGAAATGTTTGCTTGCGGATTTATAGAGGAAAGAAAGGAAGAAAGTTCCTACATACCATACTTGGGCCAAACTACAAAAATGGCATCTAAATTAGAAAATCCAGGCAAGAAGTATACTCTAAGATAGAGAAGATTACGAACACAATGCGAAAAGACAGTGTTCTCTTCTACGGTTATAAACAACGTATGATCGATTCTCGATGAACGAAACGTATCTTCAGTATATTAGACTCAAAACAAAAAAGGCAATGCCATGGTACGTTAATGTCAAGAAAGATCTTAAAGAACTGGGCCTACAAGCAGAAGATGCACAAGACTGAAATCTTTTAAGAGCAGCCATCAAGACTTTTGGGACTTTCCGGGAGGATAAACGGGCAACTGGTGCTAAATGTACAGAAGAACGTCGAGTCGTGCTAAACACAGTGAGCTAATGAAGACGACGTGGATGAAGCGAAAAATTAACAAATGCCAGAATGTAAAGTGAGGCTTATCGTCATCCCTAGTTGGCCGATTAGCGAAGTTGAATGAATGAATGAATAATAATAATAATAATAATAATAATAATAATAATAATAATAATTTTACCGGGAGGTACACCTCAACTCCGCACATTCAAAATAAGCGCCTTAATGAACTCCTCTACCGACCAAAATGTGAAATTGCTACAACATAAAGTTGAGACTTTAATCAGAAGATATCAGTACTGAAATAATTGTGTTATTGTGAAGTTTCCTAAACTGATTGGATTTCTCTTGGTTTTGTTTTTGCTGTACATCAAGAAGTTTGGACTTTTTTCCACAGATGCCACTACCAAAAAACTATGGTCATGCACTCTGCTGCAAGGTAAAGGAAGTTGTTATCGAAAGAAATTTTGTGTTTATAGGTTTCCTCAAATTTAATTTGTTTTATTTATGTAATTCTAGGTTTGCAACACTTCTGTCTCATTCCGCCAGTTTTGAATCTGGCCAATGAAAATTTTCTGTAACTAATTTTTAGCCTGTCAAAGGCTTCTTGATAGGTTTTGAGAGTAACTTTTGGGTTCAGCCAATAAAAATTAGAGGGTGTGTCCGAATTAGCCCAGAATCCTCTTGAACCTTCCCTGAGCGTATATAAGTTGCGGCTTTTCGAGTTTCCTTGCCTATTGATCGTCGTCTTTCGGAGTGGGTGTTAAAGCAGGAGGCGGGGTGCCTCTTTCTTCGGCCGGGAGAACATCTATCAGGTAATGGCAACGTAAATTCTATCTTTCTTGCTGTCTCCGCAAATATATCCGAGGGGAAGGTAGAATTTTTAACTATGTGACAAAACCTTTCTAAAATGTAAATTTTCTTTCGGCTAATGTAAAACCTCCTAAAGTCTTTAACTGTAAATCGGGGATAGAGAATGAGTTACGACTTCGTAACTGTTTTCTTCCTGTAATGTCTGTTGCATGTTGGGTATTCAGCCCGAAGACTGGTTTAATCCTCTGCAGTTCCGCCAACAGCTGTCATAAATAGCTTAGGCATCACTGAAGAGGCATACTACGGAAATGAGGAGTGAGGTATTTTCCCGTTGCTTTCCTCACCGAGCCAGCCGCTGCTATTACATATCATTCTGCCAAGCCCACTGAAATGCATGCACCAACCGACCCTATGAGCGATATTTTCATACCATTCATAACAAGGACTGGCTGCGGTATTAAAGTTATTACCATGCGAGCCACCCCACTAGTTTGGGACTAGCCCCAGTTTCATCGGCCGAGAGACCTGCAGGCTTTATAATATTTCATTATATGGGAGCGCAGTGTACGCCTCCATTCAGTTTGTGTTCAGATCATTTATTTAACCTGTTCTTTTCCGCGAAGGCCCGGTAGGTTGGGTACTAGATACCCCTGTGTAAAACTATTTCTATTCGTAATTCATGCCTTGTGAAGACAGAGAGTGTAAGATTTTGATGTAATGTTGCCTTGAGTGGCCTGTAAGAAATCGAGAGCTGGTAAGCTCTTTTCAAAGTTTTGTAATGGTGAAGGGTGCCTCTGGAAGGCTAGATATTGTAATTTTGGGAGCAAGTGCTCTTGAATTAGGGGGTTTCTGTCCTTGACTTATTCCTCATTTTGTAAATTTTGTTAACTTGAGCTTGTAGCTCAGATCTTGTAAATTGGGGGCTTGAAACCCAAAATTGTTAAATGCCCTATTCTGGGGTTCTCTATTTTAATCCACAAATTTGTTGTTGTTCACTCAGTGAAGAAATCTGTTAAGCAGGACATTCTAAAAGAAATCTAACATTTAGTTAAACTTTTAATTCAATTTTTGATACTGTAGTTAGACCCATTCACCTCAGCACCTTCTTTCACCTCTCTGCGATCCACCAAACCACAGCAATAATAATAATAATAATAATAATAATAATAATAATAATAATAATAATAATAATAATAGTTGCTGCTATATGCATTTACCCGATATCTACTTACAAATTAAAAAGACAATATTTTTCAACCCATTCAACAAAAGTATCGTTATTGAATCTTTCCCTTTCAGAATGACATTCGGGTAAATTTATTTATTTATTTATTTATTTATTTATTTATTTATTTATTTACTTATTTATTTATTTATTTATTTTTGTTGGGAAATCCGCGGGCCCTCTTTAGCGAGAGGCACACCTACATTCCAGGCCTTGCCACTGCTTCTGGCTTCACCACTCTTCTCTACTATTCTGAGCGTTTTTTGCTGATTTATGCAGGTAGAGCTATTCTACTCAACCAAGTACTCGCCTCATTGCTCTAGTCGTGTAAATTGGCCCTAAATATACGCAATGTTGGCACTTCTGGTAACGACACGCATCGCAGAATTTCTATCCCCACGGATAGAATAGTTCTGTGTAAAGTAACCACCCCATAGTTTGAACATTTCCCTCCCGTGGCGGCGAGGCTGACGTACGAATGTCAGATACATATCCTGCGGCTCCATTTAGAGCTTGCTTTCAGCAGTTTGCGGCTCTACTCTGAGTGACATATTCTATTCGCTTTGAGTACACGTGGAAGTCTCATCGTCTGTCCCCTTATTTAATCTGCCCACCGAAGGATGAATCCAATGTGGTGCTTTGCCCATCACAGTGTTCTTTGTTCTTCATGACACCATAAAGCTTCATTAGCACAATACAGTAGCCATAATGGAAATTAATATTTGATAACCTCTGGGTTGGAAAGGATCCTTTGAGTGTGCAAGACCTAACTTCTCCGTGGGTTCATACCACATTCGCTAGTAAAATAATGTCGTATAGCTTTTAGTGCCGCGATATCCCAGGACGGGTTCTGCTCGCCAGGTGCAGGCCTTTTTATTTGACTCCCGTGGGCGACCTGCGTGTCGTGATGAGGACGAAATGATGATGAAGACAACACATACACCCAGCCCCCGTGCCATTGGAATTAACCAATTGAGGTTAAAATCCCAGACCCAGCCGGAAATCGAACCCGGGACCCTCTGAACCGAAGGCCAGTACGCTGACCGTTCAGCCAACGAGTCGGACATTTGCTAGTAAAGAGAGAATGAATATGAGCACCCGTATCATAAGGGTAACTTAGTTCACTTTGCTATGTTCTAAAGTATCCATTTAAGATCATAATACTAGCACGGCCACCTAGCATCGCTATTTGCTTTACGTCGCACCGACGGCGACGATGGGATAGGAAAGGCCTACGAATTGGAAGGAAGCGGCCGTGGCCTTAATTAAGGTACAGCCCCGGCATTTTCCTCGTGTGAAAATGGGAAACCACGGAAAACCATCTTCAGGGCTGCCGACAGTGGGGCTCGAACCAACTATCTCCCGATTACTGGATACTGGCCGCACTTAAGCGACTGCAGCTGTCGATCTCGGTCCACCTAGTATCAAAGGTCACTTAAATGGTTAGAAACTGGCATGAGGGTATTGCATGCAGTTACTGTAATAGAGGACTGTAAAGTGTTTATCAAACCTTACAAAAAACATGATTCTTCACTATGTTGTTAATATAATATACGAAAATTTTTCTGAGTTATTTATTTGCAACTATTTTCTAGCATCAATAATATAACCTTTTTGATGAGGTTAAATAAGAAGAAGATGAAGAAGAAGAAGAAGAAGAATATGACCCCAGTTGTGCGCAGGAATTTTGATCTGACGCTATATAGGCTACCTGCAAGTTATTTTCGACGTTCCACTTCACTCCACCAGACGACGGAGAAACAGAACTCTCTCCTTTTTTGCCTATTTGTTTTACGTCGCACCGACACAGATAGGTTTTATGGCAACGATGGGACAGGAAAGGCCTAGGAATGGGAAGGAAGTGGTCGTGGCCTTACTTAAGGTACAGTCCCAGCATTTGTCTCCTGTGAAAATGGGAAACCACGGAAAACTATTTTCAGGGCTGCAGACAGTGGGTTGCGAGCTCACAGCTGCGCGCTCCTTACCGCACCGTCAGCTTGCCCGGTCAGAACCCTCTTGGTTGATCTATGGCGCAGTTTTAATTATCTTTTTCGGTAAACACCAAATGTGTCACCCTTTTCTCCCCCATCGTCGCTGTAAGTCCTATCTGTGTCGGTGCGACTTAAGGAAATAAAAACAAATACTCTGCCACTGTTCCACAGAGGGACCTATGGTGAGGATGACACCTGGTGAGGTATTTTCGTTTTTATCAATAAAATGTCAATGCAACGTTAAATGGACCAGCGTCAGTTCCTCTGCCTCCATACAAAGCAAAGATAGTTGGTTCTAAGCAAGTGACTTTTCCACAATTAAATAATTTTATGAATAATCTTTTAGAAAGCTATATGTAGATATAATTCTCTCACGAATAATATATTGAATTTGGTACTAAGAACAATTTATGAGAAATGTAAATAGAACATTGCTTAGAGAATAACTATAAATTATGATAATTATGCTTCGTGTTGTAATCCATGTTAACCATAGATGAAATTATTTCACTCCAGGTCAATTCAGTACATTAATGGCGGTACGTTTCCTCATCTAAACCTTTACTGGGCAAGGTACAAACAATAATTCACTTCGAGTTGAATCTCTTCACGACGTTGTTAATTGCTTTTCAGCCATAAATTCTATTTTATGGTGCCAAATCAAAGGACATAATAGGAACATCCATGTGACTATATGGTTGAGGTACAGTAAATTTGAAGCCCCCTCTCACGTACCATTAGGTGGTTCTGTCGCTGTTGGCAAAAGGAAATTAGACCGTTGTTAGGTTCCATTGAGAAAATACTCTTGACCTTCGAATACATTGAAGAGGGATGATCCACACGGGAAGGTCTGAATAGTTCTGTTTTATGTCTCATCCTTCCCACAAGCAGAGTGTTTAAATCTCATTCGAAACAGAACGAATTCTAGAATAAGACCTGCTAAATAACATTTTAAGTTCTCAAGTAATTAGAAAGGAACGAATTAATTCTGTTAATAATGCCGGTGTGTTTCAGTTCTTCCATCCAGCCAACAAAATGCGCTCTATCCATTCAACGTTCAGTGTTTATTTAAGGTTAAATACAACCTTAAGTTAAAACGAAGTGCGTGAACATATCGACAAGGAGCTGGCTAGCCGGGGTGGTGAAATCTATATTTCAACTTCTGGAGACACCAGTGTTCTTGAGGTTCACTCGCTTTCCACAAGAGTACCGGGTTAATTACTGAGGTTGAAGTTGGTCAGGCATAGAGCAAACCACTCTATCCAGCTTACGAGGGAACTATTTGGATCAGACCAGACCGACTGTAATAACGTTTTGCAGAATAGTCGATTCTGACGTCCGCCGTTGTTACATTAGATGCCCGCAGCATGATAAAGTCAGTAGTTCTCATCAGGATATCAGAAATTTCCACGCCTGTGATAATAAATTATATTAGTAGCTTTTATAATTAGATGACGCAGATTTCATATTAAGTAATCTGATATTTTAGCTCCCATTATATATAATAATAAAAGGAAGTCTGTCTGTCTCTCTGTCTGTCTGTCTGTCTGTCTGTGTGCGCGATGCCCAGCCAAATCTGCGGCACGCAGAGATCTGAAATTTTGAACATAGCTAGATGGAAGAGGGTCCGAATGCACCTTGAAGCCGGATTTTTCATTTTCACTTTCGTTGGTGGGTTATGAACGAAGAACCGTCGGAAAACGTATGTTTGGATATGACAATCCAACGTACTGTCACCAAGATTAAATATAGATTCACTCGGTAGGCAATGTACGTAAGAAGGATAACACAAGTCGAGGAGCCATTTTAAGACCATGGTGTATGTAGCCATTTTCGGTCCCAGACACGAAGAGCCATATTCAGTCCGTAATATCCAGGAGTGTGTGTGTGTGTGTGCGTGTGTGATATACCCAGTTAATCTACGGCAAGCAGAGATCTGAAATTTTCAACATAGGCGTATTGTTCGATCAATATTTATACAGGTTTTTATTATTTAAGAATACTTTTAATAGTTTTAATAATTTATTTACTTACAGTATTTCCTATTTACCCAATATTCATTTCATTCACTAAAGTGTTAGGGAATACGAGGGTTTCACTGTACCAGCAATAAAACATTAACCGTACTTTCTTTCAACCAACTCAATCTTACATTTTATTGTTCAATTCAGAGGAAAAATAATACATAAGATACATAAACAAGGTATAGTAAACAGAATGAGCAGGCCGTGCAGTTAAAGAAGGGGGGCGCATCTGTGAGCTTGCATTCGGGAGATAGTAGGATCGAGCCCCATTGTCGGCAGTACTGAAGATGCTTTTACATGGTTTATAATGTTCACACCAGGCAAATGCTGGGGTTGTACCTTAATTAAGGCCACAGACGCTTTCTTCGAACTTCTAACCCTTTCCTATCCCATCGTCGCCACAAGACCTATCTGTGTCTGTGCGACGTAAAGCCAATTTTGTAAAAAATGGAATAGTAATACGTATTTCATTCAAGGTGACAGTTTAAGTTCACGGCATTTTCGTTCAGTCCTTGATATCTGGAACTGTTTGACTGTATGTATGTGTTCGATGCCCAGCCAAATCTAAGGGACGTAGAAATCTGAAACTATTAACATACGTGGGCACAGCATTTCACCGATCACTCGTGGCTGTGTCAACGAATGATTTTTGCTCCAAGAAATGAAGCTATCAGCGTCATCAGCAAGAGACTTTTACGGTTTAGAAACATCTAACGCGGTTGAATTATTAAATGCGGGCGAAGCGTCGGGCACATGCCAGTAGAAGATAATTATTAAAACCTTCCTTTTCTGGTATGCTCATTTCTGTACATGTAGGTTTGTAGAGCATCAGATTCTGTCTGTGTCGTCAAAAAGTTTTTTGTAACTTAAACAACTATCGGTATGTTTCTATAGTGCATGCGTAAAGTTATTTTCGTAATCAAGAAGTAACTGCTCCGATCTTACAGGCAAATTCTCAGTAATTAATTATAATTCTTAAAACGACTATTACCATCAAATTTGGAAGTGCTAATTGATCATACAGCCAAGTTTCATTGAAATCTGTTAGGTCCAACCCAAGTCGCTGTTAAGACACCAGTTATAGTATGGTTCCAGTGTATGGGACCCCCACCAGGATTACTTGATTCGAGAAGCGAAAAAATTCTAAAGAAATAGCAGCTCGATTTGTTCTGGGCAATTTCTGATAAAAGAGTAGCGTTCCGAAAATCTTGCAAAGTTTGGATTGGGAAAACATGGGAGAAAGAAGACGAAGTGGCATGTTCCGAGCGGTCAGTGGATAGGGCGTGTAATGAAATTAGTAGACGAATAAGTTTGAGTAGTGTTTTTAAAAGTAGGAAAGATCACACTATGAAGATACAGTTGGAGTTCAAGGGGAAAATTTGAATCGAATATTCGTTTATAGGCAGAGGGGATGGGGACTGAAATATTTTACCAATTTAGATAAATTTCAAATTTTTTGAAACTGTTCAAGGAAAGACTAGGTAAACAACTGGTAGGGAATCTGTAACCTGGGCACCTGCTCTAAAAGCAGATCAGTGGAGACTGGTTGATATTACAGATAATGAAAGCCTATACAATCCACTTCTCCAGTGGTCCACCTTGCCTGTATGGAGATGATGTTTGTGAACATAACGACTATTCTTCTTAATGGAATTAGCTGCTACACCAATCATCTAGAAAAGATCATTGTTACGAATTACATTCCGTCTGACTTATTACTCTAATGTATTTCAGGATGTCCCAATAAATCCACACGCACACATATTATACGCAAAAAAATATAATCAACCATGACTGGCCACACCTACTAATTGCTGTCTATAAGACTTTCTTCCTTACGGCACAGCAGACGGTCCTACCTGTTGTTATTACCAGGGGACGGCTAATCCTTACTTTCACTTCTCCATATCAGTCACCTCATATAACAGCTATGTGTACAACGCTAGATTTGAACACAATTTGAAATTACAATTGAAAGAAACCATAGGCATTACATTTGAAATCCTCTTGACCGGACATTTACAAGCTGTACAAGAAATTTCTCTCTCACTGTTTCACTCAACAGTACCTTGAACACTTTGAATGTTATTCTGACGCATTCCTTGGAATTGGTATCAAGTGTAAGTACCTCAATAGAATACTTAAATTCGATGACGTATCCTTTTCGTTTCACAAACGAGATATAGCATGGCTTGAAAATATAATCACACTGCATAGTCAACTTTACACTTAATTCCCTGAATTGTTACTCTGCATTACGAAGACTCAATATTCGGCTGTCGCCGAAATGACACAAGAACTCAACCGAACACGTACACGAAACACGCTCCGAATACTTAATCCATTTGGTCACTGACGACAACGTATCCATGTCACTACCATCTCAGTAGAACTCCTGATGGTACGGCTCTGTATCCAACTGACTCACTGACCAACTGTGGCCTCACTTTCCATATGACTATCCATCGATCAAGGCTCCACCCAACTGACTAGCTGCTATAGGAGACTGCTCCTTACATAGACACCAATTGTCACATGGTTTTACACCCACGTCATGATTAAAACAGTCCATGACATCACTCCAACCAAGCTCCTGAGTGTTACAAATTATGTTGAAATAGCCTCAGGTAGACTAGGAACTCCCTAAATTACTTCATGGTTCTAAATGCAGGCGATGACACGTGGGGTATAAAGCATGACTCGACAGAAAATGTGACATCATTGCACAACGTAATGTCTTAAAATTTGTTTCACAAAATAAATACATATTTAACAGTATATATTAGGCAGCATGAGTCTCCGTGGCTCAGACGGCAGCGCGTCGGCCTCTCACCGCTGGATACCGTGGTTCAAATCCCGGTCACTTCATGTGAGATTTGTGTTGGACAAAGTGGAGGCGGGACAGGTTTTTCTCCGGGTACTCCGGTTTTCCCTGTCATCTTTCATTCCGGCAACACTCTCCATTATCATTTCATAGCATTTATCACTCATTAATAAATAACCTTGGGAGTGGCGACCCCACTGTAATAACAGCCTATACATGTTTCATTCATCACATCCCTGACCCGGTCAATGACTGGAAAACAGGTTGTAGGTTATCATCATTAGGCAGCATATCTCTCACACTACATTTTCTCAATGCTAACATACACATAACAAATGCAATAGAACGTAACAAGCGATAATTAATCAATAAATATAGAAGTCAGGTGATAGAATTGAATAAAACAATAATAATAATAATAATAATAATAATAATAATAATAATAATAATAATAATAATAATAATAATAATAATAATAATAATAATAATAATAATAATAATAAAGAGGAATGTTTGTAAATGGATTTGAACCGTTACAGTCCACAGAAATACACAAACACACAGTACTCTCAGATAGTACACAGTCTTCCGCTCCGTACGCCGTCTCCAGCCTACCTACTCACTGGACTCTCCGACACCGCACACAACTCGCTGGCAGTGGCCTTGTATTTATATCTCGAACATTCAGCGTTAGGCTGGATATGAAACATTCTCGTTGTATCTTCCAGAAATCGCATGGAGAAACTATATGAAGAGAACAATAGAGGAACAGCCGCGGCATGACTTCGGGCGGACTGGTAGGTTCCCGAGCTGGCTTTGTCATCCCTTTTAGATAAGACCGAAGGGGTTGTGACAAGGCTGACGGTCGCTGGAGCACGTAACATTATTTTACCAGTACCTCATTAAGGGATATGAAAATCGAGTCAGTACCCTCGTACTAGTTAAATATACTTAATAAGCAATTTTGTTACAAAACCCCTACAAATGTGTGAACCTAGTGTGTAAATATGGATCGAGAAGAAAGCCGAAGTCTTTGAGAAAGGATACAATAAGGAAGCTCAGGAAAATCATTTCGTCAAATCGGTAACTCATGACATATTTATACCGCTCCCGTGACCAACGCATATAAATCTATCTATCTATCTATCTATCTATCTCTATCTACCTATCGATATATATATATATATAACATGTCGTGACTGACTGACTGACTGACTGACTGACTGACTGACTGACTGACTGATTCATCATCGCCGAACCAAAACTTCTGGACATAAAGAAATGCAATTTTGGGATACATTTATATTATGGTGTACTTGCTTACTAAGGGAGGATTTTTGGAAGTTCCGTCGCTAAGGGGGTGAAAAGGGGGGTAAATTTTCAAAATAAGGATATCTATATCTCAAAAACTTTAAAGTTTACAGACGTAAAAATTGGTATTTGGAATCTTCTTTAAAAATAAAGAAACACATATTTTTTGTTTTCAGAAAACCCCATTAAGGGGGGGGGGGTAAAAGGGGAAAATGGGCTGAACACGTTTTATGAAGAGACATATCTTAAAAGGTGAAGATGTTACAGACGTGAAAATTTCTATTGGGAATCTCCTTTGAAAATAAAGAAACACACGTATTTTTGTGTTTTTTTGGGTAATCCGATGAATAGAGGGTGAACAGGAGTGACAAACGGGGTGGATTTTCAGAAAGACTATATCTGCAAATTATCTCAGATACATAACATGTTACAGATTTGAAAACTGGTATTTGGAATTTCCTAGAAAAGTAAAGTAACAAAAATATTTTTTCGGAAAATCCACATAAGGGGAACTGAAGAAAGGGGGTTAATTTTTAAAATCACAGTGTATCTCAAAAACTTAACATGTTGCAGACTTAAAAATTGGTATTTGGAATGTTCCTTAAAAATAAGGAAACACGTATTAGTTGGTTTTCGGAAAACCCCTTGACGAGGGGGAGATGGAAGAATGGAAAAAAGTAGTTGAATTATTTGTATATATATACACACACACCAAAAAATCTAAGGATGTTACAAAAGTGAAAACTGGTATTTGGAATCTCCTTTAAAAATAAAGAAGCACGCATTTTGGGGGGAATCAACTTGGAAGGGGGGTAAGCAAACGGAGATGAATTCCTTTTACGAGGATACATATATCTCAAAAACCGAAGAAGTTACAGTCGTGATAGTTTGTATTTGGAAGCTCTTTTAAAGAAACACGGGTACTGTTTGTTTATGGAAAATTCACTTGAGTAGGTAGTGTAAAAGGAAGTGAAAAATATTGAATTCTTCTTCTTGAGAAACTTATGTCTCAAGACTGCAATTTACACACGTGAAAATTTGTATTTGGAATCTCCTTTAAAAAAAAGAAACATGCATTTGTTTTTTTCTGAAAATCGACGTAAGGGGTGTGGAGTTAAAAATAAGTAAATAAGGAGTTGAAATATATTTAGAGGGATACTTTATCTTAAAAACTGAAGCTGTTACAGACGTTAAAGTTGGTATTTTGAACTTCCTTCCAAAATAAACACGTATTTTTTGTTTTCAGAAAGTCAACTTAAGGCGGGAGAGGGGTGGAAGTAAGTGAAAAAGAAGAACTTGGATCATTTTTATGAGTACACATTTATCTGAAAAACTGAAGGTGTTACAGACGTACAGACATGACGACTGGTATTTGAAATCTCCTTAAAAATAATGAAATACGTATTTTAGTTTTCGGAAAATCCATTAAAGGGGCTGAAAACAATTGGAAAAGCGGGTACATTTTTAAAATGAGTACCGGTATATCTACATTATATGTCAAAATCTTAACATGTTAGTGACAAGAGACTTGGTATTTGGAAAGTCCTTTAAAAATACAGGAACATGTACCTTTCTTTCGGAGAAGGCACTTAATAGCGGTTAAGAGAAGTGAAAAATAGTTGAATTATTTTTATGAGGATACTTATATCTTTACAACTGAAAATGTTACAGACGTTAAAATTGGTATTCGGTATCTTCTTTAAAAATAAACAGGTATTTTTGTTTTCGGAAAATAAACTCAGATAGGGGTGGAGCTGAGGGAAGGACTGATCAAGGGGTTGAATTATTTTATGGAGATACTTATGTATATCTCAAAAATTGAAGATGTTACACACCTGGGAAAATGTATTTGGAATCTCCTTTAAACATAGAGAAATATGTATTTCTTTTTTCGACTTGAGAGAAGACATTCTTGCGTGTACAGTTCTATGTCGCATGATCGTCTTAGCCCCGAAATTAATACCACTAACATGATTTACAAAGAATTTCTGGGGTAAATGAAACCCAATTTTTTGGTGAATTTATATACTTTAGGAATTTTCAGATCATGTTTTAGTACAATGCCGAGGAACGATTGCTTTGATCAAATTACGAAATCCACGCGAGCGAAGCCGCGGGTAATTGCTAGTGATAAATAAGTCTGTCTTATAAACATTCGTGGGAGCAACGTCAGTGGATTCCTTGAAATTTCCGATTGTAAGCAATACTGAGCTTGGTCACCACTAAGATGAGTAGACATGGTGCTCTTGACAGGTGGAGAAGCGGAAGGGAACCGGTCAGCCAATCGTAAGTTTACTCCGACGCAGAGTATCTGAGGGGTGATTCCCTGGTTGAGATGTAGGTTCCTGTTAGGCACTTGATATCCAGGTTTGTCTAAAGCATACGGCTGTTGTTTCTTTTTTTGCTAGTGGTTTAACGTCGCACTAATACATAGAAAGTTTTCGGGGACGCAAGGATGGGGAAGGCCTGGGATTGCGAAGAGAGCGGCTGTGGCTTTAAGGTACCGCGCCCTCGTATTTTCCTGATGTGAAAATGAAAAACCACGGAAAACCATCTTCAATGCTGCCGACAGTAGGATTCGAACCCACCACCTCCCGAATGCAAATGCATAGCTAGGCGATCCTAACAGTACGGCCCTGCCGGAATTCGAACCCGGGATCCCTGTGACCAAAGGCGAGCTAACCATTTAGCCATGGAGCCGGGTGAGAAGAAGAAGAAGACCGTGATGGTGACAACAGAAAAGTGTCCGTATATAAGAAATAAGGCTTACGAAAACATGACTTTGAAGATGGTCTTCAAAAGCCACCGTGGATTACATTACAATGGCTTCCGGGTCTTTTAACATTACAAGAATTAAAACAAACAGAATAGGAAGCCAAAGCAACATAACAAGTACGTCTTCTTCTCAAATAAACTTGGAAAATGAACTCCAGAGACTACACAGGAAGCTTCAAACTTCGGTTTCCACTCTTCTACAGCCACACATCAGAATAGTGGTCCGATGAGTAAAGAAAGATTACTCACCCCTCTCAGACAGTAAACGTGGAAGGTAAGAAGGGGCTTACCTGAAACAAAAGAAAATGAAATAACTATAACATTTTACTACAGTTGTGGTAGTGAGATTACTACTTTTAGGGGAAGTACAAGTAGGCAACCATCCTCTTTATTATAGAATAACAAACAAGAACAAAAAATAAGGTTCCTAGAAGGAAACCGTAATTTAATTTCATCGAATGCAAATGTTAAAACATTCAAGCTCTTAAGCCTTTGGGATTTTTTCAATCGTGAAATTACCAGTTTCGCCCCAGTGCAGATATGAACAGTATATTTAAAATTTAAAATGAAACACCATTGGCACGCTAAGGGCAAGGAGGGTAAGATAATGAAGGCATAGGCGTCTGATTTAAGTTGTGAACAACTTTGACTTCTGGCAACTTCCTTAACTTTAGTTGATTCCAGGTGATCAGTTCTGAGCTGAGAGGCTAAGACGTTACAGAAGAGGCTTTCTAAGCCCAAATTCACTGGTTCGATGCTCACTCAGCCCGCTGGTATTTGAAGCTAACAAAGACAAGTCTCGTGTCGGTAGATTCACAGACCCGTAAGATAACACTTGAGAGAGAATTTCGGCAAATCAGCTTCTCCGAAAATGGTAAAAGTGGTTAGTGGGCCGTAAAACCAATTCTCGTTCTTCTCCTTTTGCTACTTCAATTATTATTATTATTATTATTATTATTATTATTATTATTATTATTATTATTATTATTTGCTATTTGCTTTACGTCGCACCGACACAGATATGTCTTATGGCGACGATGGCTTAGGAAAGGCCTAGGAATTGGAAGGAAGCGGCCATGGCCTTCATTAAGGTACAGCCCCGGCATTTGCCTGGTGTGAAAATGGGAAACCACGAAAAACATCTTCAGGGCTGCCGACAGTGGGGCTCGAACCCACTATCTCCCGATTACTGGATACTGGCGGCACTTAGGCGACTGCAGCTATCGGGCTCGGTGTTTATTATTATTATGATCATTGTTATTATTATTATTATTATTAATTAATGTATTGTAGTAGGTTTTCGATTACTGAAAATTCTACGGAAGAACTTTAATCTAGTGACGGCATTTTCTCGACTTACGCTGCCTAAACAGTTCATGGTGTCCAGAAACAAAATGCGTAAACATTTTAAAACATAAAATGTTCAAAAATGTCTGCGTGACCACGTATTCATCTCAAAAAGGTCGCCCACATTAAAAGTGTATACGTATGTTAACAGCAGGAACGTACCCTACGTACTGGAAGATGATTTCTGAGGCTAGATTTGATGGTGCCTAAGCCATTAAAAATACCGCTAAATTAGCGTGCCAGAATTATGGAGGGATTTTTGCTAGTTGTTTAACGTCGCACAAACACACTCAAGCTTTTTTGGCGTCGTGAGGATGGGAAAGGGCTAGGATTGGAAGGAAGCGTCCGATGCCTTAATTAAGGTACTGCCACAGCATTTGCTAGTGTGAAAATGGAAAGCCACCCAAAACCATCTTCAGGGCTGTCGACGTTGGAACTGGAACCCACCCTCTGCCGAATAGAATCTCTCAGCTACGAGACTTTTAACGTACGCCCAAATCGCTTGGTATAAATATAAAAAGTTCTACGAAAAATTCCGTAAAGCCACATACTGCATGTATAAGGAAGACCTTAACTAAATAACTGAATTATTCCATGTCTTCGCCCAAGTGAACTAAGTGAGTTTTGGCGTAGCAGGGGGAGAGGTGATACTCCCACGTGGCGCGTCCCAGGTGGCAGATAGGGGGGTCATAACCGGCTTGCCGGCGGACTTGAGGGAAATAAAATACCTCTCGCGGACCAAACACACAAGCCCCTGTGGGTGGGGGACGTCGACGAAGAATACACCCACGGTATCCCCTGCCTGTCGTAAGAGGCGACTAAAAGGGGCGACCAAGGGATGATTGTCTTGGAACCATGAAACTACTTGTGATTAGTACCACCACGCGGAGAGCATCACGGGTCGCTTTTACTTGAGCGTAGTACCACTACATTAGGTACGAAATAGGTCTGTGATTGGTAGCACACAGGAGCACCGTGCGGTCGGCTTTTGCAGTACCTGTGATTAGTATCACCATATGAGCAGGACCATGGGATGATAGCTACCATGCTTCTGCCTTGCCTGTGATGAGTACCCACTATATGAGGAACACCACGGGATAGTGGAAGGTCCCTGTGGTTAGTACTCTTATGTGATAGGTTTGCGTTGCCTGTAAATGGTACCGCAAAGTGAGAAAACATAGGTCTGTATTATATGTCGAATTTCATAACCTGTGAGTTGTACCATAATGTGTGGAATACCGCTAGTCTCTGCTACTTTTGATTAGTACCGGAACAGGACAAATAACATTGTTCTACTTTCCTAGCGATAAGTACCGTTATGAGGGTCCGATAACTTGGATTTTGGACCCCCTTTAGACTGCAAGCATCATCGTTTCAGTGTTATGCTCTAGCAGCAGTCCCTTGGTCAGTAATCCTATTATTGTACGTCAGTTTTTTGTGAATGTAAAGCATTGCGGGTCGCATCCACTGATTGTTTTAAATTCATGTCCATCCATTCTTTCTTCGTTCTCACGCTTTGAATTCTGGTCAGTGGAGAGTTTTAGACTTTTAATTTGTCATTACATTTCGTCTCATTTCGTACCATTCGGGGCCGATGACCTCAATGTTAGGCCCCTTTAAACAACAATAATCATCATCATCATCATCAGTATCAATATGTCCATGCAACTGAAGCAGAAAATAAAAGCATTTCAACTCCTATATTTTCGTAAATATAATAATTCGTCATTGATGGACTATAAATAATCTCGAACAATAACAGTTGCGTATATTTAATATCAATTTGCCTCGGAAATGTTTCCTCCCAGAAATTTTCGTCTGATCTCTGATAAACAATGTTTACCCAGAGTTTATTCGAATCAATTTCACTGCAATAGGTGAGATTGGAATACCTTTTTGTTCCATTTACAAGTTGGTGATGTTTTTACGAAACCTGAAGGACTCAATCATTTGAATTCTCAAAATACCGTCGTCGCAAGTAGAACCATGGGTAAAATGAATAGTTTAAATAAACGTAGCTTCCGGCGAGAGCATATTATGGAGAACAAGGAGTGCAATATACTGTCTTGAAATTGTTTCAAGGCAGAATGCTTGTAGTTTTAGCACTGGTGGATGGTGTGTTATTGCAGACGGTTTGTGTTTCCATTCCATGAGCGCCTTGGGCAAACGTGGGGCGATATTAAGACGAGCTCCAGTTTCTGCAAGGCTTGCCCGTTAGAAGTGGGAAGAAGGGAGAAGAGCATACATAAGATCTCTCGTCCTCTTTAAGGAAACTTTCTGGGCTCTTTCTCATTATTGAATCCTATTATCTATAATCATGTCTGGTCAAAGATTTACTTATACAGTTGAACTTCAAGATATTGATATCCATATTCAGGTCATATGAAGTCAGCTCTTTGGCTCGATGATCAGCGTCGTGTCCTTTGGTTTAGAAGGTTACAAGCTCTGTTCCGGGCCGTGGAATTTAGCCTGATCTGGTAAATTTCTTCGACTCGACTTGGTCGTAAGACCTGTCTGAATAGGTGCACCGTAAAACAAGTAAAATTGTTAAAATATAATCTATACAGAGAGCAAAATATTCTGCATAGTAGTGTACCACCTTTGCGTTTAAACTATTCGAGCCGCAGTCTACAAATATGTCGGCTTCATGGTAATAGCAGGTGATTTTTATTTTTATTTATTGCTTGCTGCAAGGATTTTTCACCCTAATTAAAACAGCATTATTTTTTATACAAAGTGAAATTACAAATATTTAATATTGAATATTACGTAGCCTAACTTACAGTAATTAAATCTGACCTAAACTAATATAATCTAATCTTATCTTTCCTAATATTATGAGCTTGGGCTTACAAGTCTCTATTCCAATAACCTAGTTATGCTTCACCTTAAAACAACATCACCCACCACCACTCGGAGAATGTGTGTTTGGCTGACTGACTGATTCATTGATTGATTGTCTATTTGCTAGTGATTTAACGTTGCTGTAACGCATGACAGGCATTTGGTGACCCATAAATATGAAAGGGCTCGGAATGAAAAGGTAGCGGTCGTCGCTTTAATTAAGGTACATCCCAGCACTTGCCTGTTTTGAAAATGTGAAACCACAGAAAACCATCTTCAGGGCAGTGCAATCTCACAGCTACGTGCTCCGAACCGCGCTCATAACTCGCTCGGTTATTCTGTATAATCTTAAAGCACATGTACGTAACACAGTCAACTACCACAGAAACTCGTAGTAGAGAATACGGAGTCAGGAAATGCATTTGGTCGTGAAACAACGCAAAGTCCACACGTAAAACACAAGTGCCATCTACGAGCACATCAGGGTGTGTAGGATACAACACAGAAGGAAATAAGGAAAAACATTATGAAAGGAGGCGGTTAACTGAAGCACGATGTTACAGCAGAGAAGCTATAAAGACGTTTCAGTGCGCTATTCTTATGAATTTACATAAAACAAGTTCACGTAGATGCGATAACATGAAAGTGTTTATACGAAATCAAACTTTTCTAGTGAAATACAGCTGTTTATTGGTTAAGAAAAGACATGGTGAAAGATTACAATCCGATCATGAAATATGTGGCAATGTGAGAGCTCCACATATTATCGATATTTTTGCGAGAAAGGTATCTGCAGGATAATTTAAGAAAAATATTCAGATCGCATTGGTTTATTTTGACTGTTTAGCGAATAACAACAAAAGTAAATACGGAATGGTAATAAAAGTGCATGCATTATGCAAAGAATCAAGTAAATAGCTATTTACCAAGCAAGCTGGCTGCGCGGTTTGGGTCACGAAGCTGTGTGTTTGCAGATGGTGGGTTCGTGCCTAACTGTCGACAGATCTGTAGATTTTTTCCGTGGTTCCCTATTTTAACACCAGGAAAGTGCTGGCTGCCACTGTACCAGTTCTATCCCTTCCATACCTCATCGTCGCATAAGACCTGTCCGAATCGGTGGACCGTAAAACAAGTAAAACTGTAAAAACGTATTCTGTACAGAGAACAAAATATTCTGCATGGTAGTTTGCCAACTATGCGTTTAAACTATTCGAACCGCAGTCTACAAATATGTCGGCTTCACGGGAATAACAGGTGATTCTTATTTTAATTTATTGCTTGCTGCAAGGACTTTCACCCCAGTTAAAACGGCATTATTTTTTATTCAAAGTGAAATTATAAAGAATTAATAATATTACCTAGCCTAACGTACAGTAATTAAATCTGACCTAAACTAATGTAAGTAATCTAATCTTATCTTTCCTGTTATTGTGGGCTTTGGCTTACAAGTCTTTGTTCCAGTATGGTTTAATATACTGAGCATACAGTGTTTTATCATAACTGCTACCTCTTAATGCCAGCCGAGAATTCTTATTAAAAATTCTGTCATGTTCGTACTGAAATCAAGAATATTATTTTTCCGAGATGCACCGTGATAGAAGCTGCATAGTCTGTAAAGTAGTGAATTTTGACAGGCATGTGTTCTAGAATTTTTATTTGAAAATATTAAATGAAATCTTGAATTTGGGCGTGGCACCTGAAAATTAAAGAGGAAAAGTAATTCAGAACTATCATTTTGCGAATTTATTATTTTATAAATGAACTTTACAGCATCCTTCTGCCTTCCATCTTCTAAACTCTCCATTTCTAAATTTAACGAATGCTCGTTGTACGACACCATTTGCGGATTTTGAGATATTCTTTTAAAATGTAAATATTTCAAGTATTTCTTTTGGACCCTTTCAAGTTGATACACATGTCTTTTGCACCTAGGGCTCAAAACCACGCTCGCGTATTCCAGCTTTGGCCTGACGAAGGTGTTGTAAAACTTAATACGTGTTTTAAAATGGATTAACATTTCTTATCACAAGCCCTAAGGTACTACATACTTCAGCGACCACCTTCTGTACCTAAGAAGTGAAGATCAGCTCCCCGTCTAATAATAGTCAGAGATTTCCATTCTGTTACGGCTCTCAGCTCATCGCACCCTAACTTTTAAGTGTAAAGGGTGGGTGCTTTGCTTGGGGTAAAAGACATGGACACGCATTTTGGAATGTTTAGTTATAATTTATTTTAACTTATAATTTTAAATTCAATAGAGGAGAACTTAAGCAGTGTATTACAATAAGGAAGGAATAAAGACGTTTGAGTGTAGTATTCTTATGAATTCATATAAAAATAAGTTCTCAAAGCGGCGATAACACGAACGTGTTAATATGAAATCAAGGATTTTGTCGCGAAACAAAGGTGTTAGTTGGTAAAAGTTCCTGTTATTCTTGCACCGAATTGGTCACTGGAGCAATGCGCTAAGTATTTTTTGGGCCTATAGATACTGATCGATTTTCTTCCTTTTACGGTCTACTTAGAAATCGATCACCTCCCAGCGCTTCAATATCAACGCACGTGGAAGAGAATATTCAAATTCTATCCTTGATAAAATATAAAAGTTTACAGAATGTTGTGAAGTTAATGAAGCTTCAGATGTGGTTTGATAGCGATGAGGTGCCCCCGGGAAGAGTCCAGTGTTTACTAGAGTGTGTGGACAGTTTAATATCTGCGGAAGGTCAATACTTGGAGAGCCTGCGGCGTCGTCAGACCTTCCTGATGGAGAAACTTCATGGGACGTGATATTTATTTTGTTCAAGAGACGTTCTACTGGGTTGAAGTTATGCAACACCTTTCATAATTCTACTTACTGTATCATTACACTGAACGGTTACAATGAGATTTGGTAAAGCTGACTGCATTCTTTACAATGTTTTCTGTATATATAACAACATAATTGGTATACATACTGATATGCTATATATTTCATTAGTACCGTTTTGTTACTATTGTCTCATGACCTTCGCACACTAAAAGATAATATCCTACTACGTTTAGTAGTTTATTTATAACAAAATAGAATTTGTACCCGTTATTTGCACGAAAAATGTCTATGGATTGCATTGTTCCTTTATGAATTTATGGAAAGTAACGTGCCTCTATTCACACGTTGAATACGACATGTTACAGTGATATTCTTCTCCGAAAGCACATGACAGTAACGTGAAGTACGATCAAGCTGAACAAAGGCGAGACAGAAAATCAGGGCGATTTCAGAATTTTTTTAAGGTACACTTCCAGATCCGAATTTATGAGAAACCCTCCCTCTTTATCAGTTACATATTGTCGTTTCTTTGATCATTGGCGTGGCACTGTGACTCAGGATTAAATGAAACTCATCGTTGTTGATATCTTCCTTATTATCTGCTCTATCGAAAGGAGTAAAGCGGCTCTTCAGTTTTTCACGTTAACCCACCTTGAGTGACATACACCAAGCGTTCCACCGGACTTGGACTAAAAATCCAATTTGTAGTAAGCATCTCCGTTATTATCCATCATACGGTAAATACGTATACAGCATACACTTACTAAAATGGCATATTAAACGTTTATTATATACAGTCTTCTGACAGAAGTAATTTAACGAAGATATTTGGGCATAATCTTCCTGTAAACCCTAACTCCAAGTGATACCTAGACGCCAATGGGGGAAGTTCTGGTGATCTCGCAGGCCAAGTCAGCTGGTTGACACTAGTGAGTAGAGTGACAGTAGCGCAATGAGAAGGAGCGCTATTCTGTTGAAAAACACCCCCTTGAATACTGCGAATGAATGTCAGCACAACTGGTTCAGTCACCAGTCTGACGTACAAGTCCACTGTCATGGTCCCTGGGATAACGACAAGGGTGCTCCGGCTGTCATAAATGGAATCGCTTCCCAGACCATAACTCCTGGTGTAGGTCCTGTGTGTCGACGCTTTAGACAGCTCGGTTCCAAGTGCTCACTTGGCCCCCTCATTACCTACATAAGGCCATCACTGACCCCAAGACAGAAACAAATCTCATCTGAAAGCACAACATGTCTCCACGTCGTAGCGGATGGCAGTGATCAGTGATTCGGAGTTAGTGGCATGAACGCTACAGGACGTTTGGCTCGGAGCTGTCCCTGAAGTAATCGCTTTGTTACAGTTCGCTGTATCACTCTGGTGCGAACATAAGCCATGTGGTGAACATGGCGGTCTTCCCTCTCTGTAGTGGCCCGTGTGCGGCCATACCCCGATCTTCTTACGACAGAGCCTTTCCGTGAGCACTGTTGCCTACACCAATGCACTATTGATAGTACATCCTTACCAAGTCTTTCTGCATTATCACAGGAAGAACATTCAATTTCTCTTAGCTCTATCACGTGGCCTCGTTCAAATTCAGTGAGTTATTGATCTGCCTTCTTCGTCACCTTAAAGGCATGTTTGACTCGCACCTAACTCACAACATCAACACCGGGCGATGAATAACACACACGAAGTGTACAGCGTGTATTTAATGAAAACTTGCTTTGCAGTCTCATAGTGGCACTCTTTCTTCTTTCTTTATTCGTGTCAGAATACAGATATTTAAAAAACATGATATCTACATTCCTACTATACATATATATAGTGGCACAACTAGCACTCAAATTTGAATAGGCGTCATCTTTCAGATGCGTAAATACGCCTCTTGAATTTATTTTACCTAGAACGACTCCTTCTTGGTGTTGGGATTTCATTTTCCGCCAGTGTATGGTGATTTATACTGGCGAGTTTTTAAATGTATAATTATACCTCCTCCAAGTCTTGAAAGATGGCTCTCTGTTATCAGAAGCAAGAGTAGATAAGTTCTTTAACACGCACAAACTATTTGATAAGTTCTACATTGAGACGATACATGATATGTGAAAATGCTTATTGCATTTTAATGAACTCTGGGTTTGAATGGATAAAGTTAGAAAAGTGTTTACGACGAACATGTGACACAGGAAAGACTATAGGAGTGCTTTCAAGTCCAATTTTTTTACTGTCCTGACGATAGCTTTTCAAAGAATGTAAATACCGGTTCCGTACCTCCATTATGGTGAAGGAAGAGGCTTTCATAGTCCAGTTCTCGGTTGTCCCTTCGCTGCTGAAAACCTGCAAGGGTTATAGCGACGTTAAATGAATAACAAAAAGCTTGTAATTTCAGTGGGTTTTTTCTAGAATCTACCTGTTTCTTGCAAGGGAATAATATCAGTCTGGATTCCGAAGGAATGATAGAACACATGAATCAATACTTATCCTACAGTATAATGTTAGTGGTGGTGGATATGTTCAGTCCTTTGTACCCTTCATATATGGTATAGGCATCACTAAAGAGGCGTACTAGGGAAATGAGAAGTGAGGTACTTTCCCGTTACTTTCCTCACCGAGCGAGAAGTTGCCATTACATATCAGTCTGCCAAGCCCACTGAAATGTATGCACCAACCGACCTTATGAGCAATATTTTCACACCATTTATAACAGGGAGTGCCTTCATAAGGAATAGCATTAATAGCATCACTCATATCTCAGTCACTTTCATATTGTCAAAGCCAAGGATGAGACTGAGACAGGTCAATGAAAGTAACAAAATTGTTCTAGCCCATACCAGAAGACATAGTGCACTGTAAACACCAGGTCTCACCAGCAGAGGCATTGGTAAATGGAAATAAAAGGTGTAACAGGAGGAATATAGGGCAAAACTTCAAGAATGGTTTCTTTATATAATAAAAGTATGTTCCAACATGGGTCCGGGAATATTTATTTTTTAACGTAGACTTTACGCTCCTCGACAGTGGGTACTCGGAAAGAAAAATTTAAAACGCTTTTAGTATTTGGGTAGAACGTGTATATTTTTTTTTTGCTAGTTGCTTTACGTCGCACTGACACAGATAGGTCTTATGGCGACGATGGGATAGGAAAGGCCTAGGAGTTGGAAGGAAGCGGCCGTGGCCTTAATTAAGGTACAGCCCGAGCATTGAACGCGTATATAGCCGAGAGTACTTATATTACAATTACGTTTAATGTCTCAATTGTCAGACAAAAGAGGAGGCTACTTGCTGAAAAAAGAGAAAAAATGAAACGTCGTTTGCATGAAATAGCACTTTAAAGTAAGAAAACATTTTCGCTAAATATGTGACGTCATGCGCATTCTGTTATAAGATGGCGCTGTGGTGACTCACGCTCAGTCGCAGGTTAGCTGTCATTGTGAATACATTGTTGTCAATTGTGCAGAATAACAAATTTAATAATGGACAAGAATGATTTGATCAGGATTTGGCAACAAAAAAAACGTGCAAAAAAAAAAAGAGTTTAAACGAGAAAAGTGAATGATGAAGGAATTATAGAAATGAAACGAAAAGAGCTTAATAGGCGTTACTATGAGAAATTTAAACAGCGAAAACAATTTTCTAAAACGTAACTACTTTGAAGTAAATGATTGTGTCTAATGAATAAAATGTATCCACATATTATGTTTTATTTCTAATAAGTAAGTCAACGAAAGCCCCCAAAACCCTGCGGCAACAACATATCACCAATTATTTTAACTTATCTGACTTTCAAGTATGATCTTACTGTATTCAAATTAGGTTACTGGTGAAATTATGATATTTCTTGCTGTTCGTTAAATCCAATGGTCAAAATGTCCAACCTCTGCTCGAATGCAAGCCACGGTTCGTCCCCTCATCGAGCTCCGAGGATGCTCCGACATGCTTCCGACATTGTATCGTCTGACAGGCTCTACAATTCCACTTCAGAGCGAAACTTTAGCATCGTTCAATTCAGCCGACATTGATAACATGATAACATATCAGTGCCTCGGATTCATTTCCAGGATATATAGTAGATATTAATGTCGTACTATGCAAAAATTAATTCTTAAAAATAATTGATTATACATTTTTGATAAATATTATGTGCTAATTTTGATTATTTGCTATTTTATTAATTTATAATAATACATTCTTTTTAAGAATTAATTTTTGCATATTGTTAATATCAATAGTAACAAACTATGAAATGTGTAAGTTATATGGTCGTCTAGACAGACTGTTAAAGCAGGAAGTTTCCAGTTCAGGACCCATATTGGCATGACCTATTGTCTTTCCTACAAATCAGGAGTCTATATCTGAAATATTTTGTATTTTTGTTACATTATATTCATATACGTAGCTCGGACCCAATTTTGCGATAAATTATAACGCCCCAGCAACGTACTTGGTGTGAGGCCCATAGCATACCACTAGCAATGATTGCTAAGTATTTACAGAAACAAAGTGACACTGAAAACAAAAGTTCGTCAAAATAGCTTCAACTCCGTTTTGCATAATAGAGTTAACGAAAACCATCCAAAATATAAGTTCAGAATACAATCAGAGATGAGCTCTCATAAATAAGTTCCTAGTTTGCACAAGGGTATTATTCTGTGCTTAGTATATAGAGACTGAATCCAGCCCCACGATCTAGGGGTAGCAAGCATACCACTTACAGGGAAACCCCGGGTGCGATTCCCGGACGCATCAGGAGTTTTCAACTGGATCTGATTGGATGCCCACGTGAGAAAAATATTCAGGAGCCATCTGACAGTGAGATAGCACTCGCGGCCTAGATAGCCAAGAGTAACAACCGAAGGTATTCTTCGCAATGACAGCACGTCACCTCGTAATCTACAAGCCTTGGGGATGAAAAGCGGTCGCTTTGTAGACCACGGCCCCTCTGGATTATAACGTCATGTTCTTCGATTTAGTATCGAGGTTGAGGGAGAATGTAAGCAAAAAGTAGTAATTGGTGAAAATAATCATGAACTATACAAAACATTTAGGCAAGCTTAGTTTTACAAAACAATTTTCGTTGGCTTTTGCGATCAACAAATTTATTGAATGAACGTCCTACTAATTATGTTATTGTTTGCGGAGATGATGAAGTGCCAGAAAATCTAGTGACAAAAGACTGGTGTACTTGAGTTGACCGAGAATGAACCCACCTGATTAGGTGAAAGTCAGAGAAAAGAGGAGGTGGATTTCCATGGAACGTGTAATTAATGATCTCGTATTATTTAAGGAAACAGATTGGAATATTCATAGCATAGAGCAGCTGTTCTCACCGTGGTGCTCCGATGAAGAAGGTACTTGCGAGCGCTAACGCTTCTGAGTTATTTTTGTTCAATTCAAACTTTGTTTTAGGAATCGGAATAATAGTATTGATATCTATTGAGAGTAATATTTCCACATTTAGTAACTTCAGAGTCGCTAATTTGTTAATACTACCAATCTTCTCTACCGTTCAGTGCTTTGAGCTTCATAAATAACCTCACAGTTAACAAAAAACAACTTCTGAAGTGAAAGTAATAATGTTTTATAATTAATAAGGTATTTTTCAATAACATTGAACTCTAACATTTCCTAGAACTTGCAAACGCACATACAAACTTGAGCATTGGTAAAAACCATGTTTTGTCCTAAAAGCCTCCAAATAGAAAATCGAGATATTTCTGTGAATATTACAGTAGAGTTGCTCTCGCATTTTGAAAGAAAATGAACACCTGTTTAACATGGAATATAACACTTTTATTCATTGTAGACTGAATTAGAAATCAATAGAATAATATGGTTGCTGAGCCTCCCGCCCTCCATAGTTCTCTAATATTTGTTTTCAGGAGATGATTCAAAAAGGTTCCAAAGACTGTCGAGTGATTATGTTAAATGTTTTGATTATGTTCGGTGCGACCTGCCGGTACGAGTAATTATTCTCATTTATGAGATACCTCAGAATGAAGCATTGTCACAATTGGCTGATTCACATCTGCAGGACTATTTACGTTTAACTACAAGCTACAGATGCCTTGGAATTGCTGAAATTCAGAGTACAATTCAAGCACAGGGAACTCATTAACTTGGTGAGTATTCTAATAGTTTGTTCAGTTATTAAAGCTATTGGATTTCATGCTGCTTGCATACTTACAAGGAATGGACACTGTTCCGGGCATCACACAACTGGTTTATGTGGATATTATAGAGTATACGATAGTAAAGATATATGCCAATTATTATGTGTTATGGATAAGGAGGGGGCGGAGATAGTAAAACGGGCGTAAACTGCAATAGCAATTCAGATCGGGCGAGCTATATTCCCACTAAGAGCATTATTTGGCACAATGAGTATGAACACTATCAAATGGTCTCAGCGGACCTTGCTTTACATGTACACACATCTGCCATTGGGTATACAGATTGTAACTCTGTGTTTGTGGGGCAAATTGAAGTGAAATTATCTTAAACATAACCATGCTTCCGAAGGAATTCATTCTGCGAATTAATTCTTATGAAATAATAAAAACCGATACCGGTCACAAGTTTTAATAAATGATCACTTCACTACGCGTTTCAGAGACTTCGTCCATCGTCATTTGTATAATTTCATAAGAATTAAGTTATATTAGTTTGGGCTTTACACTTGACAGAAATTGAAAGTATTGTACACTAATATTTAAATAATATATTAATGTAAATTGTAAAATGATCAGCTATGAAAATATTCCTAGGAAACCGAAGCAGAAATATTAACATAGATATGTTTAAATAATAGAAAAAAGTATTAATTATCCTGTCCAGAGAAGTTGCCTATATTTATAATACATTTTCTAATTACAGAATTAGTGCAGCATTTTACAACGTGAAGTCAGTATGAAGCCTTCAGTAATTATCCATCTGTTGGCATCACATTTCAGCTTAACAAATGATCCTCCAACGACAGCGAAAATCCTGATGTTTGAATGAATAAAACGGGATCTTGAAGAGGAGAAAGACGTTATTGTTGAAACTACTACTCTCGACATTAAGGGTGATTGCGAAAGTGATAGTGGCGTTGGCGCCTGGCCACTTCCGATTGATGAAACATGCCAACAGAGTCAAGAGAGTATAGGGTCGCTGTATCAACCTTCGCCTGAAAGGAAGTCAAAGCTTTCTGATTATCATCCTGCAGATGCGTACAAAATATGGAATGAACAACCACGTGCAAAGGATAACAATTTTGTAACACGTTTACTATGTGCGCCTGGACAGGCGATTGATGGCTTAAAGTGTTCAAACTCTGAAGCGAAGAATAAAGACAAAGGAAACATTCAGTAGTACGAAGATGAGTTAAAACGGAATCAAACTTGAAAAATAAGATCCATCCCGCAGCAAACTGTCTCGGAACTCGTGCGCCAAGTCCTTGAAATCCGATCTTGATGCGTTATTGTTCATAGTAGTATAATTGGATGGTTCTGCGGCCGCCGCCGCCGCCCGCCTCCTCCTCCTCCGCCTCCTCCGCCGCCGCCGCCCGCGGGAAATTTGAATTTTGGCGGGAAATTTGAATTTTGGCGGGAGATTTGAATTTGTAAACAAAGCCACGTGCTTTTTGACTGTCATCGACAACAACGCATCGCTAACCTAACTGCTGCCATCTTGACGGGCCTAAACCTCACTAGTGCCAACTTAACCTAACTAGCATGAGGTAAACAAAGCCACGTGTTTTTTGACAGCTACGTGCATTTTTGACAGCTGTCATCCGCCATCTTTAATCCAGAGAGCACCGTGCTGCCCTCTTTATCGTAGTAGATGTAAATTCATCACCTGTCATCCGCAGTGCTGCCATCTTGACGGGTCTAAACCTTAGTGCTACCAACTTAACCTCACTAGCGCGAGGTAAACAAAGCCACGTGCAGCTGTCATCCGCCATCTTTGAGCATCGTGCTGCCCTCTTTAGCTACTTACCTTTGAAATGTGGTACGTCACAGCTGTCATCCGCCATCTTGCATCCGAAACCTCAGTGCTGCACTCTATGTAGTGACGGTAAATTCCACGTGCTCTACAAAGCCACGTGCAGCTGTCATCCGCCATCTTTGAGCACCGTGCTGCTCTCTTTAGCTACTTACCTTTGAAATGTGGTACGTCATCCGCCATCTTGCATCGCAAACCTCAGTGCTGCCTGGTGGCGGCAAATTCCACGTGCTCTTGTTTGGAAACAAACCTATGCGCTTTTTTGTCAGCTATCATCCGCCATCTTTAATCTAGAGAGCACCGTGCTGCCCTCTATGTGGTGGTGGTAAATTCTACACGCTTTACAAACCCCTGTATTTTTCTGACAGCTGTCATCCGCCATCTTTAATCCAGAGAGAACAGTGCTACCCGGTGGTGGCAAATTCCACGTGCTCTTGTTTGGAAACAAAGCCATGTGCTCTTTTGACAGCAGCCATCTTTAATCACCGTGCTGCCCCCTTTGTGGTGGCGGTAAATTCCACGTGCTTTACAAACCCATGTGATTTTCTGACAGCTGTCATCCGCCATCTTTAATCCAGAGAGAACAGTGCTGCCTTCTTTATGGCTACTACCTTAAGCACGTAGTAGCGGGCAATTTGAAAAGTTCTGTTAGCTATCATCCGCCATCTTTGAGCGCCGTGCTGCCACCTTTAGTTGAAATGTGGTGGCGGATAATTTGAAAAATGCTTTTTTGACAGTAGCTATCTTTGAGCATCGTGTTACCCTCTATGTGGTGGCGGCAAATTCTGCATGCTTTACAAACCCACGCGCTTTTTTGACAGCCATCTTTAAGCAACAGAGTACAGTGCTGCCCTCTTTGTTGTGGCGGTAAATTCCACGTGCTCTACAAAGCCACATGCTCTTTTGACAGCTGTCACCCGCCATCTTTAACCAACAGAGCACTATGCTGCGGGCAATTTCGTTAGCTGTCATCCACCATCTTTAATGAACAGAGCACCGTGCTGCCCTCATGCGGGGCAATTTCGTTAGCTGTCATCCGCCATCTTTGAGCACCGTGCTGCTCTCTGTAGTAGCGGGTAATTTGAAAAGTTCTGTTAGCTGTCAACCGCCATCTTTGAGCACCGTGCTGCCCGGTGGCGGCAAATTCCACGTGCTACGCGCAGCTGTCATCCGCCATCTTTAATCTATAGAGCTCAGTGCTACACTCTTTAGATAATTTTAAAAAGAAAAATTCTACAGCAGCCATCTCTCGACGCTAATTGCACAAGATGGTGGCTATACATGACTCCTTAAAGGTGCTCATGCAAGATGATCGCTATACATAGACGCCCTTGGGATGCTTGCGCAAGATGGCGGTTATACAAGGCTCCTTATGAGGGATGCTTGCGCGAGATGGTGGTTGCTCTTATGAGGCGGCTTAAGGATCCATGGCTAGAGATGCCCTAAGGATGCTTGCGCAAGATGGCGGATGCAAGATGGCGGCTATACATAGCTCCTTACGAGACAGCCAGTACTCGATACAACATGTGATCAGAACATTGATTGATGTGTTCAGAACACAAAATAAGTAGAATCGAACACTGTACTCGATATAACATGTGATTAAAACATTGTCTGGTGTGCTCAGAACACTACATAAGTAGAATCGAACGCTGTATTAGGGGATACCTTTGTTTAGATTGAAACATAACAGGACTAGAATTGAACACTGCACATTGATTGATGTGTTCAGAACACAAAATAAGTAGAATCGAACACTGTAATCGATGTCGTTAACTTCAACATGTGATTAAAACATTGGCTGGTGTGTTCAGAACACTACATAAGTAGAATCGAACGCTGTACAACATGTTAGGGGATACCATTGTTCTAAGAAGATCAGATTGAAACATAACAAGACTAGAATTGAACACTGCACTCGATGTCGTTACATGTGATCAGAACAATGATTGATGTGTTCAGATCACTAAACAAGTAGAACCGAACACTGTACAACATGTTAGGGGATACCTTTGTTCTATGAAGATCAGCTTGAAACATAACAAGACTAGAATTGAACACTGCACTCGATACAACATGTAATCAGAACATTGATTGATGTGTTCAGATCACGAAACAAGTAGAACCGAACACTGTACAACATGTTAGGGGATACCTTTGTTTAGATTGAAACTAACAAGACTAGAATCGAACACTGCACTCGATGTCGTTACATGTGATCCGATACAACATGTTAGGGGATACCTTTGTTTAGATTGAAACATAGCAAGCCTATAATCAAACATTGTTTGATGTGTTCAGTACAACCTCAATGATTAACACACACTGTGCACATATCGCATAGCTAAAAACACACTGTGCACATATCGCATACCTAACACTTCAAATGATTTGCTTAGTACGAAAATAAAAATAAAAAATCTATACCGCGTAGCTAACTCGTTCATCACACTGCTAAGACGCTTAGTAATTGTGAATACACTCATACGAAAATCAAGAAAGCACACTGCGTAGCCAACTCGCTCGGCTCACTCGCTTAGTAATTGCAACACACACGGATAAGAATTTTCCGAGATACTTACATGTTTTTTAAGGGGGGTGAAAGATCATAAATTATATGTACACATGTTGTCTCCTCCAAGTTGTAAGATGAAATAGACGCAGTACTGCGAGTTTCCGCTCTAGCTGGCGAACGGAAGTAGCATGATATCTCAGCAAAAAATAAAAATATGCGTGAGCTTGCAAGTCAGACACAATGATGGATACAGCGATTCAAATCCTGGAAACTTATGCCGTCGGGAAGGGTATCCGGCGAGCATCTAGCTGTAAATCCCCGATTCTCGACAGATTCTTAATCCCAGTTCTTTGACGTCAGGAAGGGCAACCGGTCGAAAACTATAGTGTATGATGTAAGAGGCTAGATACTGCCAGTTTTGCGTCAGGAAGGACAACTCAACAAATTCTTGCGATTTAAAATCTTAGTCAGGAAGGGCATCCGGCTGTAGTGATACAGCGATTTACAATCTAGCTGTAAAACCCCCGATTCTCGACAGATTCTTAATCCGAGTTCTTTGACGTCAGGAAGGGCAACCGGTCGAAAACTATAGTGTATGATGTAAGAGGGTAGATACTGCTAGTTTTGCGTCAGGAAGGGCAACTCAACAAATTCTTGCGATTTAAAATCCTAGTCAGGAAGGGCAGTCGGTCGTAAAACTATGGTGTATGATCTAAGAGGCGGGGTGTGCAAGAAAGCCAGCATTAAGTAAGGGCTGTTGATAGGGGGCGTTAAACCTTGTGCAGGCTCCTTCATCAGGAGAAGCCTACATGCCGGCACCGTGCAGGTTCTTTCGATAGGGGTGTGCTATATGCTCGCACTGTGTGTGTGTGTTTTAACCTCTCCGTACAATCATGATAGTTTACGTTAGGAACTTACATAGGCTAAATGCTACACATTCCGTGGCAGAGCCGGGAATCGAACTCGCACCTCCGGGGGGTAGCAGCTAATCACACTAACTACTACACCACAGAGGAGGACTATTTCAGTTTTACAGAACAGAATATTTTACAACCTTAATTGGTACTGTGTTTTAAGCTCTCCGTACAATCATAATATGTTAAGAGCTTACATGGGCTGAATGGTACTCAGCTAAGAAGACGTTCGTGAGTTACAAATCGCTTATCAGCACGCAGTGTCCTCGTTCAAGGTCGAGCCGGAAGATACGTGTACAATTTCAGCTAACACATGCATTCCGCTGCTCGCTCTGCGCTGATACGACTTCATGGACAGTAGAACAAACCCATAGCCTACAGTATGCATGCCTCTCACCCGGTAGTCTCGGGTTCGATTCTCTTGGGAATAAAAATGTGTTTAAATCGCAAGAATTTGTTGAGTTGTCCTTCCTGACACAATACTAGCAGTATCTAACCTCTTACACTATAGTTTTCAACCGGTTGCCCTTCCTGACAACTCGGATTTAGAATCTGTCGAGAATCGGGGGTTTTACAGCTAGATTTTAAATCGCAGTATCACGAACTATTGTTTTACTACCGGATGCCCTACCTGACTAAGATTTTAAATCGCAAGAATTTGTTTTAAGACTCAAGACTTGTTATGTTTCTTTCGTAATCTGCAAGTCTAAACAAGCATATCGCTGCACACTCTTGCCTTCGCGATGCGTGTTCGATAATTGTTTTCGACCGGTTGCCCTTCCTGACGTCAAAGAACTCGGATTAAGAATCTGTCGAGAATCGGGGGATTTTCAGCTAGATGCACTTCTTAGATTTTAAATCACGAACTATTGTTTTACTGCTGGATGCCCTTCCTGACTAAGATTTTAAATCGCAAGAATTTGTTTTAAGACTCAAGTCTTGTTATGTTTCTTTCGTAATCTGCAAGTCTAAACAAGCATATCGCTGCACACTCTTGCCTTCGCGATGCGTGTTCGATAATTGTTTTCAACTAGTTGCCCTTCCTGACGTCAAAGAACTCGGATTAAGAATCTGTCGAGAATCGGGGGTTTTACAGCTAGATTTTAAATCGCAGTATCACGAACTATTGTTTTACTGCTCGATGCCCTTCCTGACTAAGATTTTAAATCGCAAGAATTTGTTTTAAGACTCAAGTCTTGTTATGTTTCTTTCGTAATCTGCAAGTCTAAACAAGCATATCGCTGCACACTCTTGCCTTCGCGATGCGTGTTCGATAATTGTTTTCAACTAGTTGCCCTTCCTGACGTCAAAGAACTCGGATTAAGAATCTGTCGAGAATCGGGGGTTTTACAGCTAGATTTTAAATCGCAGTATCACGAACTATTGTTTTACTGCTCGATGCCCTTCCTGACTAAGATTTTAAATCGCAAGAATTTGTTTTAAGACTCAAGTCTTGTTATGTTTCTTTCGTAATCTGCAAGTCTAAACAAGCATATCGCTGCACACTCTTGCCTTCACGATGCGTGTTCGATAATTGTTTTCAACTAGTTGCCCTTCCTGACGTCAAAGAACTCGGATTAAGAATCTATCGAGAATCGGGGGATATACAGCTAGATGCACTTCTTAGATTTTAAATCACGAACTATTGTTTTACTGCTGGATGCCCTTCCTGACTAAGATTTTAAATCGCAAGAATTTGTTTTAAGACTCAAGTCTTGTTATGTTTCTTTCGTAATCTGCAAGTCTAAACAAGCATATCGCTGCACACTCTTGCCTTCACGATGCGTGTTCGATAATTGTTTTCAACTAGTTGCCCTTCCTGACGTCAAAGAACTCTGATTAAGAATCTGTCGAGAATCGGGGGATATACAGCTAGATGCACTTCTTAGATTTTAAATCACGAACTATTGTTTTACTGCTGGATGCCCTTCCTGACTAAGATTTTAAATCGCAAGAATTTGTTTTAAGACTCAAGTCTTGTTATGTTTCTTTCGTAATCTGCAAGTCTAAACAAGCATATCGCTGCACACTCTTGCCTTCACGATGCGTGTTCGATAATTGTTTTCAACTAGTTGCCCTTCCTGACGTCAAAGAACTCGGATTAAGAATCTATCGAGAATCGGGGGATATACAGCTAGATGCACTTCTTAGATTTTAAATCACGAACTATTGTTTTACTGCTGGATGCCCTTCCTGAATAAGATTTTAAATCGCAAGAATTTGTTTTAAGACTCAAGTCTTGTTATGTTTCTTTCGTAATCTGCAAGTCTAAACAAGCATATCGCTGCACACTCTTGCCTTCGCGATGCGTGTTCGATAATTGTTTTCGACCGGTTGCCCTTCCTGACGTCAAAGAACTCGGATTAAGAATCTGTCGAGAATCGGGGGATTTTCAGCTAGATGCACTTCTTAGATTTTAAATCACGAACTATTGTTTTACTGCTGGATGCCCTTCCTGACTAAGATTTTAAATCGCAAGAATTTGTTTTAAGACTCAAGTCTTGTTATGTTTCTTTCGTAATCTGCAAGTCTAAACAAGCATATCGCTGCACACTCTTGCCTTCGCGATGCGTCTTCGATAATTGTTTTCAACTAGTTGCCCTTCCTGACGTCAAAGAACTCGAATTAAGAATCTGTCGAGAATCGGGGGTTTTACTGCTAGATTTTAAATCGCAGTATTACGAACTATTGTTTTACTACCGGATGCCCTTCCTGACTAAGATTTTAAATCGCAAGAATTTGTTTTAAGACTCAAGTCTTGTTATGTTTCTTTCGTAATCTGCAAGTCTAAACAAGCATATCGCTGCACACTCTTGCCTTCACGATGCGTGTTCGATAATTGTTTTCAACTAGTTGCCCTTCCTGACGTCAAAGAACTCGGATTAAGAATCTGTCGAGAATCGGGGGATATACAGCTAGATGCACTTCTTAGATTTTAAATCACGAACTATTGTTTTACTGCTGGATGCCCATCCTGACTAAGATTTTAAATCGCAAGAATTTGTTTTAAGACTCAAGTCTTGTTATGTTTCTTTCGTAATCTGCAAGTCTAAACAAGCATATCGCTGCACACTCTTGCCTTCGCGATGCGTCTTCGGTAATTGTTTTCAACCGGTTGCCCTTCCTGACGTCAAAGAACTCGGATTAAGAATCTGTCGAGAATCGGGGGTTTTACTGCTAGATTTTAAATCGCAGTATCACGAACTATTGTTTTACTACCGGATGCCCTTCCTGACTAAGATTTTAAATCGCAAGAATTTGTTTTAAGACTCAAGTCCTGTTATGTTTCTTTCGTAATCTGCAAGTCTAAACAAGCATATCGCTGCACACTCTTGCCTTCGCGATGCGTCTTCGGTAATTGTTTTCAACCGGTTGCCCTTCCTGACGTCAAAGAACTCGGATTAAGAATCTGTCGAGAATCGGGGGTTTTACTGCTAGATTTTAAATCGCAGTATCACTACAGCCGGATGTCCTTCCTGACTAAGATTTTAAATCGTAAGTATTTGTTTTAAGACTCAAGTCTTGTTATGTTTCTTTCGTAATCTGCAAGTCTAAACAAACATATCGCTGCACACTCTTGCCTTCGCGATGCGTGTTCGATAATTGTTTTCGACCGGTTGCCCTTCCTGACGTCAAAGAACTCGGATTAAGAATCTGTCGAGAATCGGGGGATTTTCAGCTGGATGCACTTCTTAGATTTTAAATCACGAACTATTGTTTTACAGCTGGATGCCCTTCCTGACTAAGATTTTAAATCGCAAGAATTTGTTTTAAGACTCAAGTCTTGTTATGTTTCTTTCGTAATCTGCAAGTCTAAACATGCATATCGCTGCACACTCCTGCTTTCGCGATGCGTGTTCGATAATTGTTTCCAACCGGTTGCCCTTCCTGACGTCAAAGAACTCGGATTAAGAATCTGTCGAGAATCGGGGGGTTTTACAGCTAGATGCTCTTCTTAGATTTTAAATCACGAACTATTGTTTTACTGCCGGGTGCCCTTCCTGACTAGGATTTTAAATCGCAAGAATTTTGCTTTAAGACTCAAGTCTTGTTATGTTTCTTTCGTAATCTGCAAGTCTAAACATGCATATCGCTGCACACTCCTGCTTTCGCGATGCGTGTTCGATAATTGTTTCCAACCGGTTGCCCTTCCTGACGTCAAAGAACTCGGATTAAGAATCTGTCGAGAATCGGAAGGGTTTTACAGCTAGATGCTCTTCTTAGATTTAAATCACGAACTATTGTTTTACTGCTGGATGCCCTTCCAGACTAAGATTTTAAATCGCAAGAATTTTGTTTTAAGACTCAAGTCTTGTTATGTCCTGACTGAGATTTTAAATCGCAAGAATTTGTTGAGTTGCCCTTCCTGACGCAAAACTGGCAGTATCTAGCCTCTTACATCATACACTATAGTTTTCGACCGGTTGCCCTTCCTGACGTCAAAGAACTCGGATTAAGAATCTGTTTTGTTTTAAGACTAGTTGTCCTTCCTGACACAAAACTGGTAGTATCTAACCTCTTACATCATACACTATTGTTTTCGACCGGTTGCCCTTCCTGACGTCAAAGAACTGGGATTAAGAATCTGTCGAGAATCGGGGATTTACAGCTAGATGCTCGCCGGATACCCTTCCCGACGGCATAAGTTACCAGGATTTGAATCGCGGTATCCATCATTGTGTCTGACTTGCAAGCTCACGCGTATTATTTTTTGCTGAGATATCATGCTACTTCCGTTCGCCAGCTAGAGCGGAAACTCGCAGTACTGCGTCTATTTCATCTTACAACTTGGAGGAGACAACATGTGTACATATAATTTATGATCTTTCACCCCCCTTAAAAAACATGTAAGTATCTCGGAACATTCTTATCCGTGTGTGTTGCAATTACTAAGCGAGTGAGCCGAGCGAGTTGGCTACGCAGTGTGCTTTCTTGATTTTCGTATGAGTGTATTCACAATTACTAAGCGTCTTAGCAGTGTGGTGAACGAGTTAGCTACGCGGTATAGATTTTTTATTTTTATTTTCGTACTAAGCAAATCATTTGAAGTGTTAGGTATGCGATATGTGCACAGTGTGTTTTTAGCTATGCGATATGTGCACAGTGTGTGTGTTAATCATTGAAGTTGTACTGAACACATCAAACAATGTTCGATTCTAGGCTTGCTATGTTTCAATCTAAACAAAGGTATCCCCTAACATGTTGTATCGGATCACATGTAACGACATCGAGTGCAGTGTTCGATTCTAGTCTTGTTAGTTTCAATCTAAACAAAGGTATCCCCTAACATGTTGTACAGTGTTCGGTTCTTAGGATAAAGGTATCCCCTAACATGTTGTATCGGATCACATGTAACGACATCGAGTGCAGTGTTCGATTCTAGTCTTGTTAGTTTCAATCTAAACAAAGGTATCCCCTAACATGTTGTACAGTGTTCGGTTCTACTTGTTTCGTGATCTGAACACATCAATCAATGTTCTGATTATATGTTGTATCGAGTGCAGTGTTCAATTCTAGTCTTGTTATGTTTCAAGCTGATCTTCTTAGAACAAAGGTATCCCCTAACATGTTGTACAGTGTTCGGTTCTACTTGTTTAGTGATCTGAACACATCAATCATTGTTCTGATCGCATGTAACGACATCGAGTGCAGTGTTCAATTCTAGTCTTGTTATGTTTCAATCTGATCTTCTTAGAACAAAGGTATCCCCTAACATGTTGTACAGCGTTCGATTCTACTTATGTAGTGTTCTGAACACACCAGCCAATGTTTTAATCACATGTTGAAGTTAACGACATCGAGTACAGTGTTCGATTCTACTTATTTTGTGTTCTGAACACATCAATCAATGTGCAGTGTTCAATTCTAGTCTTGTTATGTTTCAATCTGATCTTCCGACATCGAGTGCAGTGTTCAATTCTAGTCTTGTTATGTTTCAATCTAAACAAAGGTATCCCCTAACATGTTGTACAGCGTTCGATTCTACTTATGTAGTGTTCTGAACACACCAGCCAATGTTTTAATCACACGTTGAAGTTAACGACATCGAGTACAGTGTTCGATTCTACTTATTTTGTGTTCTGAACACATCAATCAATGTGCAGTGTTCAATTCTAGTCTTGTTATGTTTCAATCTAAACAAAGGTATCCCCTAATACAGCGTTCGATTCTACTTATGTAGTGTTCTGAACACACCACACAATGTTTTAATCACATGTTGTATCGAGTACAGTGTTCGATTCTACTTATTTTGTGTTCTGAACACATCAATCAATGTTCTGATCACATGTTGTATCGAGTACTGGCTGTCTCATAAGGAGCCTTGTATAACCGCCATCTTGCGCAAGCATCCCAAGGGCGTCTATGTATAGCGATCATCTTGCATGAGCACCTTTAAGGAGTCATGTATAGCCACCATCTTGTGCAATTAGCGTCGAGAGATGGCTGCTGTAGAATTTTTCTTTTTAAAATTATCCGCCACCACATAGAGTGTAGCACTGAGGTTTGCGATGTAAGATGGCGGATGACAGCTGCGCGTAGCACGTGGAATTTGCCGCCACCGGGCAGCACGGTGCTCAAAGATGGCGGATGACAGCTAACAGAACTTTTCAAATTACCCGCTACTACAGAGAGCAGCACGGTGCTCTGTTCATTAAAAGATGGCGGATGACAGCTAACGAAATTGCCCCGCATGAGGGGCAGCACGGTGCTCTGTTCATTAACGTTGTCGGATGACAGCTAACGAAATTGCCCGCAGCATAGTGCTCTGTTGGTTAAAGATGGCGGGTGACAGCTGTCAAAAGAGCATGTGGCTTTGTAGAGCACGTGGAATTTGCTGCCACAACAAAGAGGGCAGCACTGTACTCTGTTGCTTAAAGATGGCTGTCAAAAAAAGCGCGTGGGTTTGTAAAGCATGTAGAATTTGCCGCCACTACATAGAGGGTAGCACGGTGCTCAAAGATATCCGCTGTCAAAAAGCATTTTTTCAAATTATCCGCCGCCACATTTCAGCTAAAGATGGCAGCACGGTGCTCAAAGATGACGGATGATAGCTAACAGAACTTTTCAAATTACCCGCTACTACATGCTTAAGGTAGTAGCTATAAAGAGGGCAGCACGGTGTTTAAAGATGGTGGATGATAACTGACGAAATTGCCCCGCAGCACGGTGCTCTAAGATGGCGGATGACAGCTGTCAAAAAAAAGCACATGGCTTTGTAAAGCACGTGGAATTTACCGCCACCACATAGAGGGCAGCACTATGCTCTGTTGATTAAAGATGGCGGGTGGTAGCTGTTAAAAAAGCACGTGAGTTTGTTTCCAAACAAGAGCACGCGGGATTTACCGTCACCACATAGAGGGCAGCACGGTGCTCTCTTGATTAAAGATGGCGGATGACAGCTAACAGAAATTTACCGCCACCGGGCAGCACTGTTCTCTCTGGATTAAAGATGGCTGGATGACAGCTGTCAAAGAAGCACATGGCTTTGTTTCCAAACAAGAGCACGTGGAATTTGCCGCCACCGGGCAGCACTGTTCTCTCTGGATTAAAGATGGCGGATGATAGCTGTCAGAAAAGCATATAGGTTTGTAAAGCATGTGGAATTTACCGCCACCACATTTCAAAGGTAAGTAGCTAAAGAGGGCAGCACGGTGATTAAAGGTGGCTGCTGCCAAAAAAAAGCATGTTGATTTGTAAAGCACGTGGAATTTGCCGCCACCACATAGATTGCAGCACTGTTCTCTCTGGATTAAAGATGGCGGATGACAGCTGTGACGTACCACATTTCAAAGGTAAGTAGCTAAAGAGGGCAGCACGGTGCTCAAAGATGGCGGATGACAGCTGCACGTGGCTTTGTAGAGCACGTGAAATTTGTCGTCACCAGGCAGCACTGAGGTTTCGGATGCAAGATGGCGGATGACAACTGTCAAAGGTAAGTAGCTAAAGAGGGCAGCACGGTGCTCAAAGATGGCGGATGACAGCTGTCAAAAAAGCACGTGGATTTGTTTATCTCGAGCTAGTGAGGTTAAGTTGGTAGCACTAAGGTTTAGGCCCATCAAGATGGCAGTACTGAGGTTAGCGATGCGTTGTTGTCTGTCAAAACGCACGTGGCTTTGTTTACAAATCTGTCAAAAAGCACGTGGCTGTCAAAAAACACGTGGCTTTGTTTACCTCACATTAGTTAGGTTAAGTTGGCACTACTGAGGTTTAGGCCCGTCAAGATGGCAGTAATGAGGTTAGCGATGCGTTGTTGTCTGTCAAAAAGCACGTGGCTGTCAAAAAACACGTGGGTTTGTTTACCTCATGCTAGTTAGGTTAAGTTGGCACTAGTGAGGTTTAGGCCCGTCAAGATGGCAGCAGTGAGGTTAGCGATGCGTTGTTGTCGATGACAGCTGTCAAAAAGCACGTGGCTTTGTTTACAAATTCAAATCTCCCGCCAAAATTCAAATTTCCCGCGGGCGGCGGCGGCGGCGGCGGAGGCGGCGGAGGAGGAGGAGGCGGGCGGCGGAGGAGGCCGCCGAACTCTCCCATTATACTACTGTTCATGATAGAGCACTCCATTTTTTAGAAATTCAGAGAAAACAAAGGCTTGACCCGAAGAACATGCACTTATTTAAGTAGTTATTGAAAATGAAAACCTACAACCTGTTTTCCATTCGGTGACCGGGTCAGGGATGGAATGAATGAAGCCCCCATCCTGCAGCGAGGATAAGAATAATGCCACCTGCCGAAACCTGTCACACTCTTCTGGGGCAATGATTAATGACTGACAAATGAAATGAAATGGTATTGGAGGGTGTTGCTGGAATAAAAGATGACAGGGATAAACCGGATTACGTGGAGAAAATTCTGTCCCACCTCCGCTCTGTCCAGCCGAAATCTTACATGGAGTGACCAGAATTTGAACCACGGAACCCAGCGGTGAGAGGCCGACGCGCTGACGCCTGAGCCACGGAGGCTTTCTTAAAGCGTCAGTATCGTCGCTCAAACAGTTCCTACGTGAGAACCAGGTTGTTAGTAGTAAACTAACGCACAAAGTGAGGAAGATGCATTTTTTAAATAACAGGCATTACGGCGCACCGACACATACAAGTTAGGTCTTATGGCGACGATGGGAGAGGAAACGGCTAGGAGTGGAAAGTAAGCAGCCGTAGCCTTCATTAAGGTACATCCCCGGCATTTGTGTGGTATGAAAATGGGAAACTACGGAAAACCATCTTCAGAACTACCGACAGTATGGTTCGAACCCTCTATCTTCCGAATGCAAGCTCTCAGCTGCGCGCTCCTATCCGTCGGCCAACTCGCTCGGTTCGAAGATGCATTCTTGCAGCGCAAATAACATGGACGAAGTGGCATCCATCTTTATACAAGAGGTAAACCGGCCAATTCAGCATCTACAATTGAAACCATTACAGGTCGGTAACGCTGATCTATGTCGCTTCGATCAAATATGCTTCGAACGCTGGAATTAAACGTTTACATGGCACCGTAGTTTCGATCGTTGCCACAACCCATTATTCAGTTTGAAAGATGGATAGCACCTGGGCATCACTTATGCATGGACTAGTTGCAGAACCAACTGAAAAATTTCCAAATACAATGGATATAAACTTGCCGAACATCAGATCTTTTGCTGGCCGTACAGCTAACATGAATAAGAGAGGCCTCGACACATTTCTGCGTGAACTGTTCTGGCATATATGTAAGGGGAGGGCAAGTTCTCCTTTTAGGAGACTCAAGGACCCTATACAAACATGATACACTTTATTCCGCTGATACTCCTGAAGGCGTTAATCACACACATTGTCCTCTTCCCTACCGTACAAAAATATGGTATCGTTTATAATAGATATAAGGAAGATTCTGGGACCTACACATGTTGGTGGACAACGAAGACGAAGACCTAACAAAGAGTTACACAAAGAGACTTAGGGAATTATAGAGTCGATGAGGAAGAGACGAATACAATTTTATGGACATCTCTTACGTATGAATCAAGAAAGGCTGACTCGAAAACTCGTTACAAAATTCGAAGGGGAAAGAATTGTTCCCAGGTGGTTTATGGAGACACATGCTGATATGGAGAGAATGGGCATTAGTCATGAAGGCATCCAAAACTGGAACCACTTGCGACAATTAATTTCAGATTTCAGAAGCTTCCAAGGAGAAGGAGAAAAGAAATCTTCAAAGTGATTTTTTCAGAAGAAAGAAGGAAGCAGATAAGGCAACAAATGAAGTTATATTGGCAGAATATCAAAGCTAGGGGAGGGAAAAGATTAACCATGATACCGTAGTTGTTACTTTGTGGTCCATAGGGGCCAAATTCGAACAGAAGAATAAGATACTGTTCCGTTTTAAGATATTAATTTTTGGCACAGAGACTACGTTTCGAAGCCTCAGGCCTTTGTTCGCTACCAGTTTAAACCGTGCAGATTCGAGAACCTAATTAAATATACCCGTATCAAATGTGTATCATGCACGAACGACCAGATTCCTTTGAAAAGGATCAAAATATTGCTTTGAAGGTGAACTCAATGATGATACATCCGAACTTCCAATGTTCGCTAAACACGAACTACCCTCCGACTTGCATATTTTTTGCAGCAGCAAGCCCACAGACTGTCAAATATTCAAGCAGGTAGCATTCGCATATGGAGTAGTATTTAATTAATCTAAGCAAATATGGCCTTCAAACGCTAGAAGATTACATGAATTTTAGTGATAGGTAGCAAGTGTTAAATTAAACGTCTTACGTAACAAATGGTGATCAGCGATAATACAGTTATTATTATTAAGCGTATGGAATTTACAGAATGGACAAGTATATACAATATTATACAAAAGAAAAACCTGCAAAGAACACAACGTAAGTAGGGAACAATTACACATGAATATCTAAATTGTTTATCCACTGCACTAGGGATACTGAGACATCAGCAAAGTCTTTTCGGTCTCCACCATAAGCACGCAGAGGGCATTCGCCCATTATATGATGCATGGTCTGGACTAAAGCACCACAATCACACGCTGGAGAGTCCCTGAAGCCCCACTGGTGAAGGGAGAATGCAGATCTTCCACAATTTGTGCGGAACCTGTTTAGTGATACCCACGTTCTTCTTGGCAAGCTGAAACCAGCTGAGGCGTGGTTTGGATTAAAGAGGCTTGGTCACTCCGGAGCTGTACGAATCCAGATAATACAGTAAACCAGACATATTTAATCATACAAACTGACAGAGATCTACAGTTCGTTAAAGCTCTCGATATATAGTCAGTGCTATAGCCTTGATGTGCAGTTCTCGTTCGGTTTTCCTAAACAAGTCCAAAACACGAAGTATTAGCATGCTTTATGGTATCTGTAAGCGTAAGCTAGAGGACACTGCCTAACAGGAAGTTTATTGAGGTCAGTCTGTTGAAATTCGTCGGTAGTAGTAGGGGAAGGGAGCTGTAAATGGATCCTTCAAGGAAGAACTGGGCGAGAAATAACATGGAATTTACTTGTTTGCTAATTGCTTCAGCTAAATATATCTACTGGAGTGATTCAAAGACGGAAACACACTATCGTCACGTTCCGTGAGCTCAAGCATATCGTGTCGCAATTCTTTCCTCTCCAGAAAGATGTTCTAAAAGACGTCCGTACAGCAGTTCCTTCTTGGAACCAGTCTTCTAAACCTGCTACCTGTCTATTCGGGAAAAAGACATAAAAATGTATCCACTATATTATTTGGAAATCCTGTGTTTGAAACGCGACTCAGATAACACGTACCTTGTTGACGACTCCTCAATTGAAACAAAAATGCTGAAATTCTAAACAAATATGACGAAAACAATAAAAAGGACGAAATGTGCATTTACATGCAACATCAAACTGATTTAAGCAGGATAAGAGTCCCATCATTCACACTATTTTTCAGATTTCGGTTAAAATAAGCTCAGGAAAGAAATACGACTTTTCTTTAAATTACGAACCTTACTAATCATAAACACATCTCTTGTTTATCTTTACTTCATATTGCCTGCAAACTTTCTTATTTAATTTCTCGTGCAAAACATGGCCATTTCATGTTACGTATTTACAACATACCCACGTAATCAATCAATCACTACTGATCTGCATTTGGGGTAGACGCCCAGGTGGAAGATCCCGTACCTGTTGTTTTCCTAGACTTTTCTTAAATTATTACATAGAAGCTGAAAATTTATTAAACATCTCCCTTGGTAAATTATTCCAATCCGCAACTCCCCTTCGTTTAAACAACATTTTCCCCATCTGTCCTCTTGAATTCTAACTTTATCTTCAGATTGTGATATTTCCTACTTTTAAAGACACCACTGAAAGTTATTCGTCTACTAATGTCATTCCACGCCATCTCTTCATTGGCAGCTCGGAACATGCCACTTAGTCGTGCAGCTCGTCTCTTTCCTCAGATGTCTTTCCAGCCCAAACTTTGCAACATTTCTATAACGCTATTTGTCGAAAATCGCCCAGGACAAATCGAGCTACTTTTCTTTGGATTTGTTTCCAGTTTTTGAATCAAGAAATCCTGGAGATGGTCCCATACACTGGAACCATACTCCTGTTGGAGTCTTACCAGAGACTTGTATGCCATCTCCTTTACATCAGATACTTGTTCATTTGCATTATGTTCTAAACAGAAGTGAGCGGGAACACTTGAGACCATATTAGCAGTGTTTGTACATTAAGCCAAGGAAGGAATGAAACGCGCTCAATTTTAATTGCTACTGTAGTTGATATTTACTTCTCGCTCCCCCTTGTTCACTGCACGTAATATTTGGCACATATCCATATTAGCCTATGCTCTTTTTATTTCCATCTACACCGGTTGTGCAATGCCCGGGGCAGTTTATGCCCTTTCCTTGTTAGTATCACACATGGTTGGTGGTCACAATCTTAAAAAGGCTGAGAACTCCCATAACGTAGAGGAGTAGAAAGCCTGCGAAGTCTATCGCTGTGATTAATCTCACTTTCTGACTAATTCAGAATAAACTTCAAAAAAATATTTTCCGTTATAGCCTTATGCAAGCATTTACCAGTTTTTCCCTTAATAAATATATGTCTAGAGAAAATTATTGGAGACAGTTCTTCGTATTGCCCTGATGCACCATATTAAGCTAAAGCGCTTTCATTATCGTCTTGGATTTATCGGGAAAAAACTTAGTAACCCACAGTTCAGTTGTCAGTTACAACTCCATGCATCGAAACGTTTCTCGTACTTTTAAAATTCCATTACCATCATACAGAAGATGGTATTAGTCAGATAAGGGAACCAGGAAGTGTGATAGGCTCAAAAATGTCAATGCTCGTTTTTGAGCTTTAAAAATCTCTTTTTCCTGGAGGATTTGTTGTATCAATTATTGTGCTGAATTTATATTTGAGACACTAAAACTAGTTTCAAATATTGCTCTGCACGCTGAATATCATTACATGCCAGCTATCAAACAAATATTGTTTTTGGATTTTCCCTAGGTCATAATTTTTTTAACTTCGTGTACCTTCTTCTCAGAAACTATTACATAAATGCATTTGTAACTTGGTAGTCTCTTAGACACTATACAGATCTGCTTGTGGAAGTAAATTTAATTAGATATCTTGATTCGTTCATGGAGGCCAGCTTGAAGGGCACTGAACATTTTATATAAAATTTCAGTTTTCAACTAGGATATAGAAAACTAAAAATTTCTCAACTCCTGTAAACAACAGACCAATGATTTTACTTCAGCAACTCAAAAAAGGTTTAACTATTATGCATACAACGTTTCCTGGGTGTGGTTTTTAGTATTTTCTCAGAAAATGGTACCTCAGTTAAGGGAAGTTTTAACAACATTTATAAAAATATTTTTATAATGTTCTTTCTAACACAAAATATTAAACATAGAAGCTTCATATTCTATCTAAATAATGATGAATGTATTCTGAATGTATCAAAAGAACATTCAAGAAATACCGCTTTTACTTTGAGATATGTAACCAAAACATCGTAATATTTTTCTATCATTTCACACTTCCCAGTTCCCTTAAATATGATGTGAAGGACAGCTAATAAAGGAATTTAGAAACATATTTATAAATGAACGGTGAAACTGTCTGTTTCCCGTAAAATCAAGCGTTGTTAATTGTTCGCGTGAGCTATTCAATTGATGCCTCTAGTGTAAAATTCGCCTAGTAGCATTTCAGTATGAATATTATATTCTGAATGATGCTGCCTTAATACAACAGTCAGATTTATTCAGTGAAAGACCTTTGTATCACTGACATGGTACAGTACTACAGAGGATTACTCCGGATGGCTATGACGGGAAGATTAGCTCCAAGCGCGCTCGTTATCAAGTAAGCCTTTTGAGCAACCAACTTCACTGTCAACAAAAGCAAGCAGTATAGTCAAAAGAAAGTTTTATGTTTTTAAGGGTATTCATTGGATTGCAGATACTGTGACATTCTGAGTGGTCAACAAGCAACATCATCGCAGAAGGTATATCCTGAAAATGAAGTGGACTTAAATGTTGAGCCAGGCTAAATTTCAATAATAATAATAATAATAATAATAATAATAATAATAATAATAATAATAATAATAATAATAATAATAATAATAATAATAATAATATTTACTTTACGTCCCACCAACTACTTTTACAGTTTTGGGAGACGCTGAGGTGTCGAAATTTAGTCCTGTACGAGTTCTTTTACGTGCCGGTAAATCTACCGACTAGAGGCTGACGTATTTGAGCACCTTCAAAAACCACCGGACTGAGTCAGGATTGAACCTGTCAAGTTGGGGTCACAAGGCCAGCGCATCAACCGTCTGAGCCGCTCAACCCGGCTTCAATATTAATTTGACGCATTGTGTTGGTTTCTTATCCCGCAGTACAATTGTCAAACGAGCTTGCATGAGGAAATAGGGTACGTCCGTGCAAACCAGCACCCCTTTTCGAAATAGACTTTCAACGTATTTTATTAATATACGCTACCACGTCACAGTGGTAGCAGAGCGTGGTTTTTCTCATTAATTTAATAAAATTAATTATTTCCACCACAAGGGGAGTTATATTTAAGTTTAGCTCTCGGAACATAGGCATAATAAAAAACGGCCTCCGGCATTTAAAATCAAGGTGAAATAATACAATTTAGGAAAACGGACAAAAACGTCCCATCAAGTATAATATTACACGAATAATATATGTGAATTTAGTAAAATTAGGTACACGTTATCAAAAGGAGACGTCGGAAGGATTATCAACGGACACAGAACTACACACGGATAAGTACAAGATTGAATGCCTTCATGAGAAGGACTGAATCAAAATTACTGACCACCTATATATATTAAAATCACAAACCAGAAGAATAATAGGATATAGAAAACGGTCAGTTACTGAAGTTATGAAACAGAAACAGCCATAATAAAATATACGAGTACTAACGAGAATGGCGGTAATCCATGGAAGGTTGGAGTGGAAATGCAGATCAAGACGATAAGACACAAATTAGATTAAAGTACCAAACAGCTCAATCAGAAAAAACGCATCATATAGAACGTTTACCAAATTCCCACCCAAACGACGGGGAAAACAGGGATAAACTCCGGAAATGTAACGCATCCTACATAATGCGTCTGTCTCGTAGAATGAACAGAGATCAACTGCCAAAACTGCTACCCCCAACACTCGGCAAGGCCGTTCGCACTCCCGTTAGTAATAGCAAGAAGGAGGACATAGATCAATCACGTGTAGAGCACGACACAGCACTGTACGGAAAAGGATCTACCCAGTTTTGCTTACATATTAAGAGGGACACGGTTAAAGAAATCTCAGTGTTAAAATATCGTTACAGAATAGAAACATATACACTGCCTAACAAAAAATTAAGCACCCAGAAGGAGTAGTTGAAAGTGAATGAAATTACATATGCTGAAACACCATGTGCCTTCATTGAACTGATGACAATATGGGATGAGAGAGACAAGGCCGTTGGCAGTTACAGGTTACAGAATGTGGCGCCAGGTCAGTAGGGTGTTGCATCCACCCCGGCCGCAATGCATGGCCTTATGCGGTTCGGAATAGTGTCAGACAGCCTTTGGAGCCTCTCCTGAGGCAAGTTCGTCCACAGCTGTTAGAGCTACCCCTCCATATCCCGCAGGGTGGTACTGGGACGCAGTCCCATACCAATGTTATCTCACACGTGTTAAATGATGGATAGGTCCGAGATCTTGCAGGCCACGAGAGGAACTCAACATGATCTAGGAAGTCCGTACACACATGTGCTGTGTATGGCGTGCATTATCTTGTTGGAACACTGCCTCAGGGTACTGTGCCATAATGAGGTGGACGTGCGGATGAAGAATATCTGTGACGTATCGCTGTGCCGTCAATGACTGCCAAAGCAATATTAGAGGTGACCTGAACGCCTTTCTTATGGCTACCCACACCATGATACCAGGGATTACGCCTGTGTCTCTTTCCGCAATATGGGCACGAACTGCCCTCTGCCCTCGACACCACCAAACCCGCACACGATGGTCATCGGAAGTTATGGAGAAGCGGGACTCATCAATGAATATGATGCGACGCGTCGTCCTCTGTCCATCCCTACAGTTCAAGGCACCACTCCAAACGCAGGCATTAGTGTTCTGGTGTCAACGGCACCCAACGCATGGGCGGTAGACCCTAATTCGGCGGATGCGAGTCATCGAGACACTATGCGGGACCTCACAGGATGTTGTAGAGTCTCCAGTATATGTTCGCGGATGGCGGATGCCAAAGATATGGGATCCCTTAATGCTTATCGCGCCATATGACGGTCCTCCCTCAGGGTGATGTTTCTTGGACGACCCGAACCTGGACGATGTGACTGAGTGCCCTCATGTACCCAGTGAGCTGTGACGTTTGAATGGTCCACATGCCTCGCAATTGCACGATAGACCAACCAGCCTCATGCAGTCCCACAATGTGGCTCTGTCAAATGTTGTCAATTGGTGCATAGACTCTCTAATGCATCTGCGAGGGATCACGGGTGCTTCGTACTGTACGTAATTCTCTCTGCACGCCTTGCCTAATCTTTTTGCTGCTGATTTCCTGGACAGGCTGGTGTGATCCTAGTGCTGGATTATTTCAGCCAACAACCTCATCATAAATGATGTCCAATTTGAACATAAAATACAAGCACTGACTACAGAATAATATTTTGAGACGATATTTTAATTCGCCAATGTGTTCATACAGTGTTGGAGACAGTTCATATTTGGGATCCAGGGCTCGATTCCACACGAGGTGGGGAATATTTCGTCCATTATGAATATGCTTAGTGAACCATTTAGTTTGCGACCTTTTCCGATGCCTCTGTCTTATGTTGTTGCGCCACGTTGGGCGAACAAATTTTACTGCACCCTACGGGTCAGGGTAACCACAGTAATTTCCCAACTAGTCAGTTATATATATCTCAGGGTATCCATGCCTCCAGAAAAATGGTTAATTTTTCTATGTCTAGTTTAACGTGTGTTCGAAGAGAAATAACGGTATCATACGCGGTTCAGAATTACGTAACTCAACGCCCAGTAGTAGTTTTCGTGAACGTAAACTTCAGTCAACCTTAAAATTAATATATATTTGTACAACGAGGACCTTACTTACTAAGTACAACTATTGATTACCAGTATAAATGAAAACTCACTTCATTATATAAAAAACTAATCAAGAAACACATTTATTAAATTGTCAAGATTCGCAAAAGAAATGGTTAATATCAAGTATGGCTCGTAAGCTTTCAATTATCAATCTAATAAATAAATATTTTAATTAGTGAATCAAATATTTAAGGTCAGCGCTGCCTAATTCCTAAATTAAGTTTACATCTTAATGTTCTAGGTCACGTATTCCTGAAATGAATTATCTTCCCTTTAAAAATTACATTTGGTCACTTAAGTATATTACATCACAATCTTCAGACCACGGTCAAAGTTCGGTATATCAATAAATTACTCCATCACTCACGGTGTTAATTATATACCTTCATCGAAAAATACAACCATAACATTGTTCAAGTTACCGCAGAAATGACCTGAATTTGAATAATGTATTCTGAATATAAATATAAGTGACCTAAGTTACATTGAAAATTATCTGAGTTCGTTGGTGCAGATCATAGTGAAGAAAATGAAATATTGAATGACGCACTAAGTTTCTCGGTCCGATTGCCATTTAAATTACGGCTCCTAACTAAGTATTCGCTCTAATAATATTTTAGATTAACAAAACATCGATGATATCCTACGTAAATGTCAAATAATTCCCTACTCTAGCTAAATAATTTCTTATGTATCGTATTCCAGCTCGATATACATACAGCCAATAAGCATTTATCATATATAGGTGTGCTAATGCCTACACAAGGATATTTCAACAATACATTATCATACTACTTGCATACAAGCTTATTCTTCCATGCAATATCCATTCATTCAGAATATGATATAATCATATATTCATTTACCCATCACCGGTTGTTATTATTGTCAAACCACTTTCACACTTCATTAAAATACACGTATTATTATTGTCCATACCTTGCTATGGTTCCTCCCTGGGGGATACTTATATTCTGTAATCGCATTACATGTGCTCCAACATCGCACATAAATATATCATATATGTTTTACTTCCTGTTAATCTGCGCAATATATCACTTAAAATACTATACACTCTTCCATTATCTCACTATTAACCTTCAATTCAACCCATATTTAATTCATTTAACATTCACAATACCGTGTTTAACCTCCAATACTAATTAAACACAACGATACGTATCTCATCATTAGCGCAGAATTCATTCCTTAAAACGCATTTTATCATACAATTCCGTATATAACCCCAAATTCAGTGTCTTTTCTTTCAATAAAGTCACACAGCGAAGAGTATGGTAACTTATCTTAACCAATTCAACATGCGTCCCTCTGTGACGTAACTGGGTTTGACTAGTACTACATCACTCATGGATCTTTCTAACTAACCGGGATTCTTTGAAAACAGCTGTTACACTATGTCGTGTTTTTAAACCATATTCCTTCATCCTTGGATAAAATAATGTAGTAAACACGTTACCATTCCGTGATAAAATATCGTCTTAAATATTTCACACTGCACTTTCTCATATTCACAGCACACTTAATTATCTCACGCTTAGGCTATTCAGATCTATCGTATATACTGGTAATACTCTACATAAGAAATTATACTACTTAATACTATTACTTAGCTCGTCATTCAATATCTCGGGCCTTAGTTGCTCCTCGGTGTGGTCGTAGTCCTTGGATTGGGAACTGGTCAGGATCTCCACCACTGATATTTCAGGTAGAGTGACCTCCTCCACACGGGTCGGGTGGTTTTAACGGACAGGATGACATCTCCCTCCAGGTTGGTCTATGCCGATTTAGCAAGCCATCATCTGTTCAGCAACACAGTAGACAATACGCGTTGATTCTGAAAAATATAAATTCGTCATGGTTCTGCGTTGAATATATATATTTTATGGTGATTGCTTTTTATTTTAGGTTGTCCTTGCGATAATTTTTACTAAATATGGCTCAATCTCGAGCTCTCACGTCTCAATCAAGTTCTGGTTTTCAAACGACTTTGCGTCTAAGTATCTGGATGTATTTTTCAAAGAGCTTCAGGATTTTATTCATTTTTTATAGTATTTCGACGTTTATCTATTCGATTCGCTCAATATTTTCTTCTTCACAGCTTAATACTTCACGCTAAATATTGCCAATCTCGCTTATTTCTGAGAGTAATGTTCGGAACGTCTTGTCTTCACCACGTCAATTTTTTTAGTCAGTTTTTTAATAATCTGTTTGATCCTTCTTATTTTTTAAAAAACAATTCTATCGATTCTACACCATTGTACACCGCCTTCATAGTGGTAGGTTTAAGTTAGTCATGGCCTCCTAGCATACATCAATATCGATATCCGATTATACATTTCTTTGCCTTGGCTGGCCTCTACCTTCCGTAGGCGCCATTTTTAATACGTCCAGTAAATGCATCGGGTACATTAGACATTTTAATTTTCATTATGGGCTGTGTCTACTATATGTACGCACAATACCAATCTATATATACGATTAAAAACAGAAATATTAAATTAAACACACAGTATTGATGAAAGTAGAGTGGAACTTACGAACTTAGCATCCAGCGCGTGTTTATAAAAATCTGCTTGTTTCGTCTGCTACAATTACCGACACCACTTCATTCAAGACAACATTGAAATAATCACTTTCAGGGCATTCAGGAGTCGAATGATTAGTTGACATAGCTAGGTTTAGCGCTTGAAATGCATGCTCCTTCGGCGCAAACTCGTAGTCGGACTCTGTCTTTGGTCCGACCACATGTACATCAGTGTCATTTCTTCCTCTGTCTGGCAGAAAATCATGGCCACTAACAATATCATAATCACTCCCTTTCACTTCACTAACCTCCTCAATATCACTACCACCACTATCGAAATACACATCGGACTCAATCTCCTCTGAAAGTGTATGATTTCCATTGGACGCATCTTACGTTCGTACGCGGCAATCATCATTGAAACACGATGTTTACAACTGTGTAACAAAACCAAGACGTTTTCTTGCAGAAGTTCTTGTGAAAGAAATTTAAACTTATTATTTTGAAGTATGACCAATGGATGGCAGAAGCATTTAGCACGGCTATAAGGCAGATCGAGTATATTCGATCGCATTACTTGTGGCGCAAAGTCATGCTCGAGTATACTCGATCTCAGCATTGGCGTGCCATTGCAGGCGGTTCGAGTATATTCGATCGCAGCAGTGAAGCAGTTAACTGTCTAACTCACAGCATTTGACTGGTAACAACTTAACAACAGGACGGTGCGATCACGAATGCGCCCTGGGGGGCATTCTACACAATGCATTTTTGTAAATCTAATCATTTACTCACGCATTAATGGTATGCGGGTATACTGAAATGGGATAATATTGAACCACCCCTTCTGGGTGCTTAACATTTTTCTTGTCATGCAGTGTATATTGTTCTAGGAGCCATTGTATTGTCAAGTGTCAACCCAAAATTTTGGAAATCGGTGAATTAGTGACAAAAAAGGAGATAGAATTAATTTGATAAAATATATGGCAGCAAAATAATGCACTGTCTTAAGTTTCAGGTAATCATCATTGGAGAGGAAAATTGAGTATCAAAGCACAAGTTGAAATATTTAAGATGTCTTGGTAAGGGAGGAAACCGGTCCCGTGGTCTAGGGGTAGCGTGCCTGCCTCTTACCCGGAGGCCCTGGGTTCGATTCCCGGCCAGGTCTGGGATTTTTACCTGGAGCTGAGGGCTGGTTCGAGGTCTACTCAGCCTACATGATTAGAATTGAGGAGCTATCTGACGGTGAGATAGCGACCCCGGTCTAGAAGGCCAAGAATAACGGCCGAGAGGATTCGTCGTGCTGACCAAACGACACCTCGTAATCTGCAGGCCTTCGGGCTGAGCAGCGGTCGCTTGGTAGACTTAGGCTCTTCAAGGGCTGTAGTGCCATGGGGTTTGGTTTGGTTTGGTAAGGGAGGAAAGCAACTGGAGGTGAGGATGATTGATCGTTAACGAGATGAGGAACTAACTTCAGACACAGGGCAAACAGAAGACATAAACGATCATTGGCATCATCTAAAATCCATTCATTTATGTTGGATTGTGGTAATTCCTCTTTTATTGTGTTTAGATGAGTTCTTGTTGTTTGTACTAAAGCCACAGGATAGGTCACTTATTTGAGACGTAGCTAAATTGAAGGATTAAATAGAGTCTTCAGAATATACATATAATGGGCACGTTTACTTGAGAACTATGTAAAGATAGGATTTCTTGAAATGATTTAAAATACTTATTGTGATTGTATATCGTAAAAATTGGTTTTACGATTACTTTGAATTAGATTTCGACCTTTTATCGGTTATTCAGCATGCTACAGCTATTATTTCATCATATAGCAGAGCTGCAAATTTGATATATTATTTGGCTAATTTAGGTGTATACGTAATGATAACATGGATCTACGAATGTGAAAAAGAATTTATGCGAATTTTGTAAGTATCCTCATGATGATTACCTAGTTGTAAAACTATGGTAAGTTTCAAGGAGTAGTATACATAAATTAGGATACATGCGTGCAGTATAAATATTCAGGTATGGTAATACAGCAATATGCGTCGTGTCAGCTAGGAAACATCTTCCAGTATGATGATAAATAATAAGCCGTGAGCAAGAACGTCTGATGAACAGTTTCTTTAAAGTATACCACAATTGAATCAGTTTAAAATGCTGCGAGAGTATGAATTCGCGAGGAAAGGGGTTATGTAACTTGTATTTGTTTGCATACAGATCTTAAAGTCACCGATGCTATTGATACTTAAAATATGGAGCCTATCAATAGTAATATGAGAAGGAATATTTATGTCAATAGGAAGATCCTCATGAGGAATAAAACATAGGGTCATATGTATAATACTATTTCTCTTGGTGTTCCCCGCGTGATGGTACTGATCAAAAGTAGTTTCATGATTCTAATTCAATCATCCCTTGGTCGCCCCTTTTAGTCGTCTCTCACGACAGGCAGGGGATGCCGTGCGTGTATTATTCGGATGCATCCCCACCCACAGGGGGGTAAAGAAAGAGAAAAAAGAAGAAGAAAGGAGGGATCCGTCACTTCGAAAAATGAAGTAACGGACGAAGAAAGGGGAAGGGCCACGAAGGGTGTGAAAATGAAAGACTTCCTAGGCCTCGAATGCTCTAATACCGTCGGGGTCGGAAGAGATCAAGATTTGACCAAGGGAGGTCGGACAGGATAGCCGACAGTAAGGAGCCTGGCACAAGTAAGTGGAAGCAATGCCAAGACTCAGCTAAGGGCTCCGTGGTCGTCAATCCACACTCCCAAGTTGAGAGCCCCTTGGGCCCCTCTTAGTCGCCTCTTACGTCAGGCAGGGGATACCGCGGGTGTATTCTACATGTGCGTCCCCCACCCGCAGGGTAGTGTGTTTGGTCCGCGAGAGGTATTTTATTTCCCTCAAGTCCGCCGGCAAGCCGGTGAGGACCCCTCTATCCGCCACCTGGTACGCGCCACGTGGGAATATCACCTCTCCCCCTCCTACGCCAGCCTAGTAGGTTCGTGGCATTTAATGGATTAAAGGCAGAGGAGTGATCACGGCTGTCTGCAGCCTGGTCATTCCAGTACTGGAACTTAGGACTGTTAGATCCGCCGCGTAGTACTGTTCGTTAAAAGTAAGAAAATGTGCGGTTTATCATTTGACCGAGTATTTCATACGAGAACATTGCTTTAATCGCTACATTCCTACTGACGTCATTCTAGGGAAAACCACAAAGAAAGTCTTCCTGAGAATTTCGTAGCGAAGCAAGGATACATTAGCTAGTCGCTTAATAATAATACTATCTGTTGGGAATGCACTTCGAAAACGATAAAACACGGGTACAATTCCACAATAATCGAACACATTTATTTTAATACACATATATACATGGAAGCCATCTTGCGAACTACAAAAATGATACCAAACTAAAACTTGAAGTGTGTTTCTTTGCTTATTTCAAAGCTCTCGTAAACAAATCTCAGGAGTAACAAGAATCAAAGAGGTGACACTAACTGATCTCACACAACATCCTCCCACCTAAGTCAAATGAATGTTAACATGAATTAACTTACACTCTTTATGCACAAATTGCCACTTTCATAAAATAGTCCTGAAACAATTACAATATGATAAAATTCAATAATATAAACACAAATAAATATGTTAATTGACACATATCACAAATTTAACTTTTCTGGCTTGTGAATCAATCGTCCTAGCCGAGTTATTTTCACTGTCTGCTTTGAAACTTGAGGACCATCTTCAGCAGGAGTAGAAGAGTCACATGCCCCGGCCTCGTGATTATCCTTTATATTTTCCTCACTTGGAACAAAATCTTTCCTTAGGTGGTTTCGGATTTCCTGGGTCTCTTCAGGTGGTTGAAACTCGAGTTCTAGTGGGTATATTCTTTGAACTGGCGTTATAAGCTCGCCTGAAGCAGTGACGACACGAACTACTCTAACATTGCCATCCTTTCCCTTAACAAGCTCGACAACTCGTCCCAATGGCCAATCCATTCTTCTAGTGTCATCATTGCCAACCAAAGCAATTTCCCCCAGTTTGAGATCATGTGGCTTATCCTTGCTGGCGAATAACTTCAACTGACCTAAATACTCAGTACGAAATCTTTCTCTGAGATTCTTTTTCAACTGAAGGCGATACTGCAGTCTTTTCCGAAGATCAGTTGCTTCGAACAGGTCATACTCGGGTACTCCTACTTCTTCTATGTCGTGTAGAAACATGTTTGGAGTTAGAGCAGCCAGATCTGATGGGTTGTCAGACAAATAGGCCGAGAATTTATGACGGTTTCGCAGTCACAGAGGATTGTCTGCATCTCTTCATAGTTGACAGATGATCGACCAAGCACTTGACGGAGAAGAGTTTTGAGCATTCCTACTAATCGTTCCCACCATGGCGAAGCTGGAGGATTAAAACGCCAATCTATCTTCCGCGCTGAACTGTATTATGAGATTGCATTCCAGTCTAGTTTGTGACAGGAGTTCTTAAACCCAACAAAATTTGTTCCCTGGTCACTGTAGACAATGACAGGTCTTCCTTGTTTGCTGCAGAAACGTCTGAAAGCTTGTAGAAAGCTATCTGTTGATAACGAAGATACCAGTTCCAATCGAACTGCACGGTAAACTCCACAAGTGAATAAGCAAACCCATGCCTTCTTCGAGGTTCCATCATCGGCTTTGATGTGGAGAGGACCAGCAAAATCAACTCCAGTAACTTCAAAAATTCTTGCGTCACGCGCTCTACTCTCAGGTAAAGGTGAAGGATGAGCTGCCAAATTCTTTGAACTATGACGTTTACAAATCATGCAGGAGTTAATAACAGCTCTAATTGTTTGTCTACCTCCTAGAATCCAATACTGTTGCCTCAGAATTGACAAAAGCATCTGCGTACCAGCATGACAGTTGCTAAGATGGGCGTACATAATCAGTCGCTGAACGACTGGGTGATCAGCCTTTGGGAGCACAATGGGATGACAAAAGTCCCTGACATCATCCCGGTTTGATATCTTGGTCATCAAACGAATCAATCCCTGTTCGTCAACAAACGGAAGTAAGCTCTTTAGTTTGGAATTGAAAACATCTATGAACACTTCCTCCTGCACCCACCGTAAAATCTTCCTTTCTGCCGTGACAAATTCCTCACTTGTCAGGTCACAATGTATGCGTTGAGTTTGCTGATGCGACAGTTGGTCAGAAAGCGGAACATCCAGCCTACCATCCTTACAATTTTCTTGTACTGAGAAAAGTGTCGGTAATACCAATCTTTACCGATGTCTTCTGAATTACTTGATATCAATGAAACGACATTCTTCCTTCTCTCCGAATTTATCTCTTCCTCATTATAAGAAAAGTCAGTTTGTGGCCAGCAGTCTGGATTTTCTCTCAACCAACCAGGGCCTTCCCACCAACGGCATTGTTATCAACTTCTTCACAGAACATCCGCGTGATGGAAGATCTGATGGGTTTTCTTTTCCAGGAACATGTCGCCATTCGCAACCAACTGACAGTTCTCGTATCTCTTTAATCCGGTTCATGACAAAAGCATCCCATGCTTCACTTCGCTGAATCCAAGCGAGAACAGTTGAAGCATCTGTCCAAAAATTGCCTTATTATCGGGAATACAATAATCCTTTACAATCGATGCATATAATCTCGTTGCTATTGAAGCTGCTAAAAGTTCTAACCTGGGAATGGTCAATCCCTTGCCTGATTTTCCAGTTGGTGCAACTCTTGACTTGGCAGCCACCAAGTGAACACTCACTTCACCCCCTTGCTCAACACGCAGGAATACAGCTGCTGCATATGATGTCTGACAGGCATCTGAAAAAATGTGAAGTGTCCAGGAGTCGTCTGGGCTGTTGCAGTTAGACAACCAACGAGGAATCTTGACTTGAGCTAAAAGAGGAACTTCTTCAAGCCAACTCAAGAATTTCATTTTGATCTCTTCATTGACTTCTTCATCCCATGTCAAACCTTCTCTCCAAGTCTGTTGAAGCAACAATTTTGGTATTAATGCTACACTACATGTGACACCCACCGGATCAAAAATTCTATGGGCAGCACTCAAAATAACTTTCTTTGTTATTTTCTCGAAGCTAATCGAAAGAAGGTTATCTATGTTGATTGCTAGGGAATCGTCGGACTTGTTCCATAGGAGTCCTAACACATTGGTAGGTCCGGAAACATCATTATTTCCGGTCAACTCCCACCCTCGAAGACAAAATTGCCGTTCCCTCATGACACCTGAAGCTACATCAATAAACTGTTTAGCTTGTTCTTCATCGTCCAAACTGGCAAGGCAATTATCAACATAGAAGCTATGGGTAAGAAGTTCCACAAATGACTTGGGCCATGGTGACTTCCCTTCCTCACACAGTACTAATGTATTTTCAAGGTGAAGTTTGATGCATGATTCTAATAGAAAAGGACTTGGAGAGACTCCAAATACAACACGACAATGTCTGTATGTCTTGATACTTCCATTTGTCTAACCACAAGAATCTCAAAAAATTTCTGTCTCTCTCATGAATGCTGATCTGGAGAAAAGCTCTTCTTATGTCTCCAACAACTCCCACCTTCTTCAGCCGGAAACGAGCCAACACGGAAGGTATTTTCTCAATTAAATTAGGGCCTTTCTCAAGACATTGATTGAGGCTGGGCTGTTTATCTTCTTTAGACGAGGCATCGAACACGGGGCGCACTGGTGTTGTTGATCCAGGTTTCACAACGTGACGATGAGGCAAATAGTGGCAATGAACATCCATTTCCTGAGGAGGCACTTCTTCTATCACCCCTTCCCTCAGCCAATCATCTAGTACTTCCTGATAAGCATCATAGTAACCTTCAGTCTTCAACCTCTTAACAGTAGACATCAGTCTCTTCAGTAATAATTGGTAATTATCAGGCAGTGGAGGATGGTTCTCAACCCATGGGAGGTGAACTTCAAACCGCTCTTCTTCATTGACTGATACTGTATCAAGGAAATGTTGCTGTGTAGTAGACTCAATCTCAGATCTGCTGCGTTTCTCAGATGGATCGCTAATCCCTAAAGTATCTAGAGTCCACAAATCTGTGATGGTGGCTTCTCTTGTTAGCATAGCAGTCACCACCATAGCCATACTTTCCTCATTCCTATGCTCTGAAGGTACTTTGCCCATTAAAATCTATCCCAAACGAGTTTCCATGGCCACTAGTCCAGTACTTAGTATCTTGTGGCCTCCTGTAAACAATTTGCCTGCAACATCAGCTCCAATTAATATTTCTATTGGTCCATAAGATTCGATGTCACTCAAAACAATGTTCTGACTACTTAGTTCTTCAATCCAAGGACCTTGCTCTACTGAAGGTATGGCACCACAAATTCTTGTTTGGTCTAATGCTTCAAAGTGACAGTTGTAGCTACCATCCAGACTAGAGATATAAATAGTGTACACACAATGATGGTATACTCCAGTGGTTGTACCTCCAAATAGCGAGTGTTGGATATTTTCCTGTCTGCCAGTTTGATATCCCATTTCCGTGGCTGTACTCTTCAAAATGTAGGAACGTTGTGATGCTGAATCAATTAATGCTCTTACAGTCCGCTCAACTCCTTGGCCCCGAACCTTGACAACTAGTGTTTGCATCAGCACCCCACAATGGTTCGACAAACTAGCTAAAGCTTCATCTTTCTGGACTTGCGCACTAGAAGCCATCTTGTCTCCTGTTGAGTTTGGTCTCTCTACGGCTGAGTCTACCTGGGTTTGTGACAACTTATCACACATAAGCACAAAGTGTCCTCGACTACAAATGATGCACCTAGGCCTATTTCTACATTTCTTCGCTGGATGTCCAACCTTGAGACAAGAAAAACAGCATCTTTTAGTCTCAAGTGCAAGACGACGTTCTTGCAAAGTCATCTTCTGGGCCTTAATAGTCTTGAGACTTGTGATTAGACGAACAAAATACACACCCTGCTGTTTCTCTACCAGATGCAGTAAGGAGACCTGCTGCTGTGGGAATGTTCTCATTCGGATTAGTGGTGTAATTCAAGCTCTTTTCCTTCTTCTTTGGACCTCCCTTGACAGCTACCGAAGGCAAAACACCAAACCCTGGCATAGCCAAAGTAATCTTCTGTTCCTGTTCTACTTCACATCTAAGAAATTGCATCAAACTGTCTAAACGATTCTTGGAATTCACACTCTGGTCACCGACACTAGCCCCCCCTGGTTCAACAGCTGAATTTGAAGAAGACTGGCCAATGAGCGCGATTGAAGAAGTTCTCTCCCAAGTTCTTAGAATGTCCTCAGGCAAACATGACTCTACTAGTGGTAAAAGCATGGAATTACACTTGTCCGTTGTGACACATAAGGTTCCTAGGGCTCCTATATGGCTCTGAAGCTTATCATAGAGGGATGATAAACACACCTTATTAGGGCTCACAGCATTCTGTAAGATTAAACTTAACAACTCCCTAATGTACACTTCTACCAGCAAATCATCCTTCCCATAGCGTGCTTTGAGACTTGATATTGCTTTACAGTAATTTTCTCCGGTAGCAGGAAAGCTCTCAACTAAATCTCTTGCTCTGGATCCAGAAGTGGTGGCCTGTATGAGGTATTGGAATTTATCACTAGGGTCTAAAAGAGGGTCCTCATCAATTTTCTTAAATTGCGACCAGAAAGGAAGCCAATCTTTTAGTTCACCTCCGAACTTTTTCAATTGCAACAAAGGCAGCTTGTATGAACGCTTAACTTGGAGTGACGAGTTAGAATTAACTGATACTGCAGTAGCTTCTGAGTTCCGGTCTTCATTTAATAATTTCGTAACAATAGTCTTAACCTTATAAAATCTGAACTTATACTCGTCAGCCATACTGATTTCTTTGTCTAACTCGTCATCCCTAAACTCCACGTTCTCAATCATATTAGTGAAGATAAGAGTATCCATACCTGTTAATTCATGAAATTTTGTTTCTAATGGATCCATATGTGCCCTGATACTTTCCTTATCTTTCTCCGGCATCTGTAGTAACGCGTCTAGCTAATTGTAGATCTTGGTTATTGATCGCCGTAATACCGCTCTTGATTTCTTTGTCACAGCTATATTCACTTCCATGCTTGAAATACTACATATGAAACTGTTTATATGATTATATAACTGTCTAATGTCCTGTCACGGTCGCCAAATGTTGGGAATGCACTTCGAAAACGATAAAACACGGGTACAATTCCACAATAATCGAACACATTTATTTTAATACACATATATATATGGAAGCCATCTTGCGAACTACAAAAATGATACCAAACTAAAACTTGAAGTGTGTTTCTTTGCTTATTCCAAAGCTCTCGTAAACAAATCTCAGGAGTAACAAGAATCAAAGAGGTTACACTAACTGATCTCACACAACACTCATTGTATTTTAAAGCAAAGGATCCTTTCATTTGTGCTTCATTGTAATGTGTGACATTTACCACTTCGTACCATGTAACATTTATTTAATATTGAATGTACCTGTTCAAACAATCTAGCCAAGAGTCATTTTCTTTGCCCTAATACAGTTTATGTTCCGATGATATAAATAAGATACCCGCATATCCGTATGTAACTTGCACACCCTTCGAGAGGTGAGTATGATGTACCCTATCGATCGGGTTGTAGCCGTGGGAGATATGTATAATTGTGTTTTAAAAGGGGTAAAGTGCATACAATTCATCGACGAACTTCCTGAAGATATTGTGTCGTTAATAAATATTACACGAACTCCACCGTGGTCTGCGGGTTGATATTCATTATAATGAAAGCCTGAACGTAACTATATTAGTCTGAGAGTTAACACTAGATTATTAGAGGTGATTCAGTATTTCTTCCTGCCCGGTGATGCTAACACCCCGTTAATTACAAGTCAGAGGCAGCAGTCACTGTAATAATGTGGCTAGATTTCCCAACGTAATTGGCCTCTGTTTGCTGACGCATGAAACAGCTCGTGAGTTCGCTAGGATTTGCCGGTGTTCGAGGGTGACAATACAATAATTCACTCATCACCACCATCACATCCGTGACCCAAGCCATGCATGTCAATGAATGAGGCGGAATGAGCATGTTAGTTTTCATTGACTATAGAGGAAAGTAATCTTATCCAGGATGTTGATAAATATATCTCGGATTTGTAGGTGGTAATAGGTTAGAATGCAAAGTAATTTGGTTTGTAGGAGGTGTCATGCAACCCGTTTTACCACAATGTAGGAAGAGTAGCATAAGTTAAAGGAGTTCTATATGCTGTACCCCTAATATCTATGCAAATCTCATAGCATAACCGCTGTACAGTGTAGGGTATACTTGTTACTGGCTTACGTAAGTTTGCATTCTAACCTATCAGCACCTAATAATCCGGACTCTAGGGATAAATATCTGGCTCCAAGTTTGAACGGATTCCAGTTGGTCCCCATACACGCGCTCAAAACTAAGAAGTTGAGTTCCTTCCTAGAGTTCCATAGTGGAGTGCGTCATAATGTGTGTATACGTACTTTTTTAAGGCGGATTATGAAATGCCCACTAGTAATGAGACCTAACTAGTCTTAATATCTGAATGACCAGTTATGATATCTGAATGGTACTTCGAAAAAGTATGCAATGTACACGGAATATAATAGCTTATATAACAGGAATTAATTGAGGGATGTTCCACAATTCAACACAATATATATAATATGTATTAAGTGAATAATAATAAATAACATAATAGGAATTAATTAATGTTCCACCATTCAACACAATATACAATACATAATACTTATTAAGTGAATAATAATAAATATTATATGTAGGGCCCCATCCTCAGAGTGAATAATAGTAAATATTATGTATTATTTGCAGGGAGGGATTGAGTTAGGTGGAAATGTAGTAAGCAGCCTGCCCTATGCTGACGACTTGGTCTTAATGGCAGAGTGTGCCGAAGGCCTGCAGTCTAATATGTTGGAACTTGAAAATAGGTGCAATGAGTATGGCATGGAAATTAGCCTTTCAAAGACTAAATTGATGTCAGTAGGTAAGAAATTCACCAAAATTGAATGTCAGATTGGTGATACTGCACCCGCTCACTTCCTGAGTCCCAGACTAGCATGAATCTCAGTGGTGATCAGTTCGAAAAAGATAAAAAATAATTTTAATAAAGAAAATCTAATTATATATCGGCGCATCAAATGAACACAGGGATGAACGGGGCATGCAAATTAAGGTAACGGGGGACGACTCATTCATGGATACACATTTTTGACTCCACAATAGGACTGGGAAGTGACAACTTAAATTCCATGGGCATACTGGACTAACTGCAATAAAAAGATATGGAAACTGTTTCCTATTGAAATTGCAATGAGGAGCAATTTATTCACTTATTTAGCAAAATACACATGATGAATATTATTACATTGGGACACTTCCATCCTGAAAAATAAATGACATACTACTTGAATTTACCTCACTACTTTGGTAGTGTAAAACATTTGGTGAATTCGCCCCAGCTGGTTACTGGAGGTCGAATTCACATCCGTATGAGTGGACGTTTCACCGCTGGAGATCTTCTTTCGGAGACGAAGGCATGACAGTAACTATTTACTGTCATCTCCTCGTTCCGTTTGGACATGAGACACTTCCGGTATGTACATTCTGGTGAGCCGGACACCCATCGTGGAAATGTTATCGCCTCGAAAAACGGGAATTTATAGTACGAACAAACTCTAGCCTATTATTTCCAGATTCACAAACACGCCAGGTAGAGTTCATTAACTCAAAGCCTATTTCAATATTTACACTTGTCAATACGACAAGACGTACGGAAAGGTTCATTACTATGCTCTGACAATGAAGACATGTGCCGTCCGTGGGTTATCTTCGCATCTACCGCTAACAATCTCCCCCGTGAAAACCCAACATCTGGTTCTGAGCAGTTCGACACATGACGACTGTCCCTATCATATCCTCCTATGATTATTAAATAATATCATTATCATTCTTTATCTGATCATTATTATATTCTTTGATTACCATCAATTAATTTATTATTATCATTAATTTCAATTATAATCCTATATTTGATTATTATAATTTGTCATCTGGGATGATTATATGCCAACCCTTGCCGACGTTTCAAATGAAGGGTCGTTCTTCCTCGTAATTTATCCGCACAATTTAATGATCAGTTTCCTAATAAATATTATTATTATTATTATATTATTATTATATTATTATTATTATTATTATTATTATCAGTGGAGATTATCATTATCGCATCACTTATTCATCATGGAATTAATATTTACATTGATCTCACCATAATTATTCTCAAATTAATCGAATAAATCCTTCCTATTATTCCTCTTCATATTATTATTATTATTATTATTATTATAGTATCCTAATTTCACGTTTACACTACCGTTAGCGATATTTATGGTTAAATGCATAAACCTTTACAATTTCAGTCTACATTGGCACTAAGCAATTGATTTAAGACAAGATTCACTTGGAGTATGATTATTATTATTATTATTATTATTATTATTAAAAATGGAAAGATGATATTTTAATTTCCACTCTTTAGAATTTAGTCACATATGTTAAATCCCGTTATGAACCACCAGGATCTGCTTTATGTCGGTCGGGACAACACGGTATTCGGGACCGTACCTTCAGTTTCGTACTGCCGTTAATTTATATGGGGACACACGTCCTCCCAAGACACGTCTCACAACCTATGACACATCGCGGCTGGGCAAATACCTCCAATGCCGGCGATTGCTAAACTATTCCTTCCAATTTGAAGTCCATTTCCTTTTACTGGAACTCTTCAAACATTTAATTCGTAAATTAATCCTCGGTGCGTGGATTCTGCCACTAATAACACCGGAATATGCATTTTATATCATCTTAGGCCTTGAGATTCATCTATTTCATCATTACAAACAATACGGCTCAATTTATTTCACGCCGGATATTCGTCCCTCATGACTCCCAACTCTAAATATGGGCTCAAACCACTCTGGACTTTTAACATATCGTGACCATTCTAATTCACGTGGCTCTATCGCTTTTAAACAAATTTTAATGGTTAAAATAAAGTCCAGAGTGAAATCAACAATTTACGTAAAATCAAACTGACTACGCGAATTAAAATATTTAACGCTACATGTCATCTCCACGTTGATTATTATTTGCACTGGCTAACTCACGAAGCACTGTCATGATTATTATTATTATTATTATTATTATTATTATTATTATTATACTTTAACTTGCAAACGCACAAAATATTATTATTATTATTATTATTATTATTATTATTATTATTATTATTATTATTATTAATTTACTTTCCTTTGCCAACTCACAAACACTATTATTATTTCTTTCTCGCAAACACGCCGAGCATTATTATTATTATATAGAACTTACGAACGCCCAATGCAGATAGAACATTATTATTATTATTTTTATGACTTTCCGTACGCAACACAAATTTTACATACTCTGGCACTTTCATAATCTGGCTGTCTGGTAGAAAATATTCCTAACTGAAATACAAATAATCACCGCAGTGATTGAAATCAAATAAATGGGTTAGCACAAAAAGGAATTTAACAGTTGAAATGAACTTAAATCAAAGTATTACAAACAGCATGCATTAATTGAAAGAAATATATCCCATATTTACATTATATACAACAAACAAATACTCAAATTAATTAATCTAACCCATTATTACGTTAATATAAATTAGTTCGTCCGTCTAAAAAGAAAAATTAAAATCATGGATTCGGGAGGCGGACAATGCTAAGTAACCATAATTAATTTACACTGAACCCCGTTTAGTCGCGATAACATCCCCAAATATTAAATTTGTGTACTCATTCCTATGTAGAATTCCATTGTCTCGTAGCGGATGAGAAGCCTCCTGGCCCCATGGTATTTTACTCGTCCATCATATCGCACTTTATAGATTTAACACATACCCATGATTAAGACCTTACTTACAGAATTTACATTAATTTATACCAAAAAACATTTATAGGTGCCTCTAGACCCATTATATTTGCACAATTATTCTTCCTTGAGACCGAATCACACGTCGTGACACATTACAACGAAGTGTCGTTTCATTCGAACCGGCGCGTATCGCGTTCTTCAATCCGCACTTCCTGAAGTATACGATGCCGTCCTGCGATCACCTCCCTGCTACAATAATAGTTACACCGTCTATCATGAAATATTTATTTCAGGCTCTGAACACTGCCTTCAGAAGTATTATCGGCGTTCCTGTCGATCCTTTAAATTCCAACACATGAAATGTTGAGAAATGTATTAATTTCACATACAGTGATACTGATAATTTACACTCGATATACTGAATAATGATCACTGTTCGTCTTCACATTATGACTACTAACGTACTTTCAACTCTAACAGAATATACAATGCGTTTTCTGGTACTGAATTACAGAGTCACCGTGTCAGCGTAACAAATTATTTCAAACGACTGGTTGATGTGAAGCTCGACTGGTCACAACTGGTGACTGGTAACAACTGGGTGATGTGAGGTCCCACTACTGGTTATTTATGGACGACATGGTTTCCCGCCGAGGTCATCCGCGGTCATCTCATAGGGAGGGGGGGTTGGTTATCCTAAATCGGCATATGCAGGTGGATTTGGATCTCTTGCTTTATCCCACTTAATAAACTGGCGATACACATTCATGTGTCGTATTCTGAACTCATATCGTTCGGTGATCATGGAAATATCACTACATTCCTGTCCTCCTACTTTTCGCGCGCTAACTCGGCGTCCCTGATGGCGTACTCTTCTTGACCAATGGCGAGATAGCATGGGTCATTTCCACGAATTCATTGCTTTAATTTATTACGATTACAATTAATCAACATGGGAACGATATCACAAAAATCCCCTCTATTCAATTATGTGGTTGGAATAATTTAAGTATTGTTATCGGAGAAGCTGACTGGAGTTCACTCTGAGTTTTTCTTATGTTGATTTATCTGCGGGCCTATGATAAATTATTCCATTGGTCAACACCGCATCGGTTAGTTTAAAATCTCTTCGTTGCAACCTGACAACACAAAATGCCTCGAGGCGGTGGAAAAACTGGTACGTCATATTCTCGGTATTGGTGATGCACCTGCTCGCCCTTGTTCCGAAATACATACTCTTTCACTTCCTTGTAGTCATTACTTCGGTCGTTGTGAGCTCTAGATTTAATTCTCTTAGCTTCAGACCAAGAAACATTCTCCCCATAATGACAAGCTTAACTGTGGCGACGGACTGTCGCGATATGTCTAACTATGTTGAAATTCTTCCGTCCACACAAAACTGACACTGTATTCTTTTGAATATTCTTACATATCTGTATTTATCGTATAAAAACCAAATCATGAAAACTAGGGCCTATCTCATCCGGGTACAATACAAAGCTAGAACAGGTAGATAATTTCAAGTATTTAAGTTGTGTGTTACCCCAGGATGCTAATATAGTAAGCAAGATTGAATCAAGGTGTAGTAAAGCTAATGCAGTGAGCTCGCAGTTGCGATCAACAGTATTCTGTAAGAAGGAAGTCAGCTCCCAGACGAAACGATCTTTCCATAGGTCTGTTTTCAGACCAACTTTGCTTTATGGGAGCAGAAGCTGGGTAGACTCAGGATATCTTATTCATAAGTTAGAAGTAACAGACATGAAAGTAGCGAGAATGATTGCTGGTACAAAGAGGTGGGAACAATGGCAGGAGGGTGCTCGAAATGAGGAGTTAAAGGCTAATTTAGGAATTAACTCGATAGATTAAGCTGTACGCATAAACCGGCTTCGGTGGTGGGGGACATGTGAGGCGAATAAAGAGGATAGGTTATCTAGGAGAATAATGGACTCTGTTATGGAGGGTAAGAGAAGTAGAGGGAGACCAAGACGACGATGGTTACACTCAGTTTCTAACGATTTTAAAGGTAAGAGGTATAGAACTAAATGAGGCCACAGCACTAGTTGCAAATAGAGGATTGTGGCGACATTTAGTAAATACACGGAGGCTTGCAAACTGAACGCTGAAAGGCATAACAGTCTATAATGATAATGTATGTATGTATGTACGTATGTTATATATTGTGTTGAAAGGTGAACATCCCTAAGTTAATTCCTATTATATAAGTTATACGTCAACACGGAAATGAAAATCATAACTTATGATATAATAGCTTGTTGCTATTTCTTGAAGCATGAAGTATCTTCACATCTGTCTCTTGTCCAGCTCCATGGTTAAATGATTAGCGTACTGGCATTGGTCCATGGGGTCCCGGGTTGGGTTTTTTAACCTTCATTGGTTAATTCATCATTAGTATTCATCATAGGTAGGGCCCTGTCCTCACAGACGCGCAGGTCACCTGCACGGCGTCAACTTCGAAGACCTGCACCAGGCTTTATTATTATTATTATTATTATTATTATTATTATTATTGCACCAAGTAAAATTGGCAGCGATGTGGAAATAAGGAAGGTGCGGGCTTCAAGACCGAAGGCTGAATACCAGTGACGGGCAAGGAGAGCCATAACGCAGTCAGCGAAAACCGAGTCGTTGTAGTGCTAAACATTTATTACAATAATAAGTGCGCACAAATAAAGTCCGTATTCATTTGGGGCACCTGCCCTCCAACAATTCAAATATTACAACTCTCAATTCTCAATTCTTAACAAACTCCTTTTAGTGACAACATGTTGAATTAAAAGAAACCCCGTTAACACATTAACTTTTACAGAAGCAAATCCTCTTACTATTCTATTTACTGAGGCTCTTAGCCTCTATTAACAAGAGAACAAATACGTTACATTCTCAATATAAGGCAACTCCCTCCCTAAGCCTAACGTTGGTTGGTAAGCTTTCCTACCTCCACGCTCGCGGCTAGATGACCAAGCTGCTTGCTCGCTCCAAGCGAACTGAAGGAAGTTTTACGCGAGCACCGTGCCATCCCTCGGCGGAGGCGAGGAGGGGCAAGGTGGAGAGAGAACACGACAAGTGCGCAGGTCGGAGGAAGGCTTGCCAACACAATTTGGAGGGTGCCACCAGGGCGGAAATAATTTCGCATTTCCCTGGAGCCATAAGGGAACGGGACAACCTTTGTACTTTATTAAGATAGGAAGAAAAAACACACATGTTACAAAGATATAATATATGCAGATCGATCTGTATGAATTGTAAATTTAAAAGTTCATGATGAAGGAGAGTTCCTCTTGGTACAGACCTCCCTCCCTAAGTTTCCAACCAGGTTGGAAAAAGTCTTTCTACTTTTACTTTAGACATCACAAGAGCTCTTGATAAAAGGTTCTTTTTTCCAAACAAATAAATAACAGTTTGCTTAAGCAATTAAAAACACTTGGAGAAAGAGTCTTTGCTTAGGATATACCAACAACTGGCCTAACATTTCATTAGGTAAACACCTTTTAGCTTGGCGAAAGGCAATAAAAGCCAGTCCGTGAAAATCCATATTTCAAGATGCACATCTCGAAGATTAGAATAAGTTGAAGGAGAATCGCCGGGCGAGCTACCGGCTTGCAAGTCCAAGTGAGGACGAAACTGGCATGGCTCGAAATGAATGACGAATGCCGAACACACGGCAACCAGGCACACCAAGATGCAATAAGCCAGATGGTCGATGCGTGCCACAACTGGCGGGGAATGCTAGCCAGCGCCAAACATACAACATGCAGAAAAACGGCCCGGAAGGACGGCCGATGGAGCCAGCGCATGCCAAAACACGCCCACATGAGGGGCCCTTCTCACGGAGCGACGGCGAAGATGGAACCTCCATAATGCTGAAACATACAAGTTTAAGGCCAGCAGTTTTGTCTTCACAAGAGCCGATAAGATCTAAGAGTCAAGGTGGAGGGAGACGATCCCGGGTCAGCGCGCCGGGCGTGGAGGTAGGAGGCTAGGTAGGGCTGCAGGAGGGCTCACATACCAAATTTAAAAACTCTTACAGACTAAGTAAAATACAACTCCCTATAAAATACAGAAGTTAGCAAAACAACAGTGGAACAAACCCCGCAAACATGAACACCACAGACGTATCGGTTCTCGCCAACCAATTAAAGCAAAACCTTCATTGAGCAGATTGAAGCTGAGAAAGATGAACACGAAAAACTCCCTCGGTCACGGGGTCTCTCACCAACAGGGTGACCGGGGTAAGAAAATCAATAATCCGGAAAGGACCACGAAACCTGGGTGCCAACTTCCCAGAGGGAACAAAATTCTTAATGAATACCTCATCCCCGACAGCCAGGCTGGTAGGCTGACGCCCCTTATCGTAGCGCTCCTTCTTCCTCCGGTAGGAGACCTGAAGATTCTCTTTAGCTTTCTTCCAGTTCGCGCGAATATTAAGAGGATCTACCCTCTCAGGCAACAAATCATCAATATGCCACAAATTGGAAAGCGGCGAGTTCGGAAGAAACGAAAACATGAGAGAGAAAGGGGAAAACTGGTGCGCCTCATGCACCGCAGTATTAAAAGCATAAGCCAGCCACGGCAAAGTGGCGTCCCACCTCTGAACATCGTGGTGATGGAAAGCAATGAGGGCCGAGCGTAAATTCCTATTAACTCTCTCCGCGTACGAAGGCTGGGGGTAGTAAGGGGAAGTCGTAACGTGAGTAATCGACAGGCTAAAACAGAAGTTCTTGAATAGATTTGACGTAAAGGCTTTAGCATTGTCTGAAACCAAATACTGGCTAGGACCAAATGATGAAAATATGGTTTTTAAACATCTAATGGTTGTTTCAGCGTTGGCCATCCTCGTCGGAAATAACCATGTAAAACGAGTGAAGCCATCCACGCAGACCAATATAAACCTATTTGATTCAGATTTCGATCGCGGGAGAGGTCCTACGAAATCAATATATAGACGTTGCATAGGACGGGTAGCTTGGGTAGAAGATAGCAACCCAACCCGAGAATTAACACATGGCTTACTAATCCTACAAATCTTACAAGCCTTGACAAGTTCGCGAACGTCTCCGTCCATTCCCTTCCAGATGAAATTTTCTCTGATCTTCTCCCTTGTTTTAAATACTCCCTGATGACCTGCGAGGGGAGTTTCATGAAAATACTTAAAGATCATAGGGACCAATACAGATGGAATTACAACCTTCATCCTACGATCATGGCGGGAGGGGCAACAAAGAACTCCGTTCCTCAATACATACGGATCGACAATTTTCCCATCTTTCAAGTCTTGGACGATAGGAGCCAAGAGCGGATCTTCCAATTGAAATTTACCTAGATCGTGATACAAAAGAGGGGTATCAGATAAAATCGCTCCAACCAAAGATATTGCTAAAGAGAACTCAGAAGGACCTAGTTCGTCATCAAGAATAGGTTGTTCAGAAAACATCCTGCTGAGAGTATCCGCTACAACGTTCTCAGAGCCCCGAATATGACGGACGTTGAATTGAAAGGCGGAAATTCTAATGGCCCAACGAGCCAAGCGACCTGTTTTCCGTGGTTTCCCAAGCACCCAACTTAACGCCTGGTTGTCAGTTTCAAGCTCAAACTTAACATGCTCTAGGTACACACGAAAGCGTTCTAGAGCAAAAAGAACAGCCAAGCCTTCAAGCTCGTACACGGAGTACTTAGCTTCTAAAGGGGTAAGAGCCCGTGAAGCATAAGCAATGGGGCGTCTCCCTAACTCAGATTCCTGGAGCAAAACGGCTGCGACAGCTGACGAAGAAGCGTCGGTTTGCACTATGAAGACCTTAGTGAAATCCGGCATAGCTAACACCGGAGCGTTAGAAATGGCCAGCTTGAGATCGTCAAAAGCAGCCTGCTGAGAAGCTCCCCACTGAAACCTCACTCCCTTACGCCGGAGTGCATTAAGAGGGGCCGCACGACTGGCAAAATTCGGGACGAATTTTCGGAAGAAGTTAACCATTCCGACAAAGCGGGACACACCTTTCACATCCTGCGGAGGAGGAAAATCCTGAATGGCCTGAGTGCGGGAGTGATCGACCGAGACACCGTTAGAGGATACAATATGCCCCAAAAAGGACATCTGAGGTTTGGCGAACGAGACCTTGGACAATTTGACTGTCAAGCCAGCCTTCCTCAGGCGTGACAATACTTCATCGAGGTGCTGGAGATGATCCTCGAACGTCTCCGAATACAAAACTACGTCATCAAGATAGTGATAAAGGAAGTCAAATTTAATGTCGGAAAACAACTGATCAAGGAGTCTCGTGAGAACGGCGGCGCCTGTCGAGATCCCAAAAGGCAGCCGGCAAAATTCATAAAGGTTCCAGTCCGTCGCGAAGGCCGTCAGATGACGAGACTCCTCCGCGAGCGGAATCTGGTAATAAGCTTGATTGAGGTCCAGGACAGTGAAGTACCTCGCCCTCTTGAACCACGAAAAACACGTATGTAAATCCGGGAGCGGGACAGACTGCAAGACCACTTTACGATTAAGAGCCCTGTAATCCAAAACAGGCCTATAACCACCCTGGGGCTTGGGCACCAGGAAAATGGGGGAAGAGTAAGCCCAAGTAGAAGGCCGGATGATCCCTTTCTCAAGCATGTTGTTAATGATCTCCTTTAATGCCTGCATCTTAGGAGGAGATAAACGGTAGGGCGGAAATCTGACAGGGACCGAATCCGTGACCTCTATTTTATACTCTAAGATATTCGTCATCCCCAATTTCTCAGTAAACACATCCGGGTAGGCCTCGCACAACTCCCTAATACGCTGCGCCTCATCCTCAGTCAAATGGCTAAGATCTGACACCACTTCGTCCTGAGGCGGCGATACCGACGACGCTGAAGCAGAATTACTAATGTGCAAAGGTATTTTATTCATTGGTGAAAACTTAAACCAACATGAACGCTCCTGAATATCTAAGACTAAATCAGAATGTTCGAAAAAATTTGAACCAAGAATGACAGGATACGGTAAATTACTCGCAACATACAAGGAAAATTTCCAAGTAAAATTGGAAAGACGAATTTTACATTTTACCAGTCCCAGGACTTCAATTCTGGAAGAATTGGCTGATACAAACGAATGCAAAACCGGAGATAAATGAGGAAATTTACAGACAGCTTTATGTAAAGCAAACCATCTTTCACTAATAAATGACACCACACTACCAGAATCAAGAAGGGCCGAAACGGGCTCATTGTTTATTTCAACCTCAACCAACGGACTCAAACCTTTAATTTCCGTAGATATCTCTAAACAGCCCACAGGGCAAATGGGAGCCGGTTCACCAAACGAACAAGATGTTTGAGTAATAACAGGGGAAGGCGAGGCGGTACCATTGTCCTGCACCACCTCCCGCTGTAGTCAAGAACTATTTGAATGGGTGGTACAATGTCGCGCAAGATGACCTGCGACCCCGCACCGAAAGCATACAATATTACTGGTTCTGGGCGGAGCCTCTACCCTAGAACCGGCACTAGCACCCTGACTATTGTTACGAGACCGAGAGGGGCATTTATTACGCAAATGATTAGAAGCACCACAATTATAACACTTTCTTAATAAGTTAGGCTTACGAACCACCACAGACTCCCTGTCATTAGAACCAACCGGGGGCAAGCTAGCAATACGAAGTGAGTCCGCATGGCGAACACCTTCAGCCGATACCACTATCGCTTCGAGCTCCGCAAAACTGTGAGGTTGAGCAGCAAAACAAAGACAGGAGCGGTATAACGGGGAAATGCCCTCTACGATCGTGAGAACGATCTCCTCTTCTGTATAATGTAACGCAAACACCCTAGCGTAAAATCTAACATCAGCAACATATTCTGTTAAAGGCTCGTCCGAGCGCTGAACCCTGAAATAAAATTTCAGCAATAGAGAGCTGAGAGCCCTAGCCGGAATAAAATGAGTAAGCAAATAAGCATGAAACTGCTGAAGTGACAACTGATCAGAAATAACACTAACTATTTTATTGGAAAGCACCCCTGTAGTATACGGATAAAGAATTTGCAATATTTGAACGTGAGTTAGCCCGAACACAAGAGCATGATCCTGAAATTCCACAAAAAATCGCAAAAAGGTAACTACATCATCGGCAGAATTTACCGAATAACGAGGAACGTTTTTCAACATACTACTTAACGGGTGAGGGATACTAGAAAAGGGCAAATTCACAGAAGGCAAGATCGATTGCTGAACTGGAAGATTAGCCTGGGGGAGAATCCTAGGTAAAGAACCTTGCTGCGATTCCAGCAAGCCTTGCACACCACCCAACTCAGGATTACCAATAACCTTATTGGGTTCCTCGTCAACCCGATTAACAGAAGGAGTGACAGGTTTAGATTTAATGGAGAGTGCGGCCAACCAAGCCTCAACCTTTCCTAAAAGTTGGACCGCCTTGTCCTTCAAAGCTCCAATTTGACTTACTAGTTCCTCCTTTAATTCTAAGGAGAGTAAATCTTCCGTCCGATAAACATAATGGGTTAGACGCCCTTGTACTCGTTTTAACTGATGGAGAGACGCTACATCGTTTTCTAAAAAATCCATAATTGAGGATATTTCAGTCAAATTGGCCTGAATAAGGGACGCCACACTCGCAGCCTCACCGTCAGAGAGCTTGGGTGCCACAACAATTTTATCTAAATTAGTTCGTAATAATAACTCATCCGCTTTAACTGTCCCTTTAGACTCTACATTACGAATTGACAGTTCGTATAACAACTCTTCTTTTCTAAGAGACCCAGGATATGCCACGTCTCGAGTAGCCATGGTAAAGATATCGCCGGCCACCAAGCTGAACGAGAAACACCGTAACCGAAAGAGAGAGAGAGAGACCACGCACACTCAAAATTGTCCGAAAGAACTGGTAGGAGCACAAATAAACGCTCTGCTACCAGACTGCTGCACCAAGTAAAATTGGCAGCGATGTGGAAATAAGGAAGGTGCGGGCTTCAAGACCGAAGGCTGAATACCAGTGACGGGCAAGGAGAGCCATAACGCAGTCAGCGAAAACCGAGTCGTTGTAGTGCTAAACATTTATTACAATAATAAGTGCGCACAAATAAAGTCCGTATTCATTTGGGGGACCTGCCCTCCAACAATTCAAATATTACAACTCTCAATTCTCAATTCTTAACAAACTCCTTTTAGTGACAACATGTTGAATTAAAAGAAACCCCGTTAACACATTAACTTTTACAGAAGCAAATCCTCTTACTATTCTATTTACTGAGGCTCTTAGCCTCTATTAACAAGAGAACAAATACGTTACATTCTCAATATAAGGCAACTAACTCCCTAAGCCTAACGTTGGTTGGTAAGCTTTCCTACCTCCACGCTCGCGGCTGGATGACCAAGCTGCTTGCTCGCTCCAAGCGAACTGAAGGAAGTTTTACGCGAGCACCGTGCCATCCCTCGGCAGAGGCGAGGAGGGGCAAGGTGGAGAGAGAACACGACAAGTGCGCAGGTCGGAGGAAGGCTTGCCAACACAATCTGGAGGGTGCCACCAGGGCGGAAATAATTTCGCATTTCCCTGGGGCCATAAGGGAACGGGACAACCTTTGTACTTTATTAAGATAGGAAGAAAAAACACACATGTTACAAAGATATAATATATGCAGATCGATCTGTATGAATTGTAAATTTAAAAGTTCATGATGAAGGAGAGTTCCTCTTGGTACAATTATCATTATTATTATTATTGTTATTATTATTATTATTATTATTATTATTATTATTATTATTATTATTATTATTATTATTATTATTATTATGCTTTGGGCTCCAAGGAATCATGCAGCCAACAATCCACAATCATACACAATTACATAACAGACAAAACAAAACACTGAAATGCACACTAAAAGAAACAATACCTTTTGAACCACTGATGAGAATAAAATCTTCTGTCAGTAACAGTCCTAGCATCGTTCTGACAACATTAAATCAAAAATTAATGTTTCTCAAAAACTTTATGTACGAATTTAAATTAAAACACAACAGTACCGTATAAAAAGTTTGCGCCTCCGTGGCTCAGACGGCTGCGCGTCGGCCTCTCACCGCTGGATACCGTGGTTCAAATTCCGGTCACTCAATGCGAGATTTGTGCTGGACAAAGCAGAGGCGGGACAGGTTTTTCTCCGGTTACTGCGGTTTTCCCTGTCATCTTTGATTTCAGTAACACACTCCATTATCATTTCTTAGCATCTATCAGTCATTAATGAAACACTTTGGGAGTGGCGATCCCATTGTACTAATAGCCTATATATGATTCATTCATTCATAACATCCCTGACCCGGTCAATGACTGGACAAGATGTGCAGGTTTTCATTTTCAGTATACAATTACTCACTGTAAAAGATAACAATAATGGACAAAATCAGACTGCGGAATTTAATTTTTTTAGAGAAAGAAGATGTGAAGTAAACCAGGGGAAAACGTATGCTTGAAAGTATCCATTACTGTATGTAGAGTGTAGATACCAATGTATTGTGACCGTATCGTCACATTGAATATTTATTTGGAAATATACAGGTTGTTAGGGGTGTAAGTGCAGATATTTTGCTAGTCGGCAAAGAAAAGTACATCTCACAATGTATGCTATGTACTTTCTACCTTGTCCTATTAGTTTTCCCGTAACTGAGCCAAATATTTCAGAACCTAATGTGTTTTGAACGGCCGTAACAGGATACACCGGTAATGTCATTCTGTCCACGTGTAGTGGAAAACAGTAGCAGAGTATAAGACTTGTTGAACCTGTTTCTTATCGCAGGCCAACACATGTTGTTGTGCACTTTCCCTAAAGGCTTGGCAAGTAGGAGAAATTGACTCACGTGCCAGCCACTTGCTGTACTCGAAAACCGGTCTAGGGTACTCTGTGTGATACATTACAAGTGCATATCCACCTTCCACTGTGTGTTCCGTGATGAGTTATCATATCACTACTTCACGCAAACGTCTGTCGGTTTGACATTCGTCTTGCTACTCTCCCGAGTGCTCAGAAGATGACCATCACGGTATCCGCTTCGTCGAAACGTGCAATTTTATGTTGTATACTTCGCCCCTGTCCTGAGAACGTACTTCAACATATTTTACACTTGCACGGCTTCTTTCCGCAGTGTACGCGAGGATGATAATTTTATATTCACCACTTCAGAAAAACCTCTTTTTATCAATTTTACTGTATTATGCCGTAGTGATCAGAGAGGTGACCTTCAGGTCTCTTTTTGAAAGCGCACTGTTGCATATTTCACTGCTGCACAATGTCTATAATATGTGTCTTGATTGACCTATGTTATTACAGGGCTTGAACAAAGGTGTATCCCGTAAGGTTAGTGATCCCTGCACACAATTTTTCCCATCTCTTTCCACTCTCGACTTATCTTTGCTGTTCTTGTCCATTGTTTTCCTCCCCATCTCGCAAACCAGTCTGCCCATCTAGTTCTTTGCCTTCCCACGTTCCGTCTTCCTTCTCTGGGATCCCACATAGTCATTTTGTAGGTCCATCGATTTTGCTCCAGTCTCGCTACGTGTTCTCCACGGGAAAACTATTCTTCAATTAATATCCCGTGGCAGCGTGGCAGAGAGAGAGTCCGTGGTGTGTGAGAAGAATTTGAATTTTGTGAAGGTAGACATGTAAAAAGGTAGCACGAAAGTCCGTGTAATATAATATATAAACAGAACTCCAGTATTAAGTTAGCGTGCTGAATGACGGCGTAATTGTAGAAGTACAGAGAAACAGACGTACAAGACAGGGTTTTGTAATAAATATAGGAACCCAATATCACGTTAATTCAGGTAAATGAACTATTGCAGTGGCGAAACCGTGATAGCTGTACTATATTTGTCGGACTGAGGTAGTTTAGGTGCGTCCGCCATCAAATTAATAAACATGCAACTTTAATTCTGCAAAAGATCGCAATCATACCAATAAAAGGGTAATTTTGACTGTGACGTGTGCAGAAGAATTCTGTGTGAAAATCAGTGTGAATAGTCTTTCCAGTGTTCACGACTCCAAGACCATGGACTATTCAAGAGTCATCGAGGGACGTCTGGAACCCGTGACCTTCCACCTCAGCGACATGGAGTAGACGCTGCAGGCGAGTCCCTTGAGGACTCGGACTATGGTGGACGAATCAAAGCTGTTGAGTACCAAGTTATGACTTTTTAATGCTAATATTCCCTTTGTAAATACGTAGAGGTGTAAGGATAGGGTTAAGAAAATCCATTGTATTGAATTGTCAGATTAGTTCGCTTAGAGTGGTCAGTAGGATCCCTTTTAATTTAACTACTTGAGGTTATTCGGGAAGGAAACAAATTACGGTAATTGCATGTATTTTGGCCCAATTTATTTAATAGCATGTGCATGTTTCTGGGTTATTTGTGTTTACGAGTGCTGTCAGAGGAAAAGGAGGGAAGTGAGTATTGAATTTTGGTGAGTTAATGAAGTATTGTTCCTCTGAGTGACTATTCAATGTGAGTCAGGATAATATGACGGTAGGGTCTTCGCCAACTGCATTTGAACAGTATTTTAGTGTGGGATAGTCAGAGCACACTCTTTCTAATGTAAAGTACTAGAATTTATTGCATGGTAGGTTAAGACGTGGCTGTACTAAATGTGTGCGAAGAATTCTTTGTACCTAGGTTCGATTTCCACCCCCAGCCTATGTAATTTTTTTGTTTGTTGTTGTTTGGTATTTTATGTTTATTAAGTTAATTTCTTTGGTTGGATATTAACTGCCGATTTACTGAACGTAGTTTCAAGTTATATTCAGGTACACATTCTCATCCCTTTGGCCACAGATAATAGTAAATTTTAGCTTGTGAGCTAGTGGAAATTGTGGTTAATTCTGCGGAGAAGGGAACGATGTCTTAACTCCGGCCTTCTGTAAAGTTGAGAAAATATGAAGTGATATAGCGGCATGATATTTAGAGATATTTATGGGATGTGATATAAGCATGCTAAAATCAGCTCGGGCGCTCAAGTGCATCAGTAGGATTGCGTAAATATAATGAACCGCTGACCATGCATTGAGAGTGCGTTAATGTGTGGAGAAGTTTGTTTAAAGTAGGTTATTGTCCCGTCGGGAGGGTTGTCCCAATAGATTTATGGCAGGCGACCCTAGGGTGACAGCTTTTGAGAGTAAGACCGGCAAGTCGACATCTCTATGTCGGTTGGCAAGGAAATGAGAGTTTTTCAGACATGTCTTCTTCTGTTAGTAGAAGATGTATTTTTACTTGATTACCACATTCGCAACAAGCCATGTCGAAATTAATGTAGGAACATTTAATTGTTCCCCCTAATGATGCGGTAGATAGGGTTTTGTTTTTCGGGAGATCTGATATGGAAGGAACCGAGGTCACTACTTCGAACCTTGGGACACGATTAGAATTGTTAGTCACACAGCAGCGGATAATAATAAAGCAAAATGCAGCCATCATTTCTGTTATATGTGTTTTCTTTTCCAGGTGGTAGAAGTGTGTGAACATGATGTTTAGATAATTATTGATTCATTGAAGCTAGATTTCGAGAGCATCTATTGATAGTTTGTTAAAGTGAAGGGCTTAGACCCTTATGACGTGTACAGTTGGTTCTTCAAGTGAGGTGGTTCCTAATCACCAGAATTCGGTTCGCTTTTTATTATTTGTGGGATTATGTTGTAATTCCGTATAATTTGCTTAATCCTTTTTTCTAATTTCATATATATATATATATATTTTATCGTGCTGTATTTAAAATAAGCGGCCACTCTAAGACTAATCTCAGAGTAAATCAGTGTTTGAATATGTAAATTGGAAGTCAATCCTGGGGAATATTTCGCATTCGCAAGGTCGTAGCTTATTACTGTAAATAGTCAAGTGTTTTATTATGATACTGTTTGTCGTATTCAACAGCTGAAATAAAACATAGGGCCGATTAACAACCGAGCTCGATAGCTGCAATCGCTTAAGAGCGGCCAGTATCCAGTATTCGGGAGATAGTAGGTTCGAACCCCACTGTCGGCAGCCCTGAAAATGGTTTTCGTGGTTTCCCATCTTCCCACCAGACAAATGCTAGGACTGTACCTTAATTAAGGCGACGGCCGCTTCCTTCCCCCTCCTAGCCCTTTCCTGTCCCATCGTCGCCGTAAGACCTATCTGTGTCGGTGCGACGTAAAACAACTAGCAAAAAAAACAGTTATACAAAGTGAAAGTTTAGAAAGGTAATTCAACCTTCTCCGATTTGTTTGGATGTTAAGGAATTAACACTCTAGTGCTTAATTAATTTTTTTTGCTATTTGCTTTATGTCGCACCGACACAGATGTCTTATGGCGATGATGGGTTAGGAAAGGGCTAGGAATGGGGAGGAACCGGTCGTGGCCTTAATTAAGGTACAGCCACAGCATTTGCCTGGTGTGAAAATGGAAAACCACGGAAAACCATCTTCAGGGCTGCCAACAGTGGGATTAGAACCCACTATCTCCCGGTTACTGAATACTGGCCGCACTTAAGCGACTGCAGCTATCGAGCTCGGTCTTAATTAATAAATGTGTGGTTTGTTCAATCATAAAATTCGACACCGTAATTACAATTGGCCTCATAGAGACACTAGTGAAGGTGTGGACTGTGAGTGTACTAAGACAGCGTGGAATTTGTTTCCCGTTGCTTTATTGTGTGTTAAATCTATTTGTATAAATTCATGAATTTAATAATCAAAGTTGTAGAGTGTCTATGATATGTTGCAACGAGAGTTCATTAAACCTTTAGAAAACTTTATTTTTGCTTATCTGTGCCGATAATTGCATCCTTATCTCTTCCGTTCATTTTAAGCCTGTAAGTTAGATTTTAGTTGGTTCTAGTTAGTAACCGCGGACACACCATGCCCTCGAGAGGCTTGTGCTCATATCTCAGAACGGAAGGGTAGCGGTAGACCTCGCTATGCTATACGGGCATTTGTCATCTCATGTGTTCAGATTAGTCGTTAAAATCCAAATGAGGCGGCATTTGTCACTAGGCAGAAAAGGTCCCTTGACTGTTCATTTCTGTAGCACATGGTCCCATGTGTTCAAACTCGGTCGGGGTAAATTTGCGTTGTCACATGGTCCCATGAGCTATGGGAGTTGATGGTAAAGGTCCCTGTATTCCATTTAGAGAAGTGAACTTAGTACCTTTATTTGTTATTTTCTTTACTGGTGGTTTTACGTCTCGCTAACACATCGAAGGATTTCGGTGACGCAGCGTTGGGAGAGCGCTAGGATTGAGCAGGAAGCGTCCGTGGCCTTAAATTGTATCTCAAACGTTTTCATGATGTGAATATAGGAAACCACGGAAAACCATCTTAGTACCGCTACCGTAGCAGATATTTGTAATCTGAAAAGGTACATCAAGTTCGATTATGAACCCCTTGGTAGAAGTACTACAAGTTAAAACATGCTTTCGACACCTTTACCAATTTACGAATAACCCTGTGTTGAAATGTTGAATGTTGAAATGAGAACCGAAATACCACAAAAACAACAACAAAACCACCACCACCGTTCATAGCCTACATAGTTTACGATATTCTATAAAACATCGAGTTGAAGGAAAATACTACTGTAATAATAATAATAATAATAATAATAATAATAATAATAATAATAATAATAATAATAATATAAATAACCTATATAAATAAAATCGGAACCATCACGTGTCTGTACATGGACTATTTTCGCGAAATTTTTCATATAGTTATCCGTTGCAGGTTTAATAATGACCATCTGCATATTTTTAAGCTTTAGATGGCGGCACAATTTTCGGGACGAGCTATAAAATTGAAAGTTTGTGAAATGATAGGTTTTAACCAGTAAAAGGGGGAAAATTGTATGTTGATAAATTTTTTCACTTTTCAGCCCCGGAATATATCGAAATATGGAGGCAGTTTTAATGACGGTGCAGAATTTTGTTTCGATGTGTTTCGTGGATAAACGGTACGTTGTATCACAAGACAGATGGCGTAATCGAACTCAGCATGAAGAGATCTAAAACTTTGGTCCTATGACGTTTTGTCGCATTTCTATCACGTATACGTTAGATTTGGCTACATTTCTCGATTGTACGTACATCTTCCACTTTTTTACGTACAATATTTATAATTTTATACACTTATGGGAAGTATAGAATCATCAAATTCGTCACGTACATTGGCCTACCCAGTAGCAATATGTGTGCCAAATTTTATGTTTCTACCTGTCACGTAAGTAGCCGGCCCCGTGGTGTAGGAGTAGCGTACCTGCTTCTCGCCCGGAGGCCCCGGGTTCGATTCCCGGCCAGGTCAGGTATTTTTCTCTCGACCTGAGGTCCGGTTCGCGGTCCATTCAGCCTACGTGATTAGAATTGAGGAGCTATCCGACGGTGAGATGGCGGCTCCGGTCTCGAAAGCCCAGAATAACGGCCGAGAGGATGCATCGTGCTGACCACACGGCCCCTCGTAATCTGCAGGCCTTCGGGCTGAGCAGCGGTCGCTGGACAGGCCAGAGCCTTTTCAAGGGCGTTAAGTGCCGTGGGGTTTGGTTTTTGTCACATAAGTGTCCGAAAAGTAATGCAAAGTGTGAAAACCTTACCCAAATTTCTTCCTGTTCAACATTTCTAACTCAATCTGACCCATAAATTAAAAATATACGAGTATTGTAAACGTGCATATACTTTCGTATGTCGATCTATATATATTCATTGTAGTCTATTTTTAGCGATCCAGATAGCGTGTGTCTGCCATTATAATTAATACTTTACAAATCGATATTGACTGTCAGTAGGAGGCGTTGCTACTATAAAAAATTCTCCCCACATCGACGTTGACTTGCGGTAGGAATTGGGCCCTGCTCCATTTCCTGTGTAACTGGCAATAGGACGGAGGGCATACCATTGTGATGAAATATTCCTCTCTCGATTTGACTGGCAGAAGGCAAGGGAGCATGCAATTATGATCAAAACTCCCCTACCCGATTGTGTTAGGCAGTAGGCGAGTGTGCCCGCCGTGATAAACTTATTTACACATTTAAAATGTGACTGGCAATCAGGCAAAGTGGCCTGCTATTATAATGGAAACTCACCAACGCGGTGCGACTGGCAGTAAGCTGACTGGCATTAGGAAAAGGGGCCTGTCATGATAATTATAACAGCACACCTCAAATTTGACTGACAGTAAGGAAGGCGCCTGCCATTATAATAAAACTCCTTAACCATAATCCATCTGGAAGTAGGAAATGGGGCCCGCCATTGTAAAAACTCCCAAATCGATTGTGTCCGAGCAGCAGGCAACGGGGCCTGCCATTACAATGGAAACTTCCCAGTTCGATTATGAATGGCAGTAGACAAAGGGGCCTGCTGTTACCATCATAACTCCGCAACTTGCACTTTACATTGGAAACAACGAATGGGGACCTCCCCATGCGGTTTCTCGGATAACGCTAAGAGAAGTGAGATAAATAAAAAAATATTTTTCATTGCGTATACTGTTATTTACTTCGATATCCCTATACAATGTGGAATACCGTACCGAAACACGGGTACATTTGCTAACAACAACAATAATAATAATAATAATAATAATAATAATAATAATAATAATAATAATAATAATAATAATAATAATAATAATAATAATAATAATTTCTTAATGAAAGACAAATGTATCATCTTAGTCATGCGCCGTTTGATAATGCTAGGGTTAAGGGAACATGTTATCGAACGTTCCGATATTTGGGTTTACTGTATATTTCAGCACTTTAAATTGAATAACTCTTCTTAAGCATGTTGCGAAGTGGATGTACAATACTTTTTCTTCAAGTTCAGATTTAATGGAAACCCAATCACGAACATCAGTCTCATCCAATGTGAAATCTTAGCAAAATTGAATCCACTTTTTCTTATTATTATTATTCCATCACTCTCCCCACACCTGTGGGTTCGTGGTTACGAACTTTCACATGTATTTATGTGGCCCCGCTTTACGGCCGATGCCCTTCCTGACGCCAACCCTATATGGAAGGATGCAATCACTATTGTATTGGAAGTTTGTTTGGTGGTTGGTAGTGTAGCATGTCTAAATATTAAGACGAAAGCGTTGAAACAAACACAAACACTCAGTCCCCGAGGCAGAAGAATTAATCAGACGCGATTAAAATCCGCGACTCTGCCGGGAATCGAACCCGGCAAACCCTGAGCCGAAGGCCTCACCGCTGACCATTCAGCTAAGGAGTTGGACGAATTTGTATGTTATGGTAGCCTGAATTCGATAACAAATGTGTATTAGTTTCTGGAGCCACCGCACTACTTCATTATTATGAACCAAGTTCTCTAGTGCTCTCCCTTGTTCGGCGTGTTGCGGTCTGTAGGGGCTGACAGTGATGGACTGGTACTATCAGTAACTGTGTTGAGTGAGGTGGCAGCCGCGCGTTTGATTAATTTCCTGCTCCTCCCGCAAAAGATATCGTCCTATCATACGTCTTTAAAGAGGATAGGGAGCTGGTTCCGACCAGTCAACTTAATAGAAGAGAAACTACGGTGTAACGAAAACAAGGATCCCACAACCAGTTGTGGGGTACCTCAGGTTAGCTCAGCTAATGGTTTGCGAAGTAATATAAGATTCAAGTAGGCAGAAGAAGTCAGATATATTATAACCTGATACCATATTTTACAATAGTGTGATAGTAACCAAAAGAAAAAAGAGGAAGAAGACCCAGAAAATAATAAATTTCTTTGCTTACCAAGCAGAGTTCTGGAAGCGTATAGAAACTCAAAAGATCCAAAATTAGGATATGAAAAGAATCGATAACAAGATCAATAACAATTGTATTTTAAATAAACAAATTACAAACAACAAGAGGACCGACAAATTTGCGTAGCAGTAACAACCTCAATTAAGACTCGAGAAATATATGAAATATCAGTAACTTGAACTGGCCACAAAACGTTGATTACTATGAACACATTTCAGATAAATGAGATACCCGAGTACAATTACACGATATAACCCACCTGAAATGGAGAAGAAACCTATACTAGGAAAGGGAAGTGGGATCACAGGCAGGGATAGAAAACGTGACCTCGCCGAGCAAAGTAAAAAGGCAGATTAATTAGAAAAACTATCAGCACTTAATGAAAGAGTCTGTAACGCATTGACTGAGAATGTTGCAAGTAACGTTCCAACAATCAGACATCGCCATGTTTCAATTCCAAACTAGTTATATGAAGTAATGATGCATAGCACTCGCACCAAATGCACAAATTTACCAGGACATATAATGGCCTGTATACAGACGGCAAGCACCTAATCCTTAAGGGTTATGGGAAACTAAGACCCAGCAAATAATAAATTTATTTGCCCACCAGGTGTCTCCAAATAAAAAGTCCTGTGTGATAAAGTGTGACCAGCACGCGGTAAGATTGGACTGACAAAGAGTGTCAGTATATATAAGGCACGTGGTAGGTTCAGGAGACATACGATGATATTCGAGAAATCGGCAGAAGATGACGTATTCGTGACGTGACAATCACGCGAAGAGCGAAGAAGCAGAACCATGCGGCGGTCAATAGTATGACAGGTAGCCATGTAAGGGAACAGCGATGCAGAAGTCGACGACTAATGTGAATGAAGTAGCATGTAGACATTTGGGGTAATGTTACACAGTATACTGAGTAGGATGATGATGTTTAAGGCGATATCAACAAGCATGTTCCAACTGTAACGATGTTCATATGGTTTATGTACAGATAATGTGTGCCGCAGCACAATTTGCTATCCAGACACAACAAATCAAATTAGAGTGATTTACAAAACTGTCCAGATAGTCGTGATCTAGAGATCGCAAGGTAGTATATTGTTCGAGCTTTTCTGGTTCAATTTTCATGAATTTCAATCGGGTTGAATAACCGGAAACAAGGAGCACCCAACCTGTGTAACAACTTAAATACGAAATTGTACTGAGACAAGGTGTACCCAACATTAAATTTGAAATTTTTGTGAATCATAATATTCCTAGCCCGGGTAACAACTGAAAAAAGAATTGATTCTGGAGCAAAGTGTATCCAAACTGCATAAAAATTTGAAAAAGAAATGGTTCTGAAAAATAGAATACCAAAATCTGCCTAGTAACTGCAATGAGATGTGGTTCTGAGAAAGGTGTACGGAACCTGTGTAACAAATGAAATAAATGTTTCGGAAGCTAGAAGTACGCAACCTGGGAAATAAATGAAATAAAAAATAGTTATGGAAGGACGTGACTTTGCTTGCTTGTATCCAATCTGGATAACAACTGAACCCAGCAAATAGAAAACAATAGAATAGAATACATAGTAGAATACTACCATCCCCCAGATCCGGATCATCTGAAACTGGGTAGGGAGTAATCATTTATTGTAATCCAAAATGTGTTTTGACATATGCATGCCTTTCCTTATTACTATTTGTTTATCTATTACTATATTAAAATTCCAATTGCACTTATTAACTATTTCCACGCAATTTGTAAATTGTACTTTTATTTGAATTTATTTATTTATTTATTTATTTATTTATTTATTTATTTATGTCCTAGATGTTAACAGTGTCACCTTCCTAAATTGAATTTGTGCTTACTTTCGTGTCAGAAGTCCTTACAGTTTTATCCTACAGTTACAACATGCATTATGAATGAATGAATGAATGAATTAATTAATTCATGATTTCATGATTGAATACCTTCATGAATGAACACTCTTCTCTCCCAGTCACGGATAGCCACCAACTAACCAACTGCTTTTTAGACTCAGTACAAAATACACCGGTGTTTAGTTTGCAAGTTCGTTTATGACTTTCTGTGACCCAAAAGGTTGTACTTCTGAATATTTTTCTATCTGGCCATGACAAATTTAAATCCTATTTTGAGCGATTTAACATCAATATCTCAGATGATTACTTATGCTTTTGTGGATCCTCTCAAACAGTGAAGCATTTAGTTTTTGATCTTCCTGCTTTCTGAGGAACAAGATATACCCTAGTATGTCACCTGAACTTCTGTGACACCGAATTGAGCAAACCTCTATTTCATATATTTAAAAAACAATATTGTTATAATATTTTTTTAAACTTTCATCCACTGCATATTTAATAAGCTTTCATCATAATGTTCAATCTGTTGCAAATTGTATGTAATTGTTGAACTATAGTCCTAGTATGCTTTTGTACAATATGTTTCCCTTATATTTATATTGGAAATTCAATAATAATATTATTATTTCTGAATATTTTGTTAATGAAGGATTTTTAGGTGATCATTGTCTTCCATTGTATTTCCCACTTTATATTTCATCGTACTTGGCAAGATATTTCTTTCACAAGCTGCTTTACGTCGTACCGACACATATAATTCTTATAGCGATGATGGGGTTGGAATGGGCTAGGAGTGGGAAGGAAGCGGCCGTGGCCTAAATTAAAGGACAGTCCCAACATTTCTTTGATATGAAAATGGTAAACCACGGAAAAGCATCTACAGGGCTGCTGACAGTGGGGTTCGAACCCACTATCTCCCGAATGCAAGCTCACAGTTGCGCGTTCCTAACCTGACGGCCAACTCGCTCGGTACACGCTATTGTGTGCTACTTTCTTTCGAGACTGATTTTCTTTACGCACAAACACTAAATATTGCTGGGAATTAAAAGAAATTATGTAGACATAGAAAGTGTTCAGATACTTTTGGCTATTCAATAGTTTAACTATCCCTTTAGTTACACGCTCTTCAGGAATGCTTTAAATCAATTTCCTGAGAGAAGAAATACTATCATTCATATTTTGTCCTTTGAGTAGATGTGTTGTTCACTATTACTAATGTCGCGCATAGTAGCACTAGGTATTGGTTAACCTTAGTTCTGCTATGGATTAGTCGTTGTTTTTCAGTTGCTAAGACACAGTTCAATTTCGGTTAAGGCCAATAACATTTTGCGTTGGTCAAATAAGACAACTCAGTGGCGTTGACTTCCTCCGCGTTTGAGAATTACAGCGAGGCAAAATTATGATCAATCGTCAACATAAGACCTATCTGTGTCAGTGCGACGTAAAGCAACTTGCAAGAAAAAAATGATCACTCGTATATCTTAAAATATATATATATACTGATTTTTATTTACAATTTTCTTACAGTCGCCCCTACACAGATAGGCCTTTTGGTGACGATGGGATAGGAAAGGGCTAGGAGTGGTATGGAAGCGGCCGTGGCCTTAATTAAGGTACAGCCCCAGCATTTGCCTGGTGTGGAAAAGGGAAACCACGGAAAACAATCTTAAGGGCTGTCGACAGTGGGGTTTGGACCCACTATCTCCCGAATGCTAGCAACTCAAGAGTTCTTTGGTTTTTCTCAAAACCTAATTGTTTCTTTGTGGGGGGGGGGGCTGGATTTCCCAGTCTTAGCAACAGAAAGTAAATATTTAACCGTATCATCTACAAAACTGACTAATATTTCTCCTGCACCTAGAAATGAAACTGTTTAATAAAGAAAAGAAAGCTGCTTTTAGAACGTCATATCACCAGTGAATTATGTTCACACGTACAGACGCGTTTGAGTATTTCTCTCTTTGTACAATTGAAGACCTTGTCACCACACAAGACGACACCTAATCCCCCAGTTGAGAAGCGGACCACCGGGTGGACAGGGACTCAGTCTAGCGTTTGGTGACACGGTGCCACTAATGGAAGCACGCTACGGTGCGAATGAGGTACGACGCAAAGCCGATTACTTGGGGACGTCATGCAAACAGCTTCGTCCTCTCACGTCCTTTCCTACCTCCAACAAAGATTCTATTATGGAAAATAGTCTTATTGAATTACGCGTTCAGATCAAGTAGGGATTTAAGAGCAAGAAAAGCATAGAATAGTTATTCTTAAATATAAAATGATCTTTGCAAAGTGCCGCTTTCTTTGTTCGATGAAAAATTGTATACTGTTCACATTTGCATAAGTATTGTAAAAAGTACTGAACTAACCATCGACATTACTTTCACGTTTTCCCCATCCTAGCTTTCAATACTTCACATTCATATGTCCTACACATAAATCCCCAAACTTTGCTAGCCCGGGTCGGTAGACGCAGAGTGGGTCTCGGCCCTTAAGTGGCCACGGCTGAACCGTGGTCCAACAGCTCTGCACTCTGAAAGTTACCACCAATGATAGTCTCTTGAGGAGTTTTAATTTATCTGATAATCATTGCAGGTGTACACTCGTGAAATTTTCCTGCCATTATTAATGGTTTCGTGAATTATTCCTCGTCGTTGCACGCCTCATATTATTGCCGTGAGGTGCCAAGGATAGTCACCACGACGACTCCTGGAGCCAAATAACAGGAACTGAATTCTCGTCTAAATCTGCTGAGAAGCATGCAAGCGTGTATCACAGGTGGTGCATGATGGCTGACGATCTCTGAGAATGGCGTATCGTACACCTGTTTGAAGCAGAGTTTGTTAATATTGAAGTTTATACGTCGAAAATACTAATTTTCAACTTTTAAATTTGCATTTTTTTAAACGTTGATAGTGTGTTTTTGGGCTGGGTCCTATCTGAAATTTGAGCAATCAATTCTGCGTGGAGAAAAAACAGACACTGTGGTAAGGGGGGAACCAGGGTTTGTCATTTTCTTCCTCGCATTATTTACCGTGTGCCAGAATTCTGCCTTCTGTATACAGTAGGTACAAATGGTGCAGTGTTTTAAACGAGTTCCCACTGTATTTGAACAGCCTTTCGTCTAGGTCATAGAAAATTCCCTTATACAAGGTGATATCTATTTGTCTGTCAATTTCAGTATCTCGTATTCGGCTGTCAGATGGTAGGGGAATCAGAAACCTGTTAGGCCTACCTATTGTTGAGTTTTAATATTTATTTTGTCATGTCAAATCCAAATGTATCATCAGAGATTTTTGCCTGCCAACATCGTACTACATGGAATGTCGAAAATAGTTTTTTCACCATTCGAAAATCCAACTGCCTCTGAAAGGTTTGATCCCATAATCTAGTAATACGGAGGCCGATACTCTACCACTCTTCCACTGAACCTTTAACTCCTTTTAGGAGCAGTTTACTCACAGTGAATTTAGAAACGCATTTCCATGGAAATTTTGAAGATCAATCTTTTTCTGACTTTTGGAGTGTATTCATCTACCTGTAAGTTATTTGTCTCAAAAATAAATAATCTGTCTTGTTTTAGAAGGAGTGGACGTGTGAGCATTTCGCTCGGTGGTATGACTGTGTTACTGATTCAGCATTTTGTATCAAGTGTACAATTTATACTATTATTATTATGAGTAAATTGGAGAACACGGAAGGAGCCTCCCCGAAGAGTGCTAGATGAGGCATTCGGGCGTTCCCTGGGCAACGGTGGTACACCGGCTGATTCTTCCACGAAGGCGCTGCTACACAGCAACAAGCAGATGATAGAGCTGGACATTCTAGTTTAATTACCTCTATATTTTAATTTGTATGTTAATTGTATATTTTTACAGATTATGCTTGTAAATACATAATAATAATAATAATAATAATAATAATAATAATAATAATAATAATAATAATAATAATAGTGTGTAAATTTAACGAAATGCATCTGGCAAGGAACATTTTTAAACTTGCCATAACCGGACGAGTTGGCTGTGCGCGTAGAGGCGCGTGGCCGTGAGCTCGCATCCGGGAGATAGTGGGTTCAAATCCCACTGTCGGCAGCCCTGAAGATGGTTTTCCGTGGTTTCCCATTTTCACACCAGGCAAATGCTGGGGCTGTACCTTAATTAAGGCCACGGCCGATTCCTTTCAACTCCTAGGCCTTTCCTATCCCAGCGTCACCATAAGACCTATCTGTGTCGGTGCGACGTAAAGTCCCTAGCAAAAAAAAACTTGCCATAGTGCAACAAAACGCTGTTAAGTTCATTAGTTCTAACATTTTGAATTTAATATTCGTACTTTTTTAGTTATTTGTATCTGACTTTATTTAGAAGTAATATATATGTTGCATGTTGGGTATTCAGCCCGAAGGCTGGTTTGATCCTCCGCAGCTCTGCCAACAGCTGTCATAGATAGCGTAGGTGTCAATGAAGAGTCATACCTGGGGAAATGAGGAGTGAAGTAGTTTCCCGTTGCTTTCCTTACAGCGAGAGAAGTTGCTCGCGTATCAGTCTGCCAACCCCATTGCAACGCATGCACCAAGTGACCCTATGAGCGATATTTTCACACCATTCATAACAGGGACTGGCTGCACAAGGAATGGTATTACTAGCATCACCCATACCTCTGTCACTTTCATATTGTCAAAGCCAAGGATGAGACTGAGACAGGTCAATGAAAGTAACAAATTGATTCTAGCCAATACCAGAAGAAATAGTGTACTTTGAACACTACATCTCGTCACAAAAGGCACAGAAGTAATATATATTATGTAATTCGGAATGGCTGAAGGTAATGGAAGGGACTGTGAAAGTGAATACAGCGTTCTTATGAAAGACACGGAGCAATCCGGCAACACCAGGCCAAATTGTGATAGCGAAGAGCCTACAGATATTGATATTGGTACATAATTTTATTGCCAAGGGTTGCCAGGAAACACCTGTAATAGACAAATCTTGTAACGTTCAGGTGCGGCAAAATGCTGTCACTGGACCAAACGTGTCGCATTAGACATAGCAGCCAAAGACGTGTTAATAAAATAAAAGTGTTTCAAATATTGTGTACATATTGTCAAAATAATACCTAGGCATATGCAATGAAGCACCTTATGGTATTTAGCACAGCAGGAACCTGTATTTCCTGCCTGTTTGTGATTATTTTATATTGCCGCCAAAGAAAAAGTATTCAAAGCACGCTGGCCTGTGGCCGTTATCGTGATCGTAGCCTAGTTGAATGCAAACCACAGATGGGAAATATGTTTCAAAAATCCCACATACATTAGCCGTGATTCGAATCCCGACCACCATGTTACTCGTCTAACATGCCCCTTTAGAAACTTTTTTTTTTGTTGCTATTTGTTTTACGTCGCACCGACACAGATAGGTCTTTGGCGACGATGGGATAGGAAAGGCCTAGGAAGTGGAAGGAAGCGGCCGTGGCCTTAAGGTACAGCCCCGGAATTTGCCTGGTGTGAAAATGGGAAACCACGGAAAACCATCTTCAGGGCTGCCGACAGTGGGGCTCGAACCCTTTAGAAACGATTCGACTGTGAAGGTTTCTTTGCTTACTAGTTTATTGCATGTGATCCCTACAACTATTTTTTGGGGTCGTATTTATAATATGCATCTTCAAACCATACAGAAGAAACTGAAAATTTTTAAAAGTTCATCCGGTTTATATACTACGGGAATAACCATCAATGAGCATGTAGACAGAAAGTGGGTTTGGAACCACCATACTCTTGGTAAGAAATAGTTGTTGCTGTATGCTTCAGCTGCTGCTTCGATATTGGTTCTACTTCTCTCGTCTATTACATATCTTTACCTTTCAGTACACAACGAATGAGGGTAAAGATTGTTTCTTTCGCCTCCCTTATTTGAATGTGAAAATAGTGAGTGAGTGCTTCCGGCTTATATGTGAGAAAGCGAAGAAAGACTAGAATCTGCAAAAATCGATGTAATGTGCCGGCGACCACACCCATTGGGCACCGTACTTAAATCTTTGTTTCCTACATTTCAAGGCTAAGGGATTTTTTCATATCTCATGATGACACATGAACAAGTGAATATGAAAAATTCCACAGCTGACCCTGACATTTAACATGTGACTAGCTCAGAGGTGAATATGTGTACCACTCGCGTCCAAAGTTGGGCTATCGAATCCTGGGACTTTCTGCGAGTTGCAATGTCTTCAGATATGTGTATTTGTATTTTACAAATACATTCAATTAGAACATTAAAATATTTATAGATCCTTCTAGGGTCTACGGTATGTTTACTGAATTTGCCTGACTATTTCACCAACCTTACATTACCAGGCACTTGAATATCGACCACCTTGGACAGACGCAAATGTGGATGTCACGAGGATACATCGGTCGAACTAATACGCGAATCATCTATTATTATTATTATTACTATTATTATTATTATTATTATTATTATTTTGCTAGTTGCTTTACGTCGCACCGACACAGATAGGTCTTATGGCGCCGATGGGACAGGAAAGGGCTAGGAGTGGGAAGGAAGCGGCCGTGGCCTTAAGTAAGGTACAGCCCCAGCATTTACCTGGTGTGAAAATGGGAAACCACGGAAAACCATTTTCAGGGCTGCCGACAGTGGGGTTCGAACCTACTATCTCCCGAATACTGGATACTGGCCGCACTTAAGCGACTGCAGCTATCGAGCTCGGTATTATTATTATTATTATTATTATTATTATTATTATTTTAGACAACTGTGGCCATATAAAACTTTCTGGCCAATTTTTCTCATCTTTCCAGGAACTCTTCATTCTTCTGTTCTTACCTTTCTCTGCCCTATTTGGGCTTGCAATTTACCTGCACCTCTTGGAATTTTACGAGATTGTCTTTTCGACTCCCGATCTTCTTTCTGCTGTACATCAGCTCTGCTGTGATTCCGATTTCTTAACCGTCCTTTTTGACCTCCGATATCCACCTCGTACTCGCTTTTTAATCCTACGATATATTCGATCGTTGACGTCGACCAGGTTTCGTCATTTGTCACTAATTACATGTCTGTAGAATTTCATTTTGACATTGTAACCGGGATTTTTTCGATGTACCATTAGAGGACCCAACATTTTCTTTTCTTTCACACCCAGTATGCAGTTTCTCCTGTTTCTAGTATTTTGCTTCGGATCTTTCTTTTCTCGAGTTCTTGTCGCTCCACTTTCTTATCGAGTACAAGACACTCCGATCCGTTCAGTAACTTTGGTTTCATTATCTTAGTGTTTGATTTGGCCAGTTCAAAGCAGTTGTTCTGTGTTAGCCTTCAGGCCAGATTCAGTTTGCTGGCAATTTCCTTGGTTGCCTCTTTACGAAGCTCGACCGAGCTCGATAGTTGCAGTCGCTTAAGTGCGGCCAGTGTCCAGTATTCGTCGATAGTGGGTTGGAACCCCACTGTCGGCAGCCCTGAAAATGGTTTTCCGTGGTTTCTCATTTTCACACTAGGCAAATGCTGGGGCTGTACCTTAATTAAGGCCACAGCTGCTTCCTTCCCACTCATAGCCCTTTCCTGTCCCATCGTCGCCATAAGACCTACCTGTGTAGGTGCGACGTAAAGCAACTTGCCAAAAAATATCGATCTCGATGCGTTGTATTATTATTACTAGCATATCCCGTATAGAATATCAACGGGTTAAATGTTGTGCGACAAGAAACAGAAGTTTAAAAAGAAGTCCGTCACGTAAATTTTCCTGCACAATTAGAAAATCTTCCTTTAACATACACTATTTTCTTTGAAGGGGATAACCTTCTTAAAAGATCAGCTAATATTCACATTCCATCCTAGAAATGTTCTGAAAAATTGTTTCAGAACAGTCACCATAAACAAATTCTCTGAATACATACAATTGGCTATTTTCTGACTAATAACGTTATCGTTCTTACGTGCCACTAACTACTGTTACAATTTTCGGACATACGGAGGTACCAAAATGTTGTCCTGCAGGAGTTCTTCTGCGTGCCGATAAATCTACCGACACAAGTCTGGCGTATTTGATCGCCTTCAGAGACCACCAGGCTGAGGCAGGTTCAAACCTACCAGCTTGGAATAAGAAGGACACACACACACACACACACACACAGAGAGAGAGAGAGGGGGGGGGGAGCCCCGAACTGCCGAGAAGATTCGGCGAGCTGACCGCGCGTCACCTCGTAATATGCAGCTCTGAGGGCTGACAATGAGCAGCGGTCTCTTGGTAGGCCAATGAAATTGCAGGGTGTAGCACCATGGGGACAGATTTGATCAAAACTGCGACTCTTAGACTTACTGATGGTTATTGCGAAATAAATAGCATTGGAAGTGGGCTGGGAGACTCAGACGGTAGAAGCGTAGGCCTTTCAAATGCAAGTTGACGGGTTCGACGTCGACTCAATCTAGAGATATTTGGAGGTGCTCAAATATGCCAGATTCTTGTCGGTGTAATTATCAGAACGTAAAAATACTCCGGTGGAAAAAATTCTGGTACCCTGGCTTCTCCGGAAACCGTAAATATAGTCAATGGGTCGTAAAACCAGTTCTGCTAAAATACGTGTTTTCATATCTAATTGTCATGGATGCAATTAGACTTACGTTATGATCATTAACGATTTAGTTGATGAACGTCTTTAATTATGAGAATTACAGTAGAAACACCATAGGCTACTATTATTTGTTTTAAGTGATACACCATTCATTGATGTACAGAAATAATACCATAGCTTAACTCGTGTACTTGACGCTAAGGAAATGTGAAACCGAAGGTCAGTAAGCTGACTACCTAGCCTACGATGAAATTCGAACCCGCAATTTCCCGAATGAAAGGTTACAGCTATACGACTGGTATCACTTTGCCTGTACGATCGGTATTTTAGGTTTTTACCGAAAGGTTTAAAACCGAATGTTCTTCCTGGAGTCGCTTAATTATTTCTGTGAAATTCACCACCCAGATTCACCAGTAATCGAGTAATGATCGTCAGGGTACAGGGTGGAAAGCCAGCAGCTGAGGTACTGCGTTAATCTTGCCATCCTTAATAATACTAATTATAATTAACTCATATATATTATTAGGCTAATACGGGGGCAATGAGCAGTGTGACAATATATAAATTGTGTACTGTACACAGTCGTAAAAGGGGCTGCCTGGCCGAGGCGGTAGAGGCATGCTCGGTTCGCCCGGAAGGACGTGGGTTCAAATCCCCGTCAGGAATTCGTAAAATTTAAGAAACGAGATTTCCATTTCCGGAGGTGCACATGGCCCTGAGGATCACTCAGCCTACACCAAAAATGAGTACCAGTTTAATTCCTGAAGGCAAAGGCGGCCGGGTGTAGAGCTAACCACTCTACCCCATCAAGTGCCGAAGTTACGGATAGTGGAAGCCTTTACCTTCCACCCCTCCAGGGGCCTTCATGGCCTGCACGGAGATGACTCTGATGTTTTTACTTTTACACAATCCTAAAGATGCTATTCCATAGTATTCAATTTTCACGCAAGGAAATGCAGGGGCCGTATCTTAAGGCCATGACTATTAACATTCCCAATTCTGGTCCCTTCCCACTCAATCGTCACCGAAAACCAGTGCGACTTCAAATTACGAGCAAAGATATCTAAATTGAACAGTCACAGAAATAGTGTAGAGTAAACTTCGGAGGTTGTGTAGCTCTTTCAGGCACATCCCGAATGTCGGTGAGCCAAGTGTAATTTTTTTTAATGACACACCAGCTTCCTGCCAATATTAAATTTCTGGTAGTATGGTAATCGAACCCAAGTCTCCCGGCACGACAGCTAATAGCACTAACAGTTACACTACGGATACCTGTTGGATAACCTGAAAGTCCTACTGAATAAAATATTCAAACACCGTTGAGAAGATATCTTTTTTTTGCTATTTGCTTTACGTCGCACCGACACAGATATGTCTTATGGCGACGATGGGATAGGAAAGGCCTAGGAATTGGAAGGAAGCGGCCGTCGCCTTAATTAAGATACAGCCCCGGCATTTGCCTGGTGTGAAAATGGGAAACCACGGAAAACCATCTTAAGGGCAGCCGACAGTGGGACTCGAGCCCACTATCTCCCGATTACTGAGAAGATATCAACAGTGTCATTGCAACTCGTTTCTGATAAGACGAGAATAGAAATGCTTGAGGAATTCCGTTATTGTATTCTGTAGCAAGCCTCATTCTACCTCATGGTTGTTTTGTAGTTCATACCAACCGTAATAACTTGCTAGGAATCTCACCGCGTTTTACGTCATGCCTGCCTCATAAACACGATTAAAGCAGGAATAATCTATCCAGTGTGACAGAAGGATTAGTGAACATGAGGCTTGCTAGTAAAGGATAAGCCGACAGGGTCTGTTAATGTGTTCATACGGAGCCAGAGAGCGTACATTTTCCTCCAGTTATAGTCAGCAGCAACAATGTCAAAACATAGGATGGGCTGCTTTTCCATATTATAAATATGGGTAGTATCTAAAGGCGGAGAAACTCTATAGAAATATAACCGTGCTTGTAACTGTACTAGTACAGTCTCCATTGCTGAATTTCTAAGGTAATTCGATAACTATTATGAAAGAAATCACAGAGTTCAAGATTTGGAAAATAAACACCCAACACCGTATTATATGTGTAACGTCGCACCGACGTATATAGGTCTTATGGTGAAGATAGGACAGGAAGGGCCTAGGAGTGGGAAGAAAGTGGTCGTGGCCTTAAGTAAGATACATCCCCAGCATTTGCCTGGTGTGAAAATGGGAAACGATTGAAAACCATCTTCAGGGGTGACGACAGTGGGGTTCGAATCCACTATCTCCAAGATGCAACCTCATAGCTGCGCGCCCACAACCACACGGCCAACTTGCCCGGTAAGATTTATTTACCGAGTGTGGAATTTATTTAGTTTGGTTGATAAATTCACTCCGGAGAAAATCATCCATTGTGAAGGCCAGGAAATAACAGATAATATTATACAAGTATGTGATGAATCGAGACGGAAACAGCGGACTGTGCCCTTAATCGGTACAATAAAGTGAGCTTCAAAATATGCAGGTGTCAGGCTGTAGAGTTACTGTAAATCCATCAGACATGAGTTACGAGAAAGAAAATCTTTTAAAATGTTATTTGCTTTACGTCCCACTAACTACTTTTACGGTTTTCGTAGACGGTGAGTTGCGGAATTTAGTCCCTCAGGAGTTTTTCTACGTGCCAGTAAATCTACTGACACGAGGCTGGCGTATTTGAGCACCTTCAAATACCACCGGACTGAGCCAGGATCGAACCTGCCAAGATGGGGTCAGAAGACCAGCACCTCAACCGTCTGAGCCACTCAGCTCGGGAACAATGTCTTCAGGCTCTCAGACAGTCCATCATACTGGAGGTCGGTGACCACTGGGTCTCTAGCTGGGAGTGTCATTGCTTCCAACTACTTGCTCAATCCTCCATCCGACCTCTCTTGTTAACCACTTGTTCTAAACAACTGGCTTTATGTCGCACCGGCAGAGATGGGTCTTACGGGGATGATGGGACAGGAAAGGGCTAGGAGTGGGAAGGAAGCGGCTGTGGACTTAATTAAGGTACAGCCTCAGCATTTTGCTGATGTGGAAATGGGAAGCCACAGAAAAACATCTTCGATGTAGCCAACAGTGCGGTTCAAACCCACTATTTCCCGAATGCAATCTCAAACGTGCGCGCCCCTGACAACACGACCAACTCGCTCGGTCAAGGTGTTTTCTTCCAAACCCGAATATATTACGTTTGCGAGACGTTGGGGAATTTCTCGCCCTTCGTGGCCCTTCCCTTTTATTCCTCGATACCCTCCTTCTGATCTATTCCATTTTTCCCTCATTAGAGAGAACAGCTGTTCATTAGTACATCATCATGGAACAATAATCATCACCACAATGGAAGACATGGTCCAAAGTCAAGTGAAACAATTTGTAACGAGACACATCTTACTGCGACTATGGGAGTTAACGAACTATAGCAGTAACATTGAACGATGCGTTCTGACAGTTCTTAAAGGGGTGTCCGTTTATTGTCTGCCTGGGTGGAGAGAAGAGAGTAAGAGGTATGGTTGCCGTGGAAATGTGGGTGAACCTACTGCGGTTGCAATGGAGAAAAGCCTACCGGATGTTGCTTGGAGTCGCGAAACCTCTCACTTCTGAGTTACGTACATGCATACACAAAAATGATGTCCCGACATAAACATCAACATTGCCCCCACTCCAGTACTGAAAAGGAGGGAAAGGAATGAACGGGTAGTGTTGAAGGCACAGTGTGTGTATTACTATACATCCACCACTGTGCCCATTTCAATCACAATAGCTTTTTTCTACAATTTGTTATACGTCGCACCGACGCAGACAGGTCTTATGGCGACGATGGGATAGGAAAGGGCTAGGAGGGGGAAGGAAGCGGCCGTGGCCTTAATTAAGGTACAGCCCCAGAATTTGCCTGGCGTTAAAATGGGAAAACACGGTAAATCATCTTCAGAGTTGCCTACAGTGGGGCTCGAACCCACTAACTCCCGGATGCAAGCTCACAGCTGCGCGCCTCTAACCGCACGGCCAACTCGCCCGGTAATAACAGTCTTGTAGCGATTTGTCTAACTGCAGCAAATTACAAACATTATAAGATATCAAAGCCATTTTATTAACAGTGCTGATGTAGTTATTTTATTATTAATAAATTATATACAGTCGTATCAGAACACACTTCTTTTAAAGCATAACCGATTTTCGGACACTAAGGTCCACCATCAGTGTTAGAATTTAAATTTAATTCCACAGGAGTGTGTCGTCAAAATCAGTTAAAATGAGTTTAAAATGTAACCCTGTTGACATCAACTGTGAAATAAAAAAAAGAAAAAACAAGTGTAACAGTATGAAAATAATACATATAAACTTACAATGTTGTTGTAAAAAGTATGGACGTACCATTGGAAGGGCTGGCTTTTCTTTGTGCTCAGGCTGTTGGTCGAGTACTAACAAACGTTCAGCTTTAAGTACGGAAACGCGCTGCAAGCACATGTTACGTCACCTCAAGGTTACGCGGAAGCACCCGATGTTACGTCAACTCAAAATTGTAAACAAAATTTTGCTTGCGACCGTTTCATTTAAAATTTTATCTGGATCCCTTGCCTCCACAGTCTTACAGTAGATTCTGTTTTAATTACATGTAACCAGTTAACATTCATCTCGTAGTCAGATAATTTAGGTGTGTTGGACATGAAATTTGGTTAACCTACTAAACTGAATTTTGTTAGCGGGGAGTGAACAAAACATGAGAAACACAAGCACAATAAAGCATTTCAAGTGCAAAGCAGGCGAGCGTACTGCTTTACGTGACTATTGATACCGAGCTCGTGGCAACGAGAATTCAACACACAGGACCGCGACACTCCATTGCAATGAATTCCTTATTAATTTCACTGGTCATGATTCGAAGCATGGTCACCTTGGTGAGATTTAATTGATGTTTCCATTCTGCTATCACGACTTTGGAATTCCCAGGCCTCTTGCGGTTCGCACTTATCCATTCAGCTAAGATGGTGGTTGTACCAATTTAAAAATTATTCACAACGTAGTTAGATAAATTTCTAAACAGACATTAAAACTGTATCATCTACAGACAATTTTATATGTTCATTTAATTTGAGGGCACGTAAATATTTTATTAGCCCTTCTTTTGACTACTTTTGAATGTCTGAATTTTTTTAATCTTTCTTTTTGTTTTTGTTATTTGCTTTACGTCGCACCGACACATATAGGTCTTATGGCGACGATGGGGTAGGAAAGGCCTAGGAGTGAGAAGGAAGTTTTTGCTAGTTGCTTTACGTCGCACCGACACGGATAGGTCTTATGGCGACGATGGGACAGGAAAGGGCTAGGAGTGGGAAGGAAGCGGCCGTGGCCTTAATGAAGGTACAGCCCCAGCATTTGCCTGGTGTGAAAATGGGAAACCACGGAAAACCATTTTCAGGGCTGCCGACAGTGGGGTTCGAACCTACTATCTCCCGAATACTGGATACTGGCCGCACTTAAGCAACTGCAGCTATCGAGCTCGGTATTATTATTATTATTATTATTATTATTATTATTATTATAGACAACTGTGGCCTCTATAATAAGGCAAAACACCAGCCAACATTATGAAACAATAATGAAGAAAGGGACCGCTAGATTGAGAAGATATTAAGAATGCTGCTATTTCTGAAGCCTTAAATTTAAGGTGTTTTTTTTCTCCTTATCACAGGCTTTTCGCCTGCAGGTTAATTCAGGCTTGGTTTCTCTCAAAATGTTTGCTCCCGCTCTCCTCCTGACCATTTTGATGTGATGGGTTTCCACTAGGATTTTGACAGCGATTTCAAACTGTTTTGTCGTTTTTATAAACTAATAATTTGTAAACTATGAGGTCCACAACCTCAACATGTGCTACTATTATTCATTTCCATCTGCATCATTTGTTTTCTCATTCCCTTGTTTCTTAGGTTAACGCAGTTTTTTAGTATCAATTATTATTTCAAATTAACTCCTGTTTCACTGAATTTTGTTGCAATAAGTTGTTTTTTGCTCTGCATATTGATGTAAATATTGTATATTTGTGCTATTTTGTTTCCGTCTAGGCTCTCTTTTGTTTGTTTTTTCATTTGCGCTTTCAATATGTTTTTTAGCATTTTTTCAACTCATATTATGTAAATTATTCCAACCCCCCTAATTTTTTCACTGAAGATGGCTCAAACGAGCCGAAATATGTCTGAACTTGTTTACTCCGTCTAATGACGGAATATATGATGTATTGAATAGGAGGATACTTTCATTTTTCGCCATTGTAAAGTGAAAACCGTCAATACGGAATGATTCTAATATCTTTATGAACTATGCAATAAGCTAAGAGGACATCCGTTATGAGTACTTGCATTGAATAGTTCATTTTGTTAGTGTTTGACGATTTTAATATGTAACAAGTCAAGTTGGCAGCAATGATGATTCATACCTAGGGCAGCTATATTTTCTTTGCAGAGACGAACCTTACATGATTCTAGGTAAAATATTGGCATGTTTTTAATCAAATGTAGAATAATTTAGAAGTAATGTTCCTTTCTACAGACCTACTCTTATCCCAACAGCTTCTTCATGGGATAGAGTGACGCCCCTCGAGCTTCTTGTACGGATTTCTTCCCAAGGTAGCCTTCATACTGTCATTACAGCTCAATTGGCGAATTTTTACAAAGGGTGTACTCATTATACACTGACTGAAGAAAACATGCAACCATCCTCTAGGACTACGTTCAGTGTTAGCAGGGTATAAAATGTATGTACTGAGGGGTGGTTGTGTTAGGATTCATTTATCACGGACATCAGCGATCAGATGGCGTTAAGAAGGCCTGTCCGTGCGACTCTGATTTGACTCTGCAGGTATTAACTGTGCTGAGGTTAGAGGTGAACAGTGTTTGCAACATTCATTCTAGGGTACGGCAATGCCCCAACAATGAGTACGTGCTCCTGTTGAAGAATAATAATGTTATTTGTTTTACGTCCCACTAACTACTCTTTTACGGTTTTCGGATACGCCGAGGTGCCGGAATTTTGTCCCGCAGGAGTTCTTTTACGTGCCAGTAAATCTACCGACACGGGGCTGACGTATTTGAGCACCTTCAAATACCACCGGACTGAGCCAGGATCGAACCTGCCAAGTTGGGGTCAGAAGGCCAGCGCCTCAACCGTCTGAACCACTCAGCCCGGCTTCCTGTTGAAGAAATGCAGCCATTGAACGGGGTCGCATTGTGAGCCTGAGGGAAGCTGGATGGACATATCGATGGATTGCTGCACATGTTCGGCGCAATGTATCGGTGGTGTGTCGCTGCTTTCAGTAGTGGTCCGTGTGAAAATTCCCACATTCGCAGACCAGGCTCCGGACGTCCGCGTAGTATAGATGCGCGTCAGGATCGACGCATTTTGCGAGCAACGGCGACCGTCCGAAAATCATCCAGGAACGAAATCCGGTCTCACAAAGGACCTTTGGTAACAGTCTGCTTTTTTTTTTTTTGCTAGGGGCTTTACGTCGCACCGACACAGATAGGTCTTATGGCGACGATGGGATAGGAAAGGCCTAGGAGTTGAAAGGAAGCGGCCGTGGCCTTAATTAAGGTACAGCCCCAGCATTTGCCTGGTGTGAAAATGGGAAACCACGGAAAACCATTTTCAGGGCTGCCGATAGTGGGATTCGAACCTACTATCTCCCGGATGCAAGCTCACAGCCGCACGCCTCTACGTGCACGGCCAACTCGCCCGGTAACAGTCTGCTTGCAGCAGGATTACCAGCATGTGTGCCTCTGGCCAGGCTATCACTGACACCACGACACCACCAAGTACGGCTACTCTGGTGTCGTGAAAGAGTCGACTGGAGAGGGGAATGGAACTCTGTTGCCTTCAGTGACGAGAGTAGGTTCTGTCTGTATGCAAGTGATGGGCATACACTTGCACGACGTAGACCTGGTGAGCGGCCTATTCCAGATTTCATTCGCCCAAAACACCCAGGTTCCATCGTGTTGGGGACCATCAGTTAAAACTCCCGATCACAGTTAGTGTTTCTGCAAAGTAACGTAACCAGTGACCGCTACATTGCACAGGTTGTTGTCCCAGTGCTACGGCCATTTCTCCGACAGGAAGGTGATGTGATTTTTCAGCAGGACAATGCACGTCCACATACAGTTGCTACGACGTAACGTGCTCTACGTGGTGTACAACAAATGCCCTGGCCAGCAAGATCACCGGACCTCTCGCAAGTTGAATACGAATGGGAGATGATGAAGTCGGAAACTTACGCGTTCTCCAGAGTCTGCATGAACCATTGCCGAATTGGATGGAAAGGTGCAAGATACTTGGGACAATCAATCGCAGGATGCCATTCGGCACCTTTGTGATCGTTTGCATGCGCGAGTACATCCCTGTAATGCAGCTAGAGCGGGGTAAACTGTGTATTTATGCAACTGTTTGGGCACCCCTTGCTGTGACACATGTGTTTCATTTGGTCTCAATTTGTAATCATGTACTCCAGCAATTTTGAACTACCCGTTTGTGAATAAAATGACCTTGTCCTTGAAGATGTTGCCTGTTCTTTCCACGACGGTATGCATACCTTAATGTTGAACAATAGAGGAGACCAAACGTCTAAAATTTCACTAATTCAATACTCTTTGGACATTTTGATTGTTAAAACTAATCGAGGAATTATTTCGATTTTTTATCGTTACTGCTTCCAAAACACAACGTTTGGACCTACACGTTACACGGCGGCTATAAATCTCCCTCGTGGCTTGCAAATGTATGGGAATAAATTAACAAATCTCATGAAATTCCAATGTCACTTATTGAGATTACTGAAATGTAATGGATTATATGACGGAATTTGTCACTGTTTTATTGTCCCCGATGTTACATATGCATGGGGAATGGCTCGGTTCAGTAATGTTACAACGCATTAGGTTGCAGTGTACTGAGATAGTGTGGGGACTACATCTAGTGGGATTGTGCTTTATAAGCAGAAATCTACATCTCTCTCTCTCTCTCCCTCTCTCTCCGGCTCTTTATTGAGGAAAATATTCAATGGAAAAAAAAAAGAAATGGAGACAGATATCTGTTAAGTAATTACTAAATTACTTATTTTCAGATAGTAAATTTACTAAATTTAACACATTTACTAAAAAAAATGAAAACCTACAACCTGTTTTCCAGTCATTGACCGGGTCAGGGATGTAATGAATGAAACATATATAGGCTGTTATTACAACGGGATCGCCACTCCCAAGGTGATTTATTAATGAGTGATAAATGCTATGAAATGATAATGAAGAGTGTTGCTGGAATTAAATATGACAGGGAAAACCGGAGTACCCGGAGAAAAACCTGTCCCGCCTCCGCTTTGTCCAGCACAAATCTCACATGGAGTCACCGGGATTTGAACCACTGTATCCAGCGGCGAGAAGCCGTCTGAGCCACGGAGACTCCTAATACATTTACTATCAATTAAATTTTATAACGTAACAGAACCGCGCAAGTACTGGACTGGGTGTTATTATTATTATTATTATTATTATTATTATTATTATTATTATTATTATTATTGAGCCATGAGTTAAGCCTCTCTGTCTCTTTAAATAGGTCGCCAATCTTCTACTGTCATGTTATCTGAGCTCCACTGACTTAACTATCATTTCGCAGATGTTTTATCTATAGGATCCAGATGTACATAGTGTCTATTTTCTAACACCTCCAGAGTGTTCAGCTACTCTACCTACCATCGAGAATGTCCTTGTTTTGACTTTGGTCACTGAATCTTCCTTCAATTGTTTTGCATTTATCATCCCTGTTAATAAAATTGGCCCGCCAATGATATCACTTGGTACCGAAATCCCATCTCCTATCAAAACTACTGTTCCTTAATTTCTTCTGGAAATCTCTGCCTGTCTTTTATAACAGACTAATGTCTTGAGGCAGTAAATTATTGAACGTGCTATGTAAAGGAGAGACCTCCTAGAAGGAGATGCTGGAAGCGGCATGGGAAGACGACTTTAACAAGATGCGGCAGAAATATAAACATATGAATTCGGTGCGCGTGAAGAAGGAAAAATTTCAACTTATCCATAACCGCTAGGTCGTCCCGCTTTCTCTACCTTTAATGTAGGATTCCCTTTTTAAAACTTAAATTTAATGTAAGTTTCTATTACAAGTCTTCGGACGTAAATATTACTTCCCTAATGAGAACTTGTTAAAATGTATGGAAGCACGGGTGGAGACCCTCGTTCCCATCTTCTAATTCTGTTTGGGTGATAAAGTTTTACAAAATATTCTAAATTTATTTATTTATTTTCGGCCCTTAATTATTTTTTTCTTCTCTCTTCACACAGTCACCTCGTAGCCTGGCTTAGCCTCTGTATCATCGCGCTTTAGGCCCAATTAGGTACATTCGGTTAACGTAGATTAAGGAGTACTTGATGTTTCAGCTTCAATGCTCATTTTGTTCTCGCACTTTAAATTTATCTCCAATTAATTGCTATGTAGCATGGCTTAGCGTCTGTGCAATCGGACCTTGCGCTCACTTATGTGTTTATTATTGAACTTTCTTTCAGGAGCCTCGTGTTTAAGCCTTCAGTCACATTTTGTTCTCAGCATTACGTGTGTAACCTTCCTCTTGTTTCTTTCTCTCATTTATTCACGACTAAGCATTGTGGGCCTTCTTCCCCTATTTTATTATGAATCTTCAGATCCTTTTTCGAGTGTGCTTCCGCTTATGATTAGAGTAACGGAGTTATTAAATAACCTATTAAGCAATGTGTTTTTGCTACTTTAAGTGTTAACTGTGCTCTACTGGCCGTAAATGGGCATCTTGTAAGATTATTGTAAATTGAGCTTCATGGTTCGAGACCCTTGTATGTGAATTTTCCTGAAAGCCAAAGGATCTTTCCCTGAAATGTGCCTTCCTGGAGTTGTAAAGGCTAGTTTCCCCTTTTCTTAAAGTGTAAATTTAGGGGACCTGCGTGTCAAGATTTTTGACTGTTTCACTTGAAATATGAGTTCCACTCACCAAGTGATGGTAAAGTTCCCTGAGATTGTAAAGATTTCTGAGCTTACGAGTTCCTGAAATCGTAAGATTTTTATGAGCCTACAAGATTCCCGATTGTAACTTCACAAGCTTCTGCGCTCTTTTGGTAAAGAGTTCATTGCATTTTCTGTTGTGCTTTTTGTTTTCTGTTTCGCAGGAACAGAAAGAAATAAAGTTTAACTTTGATTTTTGTTAGCAAGACTTAATGTTTGGTTTGTGCTTTATCCAGCCATTCACCCGACACGCTTCCTTCCCTCTGCGAACCACGTAAAACACGGTAACAATTATTATTATTAAAAATATTATATTCAGAACATAATGGAGAATTTCGGCACCTCGGCGTCTCCAAAATAATGATACCAACTGACAAATTCAGCGCTTATGGACCCACCACTCACTTTTGTGAAGGTACTTTATTTTGCATTGCACGTTGGAGAATGTGGAACTACTTCAGTCTTCACCTTATCTAACTCCATTGGGTGATAGGACAATATTTGAGATGACAAAAGTTCATATGCGAGTAATTCTTGTCAAGTTATCTTACAAATATTATTGGGTGTGGTGCGAGATCTTAGCGAACGTAATTGAATTCGATGTGTTGTTATTAATATAAATAGAGCTTACGGAGGGAAGTAGGTAGAAATTCTCATCTTAGCACTAGATTAATCGTTCGTATTCAGGCTGAGCGACCCAAGACACAGACATTAGCTGACCCCAACTTGGCGGGTTCGATCCCGGCTCAATCAAGTAATCATTAAATGTGCTTAAATAAGCCAAAATCGTGTCAGTCGATTCAGCATCACGTAAATAAACGTGTGTAGATAATAAAACAAAATTCCGGTACCTCGGCATTTCCAAAGGACGGTAAAAGTAGTTAGATGGACGTCAAATTATTATTATTATTATTATTATTATTATTATTATTATTATTATTATTATTATATTATTATTATTAAATCGTTTGATAGGCCTACATGCAGTAGATTTACATGCAGCAATAATATAGATGTTCCGTGTTCGAACGGTCCTGAAACAGCCCTTCAGAGTGATTTGCTTAAATGGTAGTAAATTAGTTACAACGGTCATTTTCCAATGCTCATAAAAATCTTTTAACAGAACCTATGTGTGGCTTAGATAGAAGGAAGGAAGGAAGGAAGGAAGGAAGGAAGGAGGGAAGGAAGGAGGGAAGGAAGGAAGGAAATCTAAGTTAATAGGTATAGTTCGATTTAAGTATTGTTTCATAAAGAGTTTGTCCTATCTTTCAATTTTTATTTCTAACTCGTATTCCCTAAAATCTTGCGGTGTCCTAGTTGAAAATTCCACACATAGATCCTTCTTATTCTTATTTTCCTTCTTCTTCTCCTTTTTCCTCCAGATACGTATCTGAGGCGTGGTGGTTCACTCCCGAGAGAAATCTGTGATGCTTCCTCCAGCCGGTGGTATTAGTATCGAAGACTACCTCGTACAATATGTAGAGCGAGCACTATCAGGAAGTTGGCGCGAGTTCTCATGCATGGCTGTGATCGATATCAATGCCGCCTGGTTCCTTTGAAACTGCATTACAAGTTCATTCATAACAGTCCTTCCCATGGGTGTCAGAATATAGCATAATGATCCCCAATTAGCAAGTCTCCTGGCAAATCCCACAGCTACCAGCGTGCAGCATTGTCTGCGCGAAACACGTATCCATAGTCCTGCAAGAGAGGTGGTGGTGAATATTGTATTTAAGAGGAAGTACAAGTGGTTTTTTTTTCTAGTGGCTTTACGTCGCATCGACACAGGTAAGTGTTATGGCGTCGATGGGATAGGAAAGGTCTAGGAGTTGAAAGGAAGCGGCCGTGGCCCTAATTAAGTACACAGCGGGCGCGTTGGCCGTGCGGTTAGGAGCGCCCAGCTAAGAGCTCACATCCGAGATATAGTGGGTTCGAACCCCACTGTCGGCAGCCCTGAAGATGGTTTACCGTAGTTTCCCATTTTCACACCAGGCAAATGCTGGGGCTGTACCTTAATTAAGGCCACGGCCGCTTCCTTCCCATGCTTAGGCCTTTCCTGTCCCACCGTCGCCATAAGACCTATCTGTGTCGGTGCGACGTAAAACAACTAGCAAAAAAAAAATTAAGGTACAAACCCAGCATAACACTAATCAGTGCGAAGAAATTGAAGGGGTCCGACACTTCGAAATATGAGGATATCGGCCGAAGAGAAACAAGGACCACGTAGGTCGTGAAAATAAAAGATTCCCTAGGCCTCGACACCTAATACCGTCGGGGTCCGAAAAGAACAAGAGTTGACCAAGGGAGGTCGAATAGGATATGTGAAAGTTACAAGTTAGTGAAACCAATACCAGAATTCAGCTAAGGACCCAAGGGTCGCCAATCCACTTTTCCAAGTTTTGAGTTTCTGCGGCCCCTTTTAGTCGCCTCTTACGACCGTGGGTATTATATTCTACCGCCCCCACCCACAAGTTGTCGCAGGAGAGGAAAGCAAAGGCTGTGTCGGGAGTCACTGACAATCTCTTGTATGCTTTCGGAGGATAAGTGAGTGAAACTGTCAGAGGATGTGTGGCATACAAACAGGTGAACAACCTGATAATCCCATTATTTGGCTCCTGAATGCAGTCTTGAAAAATATCGCTTCATAACTCGGTGAACTGTTTGACTTATTAGTGAACAGCTGAAAATATGCAAGCCCTGAGTACAAGCACGAACGAAACCACTATCATAGATATTTGTTGGCAAATTAATACTTCGCCTGTAAAATGGGCTCGTCATTGATCACAGAATGAGTTTGCATTGTAATATTTACTACAAATGACAGTAAACGCTAGTTATCCATCTCCTACCGTAATAGAATCACGCAAGTACTGTATATTAAGTTTATGTACAGTAAATAGTAAGTAAATAATGAATACCTTTATTTTCCTCCAGATCTATACAGACATGTTCCTACTAGATCTTATTAGAATAAAATATAACAAAATTAAAAAGAAATAAAAGGTATAAATGCAAATGTGTTTTTACTCTAGGCATGTGTCAGCGTGGGTGTTACCTCCTACCCTACGTCGCGGATGACCTGCACCCTCGGGCATCTACTCTTATTCCATCCTTAGTCATTGTTCTGTACGTGACCATCTTGTGCTAACCAGGCCTCCACTCCTCTTCCACTCCAACAGATAACTAGTAGTAAAGAGCTCTGACATCTCTTCTAAGCATGACTGATTAAAACTGCTCTCCACCTGCCCCAACTTTTATTCCGTTGAGTCAAGAAACTTCCACTGACCTAGGAGACCCACGCTGACACACCTTTCTCCCTTCCCCCCACTCGGCTAACCAACGTGCGGAGAGACCTTTTTAATCTGATGCTGATATGAGTGCTCTCCATGTTTACTTCCTATTTACATCAACAATAAACTAAAACAAAAATACCACACTAACTACCTTATTTCCTTTAATTTCTTTATACTGTACATCGTTTCCCAACTACGTCTAAAATCTCACTTACAACCACGGTGCTTTTCCATTCTTTCATTACCCATTCTATGATTTTTTGATCATTACCTGGCTGATTCATAACTTCACTCCTGTGTTTCAATATGTCAATTCGAGTTTCCTTGCACACTTTTAACTAGTGAAAAAACTTCTCTTGTTGCTATGCACAATATACTGTACATACCGTAGTGTCTTTCATTCTTGTCCAGCCCTTATTCTTATATATACCAATCTTCCACCAAATTAGTCCTCTTCTCTCAATCCCATTCACATTTCCTACCATTATATTAACTACTTGACTTATTCTGTTAAACATGGTTAGGGTCGCTCTCTTTCTGCAGTCAGCCACGAACCCCGTACTTGTATATCTTTCAGCTTTTTTACATCATTCTTCCAACACACTTCTTTCCTCCGTTCCCACTTCTCCTAATAGTTTCCTCAACCCAAACTATCAATAATACTGTCCGACTCGTTGGCTGAACGGTCAGCGTACTGGCCTTTGGTTCAGAGGGTCCCGGGTTCGATTCCCGGCCACGTCGGGGATTTTAACCTTAATTGGTTAATTTCAATGGCACGGGGGCTGGGTGTATGTGTTGTCTTCATCATCATTTCATCCTCATCACGACGCGCAGGTTGCCTACGGGAGTCAAACAGAAAGACCTGCACCTGGCGAGCCGAACCCGTCCTGGGATATCCCGGCACTAAAAGCCATACTACATTTCATCAATAATACTTTTCACCTTATCTATCCAGTATTCCCACAAAAAAAAACAAACACCATGGCACTACCGCCCTTGAAGGGCCTTGGCCTACCAAGTGAGCGCTGCTCAGCCCGAAGGCCTGCAGATTATGAGGTGTTGTGTGGTCAGCACGACGAATCCTCTCGGCCGTTAACCTTGGCTTTCTAGACCGGAGTATTCCCCAAGCTTATACTTTTATTTTGGTGCCGCTAAGCCGTCTGGAGGAGTGGGCCACCTTCACCTTTTTTAATTTTCTCCAATAACTCAACACACTATTTACAATATAGGCCTCTATGTACTCATTACACATAACTCTGGCAGCTACATTAGCCGAGCAATTGGGAAGGCCCACGCCCCTGCTGTCCTACTTTTCGCTTCCCCTAACATTTCCAACAACTTTCCTCCTGTCATTCCTTTATCCAAACTCATAGCTCCCTATTCCTATCGCACTCACGATCTCCTTAACCCATTTCTCTTTCTTCCACCCATCCTTCCCTCCTAACAGTTTACGAAAATATTCCACCCATGTTCCGTAGTCAATTTTAGGTTTTACATAACTCTCCTCTCCCTTGTTAATTTGGTTAATTATCTCCCATGCCTTTTCTCCTTGCTTATATTTACAATCTCTGTTAATCGCCTCTGTTTGTTCATTCATCCATAACTACTTCCTTTGTATTGTTTTTCCCTTGTACTCTCTCCTTAACTTAATAAACTCCGCCTCTCTCCCCTCTCCATGCTTCCTGTACTCTCTTAGCGCCCTGGTGACTACTTTTCTCAGTTCCTTGCACTCCCTATTATACCATCCTTTTGCCTTTCTTCGTTTCCCCTCTGCTACCCTCTTTATGGGATATTCTAGTAGCTCTACAGCCAAATCCACGTTATCACATCTCAATACTACTTCGCTCCCTGCCCTAATTATTTGGGAATAATTTTCTAAATAACTGTCTAATTTCAATTTTACATTCTCTGTCCATTTATATTTTGTAAGTCTCATACACCTTTATCTACGCTCCTTCCTAGTCCCTCCACTTTCTCACACTCCTCAGGTTTATAAATGCCGGAGCATGGTGATATTCAGCCCAATCTATAACCTCAAACTTCCTTATTTTTGCCATCATGTCCTCCGAGCTAATTACCAAATCAACTACATCACCTCCTTGCCTCGTAATGTAAGTCACCTTCCCTTTCCTATCCCCAGTCCACCAACCATTCAGAATGTACATAGTTCCAGCAATTTCTGCCCATAACAATTTCTCCCTATATTTTCACTCAGTCTCTGTCCCCTCATTACTTCCTTCCCCTCCTTTATATATACTGGACATAAACCGCCTTTTCTTGCATTCCAGTCTCCCATCAATATCACTCTATCCTCCTCATACTTCTCACTGATCCCACTTATTTCCCATATCAGCTCCTCTCGCGTAGTTATATAGAAAAGCCAGGCATACCTCCTTTGCATCCCCACCTCCCATTTTAAACCTAATCCAAACCACCTCCTCCATCTCATTTGCTATTTGTTCAATTAAATCACGTATGTCTTCCTTTATAAATAATGCTTTTCCCCCTGGATTTCTTCCCCTCATCTCCTGCTTCCTTTTCGTTATGTTCCTTACCATAAACCCTTCCCTACTTCTAACCACGTCTCCAAAAGGGCCACAGTATCAAAACTATCCACTATTTTACCACCTAAACGTTACCCAACTTCCTTAGCACCCTTCAGTATTTACAAAACCCATCCTCCATTTTAGTTATTTATTCGCCTCTCCTTCATCTCCCCTCCCTCCCTTGTTCTTGATTCCTTCTGCTATGTTGGTCAATTACCTGCCCAATAATGTTCCAGCAATTTCTGCCCATATCCTCGCTCCCTCTCTTTTGGCTCCCATTTCATCCTTTCTGATCATTTTTCATCGCTCTTTACCCCTTCTCCTCTTACCCATTACTTTTCTTCCCCACGGGTCTTTTAAACTTAAGCTTCTTCCCCTACCCAGCCTTTCTCGTCTTCTTCCTTCTCCTTCCACTGCTCCACTCACGTGCATCGGTTCCAAGTCATCCTCGCTAGTTTTTGTCCCTATTACCCCTTCCTCCTCTCTCTGGAATACTTCACTTTCCAACCTATAAATGCACTGGACTTCATTCACTTCCGCACTGCTATTCACTACTCCGTCATCACAATCTGAGCTCGTCTCTACCTTCCTTTCTCCTTCACCAGCCGACTGGTCTCCAACCTGCTGATTTTTTCCTTCCATTTCGTGTAGCTTGTTCATCGACGACACACGTGACAATCTTCCGATCCCAATGACCACCTGTTGACCTCTAATATAAGCTCTTAGGCCTTGATGCCTAAGCCACCCATAAATGTTTCCTTAAATTCTGAAGTTTTTACTTGCTTCACTACCCATACCACTCCCCAACCATACTTCCTTCCCTTTTATGTGTCCTGCGTTCAGTAGCACAATGTCCGCCATCAGGCACCTGTATCAGCTCTCTTACTTGTTTCGTTTTACATGCCTCCTTCACTACCTCCTTTATCGCCTCCTAGGAAGTGCCCACTGAACCTGGACTTGGATTCATCTCCACACCTCCTATTGTTAACAACACTGCCACCAGCACTGCCACTAGCAGCGCTGCCATTATCCACTCTTTCACATCTTTCATATTCTCCCTCTTTTCAGCTTTACTCTTCCATCTGCACTTCCACCTTCCTATCGCATCCCTATGTTGTTGCAACGTGTGCCCCATTCCTCAGCACTCACTCAGCCCTTCCATACCCTCCGCTTGCTCAGTCAAGCCTATTTAATAAATAGTAAGAAAAATATTTTGTCAAGCTCAGTTTTTGTATCAGTCTGATGGTATACGAAGCTGTTCAAATACGTCAGCCTCGTACAGACCAAATTACCAGCACGTAAAAGAAATCCATGCCATTGCTGGCAAGACCTAGTGTTTACAGTGAACCATGTCTTCTGGTATGGGCTAGAACAAATGTGTTACTTTCATTGTCAAGTCTCAGTCTCATCCTTCGCTTTGACAACATGAAAGTGACAGAGGTGTGAGTAATGCTAATAATGCAGTTCCTAATGAAGCCAGTCACTGTCATGAATGGTGTGAAAATGTCACTCATAGGAACGGTTGGTGCGGGCATTTCAGTGGGCTCGGCAGACTGAAATGTAATAGCAATTTCTAGTTCAGTGAGGAAAGCAACGGGAAACTACCTCACTCCTAATTTCCCTATTACGCCTCTACAGTGACACCTGGGTCACCTCTCACGGCTGATGGCGGAGCTGTTGAGGTCCAAGCGAGCTTCTGGGCTGAGCACTCAACAAATAAAGGAAATCCTGCAGGATAAAATTTACAGCACCTCGGGTGTCTCTGAAAACCACAAAAGCAGTCGTTGGAACACGTAAACCAAAAAAATTATATAATAATAATAATAATAATAATAATAATAATAATAATAATAATAATAATAATATGCTACTATCAATCCACTGCTAGAGGAAGGCTACTTCCAACCACTTCTCTAGTTCACGATCCTTGGCCAGCTGTAACTGTTTAAGCATTTAGTCCCCGCGAATGATCTGATATCATCGACCCATCTCATGTGAGGTCTGCCTTTGGGTCATTTATAGTCTAGAAGAATGCAGTGTAGGACCTCGTGCGTCCAACTTCCGTCGGTCAGACGTGTGATGTGACCTGCCATTCTTCACTACCTCTTCTTCATATTAACCATATCATCAATCACAGTGGTTAGAGATCTATTGTAATCATCAGCCTTTTTATCTTTCTAGGCAATATCCACCATGACCCTTTCAATTACCCTCTAGGACACCCTGACCTTCTGAATATTCTTCGCATCTAGACTCGAAATTACAACAGCATATCATTACAGGGAAGACACACTGACTGAACACCTTCCCTTTTTTCTATGCCTAGTAGTAGATGCTTTTGATGTTTATATTCGGCCTTCCATACGAGCTCCATGCTGCCTTTACCCTCCAATTTATCTCATTTTGAAGCCTTCATTTGAATATTTCAACTCGCGTAGGTATATAGGCTACAGAATTTTTCAAGAATGAACGGCATAATTTCAGGGTTGGATTTCTTACATACAGAGAACGAAAGATGTATATATGAACATGGTTCTGGAAATAAGCACTTCCTTAGCCTCCACGTTCACCTGATCTAAACCCGTTCTACTTCTTTCTGTGGGTCTAATCAAAGTCTTTGGTGTACGCTAAAGTTGTGGAAGATAAAGCAACTCTTCACGCAGAATTGTAAGATCCTTTCAAACAGTACCTACAACACCGGACATATTCGAGTGCGTTCGTACCTGCATGCGACGTCGAGCATTAGTATGGCAGGAGGTGGATTTTTTGAACACCTCTTGTAAGGTGATGACCGAAGTGCATCAGTACTTGCAAGATAGCGCACAACATTTGAAGTTCTAGCCCACAACAGAGTATGATATCTTGAAAAGTATCCGAATCCATGCCCATATATACATTTTTCCTTCTTTATATTTGAGAAATTTCCCGCTGAAATTATGCCATGTATTTTTAAACACACTGTATACTGATTAGCTGAATTATGGTCTGAAGCTCATTGGTCAGCGTCTTGCCTCCAGGTTCGATTTCCAACGAAGTCTTTGATACTGTACTACCGAACTATTTCCTTGGATTGGAGACTGCGTATGTGTGCTGACCCCCAATATCTGTGGAATTTTCACAGCACACACTGCAAAAACAAAAGAAACGTAGTTTCTTATACACAGCAGACGGAGCGAGTCAATTCAATCTGACTCCACTAGGAACTCTCAGTTTTAATTACTGCCTTGTTGGGGTGAAAGTTCCTTATGGTGATCATGGTAAGTACCTAGGTGTTAATATAAGGAAAGATCTTCATTGGGGTAATCACATACATGGGATTGTAAATGAAGCGTATAGTTCTCTGCACATGGTTATGAGGCTATTTAGGGTTTTCAGTAAGGATGTTAAGGAGAGGGAATATAAGTCTCTAGTAAGACCCCAACTAGCGTATGGTTCCAGTGTATGGGACTCTCACCAGGATTATTTGATTCAAGAACTGGAAAAAATCCAAAGAAAAGCAGCTCGATTTGTTCTGGGTGATTTCCGACAAAAGAGTAGCGTTACCAAAACGTTCAAAGTTTGGGCTGGGAAGACTTGGGAGAAAGAAGACGAGCTGGTCGACTAATTGGTATGTTCCGAGCTGTCAGCGGAGAGATGGTGTGGAATGACATTAGTAGACGAATAAGTTTGAGTGGTGTCTTTAAAAGTAGGAAATATCTCAATATGAAAATAAATTTGAAATTCAAGTGGACAAACTGGGGGCAATATTCGTTTATAGGAAGGGGAGTTAGGGATTGGAAAATCTTACCAAGAGAGATGTTCAATGAATTTCCAATTTCTTTGAAATCATTTAAGAAAAGTCTATGAAAACAACAGATACGGAATCTGCCACCTGGGTGAATGCCCTAAATGCAGATTATTATTGACTGATTGAGCTAACCACCTCGTACGGTCAGAGAACGAGCCTGCTGCTATAACGAATTGAGACAAATTCATAAATGAACGAGTCTGGACAGACTCGATCCAGAATAATTGCTGCTTGCGATGATTAAACAGTGAGCTTTGTGTGTTAGCCCAAGCTCAAAACTCGATAACAGGCTCGGTATACGGGACCTTTCAATTGCTCAGTCACTCGATGGGTGATTAAACTGCGAGTTTTTGCTATACTTTTGCTTCACGCATGTGCTTTAGGTGTGTCGCATGCAGTCCCTGTACAAGGAAGATGTTCGGAGAACAAATGCATGTGTCAAGACTTGAAGTTCCGACTTTCCGAGCTGCTCTATCTGTCCAGACTCGTTTCTGCTCATTGTGATCAGACAACATGGACAATTCGGTAGAGTAATTTGTTCAGTGAAGTTTGGTGCCTTTTGAAGTGTGGGCGTTCCAAACACTCACTGAACAAAGTGCTCGAGCAGGAAGGTCTGAAGGAGTGCAGACTGAGCGGGACCCGCTGCTTGTAATTGAGTTTGAGCGAGTCTACACGTCGTTTTGCACAGCTTTAGCCACTAATAAAAAAACTGAAATTTCTATCAGTATTTTACTGTCCTCGGGTAATATCTCCAGTAGCGGCCGAGTAAGGTTCATTTCACACTTCACGGTTTTGGCAGTTTCTTTTAGTGGAGTGAAGAAGAGCATTATACAGTTCATATTCCGAGATCACGCCAACGGTACCGCGTAGCAGCCGCACATTGCCTCTGGAATCGACGGCCGCCGTTGACTCAATGGTGAACGTGACCAAATGCATGCTTTCACACTGTACAGTTTTTAATTGAACGCCAGCTATAGAAGCAAGTAGCACGCGAGTTGTTTAGTTACAGGCATATACAAATATTGTAGTGTTTCATTTTGTCATTAAAATGTTCAGTGCATTGCTTTAGTGGTTTCTTGTTGAATTTTGTGAAATGGCTAATGTTGCTGTTGATTCTGAAGTTCTGATTACTTTAGTCCATGCCTTTGCTGTGGCAACTGACATACACAAGTAGTTCTTTTCATCGTTCCTGAGCTCTTGAAAAGGTGTATAAAATAATCCCACTTTTTGTCTCTTCTGATTCGTAGGGTGCACTCAGAGGCGGGGATTTCATCTTTGTCTCTTTTGGTGACGATAAAATAGCCATAATGCAGTAATTTTTCAGAATTCATTGCAAGACTCTCTTGTACGACAAGCATCAAGACATGCACTCACCTTACACAGGCAAGAAACTGTTGCAGCGTAAAAACAACATCTGCACGGCAAAGAGCATATGATTTTTTCGCCGTACGCTCAAAAGCCTAAGGCAGGCGAGGATGACGTAGCGTGGAAGTGTATCAATATGTGGAAATATTTATCTTGTTGTCCTATCAACGTCAGTAAATATCCTAGAATTTAATATTGCACTATACTAATTTGAGGCCGCTCAATCGACTGAGCATATAAGAATACATTTTCAGTAGCATTTCATTTGCACTGATAACCGATACGACGTTTACCATTGAAACTAGACGTTGCATGACGTACTTGAACATTCTTTGTTTGGCCTGACTCTACCAACATATTACAAAAACGAAATTGAAAATATTTTCGAAATTCCGGAGAAAACACAACTAACGACTCGTACGTCGTGACACACCAGGTATAGCCTAAAGTAACCTGGCAGAAATAAGCTTTCTGATAGAAAAATAATTACAAAAATCTGTAGTGAGTTTCCCCATGATTAGCCTAAGTATTCAAACCAAAATACAAACTCTCTCTCTATGTAAAATTACTACTCATTACAACATACTGTACAGAAGGTCGTTCGGGATCTCTGGTTGACGAGTTTGAAGGCCTCTGGCGACTCTGTTATTAGCTGGAGCTTGTCAAAACGGGCAGTGATGATTCACGGTAGCTCTGAGAACGTGTGTGTAGAGTTTCGTGACATTAGCTGCAACATGTAGCAGCGGGCTGACCCTTACTGGGAGAGCTACATAACATCCCTTTCCGATGCTAAATATAAAGATTCTGCAATCCAAGGAAATTACAAGAAGCATGATTTCTTGATATCAAAGAATGGGATCAGTGCTGTAGCGAATACAAAAGGCAAAGGCCGACTGGGCTTAATTACAGAGGGAAAAACACAGGCAAATTCATGACCAGCCACCAGCCCTACACCAGATGTGGTGAGGAAAGTGAAGGCCCTTCTCTCAGGTGGTAACTCTGACCTCCCAAAGGACTATCGCACGTCAGTTGGGGAGGTATCTTTCAACAGTTTACACCATAAACAACAAGGACCTGCAATCAGAAAAGGTGCATAAGCGCTGAGTTCACAAGCTGTTGCCTCGTTACATTTCGGAACATCGCACTAACGCAAGAAAGCTGTATGGCAGGGGACAAATGGAAAAATGTGGTGACATTAGACGAAGCATATGTTTACCTTAGTGACTGTAACAAACCTCGCTCGAGTTACTACCGCCCTAGAGACAAAACGAAATTAAATATTGTATGAAGAATGCCAAGAAATTGTTCCAAGGGGTTTCATGATCATCGCTGTATCCTGCTACAATGGCAAATTAACCATTCGCCGTGTCGCTAATAACTCTACATACTATCAACAAGATGTTTTAACATTCATTTACATCATAGATATCCCAGCACTGTATGGGAGGGTGAAAAATCAGGTATGGGTACATCAAGATAAAACATCCAGCCACACCTCTCGGTCAACTCGCCTATTCTTAGAGAGAATGGAGACGGAAAGTGGAATCCGTAAAATTCCTCTTATTGACATTCAGATGAAGGCACCTGATGGGTCACCAATGGACTTCTGTGCATTTGGACTCCTAAAAAGGGCCTTGCGAAATAGACTTCCACGCACTATCAATGGCCACTGAGAAGATTTTCAGGAGGAGTGGGGTAAGTTAGAATAAGTCCGCTTCACTGGAAATTGCGTTATCGGGCTCTACATAAAATTGCCGGCTTTCTAACCGAGGATGACCGTTGGTGGAGACATGGCTTTTCATGAGCTTATTACGCTTTAGAAAACGTCCCCAGAGATCCCGAACGACATTCTGTAACGAAGTGCGGATGTCTTTGCTGGCCCCGTGGTGTAGGGGTAGCGTACCTGCCTCTTACCCGGAAGCCCTGGGTTCGATTCCCGGCCAGGTCAGGAATTTTTACCGGCCCCGGTCTAGAAAGCCAAGAATAACGGCAGAGAGGCTTCGTCATGCTGACCACACGAAACCTCGTAATCTGCAGGCCTTCGGGCTGAGCAGCGGTCGCTTGGTAGGCCAAGGCCCTTCAAGGGCTGTAGTGCCATTGGGGGAGGGGGTAGTTCTTAAGTGGACTGAGCTAGTTACTTTACAGTTTCACGATTTGTACTGAAATTTAATTTGTTGATCAGAAAGACAAAGCTTACTGAGAGGAGTGGCCAAGCGTGTTTTGAAGCGCTACGGCTATGGAGCCGAGCTCCACATTCGGGAGACGCGGGGGGTCCGAACCCCGCCGTCGGCTGTCCTGCGAACTGCTTTCTGTGGTTTACCCATTTTCACTTCCAGAAAATCTCAGGACAGTTCTTATTCATAGGCAACAGCCTATTCCTTCCATCTCCTTACCTAGTTTATTTCACCTTCATTGATTTAATCTTCATTAGCTCCTCAATTGTCCCTCTCCATGGCAAAATGGTTAGCTTGACGGCCTTTGGTCTAGGGTCCCGGGTTCGATTCCCGCCAGGGTTGGGTATTGTAACGTTAATTGGTTAATTCCGATGGCTCGGGGTCTAGGTGTGTGTGTTGCCTTAAGCATTAGAAATCATCCTGGGTAGGGCCCCATTCTAACAGACGCGCAAATCGCCTATGCGGCTTTAACTCAAAAGACCTGCACCAGGCCTCTCCGGAGGCCACACGCCAATGTTGTTATTAGATCCTCAATTGAGGTTGGCGTCAGGATGGGCATCCAGCCGTAAAAATGCATGCTATATAAATCACGTCACTTCATAGCGAGACCATATAACGAAACGTACTAAAGAGTAGACATACATACATCCGGATGGCAAAGCTTACTATATGCAACAAAATAATTTAAGCTTTTTGATGTTAAACATGTGAGGAAATTTGTTAGCAACTGGTATTGGTTTTGCTCTTTGCACGGTTCCTTAGCTAAATGGTCGGCTTTGTGGTGTTCGGTTCAGAGGGTAACAAATTCGATTCCAGGCCGGGTCTGGGATTTTAACTACACGTGGTGTTTGTATTCGTTTTAATACAGCAACTCTAACAGTCTCCAAAAAAACACGAATTAATCATTAAATCCCTCAACACAGGGTTAACATCAGGAAAAGCATACGGTCATAAAACTGGGGGAAATTCACAACAAGTTCCAAACCCAAGTCATTGAGGAAAACGCATAGAAGATTAAGATTTATTTTCTTGCATGAATCAAAGATCTTCAGCAAACAGAATAAATAGTCTTGGGCTCCTATTGTTATAGTCAAGGTAGTGTGTGCTATTATCATGCGCATTTCATTTATGTACATCCAACAAATATCACTAACAGCATCTGCAGTAATTAGAATGATAAAAGAGAAAGACCCGTGCTTTAATACATTGAACGACTAACCTACACTTCATTTCATGTCCCTTTTTAATGAAGTGAATTCCTGCCCCTTTTTACAGTGGAGAACATGCAATTACATGCAATTCAGATTTTATCGCCCTCATTTGAGTTGGTAGGTTTAGTTTTATGGGCAGAGATGTTCAGGATGCGAACCATATCTCCGGTACTAAATGCCAAGTTATAGTACGTTGACCAATAAAGGGGATAAAATATATTGGACTGAACACACCGGCAATAATGGGGACCATAAAATTAGTGAAATACGTAGAACAGAGGAAATATTCCATGTCATTTGTAACATGCAGTAGTTCTCACATGCGTCCCGCCGGACTGGGTGACACAGACTGTCAGAGCGCTGGCTATCTGAGCCGAAGTTGGCAGGCTCGATCCTGACTTAAAATTGTCAGCCTCTAACGTCAAAATTCTCCTGCTGAATACGGTTAAATAGCTAGTCTATTGTTCATACGTAGACTAAATGGACCTCGAACCACCCTTCACATACAGGTAAAAATCCTTGACCTGCGCGGGAATGGAACCAGGGATCTCCTGGTAAGAGGCTGACTCGCTACTCCTAGATAACGGAACCGATTATTATTATTATTATTATTATTATTATTATTATTATTATTATTATTATTATTACTATTATTATTATTCCTTCATGAAAGGCACACTTATCATTTGATTTTCCAAAAGTGGAATTTTACTCTTTTTACTTTATTTTTCTGCTATTCGTTTAGCATTACATCAACACATCGAATGCTTTCGGTGCCGCAATAATAGGAAAAGGGCTAGGGTTGGGAAGGTATCTGCCGTGGCCTTATTTAATGTACAGCCTCAGCATTTGCCTGGAAACAACATGGTCCTTCAATATCTGCAGGCCATTGTGTTAGGCAGTAGTCGTCTTGTAAATACAAGGTCCTTAATGGGTCCTGCGTATCACGGTTTATTTTAAAATCCAGAGTCAAATGCAAGCCCTGAAAATAATCACTGTGCTCATTTGTATGTTTCTGTTTCCTAATTTGAACGCAGTAGGTATGGACGAACAAGCTCGTAGCTCACTGAAGCCGTTAGTCGGTAGTGGGCGGAGAGCAGTGCCATGCCATTTAATTTGCAATGCCGCGTCCAATTCCAGGAGGGGCGGGTATTCCAAACTCATTCGTTTCACTGTGCTAGAACGAAACCTCGCCCCTCTACACGACAACTGTTAATTCACACTGAGCGTTCTTTTTCGAAGATATATTACAATAATTCCTTCTATATTTAAATGGCCTTAGTTAAAAGCACCTGGAATTAAAAATGTTATTAAATTTATATTTCCAGAAAATTTTAACAAAACAATAGAAGAACTCATGTACGATTTATTTAACGGAAATGACATACTAACTGATTAAATCTAATCCACGATAGTGCCGAGCATCTACTGCGTACGGAGATCTAGACTTCGAAAAGAGATATAGATGACACTTCTTCAGAGTCGAATAGCCGCAAAGCTTTTCCATACTGACGTCAGGTAAATATTAAGCATCATCATCCCAATGATGAACTAAAGGCTTTCTAAGTCTCGTCACTGCACCTATGTCTGAAGATCCATTGTCATAATCACAGTCTACTATACCGGTTGAGAAACTCTAATAGGAGGAAGGTTCATCCATTTGACAGCTAGAGCGACACTAACACCCCGAGCGGCAAGCAGGAGCGTTCTAGCAAGAGCAGACTAGAGGGACCGTGCTATTATATCACAGTCTAAAATTGTCATAACTTCTGAAAGTTTCATGCAAATTATGTACTCGCAAGGTTATTTCCATCCTTATAAAATAATGGAGAAGGTCAAATAGTTTATTTTGGCGAGGAATTCGTTAATAATATATAAATATTTATTTAATCTTTCTTTCTTTCTTTCTTTCTTTCTTTCTTTCTTTCTTTCTTTCTTTCTTAATCCTTTTACCCTCCAAGGTTGGTGTTTTCCTCGGACTCAACGAGGGATCCCACTCAGCGTTGCCAACTGCACGAAGTGAATCGTACATGAACGATAACTCGGTGCTGTGTACTAGCGTACGATCTACCGCGCGGATCGTACGCCTATTGTACGATCCTATCATGTATCGTAAATTTGGTCTTGTTTTCTCTTTAAAATGTGTAGTCTATATTTTATTCGTATGAGTTATGTTCTATCATTGATGACAAGGTGGAAAGAGATGGAGAGGCTATTCGAATAATGAGATTATCAAAGGTAATTCACTAAGAATTGGCTCTTTCCTTTCTGAGTTGCTCCAATTCTATGTAGGTGTTTTTTTTTAAATGGCAGTATCCAGTCAGCAGTCCTACTACCCATCTTATATTTTCTCTGCTGAGTTCCAGCAGTTCCTTAGTATGCTTCTTGTTTGGGTTCCTTATTAGTTCCTTCGCAAGCCTGCATCCTGGAGCATTTTTCCAGTTTTCCATTTGTTCCTTTTGTACGCATTTGCCTATGTAAAGTCGGGCTTGTCTATAAGAGATTCCACATACTGGTTCTGGGCCCAAAAAAGAAGCATACTGTGGAACTGCTGTGTACATCCACATCACCATTGCTGGCTTTAGACCCCATGTTTTCCCGACTGCCCTTTTGCATGCATACAATAGGTTCTTGGCTCGGGTTATGTTTCTTTCTATATGTGGATTCCAGGTTATCTTTTTGTCTAAAACTACACCTAAGTGTAACACTTGTTCTTCCATATAGATTTCTTGCACAAAGAGCTTCAGTGTTCTCGTCCCCTCCAATTTCCTCCTATCTTGCTCGCGTTGACTGTGAGTTGTTCTTCCCGACACCAATTCTCCACAAGTTTAAATGATCTTTGCATGATATCACTCATCACCTTACCTCTTACCACAATTACTAAATCATCTGCATATCTTTGTGTGTAAAATCCCTGTTCGTTGAGCATGATTATGATTCTGTTCACCACAAGGTTCCACAGAAGAGGAGAAAGAACTTCTCCCTGCACGCAACCTCGAGTGGCTCCAACCATTAACGTCTCTTCAAACAGAGTTGCTTTTATTTTCCTCTCGTCTAACATGACTATAATCCATTTTACAACAGTCTTAGCTACCCTACTCTCTTCAACAACTTTAATCATCGAACTGTAGGTTGTACTCCTGAAGGCCCCTTCTATGTCTAGAGATGTCGCCAGTTCAATTTCTTTGCACTCAAGGTTTTCCTCTAGTTTGCAAACCAAGTGATGGAAAGCTGTCTCAGAGGATCCAGTCACCAGTGGTATTCCACAGCCCAGCCAATGCCGGTCGGCTGCTGGATATTCTCCGTTGTGATAGTACGAATGTGTGTTGTACAAATTCAACGAAGCTCACTGTGACAGGTGATATAAATATTTGCTTGTAGGAAAGGACTTTAACTTCACAGCTTAGAGTTGTTCGAACTTGTATTCCCACGTGACTTTAAATATGACGAGACATTTAACTTATAATTCAGATCATAATATATCATAACCATATGGAACTTTAAACATTGAGACTGTTCATTCCAACTTCTGGTAGAGACAGTGCATAAGAACTTGTAGTTTACAAGTGATCATAATGAGAACTTTCTAGAGACAGTGCATTTAGACTTGTGCTTTTATTCGAGCGTAGACACGAATTTACGAATATTTGACTTCACACTTCAGTTTAATAAATTATAAATTTAGTGAACGGGAAAATATTCACGTGTCTTTGAATGAGTCCGTGAACGGGACTAAGTACACATTACTGTAAATAGTATTTCAAAGCGTTATCTTCGTTTATGTGTGAACGGGACCAATTTCTCACGCAGGTTTTAACTTAATAAATCTTAGCGATGTTTTTTTTTTTTTTTTTTTACCGTAAAATTGTGAATTAAAAGGTGGTAGAAAAGTTTGTTATTATTCCTGAACAGTCACAGCACAGTGTTAAAACTCTTCATGTTTTGTGTTCTCCTCCAACGAAGAGTGTAAACAATTTAAACATTTGCGTTCTCTAGTAACAAACAATGATAATAATAATGTTATTTATTTTACGTCCCAATAACTACTCTTTTACAGTTTTCGGAGACGCCGAGGTGCCAGAATTTAGTCCCGCAGGAGTTCTTTTACGTGCCAGTAAATCTACCGACACGAGGCTGACGTATTTGAGCACCTTCAAATACCACCGGACTGAGCCAGGATCGAACCTGCCAAGTTGGAGTCAGAAGGCCAGCGCCTTAACCGTCTGAGCCACTCAGCCCGGCTAACAAACAATGAAGTGCACAATCTACTATTTCTTTCGTGTGTAAACTTACAGAATATGCCAAGTGAAATTTACGTCAGAAGTACGTGTTCGATTCTATTAACATAAGGAAGAATAAAAGTTTATTTAATTTAGAAATATTCAGTGAAAAGTATATTTTATTAAATAAATATTCGTGTGTGATATCATTGAAATTCTATTCCATAGTAGCATTTCTTTAATCTCTCCATAGGAAAAATAAGAGTTTTCAAATATCATGTCAACTCTAATAACTCAAGCGTTCATCTCACTTTGCACGAGTGAACCCTGGATCAAGACCTCCTAGACCGTCGCGATCTGCCTTCGGTGGAATGATGCATGACACTATGGTGCAGAGGACTGTTCCTTAGGAGGAACGGGCGGTGCACTGTCAGCGTGGGACATTGCCAGCAGCAAGACCGGGGACCATTGGACCATTCTTCAACATCAACTGTGTAAAGAGGAGATATGAACTTGTACTTACTGAATAAATCCAGTTTCAAACTAGTCAAACAGTCAAGCTAGTCAAGTACGGGCATTCCCTAGTACAATAAACTGCATCTGTAATTACGTGGCAAAATTTTGATCACCCTGTGTGTATGTTCAGCATACCGCATCTTAGCGAACACAGGTTATACTTTTCCTCTCCTAACGAAGGTAGCTTACAAGCTTCTTGTTTCGAAGTCTCTGATATGGTGAGTCCTCTGCCATTTCCTCTCCTCCTTCATTAAGACAATTTTCACAACTCTTATTGTTGTCTTATCCCGCTACTTCTTCCCTTCAGGCCACCAAGACGACGTCGTGTCGAGATGCCGCCAACTGAATTGAGTTCCGGAAATAGACTTCTTACGACTATCATTTTCTTTTTTTTTTAGCTCCGTGTCTTACTCCATAATTGTAACGAAACTGACAGAAGAGTAATTTGATAATCGTAGTTGCTCTATGATATGTAGGCCAAGAATAGAAAGAAGGAAATCTTATAGGATCACTCTGTGGTAAAAATATTATTATTATTATTATTATTATTATTATTATTATTATTATTATTATTATTATTATTATTATTATTATTCTACCATATCCACATTGGATGGCGGCTGTCATCAGGGCAGTCTGGTTCTTGTTCTCAGCAACTCGGAAAAGAGTGGGGATATTGAGCCCATACCATTCTCGTAAATTCCGTAGCCAAGATATTTTCTTTCTTCTCCTACTTCTCCGTCCTTCAATTTTACCTTGTAAGATAAGCTGAGGGAGTATATATTTATCATTTTGAATGATATTGCCGAAGTACTCAAGTTTCTTCCCCTTGATGTTGTGCATGACATCTAGCTGTCTGTCAGTCGTTGGAGAACTTCTGTATTACGTATTCTGTCAACCCATCATATTCTGAGCAGGAATCGGTAGCACCACATCTCAAGGGATCCAAGTATTTTGGTGGTGTTTTCTGTTAAGGTCCAAGTCTCGGCACCATAAAGTGAGACAGAAAATACATAACACCGAAGTAAACGGAGACTGAGATTGATCTTAAAGTACCTGTCACAGAGAAGTTAACTCATTCACTTGAATGCGATCCTTGCCTGTTTAATCCGTGACCTAATTTCAACAGCATTGTTCCAGATGTGATCAAGTACGCTGCCGAGATACTTAAATGAGACTGTTTATTTTTGAAGCATCAACTTCTAGTCCAACTATCCAGGGCATATTTGAAGTTATGATCGCGTGATAATAGTATTTTTATTGTAGAAACAAACTTATTTTATATAAAACATAAACTGAAATAAAGCTATAATTTCTTCACAGAAAGCAACGTGGAGGGAGTTCAAGTAGGAAGACATCGGTGTATGTGTGTGCTTTTGTGTATAACACCTCAAAACTGAGCAAATACGTCTCATGGTCAATCGTTAACGAGTTACAGACATTACAGGAATAATTGGTAACTCCACCCCTCTGTGCGACCAACACCATAAGAGCTTTGTAAAATCCTGAATGAAAGTCATTAAATAACAACATATAGATTCTTTGTGTGTAAGATTTAGATACAGTCTCTCTCATAAATTGCATATTATATCGTTATGCCTGCGAAAACCGGTATGTAACGACGTTGCTGGAGAAATTGAGCGGCAGGCACCGATCTCGTTAGGAACGAGAATTCCTTGAAGTTCATTGCACAATATTGAACCTTAGATAACAGATTCTTTCCATTCAAAGTTCTAAGCTGAAATATTTCACATTGCGGTGTTTGCAGGCGTTACGAGATTTTTTGCTTGGTCATTCTTGACCTGCATGATAACCTTATACGGTATGTAAGGCAGGAGCCGTTTTTACATGGTCAAACTTGAAATGATTAGATTGTAAATTACATGTTAAGAGACCTTAAGACATGGTCCCCGGTGGTGGTGGTATCGGTTTTACGTCAGAATGACAGACAGGTCTCATGGCAACGATGGAAAGGACCGGGATGCGATTGGGAAGAAATCAGTAAATCAATGAAGCACCATTGATATGCATTTATGGCTGCCACTAGCATGTAATATTCCCTATCAATTGTTTGCCTAGCCTTTTCTCAGTCGTGACTGACGTCATTGAGTGGGCCCGATCCTCTCGCCACTGCTAGTGACCAGTTTAATTTAATGGCGTTTGGCCTCCGCAGAGGCTGGATGCAGATCTTTCGAGTTGATATCTTATAGGCGACCTACACGTCTATGAGAATGGGGCCCTACCTGTGATGAACTCTAATGCTGAAGACGGCACACACACCCAGCCCCCGAGACATTGGAATTAACCAATGAGGGTTAAAATCCCCGTCCCGGCCGGGAATCGAACCCAGGACCCTCTGGACCAAAGGCCAGCACGCTAACCATTTAGCAACGGAGCCGGACAGTGACCAGTAAGAGACAAGCTATGCATGCAAGGCCAGACCCAGCTACCACCAGTACTGTCATCACCAGTCGCAGGCCTCCCAGGGAGTGCGACAGGAACTCAGAGCATTAAGACTTCCAGAGATTTCCAGGGGCTTCTACTCTCGTGAAGTATCTGGAAGAGCCGACCTCCCTATTTAAGGCAGGCCTAACGAGCGCAAAACGGTTCAGTTTGAGTCCAGTTCTGCTGGCGATTGAGACAGTTCAGTTCTGTGAGTGACAGCGCTGTGGAGCGAGTGCTCCGAAGCACTGGGAGTGTTGATGTGTGTGAACTGGCGATGAATGCCAAACAGTGGAACTGATCCAAGACAGTGCACCTGAGCGGCGAGAGACAATGAATGCGGACTACCGTGTGTATGTTAAAAGTGTACAACGTACAGACGGGTGAAAACTGTGTTGCACGCGCACGTAAACTGCTAAGTGTGTGGCCGCTATTGTGCTACATTGAATGTAACCGTAAACTACTCTAGAGTCCAAGTCACAAATGCAGAAGTGTAAGAGTGAGTTTGCGCACCCGTGTGTGTGTGTGTGTGTGTGTGTGTATGTATGTACAGTCGCTCGCATAAGTATTCGTCCATCTGTCCTTGTCATATATTGAACACCAAAATGCATTACAAGGCTTCGGGTAAGTTCAGAAACAAATACGCAGTGAATATGCAATATATACGTATAATAATACCGGCAGAATATACCTCTTGCACGTCAATACTCTTTAATAAAATATAATGAAAGTGTTTGGGCTATGAAATGGCAACGTAAAAGTATTCGTCCACCTTGTGCACAGGCTTGTAAAACGTACACAGCATTGAGGAAGTGAGACACATCACCAAGCTCAGTCCACCAGTGATACGGACAGTGTCGGTGAGTCAATATCTGGTGCATGCTTTGCGTATAATGGGTAAGATAAGGGAACGTTGTTGAACGCCAACGAATTATCCAACTCCACCAACTTGGTAATTCGCAACGAGTGATTGGTGAGGAAACCGGAATACCGCGAACTACAGTCGCAATTATCATTCAGCGATATAAGACCAGTGCAACTGTACTCAATAGAGCAAGAATTGGGCGGCCAAGGAAGCTGACAGTACGCGAAGAGCGAAGCGTTATATACACCGTCCAAAAAAATCCCCATGTATCTGGACCTGAGCTTCGAACAGAAGTACAAACCTCCACTGGGAGGAACATCAGTACCGACACGGTACGACGTGTGTTACACAGGGCTGGTTTGCAGGGGCGTACAAGTCGGAAGAAGCCCTGGATAAGTGAGGTGAACCGTAAGAAGAGGCTGGCGTTTGCCAAACACTACGTTATGAAGCCACCAGCATTTTGGAAACGCGTGTTGTTTACGGACGAGAGCAAATTCTGCTTATTTAATTGCTCTGGAAAACGACGTGTATGGAGAAAGAAGAACGCCGTGCTCCAAGGTCAAAATCTGCAACCAACCGTAAAATATGGAGGAGGTTCCATAATGGTATGGGGGTGTATGTCGGCGGCTGGGGTAGGCAACTGCCATATAATACCGGAACGGATAGATAAGATGGTGTATTTTAATATATTAAAGCAACACTTAACACACAGCGTAGCAAAATTAGGTCTTGGTAGTGGGTACTTCTTCCAGCAAGATAATGACCGTAAGCACACTGATCGGGTTGTTAGGGAATGGCTACTCTACAATACACCTCATGTGCTGCAGACACCACCCCAGTCCCCGGACTTAAACCCCATAGAGCACTTACGGGCGGAATTAAAGTGTAAACTGAGCAAGCAGCGTATTCCCAATAAAGAAGCTCTGAAGCAATACTTCATGGCACAAAATAGGCCCGGAAGTGACAGAAAAACTGGTGACATCCATGCTGAAACGCCTTCAAGCCGTGATTGATGCCAAAGGACGTTCAACGCGCTACTGATACTTAGGAAATGACTGAACATTCCTTGAGTTCTTACTGTGGACGAATACTTTTGCAACGTGACTTTCCTGCAAGCAATGCGATTGTTTTTTATTTGTTCCAAATGCCAGTGCATAGGGTGCTATAAACTATATCTTCAGCTGTTCAGATGGCAAATGAAACGTATTATTACTTGCTTACAATTAACTTCTTTATTGTAATGGTGCTGTTGACTGTTGTCCTCACATGACGAGCGTGGACGAATACTTTTGCGAGCGGCTGTATGTGCCTGTGTGTGCGCGCGTAGTGCAATTGTTTTAGCACGTAAGTGTTAGACTGAATAACTGGTATGAGTGAACAGTGAGAACATATATAGAGCTAACTAGAGTGATTGTGTGTCCGTGTAATTGTATAGCCACTAGTGTTAGTAAATAAATATTAGAGTACACGCTCCAAGACATGTACTTATTTATCTGCTACCTGCCTATTCGTTACATTATTTACCAGTTTTAAGAATTCCCTCATGTCTGTCTTGTCAACCATATGGTATAGAACTAATCTGGTTTTATCTGGTCTAGTATATTCCTCCCTCTAGTTAGTTCCATCACTTTATGATTCAGCTGTCCTTCCCAAGAAAACTTATTTCCCATTTGTTGGCCATGTACATGCTCGTCATTGCGCAGTTGGACTTAAGGATTTTTTCAGCGTGCTTATTTTCTGTGTTGGCAAGTGTACCTCCCTATAACATACGTACAACTGCGGTTCAAATGAAGGCCACCGGAGCGCAGACTCCCACATAGTCACTCCATAATTTAATTTACATTCCCAATCACCCTCCGGTCAGTATTCACCCCACCCACCCACCCACACAACATCTCCCCGATCAACTACACTCCTTTTATCTTTTCTCGCGCTACCACGACCAGATCCCAATCCTCAAACATCCATTGTACCGTACGTGTGGTTAGTGGTGCGCAGCTGTGAGCTTGCATTCAGGAGATAGTGGGTTCGAATCCCACTATAGGGAGCCCTGAAGACGGTGTCCCGTGGTTTCCCATTTTCGCAGCAGGCAAATGCTGGGGCTGTGTCTTAATTAAGGCTACGGCCGCTCCCTTCCTACTCTTAGCCCTTTCCTAACCCATCATCGTCATAAGACCTATCTGTGTCGGTGCGAAGTAAAGTAATTTGTAAAATAATTATAAGAAACGTTGCCTACGTTGATAGAGTTCCAACATGTGTCTGCTGTGAAAATGAGAAAACATGGAGAAAAATATATTCAGGGCTTCCGACAGTGTTAAAACTCACTATCTAGAGAAAGCAAGCTCACATCTGCGTGATCCAAATACCGTAGCCAGCTCGCTTGATTATTATTATTATTATTATTATTATTATTATTATTATTATTATTATTATTATTCCTACTATTACTCAGCTTACAACTGATAACGAGTTTGAGATTCCCAGAATGTCACTGTTTCGCTCATTTTAATTTATTAGTTTCTTCATCCTCGATCTAGAAAGCCAAGAATAACGAGCGAGAGGATAAGTCGTGCTGAACACACAACACCTTGTAATCTTCAGGCCTTCGGGCTGAGCAGCGGTCGCTTGTTAGGCCATGGCCTTTCGGGGCTGTTGCGCCATGGGGTTTGGTGTTTTTTCTTCATCCTGCCGAAGCTAACTTTGAGTGAATACATTGATAAACTATCCGAAACAAAAAAAATATTAGGTGACAGTGTTATACTTGAAAAAGAAACGACTTAATTAAAATAGAATGAAATGTTCCTTGAAAGAACATTATCAGATTCTATCAAATCGCACTCAAATATTTATGTTTATTTCTGTTTAACAATTATTAGAAACATGAAATCTGAAATTTATAACAATGATGTCCCCCGTTGCCTCTACTCCAGCATTTTGTTTGTTGTTTTAAGGGGCCTAACATCGAAGGTCATCGGCCCACTCCAGCATTTACTACTGTTTCGCTCTGAAAGTAGTTCATTACCGAACCAGTAAATCTAACAACACAGGTCTCTCCTTCTTAAACACTCTTAAGTAACTACGAGATGTACATAGGATGTGAGCACTATCAGCAATGAAACACAGCCAGTCATTCTGCTAGCTCGGATACATTATGCAGTAGAAGCTCGATTTAACGCGTTTGTCGGGGGATATGCTTTATGCCGCGTTATGGCATAGCCGCGGTAAATAGAAAATGACCTATGGGTTGACAGAGGAATGGGAAAAATTAGTAGGTGAAAACAGAACACGATTTCATTAAAGACAATGTACTTAGAATACACACATTCGACATTCCATTCTTCAATTTATCGCTCACAGAGTACGCTTCTCTTTTTTATGACATCGCAGCACTTGCACTGAATTCAAGATTTGACTAGATTACACTGGGCAACAAAATTTAAATTTTTGTTTGTTAAATGGAAGTGAACAGGTGTTTCTGGTACACTTTTTTCTGCTGATTTCCAATCTGTTTTTAGAATTTTTCTGTCACGCACAATTTTTGAGCAATTTTCAAAAAATTAAAAAATGTTAAAAATTGTTATTCCTACTAAAATTTATTATCTTAACTTAAATTGAATTTACATGCATTTTAATTTACATACACTTTTTTCTGCTGATTTCAAATCCGTTTTTAGAATTTTTCCATCACTCACAGTTTTTGAGTAATTTTCAAAAATTAAAAAAAATGTTGTTCCTACTAAAATTTATTATCTAAACTTAAATTTCATTTACATACCTAAAAAGTATGAGAGGTAGATTTTCGGCTGAACTTAGCTTGAGGAACATCCCTTTTGAGTGACCAGCAGTAGTCAGCCAGCATATTTGGACCCCATTTTCCCTGGTAACGGCTTTCAAATTCGACGATGTCTTGATGGAAACGTTCCCCGTGTTCGTCTGAGACAGCGGTGAGATTTTCAGGGAAAAAGTCAAGATGCGAGTCCAAGAAGTGTATTTTATGAGACATATTACATCCCATGTGTTTATAGTTTTGTAGAAGTTCACTAATTTGTTCCCTGTAATTCTCTGACCTGTAGTTTCCTAGAAAGTTTGTGACCACCTTCTTAAATGATGACCATGCAGCTAGTTCGTATGTTTTTAACTTGCTTTCAAACACTGTATCTTTCATCAGTTCTTTGATCTGAGGACCAACAAATATGCCTTCCTTTAGTTTAGCTACATATATTTTTGGAAATTTGGTTTGGAGAAATTGAAATGCATCCGTACTATGATCAAGTGCTTTTACAAAATTCTTAATCAAACCTAGTTTTATGTGTAATGGGGGCAGTATGATTTTGTCAGATGCAACAAGAGGCTGATGAACGACATTTTCCTGTCCTGGAGTAAATGACTGTCTTTTTGGCCAGTTCTTTTTTATATAGTGACTATTTCTATCTCGACTATCCCACTTGCATAAAAAGCAGCAGAATTTCGTATATCCTAACTGCAAACCAAGTAAGAGAGCTACAACTTTCAAATCTGAACATATCTGCCAGGAATACTTTTCATACTGGATAGCGGATAGTACCATTTTCATGTTCTCATATGATTCCTGTAAGTTAGCTGCATGGGCTACAGGAACTGATGGAAATGTATTTCCATTGTTAAGCAGTACCGCTTTCAAACTTCTTTTTGAAGAATCAATGAATAAACGCCATTCTTCTGGATTATGCTGCTACCCTAGTAACTCGAAGAGACCTGTAACATAATTGCAGAAAACTAGTTATTCCTTTTTAGAAAATAGATGCTCAAATTCCTTTTGACGTTGGCAGAAGAAGCAGACTTTGGTATCTTTCTCTGTAAGGTTCCAGCCTTTTAGTCTTGAAGCGAGTAATTCTGATTTGGCTTTAGACAAATTAAGATCACGAACCAAATCATTTAGATCTGATTGTGTAAGTAAATGAGGCTCAGAAGAAGCAGCAGAACATTCTACAAAGGGTTGGTCATCATCCATTTTATCATCACATAACTCTTCACCAACATCAACTTCTTCATCTCCATGCATCAACGATCTATCTGGTGGAGAAGGTATAGGAAGCCCTAGACCATGTAGAACCGGTCTGGTTGCTGATTTCAGAGACGGATATACAACTGTATGTTTTGACTTTGAAGATATACCAGAGATATTAGTCACACAAAAATAGCAATCGATCAAATGATCCGTAGCTTCCCTCCACTGCATCGGAATTCCAAAAGGCATATGGCGAGTCCCCTTCATCCATCCAGTCAGTAGAGTTACACATGAAGCACAACATATGTTAGGGGCCCAATTCTGATTCAGATCCATCTTGCAATCAAAATACAACTCATAAGCTTCCTTAATTAAAGTAGTAACACTTCGCCTCTGCTCTTTAAGGGTTAACTCGCCACATATATTACAGAAACTATCTGGTTTATTTTTACAGTTGCGAGGCATTTTTCACACAATAAAATAAAACACTACTGTATATTGAACACAAACTATCTCCTTTCAGTAGACTTTGGAAGCACAACTCTATGCAGACAGTCGCATGAAAGAAATCTCTAATTCAACTGACAACTGCAATGTTTTAAAGTTTCTAATTGTTGTGGCAACAATGAATAATATGGAATTATGTACATTCTTAAGAGAATAAAAAGTAAAAGAAATAGTTATGATAAACCAACAATTATAATAGTTTATTAATCTTTGTTAATGGTAGCATGCTAACCCGTATATATGAAAAAAGATTTGAAATTACAAAAAAACTGTGGGTGATGGGAAGTTTCTGGTTTCATATTCGTAATCAGCACACAAAAGTACATAAGAATCACCATAAATTATACATTTAACAAAATCATTGTTGACCAGTGTTATCTGACAGAAGAAGCCTCCGTGGCTCAGACGGCAGCGCGTTGGCCTCTCACCGCTGGATACCGTGCTTCAAATCCCGGTCACTCCATGTGAGATTTGTGCTGGACAAAGCGGAGGTGGGATACGTTTTTCTCCGGGTACTCCAGTTGTTCCTGTCATCTTTCATTCCAGCAACACTCTCCATTATCATTTCATAGCATCTATCATTCATTAATAATCACTTTGGGAGTGGCGACCCCATCGTACTAACAGCCTATATCTGCTTCATTCATTACATCCCTGACCCGGTCAATGACTGGAAAACAGGTTGTAGGTTTTCATTTTTTTCACCTGACAGAAGCTAAGAAACCGTCACGGTCACTTGTTCTGTCAGCGCGGGTGCAGGCAACAATAAGTTGTTGAGTGAGAGATGAGGGAAGGTCACTTTAACATTTCACTGTGTACATAATAGCTTGGCCAATTGTTAACGTCCCGTTGTTTTTGTTAATAGACAGGAAGCCACTCATTAAAACCCCATCCAGTCATCCCTTGAAGTTCTGTTTAGCGCGGAGTCGGTAACGGTTATTATTTGTTATGCAGAATACCTCTCTCCAGTTTGTTACTGCACGAATAAAATAATATTTTTTCTCGCTGAATACTCTGTACCGCGCTCACCCCGAATCAACGGTAAATCGGACTGCAATCGGGCTTCCACTGTTCTTCCATTTGCTAGTTGATACATGGTAGAGTACTGTAGATACTGGGAATGGGGTGGGAATTGTTTTGAAATCTCTGTAACCGAACAGAGCTGTATTCCCTAGGATAGACTAGTATTAGCCTCATTATCCCGGTAATGTGAGAACATCCCCCGTCATACGTAAGGGCCGCTCAAATTAATGGCTAGGGGAACGTAATCTGGCGTTCAGTCTGTTACTACCTGTAAATAAGTCACTGTCAACTTCCGCTCTTCCATTTGCTACACATCCAGTTTGTTTCTCTAATTATCACAGAGAATAATAATAATAATATAAATGGTATTTTATTAATTAATTTCATGTGGCTATTTCTAGCTGAGTGCAGCCCTTGTAATGCAGACCCTCCGATGAGGGTGAGCGGCATCTGCCATGCGTAGGTAACTGCGTGTTATTGTGGTGGAGGATAGTGTTATGTGTGGTGTGTGAGTTGCAGGGATGTTGGGGACAGCACAAACACCCAGCCCCAGGGCCACTGGAATTAACCAATGAAGGTTAAAATCTCCGACCCGCCCAGGAATCGAACGCAGGACCCTCTGAACCGGAGGCCAGTACGCTGACCATTCAGCCAGCGAGTCGGACATAAATAGTATTAATATTTATATACTCAGATATTCTGCCTTTTCTGGCGAACCTAGTATTTACAGTGTGCTCTGTCTTCCGCCATGGGCAAGATCAAGTTTGTTACTTTCAATGACATATCTCAGTCCCATCCTTCACTTTGACAATAAGGAATTGACTGAGGTATGAGCTACATTAGTAATGCCATTCGTTATGCGACAAGTCCCTGTTATGAACTATGTGAAGATGTTGCTCATAGGGTCAGTCTCCGAGTGTATTTCACTAGACTTGGCAGACAGCAACCTAGCTCGAAGAAGGAAGCATTGGGAAACTACCTGACCTCTCTTCGTCAAGAACGTCTCTCCAGTGACACCTAGGCAATCTGTGAGAGCTGATGGTGCAGCTATACAACCAGCTACTACTCATTGTACTGAGCAAGTGGCCGTGCGGTTAGGGTCGCACTTTCATTCCAGAGATAGTGGGTTCGACCTCCAGTATTGGCAGCCCTAAAGATGGTTTTCCGTGGTTTCCCATTTTTATAACAGGCAGCTGGTACTGTATCTTAATTAAGGCCACCGCGACTTTCCTCCCACCACTCACCCTTTTCTATCCCATAATCGCCTTAAGACCTATCTGTGTCAGTGCGCGTAAAGCAAATTCTTAAAAAAATACTATCGCTGTCTATTAAGGGGCTCCGAAAACCGTAAAAGTAGTGAGTGGGCCGTGATGTTTGAGTCATCAGTCCATAGACTGGTTTGATGCAGACCTCCATGCCACCCTATCCTGAGCTAACTTTTTCTTTTCTACATAACTATTGCATCCTAAATCTACTCTAATTTGCATGTCATATTCATACCTTGATCTACCCCTACCATTCTTACAACCTATACTTTCTTCAAAAACCAACTGAACTAGTCCTGGGTGCCTTAAGATGTGTCGTATCATTCTATCCCTTCTTCTCGTCAAATTTAGCCAAATCGATCTACTCTCACCAATTGGATTCAGTATCTCTTCATTCGTGATTCGATCTATTCATCTCACCTTCAGCATTCTTCTGTAACACCACATTTCAAAAGATTCTATTCTCTTTCTTTCTGACCTAGTTAACGTCCATGTTTCACTGCCATACAATGCCACGCTCCACACGAAAGTCTTCAAAAACATCTTTCTAATTCCGATATCAATGTTTGAAATGAGCAAATTTCTTTTCTTAAGAAAGCTATTCCTTGCTTGTGCTAGTTTGCATTTTATGTCCTCGTTACTTCTGCCATCGTTAGTTATTTTACTGCCCAAGTAACAGTATTCATCTACTTCCTTTAAGACTTAATTTCCTAATCTAATATTTCCTGCATCACTTGCCTTCGTTCGACTGCACTCCATTAATTTTTTTTTTTGGACTTATTTATTTCCATCTTGTACTCCTTACCCAAGACTTCGTCCATACCATTCAGCAGTTTCTCGAGATCTTCTGCAGTCTCAGATAAAATAATATCATCGGCAAATCTCAAGGTTTTGCTTTCCTCTCCTTGGATTGTGATTCCCTTTCCAAATTCCTCTTTGATTTTCTTTACTGCAGCCTTGCCTCACTCCTTTCTGTATTGCTGCTTCTTTCTCAAAGCCCTCGATTCTTATCACTGCAGACTGATTTTTATACAGATTGTAGATAATTCTTCGTTCTCGGTATCTGATCACAATCACCTTCAGAATCTCAAATAGCTTGGACCAATCAAAGTTATCGAATTTCTTTTCTAGATCTTCGAATGCTTGTCCTACTTGATTCAATCCTCTAAGATCAGACGCAAGGTCTGGATTGCTTCACGTGTTCCTATATTTCTTCTGAAGCCAAACTGATCTTCTCCCAACTCAACTTCAAGTTATTTTTCCATTCTTCTGTAAATAATACGTGTTAAGTGTTTGCAGGCATCGGATATTAAACTAATGGTGCGGTAGATTTCACACCGGTCAGCACCGGCTTTCTTGGTAATAGGTATAACAACATTCCGCAGAAAATCGGTTGGGACTTCTCCTGTCCCATACATCTTACACTCTAAAAGGAATAACCTTGCCATGCTGGTTTCTCCTAAGGCAGTCAGTAATTCAGAGGGAATGTCATCAATGCCAGGTGCCTTGTTTCTATTTAGGTCGCTCACAGCTCTGTCTAACTCTGACCTCAAAATTGGGTCTTCCATTTAATCAGCATCAACAACCTCTTCTTGTTCCAGAACCTAATTATCTACATCTTTACCTTGACACAACTGTTGGATATGTTCCTGCCATCTTTCTGCTTTGTCTTCTTTCTCTAGACGTGGCTTTCCATCTGAGCTCTTAATATCCATACACCTATATTTCCTTTCTCCGACGGTTTACTTGATTTTCCTGTATGCAGCATCTACCTTCCCTAGGACCATACAATCTTCTACTTCCTTGCACTTCTCCTTCAGCCATTCTTCCTGAGCTACCTTGCAATGTCTATCCACTTCATTCTTCAATCACCTGTAGTCTTTTCGGCCCTCATCATTTCTGGCATTCTTGTATTTTCGTCGTTCATCAATCAGGTCTAGTATCTCCTGAGTTATCCACTGATTCTTCGTTGATCTTTTCTTCCTTCCTAACATTTCTTCAGCAGCCCTACTGACTTCATTTTTCATTACTATCCACTCTTCCTCTATTGTGTTTCCTTCAGCCTTTTCATTTCGTCCTTGTGGGACGTAAAGTCAATAATATTATTATTATGTTTCTTAAGGGACCATGTAATGGAAGAACATGCGAAGCACGTCGGAGGAAAATGTACGCCCGGGACCCATGAAAGTGAATTCGCTGCCTGAATGGACAGTTCTACTAAAAATGGAACATACCAAGTTCACATATGTCTTTTTTTTTTTTTTTTGTATTTGCTTTACGTCGCACCGACACAGGTATGTCTTACGGCGACGATGGGATAGGAACGGCCTAGGAAATGGAAGGAAGCGGCCATGGCCTTAAGGTACAGCCCCGGCATTTGCCTGGTGTGAAAATGGGAAACCACGGAAAACCACCTTCAGGGCTGCCGACAGCGGGAATCGAACCCACTATCTCCCGATTACTGGATACTGGTAGCACTTAAGCGACTGCAGCTATCGAGCTCGGTCACATAAAGTTTGAATTACAAAAACATCCATATGCATTTTCTTACTAACTGTACCATTTTTTCCGGGAAAATTCTTTTCTGCGCTTTGGAGGATGCTTTATCCAATGAAAACCGAAATATCGGGTAAGGAAAGCAAACAGAAAAGCAGCATATATAGACGATCTGTAATGTTCACGTCCCCGTGGTGTTGTTTGTGTCGCACTGAGACCAAAGACATTTTATTATGTACGTAGCAATTTCTTTCTAGTCGATTGTAACTAAGACGTATGTTTCCAGGAGAAGAACGGATATTATGAAAATTAAACAAACTAAACCCCACGAAACTATAGCCCTGATGGGCTACCAAGCAACAGCTGCTCATCCCGATGACCTGCATATTGCGAGGTGAGGCGTGGTCAGCGCGAAAAATCCTCTCAACCTTTATTCTGGGACCACTATCTCACTCTCAGACAGCTCGTCAATTGTCTTCACCTAGGTTGGGTGGTCCTATAAGCAGCCATAGGTTTAGGTAAGAAAATTCTGACCTGGACGAAAATCGAATCCCGGGACCTCCGGTCAAGGCGCAGGCTTTCAACCTCAGACCGTGGAGCCGGTATTGATATTATAGCGCTCTTTAATATAAATAGTTTCTGCCTATACATTTTTCGTATATTTTGTTTCTGTCTAAAGGTATATTATGGGCTATTAACAGCATATCTCTACAATTAAAGTGTTACGGTATACCCGTAGCGGAGCCACGCTCTAAATACACTGTAAACTTCCTTCGGGTTTTTACCTTGCCAAATACCGGGCGAGTTGACCGTGCGGCTAGGGGCGCGCAGTTGTGAGCTCGCATCGTGGAGATAGTGGGTTCGAATCCCACTGTCGGCAGCCCTGAAGATGGTTTTCCGTGGTTTCCCATTTTCATACCAGGCAAATGGTGGGGCTGTACCTTAATTAAGGCCACGGCCGCTTCTTTCCCACTCCTAGCTCGTTCCTATCCCATTGTCGCCATAAGACCTGTCTGTGTCAGTGCGACATAAAGCCACTAGCAAAAAAAATAAAAATATATATACTCCTTGCAATAAAGTGACACTGTTGGCTGTATTGTCTGGGCTTTACCGGATGTTCCAGAATCTTGAAAAGTCTTTCATATATGAGATATGTGTTCCCTATCCAGAAAAGTTGCCTTTGCCGGCGAGATGTAGTGTTTACAGTGCACTGTGTCTTCTGGTATATGCTATATCAAATTTGTTACTTTCATTGACCTGTCTCAGTCTCATCCTTGGCTTTGACAATATGAAAGTGACTGAGGTATGAGTGATGCTAGTAATACTATTGCTTATGCAGCCAGTCCCTGTTATGCATGGTGTGAAAATATCGCTCATAGGGTCGGTTGGTGCATGCATTTCAGTGGGCTTGGCAGACTGATATGTAATAGCAACGGCTGGCTCGGTGAGGAAAGCAATGGGAAACTACCTCACTCCTCACTTCCCTAGTACGCCTCTTCAGTGATGCCTAGGCTATTTATGACAGCTGTTGGCGGAGCTGCAGAGGATCAAACCAGCTTTCGGGCTGAATACCCAACAACATCCAGAAAAGCTACCTTCGTTATGGCCATTCTCAAATAATTGGCGGCATAATGCTAAATTTTGGGGTAGTATAACATGTGATTTAACATGAAATTAGATGCGGGCATGTGATGTAGGTCTAAAAATACTTACAAAATTAACATTCACCCATGTGTTATCCGTAGCAAAGTACGATTATTACAGCTAGTCTAATTATGCTGTTCAGTGTATAGAAAATCCGTGGTACATACAACGCATTGAAAGCCTTGTACTGCAAAGACGGCTGTTTTCTGCAGATACTGGAATGTAACGTGATCAGCGAGACGACGTCCTCAATCACATTGTTTCTTGAATTAATGCTGGGGTTACACCTTAATTAAGACCACGGTCGCTTCCTCCTCCTCAATCCTCTACTTCTGACAGGGAACTGCGGCGTTGATGCTTTCATTGTCCTGGTTTTCTATCTCCAATTCTGGCGGTCTGTCGTTATAAGACTAGTCTCATAGAAAGATTTTCTCGCCAACGTTGCAGCTGGCCCACCTCATGTCTTCATCACAGTCTCTTGCCATTAAACTTTTTCTCTAGGGTGACTGTTCTTCTGACCGAGCTCGATAGCTGCAGTCGCTTAAGTGCGGCCAGTATGCAGTATTCGGGAAGTAGTAGGTTCGAACCCCACTGTCGGCAGCCCTCAAAATGGTTTTCCGTGGTTTCCTATTTTCACACCAGGCAAATGCTGGGGCTGTACCTTAATTAAGGCCACGGCCGCTTCCTTCCCACTCCTAGCCCTTTCCTGTCCCATCGTCGCCGTAAGACCTATCTGTGTCGGTGCGACGTAAAACAACTAGCAAAAAAAAAAAAAAAAAAACTGTTTTTCTGGCGATGCATTCAAAGTACCGAAGGTCAGACTGGCTGATGCTATCGAGAGCTAGTCTGGATGCCCAGTTCTTCCAGCGCAGACGTATTGGTTCGGTGTTCAGTGCAGTAAATTCGGAGACTGCGTCGGTAAACACACCTCCAGGCTCCGCATCTCCCCTCTTATCTGCCTGTTTGATTGTCCATATTTCAGCTGCATAGGTGGCAATAGGGAATATGAAGGAGTGACCTACCTGCAGTTTTGTGCACTTTGGAACTGTGCTGCGGTTCTTCCATATCCTATTCAGCTGTGTGGTGTCTGTTCTTTCCTACCCCATCATCACCATGGGATCTGTGTTGGGGGACGTAAAACAAATAGTAATAGACCCTTGAATACATAAGGCTTCAATTTGTTGTTGTTAGAAATCCATATTCTTAGCGTTTGAGGTGTTATTTATGATCTGTACGGTTACAAGAAAATAAAGCTTCTTTCCATCTACCCTTAGGCCGCAGCTGTGTTATATCGTTTTCAGTACTTCAGCTAGTTTCGGTAAGAGGAACTTTCTATTAAACAAGCATCATGATTATCATGAAGCGCTGGGATAAATGCCTGAATCGAATAGGAAACTATTCTAAGGAACAGGTCGATAAAGATCCTCTAGGACAGCGATATTCAAACTGTGGTTCGCGTACCGCTAGGGATACACGGGGTCATCTCAAGCGGTACACAAATTTATTGTAGCTTCTAACCATTTTCAGTGAGCGGTTCAAAATAAAAGAGTTCAGCCTCCTCATTTTCAATAAGATCTTGTTTCGATTAAGTGCTTTTGTCTACCACTACGCAGAGTCCTCTGTCCGAACTATGCATTCTACAATATTTGTCCGTTTGTACCTCCCATTGACTATACTGCTAATAATAAGAGTTGGTGTCTGACATTTCTTAGAGGGAGGTCCGTTTACTGCCTGCCGAGGCGGGATAAAGGGAGTGGCTGTGTGGTTGCCTTGGAAACGAGGGTGGGGCGTCTGCGGTTGCCATGGAGATAAAACTTCAGGGCAACTCGTCTTGCTGGGAGTTGCCAAACCTGTCTCTGTCACTGATAAGAACCTGATTGTTTGTATAAGAGTGATCGCAAATGAGACGACACCGCCTGGCCAGATAGTCTACAACAGATCACAGCGTTCAGAATGAAGGAGGGAACAAGTGAGCCGGAAGCGAGGGGTAAGAGCATGTAGAAAGGAATACTCGAATGTGGCAACATCGTGAAATGGCACGTGCAGTGCTCCTCCCTCCAACCTTACCTGTCAGACGCCAACTTTAGTTAAGTCTAGTATAGGTATGCAAAAATGCTTACTTATGCTGCATTGCTTTTTAAATTTTTGTTTCGAAATCCACTAATTCACTTCATTTTTTTAGTAGCAGTTTATGTAGCACAACAGTAATATTGTTGCATTAATAATAATCGTGTACACTCGTTGGCTGAGTGGTTAGCGTACTGGCGTTCAGTTCAAAGGGTCCCGAGTTCGATTCCCGGCCGCATTGGGGATTTTATTCTGGCTCGGGGACTGGGTGTTTGTGTCCGTCCGAACACTCTCCTGTTCATATTCAGACAACATACCACACTATCAACCACCACATAAACACGCGATAGTGATTACATCCACCCATATCGAGTCGGTGTCACGAAGGGCATCCGGCCGTAAAACAGGGCCAAATCCACATGTGCAACGCAGTGCGCTCCCGCGACCCCACAGGGAAAGAGCGGTAGGAAAAGAATAATAAGAATAATCGCCTACATATCGCTGTTAGGCAATAAAAGCCTGTTAATTCCTGGCAAAACCACGTTTCTCCATCTGTCTTGTGAAGGCTTGCCACGCTGCCTGAGAAGGGAACTGAAGACTCCAATCGTCTGTAAGCAATGGAAATGCTAGGAACAGTTCTCTGGCCATTGCTGACCGCTCAGTTCTGGACTACTTCTGTAACTTTTAGTCCGAAAGAGTATCGAGGTCTCCCTTGCCCAACGACGGTTATATACAATACATTATTGTTATTATTGGGGAACAGGGTGGAGTAGTGGCTCAGCTGCTTGCTTGTCATCCCGGCGACGGTGGTTTGTCCTGGTGTTGCTGGGGTGGGATTTTCATTTGAAAATCCCGGTCCCGAGAAGGGCATGCGACCGTAAATCCCCGGCCACAACTCGTTCATGCCCCGGTACGTGCAGGGACTCAAAGCAAGCGGGATATGCTGCGAAAGATTATGATAAAGATTAAAGTTAATACTATTCGGCATCCAGCAACAGTGATTTGTTATTTCAAGCATAATCGCAATATACTCGTACTTTGGGGTAAGAAGCTAAAACAATTGAATTTTAGGGGTATTCGAACGGAAAAGTTTGAATATCACTGCTCTAGGGTACAGCAAAATAATCGAAATTCATAGTTCATAGTTTCTCACGAAGTAGGTCAGATTTTCATTCAATCCTCAAAAACAATTTTTCATTAACCTGTCTGTTTACAACGTATCCTATCTTCGTTATTAGTCTATACTTTTCTCTAACATCCCCATACCATTACATATCTAATTGACTTTACTAGTGGTGATGAAGGGGAGGCTGAGAATGATCTAATCAAGAAGAGACCTCGTTTTAACAAAACACTTCGTCAAACAGAACTTTAATTGGAACTCAGTGTAAATTGAAATCGATTTCGCATTAAATGAACTCTTCAAGTAGCAATAATCATGATCAACCCCGGTGCAATAAAGTCAATACTCAGTGCAATGAATGTCTGACACGCGAGATTCTAATTACTGTGAGTGCTTGAGAGGAGGTCAGTGACCTCAAGAGCCTTGTTTGGTCTATGAATATTCACTAGTGACATTCATATACCCAAATACAAGTCGTAAATCAAAAGTACTTCCATTCAACCCACTCAACTTCAGGAAACGTGGAGCATGTTTTGCCATGGCAGATTCAGAATTTAAAGACGTAGTTAAAATATAAATGTTTATACTTTATTTGAAGTTCCTTGCACATTTCTTACGCTACTTAAGGTCCCCTGCCTAACTCATTACTGGTTCTCCAGTGATGAGCATGTTGTTAATACTCTGACTTTTTGAAGAAACATTAATTATGGCAGATCGGTAAGAGTACATCTGCTCTTGTACCAGACAACAAACAAGTGATCACAGTTCAAGTTCTGACCACGCTGACCAAGCTTAGTTTTGCTTAACTTCGGAAGTAAGGGTTTTTAACAGGGAAAATCCTTTGCCTTTTTCACAACTAAATATTTGAAGAAAAGAAGTGTATCTAAATAATTCCGAATTTTATCTTTCTTATTTTATAGTGGCTTTACGTCACTCCGATGCAGGTAGGTCTTATGGCGACGATGGGATAGGAAAGGCCTAGGAGTTGGAAGGAAGCGGCCGTGGCCTTAATTAAGGTACAGCCCCAGCATTTGCCTGATGGAAATGGGAAACCACGGAAAACCATCTTCAGGTCTGCCGACAGTGGGATTCGAACCCACTATCTCCCGGATGCAAGCTCACAGCTCGCACGGCCAACTCGCCCGGTCGAATTTTATCTATCCTACTTAAAAAGATTATTTTACTTCTGCATTTATATTCTTCGCTATTCCAGGCCGCTGCTCCTAATGATTCTCTTCAATTCCTCTCTCTTGGGCTACATCATTATTTCATTTCATTTCCATCAAATCCTGCCCTACCAGGTCCACCTACCTCTTCTTTAGGCGCTCACGCTTTCATTTCCCCTCAACAAGTATTCACGCAGTCATTTTGCCGACATAGTTATATTCCCTCTCATCAGCTAGCCAAACCATGCTTCCCCAATCTTAGGCCCGATTTTGGTAGTTTTATAGTGGTCATTTCGGAGGCAATCCTTACTGGTGACACTGCACATCCACGGAAGCATCCACATATTCACAGTCTCAAAACCAACTGATATCGTTCTTTGGAGTCACCGTTTCAATGGCGAAGAGCATAGCGTGCCTCACGGCTGTCCTGTAACATGCCTCACGACTGTCCTGTAAGTCTTTCCTTCAAATTTGCCCAGAACCTTCCTGTTGCAGAAAAATCATTCCCTATTCTGTCTCTCTCCATCCAAGCAACTGAATTCGTTAACCGTCTTGATGGCGTGATCTTTCAATTCCAGCGCTTACACTTGTTCTTCTTCTACATTATAGCACAGATACTCGGTCTTACTTCGCTGAACTTCATGCCCCTTTCTTCCAGAACCCTACTCCACCGTCCCAGCTTGTCAGCTATCTCGTTTCTTATAAACTACGGTAATGTCTAATTAGCAGTACATACAGTATATCCTTAAACGCTCCCGTGGATCTCCATGTGGATGGCATGGCAACGTGACGCTAACAAGAGTTGCAAAGACTATATAGTGACGCTAACAAGAGTTGCAAAGACTATATAGTGACGCTAACAAGAGTTGCAAAGACTATATAGTGACGCTAACAAGAGTTGCAAAGACTATATAGTGACGCTAACAAGAGTTGCAAAGACTATATAAAGTGTGTGATAAATGTATAGTGCATTTTAAGGATATATAAAATAGCAACACGAGTCTCCGATTTCTTCGATGTAATAGTGCGGTCAGATCAGTTGCATAGTATCATTTTTAAATGATCTCTGTCATATTTCCTATAAAAATGTGTAAAACATGAACATTTTGAACTGTTAGTGTATTTATAGTCAATAGATATCACCACAATGACAGAACAGTGGATTACTGCAATGATTCTAGTACAGTTAATAATCAGCATATACTTCAAATTCATATCAGTTTGCAGATTTTATGACTTGAGAAAAAAGTTTCTCCTATGTACATTTGCCGTCTATGCCACTGCAATTAATAAGCTGTTCACATATAAAATACATCAACAAATCATTCACTTTTCCATAATTTTGGGACGATTAAATTTCCTCCCTGAAAACATTGGACTGAGATAATGTTATTGCACGGTTTCATGAATTTAAGATGGCGAAGTCAACATCTTATTGTATTATTTCGAATGAAATATTTCTGATAAAATTCTCTATTGGGCACAGATACACTCCAAATCAATCTGTTAATGGTTTTGACCACTTACTATGTCACAGAAGCTACGCCTGAGAATTTCTAATATATATTACAATAAACTTGAAATCAATGCTGACATTTTCTAAAAAATGCGCAGCCTAATTTTCACTTGGAGAATGAATTATTATTATTATTATTATTATTATTATTATTATTATTATTATTATTATTATTATTATTATTATTATTATTATTATTATTATTTGCAAATTGCTTTACGTGGCACCGGAAGAGATAGGGCTAACGGCGACAATGGGATAGGAAAGGATTAGTAGTGGTAAGAAAGTGGCCGAGACCTTAAATAAAGTACGGCACCACCATTTGCCTGGTATGAAAATGGGAAACCACAGAAAACCATCTTCAGGGCTTCCGAAAGTGGATTTCAAACGCACTACCAACTCGCCCGGTACAATGGGGTTCGAACAACCCAACGACACGGCCAACTCGCTCGGTATATTATAATCGTTATTGTTTCTATTCTATTTTACTAGATACATTCGAAGGTGAGGCTTATATAGCATGCTTCTTTTACACAGAAGGATGTAGGTTCATTTCTCTGTTAGAATGTCATAGGATTTAAAACGAGAACTCCATTTCTGGCGGACCACATGACTCAGACGACAGAAGAAATGAATACCACCATGAATTATTGGGGGCAAATTGGGTTTCGTATAGAGCTTACCTATTTGTCCCTCTAACTGTTGATGATCACCTGCGTAACATAAAGGCCAATACTCAGAGCCTCAAAGGCCTATATTCGGTTCTGGCCATGCCAGAAGGGCAAGAAGGCTTTTACGTGGATGAAAATGTACACGCAGCTCAGATCCCTTTACGGGGTTAGTACGGGCATCACAGTTTTAGACAGCTTGACATCACTGATGTTAACCTAGACCTAAAACGTATGCCCGAGCGTCTCTTCCTTGTTTCATGTTGATGTATTACTCCCACCGTTCTACATAAAGTTTGTTTTAATGAAACAGTTTACCAAAACCTTGTTAAAGGTGGTACCAGTTTTAAACACATCTGTGACAAATTCTCATCTCACTCCGAAACAAAATTAAAGAGATATTTAATTTCCCCGATCTCCGATAGGTCATGTTTGACAGGGCATTTGAATCTACGAAGGACATAAAGGAAAATACAGCTTGAAAGACATTTACATAAGTCACAACAATTTGGTAAAAACAAGTCTCCAAATTACAAACATGTTGAGGAAAAAGTACTAGGTACGTCCAAGGAACTTGACTGCGATATGAGCCTGAAAGTTAAACTTTTACACTCACACACTGATCCCTGCCCCTTCTTTCACAGTCCCTAGGAATCTGGGTTCTTTAAGTGAGGGTAAGTGGTTCCACGAAGCTTTAAAGGCCACTGAGAGAAGATATCAAGGAAGGTAAAACCTCTACATGATTCTGACTGTTACTATATGCTCACTAGAGAGAATACAGAATCCACACGTGGAAGAATAGGGAGTACACACAAATGAGAAGCAGCGATGACAAAAACGTCTGAAAGTCCACATGCACAGCATTTACATAAACAATGAGAATAAACAGTGACAATATGGCAATAGCCTATTACGATTTGCTTTTACACAGTAAATAGTTGCAGAATACGTAAGACATGAGAAACGTTATTGCGAACTATATGGATATTTTAGCACATATTTCAACAGACTGACTTTGTGAACATTCTTTCCATGATAACAAAAAAAGCCGGGGTGAGAGGCTCAGACAGTTGAGGCGCTGGCCTTCTGACCCCAACTTAGCAGGTTAGACCCTGGCTCAGTCCGGTGGTATTTGAAGGTATTCAACTACGTCATTCTCGTGTCAGTAGATTTACTGGCACGTAAAAGAACTCCAGAGGGACTAAATTCCGGCACCTCGGCATCTCCATAAGCCGAAAAAGTAGTTAGTGGGACATAGAGCGAATAACATAAGTATTTGATAACAAAAATGAGTCGTATTTTCGATTTAGCGAATCAGAATTATGATTAATCACATTATTTGGTTTTGGTAATATTCACGAACTCGAAATTCGTAGGCTAGTGTAATTAATGTAGATTAGAATAAAGAGAGAAACGCAGCCGTGGTATTGTCGGAGAGATTTTATACGTAGTCTATCATATTTTCTTCAGAATGTTTACACATCGTTGCATGACTGAAAAAACGACGACGTGAGAGATATTTACTATTTTACAGCCACTCATTTCTTTTTTTCTCCTGTGAAATTAAGAAATACCTCCTAAGACTAGAAATATTTTTACAATTTAGCTTTACATTGCACCGACACAGATAGGTTTTATGGCGACGAAGGGATATAAAAGGCCTAGGAGTGTGAAGGTACAGCCCCAGTATTTTTCTGGTGTGAAAATGGGAAATTACGGAACCATCTTCAGGGCTGCCCAAAAAGGGGTTCGAACCCACTATCTCCCATGTGCAAGCTCACAGCTGCACGGCCCTAACCACAGGTCCAACTCGCCCAGTAACACCAAAACACCTGAAGTTAAATATTCACTTACATATTATCACCAATAATCGATATTCCTACTCACGACAAATATTATCTATGGAGACAAAGATTTTATTTATTTATTTATTTATTTATTTATTTATTTATTTATTTATTTATTTATTTATTTACTTATTCATTGATTTATCCCTAACTTACATTTGTGGCAAAGTTAAGGCTCACGGCCCCCTCTTATACTAAACCAGTTTAAACAATAAAATCTAAAAATGTAAACATAAAGGTAGATACCGTAATTGTACAAAGAAATAATATTACGGACAGATACACTAAGACCAGGTTACAAATCAGTATGGCCGTTAGTGTGACGATACTAATAACAATAATATAAACAGGAAATATAATAATAATAATAATAATAATAATAATAATAATAATAATAATAATAATAATAATAATAATAATAATAATAATAATAATAACTGAAGTGCATAACGGATAAAAGAAAACCCATTCATACAACATACACACAATGACTCACACAACTCAGTTATATGTTCTCCGGAAAACTTTCGGCGGGCAGATTTAAATTTTTGACAGGAAGTAACGTACCAAATGTCCATCAGGTGTGTATTCCAGAGTCTCGATGCAGTAACTAAAAAGGAATGATTATAGGAATTCGTTCGTTTTAGTGGGATTTCAAGTAGGAAACCAGAACGGGTTTTAATTTCATCGAATGAGGAAAGGAAACGAAAATTAGAAGACAGGTAAGTAGGAGTGTTCGTCGAGAGCACTAGGTGAAAATTCTTTCGTTCATTTATGCGTAGCCATCCTACTGTGGAAGGCGTATCGTATGTATGAGTTTTGGGCTCGTTGAAATCTCAAAGCTTGTTCAGTGTTTAGATTGACTAGTACCGTATCATAGTAGTCTTCGGAACAGTGGTGCTTCGATTAATTTTAATTTAAGATTTTGAGGAAAAGCATTCCTGTAACGTCTCAGGGTATACAGAACTGCATGAACCTTTATACATACATTAGTAACTGTTCATTCAGATTCTCACTGAGGGAGATTCCAAGATTAGTTACATTCTTATGATACGGTACAGCAATTTTACTGATGATGATTGGAGTAGGATTGGTATTGCTTTTTACATGTAATAATTTAGAGTCTCCTATAATAATACTTTGTATTTTACGATGATTTAGGATTAAGCCTTTGTTTTAAGAATCGGCGGTACGCCTTTCAATATATGAATTAATATACTGAATTGTTTGCCGTATCAAACGCACTACTTCATTGTGGACATAAAAAAATATCAGCATTCTGTATAAATCCTCGTTTATGACTACTATTTTCTCGAAGCTCACTTGGAAGCACCAGGACGTCAATTACCATCCCCGGTATCTTGCATTCATTGAAAGTCCGTTCATCGACCACGCTATCTCTCTTTCTCCCTCTAGTAATATGTACGGCCCTCTTAGGCAATTTTATTGCTTTGGCATCCAGATCGTGCGTCGTCCAGCATTTGCCTGGTGTGAAAATGGGAAACCATCGAAAACATCTTCAGGACTGCCGACAGTGGGATTCGAACGCACTATCTCCCAAATACTGGAAACTGGCCACACTTAAGCGACTGCGCCTATCGAGCTCGTTATTTTGTCTTTTAAATGATTTCTAACATAGTTTCCAATGGTTGGGTTGTTGTCTCCAGATTAAGAGTTAAACCTTTTAATACCAATCATTATTGCGGCGTAGGTATAAAATAACAAACGAAGAAAGGATTTCTATAACCTCATATTTATCAAGAAACAGCGAGTTAATTGCGTTAAGCATTAATAAACTTCCACTTGTTATTTCAGCACAAGTCTTGAGGAGTGAATTCGGAGAACTGCAGTATGAAATAAATGATTCGACAACGAAACGTAGGGGAATACCCTCCCAGTCAAGGATAGGCCTATGGAGGTTTAGTTATTCAGAATGGTTAGCTCTATCAAGTATTCCGTATGAGCACGTTCAACGTGATGGAGGAAGGGATGAAGTCCTCAGGAGCACAGCTCTGCGCGAAGAAGATTATTCCAAATGGCGCGAGAAAACCGAGTTGAAATATGAACTCCATGCTGCTGTGTAAAAATAAACTCTAAGCCGACAAATATTTCTTAGTAAGTATTGTTGTTAAGGTTGAGTGCATATGAACAGGCAGAGGTAGTGGGATCTTTTAAGGTAAATGAAGGAGGATAGTTTACCTTAGATAATAATAGACTGGGCCATTCGGGGTAGCAAAAGCAGAGAGAGATCTAGGAGACGATAGGTAAATTTCACTTCAAGGCTAGAGCTGTAGTAGTAGAAGAGACCAGTGAACTGGTTTAAAATCGGGGTTATGAAGACACCCAGGTCTGCAGATTGAACACTAAAAGACTCGAGAGAATATAATGAAGATGTGTATATTATTATTATTATTATTATTATTATTATTATTATTATTATTATTATTATTATTATTATTATTATTATTGCCAGTCGTATTATATACAATGGGCTTGAGAATGATTTCCCTTGAACAGGTCAACTGTAATTTTGAAACTGTAATCTGAAACATCTAACTGTATCTTATTTTCAGGCATGCAATATATCCGGAGAAGATATGTTAACCATACTGCAGTGTAGTGAAGTTAGGGATGACTTATTACAGACAATCAGAGGCAAGTTACGATGACAATCGAGTCGCAGTGATAATTGAATGGTAGGATGAGTTCTTGGTTCAAAGTAGTTACAGGCGTTCGACAAGGCTGCAGTCTTTCACCCTTGTTATTCTTAATATACGTAGATCATTTTCTGAAAGGTATGAGGTAGCAGGGAGGAATTTCATTGGGAAACGTGGTAAACAGCCTGGGCTATACTGAAGACTCTGTTTTAACGGCAGGACGTGCTGCCAGCCTGTAATGCAATATCTTGGAACTTGAAAGAAGGTGCAGGAGTTTGATGTCAAAATAATCATTTTGAAAACAAAAGTTTTGTCAATAAGAAAGAAACTTAAAGAGGCTTGAACGCCGGATAGGAAATACGAAACTGAAAGGGGAGGGTCACTCCAAGTACTCAGAAATGGAGGTGATGCGTGAGGCTTTACGTACAACTTAAAACGTCCTCGATTGTGTATTCATATGAAACAAATGGAGAAGGACTGGTTACCTTGAAGAACAATGGGCTGGCTACGAGAAGTATAAGAAAACCAAGGTGACGATCGCTAGACTCAGTTCTCAATAATTCAATGGTAAGAGGCGCAGAACTAAACGATGCCACAGAGCTTTGGGCCCTCACACACGAGGGTTTTTTTCTATCGTCGTTGTCGACCTAAAAGGTGGTTCAACTGTGGGTGGTTACCACCACTTTGACGTTACCATATACTGCAATGGGAAGAATACTTCTCATTTTCAAAGAAACGCTTTCTCGATCACATGTGAACCACTGTGGCCAGCTGTAGCCCTCCTCTGACCACAGCTCGAGTGGCAGCGCATTTCACATTGGCGACATACCAGCGACATCGTGAAAAGTTCCCACTGGCAGTTATCATGATGATGATATGGCCTCCCTCATCTGCCCTTGAAATAATTCGTGAAATTTGCTGTAGAGCTCAATTAAAGTTTTAGACATCCGGAAGAACTAGAAAAACTTATCCGGATGATTGCTAAGCTCGTGATATAAAGATAAAAAATGAAACTGCCCAACCGTAGGAACATTTACCGCGTTCTTCTCCTTCATCTGCGCCGTCGCATGAACAGAAGTACAAGCTCCGCTTGCCGAAAGAAATTACTCCATACGCGGTAAAGCTGGCCGGAACACATCTTGACGCTGGCCTAGCCATACTGCACCCATAAGCGAATTTACGTAATTAATTTACAAATTAAAAGTTGAATATTTCGCATATGGGATACTACAGTAGGCTGGCAATCCAGCAGTCACAAAGGAACTTTCTGGCGCCAGTCAGGCGGCGAGTAGAATCCACAAAACTCTCCTTAGAGCACGTCCAACTTGTAAACCACCCTGAGTACTCCTTCCAATAAATTTTATGACACCGCCTAGGAGTGGCGACTTTCTTCTGGTTCTCACGAGAAAATCACGCGTTGAGGCCTGACCTACTTAGCTAGGACAAAAGGGACAACGACAATAACCGCCAATCCTTGGGAGGAAATGGAAGTATCCACGCTACGAAGAGCGCGAAAGTCTCAGCCAATCACAAAATTCTAAATTTGAATGAACTGTCATAGCGGGAAATCTACAGTCAGTATTTCGCGATCTGAAGCCCGGTGTGAAAAACAGTGTCCTGACGTCTTTATAATATTTGGAAAATTATCAGTGCGAATCTGTGGTTAATTAGTGCCTAATTAATAAAATTTAACTTCACACGGAGGAGTAAGTGGGCCCAGCAGAATGAAGTGTCATGGCGGGATGGAGCCATTCACCGGAAGAAAATAACACCAGTGACGCGCGCCGTCGTGTGGATTATCCTGTGATTATTTCCCACGACGCAATATTACATGTAAGTCAGATCGGAATTAGGGAGTTTTGTACATAAATTTTGAAAAACCTTAACCTACGGATGTACGATAAAGCGCTCCTGAGGGCTAGATCATTACGCCACATCCCTTCCACGGAACTATTTTCTAGGTGGGGGGAGAACTCTTTACAAAACCCAGCGACCAGGGGGTCGAATTCTCAGTGTTTCTTGAGATTCTCAGTGTGTCTTGAGTTTTCGCAGTGGTTCTTGAGTATTCTCAGTGAAACTTCAGTTTGACAGTGTGAATCAGAGCGACAGTGTGACAGAGTGCGACAGCTAATTTAGTTAGTCAGCTTTATTTTTGGCTGGTAAGAAAGTGATTAGAGACACTTGTAGGCATTTTGAGAAAGCCTTGTATTATTTTACTTGGGAGAGTAACACTGCAGAAATGAACACTTTAACAAACTCTTACTATTTATGCAGAGATAACGGGCAGGAGCTACACCTTCAACACTTGGCTTAAATGAGCTCACATTACGAGTCGAGAGGAACAAGTCCATGTTCTCAGCATAATTACATAAAGCCTCTCTAACCCACGGGTAGTTTCACATTTTGTTATCAGCATAAATTTCTCCACAACATTGGAACTGTATTTAATTTACTACATTAAAAAACACGACACGCCTGTAAACTTCCATTTAAAAAGAAGTTAAAGAGATTACACGGTAATAGTTAACAGTCGTATTGTTATTGATTATTGTCGCTCCTCATATTCAAATATTGCATTGTTGGCTACAGTCGTGAACAAAGGGTGTAGTGTAGTCAAGTGAATATAAATAAAAATCAGCTGACCTTGTATTCCATTCATTTGTACTTCTGAGTAGGTAGTTAATATCCGTAATTTATATTTCGCTCCCTCGATCTTTCAGTATTTATGAGCGGTTAGCTAATAATAATAATAAAGTTCATATATCCCAGTAATTGCAGTTCAAGTCCCTGGAGTAGTAGTAGTAATTTTGATAGAAATATTTGAGAAATTATTGTAGACAACCTCGTATTTTTCAGTAGGCCTAATTCAGGACACTTTTATTCTCCGTCCCGTGGAGTAGGGAAAATAATAGTAATCCACCAGCTGTAATAATCACATAACCACATTTCAGTAGAATTGTAGTGAAGATAAGGTATAATATATTAGATAGTATCTTGCCAGTTATATTCGTGTTTTTCTTCGTGTACGGCAATCCTTTCGATACTTAAGCATTTAACCAAACGCAGTGTAGTGTAGTGTAGATACATTGTAGTATAGATACAGTACATTTAGATAGTGCCGTATCTTGCCTGCTATATTCGTGTGTTATCTTTCGTGTGTATCTATTAGACCCTAATACTAATAGTAATTTGTCTAAGAATTTAGCTTCGTTGGTAATCTTTGAGTACAGTAGTTCTTGCAAATTTCATTTCTGTTGTGCTTAGTAGTGACATACGGTACGCTACCGGTATCGTAATTAGGATACGTCTGAAAGTAGTTTAAAAATTACTGTAGTGTACTGTACAGTAGTATACGAGTAATATCCAATTAGAAATTAGTGTGCTTATTTTGTTATTGTAAAATATTTGTGTAGTACTGGTGTAGTAGAGGTATCCATAGAAACTCTTACTAAAATATTGTTGAAATTAGGATAGGCTTAATTGCAGTTTGGAATTGTGTAGTTCTTGTGTATTACTTTCGATATTCAGTAATTAACAGCAGTTTTTATCCTGTTAGGGGTTGTAGGATTTAAAAAAATAGAGCACGACTAAGTAGTATTGTAGTGTAGTCGTATATTAATTACCTTATTGTTGTGTAGTATCCCAGACAATATATCCCTCCGTTCATTTATTTTTTTGCAAATAAGTTACTTTATTTTTTAATTTAAAATTTTCCCCCCGTAAAGAATGGCTAAGGAGCGCGAGTGTACTTATTGTGGGTGTGGTGAGGCATTGAGGGGTATGAGGGAGGAGTTGGAAAGTTTGAGGGAGATAATTAGGATTCTCACAGAAGACAGGAAGGAAGATAGGACTCCCTCAAACAATGTACAGGTTACAGTAGGTGTACAAGAGGGAGGGGAAGGAAAGGGAGGAGTTGTAGAAGACAGGTGGTCTAATGTTCTAAGGGGAAGGAGATTGCAGGCCAAGGGCTCTACTCAGGATCAGAATTCAGGACAGGTGTCTGTGCGAAATCGGTACGAGTCACTCCAGGTAGAACAACAGAGGGAAGATGAGGGACAGGGAATTGTTGCTGAGATGCATGGAAGTAGGAGGAAGGGAAAAGGTAGGAAAGGGAAATGTAGAGTAGAGGATAGGAAAAGACAGGTGGAACAGGGTCATGGGAAGGAGAAAAGGGAGGAGGAAGTAGCTTCTGCAGCTATCAGGAAAGATAGGGCTGACCAGGAGGGGAGGGGATCAAATGAGGTGGGTAGGGTTGAGGCTCTGGTCATGGGGGATTCCATCGTTAGACACGTGGGGAAAGTGTGTGGAGGAAAGGGAACCAGGGTAGAATGTTATCCAGGAATTAGGTTGAGGCAGATGTTGAGGAAAGTAGAAGAGAGGGAGGAGGGGAAGGAGAAGGTGGTAGTGTTTCATGTTGGTACCAACAACGTAAGGCAAGCTGATATAAGTACCAACATAGTTGGAGATGTGTGGGATCTGGTAAATGCAGCACGGGTGAAGTTTAAGAAAGCGGAGATTGTTATTAGTGGAATACTGTGTAGGAGGGATACTGACTGGAGGGTGATTGGGGATTTAAATGAGACTATGGAGTGGGTATGTGGGAAACTGGGAGTGAGATTTCTAGATCCTAATGGGTGGGTAGGAGATAGGGATCTGCGCTCGGATGGCCTTCATTTAAACCGCAGTGGTACGTATTAGTTAGGAAAATTGTTTGGAAGGGTAATAGGGAGGTACATTCAGGGAAACGGGATGGCCTAGGGAGCGGTGATAAGGGAACGGGGAACTGGAAATCAAGTAGGGATGACATAAAATTGTTAGTGTTGAACTGTAGAAGTATTGTAAAGAAAGGAATAGAATTAAGTAATTTAATAGATATATATTTACCAGATATTGTAATAGGAGTTGAATCATGGCTGAGAAATGATATAATGGATGCAGAAATTTTCTCACGGCACTGGAGTGTGTATCGTAGAGATAGGATAGGAAAGGTGGGAGGGGGAGTTTTCATTCTGGTGAAAGAAGAATTTGTAAGCTACGAAAAAGTTAAAGATGAGACACATGAAATTCTAGGTGTAAGGCTGATTTCTAAAGATAACAGGCAACTTGATATATTTGGAGTGTACAGATCGGGAAAGGGTAGCACTGATGCGGATTCGGAATTATTTGATAGGATAGTCAGCTATGTGGGAAACGACATGGAAAGAAATGTGATTGTAGCGGGAGATCTGAATTTGCCAGATGTAAATTGGGAAGGAAATGCGAACGACAGGAAGCATGACCAACAAATGGCAAATAAGTTAATATGGGAAGGACAGCTGATTCAGAAAGTGATAGAACCAACCAGAGGGAAAAATATCCTGGATGTGGTGCTGATAAAACCAGATGACCTCTATAGGGAAACTGAAGTAATAGATGGTATTAGTGATCATGAAGCTGTTTTTGTGGTAGTTAAAAATAAATGCGATAGAAAGGAAAGTCTTAAAAGTAGGACTGTTAGGCAGTACCATATGGCTGATAAAGCAGGTATGAGGCAGTTTCTAAAAAGTAACTATGATCGGTGGAAAACGGTAAATAAAAATGTAAACAGACTCTGGGATGGGTTTAAAGAAATTGTTGAGGAATGCGAAAACAGGTTTGTACCTTTAAGGGTGGTAAGGAATGGTAAAGACCCACCTTATTATAATAGAGAAATAAAGAGACTAAGAAGGAGGTGCAGACTGGAAAGAAATAGAGTTAGAAATGGCTGTGGAAGTAAGGAGAAATTGAAGGAACTTACTAGAAAATTGAATCTAGCAAAGAAGGCAGCTAAGGATAACATGATGGCAAGCATAATTGGCAGTCATACAAATTTTAGTGAAAAATGGAAGGGTATGTATAGGTATTTTAAGGCAGAAACAGGTTCTAAGAAGGACATTCCAGGAATAATTAATGAACAAGGGGAGTGTGTATGTGAGGATCTTCAAAAGGCGGAAGTATTCAGTCAGCAGTATCTAAAGATTGTTGGTTACAAGGATAATGTCGAGATAGAGGAAGAGACTAAGGCCAAAGAAGTAATAAAATTTACATATGATAACAATGACATTTACAACAAGATACAAAAGTTGAAAACTAGAAAAGCGGCTGGAATTGATCAGATTTCTGGGGATATACTAAAGACAATGAGTTGGAATATAGTACCATATTTGAAGTACTTATTTGATTATTGTTTGGTCGAAGGAGCTATACCAGATGAATGGAGAGTTGCTATAGTAGCCCCTGTGTATAAAGGAAAGGGTGATAGACATAAAGCTGAAAATTACAGGCCAGTAAGTTTGACATGCATTGTATGTAAGCTTTGGGAAGGCATTCTTTCTGATTATATTAGACATGTTTGTGAAATTAATAACTGGTTCGATAGAAGGCAATTCGGTTTTAGGAAAGGTTATTCCACTGAAGCTCAACTTGTAGGATTCCAGCAAGATATAGCAGATATCTTGGATTCTGGAGGTCAAATGGACTGTATCGCGATTGACATGTCTAAAGCATTTGATAGGGTGGATCATGGGAGACTACTGGCAAAAATGAGTGCAATTGGACTAGACAAAAGAGTGACTGAATGGGTTGCTATATTTCTAGAAAATAGATCTCAGAGAGTTAGAGTAGGTGAAGCTTTGTCTGACCCTGTAATAGTTGAGAGGGGAGTTCCTCAGGACAGTGTTATCGGACCTTTATGTTTTCTTATATATATAAATGATATGAGTAAAGGAGTGGAATCAGAGGTAAGGCTTTTTGCGGATGATGTTATTCTCTATAGAGTGATAAATAAGTTACACGATTGTGAGCAACTGCAACGTGACCTCGAAAATGTTGTGAGATGGACAGCAGACAATGGTATGTTGATAAACGGGGCTAAAAGTCAGGTTGTGAGTTTCACAAATAGGAAAAGTCCTCTCAGTTTTAATTACTGCATTGATGGGGTGAAAGTTCCTTTTGGGGATCATTGTAAGTATCTAGGTGTTAATATAAGGAAAGATCTTCACTGGGGTAATCACATAAATGGGATTGTAAATAAAGGGTACCGATCTCTGCACATGGTTATGAGGGTGTTCAGGGGTTGTAGTAAGGATGTAAAGGAGAGTGCATATAAGTCTCTGGTAAGACCCCAACTAGAGTATGGTTCCAGTGTATGGGACCCTCACCAGGATTACCTGATTCAAGAACTGGAAAAAATCCAAAGAAAAGCAGTTCGATTTGTTCTGGGTGATTTCCGACAAAAGAGTAGCGTTACAAAAATGTTGCAATGTTTGGGTTGGGAAGAATTGAGAGAAAGAAGAAGAGCTGCTCGACTAAGTGGTATGTTCCGAGCTGTCAGCGGAGAGATGGCGTGGAATGACATTAGTAGACGAATAGGTTTGAATGGCGTTTATAAAAGTAGGAAAGATCACAATATGAAGATAAAGTTGGAATTCAAGAGGACAAACTGGGGCAAATATTCATTTATAGGAAGGGGAGTTAAGGATTGGAATAACTTACCAAGGGAGATGTTCAATAAATTTCCAATTTCTTTGAAATCATTTCGGAAAGGGCTAGGAAAGCAACAGATAGGGAATCTGCCACCTGGGCGACTGCCCTAAATGCAGATCAGTATTGATTGATTGATTGATTGATTGATTGAGCTTGTTTTTACCATTTAATAAACTGTTTGGCAAGCGATATGTTTACGGGGAGAAACTTGTAAAGGAAGACAGGGAGGAGAATGACTTTTCTTTAATGAAGGCCGCAGTGGTAGACCTTGACAAACAGTTATGTCCGTTGGGGTGAATGTACGGTAAGCTGCTAGGTAAACAAAGCTGAGAGAACGGTGGCAGACCAACAGGTGATTTCCAGGCAGATAGCGGGGACGACCGTCTAACTCACGACAGAAGTCTGCAGTGGAGTGCGAGAAATGCGAGTGTTTTCTGTCAACGTAAGCGTGTGTTACGCCATGGCAAATATGTGTCAAATTTGCGTGTGTAAAAATTTGGAATACCACATCAGCTTGAAGATGGAATTCTAAATTCACCATGACCGAGGCCGGAGGGTGAGTCAACATGCCTCCATCACACAGGTATGAGCATCAATAAATAATGTAAATAAATAATGTAGGACCGTGACTAATCGATGATCAATGTAGCTTAGAGTATTAGGTAGGATTGTAAATAGTTCACATCTTTTAAATAATCATAATTGTAACTATAATAATCATAATAATAATAATAATAATAATAATAATAATAATAATAATAATAATAATAATAATCGAGTTATGTGTGCACTTCGTTTAGGTAGATGTTGTTTGCGTGTTGTTATGGGTTGTTTCTGTAGTATGTCACTTTGACAGTTTAGGCAGCTATGATATTTGATCTATGAGTGTAATGCCGATTTATAAGTAATTTTTATATTTCATCATGTTATTATATCGATGGTTTTGAGTCATATTTTGTTGGAGTTTTGATCTTGTAGACGCCGCCTAGATGATTTTAATGTTTATTTTTGCTTTTATGCGCATTCAGCTTGTTTTATGTTGTGGGATCATCCTTCAGATGACCGCGTCTGATAGTACTTATCCCGTGTCTTTTGCGACGATTTTTGGTAGACGCGAGTATTTATTTCTGTGTAGTTGCGGTTACACATCTTTCAACATCTGTGTTTTGAGAGGCAATCTCGCCACTTTTCTTTTATATAGAAACTGTGAGTGCCAGGAAACCATTGATGAGTCAGCTCTGATTTTTTGTGAGATGCGAAGCAGAGAGTGATCAAGAGATCGAGCTAGATGATTAATATCCCTGATGATCTACGTTGATAATGGAAACATGATATTTGGACCATGTCATGAACTGTCGTAAGAAGTCGTAATGTGCACGACAGGTATTTTGCCCGCCGGATACGAGCGAGGCCGTATTGTAAGAATAATTAATAATAATGACGTCGAGAATTAATGAGCAAAGAGAATTGTGAAATGAATAATTTAACCAAGAGTGTTAAAGGTGTTACGACATGGGTTACGATTGTAGGCAGAAGCCTGTATTTGTTTAAATAATTCCAGGGAAAGTAGATGCTCGGCAAATATGCTAGCCATTGTACAATGTAAGCAGAGCGACGAGTCAATGTTTTTTTTAATAATCATGTAGAGTCATGGATGACATGAAATAACACCAGTTATTGTCCACAAAGGTTAAATAGTATCATGGCCAGACATTTATCGTCTGAGGTTAGAGATTGCCGTCAAATTCGCAATATTTTGCTACTCGCAGCGGGGTAAATTTTTATGGAGACTCCGAGATTATTGTGCGCATTCCATCCTTATTTAATTTCCAGTAGGCCGCGATGGTGGGATCTAGTTTTGCTCATTTTATTTCTTTCTGAGTGTACTTTATTTCCGTTTATATGTAGGACGTAAGCGTATGTGAATTATTTATAGTTGATTTGATGTAAATAGATAGGTGTAGATAGGCTAGTTTTGATTTTTGTATTTTCTTTGTCGGAGCAGTGTTACTCCATTTAACAGATTTAATGATGTAAATAAGATCTCAGATGTTAGGTTAATGGATCGTCGATTAGGTCACAGTCGAAACGATAGTAGTGGTATGCTCATACCAGGCATTTAAGTAATTACCAAACTTTTTAAAATCCACTACATTTTATTTAGAAATGAAGCGATCTTTAATAAACCAATTGTACAAACTGCCGCAATGAATGAGGTAAACAAGATGGCATCTGCCTCCATCTAGTGGTGGTACCGCAAATAATGAGTTGATAATGAAATGCAGTTAGCGGCAAATTCAATAGAAATTTCAATGTACAAGGATCGCTATCATTTAAAATGTTAACATCAGGCACTTGGCCTAATCTTTTGGATTATTTTTAAGCAGTCCAGTCTATCACAGACATGCAAGTGAAGTTTAAAAATTAGATGAGTGGTTGTAGCACTCAGATTGATGTTTCAATAATTTATTTGTTTAATCATGAGGTGTTTGAATAAGACAATGGTTATGTAGGAAATGAAGGGTGATGTTCATGGCCGTTTGTTCGAATTATCCCTGATGTGATACACTTGGTTAGTGCAGTCCATGATTATTTTAAAGTTGGGTATTTTTACCAAATGAGCCACATGTGTGAAATATTTGATAACTCCTATGAGTCAGTGGATTGATGACGTAACTAATTATTTTATCATGATTCAACTACTTTTAATTTATTTTGAGAGATATTTCTCTACGTAATACCTTTCTGTATTTCAAAAAGGTGGTCTTTCTGATCAGAGTTTTAATTGATTCACGTTAACAACTTGAAGACAGTGTCAACATAGTCTGCAATATTTTAATTAATGTGTTTGACCTTCAGTCAGTTTATTAGGCAGATTATGGTGTTAGTGTAAGGCAGAGCTTCAATCTTTAATTTTTCTTAGTCTCATTTATTTCATTTTGTTTACATTTTTCCACTAGTTCAGTTTACGTTTTTTTTTCTGGCACTTTGCATTTTTATTCAATAAATTAGTCTTTTATTTAAATTCAATTCAGTCTTTGGGTACCGTCATTTTAGTTAGTTTACCCCCATCTTTTCATTTCCTCACTCCTCGATTCGACGGGTGGCCTCTCTTCGGGGATAGCGGACGGTCACGACTGAGGAAGAAGAGTCTACATGCAGCGGTGAGTATGATTTACATGTCATTTATTACAGGAGCAGCCGGCGCACAGAAGAAGGAAGAGTTCACCGCAGTTGTTGCCTTGAAAAGGGCACAATACAATATGGTCATACTGAACTATATAAGTTGTCGGGCCACTGACAAAGAAGGGCATTATTGTAGTCGACAATGACGAAAGGAAAATAATCGTGTGTAAAGTCCTAATAAGTTTACCAGGCAATAGTTCACTTCAAAAACGTGGTTTTGATTTCTTTACATTAATGAATCTACGTATGTGAATATCTTCTCTTACTTTGTTGCCACAAGAAGTTCCTTGCATTCTATACCCCTTTAATAATCCAACAAACACTCTAATGAATTTTTGAATTAAAGCATAGCAAAGGAGAATTTCATTTTAACGGACTGTACATTGTGTTCCCGATGAGCATCCGTCCGTCCATCCATTCATCCATCATATATATTTTAAATTTGAATCTAACAAACCAGAAGATTTTATATACTAAAAGGTATTGTAAAATGTATTTGAATGAGTTAGCTGGCGGACTTCCGTTCCCAATACTGCAGTGTTAGGTCCCGGCTTAGGTCTGTGATATTTGAGGTATTGTAAACGCGACAACTCCGTGTCACTCTAGGTTCAGGTACTATTGCAGTTACGCGATACGAATTTCAGACTAACTTGCGAGTGCGGTAAATTGTTAGTATTTAAAACGTATGCGCAAAATAAATAGATAGATAGATAGATAGATAGATAGATAGATAGATAGATAGTAGTAGTTTATTTTAAATAGAATGTGTTCCAGGAGAACACGACTCTAGTGAATCAAACACAAGCACCGAAAGGCAACGATAGGAGCTTTCAGCAAAGTCTCTGCTTGAGTTACGACGCTATGAAAACTTTCTTCAATTATTCAGTCCTTGGTGTAGTGGAACGACGCTTGACACAATTACGGTCGGCGACAGCCAACACGACAAGATGAGACACCTCACTCACCTAGTGAAGTAAAGTGTGTCAGTGAAGAGGAACAAGTGTTTCCTACTAATGCAAACATTATTTTTATTATGTAGAGTCACAATAAAGCACTCTCATTCCCGTAAAAAAAGTGAACTACTCTCTTAATTCTTACAGTCAAAAAATTCTATAAAAAAGTAACTGAACATAAACAATATGCGTTACTTTTTTAGCGAATTTGCTTTAAGGGGAGATTGTGACCAATAGGGGAGACGTTTACAAATTATCTAAAAAATGAGTACTAACTTTGCAAATCCTTTAAATTCTGAAAATTTCTGTTAATATTTCTCTGCTTTACTGTTCGACTAAAGGTTAAAAAAATACATTAGGGAGAAGTGTAGTGTTACATGACGATATGCTCATGCACCATAACACGTTGTATGATATAACACACGGAATATAGATGGTAAACAGCTGGAAGTGGACATTTGAAATAAATGTAAATGTTCTTGTAGTCGTTAACGATGGCAATAAAACTTTTCATATATACGCAAACACATAGAATATTTAGATAAAAATCACACATTTGTGTAATACATATAATACACTTGCACTCAGCTTCAGGAGCTGAAATCATAGGTATAGCTTCCCTATTCCTTTCGCCTATCTACATAATCTTTATTCCATAAATCTGGTTAATTTCTATTGTTGGGATGGACAGTTCCCTGTTTGGCCAAACAATAGCTCATTTTTGCTGTAGTTTCAATGTACTTCAGCAGGCAATTCCTTCGATATTTTCTGGCGCTTGGGTTATAGCAGAAGGTTTGAGCTTCAGATTTTCAAAATTTTGAAAAATGTCTTGACTGAGTAGTTTTCAAGCTTCCCTGATAGAAATTGTTTTCTGGATGAGCCATAACAACTTCACGTGCTTTCTTCAAGACATCCACTTCAATTGGATCCCTTGGATGACCTAGTTACTTCGCTCCATGATCTGTTAAACACACAAAAAAATTCTTACGAATGCATATTTTCCTCATGAAGTACTGAGAGTAGAAATATGGAATTTTTATTTGTTCAACAAACAGATATACACGAGCACAGGTTTTAGAAAATGCAAGTCATTATACCTAGGCATGTTCCATAGTACATGATGTGGTGTGTTCCAAGATACATACAAGCGCACGTATCAACAAATATAGCTAATAACTTTTAAGGTTATAAGATATCACTGAAGTCAGCATTTGCATTTACTAATCAGATGATAAGCAACACAGAGCAGGTGGTTATGATGTCGGAGAGTCCATCACACTGACACTTCCACACACTGCAAAAAATACTGACACTTCCCCACAGCCCTTGGACGCGGCTATCTGATTAATGACTCAGAAATAATCTCGACTGACAATTCCACACACATCTACCCCCCCCCCCCTCCAAAGGTTACGAAAAAAATTAAAACGCTACCATCCATTTCCCGTATATTTATTATACATTTGGATCACTATATAGCATTGTTCTTATGGTAGTAAATCCAACATGGTCGGCAGCCTCTGCAGAATCTTAAATAGTATGTTGGTATTCAATTTAAAGATTTTAGTAGGCCTACGCAATGTAATATTTCTAAAAAGTTGACTTTTTCCCAGATTGACTCCGATATTTTTCTATATTGTTCTTCACAATACAATTCCGCAAAATTTGAGTTTTGTTTTTAAAAGTCAATTTATCTACGTTTTCCTGACGTTTTCGTGAAGAAGTTTAATTTTTAAAATCGGGGTGTTTTAGAATGTTTCAGCAAAAAAAATATTAATAATAATTTTTGGAAGTTCTACTGAGAGAGAATTTTATTAAATATGGCTTGTTTTCAGGTTATGACTTCGTTACCGAAGTGCCTAAGACAGAGTTTATGATGAGGTCACTGTATCGACACCGAAGTAATGCCCAGGGTAACGCAAAAGAGCTATTGGTTTTACGTCGCACCGACACAGATACGTCTTACGGCGACGATGGGACAGGAAAGGGCTAGGACTGGGAAGGAAGCTGCCGTGACCTTCATTAAAGGTACAGCCCCAGCATTTGCCTGGTGTGAAAATGGGAAACCATCAAAAAACATCTTCAGGGCTGCCGACAGCGGGGTTCGAACCCACTATCACCCGAATACTGGCCGCACATAAGCGACTGCAGCTATCGATCTCGGTACGCAAAAGAGCTCGAACACAAGAAAATATAGTTTTTGATAACTATGCGTTGACTGTGATTGACGGTTCGTCTTTCCTTTAGGCTGACGACGGAAACGGCAGCAAAGGAAAAGAGAGCTGAAGTGCTTTAGCCATTTTTGTATGGATGGTACTTTTCAAGAGTACTAGCAAGTAGTTTAGTCAAATATATACCATTCATGCCAATTTTGGGAGTAGCATTGATGAGACGAAAATATGTCCTATCGTATTCGCCCTTCTACAAAACAAGAAGAAGCAAACGTACACGAGACTGCTCCGACTCCTCCCCCAGGCTGTTCCGCAGTGGAGACCAGAAAGTATTAACGTGGATTTTGAAACTGCTGTCGTTGCTCCTCTGCAAAAAGTATTTCCAACAACAAAAATTGTCGGTGGAGTACCGAGAGAAAAGCGAAATCAGCCTTCATGTCCGTATGTGCGCAGCACTTGCTCTTTTAAAGCCAGAAGATATGCTCGATGGGTGGGTGGAAGTACACTCTCAAGATCCAGAAAGTTCCAAACTTAGCCAATTTTTGACTACTTTTTCTGGCTAGACAACGAAGACATTCCAATCGAGATGTTAAATTGCCATCAAGCACGGCACAGGACAACGAACACTCTGGAACAACCGACTCAACAATCTTGTCGCGAGACTTCATCCCAAATTAAGAGAGACGGATGCTGAGAATACAAACTGCGCATTTCTGAAGGTCGAGCTCAACAGACGAAAATATGTCAAACTAGACGGACGGATTGAAAAGATCCAAAAAATTCGAAAATGAAGAAAATGAAAAGTTTTCTGAAGGCAGTTGCCTATTCGCAGAAAGTGAAGTAGGTTAATAATTAAGATTGTTAAGAAAATCGACCAAAACCAATAATACAAAAAATACAATAATACACAAAAATTACGAAGCCGAAAAGCTTATTTTAAACACGCCAAAATGATAACACCAAAATGAAAAAATGGCGTATAGCTTTTAGTGCCGGGAGTGTCCGAGGACAAGTTCGGCTCGCCAGATGCAGGTCTTTCTATTGGACTCCCGTAGGCGACCTGCGCGTCGTGATGAGGATGATATGATGATGAAGACGACACATACACCCAGCCCTCGTGTCAGCGAAATTAAACAATGAAAGTTAAAATTGCCGACCCTGCCGGGAATCGAACCCGGGACCCCTGTGGCAAAGGGCCAGCACGCTAACCATTTAGCCATGGAGCCGGATATAACACCAAAATGACCAATTCTGTTATTATTTTGCCAGTCGACAGCCTGGATAAAGTGTAATGAAAATCAGACTCTTTGCATTTATTTTATTTTGATGGAAATTACACTACATAAATGGTATTTTCGAGACTGTATTAGTAATGAAGTACCTAGACCAAGTGCCTTTCTTCACTACGAAAGAATAACATGTTACCTTTAAAGGTCGCTGCGCTCGTTCACATCAGTTAAATAAAATATACATTTGGTTTAAACATTAATTTATCTATATAAATAAAATTGTAGGGGGTCCGCTGTCTCTAATTTCTTTTGTTTTGCCAATTTTTCAGATATTTATCCGTTTTAGGTCAACTCAAGACCGAATCGGTGGTTTTTACGTTTCGTGTCTGTTTGTTTGTCTGTTTGTCTGTCTGTCTATCTGTTTGTTTGTCTGTTCCACCATCACGTCGAAACGGCTGGATAGATCTCAACCAAACTTCATATTTAGAGTATACTCATCCCGGGGAAGGTTTCGATATGCATATTGTTTTAAAATCTTTGAATACACGGGGGGTTTATAGGAAAACCAGAATGGTTTTTCCACCATCACGTCGAAACGGCTGGATAGATCTCAACCAAACTACATATTTAGAGTATACTCAACCCGGGCAAGGTTTCGATATGCATATCATTTTAAAATCTTTGAATACACGGGGGGTTTATAGGAAAACCAGAATGGTTTCTCCACCATCACGTCGAAACGGCTGGATAGATCACAACCAAACTTCATATTTAGAGTACACTCATCCCGCGGAAGGATTCGATATGCATATCATTTTAAAATGTTTGAATAGACGGGGGGTTTATAGGAAAACCTGAGTGGTTTTCCCACCATCACTTCGAAACGGCTGGATAGATCTCAACCAAACTTCATATTTAGAGTATACTCCTCCCGGGGAAGGTTTCTGTATGCATATTATTTTATAATATTTGAATAGACGGGGTTTTACAGGAAAAAAAGAATGGTTTTCCTCCATTTTCTCTTATACTATTGATTTTCTGTAAACTTAGTTTACCGTACGTGAAACGTCTCTTCATTATAAACAACTTTCGTTATGTTCATAATTTACCTTACTCTTCACATGACGGAGAAATTTACAATTTTCCGCTGGTATCATGCTCTGCATTGAGTGACCGACAGAACGACAACGAACCTACAGGTTACCATGGCAACGTCTTTGACTGCATGCCAGCAGGGAAGTAACGTATTGCCATTTTCCTCATCATGCTTTTAAATTCGTGGTTGTTCCTCGGGTAGAAGGCAAGAGAGGCCTCAATCGGCCTATCTGCGGGATATTGGCGGAATATCGTTGGATGTTATAATCGCCCTCGAATAGATTAGGTAATAACACCATTAGTCATCTTCTTATCATTTGTTTACCTAGGAATCACTGGATCTAAATTTCTCCTCTGTTACCGCTTTATTATATGCATAACACACACTAGCATAATTTATTGAGGGGATTTGATTTTCCAATACGTTAACTTGGCATTTACACATTTGTCGTTATCCGGCTGTCCTCAGTTATAATCCATTTTCTATTACTTTCAACTTTCTTAACTGTATTATTTTCTTCCTTAATTACGCCGTATGTACGCGAATGCTACAAACTACTGGATGTATTTCCACCAAGACTCATTTAGAATACACCTGTCCTTGATAGGTTTTAGGGAAAATATTGTTTCAAAATCCCTGAACTGACTGGGGGTTTATACGAAACCGAAACAGTAATTTTGCACTTCCACAAAATATACACAACCAACGTTAATTTAAATCTACCTGTCTTGGTAGAAATTAATTTATAAACTTTTTTTCTCATGTGCATCATTTCGATACCAGGATTAATAAGGGAGATATCATTAACGGACCGTTTTTCTGTACAAGTCCCATCGGACTTAACTCACGAGCGGATGCGTGTAAAGCGTATTCCTTACAACTTGAAAACTACTGAAGACATTCGAACCAAAATTTATATTTAGCATCCACCTGTCCAAAGGTAGGTTTTAAACGTAAATAACATTTCATGTTCCGGAATGGACTGGCGGTTTATAGGGAACCGAAATGGTGATTTTACTCTTCCACAATATATACAGAACAAGACCAACCTAACTGGAAATCGACCAAACGTGATGGAATTCCACCTCTAAACCTTTTTCTTCATGTGCATTTTTCATAAATGGTCACTTTTGCAGGTTAAGTCCAGCGGACATAGCCCAAAAGGTGTTTTACATGGAGCAGATTCCTTATCTATATAAATCAAATCGTAACGACTGTGTGCCTCTACACTGACTATTTTGGCGAAATTTTCGTACAGCATTCCGTTATAAGGGGTAATAATGATCATCTCCATAATTTTTGGTTTAGTTTCCTGAAAGTCCTAATTTTTATCCGCCTCGCCCAAAATCCAGATTGCGGCATAATCTGCCAGAAGAAAAAGAAGATAATTGAAATTTGACAAAATTATACCTTTTCGCCTGTAACGAACGGAATACATCCCAGATCATTACATTTTTCACTTTTTATCCCCGAAGAATATCGAAATATGCAGGCAATTTTAATGATGGTGCAGACCTTCGGAAATTCCTATCACATAACGGATTGCACAATCTCCGTTCAATTTGGAATGATCTACAACCTTGGTCTTTTGACTTTTGCCGTATCTGTATCCCATTTACGTTTGATTTTTCTCTATTAATCGATGTTAAGTCAATTTGGAATTTTCACATGCATAATTCATACTTTCAGTTATATGAAATACAGAATCATCATACTCTTCACGAAAATCGGCCCACCCAGTAGGCATATGTGAGCCAAATGCTATGTATGTAGCTGTCACATAATTATCCGAAAGGTAATGTAATGTGAGATAATCTTACCAAACCTTTACCCTGTTCCACGTTTCTAACTCAATCTGACCCAAGAATAGATGACATATCATATGACCAGCCATTTAGGCCACTAAATCCGGCGTGTCTTATGGTATAATCCTTTGTCGATATGACGTACGTTTAGTAGCAGTTAATCTGTAAATGAAGGTCTTCAATATTGTAAACACGCATATACTTTCGTATGTCGATCTATATATATTCACTGATGTCGATTTTTAGCTATCGAGAAAGGGTGGGTCTGATATTGTAATCAGTACTCCCCACACCGACTTTGACTGGCAGTAGGAAAGGGTTCCTTCTCCAACTCCTGTGTAAGGAAGGCCTACAATTGTAATGAATAGTTCCCTTCTCGATTTGACTTGCAGAAGGCAAGTGAGCATGCAGTTTTGTTTATAACTCCCCTACCCGATTGTGTTTGGCAGTAGGCAAGGGTGCCCGCCATTATAAAGAAATGTCCTCATCTAAAATGTGACTTTCATTAGGCATAGTGGCCCGCTATTTTGATGGAAACTCACCAACTTGGTGTGACTGGCAGTAAGGTAGCTGGAAGTAGGAAAATGGACCTGGCATTATAATGATAACTGCACAACTCAACTTCGAGTGATAGTAGGGTAATTGCCTGCCATTATAATAAAAACTCCTCAACTGTAATCTGTCTGGAAGTAGGAAAGGGGGCTGCCATTTTAACGATACTCCCCAAATCGATTCTGTCCGCGTAGTAGGCAATGGGGCCTGCAATTATAATGTAAACTTCCCAACTCGACTGTGAATGGCAGTAGACAAGTGAGCCTGCCGTTATATCACAAATACATAACAAACTTTTTACATTGGAAACAACGTACGGGGACCTCCCCATGCTCTTTCTCGGATAACGCTAAGAGACATGCAATTTTAAAACAATCTTATTTACTGCATGTACACTATTTACGTCGATATTCAAATACAATGTAGAATACCGTAGCGAAGCACGGGTACATTCGCTAGTATATATATAAATTTAAGTATAGTTTGGACGCAGTTATACGCAGCCGCTTTCTAGGTAAGCCGGACACACACACGCACGCTCAACTGCGTTATTAGTATAGATATATTATTAGTAGTAGAGTAGAGACTAATAATAATCTATTGTAAACTTTTTTTATTTCGGGCGGCGGGAGGTAGTTTGGTGGGAGGAGTTGCGTTGTAGCCTTGGGGGCGGGGGGATTGTATGAAATTGTGGGTCGAGATTATTTCTGAGTCAGTAATTAGGTAGCCGCGTCCAAGGGCTGTGGGGAAGTGTCAGTGTAGGGAACTGTCTTGTATTCGGTGGTTATCGTAACAAACACAATTTACTTCCTGTGTTACAAAGCATACTAACCAAATATTTACTTTCGATGATTTTCTTTCACAATTTTGTTTTATGTCGCAACGACACAGATAGCTCTAATGGCAATGATATTTTGTTTTGTCCACGGCATCCATGTTTGCTAACATAAATCATAAATACCGTCAAAGCTGCCTACTGGCAATATTCACAATTATGTTCAGTTTGAATTTGATAGATTTCATAATTTTAAAATGTTTCAAGGTACAACATGCTGAAGGTATAACAGTCTCCTCTACATGCATCTTTATTTTAGACGCCTTTTTGCGTTCAGTCTAGAAGGCTCTGAAAATTAACTGAGCGTACAGATTTGCGGCCTCACTTATTTCCATGCCACTTATTATTAAATCATGAAACTGAGATCAACCATCATTGCGTTTGTTTCCCTCTACTACTCTAACTCTCCGTAACCAAGTCCGGATTCCATAAGTCTCCTAGGTAAACTATCTTCCTCAAGTCACCTCACACGACCTAACCACTGAAGTCAATTCATGCGTTTAGCTTCATATACCCAGTTTATTCTTATCATTTTTCTGCTAACTCCGAGAACCCTCCTGTCATTGCTCCCAACACTTTGTACCAGGAAACATTCTTGCTTCTTTCACGTCTATTGCTTCTAACTTATTACAAGTAATAAGATATCTTGAATCAATTGAAATTTCACTTTCGAACAGAGAAATATGTCTAAGAACACACCGATAAAAGTATAATTTTTCCTAGACTGCTCTAACTACCTCCCTTCTGTCGCATACCATGAAATAATCATCCAATGCCTGCGCGAAGCCACCTAAATTAGTACCAAACTTTGTGGTACCGTTTCCATAGCTGTAACAATTGCCGCAGTCTTCGTAGCTCGAATACTCGTGGGGGCACGTCAGAAGAAGAGACTGCCACTTCATATTGCCTTCCTCGATCTCGAGAAGGCTTTCAACTGCGTTCTACATCAGTTAATCTGGCATGCATGGCGTACCGAAGCAGCTTGTCTGCTGGTCAGAATGTTATATACGAACACCAGAAATAGGGTACTTTGGGCCGACTTGGAACAGTCTCTTGGTCTAAACCGAAGGATGAACGTCTGTAGATATCAGGCATTGTTTCGATACCAATTTTATTAAGATTACAATAATGTCCCATCGTCGCCGTAAGACCTATCTGTGTCGGTCACCAACCGTGTGGTATAGTGGTAGAGCTACGGAGTCCTGTGTGAAGGCTCCGAGTTTGATTTGGGGCTTGCCCACAGATTTTAATTCTGAACAGAGGGGTGCTACATGTTTCGTTCAGCCTCGAGAATTCAAGTAGTAACTGTCTCACAGGGGAGATACCGAACACTGATAAGAAAACCAAGCAATATGGATGAAGAAGTCAACCGAATGAATTCCTAATACTCGAGTTTTTGTAGGTCATTTGGCTCGGAACAGCCGCCTTGGTAGGCTAAAGCTCTTAATGGCTTCTTTAAGGGTTGATCTATTGAAACACAGACAGTGCTGGCAACGCTGGAAATAACTGACGGAACAGTCAAGAAACCACAGTACTATATTGTTTGGCGTTTGTTGCAACAGTTATGAACGAGGTCAATCTGAGACACGTGTTTGGTAAATGGAGTGGATTTTGACGCAACATTCGTTTTACGTCCAAACGAATACAACAAGATATGATCCAGTTCTTGTGCACAGAAGGTACTTTGACCGGAAAATGTATCAACGGTAACTCAGGTCAATAGGTTACCAGTCGGTGCTGTTATCGCTGGGGTCTACAGCCGGCCTTACAGCCAAACCCTCTTCCCTTGTAGTAGTTATTTCTTTGGTCTGCTGAGGAAAGCCATGAAGAGGAAGTGTTTTACTACCGATCAAGTGGCTCCTGATGCTGTGCAGGAGTGGTTCAGCCAGCAACCAACATCCTTCATTATAGAATGTATAAATTACCGAGCTCGATAGCTGCAGTCGCTTAAGTGCGGCCAGTGTCCAGTATTCGGGAGATAGTAGGTTCGAACCCCACTGTCGGCAGCCCTGAAAATGGTTTTCCGTGGTTTCCCCATTTTCACACCAGGCAAATGCTGGGGCTGTACCTTAATTAAGGCCACGGCCGCTTCCTTCCCACTCCTAGCCCTTTCCTGTCCCATCGTCGCCGTAAGACCTATCTGTGTCGGTGCGACGTAAAACAACTAGCAGAGAGAGAATGTATAAATAAATTGTTCAGGGTTGGGACAGTTACCTGGACGGTGGGGGTGATTATCTCTACACAGCTTCAGATGACCGCCAGTATGCTGTTATTCTGATATATCGTTTGTCGTCCAATTCATATGTAGCTTAAGTTTCTAGATACCAGTATTTGTATCAATTAAACAACCTTTGTATGTGCCACAGGCACATGTTGATTATTGTGACTTACCGAGATCGATAGCTGCAGTCGCTTAAGTGCGGCCAGTATCCAGTATTCGGGAGATAGTAGGTTCGAAACTCGCTGTCGGCAGCCCTGAAGATGGTTTTCCGTAGTTTCCCATTTTCACACCGGGAAAATGCTGGGGCTGTACCTTAATTAAGGCCACGGCCGCTTCCTTCCAACTCCTAGGCCTTTTCTATCCCATCGTCGCCATAAGACATATATGTGTCGGTGCGACGTAAAGCAAGTAGCAAAAAAAGTTATTGTAACTTAGTAGTCAATTTTTTTTCCTTAACTTAACATTCCACCCCTTGGCAATAAAGGGGTACTCCTCAAGGAACTGTCAATTATGAAGAACTTCATCCGTCAGCACGCCTACACAATTCTCGCTCTTAAGTGCTTAAGCTTGGCGGGGCTAGCATATTCACATTATTCTATGTCTTCTTATTGATTGCTCGTTACGGAGTGAGTAAAACAAAGGCAATTATACTAAGTGGCTCCCGCTTCTTCCTGTCAACGTCATGTGATATGACGAATGGGTAATTAATACAGCTGAGAGGTTTCTCGTCATCTCTTGATTAGAAACTGTGCTAGGCGAGGGGTTGGTCGGAGGGAGTAAAATGGAAGGAGAAAGTTCGCAGCATGTATGTAAGCCACGCTGTTTTCCTTTAATTGCATGGGTTCTTAATCTTGTTACTTGTATACAAACTAGTAAAAATAGCATCTGACTTTGATCAGTAAATGTGATTATTTATTTTTAAGGGAAGTCAACTAGGCAACCACCCATTTAACACCAATGAGGAGAAAACATGTATGTGTATTAAGACAAAGATAAAAGAAATGGATTGGTCACGGTGGGGGGAAAAGTGGAAGAATGCATTGGCTTCGCAAAACAAATGTCCTCCGATTCATAAGAGAAAATAATTGACCAAGGCAGGTCGTGTAAGAAAGGTAGCAGTGTTCGGTTCAGAGGGAGGCACGGTTACGATTCCTGGCCAAGCCAGGGTATCACTGAGTACGGCTACTTTTCCTGACTCGGGGACTCGATACTCTTGTTCGCCTTAATACACATCTCTCATCTACAGTACATACACCAGACCATACTACAAACCACCAACGATATACATAAGAGAAAATACATCACTTCATGTAGGCTTGGCGTCATGGCCGTAAAACTAGGAGAAATCTACTTGCATTAACAATCCCGAAAATGGTTAAAGGGCAAAGAAGATTTTTTTTTATTTTTTGTTATTTACTTTACGTCGCACCGACACAGATGGGTTTATGGCGACGATGGGATAGGAAAGGTCTAGAAGTGGAAGAAAGCGGCCGCGGCCTTAATTAAGGTACAGCCCCGGCATTTACCGGGTGTGAAAATGGGAAACCACGAAAAACCATCTTCAGGGCTGACGACAGTGGGGCTCGAACCCACTATCTCACGATTACTGGATACTGGCCGCACTTAAGCGACTGCAGCTATCGCGCTCGATAAGAAGAAGAATACATCGTATAAGGAAGTGAAGATAAGTAACCTGGAAAGAACAAGTAGAAGAACCGATAAGACTCGTCTACGAAGTCCGTGATGGACATCCCATGTTCCCAATCTGAGAGGCCAATTGGGTCGCCTCTTACAACAGGTGTTACCGTAAATATACCTTACGCCACTATATTCCTATTTTTCTATTCTATCTCGTCATAGAGTTGTTGCAACTGTGGCTTTGGAAACCACGGTTTGCCGACTATTCACGGATTCGAGCAAGTGCATCTTCTTCGTGGATGGTGCAGAGAAACATGTTTCTATAACTGAAAGTCTACCTGAACAGGCATTCACTTAAAAGGCTGGTATTTATATCAGAAATACTGAAAAAATTATTACTCCTCTTATTTTACCAATACTCTCCCTGCTACTTCTTCAAACCGCTAACCTTAAGAAGAGTTGTGATTTTGTTGATACATTTCAGGTAATAATTTTAAGAATTCATGTAGAATAAAGAGGCCCATATATCCTAAGCCCATACAATCCTATATCATCTCTCATATAATAATAATAATAATAATAATAATAATAATAATAATAATAATAATAATAATAATAATAATAATAATAATAATAATAATTTAATTGGTGTTGCGTCCCGCCAACTACTTTCACGGATTTCGAAGTCGTCGAGATGCCGGAATGTTGTTCTGCGGTAGTTATTTAACGTGCCTGTAAAGCTGCGACACGAGGTTGATGTATTTGAGCTGTCGTGAACGACGGCTCACGACGCGCCTTGCGCATATTAACGAGAGAGCGAACGGGTTCGAATGGGATTCGAATCCGCGACCTCCAGGGTAGAAAGCCTGTGATTTAAGAGGTAGCAGGCATATGAACGCATGTGTATATGAAGGGAAATTACAGTAGAGTTTGTGTATATTCATAACTCATAATTCACAAATGACAGTAATAATAATAATAATAATAATAATAATAATAATAATAATAATAATAATAAGAGAAATAACAGGATATTTCAAAGAAGGATTTAAAATATTCGATGTTGCTTTGGAGCTCGTAAGCCAAGAGATTTGTGTCTCAATATTGTGAAACATTGTGTAAGTTAAAATGCGCACTTCTTTTGGGTTGGAAATACACAGAGTCACGTGTAAAGGGCATAGAAACAGTTTCCAAAGTGTTCTGGAACAATGTGTGCGATACAACGTGACTGGGTGGTTCCATGTGAAAGAACCAATCAGAGAACAGTGCAGTCGTGACGTGAACTAGTGACTTGTTGTGGTGGTATAGGAATCAGTGGGATTATTCGAGAAGGAATAGATGAAACTATATAACGGGGTAACTTGTAAACAACAAGGCTTTTTGACTTTCGTCCATCGAAGGAGGATTTTTTGACTACGATCCCTTGAGGAAGACTTTTGGACTAGTAGACCTCAAAGGAGGCTTTTCGACGGTAGGCAATATCGCACAGAGAGGTGAATAATCAACTAGGGAGAACTGTTGGAGAGCTGGTAGACTTAGCATTCAGTCGCAGTACGCAGTAAAGTAATAGTAAGATAGAGGGATATCAGGCTCTCGAACTGAGGGTGATTTGTTGGTAAACAATCACAAGGGTTTTCCACACCGATTATCAAAGTAGGTGTTGGGATATAAGCTTATAGACTAGCAGCTCAAGTTTAATTGGGAGAATTCACGTCGCCGTGAAGAATAACGAGTTCCAGGGATATCTACGCAAAAGAGGAGAAGGCAAGAAGAGAAGAGTGAAGACGTCAGCTGTACAAGAATCAGCTATAGCCTACTCCGTAGTTAAGTATTCAACCAGTAAATATATGTATTATATGTATTTTTGTGTGTACTAGGAAAAAGACATAAAGACTTTCTCATAGATCTGAAGTTGAGAAGGGATTGAGAGTAATTGGTGTCAGAGATTTTGTGTTGTATATATATTATTATATATTATATATGTGTGTGAATATTCTCAGTGTTAAAATATAATTGATATTTAAGATTTGCCAATCTGATTATACGCTCCCAGAACTCCGAACCCAAGTCCTCAGCCTGTTGTACATCCCTTAGGGTCACGACAGAGCGCCGTCAAATATCAGCGGACCGAGTCGGGATCGAGCCAACTTGAGCTCAGAAGGCCAGCGCTCTACTGTCTGAGATACCGGTAGATAACACGGCTATCTACCACAGAAGTTCAGCCGTCACTGAAGATAATATCTTGTTGCTTTCCTCACCAATTCTGGAATGGATTGTTACGTATTAGTCATACGCCACTCGGCTCAATAAACTGTGTCATACTATGAAGCACATGGCCTGGCTGCAAGAAGAATAACATTGCTTGCTTCACTCCATCATACTGACAAAGTTGAAGGTCAGACAGAATTGATTGCTGATACTGTACAAACACTTTGTCTAGCCTATACTAGGAGACATAATGTACTGGTAGCATTATAAAAGGCATTATAGAATTTAAATGGACTTCTTTTGTAAACTATTCGATAATTAAGGCGACGGTCGCCTCCTTCCAACTCCTAGGCCTTTCCTATCCCATCGTCGCCATAATACGTAGCTGTGTTGGTGCGCCGTACAGCCACTAGCAAGAAAAGGCTATTTAATAGGTAACTCTCAGTTAGCTACAGTTTAACTGTATCTTAGACAGTTGATAGGTTAAGGGTGAAGTTTCACAGCAGTCTCAGTCGTATTTGTGATGCATTTCAGACGTTAAATCTAGTTATGTGCTTGTCTGCGTTGTATTGATGAAAACTGAATTTCGAAAACATCACTTTTATTGTGGTAGACAAAGACTTCGATCCAGTCGAGCAGTGAAAACAGCAGGCTGAATGACATAAAGCCTCATGAAAGGTATAGGTGAAACAGGTGTCAGGCGACCACATATCGTCACATCGGAGTCGAAAGGAAAGGATATAAAATAAAAGTTGATGAAGGGAGATCAAATAATAAATTTGATAAGACTGTATGTGAAGTAAGTGAATGCAATGTCAAATTCGAATGAGAACTAATTTAGTTTAGTTTTGTTTTATTTTAACAGACAAGATTAAGACCTTCAGGCCTTCTCGTCCACCTAACCAGGCACTGAAATATACGTATATTCCATTGCGTTACATCACAATAATTAGATTAAATACAGATTAATTTAAATTAATAATGTTACAAAAATGATGAGTGATGAAATTAAATTAAGTTAAAACAAATTAAATACAATAAAAGGAAAAATATTAAAAGATTATATACTACATGCAAAAAGAGGAAGTGCATAAAAAGTAACATTTGAAAAAAAATTACGAATTTTAAACTAATTTTCTACCAACATATGGAAACGTTGCGGCACCATCGATAACAGAGAAGACCAGGCAATTATCAAATAAACAAGATAACAACACCCTGCCCGCCTCCGCGATCACTTTAAACTCCAAGCTTGAATTACTCTTTGAACTCTTCCAAGCACGCTGCGGCTGTACCCAGCAACAATTGCAGGAACGCTTCTACTGCCCCTCACTGTTACGCAGTGAAGCTGGTTTATAGTATGTATATAGTAGAAAAGAGCCACATCAGGTGCCTTCTGTAATTTTTTTATAAAACTAACGATTACCTACCTTTCTAAAAAGCTTTTTTTGACTGAGCTGTTCATGTTTGGTGTACCTCGTCTTGATTTGCATTTCGATCATGAATAAACCAGTGGTGATTTTAATTCCTTTCTATTGTGAGGGACTTCTCTACTAGAATTACACATTTTGTTTTTCAATGTGAATGACTTGCTTTTCAAAACTTAAACTAGGAATTTAGGTTTTCGAAACATCCTATCAAGTAACTTACAAACTATTTACCAGGACTTGACAACGAAAGATTGCTAGAGAAGTTTCTAATGACTTTTGTGAATGAAAATGGAATGTAACACTCGGGTAGACACGAACAGATTTCATAACTTAAATCGGATACCTTCATAGAATGGTACGCATTTAACATAATTCAATGGTCTCGGCTTTGTAATGTGTTAAGTTTCAAATATGAAAGTGTCATCTACTGCAGACGGGACTATCTTAAAAACTCAGATGCACGACGACTCATGGATTTGCTGTCGTATAGACTGTACACTTCCTGACACAACACTGCTTGTTAAGAAACCTTTGTTCAGCCTAAGAAGAATATTATCCAATTATATTACCACATACTTGAGAAAGGCATAATTAACTTCTTGTTGATTGAGGCTTCTGTTCTTCAATAAAACACTAGTTCACATAATTTTAACCAGGAAAATTTCACCATGTATGAACTAAGGTTCTGATGTGAAAAACTACTGTAGTATTAAGAATCTGTTTAAAATATTTCAGCATCTTACCGTTCATTACAGTTACTCAAGGGAAGCGCATCCTGTTTGTTAATTCACCAATTGCATCCTTACCTGCAAAGAAAGGAATAATTTTCAGATTTTTCACACTAATTATCAAACTTCTAACATACCATTTATTTATAATGCAGTAATTCTCATACAGAAATTCGCTTTTTCATTCCCTACCGATAAGTCATATCAGAAAGCTATCCTTTAATTTCGGATAAAGGAGTAGTGGTACTTCCAATGCTTACGGATGGTTATCATCGGCGTCTTTGTTAATTGTTTCATTTACCTTTCACACATTTCCTAAAGCAACACATATTTCAGTATTAAGAGTTGAAGAATGCTAGTTTCTACTAAGTGTCAAATCATTTTCCTTGAAATTAGGGTTGTCATTGTTTTAATAGCGGAACAGTCTTCATTATCGAAATTGAACTTCAAAAATTTATGAATAATATTGTGCAGCTGCCTCCAGCCAAATACCCCATCGGATCACAGTTAGATTCGGAGGCAGTGAAATGTCAGGTACACTTACCTAAATATTATGATCTTAGGAGATTTTACTAATGCTTTCTTCATACTGTACTTGATACAAAATATTGTCAATATTATTGTCATAGGCCCGAACGTATTATGCTACTAACTACAGGCCATGATCTAAGCAGATGAAACGAAGTTATACACTGACTGAGCAAATGCAACACCAAGGAGGAGTGGTTCGAAAGGGATGAAAGTTGGGGAAAAAACAGAGTCGGCACGGAAGAATAATTGATGTTTATTTCAAACCGATATGCAGGTTACACAATGCGCACGGCATCGACTCAGTAGGGTGTAGGACCACCGCGAGCGGCGATGCACGCAGAAACACGTCGAGGTACAGAGTCAATAAGAGTGCGGATGGTGTTCTGAGGGATGGTTCTCCATTCTCTGTCAACCATTTGCCACAGTTGGTCGTCCGTACGAGGCTGGGGCAGAGTTTGCAAACGGCGTCCAACGAGATCCCACACGTGTTCGATTGGTGAGAGATCCGGAGAGTACGCTGGCCACGGAAGCATCTGTACACCTCGTAGAGCCTGTTGGGAGATGCGAGCAGTGTGTGGGCGGGCATTATCCTGCTGAAACAGAGCATTGGGCAGCCCCTGAAGGTACGGGAGTACCACCGGCCGCAGCACATGCTGTACGTAGCGGTGGGCATTTAACGTGCCTTGAATACGCACTAGAGGTGACGTGGAATCATACGCAATAGCGCCCCAAACCATGATGCCGCGTTGTCTAGCGGTAGGGCGCTCCACAGTTACTGCCGGATTTGACCTTTCTCCACGCCGACGCCACACTCGTCTGCGGTGACTATCACTGACAGAACAGAAGCGTGACTCATCGGAGAACACGACGTTCCGCCATTCCCTCATCCAAGTCGCTCTAGCCCGGCACCATGCCAGGCGTGCACGTCTATGCTGTGGAGTCAATGGTAGTCTTCTGAGCGGACGCCGGGAGTGCAGGCCTCCTTCAACCAATCGACGGGAAATTGTTCTGGTCGATATTGGAACAGCCAGGGTGTCTTGCACATGCTGAAGAATGGCGGTTGACGTGGCTTGCGGGGCTGCCACCGCTTGGCGGCGGATGCGCCGATCCTCGCGTGCTGACGTCACTCGGGCTGCGCCTGGACCCCTCGCACGTGCCACATGTCCCTACGCCAGCCATCTTCGCCACAGGCGCTGCACCGTGGACACATCCCTATGGGTATCGGCTGCGATTTGACGAAGCGACCAACCTGCCCTTCTCAGCCCGATCACCATACCCCTCGTAAAGTCGTCTGTCTGCTGGAAATGCCTCCGTTGACGGCGGCCTGGCATTCATAGCTATACACGTGTCCTGTGGCACACGACAACACGTTCTACAATGACTGTCGGCTGAGAAATTACGGTACGAAGTGGGCCATTCGCCAACGCCGTGTCCCATTTATCGTTCGCTACGTGCGCAGCACAGCGGCGCATTTCACATCATGAGCATACCTCAGTGACGTCAGTCTGTCCTGCAATTGGCATAAAGTTCTGACCACTCCTTCTTGGTGTTGCATTTGCTCTGTCAGTCAGTGTATTTGGGTATAGGTTTTAGCTACTCTCGCCTGCTTTGAACGTATAAGATATAGTACCGCTGGGGAAATGTAACACTTATATTTGAATAACGTCTGGACAGAGAGGGAACGAATTCTAAAATAAAAAGCTTCTGTTTCCAAAAGAATTCTGGGTTCAAAAACTGACACCATACCAACAATAATATTTCTTGCATAGCTTCCAACAATATCGGTTGTATCATTGATATGTACCTTACTTTATTACTACCAAGAGCTGAGCGAATATAATTTACAGTTCCTTCATAATACACGAGTAGGTATTGTGTACGTATTGATGTTGGACTCGGCAATATTCTGGACGTATACATTTAATTGTTTAAGATGTAGATTCTCTAGTTTATGAATTCAAAATAAGGAATGTACTGATTTGAAGTTGAATCGCTCTAAAAATTTAATATATCCTCTGTGTAATTTAGATTCATAACGTGTTTTGGAAACATAACCCTGTTTTAAATTTTACGTCTAACAAAACACTTTCCATTACAATATATTTCCATTCTTGGCAGAAATATAGTCATCGTCGAAGTTTCTTACATGATGCAGATGTTATTGGTGGCAATTTAATACACCGTCACACTTAGTGCAATTGCATGTATATAATTTGATTTTTAAGTATTGAATCATTCCATCGTCCGCCTCTGTGGTGTAGTGGTTAATGTGATTAGCTGCCACCCTCGGAAGTCCGGGTTAGATTCCCGGCTTTGCCACGAAATTCAAAAAGTGCTATGAGGGCTGGAACGGGGTCCACTCAGCCTCGGGAGTGTCAACTGAGTGGGAGTGGGCTCGATTCCCACCTCAGCCATCCTAGAAGTGGTTTTCCGTGGTTTCCCACTTCACCTCCAGGCAAATGCCCGTATGGTACCTAACTTAAGGCCACGGTCGCTTCCTTCCCTCTTCCTTGTCTATCTCTTCCAATCTTCCCATCCCCCACCAAGGCCCCTGTTCAGATTAGCAGGTGAGGCCGCCTGGGCGAGTTACTGGTCATTCTCCCCAGTTGTATCCCCCAACCTAGAGTCTGAAGTTCAAGAACACTGCCCTTGAGACGGTAGAGGTGGGATCCCTCGCTGGGTCCGAGGGAAAAGCCGACCCAGGAGGGTAAAAAGAAGAAAAAGAATGAATCCATTCTGCTTTCTTCCTTATACAGGATGTCTCAAGCCTTTTGGGTCAAATTGAAACTGGCAATAGTGGGTCCACAACCGATTGTACTGGGATAGGGAACCAATGGTCGTAAATTCATACATACACAGCTTACACCGCATAACAACAACATAACTCATAGTAATTGTTCAAAGTGACGACCATCAGCCTCAATGCACTCTCGCAAACATCCCGGGTGTCTGTTGTACACTGAAACTGACAGTGGGTGATAAACAGCGTACACCCCTGACTATCAGAAAGACGTACTGTACACAACTCAGCTCATACCATATGGGTCATGTGACGGCCGCATGCATCGCACCGGCGCGTTAACCTGTGCCTCACGCATATCACTATCCCTTGTGTCAGTCGTCCATTCCATCAGACAGCTTGTGAAGTGCCCATGGCGTGGTGTGTTACTGTGTACAGTGCATGACGCGTAGTTAAAGATGGAACGCTCCTCATCATGGGAGTTGGCAGACATGCATTTAATGTACGGTGCGACAGGATGTAGTGCCTATAAGGCAGCACGAATATATAGAGAACGCTTTCCCAACAGGCGTCATCCTATTGGAAGACGTTTTTCTCCGTGGATACCAACTTACGAGAGACGCGGTCGTTCACGCCACTGATAGCCGGCCAAGGTTCCCGCCAAAGACGTGTCCAAACACCAGACTTCGAGGAAATGGTGTTGGATCCTGTGGCCAACCACCCAGCAATACGCACCCATCAACTTGCCCGTGAAACGCACACTTCGAAGGTTACAGTGTGGCGAGTACTGGCGGAACAGGTATTACACCCCTATCATAACAAGCGTCTGCAGGCACTGGGAACAACGGACTTTGAGCCCCGCATTCACGTCTCTCTATGGATTACCCACCACAGTGTTGTAGTGCCGAACTTTGTAGAGTTTTTATTGTTCACGGATAAGGCCTCATTCACCCGTGATGGCTGTTGCGGCTGTTGAAAACACCATGTCCGCCCACGCCGCCCACATCGGTGGCCACCAGCAACGATTCTCTGTCAACGTATGGGCGGGCATTGTCCATGACTACATAATAGGACCTTATTTGTTGCCTCTCCGTTTGACTGGTCCACGTTACCTGGTGTTCCTGCGATATGTACTCCTACCGTTCCTGGAGACTGTACCTCTTGTTGTCCAGGGAAAGATGTGGTCTCAACACGACGATGCACCAGTCCATTTCGATGTTAATGTCCACGAGCAACTGAACAACACGTACCCTCGTCGATGGATTGGAAGGAGAGGTCCTGTTCCATGGCCAGCGTGATTGTCGGATGTCACATCTCTGGACTTATCCTCTGGGGTTACGTTAAGTCCTTGGTGTACGAAACCCCCGTAGAAACGGATGAACACCTGCTTGCTAGGGTTCAAGCTGCCTTTTCCCTGGTACAACAGACACCAGGGATCTTTGAGAGAGTGCGGCAGAACTTCATGCGTCGTTGCCATGCACGCAAAAGACTGGCTTTGTTCACTTTTAACAATTACTTTGAGCTATGTTGTTGTTATGCGGGGTACGCTGTGTATGTCCATAACAAAATAAGTATGCATTTCCCACCATTGGATCCCTATCTCAATATAATAGGTTTTAGATCCACTATCACCTGCTTCAAATTGACCCAAAAGGTTTGAGACACTGTGTATAGCAAGGGTGAGTGGCTCAGACGGTTGAGGTGCTGGTCTTCTGAACCAACCTAGCAGGTAACATTCTGGCTCAATCCGGTGGTACTTGAAGGTGCTCAAATAGCTCAGCCTCGTGTTAGCAGATTTACTGGCACGTAAAATAACTCTTGCGGGACTAAACCCGACACGTCGGCATCTCCGAATATCGTAAGAAAGTAGTTATTGGGACGTAAAGTGTGCCATTTCACTGTTAGGAATGAATATCTTGGAACAAGAATGAACGCTGTGCCGCCAGAAAATTAAACACGACACGCAAATTTAATCGTCAATGTCGAGAAGATTGTATTCACATCAGGAATAAACCGAGAAATAGTATCAAGAAGGCGGTGAAAAATAATGAAGGATACAGGATTGTTACAAGATTATTGTTACAAAAAAATCCAGAAGAAATCACTTCAAGCTGCACGGTACGAAGGAATTGCTGCGTAAAGACGACGTTATTTATAGCAAAAGGATCGAATAGGAAAGAATTTGGAATAATATCAAGAGAAAAGAGCAAAGCTACAGGAGTATTGCAGAGAATCGCATATTAAAAAACGAAGAAGTTGAAACGACCTATTGGGAATCGTTACGTAACTGGCTACGTCACAAGACACCAAGAAAAAGCAGCAGATATCATTGAAAGTCGCTGGCAAGAAAGTAATAAAAACTACGGGAATTGAAAACAAGATATCGAAACCTCAATCAAATTATATAATTGAGGACTTCGTAGACATATTAGTCAGACATATATGTCTGAAAGACGTTAGATGGATTTAATTGAAAGTAGCATTCCTTTCAATACGTTTATGAATATTAGAAGGCTTTGAATACTAATATGACTAAACTGACCATGTTTATCTGTATTTTGTCCTAACTGCGCAAGAGATGTCCAGCATCATGCACTAAGAAGACCAAGGCGGACTGTGTGGAGATGGTGATCCGAAGTCGATGGAGATATCCCGAGATGACGGAGAAGAATGGATGACCTGCCCACATGTTCCCACAGACCGGCACAATGTTGCAGACATACCTGACTAGATTCCCTAATACATCTGGACACACCATCGAGGGAATACGGGGAAGAAAAGACAAGTCAATTGATACTTTATCACAGTAACTTAAATAACTTGTTTTGAAAAGTGCCATTTTCTGATTGTGTTTAATATATAATTGTGCAGTCCAATCATTGATTCAATTCAAGAAGAGTGAATTCATATGCGAAATCGCATAGATATAATGACGTACGAGGATAATAGGTAGTCATCTAACTAAATGACAATCCTTTGGCTAGAATGTATTCGATCAGTGACAACATAGTTATGCATTCGTAATGCTGTCTATTATAAGTAAGAGGTCAATTTACTTCGATAGTGAGTATTACACCGACATTGTGGTTAATATTATGATTGAGCTAGGGTATTATAAAATGAAGATAATGCGGTGCAATATACAGGTTATATTTGGATCATAAGAATTCATATGAGCAACATGAAGCGAATCTGAAGAAAATTGAGAAGAAAATGGAATATATAAGTGAATAAATGATAGTTGTGAATTCATATGTGTAAAATTATAATATATAAGGGTTATTGAAAAGAAGGAAGAGATATGATGCGAAGAATATGTAACAGATGATACATATGTGAAGAATGGTTATGTAATAAGAAAAGTAAGTATGGTGATGAGTACTATTTCGTCGAGAGAGAAGAGATTGATGTATTTAAATGGTGATATTAAGTTAGTTGACGCGATTTAAGGTTAAAAAGGCGTATATTTAATTGCATAACATGTATTAATCCTTCGATAGTCCACATCCAGTATTGAACATGATCCATATAGTTTACGTATGTCGAATAGGCGCTGGTAGATCATCAAAATGAATCCATATAGAGGATATTGAGCGGAATTAGCCCACATTGATCAGTATTCTTGGCCACAATCATGTTTATTTGAATAAATAGAGTTAGCATGCTTACTTGCTCATTTCAATAATATTATTGAAGAGGTTCTCCATAACTAGATGATGAAGATACTGATTATTAAAGTCTTCTTAGATGGCAGACCATATATTTTCCAGAAATGATGTTGAATAAGGTGTTATAAGTCATTGGTGACACACTATCATGTCACATATAATATAAATAAATGGCACTTAATTTGATTTTGGAATTTATTTTTATTTTAGGTAAATAATCTACATGAATGATTATTAATGATACATTTTGGTTATTTTAAAATGAAACAATGTTAAATGACTTATTTATCTTTTCTTCCATGTAATTCCGGACATGAAAGCCACTGAATCTGAAATACTCGAGAAATGAATAAAAATATTAATGTGTTCCTTGTACTAACGATTAATGATGGTGTTATAAAGCATGATTATAAAATATTGATAGCTACATGCAGGCAAATAGTCATAACTTATGAATAGGTCTGCAATAATGTTATATTTTTTGAAAGAGAATTTAGGGAATTGTTCTTTGTTCAAGCAGAGAAAAATGAATAATCTCAACGTGATTTTAATTTTCAAATGACATAATGGAGAAGCATATATATAATATTTTCTACTTTTCAACGGAAGCAATGTATATAGCCAAGATTTATTATGTCAAAGATCTTTGAACATTTTTCTAGATTAATTAGCTAGTTTGGGTGAGGAAATAGTCACACTTCAACGAACTATTCAACTTTTATTTTATTTCAAGATTATTTAATAACATGATATTAGATAATCTTATTCATTATTTTTATGATATAATAGATTAAGTAAATACTTGTAAACATCCGTAGATTAAGTATGATAGATATTTATGAAGCGTTATGAATAAATTCGCGAAATGGAGACGTCCAGCGAACTGATTTTATGTGAATCTAGCCGTCTAGCTCACTGGTTGGCTATACTCTCGGAACCTACGACCAGAAAAAGATCTGTGATTTATAACTGATGATGAAATGAGCTAGTCAGGATTTCCTTGCGGCCCGACCTGGACGCGAGAACGGCCAAAAGCAAGTAACATTATTATTACCTTCCTTATAAAATTTGGGAAAATTTTTAGTACATGGCCATCCGACTTTGTTCTGCATGTTTTTGGATGTTATTATTATTATTGTTATTATTATTATTATTATTATTATTATTTGTTCCTATTATTATTATTATTATTATTATTATTATTATTATTATTATTCATTCTCAAGGTCACCGGCCAGTATTATTATTTTGTGAGACGCGACTGGAACGATTTTGGTCACTGTAATAGCGTATTTTTGGTGTTAAAAACTGTCCAAAGATTCGTTGTTGAAGATATCCTCTAACGCTCATAGGCCTGTGATGGAGTTTGCTTACTCTTATGTCTATGAGAAGAATGCTCGACTCACTGCTGGTCTAAAATCCTTGCGATATGGTTATTGTTGATGATATTTTCTCAATAATGTGATTGTAAAATATTACCTCTTGTCCTAAAGCTTTGACTTGAATGTATTACTGTCTATGTTATTTTATGTCAGTCTTACAAGTAGTTATTATATGATCATGTTGGAACTAAAATTATAACGTTTCTACTTAATTCCTTTGAAATTTTCAGGATAGATTTAGCATAAATCGTAATAAACGGTATCAAATTTAAAACAAGTTGTTTTAAAATTTGAATTACCTGAAATGTAAATAAATTAATGCAAATTTGAATTTCGAAACATCTTTTGAATAAATCAAGAATTCATATTAATTGTTATTTCAAATTGTAGCTCTTGTTATGAACAATGTTTTCCACTACAATTAGGATGACAATGCATGGACTCTGAGGAGTGGATATGCATCATATGATTTTATTTTTATGAATTCTCCTTATGTAAACTCACACTTTGGGTTCTGAAATTACTCCATATCTGCTAGCACACAATATTTCCCAGCCTTTTAGTTTTAATTTGATGTATGTCACTATCCTAGCTCAAAATGTAGGCCTACCTCAGATTTCATAGTTGAGAAATTTAAACCTGAACGTGATATTAATTTTGAGCTTTCTTAAAGAAGGATCCATTGCGAGATTCAAATTGGTATGCGTTCAATCCTATTTATTTCAGGAGTCACTTGATCTACACCGGCTCATTGTAGGTTCCGCTCGGTGGGATAGGTTGTGTTGAAGCCAACATGCGCGGCTTTGTCCAGGATCCGAACCTTGGCCGTCTGGTAGGAAAGCCAGTAGCTAAGCCACCATGATCACCATGCCCCCAGATTATCATACAAAATAAGTTATGATATTTAATATCACTGAATGAAATTCAAATTCCTTTCGATGAATTGATTCTTTACTGAAATTTAAGTCTGTTTGATATAGGAAATAAGAGAGAAAATAGATAAAATAAAGATTTCTTCTTCTTCTTCATAATAATAATAATAATAATAATAATAATAATAATAATAGAGGACAAGACAGAAGGAGAAGTAATTGTTCATGAACAGTTATCTGAGAAATTTCGAGATTATTACTGTACATAAGTCACTTAGATTCTCGGTGACATGGTTTCCATACAAATTTCCTGAAAATATTACTACAATATGTCTGATAACCAGCAGATTCATGGAGTTCATATTAGGGCCACATAACATCTATATTCATGTCGCGAGTCCGCTGCATGTATTGTGTACTCTGATCTACCTCACAGTAGTAGTTCATTACCGTGGCAAAATTCTGTGTAGACCGTAAGTGTCGTATGTCAATGGAAATTCTGGGCGCATCATTGGTTCGTTTCGGTAAATAGACAGTAGCCTGGTAGAATAGCAGACCACCGTGCAGTCAGGACAACACCTTTCTGAGATTGACATCTTATCACCGCAATACAACAGTCGTTGGTCCCTTGTATTTACTTATTTATTTACATTAACACTATCATTAAATGCATTTACCACCCTTCCTGTTGGTGTTGGTGTCATCAGTCCATAGACTGCTTTGATGCAGTCCTCCCTTTCACCCTACCCCGTGTTAACCTTTTCATGTCTACGTAAGTAGGCTACTATCTGCAACTGCTCTAATCTGCTTGTCATATTCATACCTTTGTCTTCCCCCACCATTATTTCCGCCTACATTTCCCTGAAAAACCAACTGAACAAGTTCTGGCTGTCTTTAAGATGTGCCCTATCATTTTAATACTTCTAGTGAAATTTAGCTTAATCGATCTCATCTCACCAGTACCTTTTCATTCGAGATTCGGTCTATCCATCTCACCTTCAGAATTCTTCTGTAACACCAGATTTCAAAATCTTCTATTGTATTTCTTTCTGAGGTAGTTATCGTCCGTATTTCACTTCCATACAGAACCACGCTCCATGAAGAAGTCTTCAAAACCGTCTTTCTAATTCCTATATCAATGTTCGAAGTGAGCAAATTGCTTAAGAAAGACCTTCCTTGCTTGTGCTAGTCATCATTTTATGTCTTCCTTGCTACTATGATAGATAGTTCTTTTACTACCCACGTAACAATATTCGTCTACTTCCTTTGAGACTTAATTCCTTAATCTAATATTTTCTGCATCACCTGACTTCGTTCGACTGCATTCCATTACTTTTGTTTTGGACTTATTTATTTTCATCTTATACTCCTCCCCCAAGACTTTTTTTTTGCTAGGGGCTTTACGTCGCACCGACACAGATAGGTCTTATGGCGACGATGGGATAGGAAAGGCCTAGGAGTTGGAAGGAAGCGGCCGTGGCCTTAATTAAGGTACAGCCCCAGCATTTGCCTGGTGTGAAAATGGAAAACCACGGAAAACCGTCTTCAGGGCTGCCGATAGTGGGATTCGAACCTACTATCTCCCGGATGCAAGCTCACAGCCGCGCACCTCTACGCGCACGGCCAACTCGCCCGGTCTTCCCCAAGACTAAATAAAGGTGATTTATTGTTCATTATCAGTACCTAACTTACTGCTGAAAGAGCATAAAGGGGATCCATGGTTGCCTCGTACCATATGATTAACTTAACCTGCCTCACTTACTCCGCGTCTTCTGACATTCTTACGTTAAACCTAGACGTCTGCAAATATAGTCATTACTCTCTATTTCCTGTGATCTAACTTTACTCAATTCACCTTTCTCCTAACGTATCGTTTTGTCTTCAGTTGCTGTCTCTGTAACTGCACATTTTATCTTTCCACATTTTATCTTTGGAACTTTTGCCTTTGTTTACTCTTTTCGTCCTCCTCGTGGAATTTGAGTATGTTGGATGGTCGGCTCATTTAAAATTTGTCGATCTATGACACGAAATACATACAGCCTTTGTTGATCGAAAATTATTTTAGGCGAGACCTCATGTCTTCATAAATGTCATATTCCCCCGACGAATTCCTGATTAAGTGGCGGATGCAGCAAAAGCGATGGCGTAAACTCCACAATCGATTATGTTAGGCAATGACCTACACGGTGATAAACATTGGCACAGTAATCAAGAACAGCCTAAATATAAAATACTTCACAAGTTATAAATCTCATTGTAAAACCGTATTGGATTTCAGAATAAGAAGTTATTGTATTAATAAAACCACCTTTCCAATACACAATAGTCCTTTATTTTTAGAATAAATGGTTTTAGGACTATTGTGTATTGGAAGTGGTTTTATTAATACAATAACTTCTTATTATAAAATAGTTCTGTTGTGGCAACGAACTAATAGTGTTTAAACTATCGTACATATTAATGTTTAAGCTATAATGATAAACACACATAATGTGCAATGCGCGATATAATGTTTTGACATTTCCTCTAATTATTATCTATATCTGTGGACGTATAGCCGGTTAAACTGAGTCCAAAGCTCCAAGCTCTAACGAAAAGAAAAGCATTTTGTGGCCTAAAATATGTTTCTCTGGAGACAATATCTTGAAACAAATAATATTAATATAATTTCTCGATAAATAATCACCAGATTCTTATCCACTCATTAAATCTTCCATTATAGTGCGAGAAAATGGAGACTATGTTTACTACCCAAACGCTGAAATACACAGAACACAAATATACTGAATTATTGTCATTTGCTAATATCAATCGCTCTCTGTAATACGAGCACATCCAAGCAGGCAGTGGGACTTGGTTCAGTCTTAAGCCAAGAGATGACATTATTATATACAACAAAATGACCAACTCACCTCGTTGAAAGAAAGGCATTTTGCTGAGAAAGAATCAAGCATTCGATTTTCATCTCAACTGAATCACATCTATACCACACAATTACAAAAATGCATTCATGATCACCATTTGTAAACATGCCATTCCTCAAACTCAGCGGAAGGCGTTCTATCTCGTCCTTGTATGCCCAATCCTTATCCTCCTCCTCTACGCGATTGGGTATGAAGTGATGAATCTGCGTAGTGAGATTTTACGACCGGAAGCCCTTCCTGACGTCAACCTTATCAGAGGAGTTAATGATATAAAATTAATGACGAAATATATGATAATAGGAGAGGAGAGATTGAAGCCCGATGCCGGCACATACTCTACTCCAGTCGAAGAGCACGAAACGGTCTGGTCAAGGATTTACGTTTACATCCGAAGGACGAATCACCATCAACAGCGTCGTATATCCTCACTCCACAAGAGCACTGCGGAGAGGCTTCTAGCACATATTCTAGTGATTAGAAATTATATACCACTACCTTCCCTACCCTGCCAGCCAAAATTCTGATGGTAAAAATACTCTCAACAAACGGGACTCAAACTAGCTGACCAAGTTGTCAGGCCATACAGACTTAACGCGTGAACGACCATGGCCACCAGGCGATCAACTCCAGCTTGTGCTTTACGATAGAGATTATGCGTTTTCGTACCCCTGAATAAAAAAAGGTTCATTAATTTCATTGGAAGGTACTATTTTCACTGAGCAGTTAAAGTATGATGGCTATAACTGAATTGTTCTTGTTACCCATATATGGTTCCACTTTCATTATATCTGTGGCAGGCAACGGAACCCAGGATGTAGGCCTACGCAGTTCAATACCATGCCGATAGATATAGCTGGCTGTGTACCTACGTCATCACGGCGAATATGAGACAACCACTTCGCTGATAGAAACCTACTTTTCTTTTTAAAAGTACAAAAGGCGTGGTTCTGGGAGTTTTATTGTATTTGTATTGTAAAGAAAACATAACCATCTATAACTGCTACCAACTTCAGCTGTTGAAACCTGATCGTTTTCTCAATATAGCTCTCAACGACAGACAGAATGAGGGATTTTATATAAATACCAGAAAATGTACCCGTGCTTCGCTTCGGTTTCCTACAGTGTATAAGGATTTATCTGTAAATTACTGTAAAGGCAGTGAGTAAGATTATATTTATTTTTTGATACTCATGTGACAGTTGAAATCATATCATTTGGCTAACATATGGCCACTGGTCATGTCAATATGCATGCCGAGTATGATCATTCCATCATTCCCACAAGGGTGCCAAACGATAACATATACGTGTATAAAGAGGGCAAATTTAACTTGAAATCAAGAAATACAGCTCTATTCAAAGAATAAGCGAGGGATATGACAAAAGGTCATAGGACCAAAGTTGTCGATCTCTTCAAATTGAAAGGTGATTGTGCTATCTGTTTTGCAATACGACTTACAGTTTAGCAACCAACTACCCCGAAACGAGGATCTGCACCGTCATTAAAATGCATCCATATTTCAACACTTTCCGGGACCAAACGTTATACGTTTGAACATGGAATTTTTCCTCAAAGAAAAGAGTGTCCAGGTTTCGCGATTAGCACTCACATACATACGGACTAATTAAGGAAGAAAGTAATACAGTTAAGAAAGTTGCAATTAATAGAAAATAGGATTATAACTGAGAACATACGGATAGGACAAATATGTAAATACCAAGTGAATGTATTGGAAAATAAAATGGCCCTCAATAAATTGTGATGGTATGAGTTAGGGATATAAGATGGTGGTAAGAGAGGAGAAATTTAGGTGCAGTGATTCTTAGGTAAACAGATAAGAAGATGTCTTATGGTTTATTACTTTAGCCTAATGAGGCACGGCAGAGGCAAGAAATGAAAGCGGAAAACAGAAGTAGAATAGAAATACAGTAAACGTTATAGCAAATGCCTGAAAATACCTTACGGTGTGAAATCATGGGCTATACTCTACGGTACTGGTTAAATATTAATAACTCCCCTTAGTGCTATTCGAGGACGATTGTAACCTTCAATGGTATTCCGCCAATAACCCGCACAATGGCCGATTGACGCCTCTCTTGATTTCTGCCCAAGGGACAACCAAAGAATGATGAAGGAAATGGCAGTACGTTACTTCCTTGCTGGCTACCAGTCAATGACGTTGCCATGATAACCTATAGGTTCGTTGTCGGTCTGTCGGTCACTCAATGCACAGAGCTTGAGACCCGAAGAAAATAGTAATTATCTCCGTCATTTGATGAGTAAGCGAAACTATGTACATAAAAACTGTTATTTATAGGGTCTATTGAAGGGACGTTTCACATAGGATAGTCCACAGATTTTACAGAAAGCCAATAGTGTAAGAGAAAATGGAAGGAAACTGTTCTGCTTTCTGTATAAACCTCCCGTATATTTAGAGAGTTTTAAAACATATGCACATCAAAACCTTCCCCGGGATGCTTATACTCTAAATATGAAGTTTGATCGAGATCTTTCCAGCCGTTTCGCCGTGATGGTGGAACAAACAGACAAACAGACACGAAATATAAAAACCACAGATACGGCCTTAAGTTAACCTAAAACGGATAAATATATGAAAAATTGGCAAAATAAACGAAATTACAGACAGCGGACTCCCTACAACTTTCTCTATATAGATAGATACGTAATGTTGATCTAAATAATCTAAGGATTGTGGATATGCTAGACAAGGTGTGTTACGGTAGAAATGTCAGATGATGTTCGGAACTTGATGAGCTGACAGACTAAGGTTATGTATTCAGGTGGAGGGTTAACATTTTGAACATTTTGTTAAGAAAAATCTGCGAAGTGTAGACTATTATACCTACAGTATTTATCCGTATTAGAGTACACTAACATAATACTTGATCGTATCAGATGGGAGACATGGAGAAGATTAGCGAACAGAGTAACCCTCGGAAAGCCTTCAATTTGTGTGTAATGTTGGGGTATGTGCCTCAGAAACATGGAAACTGAAAGAAGTGTTAACTTAAGGGTATTCTGGATGAGGTGTTGACGCCGAATATTGAAAATTCCCTGGACCCCCAGAATTAAAAAAATAGGTGCTCCAACCGGTTGGAGAAAAATACGATAAAACTGGAGCTATGCACAATAAAAACAGCAGTACGATTGGCCAATTAATTCGTCAATCTAACTGGTGTACGATCTCACTGGAGGAAACTATGGAATGCGGGCAAAATGGGCGGAGTATCAGATTTTCTTAACTGGTTGACAGTAGTGTAGCTATCAGCTTGTATTCGGGAGATAGTGTCCCGAAACCTCACTGCCCGCAAACCTGAAGATGGTTTTCGGTGGGTCCCCATTTACACACCTGTCAAATGCCGGGTCTATCCGTTAATTAAGGCAACGTTCGCTTCCGTCCCACTCCTAACCCTTTCCTATCCCGTCGTGGCCGTAAGACCTATCCGTGTCGGTGACACGGAAAGCAAATTGAAAAGAAAGAGGTAAAACTGGTTAACACGAAGCTAGGAAAATCATATCCATACATCAATACCGGCATGATGCCACCAACAAATAGACTGAGAATAATAAGAATAATGCCAATTAGTGTGCCGGATTTCAGTCCTACTCCACTCGTTTAAAAAGAAACAAGAACCAAACAAAATTCGCTTCTCAGCGACCAGCATTATAATTAGCAGCAGTGGGCCTTATTGGCAAGAGGTTTTAGCTAATTCAAGAAGTTTGAAGCTGTCGAGAGTAGGAGACAGTAATGAGAACATATCAGCGTTTTAACTTCCGAGAAATGTTCGCAACATGTTTGATCATTTAATACCAGAACACAATTCCAATTAGCTGAAGTGCTCTCATCGACCCCTACACAACTTCAAGAGGTTTCTCTAGTGCCGAGTTTTAGGTACTGCTCACACCACAAGCGGATCAAAGCAGGTCAGGTCGCACTTTGGGGCTGATACAGCGTGCAATTTCTCCAAATTATTGCCGGCCTCGAAACTTCTGTTCAGGCACAGAGGTAGCTTGTTGATGAGTTTTGTAATACATATATTTGTTAGGTAATCCTTTCATTTAATGAATAAGGGAGGATGTGGTCTACACGCGCGTACACTTACTGTGTGTTTGAAGTCTCTCCGATAAACTGAATTATGATTAACATATATGTACTGATACACAGGATGGTCGGAAAGAACTTGAACCGGGAATCAGTGACAGAGGTTCGGTCATGCTGATAAATAATTTGAAAAAAATTATTCTATGTCTCGCACCATTGTCATTTTATCAGCCGCTCAAGTTAGCCAATCAGATCACTTCGCGGGCGAATTCAAATGGGCTCTGCGAGGGTGTGTTGCTAAATCTGTACATGCCTTAAGACTGGAATTAGAGCACCAGACGAAGAATAGAACTTCGCCAGGGGAGGGGTTTGAATACAGTCCTTCGAGCTGACAGCATTGCAGCAAAGCATTTTTTTTTACAATTGGCTTTATGTCGCTCCGACACAGATAGGTCTTATGGCGATGAGCGCCAAAACAAGCACGCTACGGTGACACTGGCTGAAACTAAGTGTGAGTTTGCGATTGATGCTGATTTCTCGTTCCGTGAATCACTTCTATGCTTTCTGTCAGCAACAGACCTTCGTATGAATTGCAACGATGAAATCTGTGAAAGTTGACTGAACGTTCGATATTTTTGCTAGAGATATTTATTATTATTATGATTATTATTTGTTCGTTTCGGCCTACTAAGGACCACGTTATTTCAGCTGTCTTCTCTAACCTTTGATCTTTGCCCAGTGCTCCTTCATTCCTTGCCGGTGTTACACTTTTCTCTCCTCCGTCCACGTCTCTCCCGTCTTTCTTGAAAACCCTGGTGGTTTTTCAGATTCCTCCTGCGAGGGTTGCGTTTTTGTATTGTATATCTTCATAAGTGATCAACATCTCCTGTAGGTCCCTTTCCACATCATTGAACCAAGTTGGTTGGGTCTTCTTATCATTAAAATAGATTAAGATCTGGTTCGATAATCGCGTGGGTTTCATTCTTAGCAAGTGGCCATAAAATGCAATTCTCCTTCTCCTGGATATACAGCTCTTGGTTATACCACGTCTATATTCATCTTTGCCCTTAATTGGGCCAAGAATTTTCCTTAAGACCTTCTTTAATTTCTAATTTTTCTATCAGGCCTTTCTTGTTCATACAAAGTAGCAAGTTATTCCGCTGCATACAAAGCCTCTGGTCTTATGACAGTGCAATGATGTCTGAGTTTTGCGTTCAAGGATATGAACTGTAAATGTCTTCGGTCAGAGACTTTACTGCAGCACTCTCTGATGTAGTGGAATGCGTCGAAGATCGTTTGGCATGCATGTAGTGCGCAATGGGAATGTTAACAGCAGTATCAAAGCACGAAACACAAGGAGTTGAAACGTATGCACACCTGAATGTATATTTGATTAAACACTTTAGTCAGAGCAAGAAAGAGAATGAAAGGGAAATATTTGCACATGCTAAATAAATGAAGAGAATCCTGCGTTAAATAGTGAATCCTCCAGTGTGCGAAATCACAAAGAAGGGGGTGGGGGAGGGGTATATAACTTACATAACTAGTAGCGTTTATTTCAGGGAGTACCTGGCAGGGCAGGAGGATATAAGTACCCTGTAAATAAAATTCCGAAGGATAGAAAGTAATAGATGGCATTAGTAATCACGAAGCTGTTTTTGTCGTAGTTAAAAATAAATGTGATAGAAAGGAAGGTCTTAAAAGTAGGACTATTAGGCAGCAGTACCATATGGCTGATAAAGCAGCCATGAGGGAGCTTTTAAAACGTACCTATGATCAGTGGAAAACGGTAAATAAAAATGTAAACAGAGTCTGGGATGGGTTTAAATCAATTGTTGAGGAATGTGAAAACAGGTTTGTACCTTGAAAGGTGGTAACGAATGGTAAAGACCCTCTTTGTTATAACAGACAAATAAAGATACTAAGGAGGTGCAGATTGGAAAGAAATAGAGTTAGAAATGGCTGTGGAAGTAAGGAGAAAATGAAGGAACTCTCTACGAAATTGAATCTAGCAAAGAAGTCAGCTAAGAATAACATGATGGCAAGCAGAATTGGCAGTCATACAAATTTAGTAAAAATTGGAATGGTTCCAAGAAGGAAATTCCAGGAATCATTAATGAACAAGGGGAGTGTGTATGTGAGGATCTTCAAAAAGTGGAAATATTCAGTCAGGACAAGGTAAAGATTGTTGGTTCCAAGAATAGAGGAGGTGACTAATACTGAATAAGTATTAACATTTACCTATGATATCAATTACATTTACAATAAGATAAAAAATTTGAAACTAGAAAACCGGCTGAAATTGATAAAATTTCTACAGATATACTAAAGACAATGGGTTGGGATATAGTACCATATCTGAAGTACTTATTTGATTGTTGCTTGCATGAATAAGCTATACCAAATGAATTGAGAGTTGCTATAGTAGCCCCTGTGCATAAAGAAAAGGGTGATGGACATAAAGCTGAAAATTACAGGCCAGTCAGTTTGAAACGCATTGTGTGTAAGCTTTGGGAAAACATTCTTTCTGATAATATTATGCATTTTTCCGAAATTAATAACTAGATTGATAAAAGTCTGTTCGGGTTTAGGTCAGGTTGTTCCACTGAAGCTCAACTTGTAGGATTCAAGAAAGATATCTTGGATTCAGGAAGTCAAATGGACTGTATCACCATTGACTTGTCGAAGGCATTTGATAGAGTAGATCATGGAAGGCTACTGGAAAAAATGAGTGCAATAGGACTAGACAAAAGAGTGACTGAATGGGTCGCTATATTTCTTAAAAGCACATCTCAGAGAATTAGAGTAGGCGAAGCTTTATCTGACCCTGTAATAATTAAGAGGCGAATTCCTCAAGGCAGTGTTGTTGGAACATTATATTTTCTTTTATATATATATATGATACTAGAAAATGTGCCCGTGCTTCGCTACGGTTTTTTACATCGTATACGGATTTCTAAATAAATTACTTTACACGTTGTAATTGAGATTTCATTAAATTTATTAAAGTGCAGACGTCCACTTCGAGATTCACTACTCCTACACGGTACATGATATTAACAATCGCTTTGAGCTGTTAGACGCCCCTTTTTTCCTTCGTTCTACAACATTTTCTCGTATCTCACATATTTATAGGGTGAATATTGAGTACATTTTTAACACTTTACATTACTTTTTGCACACTTAAATATAAGCTAGAATCATGAAATTTGGTCCACACATGGCCTTCGATCGTGCCAATGTGCGCACCAAACTTCATGACTAAGTGTATCAAACAATGAAATATACGTGTAAAAATTACCACATTTACGAACACTCCAGAAATACAGCCAAATCTAACTTTTAAGGGAGAGAGATACGACAAAAAGTCCTAGGACCAAAGTTGTATATTATTATTCCATATTGAACGGAAATTGTTGCATATCCGTTTTGTGATACGACTTATCCTTTAGCCAACAAATAGTGCAAAAGGAATGTCTGCACAGTCATTAAAATTGTCTCTTTATTCCGATATTTTGGGGGTAAAAAATGAAAAATGTGAATATCTTGCAATTTTTCCGTTGGTTGCAGGCTAAAAGCTATATATTTGGCAAATTTCAATTTTCTAGCTCGTCTAGCAGAATGTGCCGCCATATTGATTTTTTGGGTGTGAGGAAGTGGGACAAAAATAAGGAAATTCACGAATTTCTTTAAGCCCACCAAACCTATAGGTTGTCACTTTGGATAAATTATACGACTGCGTTCTTATGCTGATCCCAAAAGTTGAAGACCCCCAGCGTGCCCCCTTCGGGGAATTTTGAGAATTTTCGATGTTTTCAGGGATGCTGGGGTCATTTCTGATATTTCTGGAAACGCCTTATTAATTTAAGTCTATTTTCATTTTTATACCTTTATATATATATATACACACATATATATAGATCGCTCCAGTCCCACTTGCTTTTATGTATATAGATGAGTAAAGAAGTGGAAAGGCTTTTTGCGGACAATGTTCTTCTGTATAGAGTAATAAATAAGTTACAAGACTGTGAACAAATGAAAAATTACCTCAGTAATATTTTGAGATGGACGGCAGGCATTGATAAGATGATAAACGGGGTTAAGTGTTATGAGTTTCACAAATAGGAAACGTCCTCTCAGTTTTAATTACTGCGTTGATGGAGTAAAAGTTCCTAATGTGGATCACTAAGTACCTAGGTGTTAATATAAGGATCTTCATTGGGGTGATCAAGTAAATTGGATTTTAAATAAAGGGTAAAGGTCTCTGCACATAGTTATTAGGGTGTGTAGGGGTTGTAGTAAGGACATAAAGGATAGGACATATACGTCTCTGGTAAGACCCCAAACAGAGTATGGTTCCAGTGTATGGGATCCTCATCAGAATGACTTGATTCAAGAACTGGAAAACATTCAAAGAAAAGCAGCTCGATATTCTGGATGATTTTCGACAAAAGAGTGGCGTTACAAAAATGTTGCACAGTTTAGTTTGGGAAGACTTGGGAGAAAGGAGAAGAGCTGCTCGACTTAAGTGGTATGATACGAGCTGTCAGTGGAGAGATGGCGTAGGACAGGGATGGCGAACCTTTTCCAACTAGTGTGCCAGTTTAAGTCTGCAGTATTATTCTCAACTCTCTACTGTGCCACTTGTTATTTTCGTTTGTAATAGCTCCAAATCATTCCCCCCACCCCCATCCCCACCCCCGACTTTCATCCCTGATTCAAAATTGTGTTTCATAATACGTTTTTACATTATGTACATTGTAATAATAATACATTTGATTGCATGCTTCGTGGTCTATTTGGCCAATACCACAATAATTCTTAGTACCCATGTCATTTATGTTAGGTTCATGATTTCTTGTCTTCAATAACACACGAGAAACACTTAGATCTGAACATTTTTTTTATAACTGGATTTACGTCGCACCGACACAGATAGGTCTTATGGCGACGACGGGATAGGGAAGGCCTAGGAGTGGGAAGGAATCGGCCGTGGCCTTACTTGGTACAGCCCCAGCATTTGCCTGGTGTGAAAATTTGAAACCACGGAAAACCATCTTCAGGCTGCTGACAGAGGGGTTCGAAGCCACTAGCTCCCAGATGCAAGCTCACAGCTGTGCGCCCCTAGCCGTACGGCCAACTCGCCCGGTAGATCTGAACCAAGACGGTTTTTAACTGTTGACTTCACGACGTTAATTGTAGAAAAGAGCTGCTCGCAGGCGTATGATGACCCAAACAAAGTAACTAGCGCTATAGCAAGTTTGTGAGAGGCTGTTCCGCTGTTCGGTTTGTGGAGAGAGTATTCATCATCAACAGCTTCACCAAGTTGTACGAATTTAACATGTACTGCTTTCTTGAAATTCAGTCAACTCCATTTCTAAACTGGCAATATCGAACCACTCAAAACATTGGCCTGAATATCACTCATTTGTACAATATGAGGTTCTGAAATAAAATACGACAGTTCCTCCAAATCTCGAAATTGGGGTATTTGGCAACAACTTGTCTTACGAGATTCAATGAACAGTTGGACACTAAGAATAATTACGCGCTGCTGGCCACCAGATACAAGCCAAAATTCACTGATGCTAGTGAGCAAATGGATTGTCCGCCGGATCTGGCATTTATCTCACCGAGCCCAATAGCAGCAGTCGCTTAAGTGCGGCCAGTATCCAGTATTCGGGAAATAGTGGGTTCGAAGCCCACTGTCGGCAGCCCTGAAGATGGTTTTCCGTGGTTTCCCATTTTCACACCAGGCAAATGCTGAGGCTGTACCTTAATTAAGGCCACGACCGCTTCCTTTCCACTCCTTACGCTCTCCTGTCCCACCGTCGCCTTAAGACCTATCTGTGTCGGTGCAACGTAAAGCAACTTGTAAAAATAAAAAATGATATTCATCTCACTTGACTTCCGGAACTATCAATGTTGCCATAATGCACGTCCGAATGGAACTAGAATTTAGATCTTCGGTGTTTATTTTTTAAACCTGAAACACTATGACTATACGATGCACGTGGTATGAAAAATCTATAGCACAAGAGGTACATAAACACGTTAATATGAGCATGTGGTGTGCCACCGAAATAGCGTTCGCGTGTCACCTACTGACACGCGTGGCATAGGTTCGCCATCCCTGGCGTAGGATGACATTTGTAGACGAATAATTTTGAGTGGTGTCTTTAAAAGTAGGAAAGATCACAGTATGAAGATAAAGTCTAGGAAAAGAACAGATAGGGTATTTGCCATCTGGGCGACTGTCCTAAATGCAGATAAGTAGTGATTGATTTGAGTGATTGAACAAATTTGTCAGTTTGTACATTCCTTAAATGAATATTGTCCTACTGGCTACCTATCTGAAACACGCCCTCTCCAAGAAATACAGGAGTGGTGTAAGCTCGAAATGCGATAACAAGGGAGAAGAGCTTCAATGAAGTTTTATTTGGGCCCGGGTTTCAGATGGACTTACCAGAGCGAAACATGAACAACAGGCTGCATGTGCGGAGTTGTCACCGCTACGTTGCTTTATTGCTCAAGGTCTGGCAGTCATTCTATTATTTCTATGTTATGTTTTGCTAATGTTTTATGAAAATATGCACACTAAAACATTATTTTCAGTAATATGTGTGTTCTACATTTTGTGTTCTACATTTTCCTCACTATTTTGTAATGAAAAAAACCCGAGCAATTTTAATGGGGAGGAACCCTTGAGACAAAATCTTCCTTCTCCCTCACCCCCCCCCCCCCCCCGCGATTTCGCACCCTGGATTACTCCATTCACGATAGTTTACATTTAAAATATTGAGTATACTTGAAAGTACTTAAAGGACATAGTACGTCACTGAAGTGAAATTACTTTCGCTGCTTGTCCCTTAAATCACGTGTTTGATGCAGATCTCGTAGGCTGATCAGGTTTCTTCTTAGGCAAAGGAGAACATTTATCCATATGTATGAAATACGTTTTGTTATACAGAATGGTTAATAAATTAAAATAAAATTATTATTGTAATGATATTGCCTTACGTCCAATTATCTACTTTTACGATTTTCCATGACGCCGAGGTGCCGGAATTTAGTCACGCACCAGCTCTTTTACGTGCCAGTAAATCTACGGACACGAGACGGACGTATTTCAGCACTTTCAAATACCACCGGATTGAGCCAGGATCGAACCTGCCAAGTTGGGGTCAGAAGGCCAGCGACTCAACCGTCTGAACTACTCAGTCCGGTTAAAACATATGCAATTATTGATTCAGTGTACAACTGTATTACATAATGTATCGACAGAGGACAAAATTATGTCACATTTTATTATACTTTTCAATAGAAGCTAATAATAATTGGGGGAGGGGACACTTCAAATTATTTAAGTACTCAATACAAGTTCGTTGGAAATTATACTTGTTCATCATAATGGCTTTCAGAATGTTTACTCTTAAATGAGAGGAGGAGTACTACATATTGTTTTATTACGCAAGTTATACAGGCTCTTAACAGAACTCTAACTCAAATTGTGCTATCTCCTTAAACAGGGAGAATAAATAAATTCAAACATTCATTACAAGTTTGTTGGAAGTAATATTACATCGTCCTAAGGCTTTTAGAGCTTTTTACATTTAAATGCGATATTTAAATCCTGACAGAACAGACTTTCTACAGATGAATCTGGTATTAATTTTAACAGCATGTCCAGGCACCCCTTATAAATTATATTTCATCTGGGCTCCATTTTATTTTGACGACATACCTGTGTGGATTAGTTTTAAATAACTTTTGTTCACAGATGCTGGAACTTAGTACCTGAAAACCGGATTTGAGCTAAACAATTATGTGCTGATATGACTGTACTTCAGTAATAATAATTCTGAAGTCATTCGCCGGATAAAAAACCTTCACCTTTAACACAACATTATAGAATAAATAATCTTGTGTATAAATGAAGTGAAGAGACAGGATCTTTGAAAAAAGCTGTCAGTAACGCAGAGTGCGTTTTGTCTGAGAAACATTCATTGCAAGCATAAGAAACATTTTTCTACTTCACCCCAAGGTTTGCTTCTGTTAAACATCCACAAAGCACATAATTACTTTAGTTCTTCCAACCTCACTACTACCCATATACATACTTTTTACTACCTGCATTACTACCGACACAGATAGGTATTATGGCGACGGTGTAATAGGAAAGGGCTAGGAGTGGGAAGGAAGCGACTGTAGCCTTAATTAAGGTACAGCCCCAGCATGTGCATGGTGTAAAAATGTGAAACGACGGAACATAATCTTCAGGGCTGCTGATAGTGGGGTTCGAACCCACGATCTCCTGAGTGCAAGCTGATAGTCATGTGCCCCAAACCACACAGCCAATGTTCGGTATATATATATTATAAGGAAGGACAGTAAATATTCGCTATCACAGTCTCCAAACCAATGGGCGAGCTATCACTGGCCGACTGTATTGCAGCATTAATAATAAATGCACCACCGAGCGATTCTCTCTACAAAAATGTGTTTTATTTTCTAAATGTGTTGTTTTGTCCTTTCATCCCAACTCCACCAAACTTGCTGTTTGTGTTATTACCACAGCTAGCCTTACTTGTGAGATAATTTTCAATGTGCACATCGTCTAAACATTTAACCACAATGTCTGAGGTTTCTCCTGTTTGCGACTGAAGAGCCTATAGTTTCATTTTCACTCCGCTGTATTGAACCCATAATTATACGATAATAAATAATTCCAAATGTTTATTTCAGCTACAAATAACATTTTTGAGAGTAGCCTTGTTTTTATTTCAGGAGCCTCGCTATCTCGTGGGAACGAGTTCTCCGTGACAAGCGAGCCGCGAACTCGTGAAATGCCGGTACACTTCGGTGGATCTCCAGTATTGAATAAGTTACAAATTTCGAAAAATCCTTCATAACGAGAGATTTTGGCGACATGGTAAATCGAGGAATAAAGGATCTAAATGATTTATAAACCGTATGTGAAGATAGAATCGCCAGGGTAAATATAAATGCATTTAAACCTGGAGTAAAGTTGGCGTCATGCTCGCAGATCTGCGACACGTGGCGAGGTCATTTTCCTGAGAAAAAAAAAGTCGCGAAACTACATGGCAGAAAAATTCCATATGCCCGTTGCATGTATGGGAAAAGTATAAAATTAACACTATGATGAATTATAAGTCTGTACGAAGTTATGGAATGAATTTCAAGAAAATTTGTCCAGTGGATGTGGAATTAGCAGATTGCGCAATCGAGCCTCGTGGAGAGGGTGCAGTCCCTCCCAGAAGGTATAAAAGAAACCCCCCTCCACCTATTTTACACATTTCTGTCTGATGGTCTGAACGGTGAAGCCCACGTCACTCGTCTGCAAGAAAGTGCGGGGTTTTGTTCTCAAAGTAACTTGTCATATATATTCGTGTCATTGGTTCAAGTAAAATATAAAATGGAAGGTGATAGAAATTTTTCTGAACTTCCACCGACGAAAACTGTGAGGCTTTAGATATCTGGTTAAAATACATAGCTGAGTTTCTCTCCATGTTACAATTGTGTGTGTTTGATTTTGTCAGAGGGAGTCTCGAAGCTACCCGGTAAGGGCTGATTTTTTTTGTTATCTATTTTGAAGCACCTGGACAGCGTTAGAGTTCCGAAAGCAGAGTCCTGGGAAAACAGTGGCAGTCGCCAGTTGATAAAGGTGCGCGGTGCATGTTAAACGCGAAGAAAGTGTGTTATTTGCGGTGTTAAACCGATAACGAGTGTAAAATTTAAGTTATATATATGTATAAGAAGATGTCAAATGTAGCCATGAAAGTCTAAGCACGAGAGCAGCTGGCTAAATGTGGCCAGAATCTCCAAGTCGACTATGATTACAGGTCTGTGACTATATTTTTATCAATGTTGTATTTAGAATTTGTTTGTCCCAAGACATTTTCAGTGCGTGTGTCGAATTAATATTTAATAATGATCAGGTGAATGTGTGGCATTCCTGGTCGTAGTGTGAAACTCTTCAGGGCTGTAAAATTAACGCCGAGAAACTATAAAATGCGAAGTTTAAATAATGTGTTAATATTCTTTGAGATAATATTCAAATTGAGTAAAGTTAAGGTGATAACGATAATGTAGTCGTGGTGAATGTCTTAAATTCAAATATCGTATGAGTTCAGAAATTTTTGTCGGAATAATAATAATAATAATAATAATAATAATAATAATAATAATAATTATAATAATATTTACCGCGGGACAAAAAATTTCTATGTTAAAAGTGTATTTAACAGATATGTTCAGTAAGATTTACGTTCGCCGAGAAATCCAGTGAAGTCCGATAAAGTCCTGTTTTTTTCGTGGGAAGGAAATTTTTGTGACATCGTGTATGTCGGTGATACAAGTAATCACGGTGTGTTATTGTATTCTTGAGGTACGAAAGTTATAGTAAAACAGGGAGAAATGGATTGTGCCGGAATGATATGTTGAGATAAGAGTTGTATAGATGTTGAAGGCAGAGGAAGCCTGTATTTCATTTGTGATGCCGCCGTGAGAGGCGATGAAGATGAATTTTTGATACAGGCTATATTTGTTAAGAGATGTATAGATGTTGAGGGCAGTGGAAGCCTGTATTTCATGTGTGATACCGCCGTGAGAGGCGATGAAGATTAATTTTTGAAACAGGCTATATTGGTTGATGGCGAAGAATTTTTGAGAAAGGCTGTATATTAAATGTGATATTTCCGCTAATAATCCGGAACAGCTGACCGGGTGAAGGTTGGTTCGAAATGAGTGCTCTCTGACGCACATTATGATTTCAACTTAAGATCCCCCAGTGAAAAACAATTTCTGTTGAAGATTGTAGCTCTTGGCAGTTAAGTCCAAGTGACGATTATGTGAAGTCAGCATGATGAACATCATAGGCGACCTGAAGGGTAAAAGAGCATTCTGAATACACGGTTGGTGTTATTGACTGTTATAACAAATTCTCACTCAGTAAATTTGATAAATTATGAGACGATAATTTATCAGTAAATCGGAAACATTGTGGGATGAGATATTGGACGTAATGAAAGCGATAGTTTGGCTGTGTAGATTCATTGATTTTAGCTTCACTGGATAGTTATGGATACGATTTGTTTGGAATAGTGAGATGGTAGGCGATTTGTGGGCCTCACCCTAGAATTATATTGTGGATATTTGCGGTGGTGATAATTACTGTTTTGGCGATATTCACGTATTGTTAGACGTGTGCTGAAAGTCATTATTATTTTCCCAAACTTCATTGCGCATGTTGAGATCGTATTTGACTTGTGGATTGTTTGCCACGCGTTATTTATTTTTCAATTTCACGTTTATTAACGAGATAGGGACTAAGTTGTATTTCCCGACTTGGGTTAATTCAGTGGCAAGATTTGTTTCCTTGTGTGTTATTAGTTTTGACAAGGATTACAGCTAAAATATCTAAGAGGGTATTTGAAGTTACGATATCGCGTGACATTCTAGAGGAAGCTTAGACAACCCAGTTTCCACTCAACAATAGATTTAGGACGTCACATGTTATCCTAGGAGTATACTGATGATAACAGTTTACGCTCGACGATAGGTTTAGGAAGGTGTGTGTATGAACATAGAGGTTAATGTTAGAGTGTGTAGACATTATGTAGGCCCGAAAATAGGTTTAGGGTGTCGGCTGCATATACTCAAGTCTTAGATTAGGTGTTTTTGCGAAGTGACTTGAGCGATGCTATTGTCTGTAGTAGTGTATGCAATGCGAAGAGTGTTAGCTAAGTAATATTGAGGCCATGTTTGGCACAGCCCTTACCAGCTGGAAGGTGTTTACCTAAGATAATGGAACCACTAGTGGCATGAACGCGAGGGTTGTCCAATATTGGGTACAGAGCTAACGATGATTAAATATTACTGCGATTTACCACGCGCGTTTGAGTTCATTGAACATCAGCATTTTATTTTAGTTACGCACTAAATTGTTTTGTCGTTCTGACGTCCGACTGCTTGCTAGTATGCGTGTTGACACTTAGTTTATTTATGTGAGAGTTGAGCTACGAATGAGGGTTCGATTCGTCAGCCGGGAATATATTTTATTTTCAATTGCTTTCGTTCTTTCATTTTTGTGATACTTGATTGTGGTCGATCAATAACTTTGTAGTTAGTTTGTTGGGACAAACAATAAGTAGATGGATCTGTGATGGTAGTCGTTGTTGTAAAGGAATAACTCCTAGATTGTGGTTTTATGTTACCATGGGGACTTGTAATTTTATTAAGCGTAACGTAACAGCTTATAACCTGAAAGTTGGTTTTATAATAATATTTTTAAGTGATTTACCCATTTTATTTAACTTCAGTGTTTGGCATTTCTTCTAAATGCATTATGAGTAAGTGTTTCCTGCATTGCAGTTTTGTTCCTTCAGAACGACGTAACGTAAGATCCTCTCGGATCGAGTTGTTGGTGGTTCCTTCTGAACAGCTGTTTGGGTGATGCACGTTTCAGTATCGGGATTATTCTATAACTTAAGGGTGTCACGAGATGGCAATATATGGTGGAATTCTATTCTCAATTATGAATGCTGCTGTTAACTTGTAGTGAACACCATGATTTCCAGTAGTATTTCGCAAGATATCCAAGGCAACTGATAGTCAATTTGGTTCGATTAAGGGTCCATTCGGCGGGTGTTCCCATATCCGAGAGGGTATTTGACTGGTGGATAACCTTAGTTAAGGGTAAATCTGGAATTCTACTTTTTGAAGGTCAGATTTTCCACGAATCGTGTGGATTGAATCTCAGTTATCATTTGGATCAATAGGTGGCCGATTTTCAGGGTACTTTTCATTTTCCTAGTTTTCGCTGTCGACTTATCTGTGATATTTCTACTTTTCTCCGAAGAAAATTCTTCGATACTGTAACTAATAAAACTAGCGCCATGCAGTGTGACTGCGTTTGAAACATTAAATAAATAATTTTTTCTTGATCAATGATTTTATATAAATATATTTTTGCATTTAATTAATTCAGTAAAAGTTAGTAAACACATATTTGCTCCTCATTTCAAGTAGTTAGGCTCTCTTCTGAACCCCATCGTTTGGTTAAGATCGTGACCGAAATATTCCCGCTACGACCCCAAGATTTAAGAGTTCAATATTGCTCTACTGCAGCAGCTGAGGCCGATCAACGATTGAATGGTAAGTCAAGGGTTCAGTGTGGTCGATAAAATCGATCATTATGGGAAATAATTCTACAGGCCCGTGATTTATATCGTCTGTTACGTAGAATGGGAAAACAATATGCCCTCTTAATTGCTGCTTTACTTCTTGCATAGAGAAAGGTGCAAACATTTCCGTACCAATGGCCTCACAGTAAACGGCTTACATGACCTAAAATTTTAACATCCTGGGCTACTCATTATAGAACATCAAGTAACATCATATAACACTGCTTAAGGAACTGCACGGCAGAATTAATCACGAAGACATTGCAAACATTCATACAATTAACGCCCAGTAATGCGATAAGGCTACTAAAGCCATTTTTTGATGGATGCAGTACTTCTGTAACTGTCTCTTTAAACAGGCCACAACAAAGTGTAACTTCTACAGATATTCCAGTCTCATCCATGGCTGTGACAATGTGGAAGCAGCTGGGGTGAGGGTGGTGCTGAGCAATGACAGTCAGAGTGTGTCTGATTATTATGAAAGGTGTTGCTCATAGATTTAGACGTGCTGCAAAAGCACTGTCTAGTCCAGTGGGGAAAGGAACGACAAACTACCTCACTTCTTATCTTGCCTAGCAGGCCTCATTTTGGCGCCGTCATTTTTTTGCGGTTTGCCTGTAACCGGCTAACCTGTGGTGGTGCTATTTGAGGATCCAACCAGTCTCTGAACTGATGACCTAGCAGACAATGCGATAAGTTGCAATAGGTTAGGTAAAATTTTATATTACTTGAAAAATGTGTTTGCACCCCATAACGGATTACTGCTTTGTAAGCTGTCGTATTCATATAATTGGAAGTGAAAACGGTAAGAAACTTCAGGGCAGAAAATGGGATTTCGGATGAAAAGTCAGAGATTGTATTTCATAAATTAATGTCTGATATGAGTGAAAGAAATGTACTAATAACCTTTTGTACCATTCACCTGTTCATAATGGGCACTGTCCATGTGCTAAAATAAGATGTTTCTATCTACATCAGGGCATCGTGAATTTTCTGGACTAGATACGAGGGCTGTAAATGAAGTAGAACGGACACTCGCAGGAAATCGGTGATGCGTAAATAGGATATGGGAGCGGTCAGTTGGTGCTGTTGTCGATGAGGGTCCAGTTGAGAGTATTGTTGCTGTGTGGCGTTGAAGTGAAGAGTGTCGATTTCACCGCTCCAAAGCATGTTTTCCAAAGGTGATCAGCGTTGGTTGATTAAAATCGAGGTTGCCCGTGGCAAAAATGCATAAAAATGTTACCGAGGATTACGTGAAGCCAGTGGCCAGAATGTATTACCGTATAGGACGGTTGCACGATGAGTCAAGGCGTTTCGTGCAGGTCGGAATGAGACTGTGGATTTGTATCGCTCAGCTCAGCCGCCCATTCCTCAAGATCAGACTGACATCGTGAGTGGTCTCGTTTCCATAGATCACCGATGGACTGTCCGGAAATTATTCGTAAAATTTGGTCTCATTCATCAAATGGTGTGGTACATAATGACGAAATGTCTTAACATGAGGAAAATTGCATCCCTTTGGGTTCCAAATCAACTCACCGACGTACAGAAATGACAACGGTATGCACTTGTTGGCATCCACCTGGTTAGATACCGTAATGAAGGAGACACATTTCTGCCGCGTATTGCCACCATTGCTGAGACGTGGGCACTAGTCTACGATCCTCAGTTAAAGCACCAATTGAATGAATGGTGGAAAACAAGGAAAAGCCAGAAAGGAATTCCAAGTTTTACGGGAAATGATAAAGATAAGGGATCAGCAGTGACAACATTTATTATAATCTTTAAGAGAACAACAATAAATAATGTAAATGATTTAAACAATGATTAACTTAAAAATCAGGTAGCGTACACATGTCCTTGAGCCAAACCGACCACCGGCTATGCACATAAATGTGAATATAGATTGAAGCTGGCAAAATTCAGAATATCTGAAAATTATATTAACTTGGAAGGCTGGTCCAAGCCAGACCAATATTGAAATTTAACAGCGTAAATAGATATTAAAGACATCAAAAATGACATAGTTAAATATAAAAGTATTTTGCGTAAACAATAGATTAACAAAGACTCGAAACTTAATGACGAACTTGAAGCCAGACTTGCAGCAGGGAGATAACAATTGAAAGAAATGGTTGCCAAACATTGAAACTGTCAAATAAATAGTATCAACACTGCAGTGCTATAGACAAATCTTCGAAGGCAAACATTTGAGTAAAAAATGTCGTCTTCCAGACATGCTGACAAAAACGTAGATTAAAATATTCATAAGAGTAAGGCACCAATTTGTGCAGTCCAGGCTGGCATTAATGGAGTTCAGTAAAATAGAAGTGCCGGACAGGCCAGCTGCAGTAATGTAGAGAGTGCTCGGCTTGACATGCTTTCGTTCAAACAGGAGAGCAAGCCCAGGTCAACGGCCCCAAGCAAGGCGAAATGAATGCATGTCATCAAAATGCCGCCTCCAAATGCGCGGCGAAACTATCAGCCTGGACGAGAAGTCAGCAAAGACGTTACCACGTAGCGGCAATTATGGTGAGCTGCTCGTTGAGAGTGAGGGGCCGAATCCTGGAGAACATGATGAGTGGCAGTCCTTAAGAAGCACTGCAGAAGGTTCTAGATCCGACAAAAAGTAGCGCTGCAAGACTAACAGTAGTAATTACTAAAAAGTACATGAAAAGCCTTATCAAAAAATACAAAATAATGAGAAAAGAGAAGTCCAGAAAGAATATTAATAATTTCCAATTAATTAATGATATAACAAAGGCGAAGAGATAAAACAGAAGTAACCAATGAAAAAATAGAAAGACGCGGAAAAATACATTCTGGGTACCAACTGGAAACAAGTTACCATGACGCAAATTCATGTCAAGGTAATGTAACCAATCAACAGGCGACAAAAATGACGTTAGTCCGCGAAGTGAGAGGAAGAAAATAGACAAGCAGTGCTCGTATAATCTGTGACATGATTGCACGTCAAAGGGAACTTGTAATAAATCAACGAAAAATAACCAAACCTAAAACAATTAAGGTAAGAGCAACATCAAACTTAAATTCAGACTAGTAGGAGAGGTACCGAAAATAGTGAAAACTGCCAACAAATCGTACGTTCATAGACGCATGAACCAAATGGCGTCACGCAGATTCGCCACATCGAGAGAAATTTCGAGAGGAACCCAGTCAGGTGAAGCTTAGGCTGAATGTTGGTGTTATTCTTACGCATACTCTGCGTGAGGGTAAAACCGTCAGCAGTGACCGCTGTTGCCGATTTCTGGAAAGATATCTGCGTTCGGCTAAATCCACGTTTATTGCGAGTCGATCGTCCTATCGTGTTGCGGGACAACGCACGTTGTCATGTCGCAAACAATGTTAAGCTCTTATTGCAGCGGTGACATTGAGAGGTCTTGGAACACCCTCCATACTCACCAGACATGAGTCCTTGTGACTTCGACCTGTTTCCGAAGTTGAAGGAACCCCTCCGAGGTCGCCGATTTCTTGACGTAGCACCTGTACACCACGCAGTATGGCGCTCCGCCCCTGTCATCAACAGAGAACGCCTGGCCAACGATCCCCAACGGCTTCCCGATATTTGGTACAATGTAATAGACTTAGCGGGTGACTACATTGAAGGAATGTATTGCAATATTGTACTAGCTAGTTAATTAAATATTGCGTTTTATCAATATAGGCATAATTTATATCCCTCGTACGATGTGAAAGTATTAATAATATTATTGGCTTTACGTCCTACTAACTACTTTTACGGTTGTCGGATACGCCGAGGTGCCGGAATTTAGTCCCGCAGGAGTTCTTTTACGTGCCAGTAAATCTATCGCCACCGGACTGAGCCAGGATCGAACCTGCCAAGTTGGGGTCAGAAGGCCAACGCCTCAATCGTCTGAGCCACTCAGTCCGGCATGAGGTGAAAGCATCTAAACAATATGCATGAGTCCGCAGAATCTCAGAAGCGAAATCAAGTTGTGTAACGCTGTGTATTCGCCTCCAAATGCCTCATTTCACATTGTACAATTGAAAAATCTTCCTGGAGCAAGAACAAAATACAGTACTGTATATTCAGTCAAATAAAATAGAAACAAACTGAAAACCATTCCTTTTCCCTCGTGGACTGACTACGCGATAACGAAACTTGCGCCAGTAATGGATACAAAACACCGATTTCCACTTTAATCCACCCATGCGTACAACATTCAACGGATGAGTGCCCTGGAACGCGAGCTTTAACATGTAAAAGCCTAAATTCCTGAAAAACTGTTTGAGTTACGACATCGTCAGATTTAAGAAAGTTTTTTCTGAAATTTCCTATTTTTACAACAAGAAAATACTGGGATTTTTGCTTAGCCTCCACGTTCACAGTCCCAGCAATTTCCTACCCAGTATTGTCGAATACCTGTCTATGTTATTGTGACGACATACTGATAGCAAATTATAATAATAATAATAATAATAATATTAATAATAATAATAATAATAATAATAATAATAATAATATTATACCGAGAGAGTTGGCCGTACGGTTAGAAGTGCGTACCTGTAAGCTTGCAATCGTGAGGTAGTGGGTTCGAACCCCACTGCCGGCAGTCCTGAAGATGGTTTTGCGTGGTTTCTCATTTTAAAACCAGGCAAATGCTGCAGCTGTACCTTAATTAAGGCCGCTTCCTTCCCATTCCTAGCCCATTCCTGTCCCATCGTCGCCGTAAGACCTATCTGTGTCGGTGCGACGTAAAGCAAATAGTAAACCTGACTGAGACTGAGACAGGTGAATGTAAATGAAAATCCACAGCCTGCTTCCAGTCATTCGACCGGGTCAGGAATGGAATGAATGAAGCTCCCCATCTAGCGGCGAGGATAGAAAGTGTGCCGGCTGCCGAAGCCTGTCGCACTCCTCTGGGGCAACGATTAATGAATGACAGATGAAATGATATTGGAGAATGTTGCTGGAATGAATTACGACAGGGAAAATCGGAGTACCCGGAGAAAAACCTGTCCCGCCTCCACGTTGTCCAGCCCAAATCTCACATGGAGTGACCGGGATTTGAACCACGGAACCCAACGGTGAGAGACCGGCACGCTGCCGCCTCAGCCACGGAGGCGAGACATGTGAATGAAAGTAACAAATTGGTTCTAGCTCACAACAGAAGACATAGTGCAGTGTAAACACCAGGTCTTACCAGCAAAGGAATAATAATATGATGTTTCAAAATTCCTTTTATTACTGTGGATTGTATGAAACGCTAAATTGCCGGAATTTCGACCTTAACGTTTTAGCATAACTATCGTCACGGGTCGCAGTCTCATTTAATCTCTTTTAAATTGCAATCGACCGTGCCAGAATTCGATCCTACAATATTGATCATAAGAAACGAGTGGTTCAACCAACAATGCTCCGCAGTTAATCATTGCATGTGTGCGCATGGTAAAAAATGTAGTATTATTTAATTCTTACGCTGAGGTCAAATTATACCTGTACTGAACGATTTTACTACACACTCCTTTATTTAACCCAATGGTTATTAGAGATTAATAACTGTAATAAATAATACTCCTCTTATTCAGAAAGGTAATTTGAGGTAAATTGTAATAGACAAAAGTAATGGAGATGTTACGCAAAGAATGTACAAGTGTGGTAAAACGGAGTTGTTCTAATGGAAATTTACGTACGGAATTTTGCTGAGGTAATACGATGTTAATGTTGATCACTAAAATGTAAAGGATATGGCCTATCAATAGCAGAAATCTGTGTACTCTGAAAATCCTTTAATGGTTGCAATAACGATGGGCCACAGTGCGTCAACATCACATCACTTGTGATGGCTTTACATGATTTTCATTTTAGTTACTGTTGCTATTCATAACTTTAACCTGCCGTAAAATCCCTCCGTTATGACGCCAAGGGTGATGGACTTATGCTGCCTTATCAACAAAGCTCAAGCGCGCTAGAAATGGCGCAGGGAAGGAATAACATTCAACGACGTCATCGTTAGTAACATGACCACGTATGCCATCGAATAAACCACGCTGTTTAACATCCCATTGTACTGCTTCGAATATTCATGAGCAGAATGCTAGAATCTAGAAACATGTCAGGCTTTCTGAGGTCTTGGTAATATAATATTTCACGAGATCTAGGGGGTAAACGGGAGGTGTTTCTAAATGTAATATGCATTTCATAGCAGCACAGCAAAATGTCTCGTGTGGTTTAGTACTCCATCAGAACAACCAAGCGACAATTTATGGCTTGGAAGTAAATCGCAGACAATAATAAGATGTTTGTGTGAAGGACACGTAACAGTGTGAATGGAGACAACAGGAAATTGCTTCAGATGAATATTAAGACTTACCACCGAAGCATTAACTCTCAACTACACCAATTTTTTTATTCATTCATTACCTTCTAGCATACGTTAAGAAATATAGTACAGAGTAACATTACCAACAATTGCGATGAAGAAAACAGTCTATAATATAGGTAATATTACAGCTTGCAAGATATAACTGCTAAGTTTTATATAAAAATAGTCCGGCTCCATGGCTAAATGATAAGCGAGCTGCTCTTCGATCCAGAGGGTCCCGGGTTCGATCCCGGCCACGTCGGGGATTTTAACCTCCATTTTGTTAATTCCGATGGCTTGGGTCTCTCTCTCTCTCTCTCTCTCTCTCTCTCTCTCTCTCCCTCTGTGTGTGTGTGTGTGTGTGTGTGTGTGCGTGTGCGTGTGCAGTGTGTGTGTGTGCAGTCTTCGTCAGTATTCATCCTCACATACGCACAGGTCGCCTATACGGCGTCAGCTCGGAAAACCTGCTCCGCGCCCCTTCGGAGGCCGCACGACATTATTATTATTATTATTATTATTATTATTATTATTACCACAAAATTGAAGTTTATTTTACTGTATGTTATAAATATCGATGGGTCACAGTGTTTTGTTCATTTTTGTTTTGTTTTTATAATTGGCTTTAGGTCTCACCTATAATCTTTATATAATTAATGTACAGCCCAATCATTTACCCGGTGTTAAAGTCCTCACCATCTTCAGGGCTGCCGACAGTGGGGTTCGAACCCAATCTCTCCCGAATGCAAGCTCACACAGCTGCGCGCCTCCAACCGCGAAGTCAGCTCGTTCAGTGATCCCACAGTTTTTCTAACTACACGAGTACAGTTGGCCAGCTAGACAATGGACATCATCTCTGTTGCCTGTCTCTTGGATACCATTCCGTTACTGCCTTCGATCATTTCTGGGGATTCGCCCATTTGGGGCAAGGTGAGCACTGCCCAAGGTAGAAGAATTTGGAGGTGATGGGGAAGGCTTTTGTTCCAAAAGAGACTTTGTCTGCTCTGATGACCATGATGATATAAATACAGGGTGTTCCAGGAGGATTTGGTCAATATTCAGGGATATGACAGGATCGATCATTTGAAGCAAAAATCTTCATATGGATATATGTCCTATTCCGAATGGTTTCCATGATAGAACACATTTAACGTACATGTGATTTTGGACTAGTGACTCGCACTTAGTCCGCCTCAGTGGTGTAGTGGTTAGTGTGATTAGCTGCCACCCCTGCAGCCCGGGTTCGATTCCCTGCTCTGCCACGAAATTTGAAAAGTAGTACGAGGGCTGGAACGGGATGCACTCAGCCTCGGGAGGTCAACTGAGTAGAGGTGAGTTCGATTCCCACCTCAGCCATCCTGGAAGTGGCTATCACTGGTTTCTCACTTCTCCTCCAGGCAAATGCTGGGATGGTACCTAACATAAGGCCACGGCCTTGAAAATCCCTTCCAATCTTCCCATCCCCCCCGCAAGGACCCTGTTCAGCATAGCAGATGAGTTCGCCTGGGTGAGGTACTGGTCATCCTCCCCAGTTGTATCCCCCGACCCAGAGTCTGAAGCTCCAGGACACTGCCCTTGAGACGGTAGAGGTGGGATCCCTCACTGAGTTCGAGGGAGAAACCGACCCTGGAGGCGTAAACAGATGAAGAAGAAGACTCGCACTTACGTGTCTTACCCACTCAACTTCTTTGACGTTTTAGCCCAGTCGACCTCGTTGCTCTCAACCTCTTTGTTCGGGATGTCTTTCTACCATTAAACTAGCCCGTTGAACGCGCAGTTGTTCATGATGTGTTGTGAATGAAGTAGTGCGAGGGATTGAGAGTGTAACAGAGAGAAGCATCGGTAACTGTGTTTGTACATACGCTGGCTAAAATGCCACACATCTACACTAATGAAGAATATGCAGATGTGGTGCATGTTTACGGCGTCTGCAATGGAAGTGCACTTGCCGCTGTCAAGGAATACCGTCGACGATTTCCAGCTCGGCGAATTCCTGATCGTAGAGTGTTTACCAGATTTTCACCACATTGCGCGAAACAGGCATTCTTTCAAGTTCCTATTTTCCTTCTGAACATGAAGAGTAATTCAACAACCTGTGCAGGAGTATCAACACATTGTTGAAATGGTGCAGCGTAGTCCTACTGCCTACACACGGCGACTTTCTGCACGTATCGATGTCTAGGAACACGTGTTTGGCGAACTTTATATGCGGAAAACTTGTTCCCATTTCAGAACGTCAAAGAGGTTGGGTGGGTAAGACACATACGCGCGCGCCATTAACGCAAGGACAAATGCACATTAAATGTGTTCTCTCTCGAAAACCATTCGGAATAGGGTATATGTCCCTATGAAGATTTTTGCTTCCTGTCATATCCCAGAATATTGACAATTCCTCCCGGGAAATCCTGTATATTTCATGCATATGAGAGCTGATCCAGAAAGAAGAACTTTTTTTCCCCTTAGCTACCTTGATGTTTACATGTCTGTAGCTTGAATATTTGAGAGTAATGGGGTTTTATGTAGCATGTTCGTAAGTGACAGCACTGTCGTACTGGATGGTTAGTAGTAATGCTCTGTGCTGTAGACAATGCACAGCACAAAATGGAGGTGACGTGAGAGGATCAGTACTGTTACAGGACCATACTGCACGTCAGTACCGGCGCCACCGAGGAAAATCTTAGCAAAGGAATGACCACAAATTCATCGCTATGTGTGGAGACTTCATCAAGATAACGCAATTCCTCACGTCAAGAATCAAGTCATACAACTTTTAGCTAACTTCAACATAAATTGTGAACCAAATCCCTCCTATAGGCCTAATCTCACTGCAGTTTTATTCTCGCAACTGAAAGCGAAACTCCTGGGCTTTCGATTTGATACCTCTGAAGCTCAAAACTGTGAGGCGGTTCTCACAGACCTGCCAAAGAATGGCCTGAGTTATGTGCTCGAGGACTGGTAGAAACACTTTAAGCAGTGCATTTAAGTAGAACTGACTATTTAGGAAATATTGCGTAAACGGTGAAATACAGTAATAAACATCTGAGAGAAAGTATGCCGGTCTTTCTTGATCAGTCCTCGTACATTTATTCCGTATGCAGCTGGAACTTTCTCACTGAGCGCCTCCCAGTTGACGAATAGAGGAAAGCTCTGATGATATTATGTGCGTGGTGTGCTTGGACACCGGAGAAATAAAATACCCGGAATACACAAAAGTAGCAATTGTTAGCCTGTCATGAGATATTCGTCAATGAAAGGCTAGGAAAGAAGAAACTCTGATCTCAAACCTTCACTTCTTGAGTCCCTCAAGCAGTAATTCTTAACGTATATTCTAATGTCAAGGCACATGGATAAGAGTACATTGGCCGTGAAGGTGGGTGATTAATTTACTTCCATCCACCATCTTTGCTCAAGGAGTAAATTATACACTTTGACCGTATTTTCTAGTGTATGATGATTATAATGATGATGGTGGTGATGATAGTAAGGAAATAAGAGTCTGAAACTTGCTGTCGGTGTATGGTCTACTCCAGTCAAAAATCACCAAGGCAGTCTGCTCAAGGCTTTTATCCGACGGAGGAATCATCAACAAGAGCGTCATACACCGTCACTTGAAACAAATGCTACGGATAGGTTTGAAACGGAACCCAGACTTTTGGCACGCAATCTAGTAATTATGAATTGCATATCACCGCCTCTCCTATTCTTCCGGCCAGCTTGAATCGGCTAATCATTGTGTCAGATCATGAAAACTTGCCACCTTCACGGTCATTGCCACTAGGTGGGCATAGTCTCGATGCACCTTCAGGGACAATCAAGCATACTCTTATCGTGTTTTACTTTCTGCCTTGACTGGCCCTCAGCGCGTTCCTGTGCGGCTGGATGCTGTCCTTGTAAATTGTTAATTCCACCGACAATAATAATAATAATAATAATAATAATAATAATAATAATAATAATAATAATAATAATAATAATAATAATAATAAAACGCAATGCATGGACTCCAAGTGCTCACACCTAATATCACTAGCGACCAAATATGGCAACATTTTACAAGTCAAACAATTCAAGTACTTGGGTAAAATTATTGGTAATTCAGGCAATGAAAAAGCAGCCAACAAAATGCGCGCAGAAGAACAACGTAAAGCATACCTAATCACCTGGAATTTCTACAATAAGAAATCAATATCCACAAAAGCCAAACTCCGATACTACCACACTGTTGTCCTCCCCGAGGCATTCTACGCACCTGAGACATCACCACTCACCATTAACATCAAGGACATTGGGAAAATTGAACGACAGGTACTGAGGAAGATATTCGGGCCCAAGTTTCAAGAAGGTATATGGATGCGAAAAAGCTCGGAAGAACTCTACGCATTAACTGAGCGATTCACTTCAGTCGCACGCAAACGTCGTATGAAATTTTATTGACATTTAGCAAGAATAGATGACTCACGACTGACTAAGAAAATATTTCTTATTATCAATGGAAACCGACAAACCAAAGTTCGCTGGCTGGTGGATGCACAAAAGGACGTCGCAGAAGTCGACGTTGATCCAATGGCAACCACAAAGAATACATAGACAAATGATCAACACCCATAAATTTTCACCCAAGAATCCATCTGAGGAAAGCTTAAAACTCAAAAACTCATGGACACAAGAAAGACGACAGGCCCATAGCGAAAGGATGAGGAAGTTTTGGGAAGATAAGAAGAACAAGAAGATGAAGAATACCAGCGCTATTTAATGGTTTCACGTGCTCCTTAAGGGGCTAAACGAATGTATATAATAATAATAATAATAATAATAATAAAATTATTCGCGTTTTCTCGAAAACGATTAATTTATAGGTGATTATTCTAGCTTAATTGGTATTTTATACACGTAATTTTTAATACTGTATATTTAAAAATCACAGTTCCTTCTTTCTTGTTGATGTTCTCCACTAGTAGCATTATTTGGCTCTTTAACGTTCTTTCACTGAGTTTAACTTTGCCTTTCGGCCGCGCCATTGCCCGTTTGTTTGACCTACATACTGACCGTCCTATCTCGTGATCATTCGCATTCTAGTAACTTCGATCAATTTAAGCTTATAGGTTGTTCATTACGTTTGCTGGGATGTTTCAAGTGACATGATTCTATCGTCATTAATTTACTAATACTTTCTCTGTCTAACCTTGCCATTTTTCAATACCATTGTGCCTTGATTGTAACCTCTATATTATATTGTATTTATCCGAATCTTTCACCTTATTGTAAGTGTTTTTTGACCTCCAATACTATCATGTCTGACATATAAACCTAACCACGGCGGTCCATGTGACCCATACGCCAATCTCGTCATTCGCTCCCAACGCCACGTTTTTCTGCATTTCAAGGGTGATTCTCGCCACATCGCCTTTTTCTCTAATGGCCTGCTAGCTGCTTACACCCACAATCATAGTAAAAATTATTCGTACAATCAATACTGAGACAAAAATACTTTACTTAGTACGTTGTATAACATAGGTCAGTTTTCTGAACACTAGGTAAATATATATTCATCAAAAACAAAATTGATAGACGTATATGTCATTAATACATAAATAAATAAAAATACCATGATTTCATACTCATAAAAAGTATTCGTACATTCCGATTTTACTTTCATTCCTCACTGATTTTAGTGGACATTTAGTATTTTCTTAGCAATCCTTTTGATTTTACAATGGCGTTAAGGCGCCTAGGCATTGAATGAACTAGCTTGGAGGTGAAGGTGGGCTCAACCGTACGTCATTCTTCCAAAAGAGCCATTTTCAAAGCTGGCTTTGATGAAATATTTCTTGTGCTCATTCCCGCGTCTGATTAATTATTCTGTCACAACACTTTCCTCTTCATATTCATACAACATACTACACTATCAACCACCAAAGAAACATTTGATCTCGGTAATGCTAGTTTTAAACATTATCCCTTCAAACTGAGAGGCACAGAAGCCAAATGGGCTTCAGTTGTAGGAGCAAGTAATATCCTACCACAGTGCAAATTGGTCAGTGTCTACAGAACAATTGACTGAAGAGAAGGAAGGTATAATGTGATTCATTTTTACAAATTTGAACGTATTCACAACGTAAATAAACAATTCATTTGTTACTACTAATGGCGTAATTCTACGGAACCCACGGATTCATCCCTCATCATAAATATAAATCCATATTTTTAAATTAATGTAAACCTATTTACTGTCATTAACGTGCGACATTTGCAATGCCATCAAAATCAGTTTATTGGTCCGTAATAATAGGGCTATTAATCATTTAGGCAAATGATCGACTGTGATGTCAGTAAGTAGTAAAATAAATATTAGTAGCTTCCATTACAGTCTATTGCATTGGCACAGTGTAGTATAAAATTAAAATATAATTTAGTTATGAACTTAATTACCACAAAACTACATAAAACACAGTTTGGCGGTCCAGTTTGAACATTCTGAGTAATTACTTTAACTCTCAAAAATCAAACAATATTTTTGTATTCTACATATTTAACCAAGGAGCATATAGGATAATTCTACAAATATGAATCTCTTTGGTATGTATTGACGTCCAGTCAGCTGTTCTGTGCGAGCGAAAAAGAGAGAAATTCTCCAAAGGGAGAGTATTCACTCTCATTTAAAAATTGTATATCTTCACCCCTACCCTTCGTAAAGAACAAAGACGTTTTAGTGTTTTGGGGTTCTGATGATAAAACACGAAACTGGAGCAGGGGGACCATTTTAAACAACAGTTTCACGAACATAATATTGATTGATAGTAATCTATGTAGTAAAGATGACGAGAATGAAGCTAAAATTAAACAATACGATAAGTTCTTCAATGCACTTTCCACATTGGTCCTTGCACCGTCGCCAGCGATTTTGAAGGCTGTGAATGGCAGGCAATAATAAGCCATTCGTTAGGGACAATAGGTTATAATTTTTTTTTTACAATGTTGCTTGATATTGCACCGACACAGGTAGGTCTTACGGCGATGATGGTATACGAAAAGGCTAGGAGTGGGAAGAAAGTGCCCGTGGCCTTAATTTAGGTAGGCCTACAGCCCCACCAGCATTTGCCTGGAGTCAAAATGGAAAATTACGGAAAACCATCTTCAGGGCTGCCGACCGTGGTGTTCGAACCCACTAGCTTCCAAATGCAAGCTCACAGTGCCGCGACCGTAAACGCACGACCAACTCGCTCGGTTTAGGGACAATACAAATACTCCTGGGACAGTTGACGTTCGTAAGGTGTTGAAAATATTCGTCCGCAAGACGTTTCTCAACTTTTGTGATGAGACTATAGTTAACGGAACAAGATCAGATAAATATTGTAGGTGTTATGGAGAAGTGGTTCAACTCCTTGACTGAATGGTCAGCGTTGAGACCTTCGGTTCAGAGGCTACCGGTTTCAATTCCCGGCCGGCTCGGGGATTTTAATCGCGTCTTATTAATTCTTCTGGCTCTGGGTCTGTATTTGTGACCAGTCTCAACTTCATGTTCACACAGCACATCACAAACGACCACAGAAATACTCAACACCGATTACATCCGACCACAGATGGTTTGCGTCAGGAAGGGCATCTGACCGTAAAATAGAAGTTGTGGAAAAGTGAACATCAAATACTTAAAATTTTCTGTGTGGATGCTTGTTTTTCGCAACATAGAGGGGATCACATTCACCGTGTGTTTTTGTACTTTGCAAGCCGTCAATAGCAAAGCACACGGAAAAGTTGACACTCCTTTACCACCTGTTAGAAGAGAATGCATAATCCGTGTTCTAACGCTCCATTATACGCTCAGGCTCGTACTGTAACTTCAAGGAGAAAGAGACCAGAATCGTTCCATCTGAGAAAAGTTTTAGCATCTGACGAATTTCAAAACGCTACTTGCGAGTATGTTCAAGTTACCACAGAAGAATAGTTCGCAATTGCCCTTTCCAAACTGTCAGAGCACCGACAACGGTCTGTACTGAAGCTGAAGATGAGGAATGGTTCAGCATTCTAAATATGGTTGTTTCTTTGCTATTCATTAATGTCACACCGATTCAGGCAGGCTTTATGGAGTAGGATCTGGCCTAAATTAAGGAACAGTCCCAACATTTGCCGCGTGTGAAAATGGGAAACCAAAGACAGGACTACCTACAGGAGTTCGAACTCACTATCTCCCGAATGCAAGTTGACAGCTACGTGACCAAACCCACGCAACCACTTGCTCGGTGATGAGGATGACGAAAGCTTTCTGTACAGGATGATATTCATAGCGCTCGCACTTAGTCGGTCAGAATAACACTTGTAGCATTCGCATTCGCATGGTGTGCATTTGCTGGTCGCGCTCCTTATGCTTTACCCAGCTTTCGAAGCCATACATTAAAGCAGGTGTGATGACCGTCTTGTAGACTTTCTCTTTAAGCTTTATGGCCATCTATCTATCGTAGCATTGTAAATGAAATGGCGTATGGCTTTTAGTGCCGGGAGTGTCCGAAGACAAGTTCGGCTCGCCAGGTGCAGGTCTTTCTATTCGACACCCGTAGGTGACCTGCGCGTCGTGATGAGGATGAAATGATGATGAAGACAGCACATACACCCAGCCCCCGTGCCATTGGAATTAACCAATTAAGGTTAAAATCCCCGACCCAGTCGGGAATCGAACCCGGGACCCTCTGAACCGAAGGCCAGTACGCTGACCGTTCAGCCAACGAGTCGGACCGTAGCATGGTGAAACAGATTAATAACATTTAACATCAACCCGCCATTATTTTTACTCCTGAATTACAAATTTTAAAATTGTAGTTCATTATATGAGGTATTTATGAGATTTTGATTAAGCACGGATTTTTTTTGCCATTGATTGCCAGGGTTATTACCTATACAGTAATGAGTGACTGCCACATGCCGACACACGTCACAATTGATTCACAATTTCGATAATGTTGTTAGCCTGTCACCATGACAACCCGGGCAGCACACACTAATTAAGTAGGTCCGGTGAGAATTGCCGCCCAGCTAATTTGCAGGCGCAGCTTTCGGAGGCACTCCGCAATCAGATGCGAAGAATTCTTTCTAAGCAACCTGAGCTCCAAATTCAAGAATTTAAACAAACAGTAAGAAGGACAATTAATACTGAAGTGAATAATAAATTTCCCCGTCATAGGGCGACAGAGGTTGTCAATTAGGGACTGCTTACATTGCTATCACCTGAGCTTAACAGTACTTCAACTTATTCAAGGTTCCTCTCCTTCGCCTTTCCTATCCGACCTCACTTCGTCAAATGTTGTTTCCTTCAGACTTGAAGATTATAAGATTTGAGAGCCTATGAAACTCTTTCATCGTCACGCCCTCCGTGATACTTCCCTTTCTTTTGACATACTTGCATTGTTTGACGAGTATGCCGTCTCGCTCTTTTCGTTCTGATAAGAGCGAAAAGAGGATATCTATACAGTAGAGTTGTATCCTCGAGCAGTGTTGCCAACTTATTTCAAGATCCGCTAAATGGAACTAAAAATCCGCTAAAATTCCGCCAAGAAATCCAATCTCAAATAATGAGCATTGAAAATGAGCAATAATAATAATAATAATAATAATAATAATAATAATAATAATAATAATAATAATAATAATAATAATAATTGTTACCGAGTTTTCGTGGATTTGCAGAGGTGAAAGAAGGTGCGGGGGTGAACAGGTCTGAAAATACGAAATTAAAGTTAAGATAAAATTTTACAAGGTTATATTTTCTTAGCAAAATCAAGAAATAACAAGAATGGCAGGTACAGAGTAGCAAGGCAACAAATGTACAATTACAGTATTCACAGGATTTGGGCTTCGAGCCCCGGACTCACAATTCTTGAGCAATTAGCCCAACTTTAGCCAAAAACAAGATTCGACAAAGGAGCAGAAGACCCCAATCATGTTCAGGAGCACTTGCTCCCAATTACAAAATAAAGCCTCCTCGAGGCACCCAAAATCAATTTCAAAAGAGCAATCCGCTCTCAAAGTTTAAGCCTATCAAAGGCCACACCAAACTCGACTTTCCAGCTGTCCTCCAAGGACATAGACACAGGGGTAGAAAGATACCCAACCTACTGAGGCCTATTAAGTGAAGAAACAGAAATATTACATGGCCTCGACAATACCAATTTGAGAGGAGGCGAAGCTGCACTCCTAATACATTTTGTTTAAAACCTACTTGGCACTAGGCCGTTAATGCAAGGGCTAATCCCATACTAAAGAGGTGACTTACATGAGAAGACAATTTACATTACGCTAGAAGAAACGGTTGAGAAAATAAGTTCACCTCGAAGCAATATGAGTGGGAGCTCGAGAGGGTTAAGCACTCTCTATCCCAATTTGTAGTTAAAACAGAAAGAATTGATACCGAGTGTCTTTACATTTTAAGGAAAAGTTACATGGAAAAGGCTTCGGACCTGCCCCGAGAGTTAAACTGCTGAGCTAGCAAGAAAAGAAGTTATTAAAAGGCCGTTACCTTGTGGTTGAACTGCTGCCCGAAGAAAGAGGCGCTTCCCGCCCCCTGCTACGTACTTTACACACTGATAGCTATTACTGAAGTGGCGCGGAGACCCGAAAATCAGCAGTTTATATACTCTCACGGAAAGTTCGAGGCGTTTCAAGAATGAGAACACCCTCCCACAAGAATTTTATTGGCTAACCAAGAAAACCCCTACACAAGATGAAGAAGAAACACATTATTGGTGGAAAATTCATCAGAGAAATTCGGGATTGGTAAATTCAAAACAAGGGGAAAGAGCAGGGTTACACAGCCAACTTAAAACAATAACAGAAAGAAATTTAACAAGGAACAAACTTTTGAACTCAAAATTTCTCCAAAAAACAGTTCTTTCACTTCGCACTAGGGTGCACCATTGTAATTCTTCAGTAGTGTCCTCTAGAAGAGAATGTTCACACTTCTTACTACAGGCAAAACAAAAATACATCGAAAACGACACAGTTCAGAAACTTGAAAATTAACACAGTAGATAAAGGTCAGGCTTCCTCCAGTAGGGGAGTTTCAACTGGCGCAAAGTTTGAATTAGCAACGTGGAGGTGTACCACCCGGTACAATAATAATAATAATAATAATAATAATAATAATAATAATAATAATAATAATAATAATAATAATAAAAGTAAATGTCCGCACTCACCTGATTTGTGAGTTTCACTGGGATTAACTGCCTGCCTGGAAACCAGCGAGGTAAAACTTGTAGGCGTTCTACTGCCGGGTTTAAACTAGGTGAATCCCCTACCTCAAGAGCCACGCACAGGACAGGCCAGTTCGTTAAACGGTTTATATTTCATAGCATGAATATAAATGCTACTCTCTCACAGTTTCATTATCTGTCGTCATTCGTCAACTAAGATATAAGTAACCTTTCCCCACGCATTACAAATTTATGGTACCATGATCTCATAACATCAGATCCAAATAACATGTTTTCCTCATGTGACTGCTAGCTCCTGACAAGAAATACGGAATCGTCGGAGACAGACTGGAGTATACATTAAGAAGAAGGTAAAATGGATAAAACACTAAATTCCGCTGTAATAAATCTAGAATTCCGCCAAAAAATCCGCTGTCCGCTAAATGATATATTTCTCCACCGACAGTGTTCTAATTCCGCCAAGTTTAGCGGAAAATCCGCTAAGTTGGCAACACTGTCCTCGAGGACAAAGATAATATGGTACAGATATTTCCACGTCGTGTAAATGTGACTCTAGCAGACACAACCCGCATGGACGATATCTTTCGAAAGATCTACAATGTGATTGTGGAACATGTTTAATCGTGACGACGTCGGGGCACAGGATCCCTCTCCTTTATTATTAACCACTTCATTTGAGATGTATAGTCACTCCAAAAGGAATGACTGTAAGGCATTGCAAGTTCCTTGCATTTAATATTTAATTAAACTTATAAAAATGTAATTTCACCCCTCATGTAGATACAAAGCCTGGGTATACCCGTAAGAGCAATGTATCTATAGGTTCAATTGTTTCTGAGAACAGTATACCTGCGAGGAACTTGCTAATACCATGCGCTCATTCTGTTTTTGAGAGACTTTACAACATTGAAACTAGACAATTATGTAAAAGAATTAAATAAATAAATAAATAAATAAATAAATAAATAAATAAATAAATAAATAAATAAATAAATAAATAAATAGTCCGCTTCTGTGATGTAGTGGTTAGTGTGATTAGCTGCCACCCCCGGAGGAGGTGGTGGTGGTGATTATTGTTTTAAGAGGAAGTACAACTGGGCAACCATCCTCTATATAACACTAACCAGAGAGAAAAAAGGAAGGGGTCCGACACTTCAAAAAATGAAGGTATCGGCCAAAGGAACACAAGGGCCACGAAGGGCGTGAAAATGAGAGACTCCCTAGGCCTCCATACGTAATACCGTCGGGGTCGGAAAAGAACAACGGATGACCAAGAGAGGTCGGATATGGTAGACGAAAGTGAGGAGCCTGGCACAAGTAAGTGGAAGCAATGCCAGGACTCAGCTAAGGGCCCTGTGGTCGCTAACCCACGCTCCAAAGTTCGGAGCCCCTGGGGCCCCTTTTAGTCGCCTCTTACGACAGGCAGGGGATACCGAGGGTCTTATTCTACCGCCCCCACCCACAGGGGGACACCTCCGGAAGCCCAGGTTCGATTCCTGGCTCTGCCACTAAATTTGAAAAGTGGTACGAGAGCTGGAACGGGGTCCATTCAGTCTCTGAAGGTCAACTGGGTAAAGGTGGGTTCGATTCCCACCTCAGCCATCCTGGAAGTGGTTTTCCGTGGATTCTCTACTTCTACAATAATAACAGAAATAATTTTTACCCACTATTAGTCACTGAAGATAATAATTATTATAAAAATAAGAACTGTAATAATGAAAATACAAAATGCTAGTTTATTTATTTATCCTATGGCTTTAAGTGCCGGGAGTGTGCGAGGACATGTTCTGCTCACCTGGCGCAGCCCTTGTAAGGCAGACCCTGCAACGAGGGTGGGTGGCATCTGCCGTGTAGGGCAAATTAGTGTTTTTTTAGCGGAGGATAGTGAAAGGAATGTTGGTGACAGTACAAATACTCAGCCCTCAATCCAGCCGAAATAACCATTTAAAGTTAAAATCTCCGTCCATGCCGGGATTCGAAGCCGGGACCCTCTGAACCAATCGATGGCAACTACGCTGACCAATCAGCCAAGGAACCGGACATTGTGGTATGAACATATATTTCACTTTAAATATATTCATTCACTCACTCGCACACACTTCATTCACCACACAAGTGAGTTTGATGCACTCGGCAAGTGATTTTGGCAATCTGTCTTACATTTCCTACGAGAAACAAATTTCTAATGTTGGCAGAAATGGTATCCCACAGACTAGCGCCAGTTACTACGAAACAGCGGTTGTAAGCACTGATGTCACTCAGAGATAGAGATAAAGATGAGCTAGGTTGTGTATTGTGATTACAATTGGTGGACAGATAATTAATGTTTGAAGAAAGGTTATTTATTCGGTTTGCTCGAATTTAGAACTCCATTCAGAAGGGACAAAGACAACATGAGGAGATGCACACGAAGCTATGACTTTTCATATTTTCGACGATATGTGTATACTTACAGTATTTCTTCCTGCGTAATAGCAAGACAAAATAGGTACATCTGTTAATTTTTTATTAATAAATGTGTATTGCTAGATAACGATTAGAGCATAGTAAAATAAGAAAACTTGTTTTTCTCACTGATGACTGGATCTTAATTTTATTGCCTGTTTAATCAACACGTGATAGTGATAACTACTGGGATAAAGTTTTCGCTCAGATAAAATTCCGTTAAAAAAAATAGATAACAAATATAATCGTCTACTTCTGATTAGTAAATCACTGACGAAGTAAATTTTCCGCTTACATGCAGTTTTGTTTAAAAAATAGAAAACAAATAGCTTTTGATCAGAAAAAGGTGGTGGCCGAAATGTTTCGCTCATTTGAAGTCTGGTTCAAAAATAGACAACAAACATAATCGTCTGCTTTTGATTAGCAAGTGAAGATGGTCACTTTCGAAATGTTTTTTTCCTAAAGAGTTTTTTCGAAATGTCCAGAAGTTTCTATATATAAAATTAAAAGATCTAAACGAAAATTGTGGACGGACTTCATATTAATGGTACTTTCCTAACCCCGAACGTACATTCGCGAGGTAGAAAGGGAAGGGAGGAGAAGATGGACGGGAAGTCTATGTTGAAGGACAAAAAAATTCCTGTATTGTGGAGATTTACTTTTAACTGCGATGGTACCGCAGTATCTCTTTCGTATTTCCGAGTACGACATTGCTTCTTCTTACTTTTCCCAGGCTCCTCACTTTCATCTCAGCTCCCCCTGTGAATTAGTGGTAGAGTGTCGGCCTGTGGGTCACAGGACCGCCGGTTGAATATTTTGAACAGCAGAAAAAGTTCCATTAAGCATCCCATGTGATAAGAAGACGACGTGCGTAAGATCTCCTGTGCCATATACTGTATTTAACAGATAAAATCTACTCAGGAACAGGTCGCCCTGTGGATTTCATTTTTCTCTTCATATGTCATATGTTAGAGCTGAAATACACACGTAGGAAGACTGAATGGCACCGAATGAAAATTAAGTCGAACTGAAGCCATACATTATTATTTATTTTTATTAAAGAATTTCGCTAATTATATACAGCTTGGAACCTAAGATTGTGGTACAGTTATGGTATAGTACTTTGGTGTTTTCTTCCCAGATCATCTTCATACGTCAGCTGATCGTCTGCCTCTGTTCTTCCGATAAAACTCTCAGAGTTTGACGTCGAATTTTCAAAAGCGAAAATACCGCAGAAATTACTTTTATTAATGAATGTCTTCCATCCAATCTCCTTTGGTAACCTCTAGTTATTTCCCGTCCCCGAATGTTTTAGGTTTGCGAGGTCTCTTGAATCTTTCATCCTTGGGCCTCCTATGATCCTTTTGCCGACATCATTATTCACGATCAATGATCTCGAAAGAATAGTGTGTGTCAAGTCGCGTTTCTTATAATGTGCCCGAATAGTTGGAAAAATGGCCCCTATAAGATTAATTTACAAGCTAGCGAAGAAATCCTTCTATATAGAGGACCTTAGTATGAAATTATCACTGTCAGAGTGTAGACAAAAATACGCCATGATAGACAGAACTTGGACCAACGAGAATCAACATCAAAGGCATATAATAACAAGACTCGCCATTCATGGATTCCAACATAAGATATGTTCTATCAGAACATTCTACAGCCCTTGTTACATATGTGTGTGCGTATTATATTATCAAAGGCGTACGAAGTATCGTCTAACGATGTGCCACAAAAGAACCAAATCTTTTAGTGAATACAGTATGAATAAATGACCTATCGGGCGACCCTTTTTCTTTGTATTTCAATAAAGTATGTTTATTATTATCATTATTTATTTATTTATTTATTCATTTATTTATTTATTTATTTATTTATTTATTTATTTATTTATTTATTTATTTCTCCAGGGTTGGTTTTCCCTCGGACTCAGCGAGGGATCTCACCTCTACCGCCTCAAGGGCAGTGTCCTGGAGCGTGAGACTGCAGCAAATAACGACTAATGTTCTCTCTCTCCTTACAAGCAGCATGAAGAACACCGCGGTTCTTGCAGGCTGCAACGTTGCGGAAGTGTGCAGCGAACGTGTTTAGCCAAGACACTCAGATAAAGCATTGCTTTTAACTGCATGGGCAGCACGCCTCCTCAGTTTTGTTTTCAATTTGTGACATTAGAAATGTACGTAGATGACGAAGAGGTGCAGGCACCAGCTTTCTTAGCACTGATATTAATCAGAAGACAAAAAAGCAGTAAAAGGCAAAAAAGGAGAGAGAGAGAGAGAGAGAGAGAGAGAGAGAGAGAGAGAGAGAGATACACTAAAATAAAGAAAAGAAAGCCTTGGGTAAGAGATTGGATTCGGAATCGCGAACAGTGTGGGGTTATTGATAATTTACTTCTAGTGTTGCGTGAAGAAGGTGAGCCATTCTACCAAACTTGTTGTTTTATAGTTCCTTTCTTTGCGACTGGCCCTACCTGTATTTGATTTCCTGCTAAATAAAACAAGTTCTCCCTTAATCTAAAAGGAGGACACCTGGATGGGAACAGTGATAACGCTGAATTAACGTCTGACATTAACATTAAGTTATCTGGCGAAAAAGAATAAATATTCGTTACACTTTTTTTTCGCAAGTGTCAGTCATACTAGACCGTGCCTTCTTTTTCAGACGACGATAGAGCGAATGGCTGTGCAAGAGCAAGAAGATTTTCAGATAATTTATCGATTACTTTGGTCCAGAGAATCTCCCGTGAGATACAGCGTTGTGAGACCTGGCGTGTGCGGAAATGGAGTATTTGTGTAGTTTGCATGTGCTTCGGTGATTACTCATGGTGGTGTGGGTTCAAGTTAAAAATATCAGGTCAATATATCTCGTCAGACGTTGACAACATCTACATGTAATATGGTATAGGAAAGAGAGCACTAGCAGGTGGATGATATTTCAGAATTTAAACAATCCTAAATGACTTTCTCGTCAGTTGCTCTACGTACGACTTGTGCTCTTATAATTCACGCTAGATCAATGCTGTGTAAACTCCTGAACTCAATCTCAGTACTAAGTGAAACTTCGCGGAGGGCGAAGAGAATATTTTGAAGTGCAGGATAGGAACTTTTAAGAGAAAAGTTCATGCAGCAAATCCGATGCTGGTTTCTACTTATTTCGCAGCGGTATGGTGCAGACTGAAGAGGCGTACCGTCCAATAGGAAGGAATTAATAAAGCCTAGACATTTTAAAATAAAATGATGCATCATATAACAGTTTGACTCCTTAGCTGAATGGTCAGCGCCGGGGTAGATTCCAGATTGGGTCGAGGATATTAATTGTGTACGATTAATTCGTCTGGTTCGGGGAGTGGAAGCTTGTGTTTATCTTTATGTATTTCTAAAACATTTCTTTTCTTCTACATACAACACTCCATTCTACCAACTGCCATAATGAAGTACAGGCTTATCTTTGTCGGAAAGATGGATTTTACGAAGAGGCAGTGTCGAAAAACACCCCGCACACCTATTCCCCCTCCCCCACCTCGCGGTCGACCGACTTGACACCCATGGACTTCTCCTTTTGGGGGTATATCAAAGATTAGGTTTATGTCACAGAAACAGCAACAGTCTGTGCGTTGAAACACGAAATTGAAATACAAATTCAAATTCCAAATGAATCACTTCAAACTGTTTGTGATTCCATTCCTGCACGTTATCAGCTCTGTCTGGATAATGATGGTGGTCAGCCAGAATATTTTCGAAGAAGAACGATGCAGTAAATTTGGTTTCTTCAATTGAAATAATTCCACATATCCTAAAGGGCATTGTATTTGTTGTCAATAATAAGTGAGTACATGAGTTACTGACAGGCGAAGAGTGAGTACACTTTTTGGGGACATAAGAGCATCCGGTTGTATAACTAGATCAAATTTACATCAATTTCCGACCCTAACAAATTGGGATAAGACCAGGAAGAAGATTACATGATATAACATGAAAACACTCGACGAAGGGTGTTAATGATTACTGTCATTTTTAATTTTAACAGATCTCTCCTGCGGTACAGAAAGGGATTGGTGAATAATGTGGAACTTTAGGATTTTTGTTAATAGATGTGAGGCCACTTACAGATAAAAAACGTGTACCGGTATTAAGTTGTACATCACCTCAGTCAGATAAAAACTAGAACACGCGATGATAGTATAGAGTCGTAGATGCAAAAGCATGTGCATCAACTTGAATGGGTGGAAAAGAAATATTTGAAATATTCACGTTTTAAAACAGGATTTTAATATCCACATACATGGTTCCGTATAATGCGTTTCTGCTAAATTTACAAATAGATCGAAGGCAGAATGAAACGGTTAAGTTCATATGTAAATTAATAAATTGAAGGGTTGGATGCAAGAACCAGGCAACTCCACTTTTCGTCAAAATGGACATTTTCATATATATCGAATGTAAACAAATAGGCGAACATTTCTATGCAAGAACCATGCAACTCCAATGACTTCCATTGGCGATACAAAGGAAAAGGTGCCACATGGAGATAGCATTCATCATAATTTTAATGCAAGAACAAGGCAGCTCCAGGAGCCACGTGGTTATTGTATCGATTTTTAGTTCAGTGCATTGTCACTGGTGCCGAAGCTTCGGAATAGTAGAAAAAGAAAAAACGGAAGAGAGAAAGACTGTATGTTCCTGATGACTATGTTAACCTCATAAGAGGGTCAAGCTCAAAATTTGTTGTCAAACAAATTGAGAGAGACAGCTTTCTAGACTATAAAAGTACTTTTGAAGAATCCTTCAAAAAGAATGTTAGTGGTGTAGGTAAAGAGAAGTTCTCCATTAAAAATATCGGTTGTTTATTCATAGTGAAGAATTTTGTGGAACTGTTAAATGTTCAATGAATGCATCAGGTTTTTCTCTACAAGAGTTTCCTCTGTTTAAAAAGAACAGTACTCCAAAGTTTCCTCAAGCGAGTCAGAAACTGTATCCAGAAGCCCTGCACATCAAGGAAGCAAAATTTCGGGATGTAATGGTACTGGCCAAACGCTATGTACCGCCCACTAACAAGTGGAATTACAACAACATAACCAGCCAATCAAGAGAAAATAATGTGAACATCTCATGTGGAAGTGAATAACATCAACTCTCATACTGTAATAGTGGATACACTTAATATTCAAGGTTCTCAAAATTTCTGTGACTTCTTATGAAGTGTTTGCATAATGAAATACTGTAATTTATTTTGCAAAAATACAGTTTTTGGTAAGTAAAACACAGAAATCATTGAATTAAACATTTTCTATACAAGAACCAGGTGGCTCCAAAATTAATTTATTGCTATAAAAGACAAGAAAATTGAAAATTCTGCTGCAAATACAGACTAAATGTATCAAGGTGGTCATAATTAACATACTGGTAGAAATATGTATTTATACCATCATTCATACTTATTTTATACAGTATTTCCTTGCTCCTGAAAAGTTAGAAAAAATGGAGCTGCCTGGTTCTTGCATCCAACCCTTCAATTCATAAATCGATAATCCTGAGTTCCTTTCCCCTTTCTGATATTCGATATACCATACCCAAATACAAGATTTAATGTAACATTTTTTAAAATGAAAGGTTAGAATATCTAAGCATAAATGTTCACCACTTTACACCACTATAATAGTGCGTCTCGAAATATAATATTCTTAATTTCATTACAAGTCAATATTTTTAAAATAATTCAGGGCTAGCATTTACAGATTATGATAAATTACAGTATTTTTGCTAGGGGCTTTACGTCGCACCGACACAGATAGGTCTTATGGCGACGACGGGATAGGAAAGGCCTAGGAGTTGGAAGGAAGCGGCCGTGGCCTTAGTTAAGGTACAGCCCCAGCATTTGCCTGGTGTGAAAATGGGAAACCACGGAAAACCATCTTCAGGGCTGCCGATAGTGGGATTCGAACCTACTATCTCCCGGATGCAAGCTCACAGCCGCGCGCCTCTACGCGCACGGCCAACTCGAAATTACAGTATTGCAGCACATTTAAATATTTTGGATAAATGTCTTGTAAGCTCAAGCCCGTAACATAACAGATTAGATTCGAGTATTTTTTTAAGATTAGTTAAGATTATACACTGACTGACAGTGACAATGCAGCACCAAGGAGGAGTGGTTCGAAAGGGATGAAAGTTGGGGAAAAAACAGAGTCGGCACGGAAGAATAATTGATGTTTATTTCAAACCGATATGCAGGTTACACAATGCGCACGGCATCGACTCAGTAAGATGTAGGACCACCGCGAGCGGCGATGCACGCAGAAACACGTCGAGGTACAGAGTCAATAAGAGTGCGGATGGTGTCCTGAGGGATGGTTCTCCATTCTCTGTCAACCATTTGCCACGGTTGGTCGTCCGTACGAGGCTGGGGCAGAGTTTGCAAACGGCGTCCAATGAGATCCCACACGTGTTCGATTGGTGAGAGATCCGGAGAGTACGCTGGCCACGGAAGCATCTGTACACCTCGTAGAGCCTGTTGGGAGATGCGAGCAATGTGTGGGCGGGCATTATCCTGCTGAAACAGAGCATTGGGCAGCCCCTGAAGGTACGGGAGTGCCACCGGCCGCAGCACATGCTGCACGTAGCGGTGGGCATTTAACGTGCCTTGAATACGCACTAGAGGTGACGTGGAATCATATGCAATAGTGCCCCAAACCATGATGCCGCGTTGTCTAGCGGTAGGACGCTCCACAGTTACTGCCGGATTTGACCTTTCTCCACGCCGACGCCACACTCGTCTGCGGTGACTATCACTGACAGAACAGAAGCGTGACTCATCGGAGAACACGACGTTCCGCCATTCCCTCATCCAAGTCGCTCTAGCCCGGCACCATGCCAGGCGTGCACGTCTATGCTGTGGAGTCAATGGTAGTCTTCTGAGCGGACGCCGGGAGTGCAGGCCTCCTTCAACCAATCGACGGGAAATTGTTCTGGTCGATATTGGAACAGCCAGGGTGTCTTGCACATGCTGAAGAATGGCGGTTGATGTGGCGTGCGGGGCTGCCACCGCTTGGCGGCGGATGCGCCGATCCTCGCGTGCTGACGTCACTCGGGCTGCGCCTGGACCCCTCGCACGTGCCACATGTCCCTGCGCCAACCATCTTCGCCACAGGCGCTGCACCGTGGACACATCCCTATCGGTATCGGCTGCGATTTGACGAAGCGACCAACCTGCCCTTCTCAGCCCGATCACCATACCCCTCGTAAAGTCGTCTGTCTGCTGGAAATGCCTCCGTTGACGGCGGCCTGGCATTCTTAGCTATACACGTGTCCTGTGGCACACGACAACAGGTTCTACAATGACTGTCGGCTGAGAAATCACGGTACCAAGTGGGCCATTCGCCAACGCCGTGTCCCATTTATCGTTCGCTACGTGCGCAGCACAGCGGCGCATTTCACATCATGAGCATACCTCAGTGACGTCAGTCTACCCTGCAATTGGCATAAAGTTCTGACCACTCCTTCTTGGTGTTGCATTTGCTCTGTCAGTCAGTGTATTTCATTGCGTTAGGCTTTTAAGTAATAATGATTTGTAAGTTTACAAGGAATTCTGATGTATCATGCAATGTATTACATTAAATTAAATTAAATAAACCACTTAAAAGTTCCTTCTTCCTTTAAGCTTCCACGTCCTCTCCTCCTTCTTTATCAACAGGGACTTATAAAACATCACGACGACAACAAGAACATTTTATGTCACTATTTGTATTGTAATAATAACCACAGGATCTCGCATTTTTACGTTGAATCTGAATCAAAGGTACGTGATTTTTTTTCCGAAATTTCACATGCATTGGTCACATTTCGAACAGTGGCCACATTAGTGGAAAGCCACAGGTAATAGATTTTGCAATATTTGTCACATTACGTATAGGTTGTTGTTAGTTACACGTACAGATCACTCACTCCAAACAGGTGGTCTGAATGTTTGTACAGAGGAATATAGAAGCAGGAGAATGCGCACTGGTTCACTAGGAAGCCTACAGTCTCCGACTTTCTCTTCACTCGGAAGAAGTATTCACCACAAATACACATGAAGACATCTTTAGAGATGAGTAATATCACTACTACATTTTATGTGCTACATAATGCGTCTTTATGCCTTGTCCGTTGACAGAAATTAATTTGCAAGGGATCGTGTTAGAACCAGCTGAGTAAACTCATCCTGTCACACACACACACACACACACACACACACACACATAAAATATGATTTCAATTCGTACATTCCATGTTGTGAAGAGGATAAAGGGTAGAATATTGCGTTGCTAGTTCACGCTCCACTTAATTGTCACTCCGTAATTAAATAGCTCGGCAGAGTGGTTGTCGCTTCATGTATTTCCTAAATGGTATCTGGTCAGCATCCATTCAGGTGCCACATTTTAATTCTAGAGCCTCAGATATTCAATTCTAACCTTACGAATGAAGAGAGATGAGATTATTAGATAAATGTCCAAAATCTGATGTCCGACTACTTAACAGAATTGTCTGCATACCGGCCTTTGATTCAGTCAATTCGTATCAGATTTCAGACGAAGCAGGTAATATATATATATATATTAACTATCCTTCAAGGCCCAGTGATATAGATACAACAATTATTGAAATATAGCCGGGCTGATGGCTCAGAAGGTTGAGGTTGGTCTTCTGACCCCAATTTGGAAATCCTGGTTCAGTCCGGAGGTATTTGAAGGCGCTAAAAAACGTCAGCCTCGTGTCGGTAGATTTACTGGCACATACAAGAACTCCTGCGGGACTAAATTCCGGCTCCTCGGTGTCTCCTAAAACGGTAAAAGTAGTCAGTAAAGCAAAATAACATTATTACTGGAATACATTCTAATCAAAAACAACTTTGTGACTACGCAAATACGAAGGCTGTAAATAAAAGAGTGGTAATGTAGTCCAGTCTAAAAAATATGATTATTATCATATTTTAAGACTGATTTGCAAAATATGATTCAGAAATTACAATCCCATCGTCCTCATTATACTTTCAAAAGAAGATTCTGTCAGTGTAGTTGTGGGGAAAATATCGAAATATTATCTTTAACCTCAAGGGTACAACTCTAACCAGTATATTCATTCTCAGCCTAAAATTATTATCATTAATAATTAACTTAGAATAATATATTGAACAATATGATTACGCCTCAGGTACCATACTAAACTTCCAACACCTTGCGTGGTCGACTAGATTCCCGCTTCAAGCTGAAATGTAATTGCACTCTTGTAGAAGGGCTTGGAGTCCTGTACTCTTTCCATTTAGTTTGCTCTGTGCTATATCGTGCTTTCAGCTTTAGAACTCATCACTTCTACTCGCTGTTTCCCTGTCTTACTTTGAAATTGCTCTCATTCCTGGTAACTGTCTTTTGAAGGACATCTCGTATCCTCCACTTTGAATAATATCGCAAAGAAAGCACATGGAACGCCATCGTTTCTCAAAATATTTCGTCTTGCAGGTTTATGTTAAATTAATGAGTGTAATGAACACTGATTCATCTCCCGACGCGGTTAGTTAATTTTAGTCTTTAACACGTACTATACAGGTTGTATTAAAACTCGACGGCAAAGATTAGAAATGGATTCCTCGCATCGAGAGAATTAAAAAGGTTATGACAACATGGGTCCGGAGACGTATACTTACAGATTTATTCAAACTTTTGTACATTTACACCGTACGTCTGTAACGGCAGCTGAAACACTGAGCACTGTAATAGTGGGCAACAATATATTGTGATGGTGTATTTCGAAAGAAAGTTACGTTAAATTCACAATTCAGAGGCAAAGGTAATATTTAAGGCTTAATGCTTCTTTCTCTTCTTCTTCTTCTTCTTCTTCTTCTTCTTATTCTTCTTCTTCTTCTTCTCCTTCCTCCTCCTCCTTTTCTCACCAAGTGATACGAAGGGTGTTAAATTTAAAAGGGCTATTTGCCATTAAATAAGGGTCATGGCACAAAGTGTCCGACGTACAGTAGAGCAACCTCCAGTTGATGTTGGAATGCAATCACTGTATACTAAAAAATTAATGCAACGTATGAGATCATGTTTAATCAATGAGCTATTCTGATAGATTAAGGAAAAATACTGGAATGATGATAATCAGGGCCCGGATTCTGTTGACATGTCATGGTTCACCACAGACATTGCTAAGGCCCGGTTTCACAGTATACGCTTAAGCTTTGGATCGGGCTTAAGCGGGAGCTTAAACTCAGGACGAGTTTCACAGTGGGGAGTGCAAGTGGTAAGCCGAGCTTATCTGTGACTGGCTTAAGCTGTATGAAACTGAGGTTTAAGCTAAGGATTCAGTTCAGATGGTAGAGCGCTGGCCTTCTTATAGCCCAACTTGGCAGGTTCGATCCTGTCTCAATCCGGTGGTGAAAGGTGCTCAAATACATAGTTAGTGGGACGTAAAATCCAATAACATTAATATCATTATGTGCTAATAACTTATATTTCTGAATATATTTCGAGGCTCGTGAAATAATACAGTTTCCGTGTTCCGATATACAGTAAAAGAGACAAAAATGTCGGTCGGTCACTTGCTTTCTTGGCTTACGCTGCGTGAACCATCAACGATAGACTCCAAGTGTAAGTGTACGAATTGTAGAGCAAAGAAACCTCTACAAAAAAGTCCGCGATGGTTTATACCTATTTCCAACCGTTTGCTCTCTAGAAGCGATTTTATGCTATACTCAGCGTTAAAAAATATAACTCCTTAACATTAAATAAATATTTCGATATTATCCTCGAATTCCTCATCGAAATAAATTGTTTGACCTCCTCCAGTATTTTATAAGGATTACAATAACCTTGTCAGGACATTATTTGCATGAATGGTTCAGAAGTTATGGCCATTTTAGACTGTAGTGGTAGTACGTGTCAGCAGGACGGGCGAGTGACCTTTTTTAAACTTTATTTTTGTTACTATTATTGGAATCACATTTTCCGTTCATTCTTCTAAATTATCTTGGCAGATAAACGATGTATAACCTACAAGTCAATCAATCATAGGCTACGGATGTCAAGGAACTTAGGATACTCTAGTACGGATGTAAACAAAGATGAGAACTGAAACATTGCGCATGCGCAAGCATTACCAACTTCGGAGATGTTCAACTTAGTAAAGCTGCACATGGTCCCCCTACTGTGAAACTCGTAGTGTTTAAGCCAAAGAGTAAGCCTTGCTTAAGCGGCGTGCGTGGCTTACTAAAGCTTCGGCTTAAACTCAAACTGTGAAACCGGGCCTAAATGACATACAAATCCTGTTCATGGTCGCCATATTACAGAAATGTATACTTATTAAGTCATTTTATCGTCATTTTTCTATTTTTTAAGTTTTAGGTCATTATTATGTCAGTTTATGGAAATTATTAGAATATCTTATACGTTTTGAATCATTTTCTCACATTCTTCGGGGATATAATGCATTTTTTCGTATAGTACTGGATATTAAAGGAACTCAAAGTGAGGATGAATACGAAGTCATGAGAATCTTCGCAAGTTTGTTCAACCCTTATTTCTTGGAATATCCACATTCCAGGAGACACACCTGTGTTTGTAGCTAATCCGGAAGCGATATTGAAATCGAGGGGGTAGGAAGACAGACAACAGTAGGGCCAGTAATACCAGTCTAGTTAAGAAACTCAGTGCAACTTTACGTGTGCTAAGTGGATTTGTGTTGTCGGCCGCAATTGTTTTTCGAGTGTATTTAACCCGCGAGTGGTCACTATATGAGATTTTCTCTCACATTATTTTTTATTGTGATATTACTTCACAGTGATGAAAGGCAGGTGACTGTTCCCTCGTCTAGCTGAGTTTATAACTTTCGTGAGTAGAGCGATTCACATTTGAAGGGCAAGAACCCCCTCCCCTAGTCAGAACAAAGGTTCCTATGTGTCCGTGCGCGCTCCGTGGGAGTTTCTCTCATCGCGCGACTAATGACGGTGTTATTTTTAAGTGGAGAGGGAAACTTACTCCTGTTGTACGCGTCATATTTGTATTATGAGCACTTCTTTTTTTTGAAAATGTTATTGTGTTCAGAAACCTTGCTGTGTACGTAAATATTACCAGATATAATGCATGTGTGAGATTTTATATTTTACAACTTCAGGACGGAAGTTATTTTTTTGTACATTCCATATGTTATTTTAAGTAGTAATTTGTGTCTTTGATAAACAGTTAATCATGTCCGGCTCCATGGCTAAATGGTTAGCGTGCTGGCCTTTGGTCACAGAAGCCCCGGTTTCGATTCCCGGCGGGGTCGGGAATTTTAACCTTAACTGGTTAATTTCGCTGACACGGGGGCTGGGTGTGTGTGCCGTCTTCATCATCATTTCATCCTCATCATGACACACAGGTCGCCTACAGGAGTCGAATCAAACGACCTGCATCTGGCGTGTCGAACTTGTCCTCGGCACTCCCGGCGCTAAAAGCCATACGCGATCTATCTCTCTCTCACAGCTAATCATTTCATTTTTATCTAAAATATATAAGGTAGAACTTGCGTTTCATTTCAGTAGTAAATTTCAGCCTTACGCCCCACGAAACTGTGAATTATGTCATATTTATTTTAATGTGAGAGAAAGTCTCACGCGCGACCACTCGCGTTACATTTTGGCCAGCGACCACTCGCGGGTTAAAATGCCGGACTTAAAACCATCTAGGGCTGTTCATTAAAAAAAAGTTCGGAATTCGGTGAAGACATTTTAACCATCGATGGTGAAATTCTTTTCTGCAAATTGTGTGAAGTGAAAGTGGCAGGAGATATGAGATTTACTGTTCAGCAACACATAGGTCGAGATAACCACATACGTGGAGTCCAAAATAGTAGCAAACGAAAAAAGTTCCTCAACTGTTACTCTCACACTCATCCTCCGATGGCGGTACTTCCTCTGTGTTTTCAAAGACTTGTGTAAAGCTTTGATTTCTTCGAACATTCCAATCTGGAATGTGAATAATATTAAACTGAGAAGAGATTTCTTAGAAAGGTATGTGGGCCGTGTATTTCCTAATGACTCTACTCTGAGAAAGAGCTATGTATCCCAATGATATGATGACAGAGAAGAAGTTTGCGGAAACAAAATATTCGTTTCAATCGATGAAACCAGTGATGTAGAGAGTCGTTACATTGTCAATGTTATCGTGGGGAAGTTAGAAGTAGACAGGCCTGGAAAATTACTTCTGCTCACGACGGAAGTTTTGCAGTCTGCGAACCATTATACAGTATGTCGCCTCTTCGATAAATCGATGGGACTACTATGGCCTGAGGTTGTATGGTATGGTGATGATCTGCGCTTTGTGACTGATGCAGCGCCTTACATAGCTAAAACTGCCAATGCAATCAAAGCATTTTACTCAAAAATGGTATATGTAACCTACCTAGCTCACGCTTTTCACAGAGTGTCAAATTTCCCTGAAGTTTACAAGCTTGTGTCCCTAACTGGGAAGGTATTTACTACGGCTCTATCATGCAGGGAACTTTTCAGATCCCAAGCACCCGACATTCCATTACCACTGCAGCCTTGCATCACACGGTGGGGTACGTGTGGTACTGGATATTAACGGAACTGAAAGTGAGGATGAATACGAAGACATGAGAAACTTCACAACATTCTTCATCCCTTATTTCTTGGAATATCCACATTCCAAGACACACCTGCACTTACAGATAATCCGGAAGCGAAGTTGAAATCGAGGGAGTAGGAAGACAGACAACAGTCAGCCCAGTAAGGTCAGTCTGGTTAAGTACCTCAGTGCTACCATATCTGTTATTGTGACGCCTTTCAGACAGTGAAACATATAATAGATTCTTTCGACGTACGATATGTCAAGGCCATTCGGATGGCTCAAGAATTGCAAATTTCAGTTCCTTGTCGTCAATTATTGCACGCCTATAGGAGAGAGGCGTGGCTCTACAAAAATATCAACTTAGTCAGAACAGCCACAGACGAATTAAAATGAATTCGTGGCGAATCTGGTGTGGCAGTGTCAGACAAACTGAAAATTGTTCTTGAGAATAACTCTGGTTTTAATGTTTTGTGTTCCATCTCTCGGATTTTGGTGGGTGAAGAATTTAGCGTTATTGGCATTGAAGAAGTGATTTAATGCACTTCATGTATGCTCCAATAAAAACCGTAGACGTTGAAAGGAGGTTTTCGAAGAACAAAAACGTGCTGGTCGACGACAATCGTCGGTCTTTTTCCTGTGAGAATCTACGAATGGTTACAGTCATCTGCTGTAATGCGGGGTGAGGTAAGCCTGTACAGCAGCATGTCATGTAATTTAAGTGCACGTTTTTCTTATTACCTCTAATCCGATAAAGAATTCGAGTACCTAATGGCGAAATCCTCTCTTTTATTATTCGGATGTTGCCTTAAAGTTCCACATGCCATGACATAATAGCCAGTATTTGTGTGCAAATAATTCGTGTATGACAAATAATAATTCAAGTATATTAGGTACCTATTAAAATCATTACAGTATACAATGACGTAATCTGTGTGCATTTTTGTGTGATGAAATTATGTCAGTTTCATTCAAATTTCTAGGTCATTTCTTAAGTTTTCGGGTCATTTTTTAAACATTTGAGGTGATAAAAATCCTGGACCTGATGATAACAAAGGGAAGATATATAGCACTATGTAATGTGGCCACACTCTTGAAGTGTGGTTTTGGCTCTCACCAGCGATGCAGGTAGGCTCTGGCGGTCCGCCAGCCTCAGCTATAACTCACCCATGCATGTTCCCACCCGCTTATCGTGCCATATAGTAAATCACCCGACCAGGAATTATTACTATAAATTTATGTCCGTTTTCTCCACATGTAATGAAGCACAAGACGCAACCAAGCGATTTTAATTCACCATTGGAAACTATTATTGTACATTCAGCACGTAGGTCTGCATTTCTGATGACGAGAGCACATGGGATTGAGTTCGGTTCGGAATCTGGAAACATTTCACCAGTTTTAAAAACTAAAATATATTTTAAAACTTCTGTAAGTTTGTATCAATGACTTCTCTACCCCTAGAAAGGCGAGAAACCTGCTAGGAATGAAGGTGAGTTTTTTTGCTACTGGCTTTACGTCGCACCGACACAGATAGGTCTTATGGCGACGATGGGATAGGAAAGGCCTAGGAGTTGGAAGGAACCAGCCGTGGCCTCAGTTAAGGTACAGCCCCAGCATTTGCCTGGTGTGAAAGTAGAAAACCACGGAAAATAATCTTCAGGGCTTCTGACTGTGGGATTAGAACCACTATCCCCGGATGCAAGCTCACAGCCACGCGCCTCTAACTGCACGGGCCAACTCGCCCGGTGTTAGTTTATTTGCTTTTATTACTACCGTACGTGCTATCATATAAGAGACTCTGCAAACCCACAATATTAAGTCAAAATTAAAAGTATGACGCATTTTGATTAGGCCTACGATTAACAAAATAGTACATCGGCCTATACCCAGGAACAACGGTTACTTACTCTATATATTTATTTAGAACTTCAAAAACGGGAAGATACAGGTTTTCCTAGACAATATAACATTGTTAATGTCTAGGACAAAAGACATTACATTTAATGTAGTAATAGTCAAATAATTGTAAGAACGAGAACGTAATGCACGTATCAGACTTAATACATTGCAATAAAAGTGTGCTATCTCCCCAGTATCATGTGATCCGGAACTAGGGGATGGGTGTATTCTATTTTAGAACGTCAAAACAATATTATCGTATAATTTACTTTTCAATTAATTTACTTAAATGTAATAATTCGGCTAAATGCACAGCAGACTGAGTAATTCCTTAGCATGGCATTGTTTATTCCTGTGCACTATCAATTTATTGCCTATAATATTGAGACAATAATTTATCATACCCTCATTTGTTGGACATATACATTTGTGTGTGGGGACTTTTATCTGCAATTCTCGGCCATTGTTTGCATTGCCGTTAAATTATGTGCCTGAAACTGTGGCGATTTAAAATGTATCTTCTTGCCATTGTTACGTCGGTTGCTTCGAAATTCTGATTGGCTCAATAACCAAATTTTTGACTTGAGCGTGCGCAGTGTCGATCTTCAACTGAGCGACCCGCGGCTTGACTGGACTGAACGCCAGTCTGTTCCCGGCAGATCGCCAAGATGGACGCGTTTGGAGAAGTTGTGTACAAAATGCGATTGAAAGTTGTTAGAGTGGAGTTTGATAAACCAGGCTAATAGCCTCGTTAATTAAGGCATTGCCTTAATTGTAGCGCAATAATGTTGTGTGTTTCATATTTACAGTTTTTTTAATATTAGTGTGACCGAACTATCTGAAGGAGGGTTCTTCATTACAAAATGGGCTAGAAAGTAAGCTATTGGATTACAGTATATTAAATTGGACACCCAAAAATGTAAGTACAAGTATCTACTTAATTGTTTCGAAACTGTTCTGCTGTCGGATTATTTGGAGAAGAACGTGTGTATCAAGCTATCTGCGACAACTATTATATTAGAAGAAATGTTTTGGCAACGCTGTTAATATTACTTCGTCTCTACTCCGCTACTGTAATTGAAATTAGGCCTATAGTTTATGGACCTGGCGACCACCGTTTATTCATTAAATTAAGCTGGACTTTCTTCTTCATCGGACATTTTAATGATATAAATTGTATCTCCTAAATATTAAAATGTAACTTAACGTGATTTTGGCAATGTTCTATATCCAAATTATTCTTATGGAGTAATTCTGGAACATGGTATATGCGCGGGTGAGAGACCTATTATTCCATTACTTTAATTTAACTGAGATTATCGTTGTGCTGCCTTTTTCTGTTTCTTAAAGTTATTATTATTATTAATTTTGTTGGTGGATTACTTTTTACATTTCTTGGTTCATATTTGTGGCATCCGATGGACTGTTGACAACGTTTTGAAAGACGTTATGTACTAGTATTGTTTTCGTAATGGCTCATTGTTTAATTACTTAATGGGATGGTTTATTTCCGGTCTTATTCGGCCATTACCGTTTTCCAAGGCCTCCTAAAATTAAAATTGTGTAACCGGCATTTAAATCCTTTATTAATATTTTGGTTGGAAGAAATGTTAAATTTAAAAGACTATACATAATTATTGTAATATTCTGGTTATAATAAACTGGAATTTGTTCCCTATTTCTTGATGATACTTTTGCCCTCCTCAGATTATTCGCGTCCGTTTTTCTTTCCTTCTTCTTTCATTATTGCGTGCCATGTTTTTATCTTATCTCCGGTACGCTAATTTTGTGTGAGCTTTGCCTATTGTCTCTTTAAGTCGGATGTTGGCTTCGGTTTTGGGAAGCTGTATGCTTCGTGTGTACCATTGTTTTACTGTCTGTGAAATTTTAAGTGTTTCCTTTCGTAATTTGTAGTTTATTTGAGACATATTTTTATTCGGGTTCGTGCGATTTTCTCTTGTGTCCTTTCAATTATTTACGTGTGGAACTTTTTTTTTGGGTCTGCTATCGTTGCCTTAAATATTGAGTGTGTTTCCGTGTTTCGGGGTGATTGAAATCCTTGTGTACTGGTTCCGGAAGCAAATTCCAGTTTATTGTGATTAATTGTAGTATACTTACTCACAAAGAAAAGCTGGCCAGTTATGTAATTAATATTTAATGCACGGATCCGTTTTAACATTTGTCATTCATTGATTCTAAGGCAAACTGTAGCTTGTAATCTGAGTGTGTTTTCACGATTTTATTTATCCTAAAAATAGACATTTGTCTCCTAATTTAATGAGTTGAATTATTACAATTTTTATCTTTCTTCTATTTACTTATTTATTACTACATAAAAATTATTTTACGTTGTTATCCGAGTGCGCACTCATAGTATATTTTGCTTTAAAAATTGATTTTTATCTATAATTTAAAGACATTATTTACAGATTTATTTTTTGCTCTGCAGTTTTCATTCCTAAATTCTGTTTAAATTTTTCCTAATTTTAAGTAAAGTTCAAGTTATTTAAACATTAATCTTGCTTTCATTTAGCAATCTTGACCTGGCAACCCCTCAAGTAGTTAGCTCGATCCAGTCCTTTCCCTTATGTTCTGTGCCCTCCACGCTGGTTTTGTTAATACTGCTCCTGCTCGATGGTAAGTATTTTGCTTCTTGTGCACATTTGGTTATATTTATGGGGTTTTATTATCATTCCTGTTTTTATCTTTGTCGGGTTGCAAATATTACAAAATACTATTCTAGAAGTACTTAAGTAAAAGAAGCCTGTCTTCCAAATACAGTGAACAAGAAATATACAAAAGTTTATTGATGCTATTATCAAAGGAGCTCAGACTGAAGGCCACTTCTTGGAAAGAAAATAACTCGGAAAGATGGAACGTATTCAACAATATTACAGTAATAATCATTTCGTGTGGCTAGTTCTAGGCGATTGCAGCCCTTGTAAGGCAGACCTTCCGATGAGGGCGGGCGGCATCTGCCACGTGTAGGTAACTGCGTGTTATTGCGGTGGAGGATAGTGTTATGTGTGGTGTGTGAGTTGCAGGGATGTTGGGGACAGCACAAACGCTCAGCCTCGGGGCCACTGGAATTAACCAATGAAGGTTAAAATCTCCGACCCGGCCGGGAATTGAACCCGGGTCAGTTTGAACCGAAGGCCAGTATGCTGACCATTCAGCCAACGAGTCGGACAAAGTAAACTCGTGTCCTGATCCCGAGGTGGTGCAGCTCTTTGCAGCCACACCCCCAATGAAGGTGAGCTGCATGTACCATTGAAACCACATACCGGACCTCCTGCCATTCTTAAATTTCTGACAGTACCGGGAATCGAACCCAGGCCACCGAGGACGGCAGCTAATAATGCTAACCGTTATGCTACGGATGCGAACTATATTACAGTAATCGCCGACGTCTGAGCAACCGGATATGGCACTTGAAGAAGAAGAAGAAGAAGAAGGGAAAGAAGTAAATGATATGGTTCTGGAACTAGAAGAGGTTATTGAAGCTGATAAATGGGAGACCCACTTTTGAGGTTTCGATAGAGCACTAAAACACCTAGAATTTATGACATACCCTCAGAATTACTGACTTCCTTAAAAGAAATCGGCATGATGAAATTATTCCATTTAGTGTGTAATATGTATGTCAGAGAAGAAGTGCCATCCGATTTCTAAAAAATGTTGTTATACCCAATCGCAAGAAATCAGGTCTGACAATTGTAGAAACTACCACACTGCTAGTTTAGTATCTCATATCTGCAAAATTGTAACGCGTATTATTTACAGAATAATATGAAAACAAGTTGAAATTGAATTGGGAGAAGACGAAAAGTAGCATACGCAAAGAAATCTTGAATTTACGCTGTTGTTAGATGGTAGAATTGAGAAGGACAATCCCACATACTTGGTGTTCGTAGATATAGGAAAAATATATGATAGCATTGATTTCACCAAGCTATCTGCGATTCTAAAGATAATAGGGTTCAAATACCAGGAATGAAGGATTATTTACAACATGTACAAAAGTCAAACTCCAGTGGTAAGAATCGAGTGCTACGGAAAAGTAGCAGAAATTCAAAAAGAAATGAGGCATGTTGCAGTTTTTTCCCTTTCCTTTACAATATTTATCTGTAATAGGTGGTAAAGCAAATCAAAATATATATGTGGAAAACGAATCAAAATTCAAGGAGAATAAATCAAAACTCTGAGACGTGCTGATGGTATTGTTGTTATGTTTGAGTCAGCAGAAGATCTGGAGAAATTGCTGAATGGTATGGGCACAGTATTGGAAAAATAGTAAAACATAAAAAATAAATACTAAACACACGTAATGAAATGCAGTCTAAAGAGGTCAATTTATACAGCAAATATGACATTAGAACGGGATTTAACTATTTACCCATTTTAGTTGTAGTCTGAGTGAACTCAGGACCATGTGACTTCTCGGAAGTCGAAAAAATGTTCCTGAATTGTTCGACTTCCTGTCGGGGAATTAAACCCTCATCCGTCCAGATGAAACCAGAATCCCTTTACTGCCTCGGCTAGGTAACTCTCAGTTAGTTAAATAGAATAGCAGTAACGCATTTGTCACCCAATATCTCTTGCTTGAAATGTTTTTGAGCTTATTAACTTCACCTCTTCCTTTGATGCCATAGCTTTTTTTGATGTCGACTGACATTTAGTGCTATTTGGCTTTTACTTTTCGTAACATTTAAAAGAATAGGGGTATTGACATCGTACCAGTAACGGGGATTTCTTATCTATGGTACTTTTCTTTGTCCAGTATTCCTTATGCTCGGATCTGTCCTTGCAAGATGACTTGAAGGAGGCGATACTTTTCTATTCCGCACCATGTATGCAAGATATACGAGTACATTTTAGTCTTTTTGCCTACGCAAAGAAAGTGAGGATATTATGTACGATACACTTCAGGAAACACTTATTTTCCAATAAGAACTTGTGAACTGAGAATAAGTTGATGTATCCTTGGTCCAGTCCTACGTTCGGATGCCCTTCTCGACACCAACGCTATGTGGTAGGATGTATTCATTTTTACGTGTTTCTTTGGTGATTGATTTATGGTGTGTTTTATATCGATAAACAGACGTATTAAGACGAAAACAAACACCCAGCCGCAAGCCAGAGGAATTAACCATACGCAGTTAAAATCCCTGGCCCGGCCGGTAATCGAATCTATGGCCTTCTGTACCAATCAGCCAATAATTCAAACTGAATAAATACTCATGGGAGTACAATCAACGTTGTCTATTCTTCAACGACTCAATATTGTATTTAGAACTGTAATCAGCATCTAAAATAAACTCTGCTTGTTATGAACCACGTAATCCGCGCCCGCTCCTCTGAAGGAAACCGCTAAGGTCGATCCCGTACTCAAAGAGCACCAAGCACCTCGATTAACTCTCAGCAAAGTCTTGTCGAGAAGTTTACTTGGAGTAGCAGCTGTGGGAATAGTAAACCACCTTACATTTCTAGCTGCAATGTGGGAGCCGGGAAAGAAGAGGTAACTTCCAAAACTCTCGGTAAAGTCAATGCTCTCGAAAGTTCGAAGAGATGCATACGAAAAAGAAATAGAGGATGTTCAATGGAAATGAAGACAACCGCTAGAATGTGGCACAAGAATTTGTATTCAGAGAAACAATGAAGGGCTTTGAAACAAAGAGTAGTATAGAGGCAGTGTGTACAAGTTGTTATTACTTTCTCAAAATAAAATTGCACTTGGGTGATGGGGCACTAGTGTTTGATTATCCTTTTTGGTAGGGGGCAGTTGGGCGGTTAGTACGCACATTAGTTCATTGAGTACAGTTACACACCAGAATAAGTTTTGACAATACGCTATAAAATAGGCTACACTTAACTGAAGTACATAAAAATGTACCAACGAGCAATACCATAATCCACGGAACTACAGAGTGAAAGGAACCACTCTATCAAGAAGGACTGATAGTTTGACCGAGCGCCTGAGAGCACCTGACATACACAACGAGTAGTTTCAAGCATACACAATTGCAATTGCCTTTTAAACACGTTACAATAGTGGGAAGGAAGTGAACTTTATTAGGGTACATTCCTAGACGAGATTACGTCTTTCCTTACAGCAGGTATAGGTGCAACTATTAGTAAACATCCAAAAATATGCTTTACAGATGTATAGTGCCTCACAATTATTGTATAATATTTGTTATCCAGTATTACTTTCACTGTCTGGGCTGTTGGCAGTACAAGAGAGCAATCTTAAACCTTGCTCTATCCTGTGCTGTAAAAGCTACTAATTTGTTTGCTTATTCCAGTAACTTCTGGGTTCACTGGAGCTGCCCAGGCTCATCTAGGGTTTAGCCACGAAAATCCCAATCTGGGATTCAAACCTCAGCCTTACGGATGGGAAACCACCGGGTAGCTGCTGAACTATCGCGCCCCCACTGTACAATAAGAACTAAATCAGAATGAAAAGATGAACGTAGAACGATAGAACTCCCATAGCCATATCATTTAACACACACTGCCATATTCTTTGCTTCTCGCAACAGACAGCTCCCCCACTTAGTTTGTGATCAATTTGTTTGTTTGGCTATCTGTTTGTTTGTGTGTTATCTGTGTACTGTGAGGTCCAAGGGCATTAAATTCAGGAGTCCCATACTTTAAGTGTGAGAGGAGAAATGGATCAAGAATGCTACCAAATGTGTCCAGGAGTTTCATCATTTAATTGAAACCACAAATCATAATTCATTAATATTTAACTCAAATCTCACTAGAACCGCCGGAGCGGTCAAAATGACCGCTACACATTTTCAAAGCCTTATTTTGACCACATTTTTGGTCCTATTGTAAAGAGCTTCAGTGACTTTTCCTGATTACCGGTCAGAATCATCCGTATTAAATTTAATTAATTTTGCGTCATTGGATAGGACGTAGGTAACGAGTATACCTAGAACCGCCGGAGCGGTCATTTTGACCGCTGTATTGATTATCTTAATAAAATGCGTTAGAACATGTGCTTATTCCTCTGGTTGAGATAAAATTTGTTTATAATTATTCTCCCTGCAATAATGTAAGCACAACAATGAAACTCTGATAGTCTATACACGGCCATTGTTCAATTTCCTATTTATTCATTTATTGAAAGGCGGCTACGAGGGCTAATTAGTCACTCTCCTCTGAGAGTAGAGAACATTCTTCTGCTCTCTCAATCCTCTTCAAGGCCTCCCTCACCCCTCCTCTCTCCGTGAGGCAATCACAACCTTGGGACAACTGTCCACTAATCTCTCTCGTCAGTCTGGAGCCACAGCTTCGTCAGCTTGTCACAGACCATGGCTCGTAGACCACCGACCCTTACCGATGAAGAATTACTCACTCTACTGCATGACATTCCAGATGATATGTCTGAAGTTGAATGTGACCCAGATGTAGAGGACCTACGAGAAGAAGCTGCGGACGAAGATTACTACCAACCAAGTGTCCATTCTGAAAGCAGTGATTCAGATGATGCTGAATACCAAATTGTTGAACCAGGTAAGTTACAATAATGATATACGTTATCTTGATGTCAACATTTCAACTTTGGTACTGAAATTCAACATTTAGACTGCAATAATTGCAGGCATAATTATTATGCCTGGTATAGGCCGAGAACTGAAAATTATCAATTGTTCTATTACAGCAGCAGAAAATGTAGTACGAAAATCTGGAAATAAGAGGGGACGAATCAACACAAGCCTCCCAGGAACAAGTAATACGTTACTAGGTACAGACGGCATCACGGAGTGGACTGTAGGAGAGTTTGGGAAGACTACACCTGGCAGGATGGCTTGTCACAACATCTTGAAAGAAAATCCAGGACCTACTCCATATTAAAAAAGCGGTATGTTTCTGACGATAGTGTAGCGAGTGCATGGCGTCTTGTTATTGATGAGTCTATATTGAAACACATCAAACACTGTACGGAAATGGAAGCAAAACGTGTTCTAGGTGATGAATTGTGGAGTGTAAGTTTAGAAAAACTGGAGGCATTCATTGCCTTAGTGTATGCTCGTGGTGTTCTTGGAGCCAGTAACACTGAACTTGATGAACTCTGGTCTAAAAAGTGGGGGCCACCATTCTTCAGTGAAACAATGGGGAGGAATTGTTTTCGACAAATTCAAAGATTTTTGCGTTTCGACCTCAGAACTACAAGATCAGAACGTTTGAAGACTGATAAATTTGCGTTAGTATCAAAAGTATGGAACAAATTCATTGAAAATTGTCAATTGACTTATATTCCAGGTGAAAATCTGACGGCTGATGAGCAGCTTTTCCCAAGCAAAACAAGGTGTCCATTCTTACAGTACATGCCGAACAAGCCAGATAAATTTGGAATTAAGTTTTGGCTTCTTGTGGACGTTGACTCAAAGTTTCTGTGCAATGGGTTTCCTTACCTAGGAAAAGACGATCTCAGAGGACGTGACGAGACTCTTCCCGAAAGTGTAGTAATGAAGTTGATGGAACCATTTCAAAAGAAGGGGCGAAACGTGACTACAGACAACTTTTTTACAACAGTGAAACTTGGTAAGAAGTTGAAAAGTAATGGTACGAGTTGTGTTGGAACCATTAGACGATCAAGGAGAGAAATACCTAAAGCTGTGAAGGTTTTGAAAGCTAGTCTTTACGACTCAACTCTCCTGAAACATTCCAATGACACACTTACTGTTTATCAAGGTAAACGAAACAAGAACGTCCTTTTATACAGTACTTTGCACTCAGAAGTTGAAATTCAAGCTAATCCCAAAAGGATTCCCGAAACAGTAGACTTCTACAACAATACAAAATATGGTGTGGACGTGGTGGATCAAATGGGAAGAAAATATACTGTACGATCCGCTACCCGAAGATGGCCTGTTCATGTATTTCATAATATTCTTGACTTGGCAGCAATCAATTCCTGGATCATTTTCAAAAAAGTGACCGGGAAGAAGATCAGTCGCCGAAATTACATCCTGAAGCTAGCAGAGGAGCTTCGTATGGGGTACATGGAATCGAAATCTAAGTATGTGGAAAGAGAACCCGAATTTAGGGAGCCTGTGGAAGGAAATGTACAGAGGAGGCAATGCCAAATGAAGAAATGCAGGAATAAGACAAACTTTACCTGCAGAAAGTGCAAACGGCGAGTGTGTGGTTCTTGCTCAAAGGACATAACTAAGGTCGTGGTATGTAGTTCCTGCTTCTAAAGACGCAGAATTGCATCAGCGTGTGCAAATACACTAAAGGAAAAGAAAGACAGTGTTTCAAAAATATGGTGTGGTACGTGGATTTGGCAAACATGTTTCAGGTCATAAATTACACTAAATAAAATGTTACAGTAATTTTCTTTTCTGTTAATGTGTAATAACTATTTTACAGTTTAGACTAAAAGAATTTGAAGTAAAAGCAATGTTTGTTTATTAAATAAGTGTGTTTTAGAGAAACATATCTGTGTTTGTAATAAATTACGAAAATATTACATTTACAATACAATGAAATAATTTGTTTCTTTTCTGCTTTAGATCCCATAATTAATGTTTTATAAACTTAGTAACACATATTTGAAAGTATGACAATGAGTTACTATACGTATTTAGAATAAAAATTATAATTCCAATACAGCGGTCAAAATGACCGCATCGGCGGTTCTAGGTATACAATATGTTCCGGCGGTTCTAGTGTTAATATTAATGTTACAAAAGTATTTATCACTTAGCAGAATCAGATTAAATTTTTTTAGTCATTCAATTATCCATTATTATCCATGGCTACTTTGCCATTTCCCGGTTACCTTAAAAATACCAGTTCCCCAAAAGTGTTTAAGGTTTTTGATGGGTGAACTGCTCGATAGTAATTCTACAGTCCACCAACAAAGCAAGTCGTTTACCATTCAGAAAATGTTTCAGAGATAGAAATAGATAATAATCTGATGGAGCGATATCAGGGAACTAGGTCGGGTGAGGTAACACCTTCCATCCAAAAGGCCGCAACTCCTGACGAGTCGCAACTGACAGGCGTGGTCTCTCGTTGCCATGATGGAACACCACTTCACTGTTTGTTAATTCTGGCCCTTTCTCTTCAATGGATTATTTCAGATGGTTCAGCTCAGAATAACATTATCTCACTGAATTGATGATCTGACAGTCAGGTAGCAATCGTAATATAGAATACATTTCCAATCGCACCAAATACAATGTAGTCATTTTCTGGAATGGGGAACCATGTTTAGCAATGGCATTTTCTTTACGATGTTGTCATAAATGATACACTTCTCATATCCGTCATCAGACGTTTCAGAAATGGATGATGTTCATTGCGCCTTAGTAAGGAGTCACAAAATGGACACGCGCTGTATCAAATTCCTTTCACCGAGTTCATCTGGTACCCAAACGTCGCAACGAAGTATGTAACCAAGCCTCTTCAGCTGTTTCTTCACATTACGGGATGATGTTCAGCACTTGAGATATTTTTCCCGCTGTCACGCTTGGATTACTTTCAACCAACCCCTTGAGTTTTTCTTCATCTGCAACAATGGGTCTTCCAGTAAGACGTTTGTCCTTTAAGGAACGAATTCCAGATCGAAACCTAGAAATCATTTCTAGCGCGTCTGATAGGTTACCGGATCTTCACCGTAAAGAAAAAAACAATTCTTCCTCCGAGGTTGTAAAATGTTCCTGCCTTTGCAATAATAAAAGAGCATAAGGTGTCTAAAATGTTCATTTAAACTTTCCATGTATATATGTTAAACACTAGCATACGCGAGTTAAGTTTTTCGGCTTAAGAATCCTCTTTAGTGATGCTTTAGAAGTTGTTGCTACCGCTGTTAAGTCAGTAGGCCTCATGAGTTCTTTCTCCTGGATGAATGATATCTAATTTAATGAATTAAGAACTTGGTTGGTTATGTAGAGAATTTATTAGTCGTTGACAATAATTATATACAAGTTTTGTGTTTGAGACGTGACGCCTGGCAATCAACCAGTCCAGTTGCTGCGTTTGAAGAAGCTGTATTCCTGAATGGCAGGTATTTTATTGTGATTTCGGGCAGTCACACGTCAATCCCGTAGAAAGAGGGTGAAAATTTATAATTGGCTAGTACTTAAATGATAAGATACATCGAGTTCTTTCTGGCTAATTAACAGGGGAGAGGGAGACATAAGTCACAGCAAATTGGTAGTGTCTGGGATGGTCTTTGGTGTAATGGTCCCGTGTGAAATGACGTGAGTGCTTAGGTCACACTGGACACACTACAAGAATGGGTAATGTGGCAACACCTCTATTACTACTGTAGAAGGGGCTGTGGCCTCCCCGGGCTGAATATTCCTGCTGAATGTATTTTTTCCCTAGTGGCTTTAAGCCGCACCGACACAGTTAGGTCTTATGGCGACGATGGGACAGGAAAGGCCGAGGAATTGGAGAGAAGCGACCGTGGCCTTAATTAAGTTACAGCCCCAGCATTTGCTTGGTGTGAAAATGGTAAACAACGGAAAACCATCTTCAGGACTGCCGACAGTGGGATTCGAACTCACTGTCCCGGATGCAAGCTCACAGCTGCGCGCCCCTAACCGCACGGCCAACTCGCCCGGTACTGAATGTATTACAATGAGAACGGAATTGACCCAATCAGATATAATCATCGACAGCGTTCGTTCTACAATAGAAAAATGTATAAAGGATAAAATTAAAATAGGCCCTATCACTTAACGTTTATTTTACCCTAATCCATGCGATATAGTGTTCTGCACAGATATCTCTAGGCTACACTGAACATTTAAAATATAAAATTGTCTTATCTGATTGAAATATACGTATAATTCGTTAATGAGAAGCTAAAATTTGAAGAAAAATTGGGATAAACATTTTCTTATTCAAAAAAATCAATTTTAAGATGAAAATCTTTATAAGTGAAAACACACTTGAAAGGATCAATATACAACAACAATCCATCAATCGGTGTCCGTTTGCGTTTGATATTGTTGCTAACTTAAAGGGTATGGTAAGGGCGTATTCTGCCTGAAGGCATGTCCGAACCTCCACAGAGGTGTGCCTGAGCCGGAGTTACGTACGGTAGGGTGCCCACTTCCTTTCCGCTCCTCCATTCCCTTACCCCCCACCAGCAGCGCGTGGCAACCCATCCAAATCTTGACCACGCCCACTGTTGCTCAACTTCGGAGATATCACGGGATCCGGTGTTTCAACACGGCTACAGCCGCTGGCGTAGCTAACTTAAGGAAAGCATAATTTGACTACTCCGACTAAGAATAGAAGTTAATCAAGGCTGATAGAGTTCAGGCATCTCAATCTTAAAAACAATCAGCGTTTCACCTCAGTGTGCAAGTGGGCTCGCCAGATGGATTGCAAAACCTCTCGAAGACGCTGACTAGTACAATGCTGAGACACCACTGCAAGTCTTCTTGTAGCCAAACACTGCAACGGTGTAACAGGAGAGAAAATTATATCCACTTAATAGAAATATTCAGACTTTAACAATTATAATCAGAAACAGTTGAAGTCACTTAATTAGTTTAAAAAAATCACTGTAAGAAATATTCCCTGGAATAGTTTCCTGGTCCTGGTATTAAACTCTTCAGTCGGGATATTCCACATTTCATTTCCCACTACCTCATTCAGTGTGACGGAATGGACAGATATTCTACTGTTTCTCCTCATTCTACCTGGTTTTACTGCACATAGGTAGTTTATCTTTCATGTCTGGGACCAAATCATTTTTCTCGGATCGAGATGGTAGCACACCGAGATTCACACTTGGAGATAATGAGATAAGTCGAAGAGGCGAGAAGTGCGGGGGATGAACCCGCCAACAAGTCAGCCGGCGCTAGTAATTGCATTCCACGTCGTCTGGCGGGAAGGAGCGTGTCGAGAATTCTGACTTCGGCGAACAAAAAAATAACCCATCTAATCGTATTCATTACAGATTCTAGGAAGAAAATTCTGAAAGCATGCTCACAGAGAAATGCTGAAAACTCCTTAGATATGAACTAGAAAGGTATTTCCATCGTTCGTGATTTCCACGGAAGTCTGCTCACATTTTAGGTTCGTATTTGCATTTATTTTTTCGCGAGATCTAGAATAGTGAAGCGTAACTTTCTGATGTGAGTGGTAAGTGCATGTTACTATGTAAGGAGCTCTGCGCGGATATACAAAATAATATCAGCATCCGCAATTCCTTCATCCGCAAAATGGTTATCCGCGGTTATTGTAAAATATTTAACTACAGTATATTACATCCAATACATTGAAACAGATAGATCTGTTAACATAATGCAATAGGCCTGACATCTGGCACCAATCGCCCTAAAGTCACAGCTTTAAGACGGATTTTCTCTTGCGACAACTACCGACATATTGACCTTTGTTCTTTCCCTCCACTATTTGCGGGCAGGAGCCAGTTAGGCTTACATTAGATTTACTCGTTTATGGTCTCAAAAATCTTTATATATCACTATTCTCCCATACCAATGTCAAGGGTCGCCTAAGCACAACCAAAACCAAGAGTATGCCTCAGTGAAAATCAATAAAAGTAATTATTCAGAAATTATCAGCAAAATTATCCGCACTGCAATACAGTGTGTATCCGTCAAGACACTAACTTCGCGGTTATCCGCGGATTAATCCGCGGATATCCGCATCCGTGCAGGGCTCTAACTATGTAAATAAAAACAAGTACTGTAATACTTTCCGTATTCGGCCCCGCGGTGTATGGAGCAACGCGTCCGCCTGTCACCCGGCGGCCCCGGGTTCGATTCCCGGCTGAATCAGGGGCTTTTAATTGTAAATGATTAATATCCCTGGCCTGGGGACTGGGTGTTTGTGTCGTCCTTAACGTTTCTTTCCTCACATTCAACACTCTACACTTCTTCCATTCCAATTACACGCAGGTTCATATCACATGGTGCAAGTAGGGGCAAAAGATCTCTATAGGTCGACGCCCCGAACAAATAGCATTAAAAATACCTTTTGTAATTATAATTACAATTTGTAATTTTAACTAATACCAGAGGACCCGTGCTGCCCCCCAGTGTTCGTTATAAATAGTTCAAGTCACGTGTCTTGATGTGAAATTGCTCCATGCGTTACCCAGATACTTTTTACATGTTTACTTTTTAGATTTATATTACCTCTTAATTATTATGTGTCAAGTGAATTTTTGTATATTTCTCTATTATGACGTTCACTGTTATTTTACGAACAATTTTGTAGGTTTAGAATTATTGTTTGTTTAAATTAAATTTTTATTCTTAGATTATTTCATTTCACTTGGAAGTCTGCCCTTGTTGCAGCACATATTGTCTGGGAAGTAGCTGATGCTTTCAAATAAATACTAAAAATAAAGGAAAATCGTATGTATTTAAGTGTCGTGCTACGGACATGATCTTCACGATTCAAACTGTCACGGGGACTGTCACCAATTAGCCTAGCGAAAACTGTGAATTCTACACTAATCTCGGTCATTCTGGACACTTTATTTTTCAACCCCTTTGATCCCCATCCTGATAGAGACTTAAACGGCACCTGCAGTGTCACTATTCACCTTGCCCCCCCCCCCTTCCCCTATAAGTGTACATTCAACATTTATATTGGTCATTTTTGATGATTTCTTCATATCACTCCCTCCCAACCGCAAATCCCCACAGTATTTTTCTCCAGATAGTAAGTAATATGTGTACCAAGTTTGGTTGAGTGCTATGCTGGAACATACAGACATACATAATCTTGGTATTTTTTTACATTTTTTCACCCCTTCTCACCCTAATGCCGATGGCAGCTGAACTTGAACTTAAATGTCATCCGGAGTGTCACTATATTACGGCATCAGTGAATCAGGACACGGCAGGACAGAAAATCAATCAATCAATCAATCAATCAATCAATCAATCAATCAATCAATCAATCAAGAATGTTGATAGTATGATCATAGCCACGGGACCTCCAGTTTTACTTGGAATCCGAACCAAAGGGTTATCATTTTGATTTGAAAATCCTAAATATACTGGCCGGGATTCATACTGCGCCAACTTTCTGGGAAGGTCACTCAGTTGTCACAGCCCCGATAGTACATAGAAGTTGCGAGGTTATATTACTATTTGTGATTTTGTAGTTTTTGTTGTTTTATTCGGAACTTAAGAAGTTTCAGTCTCTGCTTACGACAATAGAACGAATTATCATAACTTTCTTCTTCTTCTTCTTCTTCTTCTTCTTCTAGTCCCTATCCGTTTCGGATGTCGGCAACCATCTTGGCTGTGTCTTACCTGGTATAGGCTGCTCGGAGTAATTATGTCGATGTCTTGAGAGTCCAGTCTGTGAGGTTTTTAGCCAAGAAATTCGTCTCCTGCTAACATCTATCTTTCCAGGTATATTTCCTTACAGGATTTCATGCTATAGATGATACCTGGTTCTGTTTCTCATGATGTAACCGAGGTACTGTACCTTTCTCGTTTTTTTTTCAGTAGTCAGTACTTCCTTATCTTTTTTCATTCTTCGAAGGATCTCTGCATTTGTGACATGATCTGCCCATGACACTCTTAGCATCCTTCGGTATAGCTACATCTCAAAGGCCTCTAATGTTTTACAGAGCGACTTCTTTAAAGTCCATGTTTCAATACCGTAATAGAGAACAGAAAATACATTTTTGTATCTAGTGTTAAGTCACGACTTTTAAACAGTTTTCTCTTTGTGTTGAACACAGTCCTAGATTTTCCAATGCGGGACTTCAGCAAAATTATCCCATTGATCATTAACGATGGTGCCGACATAAGTGTTTTCCGGACTCGCTCAACAGCTTTATGGTCAATTGTTAGATGACATGGAGGGATAAAGATTTTACTTATGACCATAACTTTGTTTTTTATATTATTAATGTCAAGACCGTATTCATGGCTAGTGAATGCTGCTCTTTCAATGAGATATTGTAAACTTTCTAAACTATCTGCAAAATTTACAGTGTCATCCGCATATCGAATTTTGTTCATCCATTGTCCATTCAAAAGCACTCGCATTTGTGTATCATCCAGTGCTTCCCTGAAGGTATAATCTGAATACATGTTAAATAGCAATGGAGACATTACACAACCCTGTCGTACACCCCTTGGAATATGTACGTCTTCCGTAGTTTCCTCTCCCAGCCTTACAGAAGCTGTCTGATTCCAGTAAAAGTTGACAATGATTATCGTCTAGACAAATACTTAATATTTCATTCATCTTGTGATGTTGCCCTCTATGAAAGACCTTCTGACAGGCAATGAAACAGGTATAAATATCACAATTTATGTTTCTACATAGCTGGAATAGTACCTGAATGCTAAATAGAGCTTCTCGTGTGCCAACTGCATTTCGGAAACCAAACTGTGTAGGTGAAATTTGATCTTCGCAGAGTTTGTGTATTCGTCTGTGAATGACCTTCAGATAAAGTTTCAAGTCATAAGGCTGATCATTCTGAAATCGCCACATAACTTCGCTCCGGTTGTTTTAGGCAATGTAATAAATTATGATTTAACCCCTCTCCCCATGGTACTGCAGCCCTTGAAGGGCCTTGGCCTACCAAGCGACCGCTGGTCAGCCTGAAGGCCTGAAGATTACGAGGTGTCGTGTGGTCAGCACGACGAATCCTCTCCGTCGTTATTCTTGACTTTCTAGACCGGGGACACTATCTCACCGTCATATAGCTCCTCAATTCTAATCACGCAGGCTGAGTGGACCTCGAACCAGGCCTCAGATCCAGGTAAAAATCCCTGACCTGGCCGGGAATCGAGCCCGGGACCTCCGGGTAAGAGGCAGGCACGCTACCCCTACACCACGGGGTAGGCAAATTCTAATTTTAGCCACTTACAAAGGAATGTTACCAGAATCTTAGATGTCATTTAACATTACAGTCAGTCACTTCACATTGACCTCATTAAAAAGTTTAAAAATTATGCATTGATGTTGTCTGGGCCTGAGGCTTTTCCATCTTTAATATTACATTTATTTATGTTCGTACTTCCTCTACTAGAATACCTGGTCCTGTTTCACAGTTTAACTGTGGAGGTTCTGGTCTGTTGTCAAGAAACAGTTGTTCTATATATCCCTTCCATGTATGTTTGATTTCTTCTAGGTCGACTATGACTTTTCCATCATTGTCTACCAGCTTGTTTGCTGTCCTTATTTTGAAATTTACTGTCAGCTACTTAACTTTACGATGAATGTTGAAATAGTCATGTTTAGTTGTAACGCTTCTATTTCAGCACATTTTTCCTGCATTTCGTTAACTTCTCTTATTTTATTCCTGATCTCTTTATTAATATTTTTATATTCATCAGTGTTACGATTTGCTACCCTCCTCCTCTCCATCAGTTTAAGGATCTCGGTCATCTAGGTTTTCCTTTTGACAAAATTTGCTCGCAGATATTTTTATTTAATTAATTCCATTATTTATTTTAATTTTTCAGTTTTCACTTCAGTGCCCGAATTATTAGGTACAGTGCTCAGTATATTATTTAGTTGTAGTTCAACTTGATCTCTTGTGGAGCATTGTTTAAGTTTTCGTAAATCGTATTTCGTAATCACTTTCTTTAACGTTTTCTTTAAGTTAATTTTAAAAGACACCAACTAAAGGATTATGGTCTGAGTAAATATCAGCGCCAGGGTATGTTTTAACTGAAGAACAACTATTCCTGTATCTTTGGTTTACCAGGATATAGTCAATCTGGTTTCTAATAACATGTTCAGGTGAGTCTCTCGGAAACTTCCAGGTATACATACGTCTGGGTGGAAGGATAAATAATGTATTTGTTATCACAAATCCATGTTCTCCAACAAATGTACTAAACTGTTCCCATCTTTCATTTCATTCACCAAGAACATTTGGGCCTACGAAGTCACCTTCAGAAACTCTACCAATTTTGGCGTTGAAATCGCCCATTATGATTGTGAGATCCCGTTTCGATAATTTTTTCAAGACATCTCCAATCTGGGAGTATAGTTCTGCTACTTCATCGTCACTCTCATCTGTAGTTCGAGCATACACCTGGATGATATTCACTTGTGGCATTTATTTGAACTAACATGAGACTTTCTGAGATTGGAACAAAATTAGTAACACACACTGAAACTGATTTAGATAGTATAATCCCCACACCAAAGTGGAACTGTCCATCAGATGTTCCGGAATAATGCACTCGGTGTTTATCAATGTTACAATAACCTGATCCCGGTCATCTCATTTCACGCACGCATGATCGTAATCCCCATTCTTTTCATTTCCGAGATTGCACTGTTAACTTTTCCTGCTTGTGCCAGTATCCGTACATTCCATGTACATATCTTAATACTCTCACTGAAGAAAATCTTTTCAACCACACCTTTGTTCAAAACTGTATCCCCACCCCCCGCGGAGATACGAATGGGGAAACATTTGTTTCGAACACAGATCTTATGCACTAGTTCCCCGTTGCCTTCTGTATCCTCATGCCGTTGGCTACCCTCTAGTTCGTCCACTTTACCGCATAATTATTCAACCCACGGGCAAGAGAGTGCCCTCCTTCTACCCGCTCATCCAACTTCTGAGGAGGTTGTTGATTCTTGGGAAAAGGGGATCTCCATATCCCGGTAAAATGCAAAAATGTATATAAATAAATTTATAGGGGGTCCACTGTCTATAATTTCGTTTATTTTGCCAACTTGTTTCAGATATGTATCCACCGAGCCAGCTGGCGGTGCGGTCACGAGCCCGTAGCTGTGAGCTTGTATTCAGGAGATAGTGGGTTCAAATCCCAATGTCAGCAGCCCTGAAGATGGTTTTTCGCGTGATTTCCCATCTTCACACGAGGCAAATGCTGGGGCTGTTCCTTAATTAAGGCCGAGACCACCTCCTTTCCACTCCTATCCCTTTCCTATCCCATCGTCGCCATAAGACCTAGCTGTGTCTGTGTGACGTAGAGCAAATTGTAAAATAAAAAAGATATCAGTTTCTGGTCAAGTCAAAAACAAATCAGTGGGTTTTAGCTTTCGTGTCTGTTTGTTTGTCTCTCTGTTTACTCCACCAACTCAGCGAAATAACTTGATAGATCTCAACCAAACTTCATATTTATATCGTAGAATACTCGTCATGGAGCAGGTTTAGATATGCATATGACGTAAAAATCACGGAATAGACTGGGGGTTTATAGGAAGACCAGGACAGGTTTCTTTTTTCCAATTTTCTCTTATACAATTGATTTTCTATAAAATCCGTAGACTGTATGTTAATCGTCCCTTCTTTTCAAACAACTTCTGTTCTGCCCATCATTTCGCTTATTTTTCAAATGACGGAGAAAATTACTACTTTCTGCGGGTTTAATGCTCTGCATCGAGTTCCTCCTGTGGGTGGGCGGTAGAATAACACCCACGGTATCAACTGCCTGTCGTAGGAGGCGACTAAAAGGGGCCCCAGGGACTCTTAACTTGGAATCGTGGGTTGGCGACTAAGGGGCCCTCAGCTGATTCCTGGTATTACTTCCACTTGCTTGAGCCAGGCTCCTCACTTTAACCTATCCTATCAGACCTCGCTTGGTCAACTCTCGTTATTTATCGACCCCGATGGTGTTAGGTATTAGGTCCTAGGCAGTCTTTCATTTTCACGCCCTTCGTGGCCTTCATCTTTCTTTGGCCGATATCTTCATTTTTCGAAGTGTCGGATGCCTTTCATTTTTCTCTCTGATTAATGTTACATGGAGAAAGGTTGCCTAGTTGTACTTCCCCTTAAAACAATAATCACCACCACCAGCTGCATCGTATGACCGACAGACCGATGAACCTACCGGTTACCATGACATCGCCTCTGGCTGCTTGTCAACAGGGAAGTAACGTAATGCCCCTTTCGTTATTCTTCCTGTAAACTCGTGGTTGTCCGGCAAGAGAGAGGTCAAGGCAACATTTTGAGGGATAATTGCGGAATACTGTGGGAGGTTACAATGGTCATGAAATAGGACTAAAGGTGGCTGTTAATATTTCAACAGTACCGCGGAGTGTACCCATTATTTTTCACCGTGAGGTGTTTCCTGGCATTTGCTATAATTTTTATTGTATTTCTCTTCTACTTCTAGTGAATGTAACAATAAAACTATCGAACACATACAAAATAAGTAACTGATATTGAAACTGCGAATTCCAGCAGCAAGAAAAAACTTCAACCAAACAGATACGTGCGCAACATTGACCAAAGATAACGTAAACATGACTTCACACGCTGGGTACACATGGCTCAAAGTGGCAACCATTTTGACATATGTCGATATATGCATTAGTAAAAGATTTATTGCAGCCAATGGCCTTTATATAAAGATTATTAATTAATTAAATTAATACATTAATGAATAAATTAATAAGTTCATAAATAAAATGCAGTGCACTCAGGGATAATGTTTTCTTGGGACACATACAAGCGTGGTATCTATCACATTGTCTATGGTGTAGTGGTTTCCTTAGTTTCATGAAAATCAGTAAATATCCTAAAGAATAAGAGACTAGACTGTGTATTTCTTTATATTTTTCTTTCTTTCTTTCTTTCTTTCTTTCTTTCTTTCTTAATCCGTTTACCACCCTCCAGGGTTGGCTTTTCCCTCTACCGCCTCAAGGACAGTGTCCTGGAGCGTGAGACTTTTGAGTCGGGAGGATACAACTGGGGAGAAGGACCAGTACTTCGCCCAGGTGTTCTCACCTGCTATGCCGAACAGGGGCCTTGTAGTGGGATGAGAAGATTGGAAGGGATAGACAAGGAAGAGGGAAGGAAACTGTCACTACCATTCCGGAGGTGAAGTGGGAAACCACGGAAAACCACTTCTAGGATGGCTGAGAACTCCCTCCTCTCTACTTCCGAGACTCAGTGCACCCCGTTCCAGCCCTCGTACCACTTTTCAAATTTCGTAGCAGAGCCGAGAATCGAACCCGGGCCTCCGGGGTTGGCAGCTAATCACACTAACTACTACATCACAGAGGTGGATACTAGACTACATCATGGATATTAAGTTCCATACTATTCGTTTGTCCAGTCTATTCCTTAAGACATCGGCATAGAAATGACATGAACAAAGGATATTCTACCTGTATGCTATATTATAACCAATTTTACTTTATTAAATCATTGACAATATAAAAACACGTCCAAAGACCTAATGAGTCTGGATGTAAATTTTGGTACCGATCAGTGGAGGCGTGTAGATTTGTATAACGAACGGACAATCGTACGTTTAATATTATAGATATAGTTAAATAATGGTGTCAGTACGACTCCTTGACTGAATGGTCAGCGTTGAGGCCTTCGGTTCAGAGGGTCCCGGGTTCGATTCCTGGTCAGGTCGGGGATTTTAATCGCGAGTGATTAATTCTTCGGGCTGAGGACTGGTTGATTGTGTTTGTCCCAAAACTCTTGTCTTCATATTCAAACAACACACCACACTACCAACCACCAGAGGAGTGCACAATAGACAGTACATCTCTCCATATAGGGTTGGCGTCAGGAAGGGCATCCGGTCGTAAAACATTGATATGACTTCTTGTCATTATATAATTGAGATCATGATGTTGGTAGTGGCGGATGGCACATAGGGCAGGCAATGCAATAAAATCCCGATTGATATTTTGGAAGTTATCTCCTGTAAGAACATGATGGAAGCGTGATTTAGGTTCCGGCAAAGACAGTAATTGATATGCAACCAATTGTTCATCCAGCAAAACTTCATGCCAGTACCAGTCATCTTACGACCACAGAAGTCGAAGATACTACCGAACTCCAAAGTTGTCACCATGATTATCTCCCTGATCACTGTTAAGTGTTAACTGTTAGTTCTTAATTTATTGTAAAGAGCATCAAATAATGGAATATTGAAGCAAATACCATCAATTAGGCATTTCCTTTCTTTCTCAGGACTAGATTGCATTACTCTTATCAAAGTAATGCCTCGAGCGTATTACAAAGTACAATTTAAATGACAGTATATGGTATTATAGGAAAATAACTGCCTTAACTGTATGAATACAATTATTGTTATAGTTGTATTACCACAACATTTGTTGAACTAATTGTCTAAAATCGGTGGGGTAAATGTTTGTAAACAAGGAATACGTAAGCTGGGTGTAAATCGAAGCATGCGTTTTGGATCTTTTGAGCGATAAGTGGTTTTAGTCCAGGGACTTCCTCTACTTTTACATTTTTTTTTTTTTTTTTTTTTTTTTACAAAGCTCAATAGTATTCGGTACGTGAAGTCTTAGAGAAATGTTTGCCAATATTCGAAGTAAAAGAAAATAGAGGACATCACTCTCGAACTTTTCTTCTTTCTTCACATCTGTATCAGCACGTGTCGCTGTATTGTGTGTGAAGTAGGGAGGTGTACTCTGCAGACACGTTATTTTGTGTCAGTAGCACGCCCTTGCATCATACTTTAAGGAACATCTCGTGTGTGTACCGAACGAAGGCTATCTGTTCTCCAAGTTGAGCAAGACGTCACGTAGTGTGCTGAATCTGACAGAAACTGGGCGTGACGGTGAATCGATGGGCATACATAGTCTCAACTGATGTAATGCAGCTGGTCTCCATCCATTCTGTCAGTGCCCCCCATACACTTGTCATATTGTCTCGAATAGTGCGACCCTGAAGAAACCGATTGTACACCATGACACGTAGAAGCTATTGCTAAAACCGAGTTTACAGTACATTTTAAAACTAAAACTACACTTTATTTTTTTTATTTTCGTATTCGTAGGATCCTCTGCTCTTTCTTTGCCATGACATGAGCCCTTGGGTACAATGTTTTCTTTGTTTTTGTTTTTTATTCTTTCAAGTGGCACCTGAGCCTAAGCTCGTAATGGTACAGTACATACATTCCATTACAAAGCAGATATACTCTGAAATGAGGCAGTTAACTAACTTATTTTACGCTTAAAAGTAGGCAATGTGCGTGTCACTCTTATGTATTCAGGGACCCTATTAAAAATGTACAGGGAAATTCCATACGGAATTTACACCGATCTTTCAAGTATATATCTGGGTAAAATTAATTTTTGAAGCACTTGTGGTGTGGTATATACAGATATCTGAATTCGTTTTACAAGAAGTATCGGAGTGTATCAACTTATGGTTTAGCATTTACACTGCTGTTTGTAGAAAGTTAAACACCAAGACCGAGAGCTGTGATCACAATGCAATTTATTCCACATATTAGGGACATGACAAGACACAAATGATTACAATTACAGGACTGTACATGTACGGTGACCGTGGAAATTCGGTACGGCCTAGCCACACCACGCGCTGCTATCAGAGCCGCTGGACGTCGTGGCATGGAATCAAAGAGCTCCTGAATATGCTGCTGGGGAATACTCTGCCACGCGGTTTATAGGCGCGTCCATACATCATCAACAGTGGCTGCAGGAGGACCTGAACGAACAAGGTGCCGACTGACCATATCTCAGACATGTTAAATGGGTGACATATCCGGCGAACGGGCAGGCCAAGGAAGCAATGGTGTACGTCGTTCTTCGAAGAAGGCTTGCACATTCCTCACCACATGCGGCCGGGCATTGTCCTGCTGGAATATGGCGTCTGGAACGTCCTGCAGGAGGGGCAGTGTCTCGGGCTCTAAAACCTCCCTGATGTAGCGGTAGCTGTTCAGATAGCCCTGAAGACGTAGGAGGCGAGGTCGCATACCATAAGCAATTGTGCCCCAAACCATCATACTTTGCGTTTGTCCGCTATGCCTTCAACAATACAGTCTGCCCGATGGCGTTAACCACGGTGGCGTCTAACGCATATGCGGCCATCACTGTAGGACAAGTTTAAGCGGGACTCATCCGAAAACACTACATTTTGCCTCTCAGCACGCCAGTGTCGGTGTTCACGTGCCCATTGCAGTCTACGGCGTTGGTGGTTGCTGGTCAATGGAAGCCGGCGCAATGGCATGCGTGCCACAGGTCCGGCCCTCAGAAGACGGCGTCGAACCGTTGGTGCAGACAACACCACACCCGTTGCAGTGCTCCAACGTCGAGCCAACACCGTGGACGAAGCTGTTCTGTCCGTTACGACCAAGCGGACAAGATGGCGGTCATCTCGCATTGTGGTCACATTGTGTCATCCACTACCCTGTCGGCGCTGTGTACGGCCCTCTTCTCTCCACTGGTTCCACATACGCCTCACTGTTGAAGCAGCGTACCCTGTACGAGCCGCAATGTTACGGAACGACAGACCCATCTCCCGGAGCCCTATCATTCTGCCCCGTTCGAACGCACTCACACGCTGATATTCCCTTCTGTGATGTGGCGAGGCATAGTGGCACTTAGGTACACGTTTCCACTTCGTATGACGGCTCCGCACTGACTAAGCGTTGAGTAACACTGCCCTGTCTGGTCACACACGGAAGGGCACTACTGGGCCTACGTGCAGGCCATCTCTCTGCAATTTAAAACACTCACTATGGTTCCACTGTTCTACACGTCCTCTGATTTTGGCGTGTTTCAGACCATTGCTTCTGAGTGTTTCACTTTCTACAAACAGCAGTGTACATTATGATAGCTGAGGCTCTTTGACGGAGACTGGTGAGGATGTTGCAATATTTATACAAGTGCAGTTGGAGTCAACATGCGTAGATCGAAAAGTACTTTTAATGTTCTTTAATGCAAGATATTAATTTTCTCAATTTATACCATCTGCAACATGCCCAAATATGGGTCATGCAAGTAAGGTGGTTCTCAGTAAGTGCCCTTCAGCAGTCCATGGGTTAATTTGTATTTCAGTCTGCTCATGATACCTATAGCAGGAATAACCTTGTCACAAAATACTTTAACATGGATATTCCAAGACAGTGTTTCGTCTGCATTTAACCCAAGAAATCTTGTCAACTTTCCACGAATAACATATTGGCCATAGAGTGGCAATGTCATATTTAAAGGAAGGCTGTATGAGGGTGTGTGAAAAACAATATAATTTGTTTTGCCATGTATATTTTTAATCTATTTTCATCCAGCCAACATTGTTCCCGTTCCTCCATAACTACGATGACAAGTAGAGTTTGCGAAGTTAATAATTCATCGAAATAAAATTTAAAGGGAATTTCCTGATACTCCACAGAAGAAGAAGTGCAGCACAATTTCCCACTTGTTTCCCACTCAATTTTTGTGAGAGGATGTTTTCCTTGGCGAAAGTTAAAGTTCACCAAGTATCCTTGACTGGTATTTAGCATTCAAACTTTGTAGCTAAAGCATATAGGTTTTCCTTATATGAAATATTTGCATCCATGCATTTCATAGTACCTTCTCACCCACACTCATCATAATCAAGATGTTATGTCTGGACGTGAAGTACAAATCGTTTCTTGAGCAAATACATTAGAGCTTGTAGTTTCCATATCTTGTGATTCACACCGATTTGACTGTTATCACAAATGTTAACTCACCGTATGATAAACTCAAACGTATCTCTTCCCTTATTATTCCTTTATCAATAGTTCAATTATTTTTTCATCCCAACATTTTAACGGGGAAACGTCTCTATGTGAAGTGAGGTTGTCAAAACTGAGAAAAGTAGCAATAGTTTCTTTACAGTCCGTGTATAATGTTTTCAAGCTTTCTAAGCTATGTGCCTCTAATTGTTATCTGTATTCATCACAGAAGCTAATCTCTCATTAAACCATAATAGTACTTTTGCGGAAGTCTGTCGTTCACGTGGTACAAAGTTGTCAAGTAGACCGCCATTATCTTCTTGAGCAGAATCCTCATCTAAACCAATGCTGACGTAAGGTGATTCAATGTGTGTAGGTACTGTGAGATCATCTGACCATTCCTCTTCAAGAACAAACAACTGTCAGACATCTGAAATTAATATAAATTTATGAATATATGCAATGTCCAGCTGGACATATATGTCAAAATTATATAAAATTGTAGGACTACATAGACATTCCTAATTAGCTGTTAACATAAAAACTATTACAGTCATGATATTTTATATCATTTACAATTATATCCAGGTGCTTTTTATCAGCGTGATGTTTTCGCATAAATGAATACACTTACTTTCTGGAGCGCGCCATGGTTTCACTAAGCGGAAGAACACATACAATATTAAACACCCATCTCACAAAAAAGTGCGCCACTCCATTGACTGAAAAATGTTGTGTCAACAAGCAGGGACTCTAAAAATGACATTATGAAGAGTACTGTTAGAATTCTATTGTTGGTGCAAGGAGCGTCGGTAAACAGGTGAGTTGAATTATTATCATCAAACCTTACATCTTTCACTGTCGTAAAGGACTTCGACATATGATTTCCACCGTTCCCTTTTCTGAGTGATGTGGTCTATCTCAGTGCACGATGTCCGCGCTCCATATGCTAGTACATTTTGGTCTTCCTTGCTTACGCTGCCCAGAGATTCCAGTTTAGAGCTTCTTTCTCGATAGACTTTTCCTTACAATGGGGAATAGGTTAGCCAACCCATTCCTCTTTCCTTCGCCGCCTTGTTACTGTGGTCATGTGCAATTTACTGAATTTAAATCCACCTGGAGTTTGGTATTTCTATTTTACACCTTGGCCTTAATAACACAGAGTTCATTAAATTCTGTAATACATTCTAGGATTGCGGTCCCTCCATCAAGGCTCCTTATTCTACCGGAACGTCTTGAGGTGACTAGAAGTTAATCCAGCAATCTTACTGTAAACAGGAGAGATACATAAAACTTATGAATTGAGCAATATCACTGTGCAATTTTCATTACGTCGTGTAATAACGAAATATAATACATGGGCAACTTTGTTTTTCATCGAACGTTTGCAATGATTGCTGTAAATTCAACTGATTTATCGGAAGAAAATCCCGAGAAAGGAAATCGTGTCCTCAATATATGTAATGAATTACGTAACTAGATCATATTGTTACGAAAAAGCAGTGTCCGTTTTATTACATTTTTTATATCAGAATGACCCAATAAATGCACACAAAAAACAAACAAACAAACAATTGTATTCAACTATGAAAGACCACACTCACTAACTGCTGCCTGTCTACAAGTCTTCGTTCTTCACACACAGCAGGGAGTCCCGGTTCGTTGGAATTGTCTGAGAGGGCTATAATCTTATCCAAAGGCTCACCTTACATCCACTTCTCCAAGTCCAGTCACGCCACACAGCAGCTGCGTGCAGACAACTAGATTTGAACAAAGGCTACCGGCCACACAATACACGATGACTGTTCCTTGGTTCGACTCTAGAGACACTCAAGTAATTCACACTGTCAAACACAGTGGATAACTAAACACTAACAACTATACAGCAACAGCTGAACAGTGCTAACCAGAAGGATAATACTCCTCACACTGTCTCAATTACATTCACGATAGCTGCTCCAGTCGCTGACTTCGCCTGTCCTCTACCCACGCTCCGTATCCGACGATACCTTGACGGTAGCCAACAACCGTCTTCAATCCAGCTACTCACTCGACACTCAGACGCAATGATCACTTCTCGGTCAGACCCCGCCAGACGCTAGCGACAGCCCACACCGCTGTCGCCCTCAGCTCAGCTACCAAACCCCAACACACCGAGTCCGACAGTGAATCCACCTCTGAGTCCCACACTGATTCCACCATGGAGTTCCACACTGATTCCACCATGGAGTCTCACACTGACTCCACATGAGTTCTATACTGACTCCACCACGATGTTCCACACTGACAATACCACTGACTGACTGTTCATTGCTAGCCTTCTTTTTATAGCTCGGGTGATGTGTAGAACCGGAATATTCGCAATGTGCCTAGAGACGGAACATTCTCGTTCCACCTCGCAGACACACATGGGGAAATCGGACGAAGAGAACAATACATGGGAAAGTCAGCCACGCCCTCCAAAGCGGATGGGAGGCCCGCGGTCGTTCGACTCACTAGCCCCTTCCAGAAAGTACCGAAAAGGGCTACCACAGGGCTGGCACGGAACAATATTGTATATTCCTACTAGCTGTAGTACCCGGCGCTGCCCGGATTGTTTTTGAAAGTTTGCCTTTAAGATTTGTATTACCAGTGATTTTTATAGAAGTTTTTATAGATTTTTTTAATAGAATTCCTTTTGACATGTTGATTGATATTTGATATTTTACGTTCTACTATGTAGTTTTAGAGTTCTTTAGATTTAAAGTTTTGGTTTATTTAATTTTCGAGAAAAACTTTGTTCTTATGGAAGCTCAAATTGTCCGGGAAGTACTTGAACCTTTCAAAAAAAACATATCAATATGTATTAACACGTCGGAGAATTGATACGATGTACTCGATTTCAACTGTAATTGAGACTGTCACCAATCAGCATTGCGACACAAAAAGCAGTGGATTTAACACTAATCTCGGTTATTTTAGACCATTTCCTCTCAAGCCCATCTCAGCCCTCCGTCTCAAAAGAGCCTGAACGTGGACTTAAATGGTATCCAGAACGTCCAAATTCATCTCAGCGATAGAAACACAGGTTTCGAAATGAATATAGGTCATTTTCCATTATTTTCACATGTCATTCCGCCCCATTCGCCACTCCTAGCGGGGGTTGGAATGTTTCTTCATAGTTTTTTCCCCACATGGTAAGTCATATGTGTACCAAGTTTCGTTGAGAGCTATTCTGGAATATACCCACATCTTTAATCCAGGTCATTTTTACATTCATATTCCTATAAGGATATTTTTTGGGAAAATACTTTTCCGATTCATCCTGCCGCCTACATAATTTGTTTTCTGGCACATTGCAGTTCGCTTTTCCTAAGTAAAGTAAATTTCAGGAACAAAAGGTTAAAATGTTGTAAAACTCTCTGAGTTTTAATTTGTAATATATAAGCTTAAGGCCCGCATAATGCAGTTGTTTACGAGTTCGGCCCCCATGCTCAAGATTGCTGGATTAAATCTTGGCACACACTGTCGACTATAAGTAATACATGTTCAACTTGTCCGACACCTAGGACTATAGTAATCAGTTTCTGATGAATATGAAACCTCTAATTTCGATATTCTCTCTAAAGAACCAGAGAAACAAGGAAATGCCATTTGGTCCTTATTTCAATGACGGTGAAATCCTGACATTCACCTCGCCACGGTAGAGAGGGGGCAATGACTGCATATAAAAATACTATTTTATGTGCAGGCGGCTAACGAATGAAGGGACCGATTATCCCCCGGTATAAGGAGATCCCCTATACCAAGTGCCAACAGTCTCTTTGAGAGTGGATGAGCGGGTATGGGTAAGGGCAATCATTTGTCCTTGGGACAAGAAATTGTTTCCAAAGGCGGAGGAACCGGTTTGGTCAACGGCATTAGGATGCAGAAGGCAACGGGAAACCACTGCATTAAAGATCGTGAGAGATATTCCAATAAATCCACATGGCATGGCTGCAACGTCAAGATCGGAGCTGGCTGTGTGGATCGTCTACCTCCGTTTGGAGACGATAGCTTAAGAAGAAGAATTTTGATATCCACTAATGCTCTCCGAATCGTACATTCAAGTCCCTAATTTGAACCTTCAGATTTCTTCTCTTACTGTACAGTTAGGGTTGATAATTCGATACGTGTACTCTACTAGAGTGTTAAAAATCAATATATATATATATATATATATATATATATATATAAATGTTATTATTATCATTCATCTTATATAACGAGTATACACACATGTTCATTACATACTGTCATGCCTTTCAACTTTTAGTCTGCAAGTCTCTGCGAAGTAACTAAACGTATCCACAATCTTCTGTTTGTCACTAGCTATGTGCTCTCGTTTAGTTATTTCCCCTTATTAGAAACTGAATCTAACCGTCATCGTATTGGCTTCTCCCTAATATTCTAACTCCCCATGACCGAGTCTATTATTCACCTAGGTAACCCGTCCTTCTCCATTCCTCCTTACGTGGTAAAACAAAAATGAATTACGATATATCTCTCTTAATATGGATCATTGAATGTATCGGAATATGTATTTATGTTATGAAACAAGGACATAAAATTTCGACGCTTTGAATATGGGCTATGATCTATAACAACATGGGATTTAATAATATGATCTACATTTCGTAAATAAATACTACTCCAAAATCTATGCACACAATACATAATAGTTAACGTGTTCATGTCCTACTGGTCCGACACATTGGCTGAGAGGTCAGCACTAAGGCCTTTGGTTCAGAGAGTCCCGGGTTCGTATCCCGGCCGGGTCGCGATTTTAATAGCGTCTGATTAATTCATATGGCTCGGGGACTGGGTGTATGTGTTTGTCCCAAAACGTTCCTCCTCATGTTCAGTAACAACCACCACAGAAACACACAGTAGTAATCACATACCTCCATATAGCGTTGACGCCAGGAAGGGTATCCAGCCGTAAAACAGGGCCAGATTGATATGAGCGATACAATTCGCACCGGCGACCCCACAGATGTGGGAAAAGTGTTAGTAATAGTAGAAGAAGAAGAAGAAGATAATGTTCATGTCCTACATTCTACTTTACCTGGATCTAAATAAAAAAGATTCTCCTTTGACTGCATATTAGGTACTGAGTTCCTCATATCTCTTCTTCTGCGATCAAAAATGTGGCGACTGAAAATCTCTTTTAGCACCAGAAACTGTATTTGTTCTGGCTTACTGGGGATGTAGTCGTAAAACCATCTAGCTTTTAGCGACTTAATACAGCAGATACGTGTCTGTCCGCATCACTCAAGTAAGCGCTGGGAGAATTCTTTCCTTTACCCTTTGTAAACTTCCATTTCCACATAAAATTTCATACTTTAGCATTCAATCCGGTAAATCACTGCCTTTCACGCAGAATCATCTTCGAATATTTTTTAGGTCATCATCTTCTTAACGTTTGTCCTGCAATGGAACAGGGTCCATTGGTTGGTTTAGAAAGTCGGTATTTATTCTGTGGCCTACTTAGCCATTTACAGAAATGGTGTGAAGGACACATAGAATCACTACTACAGTTTTTATACAAATTTCTGCCAAGTAGAATTTTTTCCTGACTAATGGCTCAACGGCGCACTGACTCAGATAGCTTCTGGAGTTTGGTAGTTGAAAGGAGGCGACTGTGGTCCTCATAAGGGTACAACCCCGGAATCTTCCTGGTGTGAAACTGGGCAACCACATAATAAAACTACATTTAAGGTTACCGATGGTGAGGTTTGAACCTACCATATACCGAATGCAAGTTCACAGCTATGCAGAGAAGTCAACTCTCTCGGTAGAATTAACAAATATTAGTCCAATATTTTAACTGAAGGTTCCAGGGATGTATGTCACAACAGCTGAAGGTGATCGTTATCATTGTAAAACATTAACATTCCCATGCTAATACTGGACATCACAGGTAAACTGTCGTAAGTGCAAAAACGATTATTTTTAGATTTGGCTTGGTTTGGTCGTGCCTTCTTAGAGGTACACTACTGTACGTGTATGTTTCGCAGGATCGAAGATAACTTATGCGATACCACTGTCTGTGCAAGGAGAACCCAACGGTAAACAATGGTAAATGATCAAACAATAATTCATCCTTATGACGTTAAAATAACAACGTACACGTTGAGACTAGTTGGAAAGATTATAAAAAGTAAGGTTCTTCAGAACTGTCAATTCGACTTACCTTAAAGGTGCGCCTTAGCTACTGCTACTTCTTACTGCTCTGATGTAAAGTTAGTGAAGTGTCACTAAAGTTTACCTCTGACATCCAGAATTTTTTATTCAGAAATTGTACGATGGAGTGCATTATTGGTAAAATCCTGAATATTTGTAAGAACAAAACTCCATTACTGATCTAACATATCGAGGTAGTCAAGAAAAGATATTTACATATGAATGAAAACCTACAATCTGTTTTCCAGTCAGTGACCGGGTCAGGGACGGAATGAATGAAGCCCCCATCTTCCGGCGAGGATAAGAATTATGCCGGCTGCCGAAGACTGTCGCACCCCTCTGGGGCAAATTTACGTATTAATATTATTTAAAAATGTAGAACTTTCTGAACATCTAAAGGAATCGTGTGAAATAGTAGGATAACAATTTCAATAATTTCTTAAGACAAATTTGTGCACCAGTTTTCGAAATATATACTTTCACATACTTTATGCACATTTCATCAAAGTGCCCTATATAGTCTAGGAAGTGACATGAAATGGCAGAAACTATTTATGCCGTTAGATATTTTCCAAGGCCTTCGAGATTATTGTTAAAAATATTATTTTGGTCTGCGTATATTCAAATGAGTGATAACGTAGAATTTATTTAAAATTTTGGTATTATTTGACTATTGCTTTTAAAAAAGCAGTCATATTGATTTTTCTAACATGTTTATGATGTATTAACATTATCTGGAAAATATCTGGAAAATGTTTGATGGGAGAGGGGTAGAGCTTCCTAGAATTTTATATTGTTTTTATTATTTTGGTATGTATTATCATTTTCAGGTACTTTAAATCTTATAATTTACAGGTAAACTAACATTTTAACAAACTTGGAGGTGTAGAATTATTGCAGAACGTATTATAAGACTAGTACTTTTCCCTAATTACCATAGAAATTGTCACGACAGTTTAATATACACTCGTACCTTCTTCTATATTTTCTTCATATCTAAAAAATCTTCACGGTAGACATGACACCGGTAGGTTCAAAACGGCTCTCCATATGATATTCCCTGTGTAACAGTTTCTGAGATCTTCTACAACTAATTTCAAACTGTAGGGCCTAAATAGTTCGTTCGCATTCCGTTCATCTTCGTTCCTTTATGAACTACATCAAGAGAGATTTGAAAAGTATTTCAGTGTATAAATTAAAACTGACTGGAGACAGAATGCATATTTGCCACACACTTTCATTTTTTGATATCAAGAGGGAATTAGGTCACGTAGCTATCAGTTTGCATTCGGGAGATAGTGGGTTAGAACCCAACAGTCGGCAGCCCTGAAGATGGTTATTCCGTGGGTTCCCGCTTTCGCACCAGGCAAATGCTGATGTACTCTATAAGGTAAGCATGTTTAAAATCATCATATGATTTTTCATAATCAATCAAGCGAAGTCAAATGTCATTTGCTCAATATATTTTTGAATTAAAACATGTTTAGAGACCAGACGTCCCTCATGTTATGGCCGTTTAAAAACTCTATACGAGTTCCACAGATGTTTTTCTCCTTCTCTCAAATGGATCGCGCTGCATCTAGAAAACATTTTCAGAGCGTAACTAATTAGACTCATCAGCCTACATCAGTAAGAATTCGGTTTCTTTAGCAGGCTAATCATGGTGGTTTTCAACCAGTTCGCAGGGATGCCCCCAGTGTTGCTAAACAGCTTCAAAAGGATATCAGTTTTTACTGCTATCTCTCAGCCTACAGACCGAGAACCTTTCGACTGCCCAGTTCCTCTCCAGTATCTCCAGATTGTATGTGGTCATCTCTGAAGATATCTGGGATTTAATTCTTCCATTCTTCCAATAATTGCTTTCTTAAGTCTGTTTTATCTGTCAAAAAGTTTCACATCGAGTAAATAATATCCTGTATGCAGACGACGACATGTTAGTGGCTGACACTCTAGAAAATATCCAATTCCTTTCGGACAGGATGAACGAAGTAAGCAGTAAGGTCGCCTTCAGATAAACTGTTAGAAAATGTGATTCAAGTTATCACCAAGCATAAAATAAATAACTGGACGGAAAAGTAGTTTAAGATGTATCACAATGAACATACCTAGAAATCTCGCTGATGTTAGAATTGTATCGAGATGTAGAAATCTATACAAGAATCACCATTGCAGTGGGTGTGCTTCTGAAGTTGTGTAACTTCGGCTTCAAATTACGAACTCGTTGACGTGTGGTGAAGTATTACGTGCTATCGGTGCTGCGTTTCACTGTCGAAGACTGGTCACTAAAGGCTTCATCAGTCATCGGTGGACCGACTGATAGCGTTAGAAATCTTGGAGTGTGGGCAATGCAAAATGTTGAAGATACCGCGTCAACAATCACGAGATACTCCACCGTTCCGAGAAATGATCCGAAAACCTAAACTTCACAAAACGCAGGAGAGTTAACCGTTTAGGCCACATCTTCTGAAATGACAAATACAGCCTAAATAGAAATTACCACAGAGGCAAGATAGAAAGGGAACGCGAACGGATAAGATCATCCTGTGCGAGGAACCTCAGACAGTGATTCAATGCCCATGATGTGGGAACTCTGATATGAGAACCGTAAAATAAGGATAATTACTCCATGACGATCATCAATCTCATGTAAGAAGAAGCCATTAGAATAATAATAGTTTAATTTCCAAGGTTACTTACGCAAAGAGGAGAACTGAAAATTATCTTGAAAGCCCCGACGAATACAAAACATAACGTTTTACTTTATTTCTGGAAGAAACCTTTGTCTTGGTGAAAACTGAAAGAACCTAAAGCCTTTGACAGATAAAATAATAATTATAATAATAAATTATTATTATATTATATTATATTATATTATATTATATTATATCATATTATATCATATTATATTATATTATATTATATTATATTATATTATATTATTATTATTATTATTATTATGCTATTGGTAATCCGTCCCACTATATACTTTTTGACGGTTTTCGGAGACACCGAGGTACCGGAATTTTGGCCCACAAGAATTCTTTCACGTACTAGTAAGTCTACCGACACGAGTCTGACGTATTTTAGCACATTCAAATACCACAGGACTGAGAAAGTTTCGAACCTGCCAAGTTAGGGTCGGAAGGCCAGCGCCAGTCGCTCAGCCCGGTACTGTGAATATTATAAAGGATGGTCGGAAACAACGTGAACCAGGTATATGAGCGTTAGAGGGTTGGTCATACTGATAAGTAATTTTTAAAAATGTAATTCGATGTCTCACGCAGTTGTCATTTTATCAGCTTCCGAAGTCAGCCTTTCAAATCGATTTGCGGGATTTGCTAGGCGACGTTGATAAATCTGCACATTACGTAATACTAGCTTGAGAGCCACAGCGGAAAATAAGCATCAAACGTACTGAGGGTTTCAGCTGATGTCACCCTAACGCACTTGCTATGGCGCATTCGTGTCAGCACAGAGGTCCGTGTTTAAATCCCTCCGCGGGCGAAGTTTCTTCTTCGATCGGTGCACTCAAGCCGGTCTTAAGCAACGTGCAGATTAGTTACACCGCCTCACAAAGCCCATTCGAATTTGCGCGTGAAGTGTTCTCATTGGCTAAATTCAGCAGATGATACTGACAATGGCGCAAGATATCGAATTATTTGTTCAAATTATTTAACAGTATAACCATCCCTCTGACGCTGATATAGGTTAATAAACTCAACAGAGGATGATATCCATGGTAGGCAAGAGATGGCATTTAAGTTAATGAAGCACCTCAACAGTGATGAAAGAGAAACTGCTAATATAAAGGTAATCGAAGAAGAATCGTGGATACAACACTACAAAGAATTGTGGTATAACGGAGAGTATGGAGAGAGTCAGGAAGATCAAGATATAGATATCGACATTGAAGGAATTGACCTAATAGATATAGAAGAACTTAATACTGTTCTGAAATCTTTCAAAAATAGAAAAGCACCAGGGTTAGACAACATAAATATGGAGTTGTTCAAATATGGTGGGATCATTCTTAAATTTAGAATGTTACATTTAATTAATCTTTGTTGGAAAAGAAGAAATATACCCGAAGAATGGAGGAAAGCTAAAATAATATCACTTTTCAAGAAAGGAAATCGAAGTTTTTGCAGTAACTATCGAGGAATAAGTTTATTAAATGTTGGCTATAAAATATATGCTAAAATAATAAATAATATACTTAAAATCATTGCACACAATCTCTTATTGGAAGAACAATGTGGATTTAGGAAAGGCAGATCCTGTACAGATAATATATTTAGCCTCAAACAGATACTGGATAAGAGAAGAGAATTTAACTTGAATACTTATGTCGCTTTTGTCGACTATGAAAAGGCTTTTGATAGGGTAGATAGAGAACAGTTATGGAATATAATGGTAAAAAATGGATACCCTAAACATCTTATTCAAGTTATCCAAAGTCTGTACAAAAGGACGAGAATTGTGTTAGATTTAGGATACAAACTAACGGAAGAAATATTAATTAATCAAGGTGTACGTCAGGGATGCAGCCTCTCTCCAACACTATTCAATATATATATGGATGAAGTAATCAGAAATTGGAAACGAATTGTGCACTCTGGAATAAAATTTAACACAAACACATACATAAATACTATGCTCTTTGCAGATGATCAATTTGTCCTGCAGGATGATGAAGATAAACTCCAGAAATCAATACATCAGTTAAATACCATTTGTAAAAGTTATAATCTTCGGCTATCCAGAACAAAAACCAAAGTTATGGCGTGGCAAGGGAAATATCCTATCAGAGCGAAGATAGTAATCGACAATCAACCAGTAGAATAAGTCACAAATTTTAAGTACCTTGGTTGTGAAATATCTTTTAATGATGATGACGAGGTGAAGAAGAAGCTTCATCGATTTCAATATATGTGTGGGACAATTCACCGAACACTGAAAGGAAAAGTAAGAGAAGATACTCAACTTAAATTCTATAAGACTATGGCTGTACCAACTTTGCTATATGGAAGTGAGACATGGGTAGATAAAATAAGCTATAGGAATAAAATACAATCATCTGAAATGAGATTTCTAAGATCAGTGAAAGGATATTCCCTAAAAAATAAAATACGAAATGAAGAGATAAGACAAAAATTAAATATATTCTCAATGAAAGAAAGAATATTCCAAAACAGGATAAATTGGAAAAACGACGTTCTGAGGATGGATAACGACAGAATACCAAAACTTGCCCTGGAATACCATCCTACAGGAAGAAGAGATATTGGTCGTCCTATGAAGAGATGGAATGAAATCTGAGGGCGGAACAGGCTATTAGCCTAATCCATGAAGAGGAAGTAAGTAAGTAAGTAAGTAAGTAAGTACTATCCCTCTGACGCTGATATAGCCGATTCACATTTTTCCCACCACACTGTGTGACGTCCTGTTATCTACCATATCGACAGTCAAGGAGAATAGCGTCAAATGAAAATTACTGAGATGGATGTCTCAATCGAGTTTAAGGAATGCCAGTAGATCTAAAAAAATCACCGAGCGAGTGGCTGCGTGGTTTGGGTTACGTAGCTGTCAGCTTGTATTCGGGAGACATTGGCCTCGAACCCCACTCTCGGCATCCCCTAATATAGTTTTCTGATGGTTTCCCCATTTTCGGAGAAGATAAATGGAGCGGTTGTAACTTAATATTAAGGCCACGGCAGCTTCCTCCTCACTCATAGCCCTGTGCAACCCCAACGTCGCCGTAAGACTTATCTGCGACGGGACGACGTGAAGCAAATTGTAAAGAAATTAAAAGATAATAATCTTAAATAGAAGTCATGTAACTTTTCCTCAGTTAAAACACCAAGTTATTGACCGGTATGACAGATTATAATAGAATATGCAAATTAACTCTTCCTACCACATAACATATCTACAAAGCGCGACTGGATAAGGCGACTGAAAGTGAATATTAATAAACCGGTGATGTGAATGTATTCCTTCCTTCCTTCCTTCCTTCCTTCCTTCCTTCCTTCCTTCCTTCCTTCCTTGCACCTGCATTCTGTTTCCTAGGGCTATTCGTAGGGATATCATAATTTACGTATTTATGGGGGCAAGAGGATGATTAACAAAGTCAATGACTTTACGTCTTATTACCTAATTTTACCAATTTCAGCGATACCAGGTTGCCAGAATTTTGTCCTACAGGAGTTCTCTAAGTGATGCTAAATCCACCGATACGAAGTTGACATATTTCAGCACCTAGAAATACCACCGAACTGAGCCAAGATTAACTCAACTTTGGCTTAGAAGGCCAGTACTTGTAATCAGATTAAAAACTTGTTCGAAATTATGGATTTATCACTTATAATATATTTGTGGCTTCATGGAGACGTAATTCGTCATAAATTTTATTCGGTTCAATATAACAAATATTTCAATGTGACTCAGTTTAATCCCAAGTCCTCTTTACCTTATATGCGAAAGAATTTGAATCCCAAGAAGATAAAACGCACGTGACTACTATATGTAGTGTTTCGTCTAATCACATCGATATTTTATTTTTATTTTATTTTATTTTGTATTTTTTATTTTATTTTATACAGAGGAATTTCACATAATGTCAGCAAAATTTGAAGGTAAACACATTCTATGATTTAAAATTTATAATATACAAGAAGGAACGCATTACCATATTAAGAGATGACCTGTTAAGGAAATACTTATAGGCCATTAATTGATATGATCTTCGTGGGACATTAAACCAACTGTTGTAAACTGCATTTAGAGAACTTCCGGATCAATTGACTATTCGTAGTTTCAGGATTTATCTAATTCGGATAAAAGACAAATTATCTCAAGCATAACTCGGGTTCCGGTATTTAATTTTAGAGGGAAGCATAATAGTGTTGTATACAAGGAGCTTGGTATACAAGGCACAACATAAACGTTTATTGCTTCAACACATTTATACAATATGTACATAAAATGGAACGAAACTTTTCTTGAAGCTTGTTGAGTTGCACACGTTTAATGTTAATATACGGTAGTAGGCTGAGGACCTGACTAATATTTACATAGATACAATTTGAGATTCCTATATACATTCAATCTTGTCTTGATGAGACAGTCTGTTCAAATGAGAGAATGTTCTTGATAGTCGGAAACTATCGGTCATGCATAATAACAAGTGGAACTTGTAGAGAGAGTTCGTATTAGCAGAATGCAAACAGGAGGACCGAGCTCGATAGCTGCAGTCGCTTAAGTGCGGCCAGTATCCAGTATTCGGGAGATAGTAGGTTCGAACCCCACTGTCGGCAGCCCTGAAAATGGTTTTCCGTGGTTTCCCATTTTCACACCAGGCAAATGCTGGGGCTGTACCTTAATTAAGGCCACGGCCGCCTCCTTCCCACTCCTAGCCGTTTCCTGTCCCATCGTCGCCATAAGACCTATCTGTGTCGGTGCGACGTTAAGCAACTAACAAACAAAAGCAAACAGGAGGCGTATAACTTGCAAGGAACATGTGTCTAGTGTTCATATATAGCAGAATGCTATGATTGGAGTCGGAGCACTATAGGGGACTTGAGTGAGTAGCAGAATGCTTGGATGGGTGCTCGACGTGGCTACGGGATGCAGGATGAATGAGGCAATTTTCAGAGGCGAAATCTCACGGCCAGGAATCAGTCCACCTATTCAGAACACATTTTTAAGAGGGTGCCTCCGTGTCTGACTTGCGGTGTAGTCTGGTCGTTGGACACTGTGGGAGTCCTGAAGAGGCGAGAAACGTTGCTCCTTTTATAGCGCTGGCTGACGTCACTGACGGATCACGTCAGCGCACTGCAGTCTGCCTCGTGGTCTCTGGAAACGTCCATGTGTCAGGCGGGCTGCGGAGATTGTAGGCGCGGAGGACACACACAACAAATAGTATATTCGAAGAGGGCTCTTTACCTTTTCTTTTTTGAACTACGGAAACTGCTTCCTGTTTACTGAAGATAATGTACGTAAATAGCCTCCCATTTGCATCGGGCGTCAAATATTCAAATCGACTCTTGGGTGCATCTCATAGGGTACTGCTTCATTCACCGGCTGAATTGGTCGTGAGTAAGAGAATATTCCGGATATAACGAGCGAGGTGACCGTGCGGTTAGCATCGTGTAGTTGTAAGCTTTCATTCGGGAGATGGTGGGTTCGAATCCCACCGTCGACAATCCTGAATTTGGTTTTACGTGGTTTCCATTTTCACACCACGAAAATACTGGGGCTGTGCTTTAGTTAAGGCCATAGCCGCTACCTTCACATTCCTAGGCTTTTCTTTTCCTTGCACAGCCGGAAACCTCGTAAACAAGTACAAATATTTATCACTACATTGAAATCAAACTAATACAGAGCGATATATACCTGCGTATAAGAAATAAACCTGTTTCGCGCGAATAATTCTTCTACCGCTTTTCCCGCGGTACGAACTGTGTTGCGCACGTGGATTTTGTCCTGTTTTATGGCCGGATGCCCTTGCAGACGCCAAACCAATGTGGAGGGATGCAATCAGTATTGTGTATTTCTGTGGTGGTTGGTAGTGCGGCGTGTTGTTTGAATACGAAGCAGGGAATGTTGGCTTAAACACAAACATCCAGTCCCCGAACAAGAAGACTTAATGAAATGCGATTAAAATCCCCAGCCCAGCCTGGAATCGAATCCGGGGCCTTCTGAACCGTAGGCCTCAACGCTGAACCCTGAGCCGGATATTCATGCAAATAATTATTTTTACAAAATAAAATGCTTGCACTTGTGTAAACAAATTACTCTACTTGAGACCGTAGAGGCTGTTTGTTTAAAATTCCTGCCTGTTTATATAAATCAGTATTTAATGTTATAAATACATTGTAAGCTGTAGGATGAATTTTCCTAAATCTATATTGCTGGGAAGGAAAGTATGGTTGCATAGGCGTGTATAAAAATGGAGAAAAATACTTTGGTTCTTTCAAAACAAGAAGAAGCAATTTACGTCATTTTTGTGACTTGGAGAGGCAATTTATCGACTACCGACTTCAATTAATAGTGGATGTCTGGGCTTTGCAGGCAGATCTAGATCAACCCACTATTTCACTTTGTTTGAGACTTGAAGTCGGAAAGATAATATCACTTCTTCTTCTCTGAAACATAAAAGACCGCATCCGGTTGAGAAATATATTATCCCACAACGTACATGAAAAAGAAATGATGAAGTGAAGAGTTACAAATGCCGCATGCATAAACTGTGATCATCACGACCGGTAGATCCACACATTGAACAATCACGTTAGGTGACAATATTATCAATTGGTGGCAATATTACCAATTATTAATCATTTTAGCTTATAATATCAAAGTTCTAGCCACACGGAATAAATTTGTTATCAGAAAATAAATTTGCATATTGCATTGTATCTGTATGGCCATTATTGACGAAGTTTATACTTAGGTTAATATTTTTAATGGTCACACTGCAAATTCTGGATCTAATTAAATGTTTCCTACTACTCATTATATTGTAATAAACGATTATTGAGGATTTCAGTATGTACTATGCAAATGATGTGAATCATAATAAATATTTGAATCCAAACGCTAATAAAAGCTTATTTTTCACCCCGATACTCATTCCCCAACATTAGTAATGTTAACATTCGTTCATTCGCTTTAAGGAGCAATGCATACGATTATGCTGATTTCTTTCTCTTTGGCGTTAATGGTGGTACAGGTGGTGACTATTGTTTAAGCAGAAGTACAATTAAATGCACGGAATCTTGTCGATATAGAAACAGTTGTTTATATTTTAAAGGAATGCTGTAACTCCTCTGCCATTCCCATTGCCAAACCCGTATTTATTCCTAACAATTCCTTTGCGTTTATTGACAGCCTATCCTCACCCTTTGTTCGTGTTATAGATACAACATGTAGTCTAACAACGTCAAGTCAAAATAAAGGCGAAGTCATAGCAAGCTGATAGACTGGAAATGTTAACCTGTATTATGAATTATATACACCGATGAATAATTGCATTATGACCATCTTTTACCCACAGAACCGCAGCCACTGTGTGAGGCATCGATGCAACGAGATGGTGGATGTGTCTTAGCGCATCTGGTACCACATGCACATTTTGTAGCGTGGCGGACACTGTGTTCGAAAACCGGGGATATATGGTGGTATGGCAACGCATTAAAATTGTTTCATTGGGATTGCTTAACCTTTGTTTCTCTTCACCATATCCATCGTAATGTTCACATTAATTTTCCTGTTCATATTACCACTCGTTTTGCATATCATGGAGACGTTAAGAAGGGAAAGCTTACTTACGACCACCTGATATTATACCGTCCTCAAAATAAAACTTCGATATTTCATGACAATTGAGAGATTGTTTTCTTTTATCTTAAAATTCTGTTTCGTTCTGGACATGGGAGGAGTTTGGGTTCCTTCCCGTGTGCTGACTACTTTTGTAATATCTCCCTCAAAAAAACGGGGTTTCACAAAAAAAACGAAATCAATATTTCTTGAAATGAATTACTAGAAGATTTTGAAGGGATGAAATGGCAAAATAGTACTGTGTAAGGAGTATATGCTTCTCTGGATTGTGCATTTTCAGGAACCCCGGTAACCAGCTATGTATTTTCCACTGAATATGCAACCATTCAGACAATGATCCATAGTGAAGTGAGCAGTTGGAGTAGATGAACTGAGGGAACAGTCCCGCCAGCAGTCTCTCGTACAGTAACCAGGTCTCGAAGGTTATCGATTCTCTCCACTTTAATGGGACTGCCTCGTCTTTAGTCCCGTCTTTTCCAACGTTATTGCAGAGAAGTGCACAGCCCCTTACTTCTCTGATTATTTAAATGAGGAAAATCTTCGTAGCACCTTCAGAGGAAATGAGGGTAAGACTAATGGTGTTAATTTGTGATGTACAGAAAGAACATAAGCCGAGCCATCCATTGTAAGATTACAATGAACTTCCTCTCGAAAACTTCTTCAGCAGAAGCCCTTCATCCCTCGGTGCTTAATTTGTACGGAAGATATGGAACTCATCCTTCGTAATCTCATTAAGAAATAGTTGGGGTAATTAACGAAGTGGCAGATTAAGTATCATTAATTACCGAAATCCAAAAATTTAAAATATTCGCTTGAACATATTAAATTAGAACAATGGAACTATGTTAAATTTCGAAGCATGTATGAAAGAATTTATTGAATTCAGTGAAAAATGATTTAATAGGATTTTAATGATGGGGAGCAACTCGTAGAATTAACTGCAAAGTCAGAATGAAAATCAGATATGCATAAGGCATGTGCATATACTGAACGGTTTACCAGCCCCTTAAAATTCATGAATATACGCAACCTTCTAACACTGCTAGTTCTTCTAGTCAGTATCGTTTTGCTTGTTATCTAAATGTCAGAAACGTAACACGATCTAAACTTGTACGGCCAAAATCACTAGAAAATAACGTTCCGAGATGAAAGGACCATTCAACAAAGGTACTGTTTATTGCGTTTTATCATAATACAACCATTGCTGACACAATCAAGTCAGTAGGTTGAGCAACGTGAGCTGTTGTGACAGAACACAAATGGACGCTTTGAAACATGAATCAGAAGTATGACACTTACATATAGAGGTGAAATTGCATGTGTAAGTAGCGCGCATCCTACAAGTAAAGGCTGTGCTGCTAATGTGCATGGATCGACACGGTCTTTGAGATCAAATCCTGTCAAATCCAGACTTTTTTTTTTAGGTATTCACGGCTTAATTGTAGCTATATACGACAGTGTGTCCAATTTGAGACGGTAAATCGGTGTTATGTTAATTATGTACGCTGCCTTACCTCCACAGCTATTAAAAATATTCCTAACACAAAGGTTATTCATACACTCGTGTAGAGGGAACGAACACAATTGTTCTTCTCACCTATTGTACACTACGCGATGTGTTCAACTGATGAATATCATCTAAATGAAAATGCTGGAGATACGTGACAGAATGGATTACAGTTGCTACGCCTGTATCACAAGTGATTTACAGAGAGATGGAAACCTACAGCCAATATATTGGGGAGCCTTCGACGAAGTTTGTTCTCAACTGGGGCACTTCGAAGGAAGCCTTCTTTTAGAGATATTTCCTATTTCGTTTGGTCATAATGAAGAGGTTATTTTAGAAATTGTTCGGAATATCCCTCATAATTATTGGTACGTAGGTCACATGTACAAGCGACTAACATCAGACAGTCATCTGTTATGTAAATATTACGCATCAACAGTACCATCCGCAATTATATCAGAAGCTTCGCGATCCAACTTCGACAGATGGAGAATATTCTGCCAAGGGATATTACTCAAGGTGAGTAGTGATGCAGACATTTTACCAATAATTCTCCTTGAGAATGAATCATCTTACGTAACATCCAATTACAAACGAACATATTCAGGGCCAAATAAAAAACATTCTTTTGAACCCAGTATGTGTCTATAAAAATTCAGTAAATAAAGATCTTACTGTCAGTAATTTCAACCAGCCTCTATACGGCCTGGTATCTTAACCATAAAGGGCATACTGAGTGGCTATGACGGTTGAGGCAATGGCCTTCTGACCCCTACTTCACAGGTTCGATCCTGGCTCAAAATGGTGATATTTGAAAGTGCTCAAATACGACAACCTCGTATCGGTAGATTTACTGGTACTGAGCTAGTTGGCTGTGCGGTTAGAGGCGCGCGGCTGTGAGCTTGCATCCGGGAGATGGTGGATTCGAATCCCACTGTCGGCAGCCCTGAAGATGGTTTTCCGTGGTTTCCTATTTTCACACCAGTTAAATGCTGGGGCTGTACCTTAATTAAAGCCACGACAGCTTTCTTCCAACACCTAGGCCTTTCCTATCCCATCGTCGCCATAAGACCTATCTGTGTCGGTGCGACGTAAAGCCTCTAGCAAAAAAGTAAATATTTACTTGCACGTAAAAGAACTCCTGCGGCATAAAATTCAGGCACCTCAGCGTCTCCGAAAGCCGTCAAATTGGTGGGACGTAAAAACAATAACATTATTATTAATCCTACAAGTTCGTACCTTTTCCACTTTAGCTAAGTGAGGCTTGGCAGTTAGCTGGAGTGTATATCGTATCTGTTCTTACGCATAATGCTCGCTCCCTTTTCTGATGTGTTATTCACAGCTGTGATCGTTTCCTACCTTCATTACAGTTTGTACAATTGAATTGCTATTGGCGCTAATGATTCCGTTTGTACTGTTGAGCTTAAGCACAAGCATATTCTTAAACTAATCCTGTATACGAACAGTGACTAATGTTTTTGCGTTGTCTATAAACTGTATGCGGCCTAAAACTAAATTCTAAAAGAAGCTGGTGGATTAACTCTGCATAATTCTCGATTAAAATTCACGAGCCGATTCTAAATCTGATACTCACTAAACCACCCAGCTAAAAAAGAAATCACGCCCTCGTATAAGTCGAGCTAATTGTCCCGCTCACTAAGATTGGAAGCGAGCAGCATGTACCTTCAGAAGCCACATACAGTGGAGTTAACACCCTATACCTTGCGAATCTGAAATCCCTGGCGGAGCCGGGAATCGAATCCGAACGTCCGAGGACAGCAAATAATAGCACTAACAGTTTAATTGCTTAGATGGTCACCGTGAAACTAAATAATTGTCATAATCATCACACACTGTAGGTTTGGCCCTTCTTCTTCTTCTTCTTCTTCTTCCTCTTCCTCTTCCTCTTCCTGTTTGTAGCAATAAATGAGTATGCGTTATCAACTATTAACTATTATATTGGCCTGATCCCGTACGAGCACGAAGAATTTAACAACATTGATCTGAAGGTGAGAGGAATCTTGAGAGAGCATAATATCGTCAGAACAGCAGGTAATATGGAACGACTGTACCTGAAAAGACATGAGTTAGGAAGAGGACTACAAAATATTTCTGAGAAGGCCGAATTGATTTTACTAGAACTATGTAAATATTTGGCAACAAACACAAGAACGAAGTTTATCGCAGAAAGTGAAAGAAGAAATGCTACCCATCTTGGACTGATTGAAGAACATTTGAACCTAATTGAGGAAGGAAACGATGTCACGGTAAAAGTAGTTAAACAGAAACAAAAACAGATGCGAATGGATCGAATCATGGCTAAGTCAATGCATTCCACATTGTTCCGTGAACAACAGGAGAAATTTGTTGACGTAAAACAGTCATCGTTATGGCTAATGAGGGGGAATATATCTCCACAGGAAGAAGGAATGTTTTGTAAGATACAAGACAGAAACATCTTCTTTAGTCATGGGAGTATATTCCAGAGGTGCCCACACTGCAACCAGGGCAATAAGACACTAGATCACCTGGCAACACAATGTGGACGAATGCTTAATTTGGACTACAAGAAACGCCACAATGATGTTGTCAGATGCTTGCATTTCATGTTCACCAAAAAGTATGGGCTGAATAATTCTAAGAAAATAAAGAACTATAAAGTTGAAAATGTCATATCCAATCAGCGAATTAGAATAAAGTCAGACGTCATCATACAGACTGAGCTTCGCATTGAACACAATAAACCGGATCTGATGATACATGACCTTGTAAAGAATGAAATCCTATTAATTGAAGTTGGAATCACAAACAAAAATATCCTAAAACAGACTGAAACCACCAAAGGAAGAAAGTACGAGATGCTAGCCAACGAACTCTCACTTATGTACAATGGGGTCAAGGTGACGATGGTCCCTGTGGTAATAACATGGGACGGGCTAGTTACCAACTTGTTCAAGAAGCACATGGACAAATTGGAAGTGAGCAAACAGCTACAGGCCTACCTACAGACCATTGTACTAAAAAGGACATGTGATAGTGTGCTAATCGACTTCAGACGAGGCAACTTGGATAACGAGTTGTGGACGGAGGACTTGCAAACAATGATGGACCAGATGGAGGCGGTCCTGGTACCGTAAATGGTGTGCAAGAAGTATGTATACAAATGCGTAGAATCATTGGATGTAACATGGATTTAAAAACTAATTGAATAAATTTATTATTATTATTATTATTATTATTATTATTATGCATGCATCGTTATAGTCTGTCTTTCCTTTCAGCATTCAGTCTGCAAACCTCTGTGAATTAACTACATGCCTCCACAATACCCTACTTACAACTAATGCTGAGCCCGTGTTCAGTTCCTCACCTGGTATCATTAAATCCTCGAGCCATCGTCACCTCTATGGTAGAGTCCATTACTCTCCTAGAAAATCTATTTTCTTCCATTCGCCTCACATGACTCCACCACCGAAGCTCGTTTATCCGTACAGCTCCATCCACTCAGTTCATTCCTAACGTAGCATTTACTTTCTTATTGCGAGTACCTTCCTTCCATTTTTCCCACTGGCGTGCGCCAGCATTTTTCCCCGCTAATTTTATGCCCCGTACTTGTAACATACGAGTAAGATACCTTGAGTCAACCCAGATTTCACTCCCGTGCAGAAACTTCTGTACGAGAACAGACAAGTGTAAAGTTGGTTTCGTCCGGGGCAGATTTCTTTCTAACAGAATATTGATGATCGCAACTGTGAGCTCATTGCATTAATTTTGCTGCACCTTGATTGAATATCACTTACTATACTACCATCCTGAGAGAACATACTTCCTAAATACTTGACATGTTTGAGTTTTGTGTTCTCAATCTGACATTCAGTCCTCTTAACACTTCCCCATCAGACTTCACTTTAGTGCTGAAAATGGTAATATGTATCTCATACTCGCCGCACCTCCTTTCAAGCTCCAAGGTAACAAAATATAATAATAATAATAATAATAATAATAATAATAATAATAATAATAATAATAATAATAATAATAATAATAGTAGTAGTAGTAGTAATAAGACGACTTCTTGGCTGAATGATTGGGGCTGAGGCCTTCAAAACGTTCGAGCAGAAGTAGCATTCTAGAAAACAGGGCTACCGGATGCATACGCATTGGCCTGATTGCATGTTGAATGCGAAAGTAGTGCTGAATATGAAAATAAGGCTTTAGTATGATGTACATATTGTTCTCTTCCATTTTTCTTTAACCAGTTCACTGAAATCCCACATCTGCTCTTTGAAGACTATTAGTAGCACTATCAGGTCAGAAAGACAAATTTGTTTAACTTATCGTAACTACTTTAACAAGAGATTTTGTGATAATACTAATAGAAAATGTAACAATATACTTGTGCTTTTCTCGGATTATATTGCTAATATAATTCCTTGCATTACCCAAGTTCTTCCCTTAGGACTTACATAAATGATTATTTACATATCTCCTGAGGTAGAAAGCACCGTTTTACATGAAGATGAGTCAAATCACTGTTATTGTGATGAAAGTGCGGTTCAGAGCGTTCGAAGTCAAGACTTTCCCGTGAAATTGTAGAGGTTGCTGAAGTTTTCTGCATTTGTCTTGGAGTTGACGTGCGCAGATCTTGTCAATTGTTCGTCTTGAGGCACGGAAACAATACTGAATCTCAGAATTAGCCTGGAGACACTATTGTCTCCTAGAATAATAATCGTATGGCTTCAGCCACCACGTGTATGGATTTAGATCTGACGTCATTTAGGCTGCAGTGTGTCAATTTTTAGATTCTATTTTACTGCACCATGTGAAGAATCTCTGTTTTAAGTGGCCGTTTTTCATTAATTTTGTCGGATAAACATCACGTACGCTCCCAGAAATATTTTGTATGCTAACATAGCACAATTCGGAGTGAAAATTGGACTGTGTTCTGCCCTTCAACAATCCGACTCCCTGTACCGGGTCGGAACCCACTATCTTTTGGTTCAGAGGCCGACACTGTACCACCATTCCAACATCATGTTCAAAGCATCATGCGTTCCACAACCACCCGTAGTGATCGAAAGGTGGGTAGGGGCCATCTATAATGTATGGAATTAGACTTCGAAACGGTTTACAGTAGCCTGTGACGTATGCTATATTACTCAAAAGAGATAAGCACACAAAGAAACGCATACAACTTATGGCTGTTGATTCATTTCACTCTCAATTGATTTTATTTTCACTTAGTGGAGAATGTATAGTACAGCAGAATAGATGACACAACATGAAACAGTTTCAACGTGAAGGTATGCGCATCACATTTTATTTTATAGCATGCTGTGTTTTCCTTGCGATCTTATAGTTTTGTTCGGTTTGTCATTTTTGTATGATTCTACAACGTCTACTGTAAGAGCGAAGTTTCCATTCCCACAGAAAGAATACCATTAAAGTTTATATTTGAGAAGTAAAAGAAGCAGGTAAAGCGCCACAGGTGGTTTAAATATGCAGTCTTCAATTACCCCAGTAGACTAAGAAGGAAAATGTGGAGAAATTTGTGATTACTGGCACAATTTTCCAAACCTGGTATAAGTAAAGCAGAAATTCAAATTACTTTTGTGGCTCACCATAGCAGAATAGTTTCGAACATCCTGCTACATTCTGTAAGTGTCTTACGAGCATACAGAATATTCTGTCAAACACAAGAACTTGGAATCTCTCAAGTCATTAACCACAACGAGTTGAAGAAGTCATTGTAGTATACGATAGCATTTTTGGCTCATTATAAAAATGAAACAAAACAATTTTGTTACTTATTTGTTGTTAATTTAATATTTCTTTGTCCCCGAAACAAAACCGTGCGTACATTCGGACAGTTCCATATTGAAAAAAGCTCCCAATGGAATTTTCTGTTCACACTGTCAAAATATTGTTCATTATTCCTAAGATGCACTGCATTTTTAACTCTTTACATCTCAGTAAATAATTGTTACTTGTACACAGAACGGACTTTGTAATGAGGTACACAGATTTTAATTTTACAGAGATATTACAGTTATGTATACGTACACTCCAGCTGTTCGTCTGGATATGAGAGAGTACCGTTTCCCTGTTCAGTGATAAAACCTACTTATCGCAAGTAATACAAACGTTATTTCTCTCACTATCCTGTACTTTACAAACAATGCTGGTTTAACGAAGACCTCATCTCGCTTTTGATTACTATGTACATATAAGCGTTGTCAGTTCTGAGCTTCATTCTCTACTTTGACATACAGTACAAGCGCACGGTTTGAAATTGTTCGCGTCCGCTATTTTATAGATTCTGCGAGCATTCCGTAAATAAAAGAAGAAGTCAGTCATTGTTAAAAAGACAAATATTGTGTCATTGAGGAACAAAATTGCGGGGACTGATGGCAGGCGATAATGACGGTGGAGTGGCGACAATGTGTATGTGTGGGACCCGTAGACCTCAATGATCTTCAAGTGGGAACCTCTAGATGTTTTCTGGAGAAGTATTCCAAAGGCCGACAACAAGAGCCAAACTGGGAAGCATGAATGAGTTACGAGACGGTCGAGAGTCAGTTTCGAGTCATTTGGGAGAGCATCGGCGACAAGAGAATCAATCAGACGGTCTTGGGAACACGAAATTCGGTGTAGCGTTTGAGTTAAATTATTGAGCTAAGCTGCGTTGTAGAGTGAAATGCTCTGACAGAAGCCGCGTTCGAGAGAAGCTCAACGAACCGGAAGGCTGTGTGTTCGGTCAAGTTAGTGAGCACAGAATGTGGAAGTAGAAAACTGAACTCCAGCGCACTTGTAGTGAATTTGTATAGTAACTCTAATGAATTTTTTAATAGTAAAAACACGTTACCTGTCTGAGTAGTCATTTTCGTTTTTGGATAACCTTCTTTTACCGCTTTTCCCACATCTGTAGGGTCATGGGTACAAACTGTGGCACATGTTTCGATTTGGCCCTGTTTTACGGTCAGATGCCCTTCCTGACGCCAACCCTGTGTGAAGGGATGTACTGACTACTGCGTGTAACTGTGGTGGTTGACAGTGTGGTGTGTTGTCTGAATATAAAGAGGAGAATGTTGGAGCAAACACAAACACCCAGTCTCCGAGCCAGAAGAATTAATCAGAAGCGATTACAATCCACGATCCGGCTGGGAATATAACCCGGGAGGAGGAGAGTGTTGGAGCAAACGCAAACACCCAGTCTCCGAGCCAGAAGAATTAATCAGAAGCGATTACAATCCACGATCCGGCTGGGAATCTAACCCGGGACCCTCTGAACTGAAGATATTCCTCCCGACCATTCAACCAAGGAGTTTTAGGACCCTGATAACCTGAAAATATATTTTCAAATCTTATCTACCCTGACACATTTCAGCAAGTGTTTTAACGACACAAAATATTCAGTCAAACACAAGAACTTCGTACCTATCACCCAACTCACGCGATTTTCTTCGAGTTGAAAAATTCATTGCGTTAGATGGTAGAATTTGTGACAAATTAAATTTCTTATCACTTTAACATAAAGTAAAACGAGAATATTTCGTTATTGAGAATGTACGGTAATCTTATTTCCCCCTGAGACGAAACACGCAATAAACACATTTACATTCGGACTGTTCCATCGTGAACTGTTCATGCCTCCTACCTTGTAGTTCATGTAGCTGTCCTCTTACAAGTAAAGAATTGTAATCATAGTTAAAAACAAATTATTTATAATGTCACCGCTGCCTTCATCCTCATAAGCCTGACCTGTTGAAATATATAACGTACTAGTATGTTTTCGACTGTCAAAATTACTGCTTGAAACATACTGTAGACTACTGCAAGAGAAAATTTGAAATGAACTCAATGATGTGCCTTATGAAAAACCTTACAAAGGATCGATAGTCTTAATTATAAACCTTTGACGTGTTAGTGGGGCGTTTAACTACAAGCAAAAGAAAGTCTTAATTACTACTAAAAAGTAATTGGAAATGTTAATGAATATTTGTTAGATATCGATCTTTATACACGGAAACTTCAAAGCTGGCGACATGACTTAGTTCTGTCTTATTTCAGTAGACTATAGTGCTAAGTGCAACAACATTTAATTTACACTTCGCTGAAAAAGAGACATTTTATCGAGAAAGAATCAAGCATGTAAAATTGCGCCTCGCCCGGATCATACACCTACCAAGGCGATACATTCAATGAAGCATGCACGATCAGAAATTTATGAGATTTTCCTTCCCAAAATCAGCGTTAAGAGTTCTGTTTCATGCTCATGGATGGAGATAATATCGTTGCATACACCAGAATGGTGAAGATGATGCATTCATCTAACTGGAAGAAAGTGTTTTTCACTAAACAGTTACAATATGACGGCCATTATTGTATCATTCTCAAAACGGTCTCAACATGTTGCGAGAAATTTTACATATTCACTTTATGAGTGTTTCAAACCCATTTATATATATATATATATACACACATTTTATTGCAGTTCCACACCTTTCCCATAACGAAATTGTTACACTATCAACAGACCTGTTACATTATTGAGAATCTGTTGTTAGCAATGTTATACTACTATAACATCATGTGTCGCCTCACGGAAGCAGTTTTAACCTAGACAGAATAAGTGTACACCTAACTGGATATGATCCGTAATTTTGTGTGCTTTCTTCTCACTGTTACTCGAAGAAAATGCTTAAAAATACCAGGTTCTCGAATACTTTTCCTGCACACAGGCTTCACAGGCATCTGATTCGACAAAGATCTCTTTGTGTAAGTTTTTAAGTGTGAACATATTTCTAATTCAACTTACTGTTTTGATGAACAGATCGAAATCAATAGGAAATACTACTGAAACAAATGCATCGCTTTTTACTCATGGACGTGTACATTCGCCAAGCCATGACACAAATTTTCATGTTAATATTAAAATTTGTTAAACTTATCATCGATATCATCAGCATAATATAATTACTGAGTTTCATAATGAGAATATCATTAGTCAAAACTAAACAGTTTCAGGTATTTTTTGTTATTTTTACGTAAAATAGAAATAAATGTAGTAATATTTTTCCTAATTTTATATTAATTTGAGAATTCAGTCAGTGGTACTTTTTCTTGGCTTTATTTTATATTATTGATAGATATCGGTTAAAATAATTGAAGAAGCGTTGCATTGTCCTGTACTCTCCATTTTATACCAGCCAGCTGTTACTGAGAGAGTATAAGGGTGGATAAAGATGATTATTCCATAAAGTATAACGTAATCGCACATATTTCCATTTATCATGAACAAAAGGTAAAGGAATATAGTATAAATGCTTGTGCATGTTCATATTTGGAATTTATCTGTACAGTAAAATAAACAAAATATGTCGTAACTTAAAACTCTACCTGACACCAGTGATATCTAAAGAATTAACTTCAGTATCCAAACATAAATGCCGGCCCCGTGGTGTAGGGGTAGCGTGCTTGCCTCTTGCCCAGAGGCCCCGGGTTCGATTCCCGGCCAGGTCAGGGATTTTTCTCTCAACCTGAGGTCTGGTTCGAGGTCCACTCAGCCTACGTGATTAGAATTGAGGAGCTATCTGACGGTGAGATAGCGGCCCCGATCTCGAAAGCCAAGAATAACGGCCGAGAGGATGCGTCGTGCTGACCACACGACCCCTCGTAATTTGCAAGCCTTGGGGCTGAGCAGCGGTCGCTGGGCAGGCCAAGGCCTTTTCAAGGGTGGTAAGTGCCGTGGGGTATGGTATGGTATCCAAACATAAGTCTCTGGAGAAAATTTGTTAAAGTACGGTCAATCTCAGGAAAGAAGAAATACCAAGATCATTTTCAAAACAAGTCACTTGTATTCCAGTTAATTTACATATTGTACTCATTGTTTTGTAATGAAGTATATGGAATATTTTGTAGTATAGTATTTGAATTTAGTCAGGATTAATTTGTTCTTTATTACCGCAGCTATTCGTGTGGATTGCGTTTATATGTATGACGATACTGATGGATTCCAATTTATTCTCAAAATTGTTGTTCATTAATATCATTATGGCATTCGTAATTTGACATACAAACACATGTAAATCAAGTCTATTTACAACGATAATTTGATTATGATTATGATGCTTGTTGTTTAAAAGGGCCTAACAATGAGGTCATCCCCCCCCCCCCCCGATAGTTTAGACCTATATTTTCATTCTTCTTTAACACTGGGGCCATTTGCGAGTCCTTCTGATTTATATAACGAAAATTGTTGTGAATTATTTCTGATAAAATTGCACCTAAGCTTATTCAAACAATGAACAGAGTTATTAAATTTAATGCTTAACTTTCACGGAATTAAAATTATTTCCCACTATAGTACGAAGTTAGATAGAGAGATCTGATTGTACCAAGTGTACCGTGAACTTCTAACTAAATATTTCCATCAGTGTACGAATTAAGTTATTAAGGGACTATGACTAGGTCCGCGGCGTAAAAATTATCCCCTACGGTAGTAACATTCTTACATATTAATTATTAGAATTAGTCAAAATTAAGTAAACGGCAGTCTGTGTTGTAAAACAGTCAACCCAATATTGGATACAACGTCCATATATTGTAATACACTGTGCTTCAAACGAAGTGCTACGCCATTCCACAACAGTGACCTATACTGTCTTCAACTAAATGGCCTTTTCTAAATTATGCAAGCTCTGATTATGAAATATAATTATTAGAGCTTCTAAAGAATACTCTTATTCTTGTTCTTATTCCTGGCATTTTCCTAATTACCTTGGGATGGCAATTTGTATGTATTTAGCCCAGTTTTATGGATGAATGTCTTTCTTGACACCAAGCTTTTAAATAATAATAATAATAATAATAATAATAATAATAATAATAATAATAATAATAATAATAATAATAATAATAATAATAATAATAATAATAATAATAATAATAATAAATAATCATGGTTGTAAGTGTAATTGCCTTCACGGTTTTCGGAGCAACCAAGTTTCCAGAATTCTGCCCGCAAAATTTCTGTTACATGTTAGAAAATTTATCAACATTAGGCTGTCGTCCCTCAGCATTTTCAAATACCACCAGACTGAGCCGGGATCGAACCCACTAACTTAGGATCAGAAAGCCGGCATTCTACCGCCTAAGCTATTCATTCCGGCTATGAATAACATTTCTAGCAACCGTTTTAATGGCCTACAAGGAAGTATAGTCACTACATGAAATCGTGCTAGTTGCTTTACGTCGCACCGACACAGATAGGTCTTATGGCGACGATGGGGCAGGAAGGGGCTAGGAGTGGGAAGGAAGCGGCCATGGCCTTAATTAATTATACATCCCCAGCATTCGCGTGGTGTGAAAATGGGAAACCACGGAAAACCATTTTCAGGGCTGCCGTTAGTGGGGTTCGAACCTTGTATCTCCCGAATACTGGATACTGGCCTCACTTAAGCGACTGCAGCTATCGAGCTCGGTACTACATGAAATAAGATCCACTCCATACATATTTGACACAGTCTTACACGGTATGAGTGTGAAATCGCACAATAAGAAATGCGCGAAGTAAAATAAATAAGAAAAATAATGACAATGTTCAAAATGGGGAATATTACAGTCACTACGATGGCACGAAATTGCATCAATTGCTGGATGGCAACCCCTTGTAGGTATGCTAAACAGCAAATACCTTTGTATTTCCAGTTGTCTTTCTGTTGTGTTCGAAGCTTCGCGATATTTCCATAAAACGACGATGTGTACGCAGTTTGTAACTGAAGTAGGATACGTCATTTGAACTGGTGGTGGAAGGTGGCATTCCTATCAAACATCTTCACAAATATTAATGAGTGAGAAAATAAATCACGAAACAACGGTCAATGTTTTGGAAAAGTCAGTAGGCACTGGATACTTGTTTCTGGTAAACAGAATGCCAGCAAAGGTGTAATGCATGCTGGTCAACCTCCCTCCCAATGCTGCGAAATGTTCTAGGTCAATGCGTCTCGAGGTCTGTGCACTATGAGCTGCAGACGGGTACAGACGAAATGGCTTTATTCGATCAAGAGGAGCTTTGCTTTCTTTTGTTTCATCTCTTAACCCTCAGCACAGTGAAGTCCGGCTCCATGGCTAAATGGCTAGCGTGCTGGGCTACGGTGAAAGGGGTCCCGGATTAGATTTTCATCCGGGTCGGGGATTTTAACCTTTATTGGTTAATTTCGATGACTCGGAGTCTAAGGATGTGTGTGCACGCGTGGTCTTCAACATTAGAATTTATCATAGGTAGAGTCCCATGTTTACACACGCGCAGATCGCCCTTATGACGTCAAATCGAAACAACTAAGCCAGGCCACTCCTAAGTCACACGACATTAATGAAACACAGCGAAGCGCTTTTCATTTCATCACTCAAGCCTCAGCACAGTGAGGAGTTTTATTTTATTTCAATGCATCCCTTAATCCTCAGCATAGTTAGGAGTTTTTTGTCCCAAATCATTCCCCATTGAATCCTGCGTACAAATCTTGGTAAGACCAAGTGGCATGTACATAAGACAGTCCTTGACAGACAACACGTTTTTGAACATACTCCCACACCGGGGATAAATATCGAAATTATTTTTTCATATGAAAAGCAATCAATCAATCAATCAATCAATCAATCAATCAATCAATCAATCAATCAATCAATCAATCAATCAATCAATCAATCAATCAATCAATCAATCAATCAATCAATCAATCAATCACTTCCACACTTACTACGTAGACTACACAGTACTATCGGTCCAAATAACCCAATAATTTTATGTGGGATTGCAACAACAACAGCAATTTATTTACGTAGCGCGTTTTCAAGACGACAGCCTCTGTTCTCTGTTGACTCCCATCATCCCCGCTAATACGAAAAGTCATGCTTGGATTACGCAACCACTTCCCCTCGAATACCTTGCCTCGGCACAACCTCCTCCAGCTATAGTGAACTTCGTTTCCCACTGATGCTTCAAGAGTTAATGAAGACCTTAAACATACCATTTTTATATTTAGTTTTAAATTTATAGGTAGCTAATAATTCATTCGCAGAGGTTGCTAAGAATAACATCACATATCACCTGTTAGAAGGACGTGTCTTATTTCAATGACACTCTGTATAAGCTCCGGCTAACGAAAGTTGGATGTGTAATCACGTGTTGACCGAACACTGTCTATGTATTCTAGTAAATTACTTGAAAGGGAAGGTAAAACACTTTCCATAGTGAAATGACTCATCCATAGCAAGTAATGAGCATAGAGTAATTGTGCAGGAATTGAACGTAACATTTAAGGAACTATGAACTTCGAAGGAGATCAGTTCACTTTCGTGAGACTATTTCATAGCTTCCATCAGTGACACAATAAACGAGGATTTAAATGGACGAGCCGAAAGCAACAAAAAGCGCATATCAGATGACTTCGCGAAGAAAGCCACGCCAAAGTACTGAATCGCGTGTGTTTGTGAATACAATGAAAATAATCGTCCACGCTTTAAAGGAAAATAAAAGGGATATTTCTCTACAACCAGGAAATGTTACGGAAGGAAAGACATATTTCCTGGTTTTATTGCCTGGATGGAGAAAGATGGATCCCGAACGACGAAACTGTAACAATACGGAAATATATGTATGACCAATTACATGCTCATTCCACAGATAGGCATGTCCTTGCATAACTGGCACTTAGAAAAAAGGGGCGTGTAGGTGCCCCCCGTACTTATATGTCAAACATTGAAGCTTGACGTTCATTTGTCGTTATATTTTAACATCAATGTAAAATATTTACGCAAAGTCATGAAATCCACAACAATACACCAAGTCAATGAAGAGGATTCCCATCAAAAATATCTGAAGGCTGTCCAGGAAGTAAGAGAATATATCATATTTATTAACATTGCAAACATAATATTCGATACCAAACAGATTTTATTTGAATATGAAATTACTAGAAACTGAAATTTAACGCATAAGTACGAAAAATTAACAATCTGCTATATACGCATTCATATACCTTAAGTATCGATGCTGCTGGGACAAAACCTTCTATGTGATAATAGTTTTGGAGATATACTGACCCGCAGCACATACATTATGAAGAGCGAGAATGCCTTGACCTTTTATGACAGAACCTTACCGGCCGAAGTTCTAAGCTAAAATATTTCACATAGGAGATTTTGTCCCGGCAGCGACGATATTGTGTAGATCTTGTCAACACTGTACAGAAAATTTGGGATTGCGGAGAATTATATTCGCAAGACATGTGTGAAAACCGTTTTATTACAGAAGGTGGTTCGGGATCTTGGAGGAGGATGTTTGAAGGGTAGTTAATTTATGAAAAGAAACATCTCCACCAACGATCTTTTTAAATTAGAAATCCAGCAGTTTTTGCTATGGCCCGACGTAATTTCCATTGCAGCAGACATTTTTGCAGAGCTAGCATGTCTATCTCATTCCACTCCTCCTAACAGGCTTTCCAGAGACAATTGATAGTGCGTGAATGTCTACTCCCTAAGTCCCGTTTTAGAAGTCTAAATGCACAGAAATCCATGGTGACCCATTGGGTGCCTTCATCGTAATGCAGTAAACAAAACTGCACAGATTCCAGTTTCCATATACATTCTCTCTAAGAACGGACGAGTTGAACAAGAAGTGTGGATGGATGTTTTATCGTGATGTAACCATACCAGATTTTTCGCCCTCCCATACACTACTTGGATATCTGTGTTATAAATGGATGTTAAAACCTCTTGCTGATAGTATGTCGAGCTCGCCTTCACATTATTACTGACACGGCGGAGGTTTTATTTGCCATAGTAGCAGTAAACAGCAATGATCATGAAACCCCTTGGAAAACTTTACTGGCATTATTTATACAAGGTTCGGTCACTTTTACGTCTCTAGGGCGGTACTAAATCGAACGGGGTTTGTTACAGTCACTAAGGTACACATATACTTCGTCTAAAGAAAGTACATTTTTCAATCTGTGCCCTGCCAGATAGCCCTCTTACAGCTTCCTTGCGTTAGTGCGCTGTTCCGAAATGTGACGCGGCAACAGCTTGTGAACTCTGCGCTCATGCCGCTTTTCTAATTGCAGTTCCTTGTTGATTACGAAGTTAAATGTTGAAATGGACTTTTCCCCAACTTACGTGCGATAGTCGTTTGGGGAGCAGGGTTACCACTTGAGACAAGAGCCTCCACTTTCCTCACCATTCTGGTGCGCGGCTGGTGGCTGGTCATGGATTTGCCTGCTTTTCTGAATATTTCTTCAAGATAGGCGACATGGTTTTTCGTTTTATCGAATCCATTATGGAGACTCTTGGTCATAATTTCAATGAAAATTTGTGACGCTTGTTCATAGATTCTGGCAAAGTTATTTTGAAAGCAGTATTTCTCCATAATGGAAACAAATTTCCTTCTGTTCCTTTTGCACGTGCAGTTAAACTGAAGGAGAACTTTAATCTGCTACTCACACTTATTCAATATGAGTAAAATAAACAAACGGCGTATACGTGGAGATTTCAAAGTAATTGCATTTCTGCTCGGCACGCAGCTCGGTTACACAAAGCACTGTTGCTTTCCATGTGAGTAGCGCATCAGAGGCAGAAGAAAACACTATTGGGAGGAAAATGGCCTTCTCGAGATGAACTACTGCCTGGACAGATAAATGTGGTGAACACTCCTCTCCGTCAGCAATGTGGTTACAGACTTTTTTGCTCCACCAGAAGGTGAACAGGTGGTTGTCGGCCTGCATGGAGACAATCTTGCTACATTACCACAGAAATCTAATGTCCTCTTCGTGGCACATTCAGAGACCCTCCCTATGCGGAAGTAAAGCTGCGATTGTGACGACACCGGTAATCCTCATCTTCCAGGGCCGGGCTTAGGATAATGCTGAGAATTCGTCTCACTCTGACACCAAATTTTTCAATCTAGCCTTTTCTATTTAGTGACAGACAGTCCATAGCATACACAACTTCCGGTCGGACGGCCGTTTTCTCTTGTTTGAGCTTCAGACTTGCGGGGCAGACATCGCTTCTTATAGGTGTTCTGAGTCAGCTGAATGGCCACTTCCAACTATTCACTTCCTGCCGAGAAGGCTGCATTCCCTGACGAATTAGGTTCAGTCGGGTCACGAGGTACCTCAATTCCTCCATTCGTTTGACCTTATCTTGTTCTGGTGACATATCCCTGTTGGACATTTTTTTGTTAGTAAGGTACTTGGTTTTTTTTTTCCTAGTGACATATATAGTCCCGCTTGACCGCCTGTTTTCTGAGGCAATCGGCCTGAATCTCCCCTATTTCGAGAAATCCAGATATTATTATCACGCTGTCTGCAAATGCCAGACAATCTAATGTCAAATCTTCCCTCTCATGACCCAGGTAGATCACATTCTGGATTCCCAAGTCGACCAGTTCCTTGCACAATTCCCTTACAAATTTTCAACAACACAGCTGAAGAGGAGTTCAGAAAGTCCGTCACCTTGTTTGACTACTGTTTTGTATCGATGTTTTTCGAGATATTACCTCTGATTTAACCTTGGAGTGTTTGTCAGTCATGGTTTGTAAAAAAGAAAGGCAATTTGCTTTACGTTGCACCGACAAGTCAGAATTTGTAGAACGAATCTTCGAGTTTTATCTAGTCCTAGCTAATCGAGAATTTTATCAACTGTTTGTCTTTCCAAGGAGCAAGCCTCTTTGAACTCAACGAAAGTGACTACTACTCGCCTCTTCCTAAAGCTTCTCTGGTATACACCCAGTTGACTGTGAAGTTGATTCTCTGCTCTTAATATTAAGGTCTTATACAGGACGTTGTACATTTCTGGGGGGAGATAGATCCCTCCGCAAGATAGTTCTTCTATTCTTTAATATCACGTTTCTTGTGAAGAGGTGGATCAAAGCCGAGGCCCAGATGGATGAAAACATATCCGTTTCTCCGGTGTTTCGAATGATCTCAGTGAGCTTGTTCACTGCCTATGTACAAGTACACTTCCCGAGTTCTTTCAAAATGAAGCTCTCTCCAGTTACCTTGTTGTTCGTGGGTCTCTCGATGATTTGACAAATTTGTTCATCTGTATTTACAAATTCGTGCCCTCGTCCCAAGGTGGTGCAGATCTTTCAGCAGCTTCTTAAAGTAATCGGCTAGTGGGGGTGGAGTGGCAGTTCTCCTTGATGTCGTAAACCATCTCTGAAGTGAAAGCTCGGTGGAGTGAACTTTTTATTGAGATTCTGACTAAAAGTTCTATAAAAGTCTCCGAACTAATTTTTTGAAATTCTCTTCGATCTGCGTCAGTCGGTTGTGTCTAAGTCGTGATCTTCCTCTGTTTCAAGAATTTCTCCTAATTTGGTCTTCTATGAGTTCTGTCTAAGGCATGTTGTTTTTCTTTGTTGTTTTACATATTTTTACTTGTATTATTTGCGATTTGTAATAGGTAATTAAATCATATCTTTTTTTTTTTGCTATTTGCTTTACGTCGCACTGACACAGATAGGTCTTTGGAAGGAAGCGGCCGTGGCCTTAATTATGGTACAGCCCCGGCATTTGCCTGGTGTGAAAATGGGAAACCACGGAAAACCATCTTCAAGGCTGCCGACAGTGGGACTCGAACCCAATATCTCCCGATTACTGGATACTGGCCGCACTTAAGCAACTGCAGCTATCGAGCTCGGTAATCATATCTATTGCAACATTGATGGTTTTACCTTGTCATAAAAAAACCTAAAATTCAAGCAGAAATGTTTACTTCCTCTGTATTAATACGTGTTACTTCACTGTTACTAAATTCACAAAAACATCTATGATGAATTAACAGATTGTGTACAGTTATGGTGAATCTGTAAATTAACAGACATTGACTTTCATTTGTAAATTAATATGGATATACAAAAAATGTCAGCAATTGAAAATATTCTTTGGAAGTGCAACGCTTCGTGGATATTGATCACTAGAGCGCTGGTCTTATGAGGCCAAATTGCCCGGTTCGATCCCGACTCAATGCAGTAGTATTTCAAAGTGCTCAAATACGCCAGCCTGGTGTCGGTAGATTTACCGGTACGTATAATAAGTTTTAAAAGTTAAAAACTTCATAATTGGCCCTATTGAACTTAGAATCACAATGTTAAAAAGAGAGAGGTTTCCACCTGTTCAACATATGAAAAACAGTTGCGCAAATTTTATGTCACAAGATGTTTAATTTGGTTTGGGACCGGTTTCGACACATATTTATGTCATCGTCAGCCGATAGAAAAAAACATGGCAAGCAGTATACAATCATAAACACACACAAAAAACACATTAAAGGATAACTGTAATACATAACACTTTCATGAAGAAGTGAACAATTGATGTTCATGTAGTTTTTACACTCTTGCTGTGAGTGTTAAAAGAACTGAAGGATACAAATGAAATGTAACACTTTTCAATGAAGATGATTTTTTGTAGAGATCATAAGCAGTGTAACGTTCTTTAACACTCTTGCTGCAAGCTTTTCAATATATTAGATCTTGAGGTTAAAAAGGATCTTGAAGGATGCAGCATAATTTACAATTATTGCTAGGCAAGGAATACACTTGTTGCATAGTCCAACACATTGGCGTCTTTTAAAACCATAAAAGCAGCTCGTGTGAATAAAATCAGTACAATAATACTAATTCCAGACCATTTTGTCAATTATTGATATCTGCAATTGATCTGTACTTGGCTAGTTTTAGGGCAAGATGCCCTTCTTGTTGTCAACCCTAAGTGGAGGATTGTATTCACTATTATGTGTTTGTGCGGTGGTTATATATACAATGTGTTGTGCGTGAATTAATGTAAGGATATTAAGACGAACACAAAAGTAAGTCCCTGAGCTAGATAAAACCATTATTATTATTATTATTATTATTATTATTATTATTATTATTATTATTTATCGTTTCAGCTACGTATGATCACGGTTAAAACTTGTCGGCCTTTCTGTATTCCAGTACTTCATGTTTGTGGAGAATGACGTTCAGACCTCTTCACGCCATTATTTTCTGCAAGATCCTTTATACCGTATACCGAGGTGCCGTAATGAACTTTCAGTTCTGTTGCCTCGGAGCCATCGGCGAGATCCTCCTTCACAGTAGTTGCCCAAGGGTTGATATATTTCCAAGTCACCAAAGGATTAAGAATTCGGCGTGACATTTTGCTGGTAAAATATAACACGGCGCTTCCTCATGGGGTGCAGCCTCATATTTGACCTCAGGCGATATTCGCCCTCAAAATTTTAACGTTGGCCGAGGGTGTTCTAGTCGTAATTTCTTATCTTTTATTCGGATATTTTATATCTGATCGTGGCAGTATATAGGGCTTAGGGTCATACTACTGTGTGCTGGAGGTATTTGGTCTACCACGAAATCAATAATCCCGGGATGATAAGTGCGTTTACAGAGGTGACAAGCTGCTTCAGTGCGCTGGGATCGATATTTCAGGATTGCTCTCTTGAACGCCTTCTAGGAAATGACCTCCCAAAGGCGAAGTGTTATTTCATATGTAGTATCGAGAAATACAGTGGCATTGTAACAGTCAACCCAGCAAGTGGCTGTGCGGTTTGAGTCGCGTAGCTATCAGCTTGCATTCGGGAGTGGGTTCGAACCCCACTGTTGGCAACCCTGAAGATGGCTTTCCGCAGTTTCCCCATTTTCGCACCAGCAAAATGCTGGAACTGTGCCTTAATTACGGCTACGGTCGCTTCCTTCCCACCCTTAGCGCCTTCCTACCCCATCGTCACCTTAAGACCTACCTGTTTTGGTGCGACGTAAAGCAAATGTGTAAAAAAAAGAAGTCGGACATAATTACTTCCGTTCCTCCAAATGTATTTGTTGGAATGACGAACTGAATACTGTACTGATACTCAACAGCGATGATTACTCTGGTAGTGGACTGTAGTTTGGTTATGCACGTGAATAGATCATAGGGCTGAGTCAATCACCAATATTACACGTAATAAAACTTTTATTTAAATTATTCATGATTAACAAAATGCACAAACAATATTTACACCTTACAGAATAAAATGAAGTTCCTAGATGGCTATCAAATGATTAAGTTTGAGGTCATGTGGCCGTGAACGCGTGTCTAGACGACATATAGTCGCAATCAAGTCTGTTTTGTACTTGCCGGAAACCAGATGCATTCGGGTCACTCAAACGAGACGCTGCAAAAGCGCGCTCTGTATAAATTTTCTCTGAGAGGAAGAATCATTCTCCCCTCTGTTGATTGCATTCAATCAAGACAAAATACAGTTTCATTGAAAGTAACACTAATATAAAAACACGAAAATGTCACCAGAATACAAGTACATAAAAAACACTGAAATGAAATTCAATCAATAATTATCATAGATAAAGTGAATGATAAATGTACACTGGTGTGCAGGTTGATACATTCAGTTTTTTTCACACCTGTACAATGAAAGTTTTTGTACTGTTCATCTTGTTAAATGACTCTACAAAATAAATACAAATGCAACTTTATAAACCAATCAGCCCACTGGCACTGTAAGGAATCATATTGCCATTTAAAAAGATACTCGATGGGAAGGGGACACAATTTCAGTATTGGTCTCCTGAACTTTCCATGAGCAGTTTTTATGGTGACTGCTCGCACAAGTCCATCGGAACCTGGGTGAAGTTCCTCGACCACATCTAGTCACCACTGAAACGGGGGTAAAATGTCCTCATTGATGAATACCACTGCTCCAAGTTGTATACTGGGTTGCTGGGAGGCCCACCTTGGCCTGATTTGTATTGTGGCTACTCTGACCACTACTCTTATACTTACATCTCCTTCACACAATATACGTAACATTTGTTTGAGCGCCAGTTGCTTTTTTAAGAAAAACAACAAAATTCGGTAGAGCATACCTCTTATATCAATTATCTCAAGGCGTGAGGTGATAAACTCACATATCTGGCAATATACAGGGATATGGATCAGGACAATATTAAATTACTGTTGCATTTCCACAATTGAGGATTGTACATGGAACTGGAATCACTTATTATAATTAAAAATAAAACTGAGTTTATGACTAAATTTACGTCACAATGAACAATCATTTACGTCTTTTAATTTAACAAAAGAAATATATCGTGAGATTTGCGGTACAAAGAAAAGGAAAATTTAATCTAAACAAAAAAAGCTATTGGCATGAACTTGAAGTGAGATGTGATATCGCCGCTGATTACACTCTTCTTCATGTTATGAATGCATAACATGTCTGATGCTTTAATTACCTGTTGTCTGCATACACCGCTGTTGAACTTGAAATTCTTGGGAAAACCTGTGAGCTGAAGTCGGGAGCCGTCTGTTGTAATCTTCTTATATAACAAGGAGTTGGCCTACATACCATGTACGCGTGTAGGGAGCTCCAATGTAATTACGTCCACTCAATATATTATAAGAAATTGTAAAATATTCTTGAAACACCTTGTGAAGTCCATCCTCACAAGAAGATGTTTCTTTATCTGCATAGTACCCGTCTCTGCTCGGATACAAGCACCACTTGTAGACTTCCTCGATGATTACAAGACCTCTTGAAAACACAACTCTTAGCTCTGACCATCACACTAAGACCACTTCTTCCATTTGATACATCTGACTGTTACATATGATCTGCACGATATCAACTGCTTATGAACTGAGTACTGTGAACTGATATGATGAACTGAGTACCTCTCCCTACCGTAGCATCAACTTATAACCTCGCGATGACGACTCATCTCCCCACTCACTGTTCATCCCTTCCACTTCCACATACAGTAGCTGGCGAATACTGACACTTGGTCGCAATCACGTGTCCACGCACTGATGTCATCAGTCATGTGTCGTCTAAGCGTACCCAAGCGGTCCGAGAATGACTATGCCGAATGCGTCACCGGGAAATCTCCTTGCACACAACATTCCCAGTTAAACATAGCCTCGATTGCAAAATACTATGCCAGCTCATCTAGCCAAAGTTACAAGCCACAGCATGACAATATGAAACCAACAAATCTCACTTACTACAATACAGAATAATTACTAATAAATTTCACTTAACCTATGATGAAATACAATAATATACGCGATACCTAATTATTACAGTCTAAATGATGAGAAACAGAATATATAAAATCTAATGAATCAGGTTAATAATAATAATAATAATAATAATAATAATAATAATAATAATAATAATAATAATAATAATAATTACAGAATGGAGTTTGTAACCCTGTTGTACGGTTACAGTATTTGGGTTAAGTATTCCTAATGCCACCTGGTCCAAAAGTCTTGCACCATTTGCTGAAACCATTTCCATGCTGAAAGTTTCTTGCTAGGTAAAAGAGTCAGATTGGATTCAGGAAAGGAATTTAAACTGTTTGCGGTAAGAAAATGACCAGGAGTTAAGGGTTGAGGGTCAGCAGGATCCGAGGATAGGATTGTAAGTGGACGAGAATTTGGACAGGGTTCAATTTGTGTGAGCACACTACTAAGCTCTTCAAATGTTAACGATGAGTTTCCGACAACTCGATGCAAATGATCTTTGACTGACGAGATGCTAGCTTCCCATAATCCTCCAAAATGGGGTGAACGAGGTGGAATGTAGTTCCAGTTGATACCCTTGTTTGCCAGATTGTTTACAACTTCATCTTGATGCTGCTGTGATGCCATTGATTGGTGAAGATCTTTTCATTCTCTATCAGCTCCATCAGTAGCATTGTCGCTGTAGATATCTGCGGGATTTCCTCTTCTGTCTATGAAACGGCGAAGTGCGGTCAAGAAGGCGTCTCTGGTAATATTTTTTGCTAGTTGCTTTACGTCGCACCGACACAGATAGGTCTTATGGCGACTATGGGACAGGAAAGGGCTAGGAGTGGGAAGGAAGCGGCCGTGGCCTTAATTAAGGTACGTCCCCAGCATTTGCCTGGTGTGAAAATGGGAAACCACAGTAAACCATTTTCAGGGCTGCCGACAGTGGGGGTTCGAACCTACTCTCTCCCGAATACTGGATACTGTGTCTGTGGTACGACTACTGACTACTTCCAAATGTACTGCTTTCGTCACGAAGCAAACAAATAGTGCGATGTATGCCTTGATACGGACATTGCTCCTCTTGTTAATTGGGCAAAGTAGAATTGGACCTCCATAAGCAATGCCACAAACACTGAATGGACGTGCCGGTTGAACTCTATGCTCAGGATAGTTAGCCATGAGTTGATGACTAGTTACGCCTTTCAATTTGTAATATGCTACACATTTGTGCACTTGCTGTCTGGCTACGTTTCTGCCATTCAGAATCCAATAACGCTGGTTAAGGTTTGCTAACGACAATTCTGGTCCCGCATTAGCCTGTTTTAGGTGTCCATGTTTGACAATCAGAGTTGTCAGGTGATGTTTTTATGGCAATAAAATTTGATGTCCTTTTGAGAATGGCTGCGACGTGCTATTTAATCTACCGCCAACTCTAAGTACATTATCATGTAGAAATGGACAGAGATTTTTCATCTCACTCTTCCCTGATACAATGCCTTCCATCGGTAAGTCTCTGAGTTCTTCACTAAATGACTCCGCCTGAGTTATGCGAATGCATGACATTAATGATGACTGAAGTTCTTGAACTTACAAGGGTCACATTCGCTTATTGTTCGGCTATTTGGATTTGTGGATGAATCTGATGTAATACGCCAGAATTCTTTGTAGTTTTGTCAGGGAAGAAAATCATTCGATGATGTCATTGCCTTTAATAACAAGTAATGTTGCTACTGTTCGCTGTTCCAATGTGGTGTGACAACTTTCATCGATGACTAGGGGCCGCAGTAGGTTGATCTCAGGTGCTGACAACTATGATGGACCTGACCACCACAGTGTGGACCGTTGTAACTCTTGAAGTTCAGCTCCTCGAGAAATTAAATCTGCAGGGTTTTGGTGAGATGCAACATGATGCCAATCTTTGACATCAGTTAACTGCTGAATTTCTACGACCCTGCTTACTAAAAATGTTTTCCAATGCGACGAAGGAGAAGCCAACCATGTTAAAATAATGGTAGAATCTGACCACAAATGAGTTTCATTTCATTTCATTTTACAACTGGAGTGGATTTTTGAAGTAATTGAGCGGGCGATGAAACTGCAAGCAATTCAAGACGATGGAGTGTAACCCGTTTGACTGGAGTCACTCTGGATATTGAGCACAACAACTGGACACTTATTTCTCCCTGTTGATTGACAGAGTGAAGGTAAACGCGAGCTCGGTATGCTGTTTGAGAGGCGTCTGAGAAACCATGCACTTGAATGTTACAACACACACCTGCTCCTAAAACTTGTCTTGTTTTGAATTTATGTCAAATGGTTCTGAAGTACCTTTCATTCTGCGGCTAAGTCTTCAGGTAATGTTTGATCCCAATCAAGTTTGTGTAACCACAATATTTGGAGAAACATTTTGTAGGTTATTATTAATGGGCTGCTGAGTCCCAATGGATCAAAAATTGAAGGTTCTGTGCGTTTAGTAATGCCACTATTCCCTGGAAAGTGTTTCATTCTGTTTGCTAATAAGAATTTGTCTGACGTAGGATGCCGTGATAATCCTAAAGCTTGTATTGTGTCACCATTATCGAACCGGAAAGCTAAGTTAATTTCTCTGTACTCAGGTGGAACAGCAGCAAGTATAGCTTGATTATTTAAGCACCATTTCCTGATTGGGAAGCCACCTTTGATGAGTACTGAGTAAGGCTATGAGTTCACTTTGCAATTGCAATGCTTCGGTGATGTTGAACGCACCACACAGGGCATCGTCAACATAAAAATCCCTTTGTAAAACCGTTGATGCCAGTGGAAATGAAGTTGCTTCATCTTCTGCCAATGTTTTGAGGCACTTTGTTGCCAAATATGGAGCTGAAGCTGTGCCATACGCGACAGTCGATAGTTCGTAAGTCTTGATAGCAGTTTGCGAAGATTCCCTCCAAAGATTTCTTTGCACCCGGGTGTCATTTTCATGAACCCGAACTTGTCTGTACATTTTTGCGATGTTTCCAGTGAATGCAATGTTGTGTGTCCTAAATCTCAACACAATGGAATAAAGGTCTTGTTGAATAGTAGGCCATACTAACAATGTATCATTAAATGACGCTCCAGTAGTGGTTGTGGCTGATGCGTCAAAAACTACTCTGACTGATGTAGTTGTGCTTTGTTTAAATAATGCAAGGTGTGGCAAGTAATAATGTTCAGAATCATCTGTTACATGTAGGCATACTGTTCATGAACTACTGTATTTTTCTTGAATTTTGCTTCCAGTTGGTGAAATCTTTGTGTTGCCGTATCACGAGAATTGCCCAAGGGTGAGTGAGTTTCTTTACGAGGTAACCTGATAACGAATCTTTTCGTCAGGATTGCGTGTGATTTTATCCTTGAAGTGATGTAAACACAGTTGTTCTTCCCGAGTGTTAGGTTTGGTGTGCAAGTCTTCTATTTCCCAAAATTTACGAAGTTGCATGTCGAATTGATGTTCCTTTTTGACAAAGCGAGAAGTGACTGTGTTGCATGCAGGATGAGGGCATTTTCCAGAAATTATCCAACCCAGATGAGAGTCCTGCAATACCTGGTAATCACCTGCATGTTTTTCCCATCCGCCTTTAAAATGTTAAAAAACAGCTCTGCACCAGCGATTAAATCTGCCTTGCCTGGACTGTAGAATTTAGGATCTGCTTGTGTGATGTCACTAGGTAGGTTCCACGATTTGTAATCTAACTCCATGAAAGGCATTTCTTCTCTGATGGCAGAAACCACTAAATATTACATGTCAGTGTTAAAATCTGATGCTGTGGACTGGAGGTGAATACCCACACAGTGTCTCAGAGTTGATGAATAGTTGTTAATGCCTACAATAGTAGTGTTGTCTTCTTTACATTTTAAATTTAGTCTATTGACAGTGTCGTTAGTTGTGAGTTTGACTCCCGCTGTCCAAGAGTCCTCGAACCTTATGAAATTTACCACCGTGATCCTACATTTTGACAATATGGATTTTCATTCTTGGTAGTTGTGTCAACGCTAGCAAATACCACCTTGTTGTTAGAAGTTATTTCGTTTCTTGTACTAGACCTGTGGTTTTCAAGATGTAGTAATGTATTGTGGTCCTTGTTGCATTTGTGACAGCAACTGGATGTACACTGTGACGTTTTATGTGATGCTTTAAAACAATTTAAATAGAGTTTGTTGTCATGAGCATACTGAATGCGATTTGATACTGTTAACTTGAGAAATGCTTCACTGCAAAAAGTCCTGGTGCATGACCTTGTTTACAATAAGATCACTGATGGTTAATGCATGCAACATGTGCATAGGACGACAGTTTTTTCTTGTGTGAGCTTTCTTTACTACCGCGCTCCTTGACTTGGCCGACAGACGTTTGCATGCTTTCAAGGACTAGGCAGCGATGTTCAATATAAGAGGTTAATGTTTGAGGTTGGAATTTTTGCTAGAGTCTGCTGCTAGTTCCCAGCCTCTCCTGGTTTCATAATCAAGATTATCAACAATATGTTGTGACAATATTACTTCTTCGAGAGAAGTACCTAATTCAATGCTTTAAGTGCTGGTAAGTTACTTGAGAATGTGCCGATAAATGGCCTGAGATCTTCACCGGTTTCATTCTCCACTGTTGCAATGTTTAAGATTTCTCTAACATGCTTTGCTGCTATAAGTCTCTTGTTTTGAAACCGATCGCATAAGAGGTTCCAAGCTACCGTATAGTTTGTTTCAGTAGTTGGAAGGTTCTGAATTAATGCTTTAGCCGAACCCTGAACTGCTCCTAGTAAGTAGCGAAATTTCTGAATGGATGCTAAACTGGACATTTCATGCACCAATAGTTTGAAATTATCTTCAAATTTCATCCAGTCTTCATAGTTACCACTAAACATGGGTAGTTTAATCGCGGTTAATTTGATGTTGATATTTTCGTGCGACGAATTAGAAGTGTTACTTGTGGTACTACCGGCATTTTCGTGTTGGCCTGGCGGTAATAATACCTGCATTTTTGCCTTCAAACCGTACACAATGTCACCTACTTCATCCCTATCTACACTATGATCTCGTTTACTATTTTCCACCACAAACTGCGATTGAACTAAATCGTATTTGCTTTCTAAATCAGTAAGTGCATCATATCTAACCCACATTTCTGCTAAGTTTTGAGAAGTGTCGTACTTTCCAATGAAAGTTTTGATTTTTGTGATTGTGATTTCAGAAAACCCCGTTGCTTGATTACCTTTGCGATTTTGTTCTCATCCATCGTAAAGCACTGACTCACACAAAGGAAATAATGCAAGGAAAAGGTAATTAAAAGGAATGTGACCTTGTAACCTGAAGAATCCCACGTCGCATTGTATGATGTTTCACACGCGTTTCACTTTTACCGTGTAATATCCGGCCTGGAGGACCAAAAAAATGTTGAAATGACGAACTGAATACTGTAGCACACATGTTGTAATATTAAACAGCGATGATTACTCTGGTAGTGGACTGTAGTTTGGTTATGCACGCGATTAAAACATAAGGCCGAGTCATTTACCAATATCACACATAATAAAAATTCATTTAAATTATTCATGATTAACAAAATTCACAAACAATCTTTACACCTTAAAGAATATCCGACTCGTTGGTTGAATGATCAGCGTACTGGCCTTCGGTCCAGAGGATCCCGGGTTCGATTCCCGGCCGTGTCAGGTATTTTAACCTTCATTGGTTAATTCCAATGGCCTGGGGGCTGGGTGTTTGTGTCGTCCCCAACATCCCTGCAACTCACACACCACACAACACTATTCTCCACCACAATAACACGCAGTTACCTACACATGGCAGATGCCGCCCACCCTCATCGGAAGGTCTGCCTTAAAAGGGCTGCACTCGGCTAGAAATAACCACACGAAATTATTATTATACCTTAAAGAATGAAATTAAGTGCTTGGATGGCTATCGATTGATTAAGTTTGAAGCCATGTGACTGTGAATGCGTGTCTAGACGACATGTTGTCGCTATCAAGTCTATCTTGTACTTGCCTGAAACCAGTTGAATTCTAGTCACTCAAACGAGACGATACAAGAGCACGCTCTGTATAAATTTTCTCTGAGAGAACGAAACGATTATTATTGCTTTCACCATTATTAATATGATCATTTTTAAAGTCTTAGCTCATTTTGAGTCACTTCATGAACTTCAATTTTGAAAAACTTTCTACCTAAGGGAGAAGATTCGGGTACAACTAAGTTAAGTTGCATCTAAATGTTCTTGATAAAGGAGGGACTAGGCGGCTTCCACAGAGAATTCGGTTTTGTAAAAGTAGCCATTACTGTCCCTCTTCCTAGGAAATGTTTGAGTTCAGGGACAAGGGGTTCGTATTACATTCCATTAGCATGGCAGTCATGTAATTCTAACTAGCGTAGTTCATGTTTTATTAATGTGACGGAGAAAGAGCAAGCTTCCCGCGCGAAAGAGCACATTCAGTGGGCCATCGACAATATGGTTACCCATTACCCTTCCAGGGACGGTAATTAGCTCGCCGCAAGTCTCCTTTTAAAATCTTCATATTACATTGACCGCTGTCGCTGCGTCGTTACTCTCTTGACACGTGTATAGAATATGTTTCAGAACTGATCATCAGTAATTTAAAAGAAAGCAGGTGAAATGTTCTACTCCTTGGCTGAATAGTCGGAGTCGAGGCCTTCAGCTCAGAGGGTCCCAGTTTCGATTCCCTGCCGATTTAGATACTTGAACTGTTTTTGATTAACCACTCCGATTCGAGGACTGGGTGTTTATGTCTATCCACATACCATCTTCATGTACACGCAACACACAACACAACAAAACATCAGAGAAATATATATCCTTTCGCATGGGGATGGTGGCAGGAAAAAGGCATCCGGCAATAAAACAGGGCCAAATCCACATTTGCAGCACAACTCCCACGATGCCACCTAATGCCGCGTTTACACCATGCCAGTTGATGTGACATTTGTCAGAAGGCAGTTGACTGGTTTCCGGTTATTATAGCTACGTGTGAACACCTCATTCCAATTTTCTCGGCAATTGCCCTCACAATTGCCTAGGCAATCCATTGTCTCCAGAAGTAGACTGAGAACAACCAACTGCGCCCAGCTGCGCCTACCACCCTCGGAGCTAAGTATTGTCGCAACAGTTGGCGCCGTGTGAACCTGACAAGCCAGTAGCTGTATATTTGTTTTGCGCCAATTACCTTGTGTCAACCGAGAGGTGGAGGTGCCTGCGTGGACTTGAAAATTTAAATATCTTAATTCTTAAATTATTTACAATCTGTTCTTGTAATTATGGCTCCAAAGTGGGGTGGCGATTCTAACATAAAATTCATTCAGCTACACTGCTGTTTGTATAAAGTGAAACACTCGGAAGCACTGGCGCGAAACACGCCAAAATCAGAGGACGTGTAGAACAGTAGAACCATAATAAGTGATTTAAAATGCAGAGAGATGGCGTGCACGTAGGCCCAGCAGTGCCCTTCTGTGTGTGACCGGCAAGGGCAGTGTTACCCAATGCTCAGTCAGTGCGGAGCCATCATACGAAGTGGAAACGTGTACGTAGGTGCCACTATGCCTCCCCAACATCACAGGAGGGAATATCAGCATGTGAGTGCGTTCGAACGGGGCAGAATGATAGAGCTCCTGGAGATGGGTCTGTCGTTCCGTGACATTGTGGCTCGTACAGGGTGCGTTGCTTTAAAAGTGAGGAGTATGTGGAACCAGTGGAGAGAAGAGGGCCATACACAGCGCCGACAGGGTACTGGACGACACAATGTGACCACAGTGCGAGATGATCGCTATCTTGTCCCCTTAGCCGTAACGGACAGAACAGCTCCGTCCACGGTGTTGGCTCGACGTTGGAGCACTGCAACGGGTATGGGGATGTCTGCTTCGACGGTTCGAAGCCGTCGTCTGGGGGCCGGACTTGTGGCACGCATGCCATTGCGCCAGCTTCCATTGACCAGCAACAACCAACGCTGTAGACTGCAATGGGCACGTGAACACTGACATTGGCGTGTTGAGTGGCGAAATGTAGTGTTTTCGGACTATAACATGCGATCTCGCCTCCTTCGTCTTGAGGGCAATCTGAATAGCTACCGCTACAACAGGGAGGTTTTACAGCCAGAGGCACTGCCTCTCTTGCAGGCCGTTCCAGACGCCTTATTCCAGCAGGACAATCCCCGACCGCAATTGGCGAGGAATGTGCAAGCCTTCTTCGAAGAACGACGGATACCACTGCTTCCCTGACCGGCCCTTTCGCCGAATATGTAACCCATTGAACATGTCTAGGATATGCTCGTCGGCAACTTGTTCGTTCAGGTCCTCCTGCAGCCACTGTTGATGATTTATGGACGCGCCTACAAACCGCGTGGCATAGTATTTCCAGCAGCATATTCATGCGCTCTTTGATTCCATGCCACGACGTCTAGCGGCTCTGATTGCAACGTGTGGTGGCGCTACGCCGTACTGAATTTCCACCGTCAGCGTGCATGTACGGTTCTGTAATTGTAATCATTTGTGTCTTGTCATGTCCCTAATATGTAGAGTAAATTTCATTGTGATCACAGCTCTCGGTCTTGGTGTTTCACGTTCTACAAACAGCAGTGTATATAGGAAACGACTGTGTTTGTGAAGCCAGCACGACGACCTGTACAAAGAGAAATGTGCACATCAAGCCTCGAGATAACGCGCCTTGACAGTCTCATTTCAACAGCCACTCCCAGTTTTTCTTTATCTCCTCCCCTAAAACGTTACCCGATTCAGCAATGAATTCCCGGCACATAACATTACAAATTTATTTTATTTATTTATTTATTTATTTATTTATTTATTTATTTATTTATTTATTTATTTATTTATTTATTTATTTATTTATTTCAAAGAGTCTATACAGAACTATCCTCCAAATTAGACCCTGTTTTGTTAGTAGTGAACAAATCAAATCTTCACTTATAAGAACTAAACTAGCTGTGATAGGTATAGTGGGCCCTCCACGTAGTGATCACTACTCGGTGGAGCCTAGTAATAAATAGATTTTCGGCGATTGCTAGGGAATCGCGAGCAAGCTCACGATGATAATTCGAGTTTGTATGAATAGGTATAATAGCTCCATCCTGCCGTGATAACTGCTGGATGGAGTCTGGCGATTAACAAAAGAATAAACTGTGATAGGTATAGTGAGCCCTCCACGCAATGATCCCTGCACGGTAGAGTCTGGTGATTACCAAATATTCGGCGAATTGAATTTAATACCTCACGGGACACTACAGACGCTGCGCACGCAGCCATTTCTCGTCATTTACTCCCATAGCAATAGCTTTCTTGTGTGAACGTGTTGTCGTTCTGGCCAGAGATTTTCCCGCAATAATTAGAGAACAATTTTTGCCAATGATGGTCTCATCAATTCTCTTCGTGTAAACACGGCATAAGTGTGGGAAAAGTAGTGGTAAGGTAAGGGTGTATTCTGCCCAAGGGCAGGTCCGAACCTCCGCAGAGGTGTTGATGAGCCGGATTTTACGTACGGTAGGGTGGCCAGTTCCTTTCCGCTCCTCCATTCCCTTACCCTCATCAACAGCGCGTGGGAACCCATCCAACTCCTGACCACGCCCAATGTTGCATAACTTCGGAGATCTCATGGGATCCGGTGTTTCAATACGGCTACGGCCGTTGGCAAAGTAGTGGAAGTAGAAGAAAATAGGTCACACTGAAGCAAGTTAAAACAAGCAATCCCATCTCAGTGGCGCAGTCAGTTAGTTGCTGTCCTGATCCGAAGATAATAGGTGTAAACCAGACTGAATTCGATGGCATTTTTTAATGTTGAAATGTGGTAACTTGGAATCGCTTAACTTCCAGTAGGTTTAAAAACTCATGAAGTTGCCACATACTAACTGCAAGGTGGTGATACAGCATTTCTGTAATGAACAAAGTCTTTCTAGATCAGCATAAGACTCCTAGTCCAGTAAGCCCTCATTATTATGATATTGGCTTTGTGTTCTAGTCATTACTTTTACGGTTTTTCGGAGACTTTCAGTCATTGGAATTTTGTCGCGTATATGTACCAGCAGAAAGACGGTACCAGCAGGAAGCAGAGGTAGTTGGACACCTTTTAAACGCCACCGACTGAACAGAGATCGAATAAGGCATCTTAGGCTCAGGAAGTAAACACTGTATCGTCTGAGCCATTCAGCTGGGTAGTAAATTATTAAAAAAGGTAGGCCTAAGCCGCGAAACAATGTGACCGAAAAATTTACCTTCTTTATCTAAGAAGAAAAGAAGAAGAAGAATAATCAGCAGATTATTACTTTTACGACCAATTAACGATTCTATATGTTTTCAGATACGCCCAGGTTAGGAAATTTTGTCCCTCTGGAAGTCGTTTATGGGCCGATAAATTTACTGACACAAGGCTGGCGTATTTGGACACCTTCCAATACTTCCGTACTGAGGCGGCATCGAACCCACCAACTTGTAGTCAGAAGGCCAGCGAGTCTCAGAGGAACACAAATTCTGATGTTCTCAGTGAGTTCGATGAAGACATCATACTATTGCGGAAAATGAATACAGAAAATTACATTGGCCCCACAGTGCGGCATGAAGATTTTCTTCTGATAACTATCTGGGTGAAAATTTCTAGGACGAACACGACAAAGGAGGAAATATAAGGAAAGGTGAAGAGTGTCATGGGATATACAAAAAATGAAGAATTAATCAAGAGTGCCGAGAAGCAGAAGAGATTTGTTGCAACGGCAAGGCAGAGCAAATGACATCTGATGGGTCGGATACTTGTTTAAGGACAAACAAAGTCGTCCCTAGAGTGGCTTGTCTTTAATGTTATAGGTTACTGCTATAAAAAGCGCGACCATAGATGTACTCTGAATAAGTCGGAGCCTGACTGGCGTGGGTCATTAAATTGAAGAGATGAAATAGAATTACTTATAGGCGCTGTGTTGTAATTTGCACTCAAAAGTTTTGTTTTTCTCTTTCATTTCCTCGTGTAATGTTACAAGCGAGAATACGAAGTGGTATTTCAGTTCCCCAAGAGAAATCTCCAGAACTTCAATTATTTTCGGTTTATTTAGTCCAAACAGATGAATTGAGCTCCATAAAGTAGCAGGTCTTAACAGATTTTATACTGTTACTGATGCAGCGAAGTCGAGCGTATCTTTATAGTCTGAGTCGTTTTAATGCGAAATCTTTTGTAGTAGGTATTTCAAGTTTCCTCTGTAGCGTAATGCTTACATTTCCTATGAATTGCGTACGCTTAGCCATTGTTGCTATAATTCGAGTTTCATTAAAGTTAAGTTTTGAAATACCGTACCATTAAATATCGCGTCCATATCGTTAACATAAGCTTTATGAGTCACTTCATGTCTTGGCATCGAAAGACGTTTTCATTATTTCTATTTTTTGTCGTCAATGTGGCTATAGTTTCTGTACGTTATGTATTTTGGTTCCGAGTTTATATTTGGATATTTGGACTGACAGTCTGGGGGCAGATATCTGGTTATAAAGTAATAATCTGTCCGAGTTATTCGTTATTACTAGATCCAGCAGTGTTCATAAATGTTTAGTGTAGTGTGTTGGAGATAGTGGAAGGATAGTCATACTTGCCTGGAATGTATGTGGTAGACGAAAAGTTTCGGCGGAATCTGAATCTGAAATGTTTGTTCATGTTCATACTAAGCTTAGTCCCTAAGTCGTCCAGACGGCCTGAGTTTTGTAGTCTAATTACATAATACCAAGCCTAATAAGCATTCCACCGCGGAGAACTAATTATTCGCTATAAAAGTAACGAGGGGTCACTCATTGAATCTATACAGTAATTTTCAGCACCGGAAAATTCCTTGTCAAATACAGATTGACCATCGATGAAATCCGCCGAGTAAGAACAATACTGTCAACCCTTTTGGCGATTCCCGGAGTAATCTACTTTTTAATGCCAGAAACGTATATCTGAAGCTAAGAGAGGCTATTTAAGAAAGGCCTGTACAATGGTTCAGAACGAATTAGTTTATGATGCCACTTGTCTGCGAGTTTTCGAAATACCTTGAAACGTCCCAGATTTGAGAAAAAATATATATATTAACCACCTAATCAATATACAGTATCATCTAATAATTATTTATCTAACACATGTGGAGGGGCTGGCTGGCCGAGGCAGTAAAGTCGTGTTCGGTTCGCCCGGAAGGACGTGGGTTCGAATCCCCATCAGGAAGTCTTAAAATTTAAGAAACGAGATTTTCACTTCCGGAGGTGCATATGGCCCTGAGGTTCACTCAGCCTACACCAAAATGAGTACCAGGTTTAATTCATGGGGGCAAAGGCGGCCGGGTGTAGAGCTAACCACTCTACCCCATCACGTGCCGAGGTTAAAAATAGTGGAAGCCTTTACCTTCCACTCCTCCAAGGGCCTTCATGGCCTGTACGGAGGTGATTTTGCTTGCTTTAACACATGTGGACATTTATCGGTTCTTGGAACCATCATCAGCACACAAACAGCACGAAAACACATTTTGAAACACATCATGAATGTAGTAATGACATATATCTTGATGATCCTCATTCATAGGTATAGCCTAAACATGTCTACATATTTTAGATAAATAATCTTTTTAGAATATTTGTGTGTTGATTACGTAGTTTATATATATACGTTTTCCTGAAGTTATATATAGTCACTACGGACCGATATGAGCATGATAACTTGTAACGTTCCAGACTGTTTAAATAATGCATGCTATAACCTGACAACATCCAATCTGAAAAAAAAAAGAAATCTGTAAGGAACAAAAGATGCTCATGACATAAACCTCCAAATTTCAATTAATCTACTGTATTGGTACAGAACAGTGGTACAGTGTGCTCCAGGCACACACAGGTCAGTAAGTTGGGCTGCCTAAACTAACGAGTCTGTCGAAGAACTATTTTCACTCCAAATACGCGAATGAACTGGCAAACTTTTTGGTTTATTTGCGTAGCGGGAAGGTCTACTATTAAGCTTTCAGTAACGGAATGCAGTTAAACGCAAGTGAACAGTGCAATTTCATTACCGTGTAGTAAAATTTGATTAGAAAGTATGTTGAAATACCCACCCTCTTGCTCCGAAAAGGACTCTCTACGCGTCATAACGCTTTCTTGCACACTCCACCGCGTGTAGGGTGTGACACTTTCACTTGCTGCCCTAATTCACCCACACAGTCACCTCTGTTATCAGATCGTGTTGCGTAAATTAGCTCACGCATGTAGCCCCACACAAAGAAAGTATGTCCCTTTTTTCGACTTTCACCCTGCACTAATAGCATATCCACCAACTCGTCCATTCAGTAAAAACGTGATAGGGAATCGTTTACTAATGCTGTACTATAGGCATAACTAGGTTGGATTCACGACCTTGAATCCACGACGTGAAACGACTTTGACATAGCGCTTTCAGAGTACTTGTCTGTATTTCGCTGTTTGTTTTAATGTGAAGAATACAGACAGGTACTCCGCGCTACGTCATGCTTTCTTTACGTCATGATTTCTAGGTCGTGAACCCAACCTGGCCATCCCTGCTCTACTCAGAACGAAATCATGTCATCAGATATCCCCTCCCTTCATGCACAATGCCTTAACGCTACAATTAGTGAGATAAAAACAGACTGTGCGTTTTAAATATTATGAACCCTCAACATCAACCTTTAGAAAAGAAAATTGGTCCCTTTGCTAGGTGAAGCAGACAGGTTGCCAACACATTGGAGCCTGGAGTGAAATTCTACTTCTTCGAAGCACCTGATACTAAGGCAACCCAACTGACAGCTGTACATATCTGAACTACGCCGTACAGAACTATGTGATGGCTATGTAAAGGTTTAGCAATGCAGAAATCGTTTAGGAATTCTTGCTTAGATCAATAAAATTTTCAAAATATAGTCTCGTCGTCGACAATGTATTGAAGGGGATATGATAATGAGCAGTAGTTGAATTTGAAAGAAAGGATCAGTCATTTCCAAACTTTCTGCAACATGGAATGTGGTAGAAATAAGGTAGAATGGTGAATAATAATGATATTTTTCGTTAGGTTGTCAGCAAAGAGCTTGCTTGTATCTTCAAAAAACACTATCATGTGGTCATATGGAAGCATGAATAAAACAGTGTGATTACATACACTAGGCAAGGCTAAGAGTTACGTAGTTTCCTATGGCACCCTATCCTCAGCCGTTAACTACTGTACTATAACTGCGTTACTGACCTTATCACTAATACATTCTATAGTACCCCCAAGCACTGACTAGAAGCTTCTATACTATCAAATATATCTCTGAGAAATATGGAAAATCCTTCATTCCTTCTCTTCTGTGCCAGTAGACATGTATGCATCCGTTCAGTGGCTAACTGTTTAACATCCCCGCGGTTCTCAGGTGCCGGGTTCGATTCCCGGTCGGGTCGGGAACTTCAAAAAATAATTAGTAATTTCATCTGCTTTGGTGGGCCGGGTGTTTGTACCGTCTTCAGCAGTGGATATCATCCTAGGTAAGGCCCCGCCAACACAAAATCGCAGGTCATCAATGGGAGTCAGACCGAAAGACCTGCAGCATCTCTCTCCGGAGATCATACGCCATGATTATTCAAGCGTGAAAGTACATAATCCAAGAGAGCTGGCAAGAAAGAATATTAATAATTACCATTCAGTCAAACGGAAGGTATTTCTGGTGACTACCTTCATGTTTAGCCCGACGGGCTTAATTTCTATAGTTGAAATTACACTGTCTGCCCTTTTTCCGATTCAACTGAATAACTCTCTTTGTGCGCAGAAAACGTTTCGAGCCAAGAGGATTATGGAAAAGAGAATCTTAAAAGGAAACAAATTAAACACCCGACGATTAAAACAGAATAGAAAATGCCATCTAGGTACTCCTAAAAGAATAAGGTAGTGTTTCCGTATTATTCGTCTGAAATATACACCAATTTACGCAAAAAGTTAGAATGATCTCTTAAAGGAATAGCATTTCGATGTGTTAGTGTGATGTTAAAACACTAGCAAAAAACATCTTGTATACAGCATTTATAGTCAAAGACGTCTACACCATTGAAACGATAATACTGCATTTCATATTCATTTGAAGAAACCATTCCCGGTTTTACCTTCATAATACTACAAAATTGAATTTATTTCACCAACAAGATCGATTATAATTTTACTGGCTTTACATCCCACTGACTACTTTTACGGTTTTCGGAGATGCCGAGCTGCCGGAATTTAGCTCTGCAGGAGCTCTTTTACGTGTCAGTAAATGAAATGAAATGGCGTATGGCTTCATTTCTTTCTTGCTAGTTGCTTTACGTCGCACCGACACAGATAGGTCTTATGGCGACGATGGGACGGGAAAGGGCTAGGAGTTGGAAAGAAGCGGCCATGACCTTAATTAGGGTACAACCCCAGCATTTGCCAGGTGTGAAAGTGGGAAACCACGGAAAACCATTTTCAGGGCTGCCGACAATGGGGTTCGAACCTACTATCTCCCGGATACTGGTCGCACTTAAGCAACTGCAGCTATCGAGCTCGGTCGTATGGCTTTTAGTGCCGGGAGTGTCCGAGGATATGTTCGGCTCGCCAAGTGCAGGTCTTTTCTGATTTGAAACCCGCAGACGACCTGCGCGTCGTGATGAGGATGAAATGATGATGAAAACAAAACATACACCCAGCCCCGTGACAGCGAAATTAACCAATAATGGTTAAAATTCCCTACCCTGTCGGGAATTGAACCCGAGACCCCTGTGACCAAAGGCCAGCACGCTAACCATTTAGCCATGGAGCCGGACTACTGACACGAGGCTGACGTATTTGAGCACCTTTAAATACCACAAGACTGAGCCGGGATCGAACCTGCTATGTTGGGGTTAGAAAGCCAGCGCATCAACAATCTGAGCCACCCAGACAGACCCAAAAAAAAAGTTCAATTCCAGAACTGATTTCTCGGACCCGCCTCCATAGGTTGACGGTTAGCACTAATAACTGCCGTTTTCAGATGCCGGAGTTCGATTGCCGGTACTGCCAGAGATTTAAGAATGGCAGGAGAGCTGGTTGTCGTTAGGTTGTTTCATGTTCACCTCCATAGTAGGTGTGCCCGAAAAGAGCTGCAACACCTCGGGGAAGGATACAAGTTTACTTTGCCGGCTCCGCAGTCCAGGCGGAAGCGTACCTGCCTCTCACCCGCAAGTTCTGGGTTTGATTTCCGGCCAGATAAGGGGGTATTTAACTGTATCTGGAGTGTGGTTCTAGACTCACTAACACTAGGCCTATGTGTATACAAGTGAAGAACTGTCTGACAGTGAGATGTCGGCCCCGTTCTAGCAACCCAAGAATGACGACCGAGAGGATTCGTTAAGCTGACCACGCATCATCTCGTAATCTGCAGGCTTTCGGGCTGAACAGCGTTGACTTGATGGGCAAAGGCCCTGCAGGTTTGTTGCGTTATGGGGTTTGTTCTTTATTTGATTTCTGGAATCTTAATTCTCAGATAGGCAATTTTGGTTGGTTTGCTTAGCTCACACGATTTCTACAGTTTCACCCCTTTGGATTATATTATTATTATTATTATTATTATTATTATTATTATTATTATTATTATTATTATTATTATTATTATGCACTCACGTACAATTTATACTGTATTATAGAATTATAAATATTGATAGTGAAACACCTCCTCAGTCATAAAAGTTAACTGAACTCCACGTATGGGCGAGAGGTCTATTCTCGAAATAGTCCACGTGACCAACGAGGTGAATATAAAAGAAGCGACTACTCATCACTTGGTAGTATAGTATCAAGACCACGGGCTCCTAGCTGAGGTTTTTGTTTACACTTAAGAGTAATTTGCAAATTTTCTCACTCTCATTTTCTTATCTTTCCTACTTAATCAAACCTTTACCCACACCTACAACATTGATTTGTGAGACCTATGAAATATTTCATTGTATATAAATCGTCCTGAAATCCTGTTCATATGGTCAACTCCTGCTCAATACTCACCTTCATACCAATAGGTCCCCGACTGTAGACAGTGTAAGATGAGTAGCCGTGCACTACATAACTGATCCGAATATTCAGTTTAAGTAAAATGAAGACCAACATGACGAAGTTACCTTGAAGAAACGCGACTGTAACTTACTACTTGGACAAATACAAACTTGATTCTATAAGTATAGTTGACTTCATTGTCCGCCTCGGTAGCGTAATTGTTAGCAGTGTTAGCTGCCATATGATGATGATGATGATGATGATGATGATGATGCTTGTTGTTTAAAGGGCCTAACATCTAGGTCATCAACCCCTAGTGGTACGAAATGAGACGAAATTCAATAACAATTTAAAAGTAAAACATTCATCCACTGACCAGAATTCAAAACGTGATGATGAATGAATGAATGAATGAATATGAATTTAAAGCAATCAGTGGATCAGACCCGCAATGCTTCACCTTCCCAGAAACAATATTACTGACCAGGGCTGCTTCCAAATCAAAATCCTACCGGGCGAGTTGGCCGTGCGCATAGAGGCGCGCGGCTGTGAGCTTGCATCCGGGAGATAGTAGGTTCGAATTCCACTATCGGCAGCCTTGAAGATTGTTTTCCGTGGTTTCCCATTTTCATACCAGGCAAATGCTGGGGCTGTACCTTAATTAAGGCCACGGCCGCTTCCTTCCAACTCCTAGGCCTTTCCTATCTCATCGTCGCCATAAGACCTATCTGTGTCGGTGCGACGTAAAGCCCCTATAAAAAAAAATCAAAATCCTGAATCAATGATGCTTGTCTAAAGTAGTTCAGCATCCAGGTTAACGGTCGCTCATAATGGCACTTATCTGTAGTAGAGTAGAACCATGGTATTTCTCAAGTTGCGGTACTAACCAAAGGTAGCGTAAACACACGGTGTTCAAAATATTATGGTACTACTCACAAGTATTGTACGTCGTACAGGTAACGCAGACCAATGGTGTTTCTTACATAATGGCGCCACACGTAGGCAACGCAAACCCATGGTGTACTAATCAAAGGGACTCGTACTATCCGGTGGTGTTCCTCACATAGTGGGCGCAAATCTCAGGCAACTACGACCCACAGTGTCACTCATATAGTGGTACTAATCACAAGCAACTCCCAGACCCGTGGTGTTTCTCACATAATGGTACAAATCACAGGCAACGTAAGCCCGTGATGTTCCGCATATAGTGATACTAATCACAGGTACTGGAAACCCACAGTGAACCATTCTCTGCTGCTACTAATTACAAACCTATTGTGTACCAAACATAGTGGTACAAGTCGCAAGTAAAGGCGACCCATGGCTTTCCCCGAGCGATGGTACCAATCACAAGTAGTTTTATGCTTCTAATTCAATTACTTACGACAGGCAGGGGATACCGTGGGTGTATTCTTCGTCTACGTCTCCCGCCCACAGGGGGTGGAACGAGTTCTATTCCAGGTACTGCTAGAGATTTAAAAACGGCATGTTTGTGTGTGGTGCAGTTCACCTCCATTGGGGGGTGTGCCTGAAAAGTGCTGCATCACCTCCGAACGAGAACTCTAATTTCCTTTTTGGCTTTATGATCGGTGTTCTATGGAAATTCATGAAAGATTTGGACCAAGTACTTAAATCGCTCAATTGTGAGTTCCTCGTTACTGGAGTCGCTAGCCAACTTCAGAAATCGTAACAGCCACTCTGCCTTCATTTAACTATCGTAAAGTAATATAGGCTATATTGGTTATGCTACTCTTTGCCGTTGTGGCAGCCTGCAAATATTGTTAATAATTATAATTTGTGTGGCTATTTCTAGCCGAATGCAGCCGTTGTAAGGCAGACCCTGCGATGAGGGTGGGCGGCAGCTGCCATGTGAAGGTAACTGCGTGTTATTGTTATGGAGGGTAGTGTTGTGTGTGGTGTGAGAGTTTCAGTGATGTTGGGGACAGCACAAACACCCAGCCCCCGAGCCATTGGAATTAACCACTGAAGGTTAAAATCCCCGACCCGGCCGGGAATCGAACCCCGGACCCTCTGAATCGAAGGCCAGTACGCTGACCATTCAGCCAACGAGTCGGACTGCAATTATTGTTGAAGATATCTAAATAAAAAATGAAAGAGCCGATGTGTTCAGTTTAGAGGGGCCTCATAATTCAGTACGGGGATTATTATCTCGCTATACCCTCTTAACAGATTAATCAATATTACTAGGTAGCAAAAATATCCATTTTATTGATTCATACTTGATATTAACCGATTGGCTGCGGTGGGGGTCATAGAATAACTAGAAATAATGCTGAATTCACACGTACTGTCGACTTACTTTAATGCGTTGTTGTCGGTCACTCACTCCCAAACTCTCGTTCGTCTGTGGAATGTGAGTACTCACCTAAAACAAAAGAGAAACACAATTCAGTATTTCAAGTTTCAAGCAAGAATTAAACCAGTTAATATATATAAATAAAGTTGTAGGGATCCCCTGTCTGTAATTTTGTTGTTTTGCCAATTTTTCAGATATTTATCTGTTTCACGTCAACTCAAGACCGTATCATTGGATTTAAGCTTTTGTGTCTGTTTCAATCAATCAATCAATCAATCAATCAATCAATCAATCAATCAATCAATCAATCAATCAATCAATCAATCAATCAATCAATCAATAATCCATCAATCAACACAAGTAGTTTCATGGTTCTAATTCAATCATCCCTTGGTCGCCCCTTTTAATCGTCTCTTACGACAGGCAGGGGATACCGTGGGTGTATTCTTCGCCTACGTCTCCCACCCAAAGAGGGCGGAACGAGTTCTATTCCCAGTACTGCCAAAGATTTAAGAATGGCATGTTTGTGTGTGGTGTAATTCACCTCCATTGGGGGTGTGGTAGTGGGGTGTGGGGTAGTCGTCCAGCTGGCAGATACCCTATTTGTTTGCTACAACCAGTGAACAACGGACAAGGTAGACGGAATGGATGGAATGAGACAAACGAGTATTTCCAAACGACGAAAGACTCCTGTAAAGAAAATATCTCTCTCTCTCTTTGATCATATCAAATTATGTTGGAGGTTACAGTCATATTCTAAGAGTGGAAGCGTGGTAATTGGTATTTGAACAGTACGGCGGAGTGTAGTCCATTATTTCATAGTGTAAGGTGTTACTTCTCACTTGTCCTAATCTCTCCATATTTATGGGAGAATCTAAACCCGAAACCCGAACTCTTCTTTCTTTGAGTGATATTATTATGCACTATTTCTTTCGTAACCGGGCGAGTTGGCCGTGCGAGTAGAGGCGCGCGGCTGTGAGCTTGCATCCGGGAGATCGTGGGTTCGAGCCCCACTGTCGGCAGCCCTGAAGATGGTTTTCCATGATTTCCCATTTTCACACCAGGCGAATGCTGGGGCTGTACCTTAATTAAGGCCACGGCCGCTTCCTTCCAACTCCTAGGCCTTTCCTATCCCATCGTCGCCATAAGACCTATCTGTGTCGGTGCGACGTAAAGCAAATAGCAAAAAAAAAAATTCTTTCGTAAAAGTAGTTAGTGGGACGTATTCATAGATGAGGATGATTGTTCAGTTGTACTTCCTATTAAAACAATAATCCCCACCACCACCATCGTATTGACGGATATGATTATCTGTTGTGTGCCTTCAGAAGATAAAGCACGTCTGTTGACGAGGGAGACTTCTCTAGCAATGAGAGTTTGTACTTGAAAATACTATGTGGTATGTTTCGACCTGTCAGTGGAGCGATGACGTGGAATGACATTAGTACACGAATAAATATGAAGGAAGCTTTTGAAAGTAGGAAGGACCATAATACGAAGATAAAGTTAGAATTCAAGAGGAAATGTGGGGCAAATATTCATTTACAGGGCGAGGAGTAAGGGACTGGTACTCGAACATGATTGGAAATAGGAAAGAATATATGTCCTTTTAAGAACAACTCCCTCACTCAACTGTGACTGGGATTCGTAAATAGTACCCGCCATTATACTCAAAACTCCCCAAATCGCTTGTCACTTGCAGTTGCCAAGAGGACCTGCCGTTATAATCAAAACTCCCCAAGTCCGTTTTGTCTGGCACTAGGATAAAAAGTGCGTGTCATTATAGTTAAACCTCCTTCGCTCTACTGGGTCTGGCAGTAAGAAAGGGCACCAGCGATTGTTGAGAATAATCCCCAGCACCACTGCGACTGGCTGTAGGCGTGTGGGACTGCCATTATAATGGAAACTCTCCAAATGCATTGTGACTATCAGTGGGGAAGCGGACTGCCATTATGCTAAAAACTCCCCAAATTTATTTTCACTCGAAGTGGTGAAAAGCCTACCATTATAATCAAAACTCTCCAACATTGCTGTGACTAGCACAAGGAAATAGGATCTGCCATTCTAATAAGAATTCACCAAGTCGTATATGACTGGCAGTAGCAAAGGGTCCCTGCCATTATAATGAGAACTCCGTAAATCCACTGTCACTGCCAGTTAACAAGAAGGATTTCCAATATCATCCAAACTCCCTAACTTGACCGTGACTGGCAGTAGGAAAGAAGATCTGGCGTTATAATAAGAACTCATCGATTCGTCTGTGATTGGCAGTAGACAACGGTGCCTCTCATTATAACGAAAACTCCCTACGTCCATTGAGACTGAAGGCAGGAAATGGGATCTATCATTATAATTAACTGTCGCTGGCAATAGGAAATATCGCTAGCCATTTTAAAGAAAAGTCCCCTTCTCGACTGTGACGGAGTATTCGAGGGGGCTTTCCATCATAATGAAAACAACATCTCGAGTCTGCCTGGTAGTAGGCAACATGGCTGACCACTATATTGAAAACTCCCATACGACTGTGTGACTGACAATAGGATTCAGGGCGTGTCATTATAATGTAACCTCCTAAAATATATCGTGATTATTGGTAGGTAACGGTGCGTGCCATTATAATAAGAACCCTCGATTGCCGACTTTAGGTGACAAACAACGCATAACGGACTCCCCGTATTGTTCCTCGGATAACGCTAAGAGCTATTTGATTCTGTAAAATGTTACAATGTTTAGAATAGTTTAACTAAAAATCCGAATACAAAGGAGCATAGCCGATTATTGCCCAACGTAAGGCGTTTTCTGGCATTTGCTACAATTTTTACTGTATTTCTCTTCTACTGTACTTCCGTTTTCTGCTTTGATTTCTAGCCTCTACCTTGCCTCTTTAAAGGCGGCTGGGAGTCAAGCTAACCACTCTACCCCAGCAAGTGCCTAGGTTACAGATAGTGGAAGCCTTCACCTTCCACCACTCCAAGGTCTCCATGGTCTGTACGGAGACGACTTTGCTTTGCTTTACCTTGCCTCTTTAGGCTTCAGCAACAACATCGTAAGTGAATGTGAATGCTTAAGAAAACCTGCGCCTAAATGTCTCCTCTGTTACCGCTTTCTTAAATCCGTAACTCAAATCATCACAATTTAGTAAGGGCCATAAATCCACAAAGTATTTACATATCCGGCTGTCCTCGGATATTCTATTATCTTCAATTAATGTCAACTTTTTAAACTCTTTTACGTTCTTCCTTAATTTCTCCGAATGTATGGGAGTGCTAATCCCCAAACCTGGACTCTCCTTCCTCCGTGCATTTTTTCCTTCACACTCTATGATTTCGTCGATTAATTCGCAAAACGTACCTTAACTGGAAATTATTTAATGTCCGTAGATAGGCTGTGGCTCTTTGGAGAGTTGGTGCCTCTTCCTATGACAACTAAAAAACGAGCAGTTCTTGGAAGATATTCCTCCAATGCCTAAAAACACCAGTCCACTTGTAGGACGTCTGAGAATGCTGTGGGTAGTTGTAGCTGCAATGTGAAATATACGGACACACCCGTCTGTTTTTATGTCTAGTTGGCTACTTTCAACCCCCAAATCATCCACACCACCACAGCTACCGACACGCACTCACTATAGTGCACGATGGGAGACTAGAGGCTACTACCACAAACAAACATCGATGGTCTGCGCTGGGTAGATTTTCAATGACGACTCTTTCGCCTTCTACCCAACGAAAAACCACGAATTTACAGGAATAATGATGAAAATGGCATTACGTTACTTCACTGCTAGCAAGCAGCCAGAGACGTTGCCATGGTAACCGGTAGGTTCGTTGTCGGTTACTCAATAATAACAACCCCATGGCACTACATCCCTGAATGGCCTTGGCCTTCCAAGCGACCGCTGCTCAACCCAAAGGCCTGCAGATTACGACGTGTCGTGTGGCCAGCACGACGAATCCTCTCGGCCGTTGTTCTCAATTCTAATCGCGTAGGCTGAGAGGACCTCGAACAAGTCCTCAGATGCAGGTAAAAATCCCTGACCTGGTTGGGAATCAAACCCGGAGCCTCCAGGTAAGAGGCAGCCACGCTACCCCTACACCACGAGGCCGGTGTTCGGTCACTCAATGCAGAGCGCGAAACCCGCAGAAAATAGAAATTTTCTCCGTCACTTGAAGATTAAGAGAAATTATGTATATAAAAAAGTTTTTTTTTATGAAGGGACGTTTCACGTACAGTGTAGGCCTACGGATTTTGCAGAAAATCAGTAGTGTAAGAGAAATAAAAAACTGTACTGTATTTCCTACAAACCCCCGGTCTATTCAGTATTTTTAAATCATATGCATATATAAACCTGCTCCTGAAAAAAAAACCAGACAGATTAACTGACAAATAGACACGAGAGCTAAAAACCACTGATGTCCGGCCCTGAGGTGTAGGGGGCAACGCGTCCGCCTGTCACCCGGCGGCCCCTGATTCGATTCCCGGCTGGGTCAGGGGTTTTAATTGTAAGTGATTAATAAACCTTGTCTGGGTACTGGGTTTTTGTGCCGTCCTTAACGTTCCTTTCCTCGCATTCAGCACATTTTACACTCCCGCAATTTCCAAATACACGCAGGTTCATAACATATGGTGGAAGTAGGGGCAAAAGATATTTCTAGGTCGACGCCCCGAACAAACAGAATTTAAAAAACTCTTATACGATCTTGAGTTGACCTAAAACGGATAAATATCTGAAAAACTGGAAAAATAAAGGAAATTAATGACTGCGGACCCTCCACAACTTTATATAGGTAAGTATGGAAGAGAATTGTGTAAATATCATGGAAATATTAAAAGGAGACTAGTGCCCGAATATAAATGGAGAGAGGACCTTAGCAAAAACTTCAAGAATTATTTTAAACGGGTGTTTCGGAATTATTAAAATGGGTATAGTATTTGCGAATGAAATATTTGCAACAATATAGCTTATAAAATATACTACATTGTGAACAGGACAGAAGATAAATGTGCACGTTAGAAGGCTGCCAAGAAATAAAAGTTGGTACAAACGAAGAATGCATAAAGACAACGGTGGAAATAACTAATGCATTAAAAGCTTATAGGAAGCTTCTTGAGACAAGAATTATTGCATTCAGTAATAAACGAACATAGTATACGGAACAACTGGTATACACAAAGTACTAACGGCAGAGGGAAGAGGACGACAAACTAAATGTTCTAAAAATAAGGATAGTAAGTATGATGGAATAAAAATCAAATCTGTAGGAAAAGTATAACACAGGAGTATATAAGCCATGATAAACTGACCGAATTCTTTAGACAGCTACAAAATGGGGAGGAGAAAGGAAAGGAATTCCGAAGAAATTGGAGTTGACACTGCGTACTTAAGATGAGGAAATTTCAGCTGATGAAGTAAAAAGAATTGATAGAGAAAGGGAGAAGAGGGGAAGCAGAAGGAATTCCATGTGTCAGATATGATTTTGGAAGGATGTACGTAGGAATAACTTCATCCACGAAAGCATAGTAAAAACATTCAATTAGATATTGGATAGAGTAAGAGTACCTAAATCATGGCATGAGGGATTTACCTTTTTGATATATAAGAAAAAGAGTGAGAGATGAAATACAAGTGACTAGAGAGGGATAACTTTTGTAAATTAATTAGTTACGGTATATAATAAGATATTGGAAAAAAGATTAATGAACTAGTCATAGGGATACTCGATCCTGTCGAGAATCTAGTAAGGTTTCTTTTTACCTTACGTCGCACCGACACATGTAGGAGTGGGAAGGAAGCGGCCGTGGCCTTAATTAATGTACAGACTCAGCACATGCCTGGTGTGAACATGAGAAATCTCGGAAAATCACCTTCAAGACTGCCCACAGTGAAATTCGAACCCACTATCTCTCGAATGCAAGCTCACAGTTGCACGCCCTTAAACGAACGGCAAACTCGCTCGGTATTTTTGGTATGGTCATTTTATCCAGAATACTAGGCTATGCCGCTTCTTTCTCTCATCTGCCCTTGTGTCCTTAATAATAACAAAACAGAGAGAGGTTCCTGGTCGCGAAAAAGCAGGCTGACAGAACCATGTGCAGGGTTAAACGAGCATTCCACAAAAATCATTTGGCAAGGATAGACCAAAATTTCAAACAAACAAAAAAAAAGAACATCACTCGCGACTTCTATAAAACCTTCAAGCAAAATCTCAATAAATACACAGCACCCACTTTAGGAATTCCGATGGGAAAGTTGCTTACAGCGACAAAGAGAACTGTAATATCTTGGCGAAGTACTTTGAGTCCCTCCTCAACTGTGAGACTGCAACATCAAACTTTTCCTTTCAAGAAAATATGCCCGTTAATCCAGACTCAAGTCCACCAACCAGAGAAGAAATCAGGCAGATCATTCAATCACTTAAAAACAATAAAGCACCAGGTGAGTACTCAATAGTTGCCGAGCTTTGGAGGTATGCGCGTGATAAAGCAGTTGACAAGCTAAAGCTAGCCATACACGTACAGGAAATCCTCAAGGAAAAAGCCTCCGGGCTTGGGGATTTCCTCAAGGACTTCCTCAAGGAAAAGGCCTTTGGAGATTTTCTTAAGTTTCAACTCCATGTCAACACAACAGTTCTGTTGACTGATGGTGGTTGGTTGTTCAAGTGGTGTTGAAAATAGTTTTTATCATGGTAATTTTTTGAACTCACTTAACACAAGGAAGGTTCATTCTGGTATATTTGTATAAATTCTGTTAAAAATTATCGATACATGACGATATAGGACACTCCCGACAATCACTTCACTTCGGTTAAGGACGAGCTGACAGTCGTAGTGAAAGAACGTACGTGCCTCTCGCTGCGCTTTCTCTCTCCTTGCCAGGCGCTCTGTACTTTTCAAGTATCAGCCAGGCAGCACTGTCTGGGCTGTAGCACTTTTCAGTGCTCGCTCTTCCTTCTGTTTCAGGATTTCTTACAGGAGGGCCAGGATGGAGAAACTATCAGTTCCAGCGAGACCGGCCGACTACAACCACAAGGGAGCGGTGGGGAAACTACAAGCGGTGCTCAGGTTGTTGGACACCCCCGATTTTCGACGCCCGTCGCTGGTGGTGTACAACCGGTGGGGGAAGAACACCTACCGGGGAACGAGCGGCATAATCGATCTCCTTAGTGTGATCTCTGAGTTCCTGGGAGAGAAGATCACCGAGATCATCGGCGAGGTGATCCCTACCTGGGCGGTCATCATTCGCCCTAAGGACGCACGCCGCTTCGAGGTCTACGCGGAGCTGGTGTCCCAACTGTACCACGTCGCCCGGCTACCAAGACTTAGGGAGAAGCTGGACGCCTGGGGAAGCCACGAGGATGCAGCCACCCAGACGGAGCCGAGTACCGCGGACGACGGCGGCGGCGCTTCCAAGCGCCGCGACGGCGCGATCCATGTTGGACCGCTGTGCTCTACGAAGTACACGCAGACCAACAAAGCCGCCAACCAGGATCGTCGACCACCTACCAAGGCGAAGTGGTCGCAGACGCAGGCCTACCAGGAAGGGTCTGTTACCCGGGCGCAAACCAGGAGAGCGCCCGTGATGGTGGAGAGCAGCACAGCTGTGGAGAAGGACGCCCCCTGGCGTTCCGAGGCTGCTGCCCAGGCCCAGCCTGCCTGCATGTCAATCGAGCTGCAGACTTCGATGTGCGCCCCTCAGGACAGGGAACGCAGTCGAGTGATAGCACCGACCAACGCCGCCGCCGCCAGCCAGGAGAAGGAAGAAGACGGCGACGCTGCCTGCATATCTGTCGAGCTGCAGACCTCGATGTGCGCCCCACAGGACAGGGAACGCAGTCAAGTCTTAGCACCGACCGACCCCGCCGCCGCCTCCAGCCAGAAGAAGGAAGAAGACGGCAACGTAGCGGAGCCACCACCAGCTACCCCGGGGTCACCAGGCCGGGAGGAGGGCCACCAGGACGAGGCCTCTTCCCCTGCCGAGAAGAAACCCCCGGGAAGAAGAAGACGACGCCGGACCAGGAAGCAGAAGGCGACGCCGGCCCACCAGGAGAGGGCCGCCTAGTCGCAACCCAAGACTGCTCCCAGGACAGCAGTCAACCGAGGAGCCAATCAGGAGAGGACCTCAGCGGGTAGCGGCAGTCAGGTGAGAGTAAAACGTCCCCCTCAGCAGCTCTTGCAGTGTTTCCGCTGTCTGAGGTGGGACCACCGTCAGGTCAGCTGTGGGCTCGAGGTGAGGTGCAACCGCTGTGGTGGTGATCACCACTACACGGCCTGCGCAACACTTAGGGAGGCGCCGGTGTGCGCCAACTGCTCGGGGGGCCACCCGGCCTCCCATCGCAGTTGCCCTATCTACCGGGCCATGGCGTGGGCAGAAAGGAAGGAGGCCCGGCGCCATGACCCACCCCCTTCCAGGAGGCCCCCGCCTCGACGGGCTTGTCTCATTCTCCGGGATCGGAGACTGGGTACGAGGTACCCCCAAGGAGGTGGAGCCGTGCGACAGGCCCTAGTGGTACACGACGCATGGCTCGCAGCCGGCAAGGACCGCGCTTGTCACAGCAGTGCCCAGACGGACTGAACCCCAGACGATGGAATGGCGAGGAATGGGTTTATGTTTTGTGAATGTTACCTGTTCCTAACTAACACAAACTCTGGTCTTTCTCCAGCCCACATCCTTCCATGTGCTATCAAAAGATGTCAGGTTTTACATGTAGGCTCTTTCTTCTTTCTGCCTATGTGGTTTTTCCCTGACCCTTCAATACCATACTTCAACACCATATACCTAACACAATCTCGCCTGGTGGCGTGTCTGACATGGAAACAGGCAGATACTCCTTGTATCACTTCCCACTCTACCCAGCTATCTCTTTTCTTCTTAGAAATTAATAGCATGTCGGAGGCCATGTAGATTGAGTCGATGGTCACGGCGGGGGAGCGGGCTACGGGGGCCCCCGTAATAAAAAAAAAAAAACACTTCACTTCACAAATCCTCAAGGCCTACTGCCGTCAACACATACACGCAGCAGGAGACTGGGAAAATCCGGCCTGCTTGGCCTCAAGGCGGAAAAGAATTTAATTTTGTTCGGGATTTTTGGATCTCTCGCAGCCAGCGCGGCCTCAAGGACGCCGCCACACACGTTGGGGAATTCCTCAAGGATTGGACTGTTCAGGCCGAACCTTGAGGAAATCCCGCTCGTGTATGGCCGCCTTTACGGATATCACCCGAGAGGTTTGGGAAACAGAGAATCTGCCAAGTGACTGGACATCGGTCTTGATTCATCCCCTGCACAAGAACGGCGACAAAGCGGGCGTAAACAACTATCGTGGCATATTACTCCTCTCGATAACATGCAAGATTCTCGCGAAAGCACTTCAAACGAAAGCTGAAGCACAGCTAGACCAGCAACTGGGAGATTACTAAGGAAGGTTTAGGAAAGAGCGATCTTGTGTTGAGCAAATTATGAATCTAAAATCAATTCTGTATTACATGAAACTGAGAAGTAAGAAATTCGTAGCCACCTTCGTTTACTTCAAGAAAGCTTACGACTCGCTGTACCGAAGTACCCTGATCCAGGTTCTAATTGGGTTTAGATAATAGGACAAGAACAATCCTTCAGAAAACCCTGTTGGACACAACCTCCGAAGTGAAATTCAGGGGAGAGATTTCTGAGTCCTTCAAGATACGGACAGGGGTAAGGCAGGGAGATGGGCTCTCACCTCTCTTCTTCAACTGTGTTCTCGAGAAAATTATTTGCGTGTGGCTTAAAGAATTGTGTAAGGAAGGTGTAGATAATGGAGTCAGACTAGGTTGTAAGAATAAGGTTCTGACAATCGACTTAAACAGATTACCTTGCAATTCTCTCTAATTCTCGTGACATGGCCACACAACAAATCAGTCAACTACAGATGCAAGCAGCAAAGGAAGGGCTTCAGATTTCGTTTGAGAAAGCACAGTTCATAACGATCATCCGAGTCAGCACCCAGAGAACTTAAGGTGAACGAAGGAGGCAGAGAAATTCAAATACCTGGGTGAGTGGATAGAGCCCAACATTCGTGAAAATGACTTATCATCTAGCCAAATACACCTATGATAAACAATCAGTGTCCTTCAGCACCAAACCCAGGTACTACAGTACCGCCATTCGACCGGAGGAGTTATATGCATCAGAATGCCTTGAGATGAATAAAATCCTGCTAGAGCAACAGAGAGTACAGAAGACGACACAATGATGAACTTTATCTACGCGCAGAGAAGGTAACGGACACCACACGCAAAAGGAGAATCTCTTTCTATGGCCACTTGATACGAATGAGCTCCGGAAGATCGTCCAATCGAACCTGTGCGTACCTTTCTGGGGAAAAAAAAACCAAAGGGATCTGGTTTATAGAGGTGGAAAAAGACCTACAAGACCTGAGCACCTCACATGAGGACATACTGGAACGTGACTCTTTGAAAAAGAAACTTTGAGAGAGTTTCCAATCAAAACCCAAAATGAAAACCGGCAAGAAGTGGACCGAAGAACGGAGGGATGCTCACCAAAGAATAATGCGGGAACACTCGGCAAATGTGAAAGACAGTAGGAGAAAGCAGTTGAAAGAGTAGTCAATAGAAGACCGAAACGAAAATAATAACAATAATAATAATAATAATAATAATAATAATAATAATAATAATGCCGGGCTGAGTGGCTCAAACGGTTAGGGCGCAGGTTTTCTAGTTCAAGTTGGTAGGTTCAATCCTGGCTTGGTCCCGTGATATCTAAAGGTGCTTAAATATGCCTGGTTCGTGTCGGTAGATTTACCGGAAATAGAACTGCCGTGGGAAAATATTCCGGTACCTCAGCGTCACCAGAAAAATTAAAAATAAAACATTATTTTTATGTTTAATATTTCTGAAATTCTTATGGATTTTAAGAAACGCTAAGAAGTCATAATTTTGCCCCGCATGAGTTCTTTTGTGAGGAGTTGCCAAATTTAGCACCCTGTAACACCATCAACCTTTGCTCAGGCAGAAACTGCAATCACCGGATCGCGGCAACAAATAACTGGCTCTCTCTGTGAGTGGGGCAGTGGAATAGAGCTACGGTATTCCCTGCCTGTCGTAAGAGGCGATTAAAAGAGGGACCCCAGTGACCCTGAGCTTGAGAAAGTCAGTTGTGAACACGGATCCCATAGCTTAGTGCTTAGTCTGGCACTGCTCCCACTCTTCCTTGTCAGACTCCTCGCTTTCTTCTTTCGCATCCACCTACCCCTAGTAAAATATTGTTCCTTTCTGATCCTGACGGTATTAGGTTTGCGATCCTGCGGAGTCTTTCATTTTCCCGCTTTGCGTGGCTCCTATTTCTATAGACGTTACATTCGTTTTTACATTTTCCTTCTGATTAGTGTTTAGAGAGGATGGTTGTACAGTTGCACTTCCTACTGAAGCAATAATCACCACCAACTAAGCGACTTCGCCATAGAAGTGGGCATATCTATTGACATGCCCGAACTGAGGGTTCTACAGGGCATTGCAGTGGATGAGAATGGTATTGGAGGCATAGACGTGAAAACAACCATCCGAAGACCTAAAATGTACGCGTTAATGAAGGATAAAATGGTTAGAGGAATGGTTATCCGCCTGAGCAAGATGGTGGTCGGTAGAATGAGTTTTATATGCAAGATAGATATACTAACAAGACTTTGATGAATGAGGGAGAGCATCTTGCCCAGAGGAATGGTTATCCGCCCTGAGCAAGATGATAGTCAGTAGAATGAGTGTTATATATAAGGTAGATATACTAAGAAGAGATTTGTGTATATTAGTAATCGAATGTATTAAGAGACGAGCAGGTAATACCTAGATCGGGGGTGATGGTGAAATCCTTTGTAAAAAAAAAAGTAGAAAGAAGGCTGAGAGAGTAACTGTAAAGAACTTGTATAAATATTAAGTTTATGTCACTCTTTAATAAAATGAATAGCTAGTGAGTGGTTGTAGAGTATAAGATGTAAATAATGTGGAAGAACGGTATGAGGATGGTGTGAACTAGTAGAGTAGTAAGAAAACTATTGGACAGTTTGTAAGGTTGGTGTTGTGGACTGTGGGGTGGTGGCGAGGAATGATGTTTGTCTATCTAGATCAGTAGGTTAGGGAGTATGTGTGTAAGTGAGAATGAGCAGACTGGAAGATACGTGATGGGGAGTGCGGGGGATAAGGGGAGAGAAGGGTGGGGTGGGACTCACCCATTCCAAGGTAAAAAGGATGAAGCATGTCCGAAGAGAAGGCGCTGGCAATGTGAAGGAAAGATGAGCCGTATACAACAGGCTGGACAGAAGATAAGAGTGTGACGGGTCACATGTTGGACTGTATTCAGCCACATGTGATCTGTCACGCAAAGAATGGGAGGAAAACGCATTGTCAGCAAGTTGCCTGTGGGGTCCGCAATCCGACCACACGAGGCGGGGCTGGTAGTGGTGTCTACGGGTCGGACGGGAAGTTTATCTTACCAGGGGAGATACCACGACCAGCCACACTTTTAACCTAGTCTTAGGCAGTAGAATAAGCTAGTTAGGATGTTAGTGTAGCTTACAGCTAAGGTAGCATCTTACATGTGGTGCTGGCTATCCGCGCATGTGTGGGATGCTACAGAGAAGATATAATAGATAGTAAACATAGACTTAGGGGGCAATAGCGGCGTCTTATATTTATTAACTAATGGATGGTATGTACTAAGTGGAAATAAAGATATTTATGCATGTGATAAAAGGGTTAGCAGAAAACAGGGCGACACAGAGATTTGTATTAAGGGTAGTTATGACTGAAAAGTTGTAATTATTTTACCCAAAAATCTAATTTTGAATTTTAACCTAATCCACCAATTCTTCCTCTTTGAAATCCCGTTATCAGTTTTTCCTTACCGCCATTTTTAAATCTCTAAATGCCAAATTTAAAGGGTAGTGGTACGGCGTAGTCTATACAGAACAAGCGCATATCACTTACCCCTTACGCTGTCAGACATCATGAGCTCCAAAATTCTTTGGGACTGCCATTTCAATAATACTGCAGGAATATGTTTACCTCTGTAGTAGGCCTACGCTGAGCGTAAGAGGAGAAAAACATCTGATAGAATAATTTACAGTCCAGGGCAGTTTTAAAGCAAGTACATTTCTTAAAATTTCCAAATGCGTTTTTTTACCTTAAAAGTTTTTCAGCTCTTTACCATGCATGAAATGCTCCTTGCGACAGAGTTCTAATCTGATTCAACTGGAATTTCCATAGAATGTGTGAATATGTACAGGAATCAAAATGCATTTTATTGTCAGTTGTATATTACCTTCATAGGTTTGGTCCTAAAATAGCACGAAACTGGATTTTTGCCTCTTGAATGAATAACGAAAAATTGAAAAATGATATATCCAATAGTTTACACGCAATTAAAAAAAACCAGATTTATTCTTAAAAACGTAAGTATTTTTTACAAGTCTGCAAATAATAGGAAAAAACAAATGAAAATTATGCCGTAGGGAGCATTTTCTATTCAACATATAAAAATATTTGGCAATAACATAGCAACCACTTAACTTATCTACACCAAATTTTATGTGGGATTATATCCTATTATTATGTACTTAAGTTTTTGTCCGACTCATTGGCTGAATGGTCAGCGTTGAGGCCTTCGGTTCAGAGGGCCTCGGGTTAGATTCCCGGCCGGGTCGGGGATTTTAATATTGTCTGATTAATTCTTCTGGCCTGGGGACTGGGTGTTTATATTTGTCCCAACACTTTCCTCTTCATATTCAGACAATACACTACACTACTGACCACCACGGAAACACGCAATAGTAATTACACCCCTCCGTATAGGGTTGGCGTCAGGAAGGTCATCCGATTGTAAAACATGGCCAAATCCACGTGTGAGACACATTTCCCACCCGCGAATCCAAAGATGTGGAAAAAGCGGAGGAAGAATAATAATAAATGTGCTATATTTTAAGTTTGGATTTGATAATTTGTAAAACTTTCAGTGATGAACTAGTCTATGGAATGGACCACCATTACCAGCAGCATCATTAGGCACCTTCATATTTTTGGTAGTGATTTAACGTCGCACTAACACATCGCAGTTATTCGGCGACGCGAGGAAGGGAAAGGACTAGGATTGAGAAGGTAGTCATTGTCTTCAATAAGGGTACAGATCCACAATTTGCCTGGTGTGAAAATATGAAACGATCTTCAGGGCTGCTGATGGCGGAATCGTTACCCCTCATCTCCCGAATGCAAGCTCACAGCTGCCCGACCCTAAACGCACGACCAGCTTGCTCGCTTCACTTAAACTGCATGTGCTCTCGGCCACAGGCTTGCGACGGCTTTACACTGTCAGTCCCTTCAAGGCTGGCGTGTAGTAATCTAGTGATACAGGCTACATGGCACTAAATTATTCAGTCATCGCAGTGATGTGTTGTTCCATTGAGTATAGTGGTCTATTTCACATAACTACGTATGTACTGTTGAGATGTGGTTCACGGATATAGTGAGAGGGGAAAGAAATAGTTTTCTTTGCCGTATCCTGATTCAAGACCGTAACGTCTTCCTGAGTTCATCCTCCAAATAGGCCTGCGGGTTGCCGGGCTAAATGTCTCAGCTAATAAAGCGCTGTCCTTCTAAAACCAAGTTTATGGTAATTATTCTGGTTCAGTCTGGCAGTATTTGAAGATGCTCAAATTCGTTAGCCTCGTGTCAAGTAGATTTACTGGCACACACCATAATTCCAGTGGTTCCAAATTCTAGCACCTCGATGCACCGAAAACCGCTAAAGAAATAGTTAGTGGGGCACAAAACCTGAACACATATACAGACCTACAAGTCTTTGCATTGTAACAATTTTCAAATTATGAGGCAAGCCTTGTACCCAAAGGGATCTTGCCGAACATCTGCGGCACAACTCCGTGGCCGGGAGTCACAAAAGTACGAAAGTACTATTGATCTTTTTTTTTTCTAGGGGGCTTTACGTCGCACCGACACAGATAGGTCTTATGGCGACGATGGGATAGGAAAGGCCTAGGAGTTGGAAGGAAGCGGCCGTGGCCTTAATTAAGGTACAGCCCCAGCATTTGCCTGGTGTGGAAATGGGAAACCACGGAAAACCATCTTCAGGGCTGCCGATAGTGGGATTCGAACCTACTATCTTCCGGATGCAAGCTCACAGCCGTGCGCCTCTACGCGCACGGCCAACTCGCCCGGTACTATTGATCTTAAGAAACAATAAAGTGGTAATATATTTCTTGGAGGATGGGCTCTTTAAAGTGTCAGTAAATTTACTTTTGGAGGTGTGTAAGCTTCCATGAACTGCGATCGATTCCACAGCACTTATGTAAAAGTGCTACTTAGTCGGTCAGTAGTTGCAATAAACCTGCATGGTGGTCATGGTCGTTAAGACATAAAGACTAAATGGTCTGAGACCACGGTTATCCGATTCCAGTCCCGTTGGTAGAATAAACTTCAGCATAGAAATGTTGGCCGGCAGGGTAGAGAAGATGCTGGTATACAGGACAATCTATAATCAATATATTACATGCCAAAAGTATGGATGCAATTCAAACCTCTCCACAGTGTTCGTATGGAGTGAGGGCGTATAACGCTCTTGATGGGGAATCGTCTGACGGCTGGAGACGTTAAGTCTTGAGAGGAATCCTAGATGGTATTGGACGGGAATAGGCTGTATGCTGACAGCGGATTTCACGCCCTTCCGACGACATCATCATAATCAGCAGCAGCAGCACGTCATCATCATCATCATCATCATCATCATCATCGTCGTCGTCGTCGTCATCATATCACAACCAGACACGGGGGTTTTTCCTTGGGTGTCTAATTGAAAGACCTGCACCAGGCGAGCACAATACGTCCGCGGTCAATCCCGACACTAAAAGCCATACGCTAAATAAATAAGTAGTGCCAATGGCCATGTGGGAATTTCTAATGAGGGGATTTGGACGAATGTGAAAGAAAGTGGCCCAGGTTAGAGATGCACAAAACTTGGCTCTGGGAGCAAGAGCACTTGCTGTGGCTCTCGCCACAACTCGCTCACGTCCCAAACACTCGCCTCACTTGCTATTGTGCATTGTCCCTTCAGCCACACTGTACCGGGGGTACACCTTTTCCGGCAAGTTAAACTGCGCGCCTCCTGTAAGGTTATCTATGTAATCTAACTTGATCTGTTGTTATACAAGATACTTAGGTTTTCAACCGTTAGATATCTTCTTTTTCTTCTTCTTCCTACCGTATTTTCCCACACCTGTGAGATCGTGGATGCAAACTGCGTCGCACATGTGGATTTAGCCCTGTTTTACGGCCGTATGCTATTCCTGACGCCAACCCTATATGGAGGGATATAAGCACTATTGCGTGTTTCTGTGGTCGTTGGTAGTATGGTATATTGTCTGAATATGATGATGAGAGTGTTGGAACGGTCATATACACCCAGTCCCAGAGTCAGAAGTATTAATCAGAAGCGATTAAAATCTCCGACCTGGTGAGGAATGGAACCCGGAGCCATCTGAACTGAAGGCCAGTACGCTGACCATTCAGCCAACGAGTCGGACAACCGTTAGATGTCTCTATCATCGGTTTAATCGCTCCCCTAGCGAGTCAAACTCTAATTTATTGCCGGGCTGAGTGGCTCAGACGGTTAAGGCGCTGGCCTTCTAACCCCAACTTGGCAGGTTCGATCCTGGCTCAGTCCGGTGGTATTTGAAGGTGCTCAAATACGACAACCTCGTGTCGGTATATTTACTGGCACGTAAAAGAACTCCTGCGGGACTAAATTCCGGCACCTCGGCGTCTCCGAAGACCGTAAAAGTAGTTAGTGGGACGTAAAGCAAATATTATTATTATTATTATTATTATTATTATTATTATTATTATTATTATTAATTTTTTTAAGAAATGTGTATTTTCACAGTTGGCTAACCTTAGTTTTTGAAGATTGTTTTGTTCATGTATCAAAGTTGTCAACACTTCTGCTGGTTCCTTCTTCAAAATCAATCGACCTATCAGAACCTTGTAAATATTTTCTCCAGCCAATTATAATTGGGGGTGTGTACAGGAGTCCAGCCTATCAGTACAGAGTTCTGGAATCTTCCACTCAACAATACTATAAAAGCTGGGCACTTTAGGGCCGTATTGTCTTCTTCCTTGCTCTAGTTATTTGAGTGCCGCGTGTACTAAAGGGGTAGGGCCGCGGGTGGCGTTCCGAAGGCCCAGCAACTCGAGGAAATAGCAGGATTTTCATAGACATATGACAGCTCCTGCAGATACTTTGAGGGGAAGGTTTCAACCTCTTATTTCATATACATTTCTAAATATGGCGATTTAAATGTAGTATTTTCCGCCAGTCTGTGGACCCTGTTCTATTCCCTACTGGGAGGTCTGTAATGTAAGGGAAAAAAGAATGATTACCCTCTGTTGATTCCCATTCAACTTGGTATGGGGTGAATAAAGTTTCTAAACCTCTAAAATTCTTAACACTATTTTGATATTTCATGTTTCTCATTTAATCACCCCGGTGCAGAATAGGGTTATCCTCTGTATCTTTGGGTCAAAAGCCCACTTAGGGTTTTAAATGTTTCTAGAAGGAGTGCATGTGTTTCGCCTCCTTTATATTTTGTTTATGGCCGATTGCAACCAACCTTTTCTTTTTACATTAAGGCAATTTAGTATGAGCTCTCTTGCCCTTGTAAATTGATTGTGGTATGTATAAATGAGTCTGATGCGAAGTTCTCTTGAGGGAAAGAAATTTATAAACTGTTGAGCAATAGACAAGCCCACCTCGGGGCTACCTTGTGTAAATTCTTTAATTAAGAGCAACCGATAGGTTGGAAGTGCGCAATTATAAGCTGATGCCTCTGAGAGGCTGGACGATGATACAGTTGGGGCGCAGACTCTTACAAAGGGTATTTTTCTGGAACTTTCTAGCTCATAAATTTTTTTTGTACCAGCCAAGAACAATCCAGCCCTTTTCCGTGGAAATTAGCATTTGTTATTCTCTCAAGTTGTACCTGAATTTTGGGCTTTATGTCATTGTTGATGGAGCTGACCAGCTCATTATAATATTGTTATAATTTATTCATATCTTCTGTTTATTACATTTTTAGTTAAAAACTGGAGAGAAATAAAATTTTGAAATTTGTTAAGTTATGCTCTAGTTAATTCCTCGTCCACCAATTCACCCCAGCCTCTTCTTACACCTCTGTAAACCAAAGAAACCCCATAACACGTCCTCCTGACGACATCATCATCATCATCATCATCATCATCATCATCATCGTCGTTGTCGTCGTCGTCGTCGTCGTCATCCTATCACATTCAGACACGCAGGTCTTCCTCGGGAGTCTAATAGAATGACCTGCACCAGGCTATCCCAATATGTCCTCGGTCAATCCCGACACTAAATGCCATGCGCTAAATAAATTAGTAGTTCCGATGGCCATGTGGGAATTTCTAATGAGGGTATTTGAACGAATGTGAAGCAAGGTGGCTCAGGTTAGAGATGCACAAAACTTGGCTTTGAGAGCAACAGCACGTGCGGTGACTCTCGCCACAACTCGCTCACGTCCCAAACACTCGTCTCGCTTGGTATTGGGCATTGCCCCTTCAGCCACATTATCTTCACTCTATTACTTATTTCCTGCAGAACCTTTACATACGAAAGGTGATTTTCATAATGCAAATTACGAAACCTCCACGTGTAACAAATCTTTCTGATACAAATGTTTAGGCTTCGGTTCATGTAATGACATCACGTCAGATGTTAAATCATTCTGATGTGAAGAATAAGAAACACACGAAATGTAAAAGCAACAATCAATCAATCAATCAATCAATCAATCAATCAATCAATACTGATCTGCACTTAGGGCAGTCGCCCAGGTGTCAGATTACCTATCCGTTGTTGTCCTAGCCTTTTCTTAAATGATTTCAATGACACTGGAAATTTATTGAACATCTCCCTTGGCAATATATTCCAATTCCTAACTCCCCTTCCTATAAAGGAATATTTTCCCCAATTTGCCCTCTTGTATTCCAACTTTATCTTCTTATTGTGATCTTTCCTACTTTTAAAGACGCCACTCAAACTTATTCGTCTACTAATGTCATTCCACGCCATTTCTCCGCTGACAGCTCGGAACATACCGTTCAGTCGAGCAGCTCATCTCCTTTCTCACAGTTCTTCCCAGCCCAAATCTTGCAACATTTTTTTAACGCTACACTTTTGTCGGAAATCACCTAGAACAAATCGAGCTGCTTTTCTGCGGATTTTTTCCAGTTCTTGAATCAAGTAATCCTGGTGAGGCTCCCATACACTGGAACCATACACAGGTCTTACCAGAGACTTAGAAGCCCTCTCCTTTGCATCCTTACTACAACCCCTAAACACCCTCATAACCATGTGCAGAGATCTGTATCCTTTATTTACAATCCCATTTATGTCATTACCCCAATGAAGATCTTTCCTTATATTAACACCCAGATATTTGCAATGATCCCCAAAACGAACTTTCACCCCATCAACGCAGTAATTAAAACTCAGAGGACTTTTCCTATTTATGAAACTCATAACCTGACTTTTACCACCGTTTATCATCATACCATTGCCTACTGTCCATCTCACAACATTATCGCAGGGCCTCTGGTACCTGGATATCAGTATCAAAAATGTGATCGTTAGTTTTGTCATTATTGTTTTAGATAAGATGTAGGTGGTTCGTATTTTGCATTAATATGACTTCTGATAACAAGTTGGTATCACTGCACGCACTGCAGGCAATGGTGCTTATAAAATGAACCTTCTCTGCTTTTCGTATTTTGGGGGATTTTAAGTGTGTATGGTAGATTTCTCTGGCTAAGGACTGAGTGTTTGAGTTCGTCTAAGCCAGACATCGTCAATGGAGAGCGAAATGGCTTTGGAGCCAGTTTGCTCCCCGTCTCGAGGAACGAGAGCAGCTTAGCGAGCAAGTAGGGGAAGTGCATGACGTAGTATGCACTGAAAGCCAGAGGCGCAAGTACAGTACGGGCACGGTATGCAACTCGCCTGACTGCTGCTCTCTTGTCACGTTACAAACAGCCGTCCCGAGCGGAGCAAGTAACACCGGCTCCCTAGAGCAACTACGTGATGACGTCTTGTCTAAGCACACATCTCTTAATTTCATAAAACTTATCACACTGCCCACCACCACAGAAATACACAATAAGATAAGAACATCCGGAAGGAAACCTGGGCCAAATCTGCATCACGTACTGACCCCAGGAAAATGGGAAAAGTTACTGGAAGAAAGTGAACTGTTTCAAAATCTATGTTGGACAATTACAACAACAAGTGCACTTCGAAAAACGCCAAAATATGCTTTTACGACAGACCCCAGTACTTACATGCTGTGGAGACCTTAACCATGGAAGACCTAGAAAAAGTCGGAAGAGTGCTCCCGGATGGAACCTACAGCGAACTCGGAACTGTGCCAACAGTTGGGAACGGTTATCACTAGCATGCGACGTAGGCGGCCGAAGATTTAAGGGGACCTCCTGAGAATGGACAATGGCAGGCTGCCGAAGAAGATATTCTCACTCATCAAAAGTTACAAGACTGGAAGTATGTGGCTCAATGAAGTTAAAAAAGACTTCGCTTTCTCTGGGGATTTCTGATATTGATACGTCAGAACGCCCTAAATTTTGTAAAATGATAAACTTGCGGTCTTCTGTACCAAAGGTTGTTAAATCTCGCAACGCTCTTTCACTGGAAAGAAAGTAAAAACTAATAGCAGGACTCAAGAGGTATTGGAAATGAAAGCAAGCATGCATAGAAAACTAATCATAAGCGCTCCCAAGTTGGCTTAAATCACTGATAAAAAATTAATGTGTTGAACAATGAAATGTATTAACAACTGAGCACATAATATGTCAATGAACATGCAAGTAGAAATATCATAGATCTCACGTCGTTCCTATACTCCAACACCACACCTGTCCATTACAAAAACCGCGTACTACCGTAGCCCATTGTACTACAGGGAGAACAATTTAAGTGTTCAGACTTTTGCTTGCATGCCGTGGGAAGTCCCGAGCGAGCGCCATATGGCTTCTGTCAACACTGACGAGATAAGAAGTGTTCACTGCCTGCGCCCAGCTGTTTAACACTCTGTACCTCATTTCGTTAGAAACTATTGGTGTGTTGTGAGGTTATTATTACGATGGTTAAATACACTATAGAGCAAAGAATACTTATGGTCGAGTGTTATTTGCACAAGAAGAAGAAACCAGTTAAAAGGTGCCTTCGAAAATTCCGTAGACAATTTCCCGATGCGACAGTACCATCAGCTCGTTTACAAGTGGCGTAGTACTGGTTCCGTAAGCAATAGGAAAAATAATCGAAGGAGAACAGCTCTCACACGGGAGAGGTTAGAAGATATAGAGGCAAGACTCCAGGTCAGTCCACAAAAGACGCTTCGGAGAGTAGCTCAGGAAAGTGGTATTTCACCTTCTTCACCATGTAATGCAACAAAATTGTTACATTTACGATCTTATCGGACTCATTCATTCCATAACATACTGCCTACAGATTTCAATGCAAGAATACGATTTTTTAATTGGCTAATAAATAGTGTCCACAACGGTATTGTGGATCCGAACTTTCTTTATATGAGTGACGAAGTCTGGTTTCATTTGAGTGGTTATGTCAATTCACAGAACAATAGAATCTGGGATACAGAGAACCCGCACATTTTACAGCCGAGACCTCTGCACGATGTGAAGGTGTGTGTGTATTGGTGCGAAATTTTTTCAAGACATGATTATTCTGATCGTTATATTCACAACATTCTGGAACCATTTTTTTTCTGAACTGACTAAAGAAGAGAAAAAGTACGGCTATTTCCAGTAGGATAGTGCAACGGCCCATACTGCGCGTAGCTCTATGCGACGGTTACGGGAAGTGTTCGATGATGATCCGATCATCAGTAAAGGCTTATGGCCCCCTCGTTCGCCTGATTTAAGCTCATGTGATGTTTATTTATGGGGAAATTTCAAAGGAAATTCCTGTAAAATAATTCTCGAACTGCATAAGATTTCAAAATTGAAATTAGGAACATTGTGCGTTCTATCGGTGTCCATGAACTACAAAGTGTGTTGCGAAATCTCATTACAAGATGTGAAGCTTGCATTGCAGCTGAAGGAGATCACTTTCAGCATCGTCTGTAAAGACTGGCTCTATGGTATTCTACATTGTATACAGAATTCTAGATGAAGAAAAATACACATTGTGAGTAAGATTTTATTAAATGGCATAGCTCTTAGCCTTACCCCAGAAACAGGACGGGGAAGTCGCCATGTCTTTTCTCATGTGAAGAGGTTTAGGGAATTTTCATTGTATTGGCAGGCCTACTGCCAGTCACAGACACTCACTCTCCGCCTACCTTTTATTTATTTATTTATTTATTTATTTATTTATTTATTTGCCCAGAGCATCTATGTAGCCGGTGAGTTCAGTTTCGTTTAGTTTGTATACGCGTAATCATGCCGCTTCTTTGAGTCGACTATGCCTGCTTGTCATTGCGGGCACTGCGCTCGCTGTCTCCGCTTCCCAGCGCGCCTAATCCTCGGCACTCCGCTCTGAACTTCTAAATCACCCTGTCAATGCTCAGCCGGTCAACTCTGCTGATAAGACAACTCCGTTCTGCGATCCGTACCTTACCGTTGCTGCGAGAGATCACCGACATCTGCGTCTGTGTGCCTAGGGTATAACCTTCGTTGCTTGCTCCCTGTATGTCCCCATTCTAGAATGTAAATCACACTCATACAATCTATGGAGATGCTGAAAGACCTTGAAACTAACTAAGGCCGTAAAGTCGTCACAGATGAGAGAGAAAGAGAGAGAGATCAATCTTTTGGATAGTTTCCAGGCCAATGTACATCAATCTGGTTTTTCATAGAGGAGCAGATAGAATCTCCATAAACTTGTTTGTTTACATTAATATGTCTCAACGACCACTAAAACAATTTATCACATGTTTCGGCGACAGCCATGACCTATAAAACTGACCAAAAATAATTCATTTTAACGCTGGCACGTTATTAATTCACAGTGTGCTCGACGTAGCGATTAACAAAGAACGTGTTTCCTACAGTAAACGTTAACATTGAGGAATGCAATAAGCCATGACAAGGCAACCTACTAATGATCAAGTGCCTAAGGTCTGCTCATACCAGCGCGGGACGCGGGAGCGAACCTATCGCGAACTACAAGGAATACAGCGGAATATGAATCCACTCACATGGCAGTGTTACTCTCCCACCTACACGGCAGAACTGCAGCATTTTCAGTTCGCTGCATGCAGAGTTATTCCGCGTCCCGCGTTCCTTGTGACAATGGCGATTGAGCTGTTGATAGAGTGCGTGAAGGAACATCCTGTGCTTTTCATGACATGCGTAATGAATAGTATAGGAATGTAAGGAAGACAGAAATAATAATAATAATAATAATAATAATAATAATAATAATAATAATAATAATTGTACCGGGCGGTACACCTCCACGCCGCTAATTTAAAATGTGCGCCAGTTGAAACTCCTCTGCTGGAGAAAGTCTGAACTTTATCTACGGTATTAATTTTCTACTTTCTCAGAAGATGTCACTACCTGGAAATTTTGGAGTTTTTGAACTGTGTCATTTTCGACGTATTTTTGTTTTGCTTGTAGTAAGAAGTGTGAACTTTCTCTTCTAGAGGACACTACTGAAGATCAACAATAGTGCACCCTAGTGCGGAGTGAAAGAACTGTTTTTTTTTGGAGAAATTTTGAATTCATAAGTTTGTTCTTTGTTAAATTTCTTTCTGTCATTGTTTAAGTTGGCTGTATACCCCTCTCTTTCTCCTTGTTTTGTATTTAGCCAATCCCGAATTTCTTTTATTAATTTCTGACCAATCTGATGTAACTTCCCCCAACTTGAGTATGTTGCTGTATCCTACCCAATAAAGTGATTGTGGGCGGGTGTTTTCTTCCCTAAAACGCCTCGAACTTTCCGCGAGAGTATATAAACTGCTGATTTTTGGGTCTCTGCGCCACTTCTGTTCCATCTTTCAGTGTGTAAAGTACATAGCAGGGGGCGGGAAGCGCCTCTTTCTTCGGCGGCAGTCAACAACCAGGTAATGGCCGATTAATTACTTCTTTTCTTGCTTGCTCAGCAGTTTAACTCTCGGGGCGGGTCCGAAGTTTTTCCATTATGTAACCTTCCTTAAATGTAAAGGAACTTGTATCTATTTTATCTTTTAAACTACATATTGGGATAGAGAGTGCTTAACCCTCTCGAGCTCCCACTCATATTGTTTTGAGGTGAACTTGTTTTCTCAACCTATTCTTCCTTAACATTATGTAAATTTGTCAATTTCTAAAGTCACCTCTTTAGTATGGGATTAGCCCTTGCATCAGTGGCCTAGAGCCAAATTAGGTTTTGAAACAAATACATTAGGAGTGCAAATCGCCTCCTCTCAAATTGTTGATTTAGAGGTCATGTAATTAACCTTCTTGTCATTTAACAGACCTCAGTAGGTTGGGTATGTTACCCCTGTGTCTATGTCCTGAGAGGACAACTTGAAGGTGGAGTTTGGTGTGGCCTTTGAGAGGCTTAAAGTTTGAGAGCGAGCGGCTCTTTCTTGAAAATTGAGTGTTGTATGCCTCGAGGAGGCTTTTCTGTGTAATTTGGAGCTAGTGCTCCTAGGCATGAATGGGGTTTTCTGCCTCTCTGTTAAAACTTGTGTTTTGGGGTAAAACTGGGCTAATTGCTCAAGAAGTGTGAGGCTGGGGCTCGAAGCCCAAATCCGGTAAATATTGTAATTGTATTTTTATTGCCTTGCTACTTTGTACCTGCCATGACTGTTATTTCGTTATTTGGAAAAGAAAATATAATCTTGTTAATTTTACATGCACTATAATTTCGTAGCTTGAGACCCGTTCACACCCGCACCTTCTTTCACGCATAACTACCGCAAAAACACGGTAACAATAATAACAGAACATATCCACTTATCCCGTTTGTGTGATCGTGGGTGTCCGGTTCATTCTGAGTTTTGACGGAGTCTTTAGGACCAGATGCCTGCTGATAAGTCACTACATCGCTACATCGTAATATTATAATATTTATAATAAATAATACTAATACGAAGGCGAGCGTGAATAGCTCAGTGGCTCAGTTGCTGACCTCCAACCCAGATGGTTGAGGTTCGTATCCCAGGGAGGCATTTTCATCTCAAAAATCAGGTGGCGTCAAGAAGGGCATCAGGCCTTAAACATCCCCAACCAAAATCAAAATGAACCTTAGTGGCTCCAGCAACCCCTAAAATAACTGGGACAAGCGGAGGAAAGTAGTAGTAATTCATAATAATTCAAACCTGCAGTTATCATCTTCAACAACTGCTAGAAGCACTTCCTTATCAGACGAATCCATTTTAGCTGCTGTTTCCCGCTCCGGTGTGAAGACAAACACGAACTTCGCAGCGACTGCGGGATTGTAGGTTTCGCTGTTGTTTCCGCTTCCCGCGTCCCGCCTTGGTGTGAGCGGATCTTTTAAGAGAGTGCCACGTTGCTTGTATAATCAAGTATCATAATTTGATGTATAGTTACAATGATTTACACCGAGTTCATTACAGTTGTTTATTGAAGAAGAAAAGTGAAGTGGTACATTATTTTTGTCGTTATTTTCAAATCACCATTTCGTGATGACTTACTTGATTAATTCCTTCTCTTGTGAAGAATTAATATTCATCAGTCAACTCATGCTATTTATGTTAGAATGTAGAATTTGTCTACGTCCATTTATAATACTCGAGTGCCACGACCAGGTGCAAATAGTTTCAAAGAAAAGGATTGTTTCAGAACGTTAATGTAGAAGATGAAATAAGATGAAATATTCTGAGCCAAGAGGCCGATTCCAATCCACAACTTCCTGCTACCAGTTTGTGGGAGAAACAGGTGAAGTGGCATTATTCAAATAATCTGGCGGTCTGAATGGCACAGAATGGCGAGCGTAGGCTATCTGAACTCAAGATTGAGAGTTCGATTCCGGTTCAGTCAGGTAGTACATGAAGGTGCTGAACTACGCCAGCCTCCTGTCAGTGGACTTACCGCACGTGAAAGAAGTCTTGCGGAACAAATTTCCGCCACTTCGAAAGCAAGCTGGTAGGTACGTGACCCAAACCGCGCAGCCACTCGAACACAAGTATATGAACATTTTGATAGAGCCTATTCCTTAATGACCATTTTAGTGTTATTACTACGTGCTTAGGGGTTTCTGAAAAATAATTCTTAGTGCGTGGCAGCTCGCTTATCACCAGTGATTATTGGGTGGCATTATTTCCACATTCTGTATACAGCATAATGTACATATATTTCCCGCACTATTTAGACCATTCACCATATTCAGATTTTGCGGTCACTGTGTTCTTCCTGCCAACTGCTATTCCCGCGTGGTAGATACACTGTATCTCAGTTCAGTTTAGGACGACAAGCGAGCGAGGACAACAGTGTCATGTGGGCAACCATCTCTCAAGGGAATGGACGTGGCTCGTGTTGCATGCTATAGAATATCCCTGCAAGCAGTAATTACACATGGGCATTGGGTGTAGTGGCCATGATTATTAGATATGCCCTGGTGAATTGAACGTAAATAATTTTTAGAAATGTAATGTAGAAATTTTATTTAACGAAAAATGTTCATAATTTGTATTAATTATCACTAAATAAGAAGAAGGAGAAGAACAATAAGAATATAACAATGAGGAACGAGGAGGAGGAGTTGTAGTGGTGATGATTACTGTTTCAAGAGGAAGTACAACTGAAAAAGCATCCTCTATTGACAATAATCAGAGGGAAAGTAGGAGGCTGTAATTTCGGAGAGTGAAGGCATCAAAAAAGGAAAGGGAATGTAAAGGACCCACTAGTCCTTGAAAACCTAATACCACCGGGTTCGGAGAAGAATAAGAGTTGACTAAGGGACTTCGTAAAGGATAGTTGAAAATCAGGAGCATGGCGAAAGTAACTGGAAGCAATGGCAGGATTCGGTTAATGGTTCCGAGGTCACCAACCCGCGCTCCCTGGGGACCCTCTTTGTCACCTGTTACAATAATAACAATAATAATAATTGTTACTGTAATATCGTGGATCACAGAGGGAAAAGAAGCGCGAGGGTTGAGTGGGCAGACAGAGCACATAACTAAAATGTCGGAAAGTTTATATTTTCCTTCTCTTTTCCACTTCACATGAACAGGAAGAGCCCATGGCTTACAATCAATTATCTCATCAGGAAATAGTAGGAAAGTACTCCGAAACATTCCATAAAAGGAGCCTAACAGTACATTGAATATTACACTTAAATTCCATATAAACATTTACATAATGGAGTCTATAAGACAGAGGTTTAGCCCCTATACAACATTAAATGATCTTTAGATCATTTAGCCCAAAGTTCAGGCCAACCTGTACGATAGAAATAGTGTTGAAGCTCAATAAATAACAACCTTCCGAACCACTAGCCTCATAACATTACCTAAGGGTGATAACCCTTTACCTAAGAGTGAACAGGGTACACTTGTTATAGCTCTGTGCAGTCGAGCATTATCGTCTCGAAAATGCCTCTATGAAGTATTGTCAGGAAGGGCAACAGAGGCGGCTGCAGTATGACCTACGCATATCGCTGTGCTGTAAATGTTCCTCTTACCACTACTAGGGGTGACCGACTGTCGTATGCGATGGACGTACAGATACCATATCAGCCGTGAGCCGCAGCAAAGGCAAGAATGAAGCGTTTGACACGTTTGGCACGCCCGTAGTTAATGCACAAAGAGGGCCTACACTCATCACCAAAGACCACCCGCTTCCAGTTCGTACCAGTCCAGGTTTGTCGTTACTACACTATAAGCGGAGAAAACGGTGGGTTGGAGTCAATGGCAGAACACGTCATGGGCGCCGTGAGACTAAATTGCCTTTAGCCATGCATCTGGAAACGGTTCGGGCAGACACAAGGTCCTGTAACGATGGTGCAACTTGTGCGTGTATGGCGGACACAGTAACAGGTGTTCTGCTCATGTTTGTCAAAGGATCTGCTAATTCTCTCTCCTGGTGGTCAGTTAAGGACGATCTAAGATCAGCTACAGCGTGTGCATGACCTTACGCTTACACTGGTGTCAACATGCCCCAATCAGGACGGTCCAGGAGACAGGCGATTCGTCGATACAAACATCCAGCATCATACATCCCGGTAATGTTCCCCCTCTCAATCTCTGATAATTGAGAGGAATATCTCTGATCGCGTCGTAGAGGCATATCGAGTGGTCAATGTGCTTTCCACAGCCGGAAGCAGCCTTCCTCTAGGTGCGAGTAGCCTCAGAATTTTTTTTTTACTATGGCAGCACATTAACGGTCTCTCGTGGCAAGACCATTCAACTGATCATGTCACTATGCGAATCATTTAACTACCTGCTTAAGATGTCACTGCATTTCGAGTTTTGCAGCAAAATCACAACTCCTTCATGGCAATGTGTTTAAAACAAATGGCTGTGGTTTTGACAGATGCCGAACTTGACCTCAAAAAAGGTAACTGTAATTTTCATGCGAATATTTTCAAGAGTTCTTAAAGTAAGAGGAAAACTGTGTTTAATATTGACGATACGAAAAATAAGCAGGGTTGAGAAGTAATTGAGCAAAAATAATTAAATTACTTGTAACTATTACTTTTTAGTAATTTTTACTCGTAATTTACTTCTGAAAATAAAATTGTAATCGTTACATTTAAGTCATCGTTACTTTCTAGTAATCGATACATATCGTATCGAGAGCTTTGTAACTTTGGAGCCGCAGCACTTGCAAGGCGTCGTGTCAAGGGTATATAATTCCAGAATACGGCGCGCACTCATTCATGTACTCGCAGGTTGCTGTGATTACTGGTTGAGATTTAGATAATCGTACACTACGTGGTCGAGGAGATGGAGGTGGTGGTGATGATTGTTTTAAGAGGAAGTACAACTGGGTAACCATGCTCTATCAACACTAATCAGAAGGAAAATGGAGGAGGTCCGACATTACAAAAAGTGAAGTTATCGGTAAAAGGAGAAGGGCCACGAAGGGCGTGAAAATGAGGTCCGGAAAGAACAATTGATGACCGAGGACACTGACACACGTAAAGTGCAAGCAATGCCAGACTCACCTTTTTCACTTTTTTTGCTAGTGGCTTTACGTCGCACCGACACAGACAGGTCTTGTGGCGACGACGGGATAAGAAAGGGCTAGGAGTGGGAAGGAAGTGGCCTTAATTAAGGTACAGCCCCAGCATTTGCCTGCTGTGTGAATGGGAAACCACGGAAAACCTTCTTCAGGGCTGCCGACGTGGGATTTGAACCCACTACCTCCCGGATCCAAGCTCACAGCTGCGCGACCCAAACTGCACGGTCAAGTCGCCCGGTCCAGACTCACATAGCGGAACCCACGCTCCAACAACAGGCAGATGTTTTCCCTGCTGCCCCAATCCACAGGGTTTACGTGGGCTAGAATGGAGCCGGAATACACATGTGATGATGAATGTGTTAAGGCATTTCCATTCCCAAATATGAATAAATATTTTGAATTTCTTATCCTGAAAATAATGAAAATACAAAAGTGATACACAAATTTTGCTTGGGAGCAATCATTTTAAAAGACTGACGAGACTCACCTTGTGATGGCAGCAACTTAATATCTCTATGCTAAAGAAGACCAAATGGATTAATGTACATTTCCTTGTAAACTTTGACAGCATTCCATCCGTATGTGAAAAGAAAAGTAAGTAATTCCCTAAAGACTCGCGTTCTCTGACATCATTGTAATAATAATTGTAACTTTAGTGATTACTTTTAGAAAAATGATAATTAATTGCAATTGAGTAAATTTTTTCTCAGGTAACTGTAATTGGGCCAATTACTTGTATTTTGTACTTTTCCCATCATTGAAAATGGGCAACACACCTATGACAGTAGTACAGAGCAATGGACCTCTAAAAATCTATTTAACCTGCCACTATATTGGGTGTGTCGCATTTAAATACTCCTAAATGCTAAACGACTGTGATGGGATTCGATCCTTCAAGTTTATTTATTTATTTATTTATTTATTTATTTATTTATTTATTTATTTATTTATTTATTTATTTGAACCTGGAAATCAGAATATAGTGTTAAAAATGAATCTCCCATATCTTCATCTTACTGTTATAACTTGATCACATCAATTTGGCACTTGAAACATTAGGCAACGCCTGCTGGCGGACCTATCTCATTTTTAATGACAGCTAGTTTACCAGTGGAATGTGGAAGAGGGAAGAGAAGGGAGGTGTCTGCTTCTTGTGATAGACTTGATATGAGTTAGTACTTAGAGCAGCATGAAACAAATATTGTCAGTACATAATCCTACCGTTCGTGCGTGAAGTGAATTATGCCACTGAAAATTCTAAACTGAAGTTTGCTACAACAGGAGGACAAACGCGAGAGATTGTTCTCGTTGTTCATAGTTTTATGAATAAGGAAGATGAGAAGAGTAAGAATGAAACGCAAGAGCAGCATAGAAACGAGTTGTTGAAAGTACAACAAAAGTGCAGAAGAAGACTGTGAAGAGAATTTTAACCGAACGAGTTTGCCATGCAGGTATGGTCGCGCAGCCGTGAGCTTGCATTCGGAAGATAGTGGGTTCGAATCCCATCGCCAGCAACTCTGAAGATGGTTTTATGTTGTTTCCCATTTTCACACCAGGCAAAAGCTGGGGCTATGTTTTAATTAATGCCATAGTCGCTACCTCCCCAGTCCTGAATCTTTCCCATCCCTCTGTCGCCGAAAATATCATAATACATGCTTAGCAGCAGCCGAAATTTCTTACATTTCACACTCGATTGATTACTGGATAATTGTTCAAGAATAGCTATGCGGAGATACTTAATAGCCGCAATAGTAGCCAGTTTGCTTTTATAATGGTGAAATATAATCGTCTGCTATATACAGTGCTCTCATTTTAAGAGGGAACTTCCGCATCATTGAAGCCGACGCCCGACTTCCGCTTTCCTGACCGCGTTGTGTGCTTGTGGCTGGAAACGTGTTCGATTATTACCAGCAAATTAAGACAATTAGCAACTACATAATAAAATAAGAATCACTAAGTATCACTAATAAAATTACAGTACAGGTGTCATGCCCACAATTTTTTTTTTTTTTTTTTTTTTTTTTGCTAGTTGCTTTACTTCGCACCGACACAGATAGGTCTTATGGCGACGATGGGAAAGGAAAGGGCTAGGAGTGGGAAGGAAGCGGCCGTGGCCTTAATTAAGGTACAGCCCCAGTATTTGCATGGTGTGAAAATGGGAAACCACGGAAAACCATTTTCAAGGCTGCCGACAGTGGGGTTCGAACCTACTATCTCCCGAATACTGGATACTGGCCGCACTTAAGCGACTGCAGCTATCGAGCTCGGTGCCCACAATTTACTTAAGATTATGTTGAAAATGACTTCGTTCCGAAGTAAGACAATCACATCGTATAAACCAGTGGCGTGCGGTGAACATATTCATTACCCCAGCTGCAAAAATGTTTTTTTTTTAATATGAACAATCGTAGCCCCACTACACTCTCTAAAGTAAACATTACCATTTTATTAGGCTGCATTTTTCGTGGAAAGGTCTAGCTGAGAAAGATCTTTCAAGAATATTTTCAACCACACGCTCGCACATACTTCCGAATTGATATTCGCGGCCGTGACGACACCATCATAGCAGATTTTAAACAATATACTTACAGTTTCATTCGGTGACGCTTCGTGATAGTACAATTATGGTATTCACAAAAATACACTGGAACTATTTGTTTTTTTTACTTAAAAATCCTCATCTGAACTAATCAGCAAAATTTAACTGGTATTTTACCGTCGCTGAAGTTCTACAGCTTCACTCGCACACCGAGTGTGCGTGCATCAACGACAAACGTGGGAAAATACTTGTCACGACGTGAAACACACGTTATATTCACACACTGAGCCCTGCATATTTGTTGGATTGAAACTGCATTGGCGCTGGGATTATTTTGGAGGAAATATAGTGTCGATTCATGTCGTGAGAAATTTCTTACTTACAAGACCACTAAAGATTTAAATATACATGAAAACAAAAGGCTATCATACCACAAACTGCGGAACAAGGAATACAGTAAAAAATTTATTTTATTAGCATCACGGGTCTGTACTCAGTCCGCCTGCTGAGCTGTAACACGGCCTTCTTTTTGCATTTCCTCTTCGATTTCCACATCTATTTGCTCTTCAGGAGCATTGCTAACACTAATACTAATATTACTACTAATTTCACTGAAAACATTACATTCCTAATCATCATTACTTCCTAAAAGGGGTTATATATGGGTAAATATCTGTTCTATACTGGCAGCCATCTTGTTTACAAGCGAATCTCAAAGTCGAGAGATAGCCCACTTCAAACTATTATTACCAAGCACACTATCGATATATATTAGCAAAGAGCATATAACATTGCAAAGAAAGAATCCCTACACAAATCACAAATGCAACCCACTCTGCCATCTCTTGAGGAAAAGTTGAATTACGTAGTAACATGAGACAACTGAACAGTTCGGTGGTCCGGCATTTGGTCCACCGAGACGAAGCACGGAACGGTTCCGTGGCTCGGGCCCAATGAGTTCATGAAGAATGCCTCAAAACTCGCGAAAGCTTCACCTATAATCCAAGAGGAACACTACAAAAATTCACTATATACCACCATCACAGACAACCAAATACAAAATTCTTTTACTTCACGCTTAAGCTCTGTGTTGTCTTCATGCTGGGCAACCTAAATATTTTTTCTGCGGCTATCGGTACACATACTCTACAGGTACCAGCAATGAATTGCTCGAAAAAACTATATAATGCCGAAACCCAAGACTAAAATATATTCTTCTGTGTTACAATTGATTTCATAAACCGGCTCTATTTGTATTAGCAAGACGATGTGCAAGTGGCTATACTGTTAAGATGCTGATATTTTTCTTGCGGTCTCTAGTGCGTGGCGCTGAAGACTTCGAGTGTCAAGTATTAAAACTAACTTTACCCTACCTAAGCTAGCTGGCCTGTCGCCGTCAGCTGCTGTCGGGGGAGGGCCTACAGCACCGCCCCGTTCCTAGGACAAGGAAGCTTCAAATGTATGCGTCACCCGAGCGACTTTAACCCTTAAATGCACAGCATTGCATATGTGCAAAGAAGAATATATTTGCTTGTTATATCTGCTTTATGATTTTACAAGTGTCCATTACAAACAAACTCGCTATGGGTCGCCAGTGTATTAAAATATAAACAACCTTTTATTTTATGACTTTTCTTGCTAATCAGCTGGAGTGATGTAAACATTGAGAAGTTAAAATAAAACAAATAAAATGTTGCCATTGATGCTTTCCTGGCCCGTACTTATAGACATTATATAGGCTTTTGGGCTTATGCCGTGTCAAGAAAATAAGGTGAAATTCTTTACGTTTCGCAGAGAACTGTGCTTTGCGTCATCAGAATAAAATCTTTACAGTCCACGAAAAAGGCTTGTTTACCTCAGAATTCATGAGCCAGGACATCCTTAAGATTGAAGTCTGGTATTAGCTGCAGGAATTGCACAGCTTTGCATATACCGTTGCGTAAAACATTAAAAAATCTTAACATTTTGAATGATTTAAATAAATAAAAATATATTAATTAAGACAAATAATTTTTAAAATATTTTCCGGTAATAATCTGTTATTTTTGGAATGAAAAATCATCATATTTCAAAGAAATAATAAATTGCGCATTTAAGGGTTAAATTTCGCTGGGCTCTCTTTTGCGCCGGCAAGGAAACCCAGCTCGCTGGAGAAGCTCAACTGCGGTAGTGCGAGCGGATTGTTGAAACAACTGAATTTGGCTTGGCTTAGATGTTCGCAATTTTTTAAACATTATAAAACATTATAAAAAGCGTTCTAAGGAATAATTAGAAAATGTTAATAGAAAGCGCTGGAGTAAATGGGGTTCAGTGCACGCCAATGGTATAAACTAATTATTTGCCAATTAATGTAATTCCGCTTCGGTAATGGACTGTATTGCACGTGTTATTTCGGTCTGCTGTTCTTCCATACTATAGGGATTATTTCTGGATACTTTTCTCTTTAGGTGTTCCCCAGAAACAGTTAAGTTAGGTCGGCTGATCTAGGGGTCCATAAACCATTATGCAGTCATCCAAAGCTAGACGGAAAGTATCTATAGAATTTATTTTTTTTTTTTCTATTTGCTTTACGTCGCACCGACATAGATAGGTCTTATGGCGACGATAGGATGGTAAAGGCTTAGGAATGGGAAGGAAGCGGCCATGGCCTTAGTTAAGGTACAGCCCCAGCATTTGCCTGGTGTGAAAATGGGAAACCACGGAAAACCATCTTCAGGGCTGCCGACAGTGGGGTTCGAACCAACTATCTCCCGATTACTGGATACTGGCCGCACTTAAACGACTGCAGCTATCTATAGAATTAATAGCGGAATGGATTGTGGCACTGACCCGTTGAAAATGTCCATCAACCTTTTCATCCTGTGTTAGCTCGTTAATGACACCAAATTTTTCTTTCAAACACGTCTGAATTCACGCGGTCATCGAAAAATATAGTCCCAATATCCACCGCAAGTTACCGCACGCCATACTCCTTCCTGTACAATATGCGGACTCTCAGTACTCCACAATCGCATAATCTGTGAATGTACATGTCCATAAAGACGCAACCAGGCCTCGTCAGAGAAAAATTAGTTGTGGAAACAAATTTTCATTCTAAACACTTCTGCGAAAACAATTACAGAGCGTTATTCTTGTGGTGAAATCTGTTTGGCGAAGTTCCTGCTCAAACCTTATTTTATATGGTCGAAACATCAGCAGGCTGGTCACTTTGTGGACTGACACCATGGATATGTTAGTTTCCTGCGCTGGACGTTTAAGTGATGTTTCTGGAACATTCTTCTAATGTCCCCATGTTAAACTTCGGTTAAAACGTGTCTTTTCACATTCCTTTGTACATCACAAACTGAACTTATTGTATGCCACTTTGTCATAAATTCGAGACGCAGATTTCGTTGTAATACTAGAGTCAAGCTAATTATGAGCGAATCTCCGAAGGCATCTTCTATAACTATCTTCTTTTCAAGTAAAATTCATTGCCCAAACGAATTGAAATACATTTTCCTATTGATTGCATAATACACAAGCAACAAGCGCACACATGTTACGGTACAATTTTCAGAGGCAGCTAACTAATGGGATGTTCTTTCACGGTCAGAGGAGCAGAATTTGGCCGCGGGCTGAATGGTTTGGAAGTTTCCTCGTAAAATGACAGCACTGTTCATCATATTCATGTAAAATAAAATATACGTTATCCAAGACGAAAGAATAGAACGTGTACCAACGTATACAAAAATACGGATGTAAATTCATTAGGTCAATTACCATTTTGGTAAACAATATCTCCAATTATTGATTTGGAGAGTGAAGAGAATATTAACCACCGACGACACCGTTAGGAATCAAACTAGTCATGATTATCACAACAAAATATTTCAATTGATTTTTCTAACCCCATCACAACAGTAGAAATACTATCGCATTTCTACACTGACCAAGCGATCCGTCATCATACACACCGAAATTAAGCAGAGCAATAAGTTCGATGAGAAAGCTTATGAATTATACGAAAAGTATTTAACCAGTCTTAGAATGTGATGATACAGAGTCTTTGTTACGCGGGGTTCGGATATTCAGTATTCTGCTGTATTACATATCAAGTAACACTTCTGCAACTTACACATCCTAGGTTAATATTTATTTCGGAATGAAAGAGGAAGTATGTTGAACAGCCTAATGAAGACTTAAAATGGAAGAGTATTGTGTACAGTTGCTATTTGAGCATTCAGCAGTAGCACGGCTAATTAGGTCTACACTCGAGTGAAACGTGACTCTAGCACCTCTCCAGACTAATGAGCACCGAGTCCCTTACAATACTTGAATTTTCTTTCAAAGTTCCAGGTACCAGGTTTCCGCACATCAGTATATTCGTTTATACACAACATCAGAAGATTTTATACTACACGTAGCCTACTTTAATTGGGAAAATTCTTTGATCATAAAAGTCATAAAAGTAACTTAAAAATCAGAAAACATGAACTGGAGAACTGAATATGGGAGGCACAACTTTCAGGTTTCACGACACAACCAAGATGATAATAAGAAAGGAGGGTGCCAAGAATCTACGAAACCGGTGTACAATTGTCTCAATATTATTTATTAACACTGAATTTTAAGTTAAATATATCACAAAATGTCTGTTTTCATGAAATTAATAATAAAGTAGGTATTGATTTAAATAATTGTGGTGCTCTTTCATTTCTTATCAGTGCTTGCATAGGCAGTTAAATGGTTGCAATATTCTCTAAGCATCACTCCGTCGAACTAGTCCTTGTCATTGCACTATCTTTCGCCACAACAATCCATCCGCCGTCATTGATATCACGCTTTATGTTGTATGGAGGAGCTTCAAGCACCAATCGTATGCCTTACATGAACAGTCAGGAGAAAGGGGCATGAAGGGTGATACCTACGATACCTGACAGGATCCTGAGGACAACAGTGCAGCAGTTCCTCATTATATTTGACGAAAAAATTCAGCCGTTACTAAATAGAGGTTACGAATTCATTACATGAATGCCTAATTTCTATAATTGAATAACTTCACTATGCTGAAGCAGAAATTGTGCACAGGTATCATAAAAAGAGCCAAGAAGTTTTATTTAACATTTTGCTGTACGTCGTACCGACACAAACATGTCTCATTGCGACGATGGGATAGGAAAGACCTAGAGTGAGAATGAAGCGGTCGTGGCCTTGATTAAGTTACAGCCCCAGCATTTGCCTGGTGTGAAAATGTGAAACCACAGAATACCACCTTCAGGGCTTCCGAAAGTGTGGATCGAATCTACTATCTCCCGGATGCAAGCTCACAGCTGAGCAGCCCTAACCTCACAGTCAACGCGCCTGGTTAGCCAAGAAGTTCCAAGGAGATAGGTCTTCGTGAGGAAATCTTAAAAATGTCTGACGGGGAGAATTACCTGTATCTCCCGGCTGACGAAAGTGTAAAGGTGTTCGTTGGATATAAAGGAAACGAGATTTTGAGAAGAGAAAAGTCTTTCGTGGACAGGACATTCATCAACTGCATTAGTCAGTTTTATCAAATCTATTCCGTACATATCGACCTTGAAAGCATAGAAAACGAAACAAACCCTGCACCAGTCGTCTTGATTCTTCTTGTTTAAGAATGCAGCGATTGCTTCAACGAGAAGTACCTGACTGGTAATTGTTGCACCAAAGTAACAAGTAATAGATCTTGGTAGAGGGGGAGGGGGGATTGTGGATGATCACACTCTCACATGTTTCAGGTTTATTGCTTGCACCATTCTTTAGGAAAGCCGAGTTTTAAGAATGCAAGAATTGCAACGGAGCGTCTGGCGGTAGCTACGGATGAGGTTGCCGGCGGACGTACGCAATTAAACCGGTAGCGGCCTGTTGTTGTATTTTAAAGGTCGAGCGTCCACTGTCAACAAAAACAATAACGTATTTATATATTCTTTCTATGGGAACGACTAGCACTAGTGCATTGACAGAGCTTTGTGACAGTGCAGGGCTTAACTTCAAACTTTAAACTTAACAAGCGTAATAAACGTTCGGTAACTATTCAACAATAGGACATTAAGATCATTTGGCCTATTCCAATGATGATCATTCCTGCTCTTCATTAGCACCCTTCAGGTGAAGATGGGAAAGAAGGGAAACTATCTTCAAGTGTAGTGGGATTCATACCACTCACTATCCAATTGCAGCACACTCACCAGAATAGCGTGCCACTGACAACTGCGGCCTGCTGCTCGGCTTGGCCATACCGTTAATAAATAATACTATAATTAGAACTCAACTGTCCACCTGCATAACTTAATGACTAGAGAACTAGACTTCCGTCCTTGAGGCCCATTCCCACCTGGACCGGAGATTATTACTTCTGGAAGTTCATTCATATCGCTCGTAAGCTGGGTGCTTTTGTTGTCTTCAACAGGTGTGCGTAGCACACAAGACGTCGACGACACGACACTCACCACCGTCACATTAACACGCAGCATTTCTCCAGTAATGGTCGGCGTCAAGAAGGGCATCCGGCCATAAAACTCTGCCAAATCTCCTACAAACCCTGACCCCACAGAGAAACGGGTATGGTATGGTGTAATAGAAACAATCCCAGTAGTATCGCTAGTCGCTTCTCATCAAGAAAGCACAGGTTTGATTCCCGTCCGGTGCAAGTAGGATTTACGAAATGAAGTATGTTCTATGGGTCGGATTCCACATAAATGAAGGTCCCTTGGCTCATAATCAAACGTAAAGGTCACATAAAACTCTAATCGTAATTGATAAATGAGAAAACGGCAAAGCTTTTGTGTGCTTTTTAAAGTATGACACATTCGACGAGCGCATTTTGCAATCTTTTCTTTGCGCTTTCTACATGATCACACTAATTATATTTTGTTCGAATTCAACCGTTCTAAATACAAAATTATTTGCTCTAACTTACTGGCATTACTAGCATATGTAATTTTGAGTAAATTGAAACATGTGTTGAAGGTATTGAACTAATTTATCACAATTTATTGACGATCGTTTTCGTCATACTCAGTGCTTGCAAATAGCCCACATTCATCACTACTGTAATAATAATAATAATAATAATAATAATAATAATAATAATAATAATAATCTGAGCTCGAAAGCTGCAGTCGCTTAAGTGCGGCCAGTATCCAGTATTCGGGAGACAGTGGGTTCGAACCCCACTGCCGGCAGCCCTGAATATATTTTCCGTGGTTTCCCATTTTCACAACAGGCAAATGCTGGGGCTGTATCTTAATTAAGGCCACGGACGCTTCCTTCCCACTCCTAGCCCTTTCCTATCCCATCGTCGCAATAAGACCTATCTGTGTCGGTGCGACGTAAAGCATCTTGCAAAATAAGTAATAATAATAATAATAATAATAATAATAATAATAATAATAATAATAATAATAATAATCATGGGCAGAACGTTGTGAAAATAAAATGATAGCCGGACTGAGTAGCTCAGATGGTCTTCCGAGCCCAAGTTGGCGGCTTCGATTAGAAGTCAGTCCAGTGGTATTTGAAGTAGCACCAATAGTACTACGCCATCACCGGGTAGGTTGATTCACCAGCACATCAAACCTCGGCGTCTCCAAAAATCTTAAAAATAATCAGTGGAACGTAAAATAACTATTATTATTATTATTATTATTATTATTATTATTATTATTATTATTATTATTATTTTCAATTAATATAGATCTTAAGAAGCGCTGTTCGGCTCCATGGATAAATGGTTAGCGTGCTGTCCTTCGGTCGCTCAGGGGTCCCGGGTTCGATTCCAGGCAGGGTCGGGAATTTTAATCATAATTGGTTAATTCCGCTGGCACGGGGGCTGGGTTCAATCAATCAATCAATCAATCAATCAATGATTCTTAAATGATTGCAAAGAAATCGGAAATTTATTGAACATCCCTCTTGGTAAGTTATTCCAATCCCTAACTCCTCTTTATATAAATGAAAATTTGTCCAAATTTGATCTCTTGAATTCCAATTTTATCTTCATATTGTGATCTTTCCTACATTTAAAGGCGCCACTCTAACTTATTTGTCTACTGATGTCATTCCATGCCATCTCTGCACCGACAGCTTGGAACATACCACTTAGTCGAGCAGCTCGTCTCCTTCCTCCCAAGTCTCAGCCCAAACTTTGCAACATTTTTGTAACGCTACTCTTTTGTCGGAAATCACCCAGAACAAATCGAGCTGCTTTTCTTTGGATTTTTTTTTTTTCAGTTTACGTATGTGTCTTCATCAGCATTTTACCCTCATCATGACGCGTGCGTCGCCTACGGGAGTCACATAAAAATACCTGCATCTGGCGAGCCGAAATTGTCCTCGGACACTCTCAGCACTAAAAGCCATACACCATTTCATTTACAAAGCCCTGGATTACAGTAACTTTCTCTTGTGCGAGAGTTCTAGGATATGCGAAGACATCTACTAAAAATAATGATATCAGGTGCTTAATTAACCCTTTAATTACTACCTTTTCTTCAATTTACCGGAATCCTGCTGCGGTTCTGCTCCATTTGAGCAGACTTAAATGGTAACGGCATTGCTGCACCTAATCAACTATCCTACACCGTCAATTTTTACTAGAAGTACCACACGAAGGCACAGAGTGCGTGCGTTATTTTTCAGAGACAAAGGACTGATGTTTACATTAGCATACAAGATGCAACGCCTCAAAAATCTTGGCAAATTTAGCTCTGCAATGTTTCTGGAGCGGAAGTGAGTTAATACGTCATTTGGGAAGGGAGAGATATATAAAGATTGCTAACAATGCAGTTTCCTGGCATGGAAACCTAAACATGACATTATGGTGTACAATAACAACTAATTTTAGAAAACCATTGAAATGAAGTTATCTACATATCATTACACTTGGTATAAACATATGAAAGTAACGCATTTATAAATATGCCACCGTGTTAAAATTACACTGTGGCTTCATACTGCGGGAGGCTTGGGGGAGAATTATGGTAATCTTAGATACGGTAGTAATGTCAGAATATTTGTCTGAACAGAGTAGATGTGAAACGAGCCCAGAAATAAAATACTTATTTATCACCTAGTATTTAAATATACACCCCCAATAAATATTTTGAATAATGCTCTAGATGCTTACCTCACGCTGCACTGGGTTCCCAGTAGACTGTTATACGAGCACGCCCTCATTATTCTTCCATCATTTAACATTCGCATTAATTCTGACTTAAGGGAGAAAACTGACTGGATTCAGGATATCATGTTACTAAGAGAATTTTTTTTTTGTACATATTTGTATCCGCAAGCCTGTATAAATGTTAACGTTGAATTTGCAATATTTTATTTTTGCTATTGGCTTTACGTCGCATCGACACAGATAGGTTTTATGGCGACGATGGGACAGGAAAGGGCTAGGCGTGGGAAGGAACCAGCCGTGGCCTTAATTAAGTTACAATTTGCCTGGTGTGAAAATGGGAAACCACGGAAAACCATCTTCAGGGCTGCCGACAGTGGGGTTCGAACCCACTATCTCCTGAATACTGGATACTGGCCACTCTTAAGCGACTGCAGCTATCGAGCTTGGTGAATTTACAGTTCACTAAGAGTTAAAGCTAAATAGAAATATACGTTTACGTCCCAATAAGTACAATAGTTTTCGGAGACTCTGAAGCGCCAGAACTTTGTCCCGAAGCATCTCTTTTACGTGCCAGTATACACACTGTCACGAGGCTGGCAAAACAAACACCAATAAATACTTCGGGCGTTCAAAAAATGATTGACACTGTAATTTCTTTATTCACGGTAACCATTTATTGAAAACAAATACATACAGATTAAATAGGAGCTATTGTCCAACAATATCTTTGAACCTTTGCCATTGTTCGAACAGTTTCCATACGTGCGCAGTGAACCAACCTTTGGGAGTATTCCGGCGTCACTACTGGAAAATTGCCTAAAGTTCGTCGTTCGAAGTGAATTTCTTAACGCGAAGAGTTCCGGTCGTGACTCCTTCGGAAGAGGGCTCTAAGTGTGCATTCACTCCATGGACTGATGTTTATTTCCTGAAGTCTTACGCCAGAACAGTGACTCGTCGGCGTTGACTAGACGATCAAGGAACTCCGCCGTATCCACGCTGTACAGCTGCAGCAACTCTTAGCATGTCTCTACACACGCTCCTGCTTCTACATATTAATTTCCACTAAATGGTATACAAAAGAATTAGCCCGTCATTGACAGGTAGGACAGCTAGTATTTAACTAAAAGCCAAGTTTCATGTTGTTTTCCTCTTCAGGCAGCCAAGATTTGGAACAATTTAAGTAATTTCCTGAACAACCATTTTATTAGGATCACCAGGGGAGAATAATGAGAGAATGGTGCACTCGTTGAGCATAGATCTGTTCTCATCTTAAAGTCGTGATGCATAATAGTGAGTTGTGTTCCGCACGACAAACATGCCGTGTTCTCTAGTTCCTTATTCGCCTCTTCTCCAGTAGGTCTATCAAGTCGGACACGAGCAGGGTATTGTCTGGTTTATGTGCTGTTCCTGGACGTCCACAGTTTTTGCCTTTTGTATTCTGAAGCATAGTCGTTGCCGTGTTCCAACTCCGTCATCCAGCGAATCACAGTACTGCGACATTTTGCTACTCCCTCACATACGACTGCTAACTTCGTGAGAAGTTGTGATGCAGCCACACTTCCTTCCAGAGAAGTCAGTCAGTCCACCAATGACCGTGACTGACTGCCTTCGCGTTATTTGAGCGTTGTCCAGGAATGCACCCGTACTATTCTACTTGAGCGCAGTAGCAACGTCATATCTACCATTAGGCTGATGACACACGGAGCGGTTTTTGCCGAGTCGGCAGCCGACTGTGATTGATACACAGAGCGGTTTTTACCGACTGTGACGAAACCACTGCCTGCTCGGTCTGCACCTAAAATGACTGCTTATAAGCAGTCATCGGGTGCGTATCGAGCAGGCAGTGGACAAAACACATTAGTGAGCGTGACGTTAGGTGAGGAAGCTAGCTAAAATTACCGAAAAATAAAGAATTGTTCTTATTCTTATTCCAAAAGTCTACTTACTCTATATGTCCTTTTACGTGTATATTATTGAATTTCAAAGATACTTCATGATATCTAATACAAGAATACCTACCAATGATGCAATCGCCGCGTAAATTCAGCCACGCCCGACTAGAGCGAAGCATCAAGTCGGCCGTGATTCAGCTGAATGTATTAAATCTATGGCGCTAGAGCGCGCACAAAGTCTTCAAAACGCTCGCTGCACCGCCAGCTACACGACAGGCCGAGTCGGCAAATCTGCCGCCTGTCGGCGAGCACCGCTCTGTCTGTTTCATCCCATCTGATACAAAAGAAACATGCGCCGACTCGGCGGCCGACTCGGCTGCCGAGTCGGCGAAAACCGCTCCGTGTGTCATCAGCCTTTACAGTGTGCCTTTCTGCGTACACTGAGCTCACATTTGAGGATGCTACTTTTCCGGACTTATGGAGGGATGTTCAATCATCCTGAAAGCCCGAATATTTAGCTTCCTATTGTAATATAGCTGTAACCACTTTGGTCGCCGTTTTCAACTTGATACGAGTAATAATCTTAACTGTCTGTAATTATAGTGCCAGAGTTCACCAAAAAGCGATCCCTCCAATTCAAAGAAAGCAAGATAATTTTGTTTCCTCTCATAGGGCGTGTACATGAAGCTGAGCATTGGTACATCTACTACAGGTCACTACCTCTGAAAAATATTAAATGCATAGGAACTGCACCAGAGTTATCTACTTCAAATAAAACATCCACAGTGACTTGGAATAAACCACCTATGTTCTATCAGGACAAAACCCAGGGAGTTTCACTTCATAAAACTCTAGTAACGACCATATAAATATAACCCTCCAAAAATGAAACCAAAAGAATGCAAAGATTTTCCCTAACAGGATAATAATAATAATAATAATAATAATAATAATAATAATAATAATACTGGTATGGTTGTCATGTTCCACTGACTAGTTTTAAGGTTTCCGGAGACGCTGAGGTGCCGGAATGTTGTCCCGCAAGAGTTCTTTAATGTGCCAGTAAATCTACCGACACGAGCCTGACGTATTTGAGCACCTTCAAATATAACCGGACTGATCCAAGATCGAACCTGCAATGTTGAACAACTAAGTCCGGTATTCCCCCAAATGAACCCAAATCTAATGCTGAAATAAATCAGGCATAATGATTTTCAGTCACTTGTAGTAATTGACCAAAGGCCGTAGCCGTGTTAAAACACCAGATCCCTTGAGATCTCCGAAGTTAAGCAACATTGGGTGTGGTCAAGATTTGGATGGGTTGCCACGCGCTGTTGGTGGGGGGTAAGGGAATGGAGGAGCGGAAAGGAACTGGCCACCCTACCGTACGTAAACTCCGGCTCAGGCACAACTCGACGGAGGTTTGGACCTGCCTTCGGGCAGAATACACCCTTACCTTACCTTGTAGTAATTGTATATATAACGGGAAATTCTGATTCCGGTAAAATACTTCAATGTTTTATGCAATATATACCATTTTCACGTATTGTTCCACCGATACGTATTACCCCGATTCAGATCACCTTTGTTATACTGTACCGGCCCGTCTCAGTTTCTTAGTTTTGTCACTGAAGATTCATTGAACTTCCCCGCTTGTAGATAGACTTGATTTCTCCATGTACTGTACGAAGATATATACAACCGATATCTACTAAGGGCGACTTTCCAGCTTCTATAATTAACAAAGTAACATATGAACTGAATAATTAAACAGAATAAATATAATGCGGGTGTGTGATATATGGACTACTGTATTATGTCCTGAAATGAAAAATGACGATGTTATGGAGACCATACTCCGTTTTGACTTTTAAAATAAAATAAATTCATGGAGCGAGTGGCTGCACAGTTTCAGTGATGTGGCTGTTAGCTTGCATTCGGGAGATGGTTGGTTCGAACCCACCTGTCGGCAGTCCTGGAGATGTTTTTCTGTGGTTCCCCATTTTAACACCAGGCAAATGCTGCGAAAAAGCGATGTAAAGCATATTGTAATACATAAAAACATTTTGGGCGATGACTTTCGATGTTAAGCCCCCCCCCCTTTTTTTTTTTTTTGCTAGTGGCTTTACGTCGCACCGACACAGATAGGTCTTATGGCGACGATGGGACAGGGAAGGGCTAGGAGTGGGAAGGAAGCGGCCGTGGCCTTAATTAAGGTACAGCCCCAGCATTTTCCTGGTGTGAAAATTGGAAACCATGGGAAACCACGGAAAACCATTTTCAGGGCTGCCGACAGTGGGGTTCGAACCTACTATCTCCCGAATACTGGATACTGGCCGCACATAAGCGACTGCAGCTATCGAGCTCGGTAGGCCCCTTTTAAGCATCATCATCAGCATCATACATAAAACACTACAAGAACCTAAATGTATAATAACTTAACCAGAAAACAAGTCACTAATTACATTTCGACATTCGTAATCGCAACTGCAGCTGATGCTGCAATTTCCACTTTACTAACAAAAAATCTTACTTCAGTGCGTTTAAAGGACCCAGAAACTTGGAACACACAATGGGTTAGAATAGACGGATGGTGTTGCTTGAAAAGATTCCGCTAGTATATTTTGTTCAAATCAAAGCATACATGTGTTTGTAATGTCTCCTTCTCAAGGATCTCGTGGATCTTACTTCTCCATTCCTAGTATAAGTAAGTTAAAGCCATCCATAGCCAATAGCCAAAGTTTTCTAATGGATAAAAAATAGGTTCCTAGAAGCAATCCAACTGATGAGCCCACTACTACACTGGGGCGAGACGCTGGTTATTTCACGATTGAAAAATCCGAAAGAGTTTAAATGTTTGCTAGTGGAATTTAAAGACACGGCTATTTATTTTACAATTGAATAATAATAACATTATAATATCGCTTGCTTAATTTCTATTTAATTACTATCCTATCTTCAGTTTTCCGAAATCCTGTCGTGGCTCTCTTCCATTCAAGTACTTATCTAATCAGTTGTGAACTGATTCGTTACCTCAACCTTCAGGATAGGAAGCGAGCTCCAAGCTCCAAATCAATATTCAGTAGGTTACGAAGGCTTGATCACATCGTCGTATGTTCCTACCAAAATGGAAGAACTACGACTTCAATTAGATAGCACGTCGTGGAGTGGTGGTTATTCCTGTGTATTGTATTTTTTACAATTTGCTTTACGTCACATCGATATAAATAGATTTTGTGGCGAGGATGGGATAGGAAAGGGCTACGAGTGGGAAGGAAGTCGCCGTGGCCTAAAACCACAGAAGAAATCTTCAGGGCTGCCGACAGTGGAGTTCGAACCCACTATCTCTCGAATACAAGGTGTAACTTCGTGAGGTGGTGAGTCTATATTTATTACCAAGTAAGATGCCTATCCTGTTAGAAATGTTACGACGTCCGAATAAAAGTTTAATGAATTAAAAAATAACATCTGGATGTACTGTATATAGCATAATGTACCGGGAAGTTTGTCCCACGGGCGTTCCTTTGCGTGCTAATAAGTCTACTGACACGAGGCCGAAGTGTTTGAGCTGCTTCAAGTATATTTCGACTGAGTACAGATCGATACTGATGTCTTGAGCTCAGAAGGCGTGTGCTCTGCAAGACGAGCCACTAAGACCGGCTTGAAAAAAATAAATTAAAAAAATATACGTTTAAGAATTGCCACTGAATAATTCTACGAAGGCTATCCGGATGACGTTTCATGAAATTCCTTATGAATACTGTACTGTAAGTATAACCGAGCAATTTACCGAAGACATTAATTAGTTTGTTCATTCCAGCAGGGTTTTGGTTAAGCACGTACTATCCTAGTAGGATTAGTGGGTCTGTAAGCTAACTGCACTAGTTAATACGCTGGCCAAGAGAACATGTGCTCATTTTAATCCTTAATGGTGCTGCTCTCCGCCGTCTTGTAAATAATCTACTACTAGAGAAAGACAAATACATCTCATTTCCAGTCTCGTGGAGCATGTTACCTCATTCGTAGATATTAACAGTACGAGTCCAAAATTAATAAAATAATATGGATAATACATTATTCTTTTTTAAATTTGTTTTACGTGGCATCGACACAGATAGGTCTTATGGCGACTATGGGATAGGAAAGCCCTAGGAGTGGGAAGGAAGCAGCCGTAGCCTTAATTAAGGTACAGCCCCAGCTTTTGCCTGGTGTGAAAATGGGAAAGTACAGAAAACCATCTTCCGGGATGCCGAAAGTGGGGCTCGAACCTACTATCGCCCGGATGCAAGCTCACAGCCGCATGCCCCTAACCACACGGCCAACTCGTCCGGTATACGTACTGAACAATATTGGAAATATTCTGGACAGTCATTTAAAGGGAAAAACCTCTTTCTGTTGAAAATTATTTCTTCTTCTTCTTCTTCCTTCTGCCGCTTCTCCCACATCTGTGGGATCGCGAGTGCGAACCATGCAGCGCATATGTATTTGGCCCTGTTTTAAGGCCGGATACCCTTCTTGACGCCAACCCTTTGTGGACGGATGTGATCACTTGCGTGTTTCTGTGGTGGTTAGTAGTGCAGTGTGTTGTCTTAATATAAAGAGGAAAGTGTTCGGACAAACGCAAACACCCAGTCCCCGAGCCAGAAGAATTAATCAGACACGATTTAAATCCTCGACCGGCAGAGATGTTTCTTAGCGACATATGTAACACGAGGCACTAGAGGGCCAGTTTAGATCCATACTTCTTATTAAACCATTAAAAACTGACTCGAACATTATCACTTTGATTTCCTTCGCGGCCGAGTTCATTTTTCTCCTAGGTAACCTACCCTCCTCTATTCACCTTACATGACCCTACCAGCGAAGTCGGCTTATTAATACAGCTTCGTCCACTGAGTTCATTCCTAACATAGCGAACCCTGCTGCTGATTTTCCCAGTTGTCTTTTACCAGCAATCATTCTCGCTATTTTCATGCCCGTTACTTCCAGTCTTTCAATTTACGATTAAAATACATTGCTTCCACCCACTCTCGCACAATAAAAGCCTGTCTGAAAATAGATGTCTGTAGAGCTTCACCACGAAGCTGACTTCCAAATTGCAATTATGTCCTCTTATGATTCTTCCCTACTGACATTTTAGTCTTGGAAATGCTAATTTGTACATAATACTCGCTGCATTCTTTCAAGTTCCGTTACAGGCTTTCATCTCAGTCTCCTATTAAGCCCAAGTTGTTGACAAAGGCTGAACTCCTTACTACATTTCTACCGAGCTGAATCACTTCCTGCCATTTTATACCCTTTGCTAAGTGATTCATGGCCGGTCCTGCAATGTAGGAATAGCGTATCTGCCTCTTACCGGGAGGAACCTGTTTCGATTCCCGGCTAGGTCAGGATTTTTTTACCTGGACCTGAACGCTGGTTCAAGGTCCATTCAGTCTACGTGATTACAATTGAGCAGCCCCCTGACTGTGAGATAGCGGCCCCGGCCTAGAAAGCCAAGAATAACGACCGAGTGGATTCGTCCTGCTGACCACACGACACCTCGTAATCTGCAGGCCTTCGGGCTAAGCAGTGGTCGCTTGGTAGATCACGGCCCTTCGGAGCTGTTGCACCATGAGGTTTGTTTTTAAGTGATTCGTGTATAATGTGAATAAAAATTATGAATTATTTCAGGCTTGCCAATGCACTTTGAACCAAGCTACCGTCAATTTTCACTGCAGCCCATAATCTCGCAGTACAGCCAACATATTTCCCTGAGTACTCTGTGATATAGTCTACTTTCTCTACATCTACGAAGAAGAAATATAACTCTGTTACTCTCATAGTGTATTACAATTATTTAAACATTCTCAACATCTGGTACAGACAGCCCCATGCTGGCTTTCATTCAACTTACTCCGAATCACTTATCACACCCTTCTTTCCAGGATTACGATGAACACCTTGCTTGGCCTACTGCTCAGTGAAACACTTCTATAGCTTTTACGATCCCTTCTGTTCCGTTGCTTGCAGACGGGTGTAATTACTGCCTTTGTGCAATCGGAAGGTACATTTCACACATTCCACGCCGATCGTATTATTTTATGAAGCCAAGTTATATTTTACCACTTCAGATAGAATTTAACCTATTTCTGTTACTTTCGGATAATGCACCTAGTATATTTACCACCCTTTCCACTTCCACAAGCGTAATTTCACTGCCATCATTGTTCTCTTCCCCATGAACTCCACTGTTGGTGACTTCAACAGAAAGATTTTCAATTGTTCCTTCCATCTGCTCAGTGATTCATTAGGATCTACAGCGTGTTAACTTTATTTACCAAATACACTTTTCATTTCCTTTCCCTTCCCTTGCAAAGATGCTTTATTGCAGTCCAGAAAGGTTTCCTTGTGACTGAAAAATAATTTCCATATTATTACCAAAAGCTCCTCATAATTTCTTCGTGGATTTTACAATGATTTACTACACTCTCCTCCTTTCATTTACGTACAATTCCCTGTGTACATCAGTTCCTATTTGGAGCCATTTTATAGCCTTCTTTTTAGGTATGCATGCTGCCCTGACTTGAACATTCCACCGAGTTGTTCGCTTTATTCCATCTTTGCATGCTATTGTTCATAGGTATTCCCCGCTCTCATGCGTACCGGTGAATAGTCGTACGCTCGAAAAATAAATTCGTAACTGCTAATTCCATACTACCACAGGAGTCCAGTAAGTACTTCTCATTCCTAGTAGTTTCCATATCTTTCCCACAATCACCCATCATCTTACCATATCTTTCAATTCTATTTTCAATTTTCGTATTGAAATCTTATTAACTATCCTGTCCTTGCTGTTGCCCCTGAATCGGCGCTTCATAATCCTTGTCTACTCATCTCCTCCCTCACACGGCGAATACACGGAGACAATATTATCGCCCTATTTCCTCCGATCGATAAACTTAACGACATCATTCTCTCATTTACTTGCTTAACAGAAACTGTTTTGCGCATTATGGCTTTCCTGATGAACCTTCATATCCCGCACTCGACTCGTTTATCTTCACACCTGTTAGGAACACCTTACAATCTTCTCTCTCTCTTCCTCATAACCTACCCGTTCCAGAACATCAATAACTCGTTACATCCAGACGCATATTCCTTGCTGATTCAGCCGATCCTCTTTTCGTTTCACTTTAAGCCCCATTAACATTGGTAGCTCCCCACCAAATTCCACTTCGTTCACCAAATTGTTTTCCAAGAAATCCCTGGCCTATCAAATGAGAGTAAGACTTTGTCGCACCTCTAAGCCAGAAGCTTGCTTAAGACGTTATGATAGATGTTGATTGATTGATTGATGTTCGTTGTTTAAAGGGGCCTAACATCGAGGTCATCGGCCCCTAATGGCACGAAATGAGATGACAAATTAAAAGTCCAAAATCCTCCACTGACCAGAATTCAAAACGTGAGGACGAAGAATGAATGGATGGAATGATATGAAGTTAAAACGATTAGTGGGTCCGACGCACAGTGCCTCACATGCACAGAAGCTGGCACAAAACAATAGTAGTACGGACCAAGGGACTGCTTCTATAGCACGATGCTGAATCGATTAGAATATGCTCGTTCTCGAAACAGGTCCAAAATCCAGGTCATCGGCCGTCATAATGGTATTTATCGCCAGAAAAGTAGAACCATGGTATTTTTCATGTTGCGGTACTAATCAAGAGTAGCGTAGACTCGCGGTATTCTATACATTATGGTACGACTCACAGGTAATGAAATTCACATATCTATTAGAGACCTAATGTGTTTCGCACATTGCAGCGCCACTGACAGGCAACGCAAACCTATGGTGTTCATCACCTAACTGTACTAACCACAGGGACTCGTATTATCCCGTGGTGTTCCTCATATAGGGGGTACTAATCATAGGCAAGCCAGAACCATGGGTTCTTTCATCCCATGGTGTCGCTCATATTGAGCTACTAATCAGAGGTACTGTAAAAGCCGTCGTGCCCACGTTTGCTACTAACCACAAACCTATTTGGTACCCCACATAGTGGTACTACGCGGAAGTAAAGGCGACCCATGGTGTTCCCGCGTGGTGGTACTAATCACAAATAGTTTCATGGTTCTAATTTGATCATCACTTGGTCGCCCCTTTTAGTCGCCTCTTACGACAGACAGAGGATACCGTGGGTGTATTCTTCGTCTGCGCCCCCCACCCACAGGGGGTTAAGACGTTATGAGCGCGCTCAGTAAATTCTTTGTGAAGTAGAATACTACCCTATTTATATTTAGTCCAATCTCTCCTGAAACGGTTTAGGGACCACCGGTTGATTGGATAGACCTTACTGCCTGAGAACAAAGAGGACCTTGACTCAGAATATATCCGACATGCCACTTGTGTTCGCCGGGTTCCTCAGTTTCATCTTTTCTATCCGATCTTCCTCGATCAACTCTTGTTCTTTTCCAACCATATTAGGCTTTCCAAGCCTACGGAGTATTGCATTTTCACGCTGTCCGTGGTCCCTGCTTTCCTTTGCCCGATAACTTCGTGTTTTGAAATGTCAGACCCACTCCATTTTAACCCCTCTGATTAGTGTTAACAGAAGATGGTTGCCTAGTTGTACTTCCTCTTGAAACAATGATCACCACCACTCTTGTTCCAAAACAACTGGTATCTCACTTGGTCACTCTGCCAGTACCCTTGTTTCACTGACTTGGACATGACTACAGTAACCCACACCACGAATCATCAAATTTAACTTTTGTATTTGTATTTTTCTATCTACACCCCCCCCCCCCCCCCCCGTTCTCCCCCTCGCGTCCAACACAACATCTCTTTGTATTGTCACAAACTTTACTTTAAAAACAGAAACTCTGTAAACTCATCCAATTTCGCAACGTAAGGCAGAAAATATGGAGAATTTCTAGGTAAGAATTATCAACTAATTTAAAATTCTATTCCAGGCAGTCAGCGCTATCTATCGCCTGCTGGTACTAAAGGTTTGCGCGAAATTGTGTTGAAATTAATGACCTGTCTCTATCTCATGTATGCTATGTAATTTTAAACAGGTTATGAAGTGGAACTGGTGTTTAAAAACACAGCAGCACAATCTGTCACTGTTAATTTACTCCCAGTATTTAGCCGGCATAAAGAATGTGAGCGCTGTTTAGAACTTGGAAACATTCCACGTGAGACGCCCACAGTAGCAGTTAGGGCGGATAAGAGCTATCCGCTTTAAGTGACCCCGTATCAGCAATGACTTGGACAGTATTTGGTAAGATCCCTCTTTTTCTGCAGGACACCGAATACCGAAATAAAACAATTTTAGAGCAAGTATTTCATTTAAATTTGCATGCATCATTTTATAGGTCAGTCCTCTGTAATATTCATGAGGAATTTCAAATTTTTAAAAAAGAAGCCTTTAAATGTCACGACGGTGCGGTGTTACACAACTGAAGAAAATCGCTTGCACGAAAGGAATATGTTAATTATATTTCTGCTGTTGACATAAGCGGAAAGTGGACCTCTTTAATGCCATTAACGATGGACCTGGAGGGAAAATGAAATATTTAGGATGGACTCTGTTTGAGGATATAATTGTCAACAGGGACATACGATTGTCCATCCAGACATTACAGCATACTACAGGATTTTACATTTAGCGGACTCCTTCAGAATTGATGAATTCGAAGTATTGAAAACTGTATTTTCCGTATCTGATGTAATAGTTTAATGGAGATAAGTGGATAATACATGATCATGAACAATTCATTTTGTAATCTATATAAATAAAATTGTAGGGGGTCCGCTGTCTGTAATTTCTTTTGTTTTGCCAATTTTTCAGATATTTATCCGTTTTAGGTCAACTCAAGACCGAATCGGTGGTTTTTACGTTTCGTGTCTGTTTGTTTGTCTGTTTGTCTGTCTGTTTGTCTGTTCCACCATCACGTCGAAACGGCTGGATAGATTTCAACCAAACTTCATATTTAGAGTATACTCATCCCGGGGAAGGTTTCGATATGCATATCATTTTAAAATCTTTGAATAGACGGGGGGTTTATAGGAAAACCAGAACGGTTTTTCCACCATCACGTCGAAACGGCTGGATAGATCTCGACCAAACTTCATATTTAGAGTATACTCATCCCGGAGAAGGTTTTGATATGCATATCATTTTAAAATCTTTGAATATACGGGGGGTTTATAGGAAAACTAGAGTGGTTTTTCCACCATCACGTCGAAACGGCTAGATAGATCTCAACCAAACTTCATATTTAGAGTATACTCATCCCGGGGAAGGTTTTGATATGCATATCATTTTAAAATCATTGAATATACGGGGGGTTTATAAGAAAACCAGAATGGTTTTTCCACCATCACGTCGAAACGGCTGGATCGATCTCAACCAAACTTCATATTTAGAGTATACTCATCCCGAAAAAGGTTCAACATGCATATCATTTTAAAATAATTGAATAGACGGGGGTTTATAGGAAAATCAGAATGGTTTTTCCACCATCACGTCGAAACGGCTGGGTAGATCTCAACCAAACTTCATATTTAGAGTATACTCATCCCGGGGAAGGTTTTGATATGCATATCATTTTAAAATCTTTGAATATATGGGGGGTTTATAAGAAAACCAGAATGGGTTTTCCACCATCACGTCGAAACGGCTGGATTGATCTCAACCAAACTTCATATTTAGAGTATACTCATCCCGGGGAAGGTTCGACATGCATATCATTTTAAAATCTTTGAATAGACGGAGGGTTTATAGGAAAATCAGAATGGTTTTTCCACCATCACGTCGAAACGGCTAGATAGATCTCAACCAAACTTCATATTTAGAGTATACTCATCCCGGGGAAGGTTTCGATATGCATATCATTTTAAAATCTTTGAAAAGACGGGGGGTTTATAGGAAAACCAGACTGGTTTTCCTCCATTTTCTCTTAAACTATTGATTTTCTGTAAACTTCGTTTACCGTACGGGAAACGTCTCTTCATTATAAACAACTTTCGTTATGTTCATAATTTACCTTACTCTTCACATGACGGAGAAATTTACAATTTTCCGCTGGTATCATGCACTGCATTGAGTGACAGACAGACCTACAACGAACCTACAGGTTACCATGGCAAAGTTTCTGACTGCATGCCAGCAGGGAAGTAACGTATTGCCATTTTTCTCATCATGCTTTTAAATTCGTGGTTGTTCCTTGGGTAGAAGACAAGAGAGGCGTCAATCGGCCTACCTGCGGGATATTGGCGGAATATCGTTGGTTGTTATAACCGCCCTCGAATAGATTAAGTAATAACACCATTAGTCATCTTCTTATTATTTGTTTACCTAAGAATCACTGGACCTAAATTTCTCCTCTGTTACCGCTTTATTATATCCATAACTCACCCTAGCATAATTTATTGAGGGGCATTTGATTTTCCAATACAGTCACTTGGCACTTACATATTTGTCGTTATCCGGCTGTCCTCAGTTATAATCCATTTTCTATTAGTTTCAACTTTCTTAACTGTATTATTTTCTTCCTTAATTACGCCGTATGTACGCGAGTGCTAGGAACTACTGGATGTATTTCCACCAAGATTCATATTTAGAATACGCCTGTCCTTGACAGGTTTTAGGGCAAATATTGTTTCTAAATCCCTGAACTGACTGGGGGTTTATACGAAACAGAAACAGGATTTTGCACTTCCACAAAATATACACAACCAACGTTAATTTAAATCTACCTGCCTTGGTAGAAATTAATTTCTAAACCTTTTTTCTCATGTGCATCATTTCGATACGAGGATTAATAAGGGAGATATCATTAACGGACCGTTTTTCTGTACAAGTCCCATCGGACTTAACTCACGAGCGGGTGCGTGTAAAGCGTATTCCTTACAACTTGAAAACTACTGAAGACATTCGAACCAAAATTTATATTTAGCATCCACCTGTCCAAAGGTAGGTTTTAAACGTAAATAACATTTCATGTTCCGGAATGGACTGGCGGTTTATAGGGAACCGAAATGGTGATTTTACTCTTCCACAATATATACAGAACAAGACCAACCTGACTGGAAATCGACCAAACGTGATGGAATTCCACCTCTAAACCTTTTTTTCATGTGCATTTTTTCGTCAGGAGGATTAATAAGGGAGATACCATGAATGGTCAGTTTTGCAGGTTAAGTCCAGCGGACATAGCCACAAAGGTGTTTTACATGGAGCAGATTCCTTATCTATATATAAGTCAAATCGTAACGACTGTGTGCCACTACACTGACTATTTTGGCGAAATTTTCGTACAGCTTTCCGTTTAAGGGGTAATAATGACCATCTGTACAATTTTTGGTTTAGTTTCCTGAAAGTCCTAATTTTTAACCGCCTCGCCCAAAATCCAGATTGCGGCATAATCTGCCAGAAGAAAAAAAGAAGATAATTGAAATTTGACAAAATTATACGTTTTAGCCTGTAACGAACGGAGAACATGCTAGATTATTACATTTTTCACTTTTTATCCCCGAAGAATATCAAAATATGCAGGCAGTTTTAATGATGGTGCAGACCTTCCGAAATTCCTATCACATAACAGATTGCACAATCTCCGTTCAATTTGGAATGATCTACAAACTTTGATCTTATGACTTTTTGCCGTATCTGTATCCCTTTTACGCTTGATTTTTCTCTATTAATCGATGTTAAGTCAGTTTGGAATTTTCACAAGCATAATTCATACTTTCGATTACTTATATGAAATACAGAATCATCAAACTCTTCACGAAAATTGGCCCACCCAGTAGCCATATGTGAGCCAAATGCTATGTATGTAGCTGTCACATAATTATCCGAAAAGTAATGCAATGTGAGATAATCTTACAAAAACGTTACCCTGTTCCACGTTTCTAACTCAGTCTGGCCCTAGAATAGATGACATATCATAGGACCAGCCATTTAGGGCACTAAATCCGGCGTGTCTTATAGTATAATTCTTTGTCGATATGACGTACGTTTAGTAGCAGTTAATCTGTAAATGAAGGTCTTCAATATTGTAAAAACGCATATACTTTCGTATGTCGATCTATATATATTCACTGATGTCGATTTGTAGCGATCGAGAAAGGGTGGGTCTGCTAATGTAATCAGTACCTCCCACACCGACTTTGACTGGCTGTATGAAAGGGCCGTTCTCCAACTCCTGTGTAACTGTCATTAGTAAGGAAGGTCTACAATTGTAATGAATAGTTCGCTTCTCGATTTGACTTGCGGAAGGCAAGTGAGCATGCAGTTTTGTGTAAAATTTCCCTACCCGATTGTGTTTGGCAGAAGGCAAGGGTGCCCGCCATTATAAACAAATGGCCTCATCTAAAATGTGACTGGCATTAGGCATAGTGGCCTGCTATTTTGATGGAAACTCACCAACTTGGTGTGACTGGCAGTAAGCTGGCTGGCAGTAGGAAAATCGGCCTGACATTATAATGATAACGGCACAACTCAATTTTGAATGGTGGTAGGGAATTTGCCTGCCATTATAATAAAATCTCCTCGACTGTAATCTGTTTGGGAGTAGGAAATGGGGCCTGCCATTGTAACGAACACTCCCAACTTGATTGTGACCGCGCAGTAGGCAATGGGGCCTCCAATTATAATGTAAACTTCCCAACTCGATTGTGAATGGCAGTAGGCAAGTGAGCCTGCCGTTATATCACAAATCCGTAACAAACACTTTACATTGGAAACAACGTATGGGGACATCCCCATGCTCTTTCTCGGATAACGCTAAGAGACATGCAATTTTAAAACAATCTTATTTACTGCATGTACACTGTTTACTTCGATATTCGAATACAATGTTGAACACCGTAGCGAAGCACCGGTACTGTACCAGGAAAAGTTGTGGGCAAAGGGCATGAGTAGAACCTCAGGGAGTGGAACTGGGTTTTGGAGCCGATACAGAGAAGGATAGTCTCGCAGAGCGAATAATAGATGGTAAATAATTTTTTTTAAAACAATTATTAATTTCTCACCCTGCGGTATGATTGTTGACTCAAAATTTATATTGAAATTAAATGTTGAAAATAATCTTCTTGAAAAAAAATGGCATAAATATCATTGGTTTCAAAGTCTTTCATAAGTGTGAATTTCCACCTAAAGTCTTTTTAAACCTAAGCACACTTTTATAATGGTAAATGGATATGAGAAATTATTAAAAGTTTTCAGTTCTCAGTTCGTCAATCTCGTTATACAACACACTTGAAATCCTACAGTCTTTCTACGAGAAATGAAATTGAAATTAAATTTATCACTTTTGAGAAATTATGAAAATTGTTCACACGCGACACTGAAGTTTCACTGTTCAAAATAAATTAAAAAGTTTAGTCAGTTTGTTACTCACTTATGACAAGAACTGTTGTTACCAAATGTCGAAAGATGGACATCTGGAATGTTCCATGTAGAATCAGGATCGGCGATGTTGACGTTCCCGATGAGGTGATGACAGCTGGAACTGTTGAGTTTCGCACACGAAAATTCATTTAGTGCGACGGGTTATCACTTACACTATTGAACACTATTTATGGCGTATGAAGAATCACAGTCCTTTCTGTACTAAATACTATTTACAGTCGTTATTGAAACGTTCTAAACCACACAGTTCACACTTGAAGAGAAAAAAAAGCAAGTCGATAAGCACAGTCTGTGAACACAGTCATTAAGTTAGATTTTCTGCTAAACCTGTTATATTAACTCAGAAAAGTTCTTACTTTTTCATTCAAAATATTGATGTGACGTGAATAAAGAAATATAATGCAATACTCGAGAGAAAAAAATAAGTTCTGGTGATTCTTAAGTATTAGGCTCTGTAGAAGTTTAATGTTACTTGACGTTGCCTAAGTCCACACGTAATGAAATAGTTAATATTTGTACTCCAATAAGTTCACTCGTGTTACAGTCTTAAATGTCTTTTTAGGATTATATTGTAATCGCGACGCGACATACTAACTGCAGTGCGACGTCCTTTATCGGCGATAGAATTTTGCGTTCTGGAGATACGACGAAAGTACTTCTACCGTGACTGCGCGAACATACTGTGCGCGGGCCGGTTTCTTGACTATCTCACTCACACAGTACTGCACTGGTTTGCGGGCTATCTGGCCTTGACATATATAGATGCCAGCGCAGGGAGGGGTGGCAGCTCTCCCTCGGCCATGTGACCGTAATTACGTAATTTCGTTGAGACTTTAAATTGTTATAACTCAACAACCGTTTGATGAATTAATTTGAAATTTACAGGGATTAACTTTTATGATGTTTGCTATAATTCAGCGTTTGTCCCGTTGAAATTGGTTAAGGTGTTAAAAAGCTGTTAAAAGAAAAATTCTTTCGAGAAATATCTCTAGGGGAGGTGAGCTTCGAGCGACAGGTGACGTCACTTGACTCCACCTAGCGTACTCGTAGGGTCTGGCACATACTGGAACATTCTTTACATGGATGTTCGTACGTCGGTCGGATCTTTAATGCTGGAAATAACATTTCTTTCAATTAATATGGACCAGGACCCAGGCCTTCCTGGTACAGTACATTTGCTAGTTATACATATATTTACAATAATTAACTTTACGCCGCACCGGCAGACAGGTCTTATGGCGACAATGGGACAGGGAAAGGCTAGAAGTTAAAATGAAGCGGCCGTGGCCTTAATTAGGGTACAGCCCCAGCATTTGCTGGTGTGAATATGGGAAACCACGGAATAAAATATTCAGGGAGCCGACATTGGGGTTTGAACCCAACCCATTATCTCCGGTATACAATCTCTCTGCTCCGCGGCCTTAACCGGACTGCCAACTCACTCAGCACTTGGCTTAGATCTCCGCTGAATGCACGAGTGCAGACTCTTCAAGGTATCTGAAGCAATGTGTTGAGTGCTCGAGCGTAGGGAGCATTTTACATAAAACAATAATCATGACTTACAGTACGTGGGATTAAGTGGCATTGAAGAACATGGGTGATGTTCCGTTTGCGAAACATAAACTAGGAGAAGTTTTAAGGAGCGCAGAAAGAGACACAGATTTTCCATATATACAAACAGCCTATATGAAGTCCAGGAAGTAGGAGAAAAGTATGGATTGGACTACGAGGAAAAAATACATAGGGTTTTTATTTTCCTTTCGGTTCGCTCGGAAGGAGGTGCATATGGCCCTGAGGTTCACTCAGCCTACATCCAAAATGAGTACCAGGTTAATTCCTGGGGGCGAAGGTGGCCCGGCATAGAGCTAACCACTCTACCCCATCAAGTGCCGAGTTACGGATAGTGACGTCGCACTGGCACATATAGCTCTTATGGCGACGATGGGATAGGGCTAGGAGCGGGCTAGGAGCGGGCTAGGAGCGGGAAGGAAGCGGCCGTGGTGTTAATTAAGTATCAGCGCCAAGCATTTTCCTGGTGTGAAAATGGGAAACCATGGAAAAACATCTCTAAGGCTGCCGACAGTGGGGCCCGAACTCATTATCTCCCGAACGCAAGCTCACAGCTCCGCGCCCTAACCACACGGCCAACTCGCTCGGTAAATACATAGGTGTGTTGTATTTTAACTTTGAGTACTCCCTAGTCATTGCCATGTTTTAAATTTACTTATGTTATATCTGATGCCCTCTCTTTTCAGCTTCGACTCAGTTCATTTATAATTGTTAGGTTCTTCAGTCTACCAAAAGGAATTTTGAATAAATAATTGTATAAACTATTTGAAAAATAAAACATTATGGTCACAGAATTATACTTGAAAAAGAAACAGCTTAATTCTTTCTTTACTAATCTGTTTACCCTCCAAGGTTGGTTTTACCCACGGACTCAGCGAGGGATCCCACCTCTACCGCCACAGGGGCAGTGTCCTGGAGCGTGAGACATTGGGCCGGGGGATACAACTGGGGAGGATGGCCAGTACCTCAACCAGGCCGCCTCATCTGCTATGCGGAACAGGGGCCTTGGCAGGGGATGGAAAGATTGGAAGGGATAGACAAGGAAGAGGGAAGGAAGCGGCCGTGGCCTTAAGATAGGTACCTTCGCGGCATTTGCCAAGAGGAGAATTGCGAAACCATAGAAAACCACTTCCAGGATGGCTGAGGTGGAAATCGAACCGACCTCCACTCACTTGATCCACCGAGGCTAAATGGACCCCGTTTCAGCCCTCGTACCACTTTTTAAATTTCGTGGCAGAGCCGGGAATCGAACCCGTGCCTCTGGAGGTGGCAGCAAATCACACTAACCACTACACCACAGAGGCGGACAACAACTTAATTAAATCAATAAAGTTCTGTTCTTTGTCTTCTTCTACAGGTTTTTCTACACCTGTGGGGTCGCGGATGCGAACTGTATCGTACATGTAGATTTGGCCCTTTTTTATGGCCGAATGCCCTACCTGACGCCAACCCTATATGGAGAGACTAGCTGATGTACCCGTGCTTCGCTACGGAATTGTACATTGTATACAGAATTCTAGGTTAGGTAGTGTACACGTTGTGAGCAAGATTGTATGAAATTGTATAGGTCTTAACGTTACCCTAGAAACGCGACGGGGAAGTCACCATACATATTTTCTCATATGAAGACGGAGTTAGGAAATTTTCACTGTAATGGTAGTTCCGCTTGCATACCATCAGTCGCAATCAGGTTGGGGAGCTTTATTATAATGGCAGACACTCACTCTCCACCTGCCTTTTCACATCCTCAAAAGGACTGTCTTAGTGGTTTTCCCAACTGAAATGAACATAAATTACAACGACATCAGTAGGAATGGCGCGATTAAAAGCGATACTTTCATATGGAATACTCGATTAAATGAAAAATTTTCTCACTTTTAACGAACAGGACCAAGCTGTCGATCTAACAGTCCAAAGTTCCAGAGCTGGAATGACCAAGCCGCAGACAGCCGTGAGCCGTGAACACTCTTCACCCCTTTTCGGCGGGGTGGGGTTCGAATAGTAGAGACTCCCAGGGCAAAAACTATGCCCTTTTACTACTCTGTTTCCTAAGAGTACCCGACGAGTCGGAAAGTATCAATTCACTACACTGGTGGCGGAAAAATCTATCTGACTTGGAGGCAAATTTTCCCTTAAACCAACTACTTTGAATAAAATGAATATAGAATTTAATAAAAATGAAGAGGAAGAAGCTTTTCTTAAGAAACGGCTCTTTTCAGGATTGAATTTTGAGTTATTTAGTGAATTGTGGTGCTATACAATAATTTGGAATAGCCCTAATTGTTATTCTATACCAGGGCTACTACAACTCTACTAAGCGTGCCTCTGCCTTAAGTATGCCCACTGCTCATTCAAAACAGCGCGTCAGAGTAGGGATCGAATAGCTGGAATACTGTGATGAACCAGTGTGTTACGTACCGGCAGTATCAGAAAATCTTTGAACCAGAGGAATGGCATGCTAAAGAAAAAAGTTTTCTAACTCCCCAGCTATTTCACGCTAATATTCATGCAGGCTGTTATACTGTACTCGGTACGCGGCAGTAATCCCATCTATCAGAGTTGAGAGGCAGCGTAAGAGACAAAGAACATCACAACAAACAATGATCAATGTTATCCGCTTTCGATATTGTAGGCCTTCACATTTGATATCCTTCCGACTCTGAAATACCACTCCTATCATAATCGGTACGTTAAAACTGAATAAAATATAAATGATCGGAAATTGTATTCTCTATACCTTTTGTTATGTAGTACTTTTCGATAGGACCAATAACATAGATATTTAAAAATTATATTTCAGGCGCCTTCCACTAAACTACAATTTCCTCCAGGGCGAATAAAATTGTTTATAGATTGGATTGTTGTTTCTTATTCTCCGAGTCTGTATAACGATTTTCATTAAATTATATTAACCCTTTTTCTCGTGGCTCGGCGTTGATATGGACTTAGCAAGTAGTAGTGATAAAAAGGGGACTCTGGGCCAGGGGCTAATGCGCAAGATGGCCGCCACGCTCAATCCACCTCTAGCTACGCGCTACGTCCTCGGACCTTCAGAAAATAGGATGTCGTTATCTTATGGAATACTGTCGAAAGAGGCTACTAAAAGGGATACCTGACTTGAAAGAGCATGGGTTAGCGAACTAGGGGTCATTAGCTGAGCCTAGGTATGATGTATGCTAAGCTGTTGTGTATAACTTCCCTTGGACAACTCCTGTAGGTCAATTTATTGCGAGGGGTGGGGGTTTGATCAGAATAAAGCTCCTCCAGGGGCACCGAGCAACCTGTGCTGTTGTTGTGCCTGCAAAAATACAAATTCATGAATATCTGTGTTATCATAGCCGGTACGGGAAAAATGTATAAGACATAAATGGTCGGAAATGTAATTCTATATAACTGTGGTTATGTTGTATTTATCGATACGACCACTAATAATACACTGACTGACAGAGCAAATGCAACACCAAGAAGGAGTGGTCAGAACTTTATGCCAATTGCAGGGTAGACTGACGTCACTGAGGTATGCTCATGATGTGAAATGTGCCGCTGCGATAAATGGGACACGGCGTTGGCGAATGGCCCACTTCGTACCGTGATTTCTCAGCCGACAGCCATTGTAGAACGTGTTGTTGTGTGCCACAGGACACGTGTATAGCTAAGAATGCCAGGCCGCCGTCAACGGAGGCATTTCCAGCAGACAGACGACTTTACGAGGGGTATGGTGATCGGGCTGAGAAGGGCAGGTTGGTCGCTTCGTCAAATCGCAGCCGATACCCATAGGGATGCGTCCACGGTGCAGCGCCTGTGGCGAAGATGGTTGGCGCAGGGACATGTGGCACGTGCGAGGGGTCCAGGCGCAGCCCGAGTGACGTCAGCACGCGAGGATCGGCGCATCCGCCGCCAAGCGGTGGCAGTCCCGCACGCCACGTCAACCGCCATTCTTCAGCATGTGCAAGACACCCTGGCTGTTCCAATATCGACCAGAACAATTTCCCATAGATTGGTTGGAGGAGGCCTGCACTCCCGGCGTCCGCTCAGAAGACTACCATTGACTCCACAGCATAGACGTGCACGCCTGGCATGGTGCCGGGCTAGAGCGACTTGGATGAGGGAATGGCGGAACGTCGTATTCTCCGATGAGTCACGCTTCTGTTCTGTCAGTGATAGTCACCGCAGACGAGTGTGGCGTCGGCGTGGAGAAAGGTCAAATCCGGCAGTAACTGTGGAGCGCCCTACCGCTAGACAACGCGGCATCATGGTTTGGGGCGCTATTGCGTATGATTCCACGTCACCTCTAGTGCGTATTCAAGGCACGTTAAATGCCCACCGCTACGTGCAGTATGTGCTGCGGTCGGTGGCACTCCCGTACCTTCAGGGGCTGCCCAATGCTCTGTTTCAGCAGGATAATGCCCGCCCACACACTGCTCGCATCTCCCAACAGGCTCTACGAGGTGTACAGATGCTTCCGTGGCCAGCGTACTCTCCGGATCTCTCACCAATCGAACACGTGTGGGATCTCATTGGACGCCGTTTGCAAACTCTGCCCCAGCCTCGTACGGACGACCAACTGTGGCAAATGGTTGACAGAGAATGGAGAACCATCCCTCAGAACACCATCCGCACTCTTATTGACTCTGTACCTCGACGTGTTTCTGCGTGCATCGCCGCTCGCGGTGGTCCTACATCCTACTGAGTCGATGCAGTGCGCATTGTGTAACCTGCATATCGGTTTGAAATAAATATCAATTATTCGTCCGTGCCGTCTCTGTTTTTCCCCAACTTTCATCCCTTTCGAACCACTCCTTCTTGGTGTTGCATTTGCTCTGTCAGTCAGTGTATAAATATTTGAGAATTCAATTTTAGGCCTTCCACTAAACTACCATTTCATTCAGCGTGAATTAAATAATTTACAGCCTAGATTGTAGTGGCTCATTCTCCGACTTCGCATACCAATTTTCAATGAAATAGAACTACTAATAATATAAATATTTAAGAACTAAGTTTCAGGCCTTCCCCTTAACTACCATTTCAATCAACGTGAATGGCCTAGATTGTAGCGACTTATTCCCCGACTTTGCATACCAAGTTTCATTAAATTCTATTTAGCCGTTTTCTAGTGATGCGTGTACAGACAGACAGACAGACAGACAGACAGACAGACAGACAGAAATTACGGAAAAGTAAAAAGTGCATTTCCTTGCTCCTGTGGACATGACCGATACAGAAATACCATTCTTTTCAAATTCTGAGCAATGTACAGACAAAACTCTTATTTTATATATATAGATGTAATCACTATTACGTGTTTCTGTGTTGGTTGGTAGTGTAGTGAGACTGAATATGAATTGGAAAGTGTTGGGTCAATCACAAACACCCAGTCCCTGAGTCAGAAAATTTAATCAGAGTAGATTAAAATCCCCGATCTGGCCGAGAATCGAACTCGGGACCATCTGAAGCAACTCAATGGAAGAGTTGGACAAATTAATAACATTCCACAAATGCAATTATTTTTTTTCTTTTCAGGTATAATTTATTCCAAAGTTGGTTTCAGTAGACTGAACAGTTATGAAGAAACTTACTGCCATGACAACTTCCATTCTGCTTGCCGATAGAATACGTTCTAGCCGCTGCACCTGAAAATACTCAAATTTCATGATGGGTTTTTAACTTTAGGTTTGTTCCCATTTTCAAAAAGCTTTCTTAGCGAGTACCTAGGAACCAAGGGCAGTATTCTTGGAAGATTTCAATTTCCTAGGTCAAGGAGTTCCGGAGATACAGTCATTAGTCATGAGTCCGTGGTATTTCGCTTACAAAGCCTATATTATTATTATTATTATTATTATTATTATTATTATTATTATTATTATTATTATTATTATTAGTATGATTATTATAATATATATACTCGTATATGCGAATAAGCCCATTAGGAATACGCAAGGTACTTAGAGGTGCGCATTTGCCTCCCTCTGTGCCCATATTTCTTTCGTTCTTTTACTATGGACTACCTTTCCGTCTTCATACCAGGTTGTTCCAGTCTTCTATTTGGTCTTCCCGCTTGGGCAACTTGCCTTTTGCGAATTTTGTATCTGAATATTGCCCTGTTTTGGACATGGGTAATTCCTTCCTATTTCAAATAGTTTTGATTACGCCAATCCATTACCTTGTGTCTGTTTTAGCTTAATTCCTGTTTTCATAGAATTCGACTATTCGTTGATCTGTCTTGTGATTTCTTCTTCATCTGGTAGTAATGAATTTCCATCAGTATTTTCAGGTTCTTGTGGAGAAGATCTTTGTGTTGGTTCTGGACAGTTAAGTAATCCTTTAAAATATCTGGAGAGTTCTTCGCAGTTTTCTAAGTTGTTTAGTGCCAACTGTCAATTTTTTTTCTTGAAGCAGAGACTTTGTTGTTGATATCCTGTAAGCTTAGTTTTGAAATTCTTATAGAAATTTCGTGTGTTTCTTCTTTCAAAGTACTTTGTCTATTTCAAGTATTTGATCTTTTCAAATTTCCTTGTGGTCCCCCTGATAGTTTGATCTGTCTCTTTCCTCACTGCCAAGAATGTTTTGTAGTTATTTTCCGTCTTTTTTTGCTGTTCCAGTTGTTGTATGCCTCCTGTCGAGATTGGATTGCTTGATCATATTCCTCATTCCACCAAGGGTGTCTCTTCCTTTTCTGCAGAGCAATTACGGTTCGTGCAGTTGTAATCAGTTTGATTTTAAGTTGTTGCCAATGTTTTACCTCCATTCTCTTTAACTCTTCTGTGACTGATGCTCGGAATCTAGTGGGGTCAAATTTTGGGATTAGTGGCTTATTTTTTTTTTTTTGAATCTCTCCGGTTTCAATTCTAGTTTGATTTTTGTCAGGTAATGATCTGAGTCTATATTTGCACACCTTCGGATCTGAACATTCATCATTTCTCTGTGGTTTGGATAAGAAACTGCTGCATGGTCAAATTGGAATTCGCCGATGAGTGTGTTCGGGGATGGTTTCTTTTTGAAATATGTTCACATTGTTCTAAGGTTGAAAATCCTGCAGAGTTCAACTAATCTTTGTCCATTTTGGTTGGTCCATTTATGTGCCGGAAATTTTCCTATTTTTCAGTGTTTTCTTTCGTTACCTAATTGTGCATGCAAGACGCCTAGTGAGATTTTGACGTGGTTTGGAGGAATTTTGAATACTATATCTTCTAGTGTTTCCCAGGATTTGTCTACCTTTTTGGGGGTCTATTTTATTGTCCTCATTGTTTTTGTTTATTGTCTTCATTGATTTATTATTATTATTATTATTATTATATTATTATTATTATTATTATTATTTACAATAGTTCAGGTTGTGGGTTGCTGTAGTCACGTCCTAGTTCGTGAACCATGGGCAACGGCTGAGTGGCTTAGTAAGTGGTCCTGAGAGCCGGGACACCAGTTGCTACGGAATGGGAGTGGACATCTCGGACATATTCTGAGTCATGGCCCTCCTTGTGCTCTGACGGCTAGGACTATGCAACCCACCGCTGGTCCCTAAACCGTTAGAGGAGAGATCCTTACTTGGACTATGTGTAAATAGGGTAGCATCCTGCTTCACGAATTTACCGAGCTCAAAACATTTTAATCAAGCCTCGGACCTATGGGAGTAACGGAGTCCCACTCCCATTTGACAGGCGAGGGAGTCCTTAGAAACAACTTGGCAAACGAAATGGAATTTGATGGGTAGCGATAAATGTTAATGGAGCTTATGGAAAGTAGAACTGGCTGAGTCAGCAAAGAGAATGCATCTGGGTATGCTAGGAGTAAATACTATTCGGGTAACGAGAGATAAAGAGGAAGAGATAGGAGAGTGTGGGCTAGGGCTGTTCATCTGGGATAATATTGCATGCAACATAGTTTCTGTTAGGCACGTAAATGATCGAATGATTTGGGTAGATTTGGCAGTTGGAGGAATTAGGACGAGAATTGCCTCAGTGTATCCATCATGCGAGGGTGCATATGAGGATGAAGTTGGCAAGTTTTATGAAGCATTGAATGACGTAGTCAGGGTCAACAGCAAGGATAGAATAGTGCTAATGGGCGATTTAAATGGAATATTTGGAATTAGAACCGAAGAATACGAAAGGGTGATTGATAAATGTGGGGAAAATATGGAAGTTAATAGGAATGGGAAGTGTTTGCTGGACTTCTGTGCTAGTATGGGTTTTGCAGTTACGAATACATTCTTCAAGCATAAGGCAATTCACCGCTATACATGGGAGGGTAGGAGTACCAGATCCATAATAGACTACATCTTAACCGATTTCGAATTCGGGAGATCTGTTAGGAATGTACGAGTTTTTCGGGGATCTATCTGATCTGTAGTGAACTAAGTATCTCTAGGAGTAGGATAGTGAAAGTGAAGTCTGTCTGCAAACGAATAAGATTAGGAAATTAGACAGAAGTACATGAATATGATTAGTGAGAAGTTCCTAACAGTGGACAGTAAGCAGGTTGAGGATACAGAAAGAGAATGGGTGGCGTACAGGGAAGCTGTAGTAGAAACAGCCAGGGAATGCCTACGACAACTGTATGTAAATATAGGGAAAAAAACTAACATCTTGGTGTAATGATGAAGTGAGAGCGGCTTTTAAACGTAAAAAGAAGGCTTATCAGAAATGGATCCAAACAAGGGCTGATGCCGACTTGGAATTGTACGTAGATGAAAGAAACGAGTGAAACAAATAGTTGTTGAACCCAAAAATTAGACGCGGGAAGTTTTTGGTAATAACCTGGAAAGGCTAGGCGAAGCAGCATATACACATTTCTGGACAGTAATAAAAAATCGTAGGAGGGAGGGAAAAAGGAAATGAACAGTGTTTTGGGTAATTCGGGTTAACTCATAATAGATCCCAGGGAATCACTGGACAGGTGAAGGGAATATTTTGAAAATCTTCTCAACGTAAAAGGAAATCTTCCTGGTGGTGTCGCGAACATCCGAGCTCATGGGGAGGAGGAAAATGATGTTGGTGAAATTACGCTTGAGGATGTGGAAAAGGTGGTAAATAAACTCTAATTTCATAAAGCAGCAGGAATAGATGAAATTAGACCTGAAATGGTGAAGGATAGTCGGAAGGCATGGATACAAAGGCTTCATTAGTAAAATTAGCGTGAGTGTTAGTAAGGTACCTTCTGATTGCACAAAAGCAGTCATTGCACCTATCTATAAGCAAGAGAACAGGAAGGATTGCAACAACTATCGAGGAATCTGATTGATTAGCATATCAGGCAAAGTATTCACTGGCATCTTAGAAGGGAGGATACGATCAGTGGTTGAGAATAAATTGGATGAAAACCAGTGTGGTTTCAGACCACAGAGGGGTTGTCTGGATCAGATTTTCAGTATGCGCCAGGTAATCCAAATATGCTACGGAGAGGAATAGATAGTTATGTTTATGTTTCGTAGATCTAGAGACAGCATATGACAGGGTACCGAGGGAATAGATGTTCGCCAATATAGTAAGCAGTCTGGCCTATGCCGACGACTTGGTGTTAATGGGAGATTAAGCCGAAAGCCTGCAGTCTAATATCTTGGAACTTGGAAATATGTGCAATGAGTATGGTATGAACATTAGCCTTTCGAAGACTAAATTGATGTCAGTAGACAAGAAATCCACGAGAATTGAATGTCAGTTTGGTGAAACAAAGCTGGAACAGGTAGATAATTTCAAGTATTTAGGTTGTGTGTTCTCCCAGGAAGGTAATATAGTGAGATTGAAGCAAGGTGCAGTAAAGCTAATGCAGTGAGCTCGTAGTCGCGATCAACAGTATTCTGTAAAAAGGAAGTCAGCTGCAAGACGAAACTGTCTTTACATCGGTCTGTTTTCAGACCAACTTTGCTTCACGGGAGCGAAAGCTTGGTGGACTCAAGATATCTTATTCATGAGTTATAAGTAACAGACATGAAAATAGCGAGAATGTTTGCTGGTACAATCAGGTGGGAACAATGGCAGGAAAGTACTCGGAATGAGGAGATAAATGCTAAGTTAGGAATGAACTCGATGGACGAAGCTGTATGCATAAACAGGCTTCGGTGGTGGGGTCATGTGAAGCGAATGGAGGGGGATAGGTTACCTAAGAGAATAATGGACTCTGTTATGGAGAGTAAGAGAAGTAGAGGGAGACCAAGACGGCGATGGTTAGATTCAGTTGCTAACGATTTAAATATAAGAGGTATATAACTAAATGAGGTCACAGCACTAGTTGCAAACAGAGGATTGTGGCGACGTTTAGTAAATTCACAGAGGCTTGCAGACTGAACGCTGAAAGGCATAACTGTCTATAATGATGTATGTATGTATGTATGTATGTATGTATGTATGTATGTATGTATGTATGTATGTATGTATGTATGTATGTAATTATTTACAAATTTGCTTTACATCGCAACGACACATGGCGACGATGCGATAAGGAAATCCTAGGAGTGTGAAGGAAGCGGCGTGATCTTAATTAAGGTACAACCCCAACATATGCCTGGAGTGAAAATGGATCCCATGGATAACAACCTCCAGGGCTGCCGACAGTGGGGTTCAAACCCACTATTTCCCAGGTGCAAACTCACAGCTACAAGCCCGTAACCGCACAGCAAACTCGTCCTTTTTTCTTTGTATTCTTGTACACAACACCACAACAGTACCGTACATTTCATAATCCCTTCTTCTCTGCATTTTATATCATACTGTTACATAACCTCGTGCAGTCACACACTGGTACATTTTGCCAAAACTATGTACAAGAAATAACTGCCAACTAGCCCGTTTATATTATTATCAAGGTGTACCAGTTCTTTAAAGTAGTTCTTCGTTCCTTCACAAGGTAGGTTACGTTATTTTCAAACGATCAAAGAAACTACTGATTACACGTAAAAGGAAGTCGCTAATTGAACGAATAGTCTTTGATTAAGAAACATGAAACAAGCAAGATAACCGAAGAAGCCTGGAAAAAGTGAACAAGGCTTGCCAATGCTGGTAGTTTAATATCATCTAGATAAACGTAACTAAAAATAGCATTAAATGTGCATAGCCTAGATTTGTGGAAGTTGTTAAACAGAAAGGTGATAAATGTAAGTTATGACTGTATGTCAAGGCATCAGTACTCTATTTTTAATAATAAAGATAAATGTAGTTAATGAGTTTAAAACTACAGGACCTCATTTTTTCTCAAATGATAATGCCAATAGGTGTCGAATTCCTCAGACACGCCTCTTGTAAGAACTTATTGCAGCATTAGCATTTAGAATAGATTCTGCAGGGAGACTGCTGAGCTTCCCCCACGCGAGCGTCTTACTTTATTGGTCCTGTTCGCAGCAGAGATGACTTCAAAAGCCACGACCTGGAATTTTTATTTATCCACTTAGCCATACTTAACATTTTGAGAAGTATATGAAGAGTGAAAAGGTCTGTCTGTGAAATTCAAATTTACTTCACCATACGTTCACTGAAGAACAATGAGGTAATGAACAAGCCTTTCCGAAGAGATTAGAGTTAAGATTATCCTCATAAGATATTAATACACGTAACCAAAATTTGAAAAATGGCAATTAATTTTCGAATACCAAAAACAATCTAATCGTGTCGTTGGTTTTATCGACATTGCTCTTTTGCTAAGAATCAAGGGCTACAGCAAGCTGTGTCATGACCAACTATACGGTTCAGGCTACAATTTCGTGATCAAGTGAGTTATTATGGAGGCTGCGGAATTGTTGCTGTTGGCTTCTCGATTGTCAGGCAATTTTCTCATTCCTCTGAAATGGATTGTATTAATTATCAGCAGTGGATTTTTGTAAACAAATAATCAATACCTCCTGTTTTTGAACAGATGCCCGGCTCCTCAGCTGAATGGTCAGCTTAGTAGCCTTTGGTTCAGAGGGCCTTCGGTTCGATTTCTGGCCAGGCCGAGGATTTTATTCGCGTCTGGTTTATTCCTCTAGCTCGTGGATTTGCTGTTCATCTTAAGAAACATCACACACGAAACCACCGTAGAAACCCACAATAGTGAATATTGCCCTCCACATAGATTAAATTCATGGGGAAAAAAATTAACATACAAATTTTAAAAAATGGTAGCAATTAAAAGAGGTTAGATTAACTTCAAAATAAAAATTCGAATGCGGACTGAGGAGACAATCTCCCACTGGTCTTTCGTGACAACCGTAGCGCAACGGAAGTCTGACTTAAGTTCAAATAAATAACACGTTACATACGGTAATCAGTTTAATTCATCTGTATCTACAAGTGGCCGACGATGACTACAGAGAGAGGCAAATAGCATCGTAGCCACGTCAATAAAGAAGTAAAATGAAATATATAAAAAACCGATTAACTAGATTTGTCTTTACGGCTCTTATTGTAATGATGCAATTTATAGGGAAGTAATTTATTTGGACGGTCGCCTTACGTTACGGATGGCTCATTATATTGCCCATGTATGACGATGAAGGCCGACTTAGGGAGGCTGGCAAGAAGGCGCGCGACAGATGACAATCGTGACGCAGTGGCAACAATGTAGTCAGGGCCAGGGGCGAGCAAAGCGAAGTGTTGAGGATCGCGAAGAGGAAAGATTCAGAAGAAGCTAAAAGCTGATTAACAATGAACCAGGCACCCACAATGGTCTGGAGATAGAAGGTAATTAAATATCCTGCTCACCTATGGAAGAACGCAACTGTGGTAGCGCGGGGTCAAGAGAATCAGTCTTGAGTGGGTCAACGGCGAGCGAAAGTAAGCAGTACGAGACGGTCGCGTGTCCGTGACGAGTCATTGAACGAGGCTTGCTACTGCGAACTGGGCTGGAAAGAAACTACGCTGTGAGAAGCAGTGTGGAGGACATGGGTTCCGCACGCTGGTGTGCATTGTGATCACCCGATTTCGTGTGTGTGTGCAATCTTCATCATTAGAATTCATCATAGAGAGAACCCAATCCTCACAAATACGCAGGTCGCCTATACGGCGTCAACTCGAAAGACTCGCAAATGTCCTCTCCGAAGGCCACACACCATTACACTCTCCTTCCTTTACATCTCATCACCATTCCGGAACTCTTGTTAAACTGCCCTCCCTCCGTTATTAGCGTATACGGTAACGGGTCTAGATAAACCCCTTTATGGCCCCACCTCCTTTCTAACTATTGTATTTATTAGTGAACAAAACAGGCATTCAGCCCCGAATACATGTTCACAATAATAATAATAAATAACAAATAAAATTAATAAGAATAGTCCAACCTGAGCCACCCCTCTCCCCTATATACTAAATAACATCAAATGAAATAAACAATACCGTCCCGGTTTTATACCAGAACCAACTCCATCTACATCAATTCACAACAGCCTGGTCAATGTTTACATTCTACTGCTGGTGTTACAACTCCATGCTTGTTATCACTCTCACGTACTCAGCCTTCTTACTTCAGCATTTTCTTCACCTCTATTGTTCCCTGACCTACTCCAGCATAAGCTGCAAGCGCAGCATTACCAGGTTGCATTCCAAACCCGCCATTACATGATTGCATACCAACCCGGCCATCCTATTCCGTCATTGCGTTCCAATCAACCATACCGCAACTTTTACCAATCTGCGTTAACATTGCTTCATTTCATTTCATTCCGTCATAACACCCATAATAAAATTACCTCTCATCTCCAGAAATTTCGACAATGAATAACAAATACCAATCCCGCCTCCAAAAATTTTGGCCAGCAATACTCCAACACCCATTTTAGCAATACCACACCAACCCTACCTCATATACCACCTCTACTTCTTCTTCACCTTCTGCCATTCACCATCTTGTACCACCACTTCTCCAACACCACATTTCAACCCTATAACATATCATAATTTAATACTTCATGCCAGCTCTACTCCTTCCACAAATACACTCACCTTCTGCCATCCACCATCTTATACCACCACTTCTCTCACACCACATTTCCACCCTATAACATATCATAACTTACATTTACCATACACTCATACTCATCCTACCCGTCATAATTACCTACTGAAGACTCCATCTTCTACCAAACCAAAATTTACAAATAGCCGAGTTACATTACTACATCTCCATACCTTTCCAACACCACATTTCAACATATACCACCTCTACTTCCAACACCACATTTCAGCCCTAACACGCACTCGTCTGCCATCACTCAGCATTTATACCAGTCACCAATACAATACAAAATGATAATAAACACACCTGTTTCCAGCCCCAAAAATTAAATAGCTATCAACACCACATCTCAAACCTATAACATATCATACTAAGCCTCCAATACTTCCAACACCACACTTCAGCATACCAGCTCTACTCCTTCCACAAATGCACTTACCTTCTGCCTTCCACCATCTTATACCACCACTTCTCCAACACCACATTTCAACCCTATAACATATCATAACTACATCTCCATACCTTTCCAACACCACATTTCAACATATACCACTTCTACTTCCAACACCACAATCCAGCCCTAACACACACTCATTTGCCATCACTCAGCATTTATACCAGACACCAATACAATCTCAGTACCACCATCTCTACTTCTTCTACAAATACACTCACCTTCTGCCATCCACCATCTTATACCACCACTTCTCCAACACCACATTTCAACCCTATAACACATCATAATTTGCTCAATTTGCCATACACTCATACTCATCCTAATATCCATCATAATTTCCTACCAAAAACTCCATCTTCCCCCAAACCAAAATTTACAAATAGCCAAATTACAACACTTATCCAACACCACATTTACCATCACTCCTCCAGCTCCAAATATCAACAAACTGTCATCCACCATCTTATACCACCACTTCTCCAACACCACATTTCAACCCTATAACATATCATAACTACATCTCCATACCTTTCCAACACCACATTTCAACATATACCACCTCTACTTCCAACACCTCAATTCAGCCCTAACACACACTCATCTGCCATCACTCAGCATTTATACCCTACACCAATGCAATCTCAGTACCTCCATCTCTACTTCTTCTACAAATATATCTTCTATCTCTCCCTGCGCTCCAACCCAACTTCTGATCGAGGTACTCATAGGTTAACACTGGCCTTACTTTTATACCCTGATCTTGTCTAACTACACCACTACACTCAGCTCTCTCAGCTTCTTGTTGCTCACTCTCCTTTCTCCCATCACCCCTTTGATCTTCAGCCTCTCTCCTGCATTGCCCGTCCACTGCTCTTTCCTTACCGTTGTTCATACTTCCACTTAGCACCTCGTTCTGTCTCTCTTGACACTTTTCAGTACTACTTCCTATAATTACACTTCTACCCTCGTTATCTTTCACTTGCCTATTATCTTCCACTCGTTTGTCATCCCCGTTATTCACTACACTTCTCTTAGCCTCCTCATCTTGTTTCATCCTTCGTTCTAGGTCCATCAGTCTATTCACCGACCATACTCTCCTCCATCTGTTGCCTGTCACCACTAATTCCTGTCCTCTGATGACTGCATTCAACCCTTGCTGCCTAGCTCGTATCATGTGTTTTTTAAGAGTTTTTTCATTCCTCCACTCTTCAGCTCCTATGTCCCTCCTTATCCATATTTTTTCTCCTTGCACGTTACCTGCATTACGCACCACTGTATCAGCCATCAGTGTAGAAAATAATTGCACTTTGATAGGCCTATTACCTCTAAATCTTCCCACTCTTGTCACATCATCAATGTCCACTTCACTAAAATTTATTTTCATTTTACCCTGAATTAAGTCCACTACTTTATAAACTATACTCGTCTTATCTTCCTTCTTACCCTCTTGCACTCCATATATAAATAAGCATTTATTTCTGCGACTTCGGGTGTTAACAACTACGTCGGCTTTCAGTTTCGATACCTCCTCTTGCAATCTCCCTATCTCCTCTCTTAATGCTGAAACTTCTTCACCATTTCTTCTCACCTGTGAAGCTGTGTCTTCTATCTTTTCCTGAAACCACCCCTTCATTTTTTCAAACTCCCTCGTTTGTTCCCTGATCATGTTCTTGATTTGTTCGAGGGGACATGTCTCTGCTACCACCTCTGTTACGATTTTTCTGATTGTTTCCATGTCTTCCCAGCTCATATTTCCTCTGTAAGTCGGACCTGGGTTCAGTTCTACTCCCCCAATCCAAAGCAATGTCAAAATCACCGCTGCAGAAAGTATAAAGTATCCTATTTTATCCAGTTCTATTCTGCATCTTCTTGTCTTCACTTCTTCTTTCTTCTTCCTTCCCTCCCAACCACCTATGCTCGCCCTGTACTGCTCTGTACCAATCATTGCCTGTAAGCACCTCGCTGACTTCCAACACTCCTCACTTACACTACCTTCTCCCACTCCAGGGACCCTCCACTCCGTACGTCTGCACTCGCCGGTGGCTCTAGGTGAACTGTCCTTTCTAACTAGCAGGTCAGTTATCATCTCCATTTCTTTCACCCTCCGCTGTGCATGGGATTAAAATGAACCACAGTGTTCCCTGGCAGTCATAAGGAGAAACTAGAAAAACATTAGCCGGCTTCCCGGAGATGTGCATGGGTTGGTTGGTTTGAGAACTGGAAGCCCGTAGAGTGCTTGCTTCGATCTTCTTTCTTGCGGCATTACAGTTCATCTTCAAATCTGCCTCCCCCTACTGAGTGTGGTTTGAGTCACGGATCTGTTAGTATTCATTGGGACGTAGCGAGTTAAAACCCCACTGTCGGCCACCCTGATGGTAGTTTCCGCAAGTTCCTATTTTCACACCAGACATTTGCTGGGGCTGTACCTTAATTAAGGCCACGGTCGTCACCTTCTCACTCCTAACCCGTCATTGCCATGAGATCTGTGTCGGTGCGACGAAAAAACAAATTGTAAATAGCCATTCTTGGGCCGCACTGAGTGGCTTAGACGGTACAGGTGCTGGACGTATGGGCTCAAGCTGGCGTGTTCGATTCCGACTCAGTTCAGTGGTATCCGAAGGTGCATAAACACGACTCGTGTCGGTAGATTAATGGGCACGTAAAGTAACTCCTGCGGGATTACATGCCAGCACTTCAATATCTCCGAAAGTCGAAAAAGTAATAATGGTACATAAAATTATTATTGATCATTTTTGAGGGCGTAAAATGTTTCATTTCTTCAGTTCTTTACTAATTCAGTTCTTGAACATCATTGTCAGTGTCCGGCTCCATGGCTAAATGGTTAGCATGCTGGCCTTTGGTCCAAGGGTCCCAGGGTTTGATTCCCGGTCGTGCTGGGGATTTTAACTTTCATGACAATTTGCTTTACGTCGCACCGACACAGATAGGTCTTACGGCAACGATGGGATGGGGAAGGGCTAGGAAAAGGTAGTAGGTGGCCGTGGCCTTAATTAAGGTACAGCCTCAGCCAGCATTTGCCTGGTGTGAAAATGGGAAACCACGGAAAACAGTCTCCAGGGCTGCCGACAGTGGTGTTCGAACCCACTATCTCCCGAATACTGGATACTGGCCGCACTTAAGAGACTGCAGCTATCGAGCTCGGTTTTTAACTTCTATTACTTAATTCCTGCGGCTCGGGGTTTGGATGTTTGTGCCCTTTTCAGCATTAGACTTCATCTTAGGTAGGGCTCCATCCTCAACTCGAAAGACATCGAAAGGCCTCTCTGGAGGCTACAAGCCATTATTATTATCATCAGTATCTGTTTTAAATACCGAATAACATGGCTCTCTGCTTGTACGTGGGAGGAATCTTTTTCATTCCACTTTGCTCATAAGGTAAAACTACAGTTACAATGAAACGAAAGGCTAGAATGACGCCAATTTATGTTAAACATTTGGGTTAACAGTGGGCCAGAAAACTTTTCCAGGAATTATGGCACACTAGATGACTAAAGAGCAAAACAGACGAATACGAAGAGACGAGCATTGAACAATTAAATTTTGTTTATTTCTTCTTCTTATTCTTTTTACCTTCCAAGGTCGGTTTTTCCCCCGGACTCAACGAGAGATTACACCTCTACCGCCAAGAGCAGTGTCCTGGAGTTTCAGACACTGGATTGGGGATACAACTGGGAGGATGACCAGTACCTCGCCCTGGTGGCCTCACCTGCTATGCTGAACAGGGGCCTTGATGGCTATTGGGAAAATTGGAAGGGATGGACAAGGAAGAGGGCAGGAAGCGGTCGTGGCGTTAAATTAGGTACCATCCCGACATTTGCCTGGAGGAGAAGAGGGAAACCACGAAAAACCACTTCCACGATGGCTGAGGTGGGAATCGAGTCCCTCTCTACTCAGTTGACCTCCCGAGGCTGAGTGGACCTCGTTCTAGCCCTCGTACCATTTTTCAAATTTCGTGGCAGAGCCGGGAATTGAACTCGAGCCTCCGGGAGTGGCAGCTAATCACGCTAACCACCACACCACAGAGGCGGCGATTTATTTACAATATTAAAAACAATATATTTTCTTAGTTAGATAAATATATGCCGAGCTGATTGGTTAAGGGGGTTGAGGCGCTGGCCTTCTGATCCCAACTTGGCAGGTTCGATCCTGGCTCAGTCCGGTGGCATTTGAAGATTCTCAAATACGTCAGCCTCGTGTCAGTAGATTTACTGGCACGTAAAAGAACTCCCGCAGCTCAGCGTCTCCGCAAACCGTCAACATTTAGTTAGTGGGACGTAAAATCAACATTATTGCTAGGTAATAACATACAGGAATTTGAGAACTGGGAATAGACAGAGCAATCCAAAACAACACAAAACGTCCTTATAAACATACATCATATGAACGATCATTTACGAGTTACAAACATTCCAAATTTGTATTGGAATTGCCGTTAATAGCTCTACTTGGCATATCCCTCTTCGAATATCTCTAGCTATACATTGTATTTGCCTTCAGAAGTGCTCAAATTATGTCTTCAGTTTTGATGGCTTTTCGGCTACAAAAGCCGGTCCCGCGGTATAGAGGTTGCGTGCCTGCCTCTCACCCGTAGGCCCCGGGTTCAATTCCGTGCCAGATCAGGGATTTTACCTGTACCTGAGAATTGGTTAGAGGATCACTCAGGCTACGTGATTACGATTGAGGAAGTATCTGACGGCGAGTTTGCGACCGCGGTCTAGAAAACCAAGAATAACGCCCAAGAGGATTCGTTGCACTGACCATGCGTAACCTCATAATCTGCAGGTCTTCGAGATGAGCAGCGGTCGCTTGATAGGCCAAGGCCTGTTAGGGATGTAGTGTCGCGGGTTTGCTTGTTTTGCAGCGTATTTTCGAGTTCTGTTGGTAATCGTGAATCAGTGCAAGAACCTTACAATAGTTTAGCCACGGAAGAAGAATAGACATCATCGAACTCGTAATGTTAAACTGTACGATGCGAGACCTCAAGAGAGGATTCCTTACTCCAAAATTACGAATAATGTCCCTTCAATTGCTACTATATAAATTAAGAAACGGCCGGTGGGGAGGGATAATCCCAGACTGAGCACAGAAAGTGAGTGGCTCAGTCAGCAGCCACTGTAGTAATAGTAGTAGTAGTAGTAGTAGTAGTAGTAGTAGTAGTAGTAGTAGTAGTAGTAGTAGTAGTAGGAGGAGGAGGAGGAGGAGGAGGAGAATTTTACGATCCTTTATATGCTGGTGATAATTACTTGTACCAATCAACTTCAACAAATTGTCTCATTTGTTGCTAAGTTATCTCTTCATGCTTTCCATCCTCCGCAAGGACGCTCAGATCACTTCTGTATAGTAGCAAAGAGCCGTACGTTTTATTTGTGTTCTTCCCCTTTGTGTTTTAATTTTTTTTTTTGCTAGGGGCTTTACGTCGCACCGACACATAGGTCTTATGGCGACGATGGGATAGGAAAGGCTTAGGAGTTGGAAGGAAGCGGCCGTGGCCTTAATTAAGGTACAGCCCCAGCATTTGCCTGGTGTGAAAATGGGAAACCACGGAAATTGTTTTAATTTGCGCCTGTATGGGAAAGTATAGAAAATCCATTAATGATGTAAGTGAAAATGTAGCGTCTGATGGGCGGTCGTGGTGACATGTTGTCCATGAGAGTCCACATGTTTAACAGCTATGACAAAGGCAGGAGTAAAATGAAAGAGATCGTAAAAAATGGCAAGTAAACCATAGAAAAACATAGATAACATCAAAGAGGTTTTATAGCTTTGTTTTTTGTCCGCATTTTCAACAACAGTGACAAAGGCACGAGTACGATGAAAGATATCGTATAAGATAATAAGTAAATCAAAGAAAAAATGAGCACCAGATGACATCAAGGAGATTTGATAGTCTTGATTTGTCCGCATTCCGGCAGAGCTTGTGCGTCTAGAATATTTGTTTCTTCGCTCACCTAAGAACCATAATTGGCGACCTCGAAGTAATCGAAAGACATTATTACACTCACCAACGAGTGTATGCCCATGATGATGGTGATGATGATGATGATGATGGTGTGGAAACTCCGGAGAAGCCTTGTCCAGGTCTTTCGAGTTGACGCCCAGATCAACCTGCACGTCTGTGAGAATAGGATCCTACCGATTCTCTTGTGCTGCAATCTGTGCAATGCCCCTTGTAACTACGTGGTTAGTTTGATAGTATATCATCAGTTATTGTGTAAAATAATGTTCTCGTGTGGAGACGTGTATGCCGAGAAATGTTGTCAAAAGCCTGGGAAAGTTACTGCACGTTCAACTATGAGCCCCTTAATACCATTAAAGAAAGTTAAAACAAAATATCAGTATCTTAAATGGTTTACGAGTTACTTTAGGTGGATATCTTAACTGAATAACCCAGCGTAATTTGTGAACAACTCTAGAACAATTAATTTGCTTTACGTCGCATCGACACAGATAGGTCTTATGGCGACAATGGGCTAGGAAAGGCCTAGGAGTGGGAAGGATGCGGCCGTGGCCTTAATTAAGTTACCGCCCCAGCACTTGCCTGGTGTGAAAATGGAAAACCACAGAAAACCGTCTTCAGGGCTGCTGAGAGTGGGGTTCGAATCCACTATCTCTCGGATGCAAGATCAGAGCTGCGCGACCATAACCGCACGGCCAACTCGTCCGGTAACAACTGTACATAGCTCGCAATTGTTATCGATAGGGCGGTTTCTTGTGATGAAGACCGGGCCGGAGAAATTCTCTGTGACGATTCCTCTTCAGTGATATCGTGTGGTTTTAAATGCCGGATTATCCCAGAAGTATTTATGCTGACGTATTTTACTTGTTTTGAACAAACAACACAACGAGTTGTGCTATGTGCCATCTCTTCAAATAGTCCCATGTCCACGACTTGCGTTGCATTTCGGACATAGTCTCAATGTTGTCACATACAATTGGACACAATTACACATTGCACCGTCTTATACCGAGGTACCCAGTTGTTACGTGAATACTCTATAAATTTGTCACCACAATGTCGGTACATACAAGCACTGGTCAAATGGATATTGAATGGGGGGTCTGATAAATTATGGGTGATAACGATGTACACCTACAGTAGCCGTACGTTTCTATACTTAGCCTACACATCTGTATAATTTCCCCTGAGTACAATGCCAGAATGCGTATCCTTTATAATTATGTTATACTGCGTCGAAATAGACCTCGATAGAAGTGAAAGAAATGCCCAAGTCGCTTGTTATCTTTTTATAATTTGCTTAACGTCGCACCGATACAGATAGGTATTATGGCAACGATGAGATAGGAATGGGCTAGGAGTGGGAAGGAAGCGGCTGTGGCCGTACTTAAAGTAGAGCCCCAGCATTTGCCTGGTGTGAAAATAGGAAACCACGGAAAACCATCTTTAGGACTGCCGACACTGAGGTTCGAACCCACTATCAACCAAATACTGGATACTGGAAGCAATTAAGTAACTGAAGCTATCGAGCTCGGTAGTCGCTGGTTGACACATATTTACGGTATGTGAAAGGCCCATGGTTGGCTATTCGCATGCTCGACACTAACAACATTCAGCTCCGCCTACCTGCAGGCCTACGACACGCTGTTCGCAGCACAATGTGGGGACAACGCTCTCGAGTTCGCTTGAAATTTCTCGCGAGAAACAGTGCTTGCAGTAGTCTCTAGAAATCTCGAGACCCCGTCACAGACTGCCCATGACTACGTCCAGCCTACAAGAGGAGTAGTTGACAAACGCTGGCTATAATCTCCGACCGAGAACTGAACCTGGAATCTTTGGTATTAAGTGCCAGCTTGCTAACAGTTTGCCACGGAGCTGGACATGCTTATTAATATGGTGATATTTCACGATACGGATGATTAATCCGTATGTTTTCCAACTCTTATTTTGAAATAGATCTATCGAGGAAATGCGACCTTAAGAGTTATCAAATGAACTGCAAGGATCTTTTTGTTAACTTCTAATTTTCGGCAAGAAAATATGTTCTTCTTACCTTAATCTATTCAGATCTGAATTATTTATGACATATAAATAATGCCAGAAATTAATCTAAATGAATATAAACCTTAAAATGAAAGTGAATGTTATTTAATCCTACGTTCTTATGAAAGTTGTATTTAAATTTGCAAAAACTGTTAAAAATAAAAATGAAAAGGTGATGCTGAACTGATTATCAAACTCCTAACTGGAAATCCTCTATCGTAGTTCCAAAAATTTTCCGATCTCACCTCCACATCCAATATAAGAAAACTACCTAGCACACGATGCCTAATTCACCATGCCTGAACTAAGCATTATGATATGCTGTAAGCTACAATAAACATAAACTAGCCGTTTTGCTGCAGATATGAAAGTAAGTTGTATCAAAAGGCACAAAACTTCTTACCGTACCTATTCTGACGGAACGGGGGAACATTTAACTCATCGACCTGTTTATACTATGATTCGTCTCTTCTCTGGAGTGATTTAATGATGGAAGTTTTGCGCTCCATCTTCCGAAGATGTAAACAGAATATTGCCAACAAACGAGTTTTCGTAATAGAGCGCAACTGAGTCTTAAGTGCGAAACAGAGTAGAGCAAGTTGGGAAGTTTACAACTTGTGAAACTTTCTTAAACTTTGTGAACGGCTTTAAACCACCTGCGAGTATATCCTGCGTCCTCTCACGGCTAACAAGAACTACCGATAACAAATTGTGTAAGAACTCACGGATTTTTCCAGAGGATGTTCAATAGATCCTTCGACACCGAATGCACCTGGTCACATAAATGAAATTTATATTCAGTGACAGTGAATGTACAGTACCGTACCAGAATTCACGATATCCTAGAAAAACATTTCTGTGGCTTGGTTCTAAAAGGGCCAATGTCAAAAAACCTGCTTTTGAGCTATGAGCATTTGAAGTTTGGCTTATAGTTTTCCACTTATTTTTCTCAACACCTAACTTTAAATAATTTTATACTTTCTTTGTGGAAGTCACCTTATTGAACGCTATTTTTCTCTATCGTATTCTTTAAAAATTGCCAGATCTCTAATCTTTTTCGTAATCTAACATTATTGGCAAAGGCTTATTTAATTAAACATTAACTGTTCGTTTAGTACTTTTTTTTGCTAGGGGCTTTACGTCGCACCGACACAGATAGGTCTTATGGCGACGATGGGATAGGAAAGGCCTAGGAGTTGGAAGGAAGCGGCCGTGGCCTTAATTAAGGTACAGCCCCAGCATTTGCCTGGTGTGAAAATGGGAAACCACGGAAAACCATTTTCAGGGCTGCCGATAGTGGGATTCGAACCTACTATCTCCCGGATGCAAGCTCACAGCCGCGCGCCTCTACGCGCACGACTAACTCGCCCGGTCGTTTAGTACTTAACAGAGACATTGGCCCTTTTAACATGTTGCGAGCCAGGATGAAACGCGTTTGTATCATTAATATCTCAATTTCGATCAAAAATGACATTGGCCCTTTTAGAACCAAGCCACAGATTTGTGTTTGTTATTTCTTCCTCTACATGTGTGTCGATTAGAGTATAGAAATAAACCCTAAACGACAGTAATCCTAACACTGCTCTCTTATTTCTGATCTGCTTTTAGTATTTTGTGAGACCACTCAACATCAGTTAATTAAAATCAAAGATATACAAATAGCTCCTGGAACTCTAGTATCAAACTTCAGAAGATTTAAAGCCAAGTATGATATTTGCAGCAGTAATCTTCAACAGTTACACGATTTTTGAACTTCAGTGGGATTGGTCACAATCCCCGTTATTTTGGGACTTTTGTAGTTGTTTGTGCAATGAGTATCATTTGATGGTGATGGATAGAGTACTTTGAAACTTGGTGTATTTCGACCCTTGTACCTACATTGAATGACCCTTTAAATTCTCAAGAAATTTAAATTATTTCAATTTAACATCAATTAAAGAAAACTTTTAACAGGTATGTTTAACCCAAATGTTTCATATTTTCTTCCTGACCAATTAGGGGTAATAGTTCAACGATTGCTTCCTTCTAATTCTGTCCCTTAGTAAGTACAACTAACCAGCGGTAGAGTCATATTGAAAGAACAGATTCTGTGCGATCTCCGAATTTGAAACAAATCTGACGTGATCAACACTTGGGTTAGTAGCCGCATGCTCTGTGCTGAGGGAGGACCAGAAAGAACTGGCCACTGCACCGCAAGTAATCTCCGGCGCAGGATGCCTGGCCATGGCGCCTGGCCAGGAGCAGCTAGGGGCACTGACAAGGTCACCAATGTCCAAGTTTCGCTAAAGTGTTTAGCCATCTCAGTAAAACTTCATGCTTGAAAGCAGACTCAGGTCATCAGAGCTTCCGAATGTAAAGTTCCAGGCTACCTACAAAATCCGCGAACCGAATGTTCATTGTGAGAGTGTGTTTGTTCATTCTTAAATCCTATAATTCTACAGTGACAGCATCACATCAACCTTTATATTTTTAAATTTATAATGCTACGGATATCAAAAGCACGCCTTTGCTTCTGACGCCTAGATAACACTCTACATTAGTATTGAGAAAATCCACGCTTCGTGTGGTCACCGTGAGCGGTAGTATTTTTCCATCGGTGTTTCGCCAGTCATTATAAGGAAATCCTACGTTCGTGCCTCTGTTCCAAGTCATGAGGCACCTATCCAAAAATAGTCTTAAACAATATTACAATAACAAATACAATCCAAGAATGCATAAGACGCTGCTCATTTGAACGATCCTACCCTCACGAGCGTAGGAAGGTGATGACCAAAGGCCCCAGTTGTTGCAGAAAATTACACTGATATTGATTACACCGTTCCTAACACTTAATTTGTGTGTCAGTCTGAGTAGCTCAGACGATAGCAGCCTCAGCCTTCTGAGCCAAGTTGGAGGGTTCGATTCTAGCTCAGTCAAATAGGTCACGTGCGTGTCGGCATCTAAGAAAAACTGAGGTTCAGAATTCAAAATTCTTACTCCTCGCCTTTCCGGAAACCGTGAAAGTAGTTAGTGGATCGTAAATTATTATTATTATTATTATTATTATTATTATTATTATTATTATTATTATTATTATTATTAATATCATCTATATATTAAAAAGTGTACAGAAAACAGCTTTGCCCAGTCTATCTATCAATCCTACTGGACCGATTTGCTTCAGTTTTGTTTTATTCCCTCCGTAATTACCTGCAGGTAAATCATCGGGCAATGATAGGTCTCTAAGTTCAGTCGAATTTGAGTAATTAGAAAATCAAATCACTAAATACTTGCAGGCGAAGATTTACCCTAACCTGCAATACATACTGTACTTAGCTGGTTGCATACAGTTAAGGAGCAAAATCCTCAGGTAAAGATTTTGGCGAAGGTAAACGATTAAAAATGACAGCGACTACAGGTAAACCTGCAATTTCAACAAAACTCTGTACACATATGACTTACAGTAATACTATCTGCAGCAAAATACTATGGGGGTAAGACACCCGTTGCACCTCTACGATTGGAGCTGGGTGGAAGTGACATGTTAAAATAATCGGAAACAACCTATATTACCCGTGTTGAATCCACAGTTTTCGGGGACACAAATGAATAGCGACACACCAGACGACATTAAATCCAACTTCAGCCTCCATGGGCATGCGGGTCTGAAGGGGTGAGAAATAAAATGTCCAAAATGGCAGGGATTAGTATTGAGTTCACAGTTTACAGGTTTTCTAGGCTAATATGTGACACTCCCAGTGACAGTAGGAATCGTGTAAATCATATTCAAAGCGCGACGCGTAAATACATACAATTAGGGCCTACTTAAATTTATTACTTGAAGGGGTCAAAACTCCCCACACAATATAGGCCGCCACAAAAACAAAATCCAACGCGAAACAAAATAATCTAAAACTGAAACTTGAATAATAATAATAATAATAATAATAATAATAATAATAATAATAATAATAATAATAATAATAATTGTTTTACCTCCCACTAACTACTTTTACGGTTTTCGGGGACGCCGAGGTGCCGGAATTTTGTCTCGCAGGAGTTCTTTTACGTGCCAGTAAATCTAGCGAAACGAGGCTGTCGTATTGTCGTATTTGAGCACCTTCAAATACCACCGGACTGAGCAGGATCGAACCTGCCAAGTTGGGGTCAGAAGGCGAGTGCCTCAACCGTCTGAGACACTCAGCCCGGCACTGAAACTGTAAGTTAAACACAAAACAACAACTGCAAAACTACAAAATAGTTCGTAAGAAATCAACGTCACAACAAACAGATCTGCTGATTACCCGGTTTGCAGGTTATCCGTGCACCCTCGAGGCTTATTGTACCATTACGTATATTTTATTTCTTTTATTTTGGTCACGGCATTTTGGGTACGTGTGAACTGCGTGCTTGAAATCCAAGCGCGCACTCGACTGAAGATGAGCTGGTGTCATACTGTTCGAGAACTGAACACTAAACAATGTAATGTATAGCAGTTCTTCCTTGGTGTTCTGTCATGACTACGAAGTCAAAGAAGTGCAGTCCGAATTAATTGAAAAGTTCTAGAAAAGAGAAACAGTAAAGAAATCAGCGAATGATCATGGGATAAGTGTCCAGACAGTTGGACATTAAAAATAGCAAACAGAAACTCTTAGAATTTAGTAGGAATTGCAGCAGTGGAGCAGAATGTTGTTGCACTTCGGAACACTCCCACGTGTATACGAAATAACTTAAATGAATCTCGAAGGCAAAAGAACATAACCGATTATATTTTGCTCAACGACAAAAAATGACGTTTTGCGTACTTTTTCTTCTTCAAGTTTTCTACCAACAATAGGCGTCGTAAGTAATTTTTATATTACCCTACTTTGTTGATTGAAGTGGTTATTGGAATATGTTAATCGTTTGACATTATTGCATTTTCAACATTATTTTACGTTCTGTATTATTAAACATTTCGTTGTGCATTAAAATGAACAAAACCGTATTATCCGTGTTTTCAGTTATCCGTGCGAATTTGTCCGGTGATTATTGCGGATAATTGACAGTTTTCTGCATTATTATTATTATTAAGGCGCATTGGCTGAATGGTCAACGTTCAGGCCTTCATTTCAGAGGGTCCCGGGTTCGATTCCCTGCCAGGTCCGGGATTTTAATCGTGTTTAATTCTTCTGGCTCGGGGACTGGAAGTTTGTGTTTGTTCCAACACTTTCCTCTTCATATTCAGGCAACACATTACACTAGCAACCACCACAGAAACACGCAATAGTGATTACATCCTTCCATATAAGGTGGCGTCAGGAAGGGCATCCAGCCGTAAAACAGAGCCAAATTCTCAAGGGGGACACAGCTCGCAGTAGTAGTAGTAGTAGTAGTAGTAGTAGTAGTAGTAGTAGTAGTAGTAGTAGTAGCAGCAGCAGCAGCAGCAGCAGCAGCAGCAGCAGCAGCAGCAGTAGTAGTAGTAGTAGTAGTAGTAGTAGTAGTAAAAAAATCAACCAGGTCAACTTAATACCATTAGAAGCTGACTATAAGGCATCAAAGAGGCAACTAATGAAGCTAATAAAGGATTCTAAGAGAAATCTCTGGCAAAAGCTATGCGAAGATCTAGACAGTGATATCTGGGGAGCGGGATATAAGATAGTGACCGGTCGAATAATCAACATGGTACCAGTTCAGCTCCCAGCTGATAGAAGGAAAGCCACAGCAATGGAGTTGTTCCCTTGTACTAATGACAGACTTGAAACGGAATCAGATTTTTGTGTTGCAGAACCGTTCACTGTGGTTGAGTTACAAGAGGTAGCACGCAATATGAAGACTGGTAAGACACCAGGTGTAGATGGAATCCCACCAGAAGCCATCAAGTATGCAGTTGAGGTGGCACCTGGTTGGATCTTATCAGTCTTCAATGATTTATTAAAAAAGCGTGAATTCCCCGATGAGTGGAAAGTAGCCAAGCTAGTGCTGTTTTTGAAGGCAGGGAAACTATCATTAGATCCATCAGCATACAGGCCACTGTGCTTATTAAACACCTTGAGCAAACTTTACGAAGAATTGATTAAAACTAGACTGGAGAAAGAACTTGAACAACAGGGAGGACTTTCTTCGAACCAGTTTGGATTTAGAAAGGGTAGAACCACAACCCAAGCTATTGAGAGGGTGATTCAAATACAGGCAGAAAGCAGTGAGAAATGGGCTGCCTTGATAACGCTAGATGTCAAAAATGCTTTTAACACTGCTTCTTGGAGCATTATTTTGAGAGAACTTCGTAGGATGAACATTTCTCAGTATCTACAACAAATAATCGTTAAGTACTTCAAAGGACGAAGAATACGATTTCATGATTTAGAAGATCTTGAAATGAGTGCTGGCGTTCCACAGGGATCTGTCCTAGGACCCACCTTGTGGAACATTCTATATGATGGTGTCTTACGCCTGCAGCTGACAAAAGGGACAACATCTATTGGTTATGCAGATGACCTTGCAATAGTGGTAATAGCAGAGAATGTAGAAGAACTGACCTTCCGAGTAAATGAATCACTGAGACGAGTTAACCTTTGGATGGTAAATAATAAGTTGAGATTGGCTCCACATAAGACTGAGGCTGTAATTTTTAAAGGTTCCAGGAATTGGAAAAATGTCCGTTTCTTATTAAATGATACAGTGATTATCCCAGGAAAGTCTGTACGATACCTTGGGGTTCTTATTGACAGGAATTGCACATTTGGTGCACATGTGAAGGCAGTAACCCAAAAGGCAGAGAAGAAGGCATCGGCATTAGCCAGACTTATGCCTAACATCGGGGGACCAAGAACAGTTAAGAGACAGATTATGTGCTCTGCAGTATATTCCATTTTACTTTATGCTGCACCTATCTGGCACAATGCACTCAGGAGGAAGATTCACCGAAGAGCTATGGAAAGAGTTCAGAGGAAAATGCTGCTCAGAGTTACCTGTGCATATCGAACTGTTTCGACAGCAGCTTTACAAGTTGTAGCTGCCAGTATTCCCATTAACCTCCTCGTTGCAGAGAGAAAACTTTGGCATGAAAGGGTTGCAACTATATCTGCTGAGGAAAAGAAAGCCTAGAGGAACCAACTCTTACTAGACTGGCAAGACCGATGGGATGGCACAACCGATGTTGGCCAATGGACAAAAAAGCTAATACCCAACATAGGAGACTGGCATAATGTAGACATCGGCAGGTAGATTACTATCTGTCGCAGATCCTGACAGGACATGGAAGATTCGGCGTATACGTCATGAAGATGGGAAAGACGCAGGGAGATGGTTGTTGGTACTGTTCTGAAAGGGATACAGTAGAACTCACCTTTTTCTACTGTGTTCGATGGGAAGAAGAACGAAGAAAAGCCTGCCAACAACTTGGCCGACAACTCACGCCAGGGAATCTGGTTCAGATTATGTTAGAGAGCCCGTTTGCCTGGAACACAGTAAAGGCAATGGCGACAAGCATTATGGGGATGAAGGAGAAAGAAGAGAAAGGAAGAAAATAACATACATCACTCCATTCTGATGTCATGCCGACAAGCAGTTCCAGAATGGTCTGAGTGAAGAAGGCAGGGGTTTTTAGTTGGTGGAAATCCAACTCCCACACAGAGTGGTGTCTTTAAAAGATTTTCCCCTGCCATAACAAAAAAGTAGTAGTAGTAGTAGTAGTAGTAGTAGTAGTAGTAGTAGTAGTATAGAAACGCTATTCAAATATCCCCTCCACAATTTGGAAAGTATTTATCGAGAAGCATACGGTTTTAAAGGAAATCTGACAGTGTACTTCAAGGATAATTGAATGTTAGTAGCAATTCATACCAAAACAATAATCGCAATGTATGAAATAAAAGAATGCCTGAACATTCTTGGAGTAAGAAAACTCCATGTTAACTAAATCTAGATTTTGAGGACAGCGATTTCCTAAATTACAGCAACTTAGTTGTCAACCTGCCATAGGTCTTCTTCCATTTCACGAGATAAATGGCCTACAGATGGTTAATGACACGAATTCCCGTGATTACTTAACAATAGGCCTACATAACGTGAAAACGGACGAATTTGTGTTCTACAATAAGAGCACACAGAAAGCTGTAATAAACATACAACTTTTCTTCAGATTTCTCTCTATACTTAAGATACGCCCAGAACCAGCCGTTTATCATTTTCGTCCAATAACAGATCAATTTTAAAAGCTCTTTAATCCCATTTCACGAGTTTTTTCTTTAATTTAAGTCCTTGTCGCTAATTTCTAAGTCCTATTTATTTCTTACTAATCATTTATCAAACACTTGAAAGGATTATTGCGAAATTAAAATCCTAGCAAAGGAGAAATGAATATAACTTCATATGAAGTGTCTGTCTGTCTGTCTGTCTGTCTGTCTGTCTATCTGTCTCTTAGGTCATCATCCCAGAGGCTAGTTGGATCCTCAGACAGCGCCGCCAGAGGTTATGCGGTTATAGGGCAACCGCAACAACCGATGGCAGCGCAGAAATGAGTCGTACTGGGAAAGTTGAGGTGTGAGGTAGTTTGTCATCGGTTTCCTTACTCGGCCAGAAAGTGCAATTGCAGTACGCAAACTATATTCTTCTTGCCATAAAATATGTTTTATATTTTTCCTTTATATCTAGTGGTCGTTGCGATGGTGATTAAGTTTTGAAATGAATTACAACTCATCCACCTCTGCTAACATTAATCAGAAGGAAAACTTAAGATACCCGACACTTCTAAGAATGAAGGTATCGGCAAAGGAAAGAGAAGAGCCACGAGGAGAGTGAAAATGAAAGACTCCCTAGGCCTCGCAAACGTAATATCATCCGTGTCGGTAGAAAATAAGATTTGATCAAGGAGGGTCGGATAGCACAGATGAAAGTGAGGAGCCCGACAAGTAAGAGGAAGCATTACGAGACTCAGCTAGCGGACCTGTGGTCCCCAACCCACGCTCCCAATTTTAAAGCCCCTGGGTCCCCTTTTAGTCACAATTTATGATAGGCAGGGAATACCGTGCATACATTTTACTGCACCCCTCCATCCATCTTGCCCTGTGCAGAGAGAGTAGCAACTCCGAATCTTCGTGATTTTGATGTAGTTTACAAGTAACCAACACCGGCCAAGGAGTCTGGGGTTAACAAGCCTGCTTCTTACTTACGAACAGACCATCTGGATCTGAGGGGTGGTTCGAGGTCCACTCAGTCTACGAGGGAACTAGTGAGGAGCTATATGACTGCGAAATAGTGGCCCTGATTCAGAAAGCCAAGAAGAGCGAAAGAGAGAATTCGTCGCGCAGAACACACGTCACCTCGTAATCGAAAGTACTTCGGGCTGAGGAACGGTCACCCATCGGGACTGGAGAGTCGTGGGGTTTGGTTTCGGTTTTTGGAATGAATATCTTGCTGTAAATTTATCGACATCATTTGTATTAATTACAGAACGTAGGAAAGCTCTATGCTCGCATGAAGATTACGATCATCCATTTGCGTCATCCGTTATGAACTGATGAGGGTCCACAAGTCAACACGGGACATTAAACAAATGAGTTATAATAATTACGTATCAAAATGCATGTAAAACTCTATGCTCATTACATTCTTCTCTCGCTGCCGCTTTTCCACACCTTGATGGATCGCTGGTGAAAACTGTGTTGCGCATGTGGACTTCTCTTTGTTTTAAGGCCGGTTTTCCTTTCTGACGCCAACCATATACGAAGAAGACCTCGACGCTGATCATTCAGCCAAGGAGTTGGAATGTTTGAATTCCACTATATCATTGTATAGTTCACTTTTAATTTAGTTAATTTTTGTATAGCGTAAAGATTTAATTCAGAAGACCAGACGTAAGGAGAAAAATATTTTGTTTAAGAGTTCTTCGAATATTTGAAGCTGTTTTTATATTCATGTATTACATTCCAGTGATTCCTGGATTTATCGGAATGATTACATTGTCTGTAGTAGTAATGTACGAGTCAAATTCACTTTTACCAACTAATTGAGGAAGGCCTCTTATTACGTAACGTGGCCCAGAGTATTGTCTTGCTCTCGAACAGAAATTATTCGATGAAGGTGTAGATTATAAATGCCTAGATAGTATCGAACAGGAAACCCTTTCTTAAGTTTGTCAACGAGGACCACGATAAGAACTCTGTCATAGACCCCAGAGTCCGGCTCCATGGCTAAATGGTTAGCGTGCTGGCCTTTGGTCACAGGGGTCCCGGGTTCGATTCCCGGTAGGGTAGGGAAATTTTTACCACCATTGGTTAATTTCGCTGGCACGGGCCTGGGTGTGTGTGTCGTCTGCATCATCATTTCATCCTCATCACGACGCGCAGGTCGCCTACGGGAGTCAAATCAAAAGACCTGCACCTGGCCAGCCGAACTTGTCCTCGGACACTCCCGGTACTAAAAGCCATACGTCATTTCATTTTGTTATAGACCCAAGAAATGTCGAGAAAAATTGCTATATGGTATCCTTTCTCCAAAAACGTTCTCTCGATGTCGGTGGTTATGACGCTAAGATGATCCAGTGTGCTAAGGGACTTTCTAAATCCGAATTGGGTTTTTGGCAACAATTTGTTATGCACTAACCACCATTCTCGTTCTAGTTTTACGAGACACTCGAAAGTTTTAGTGACGCACGATGACAGTGCTATGGCACGATAAGACGCTGGATTACTAGGGTCATTTCCTGGCTTCAAAATGGGAACGACAATTTGTGTAATCCAGTTTTCTGGAAATGTTCCATTAACCCAAATTTAATTGAAGAGGTTCAGGAGCAACTTCTTTGCGTTCATTGGGAGATATGAGATCATTCTGTAGTGTATGTAGTCATAGCCGGTGCTGTATTTGAAGACTTTCTTAAGAGTGTCGAGTTCATTCAGTGTGAATGGCGCCATCAGAATATCTTGTGGTTTGCCGGTGCAAGCCGATGGTGTTTTATGATATTGAGGGGCAGCAGTAGGACAGCAATGATATTCGCAAATGCTCGAGGCAGTGGTGGTTTATTTTTTAGTTTAGTTATCATGGACCAAACTTTCGAGTGGGAGTCCCCTTAGAGAGAGTTTCACACAATTGCTTCTAGCTATTCTTCTGTGTTTTTTTTTTTTGTTTTTTTAAAGAAAAAGTCCTGTTTCAGCATCTTGTGTCTTGAAGGCTATTACACTGTCCCAAGTACGAGATCTCCTGTAAGTGCTAAACAGAATATTTTCGCTTAGCTATCATTTTTGAACTATCAGGGTTCCACCAAGGTACAGTGTACCCCCGAGGTTAGCAAGATGTTTCTTCTCTTCGGGATTGCTATCGAAGCGGCTATATTCACGTGTTCGATGAAATTGTTATTTGTCCAAGACAGGGAGAGTGCGTGGAATGGTATCTAACATATTTTCTACTGTACTGCTATAAATTATCCAGTTCGCTTTCTTCACGTTCCAGGTTGTTTTAGGACAATAAGTGACAGGACTGACTGTGTTAGTGTGATTTATTTCAACGTGAAAATGATTGGATCCCATGTGGTAAGGACAAACTGTCCAAATCAATTATCTTGGAAGTGATGAAGAGCACAGCATAAGATCAAGAGCTGATTTACGTTGTTCGGGAACGGGATTTTAAGTTGGGGATCCGTCATTTAATATAAACAGTTCCGAGTTTTCTATGTGTGTTAAGAGAGCTTTACGGCTTGCGCCCGTATATCCACAACCCCAGGTGGTATAATGAGCGTTGAAGTCTTCGCACAAAAACATGGGTTCACTGAGCTGTGTCATGAGCGCATGCCATTCTAGTGATGTAATTATGTTCCTAGGTGGACAATATATTGATACTACGATAATTTCTTGATGGGATAAGGCGACTCTTAGTGCTATGGCTTGAACACACTCTATTTCATTGTGGTCGATACAGATTACAGAATGGGGTAAATTGCTTTTAATTCTAATGGCGACTCCACCCCAACTATCTTCTCAGTCGTTACGGTATATTAAATGGCCACAAAATCGGTATAACTCTGTCTTGTTTCAACCATGTTTCAGGAAGGACAGAAATAGAATTTTTTCGTTTAGCGATTTCATGTAGCTAGTAGCTTCACGTCGCACCGACACACAGAGGTCTCATGGCGACAAAGGGATGGGAAAGGGCTAGGAGTGGGAAGGATGCGTCCGTGGCCTTAATTAAGGTACAGTCCGAGCATTTGCCTGGTGTGAAAATGGGAAACCACGGAAAAACAAATTCAGGGCTGCCGACTGTGGGATCTCCCGGATGCAAGCTCACAGCTTTGCGCCCCTAACCGCACGGCCAACTCGCCCGGTGATTTCATGTAGACGTGAGGCTAGATTTGCATTCAGATAGCGTATATCCCATTGAAGATGTTTTCCCATTTTAATTTTTTATCATTTGATTGTTTAACGACTATTTTCTTTATGCCAAAGTAAGTCACAATTGACGAAGAGGATCTAGTTGAATGTCACTAGAAGGGGATGTTCGGACTTCAGATATCATACGCACTATAAGCTGTATTATTTGTTCAACTAATAGGGAAGAAGGCGATTGTGGGGGAGACAAGATATTGTGGAGTTGGGGGATATGGATTATGAATAATCGGTATAATTGCGCGTTGATGAGGAACATACATTCTCTGTTGAACGTGTGAGTGATTAGGTGTTTGTATTATTGGGTTCCTTTTCGGTAGTTTTGGCCTTAAAATAAATGTTGACCCTCGCTGAGAGCTATTTCGAGTACTTTTTCTATTTGGTTTGACTGTTGCTGATAACTTAGTGGCATGCTATAACTGTTAGTCGGCATAGGATTCTGTTCAGCTGGTTGTAAAGCCACTGTCAGTAAGGGAGGGAGTGATATTGCGTCTGGGCAGTTAGGTACTATACCAGCCACTTTTGAATATGGTTGGGTCATGTATTGGATGTTGTGCTTAGCGAATATTTGTTTGGGTTCCAGTTGTTGTTTGTAAACAGGGCAGATCTATTCCGTGGCGAGATGCGGACCCATGCAGTGTACACACTGAGGCTCGGTTGTGCTCGGGTATGACTTCATGGAATGATGTCCTCCGCATTTGCTGCAGCGCGTGGCACTACGACATTGTAAGGGACGATGTCCAAATCTTAAACAATTTCCACATACTAGAACTCGTGGAATTAATGTTTCTACAGTGCATCGTGTTCCGAACAATGCCACATGAAATGAAGCTACTGAGATCGAGATGTTATTGAACGTACTGATAGGGGTGTGCGTTCATTAGGATGTTCAGTATTAGGCCGCGTGAAGTGTTTCACTATGCCAATCGGAACGTCACATAACTCTTAATTTCTTCCTCGGCTAATGTTATGTTGACATCTCCTATTATCCCTTACTTGTATATCAGAAAAATGAAAAACGCCTCAAAGTTACTGGCTGTAAACAATGGAGATGTAACTAAAATGTCAGCTGCACCAGGTGTCTAGGTTTCTACTTTTATTCTATTATGTCAAGAAAGTATTATGTCAACTATATCATGTTTGTAGGCCAGATTAGTGGAATATATCAATTTACCTATCGCCATAGGGTGGAGTCTGCCTATGTTCTTGTCGAGGCTTTCGACAAACACGTAAAATGGTCCTTGATCCGTGCGACTATATTATTTTTATTACAATCCCGTACTGGTAAATGATTGGTAGGAGCATCCGTTTGATTGAATGGATTTTGCAAATCGATAGGTAACTGACTTTGATGTGAGGCACCGTTACTAGTGCTCGTGATATTTTAAAGGGCAAGTGTATCGGTTTCCTTAGTCTTCTGTTCTACGTCCATGATATTGGTTATGCTACCTAAACGTTTAGTACTCCTTTCACCTAGTTCTATGTCTGAAAATGAGTCACATAGTTGAGATTGAATATTACCTTGTTGATGGTGTTGAGAAGTTATTGAATATTGTTGGAGTTCCGGTAGTATGTCTGCGCTCAGACTTGGGGTAGTAGAATGTTCCGGAAGATAATAGCATGTCTGTAATGCGATGTTGATGAGTTGCCCTGTATCGGGCGGGTCCGCCATCACCGTAGCACTTTTATATTAAATAGAAATTGGTCCAAAAACTCTCAAATTAAAATGAAACGCATAGTTCACTATTAAATAATAGTCCGATTATAGTATGAGTACACTGATATGAAGTGCCTCACTTGTTGACACGACTCTCAAGGAAGAGCTGTCCAATTACATTACTGACGAAGCGAGGTTGCGATAGGTTGTCTTTTGTCACGCGTGATACTAGAGTTGTGACTGTAATGAATTCCATCTTCTCCACAGATTAGAAATACACGACCATCAAAACTTTCAAATCTTTGAAGTGACTGGTGAGTTAGCGTTTCATCCATTAAGATAACTATGCGAGCAGAAAGTAGACTACTAATACATGTCCTTTCTACATAGCTATTTAATTGCAGTGTTATCTCTAATTTATGGCTTACAGTGTTAATTTAGCATTCAACTACAAAGTATAACTTTGCAGAACCTATTAACTTCATTGTATTTCTACTACATTTATTATAACAGCAAGGGAAAACCAGCATGTTTCTGAAATAGTCCTTTCGTTTCGGAGAGGATGTTACGTAGGTTAGACTCATTGTAAGTTGCCGACATTATGGGTAGCAATCCTGAGAACGTAAATGTAAGATCGGTTGGGGATCTTCAAGAATTGTAAGCGGGCTAGTGGAATTACGATCCTTCTCGGAGTTGGACTGTGCACTTGTACGTATTGCTGATGTTTCATGAACAGTGTGGTATTGTTTATAACTAGACTACTCCCTACTCGGTGGATTGTAACCAGCCTCCCTAGAAGATATTGTATATACGATATTTATGAATCTAGGACTTCTGACCTAAATTCCAGGTCCTTGAAAATATAGTTATTATCATAGAATGTTTCAAATCGTCGTTTTTGAATTCCAAAATATTCCATTCCAAATTACATCTTAGTACTGTGCATCATCGATATGAAGGAACTTTGAATATGTTCTATTTATCGTAAAGCTGTTCACTAAGGCCTCCCTTCCCAACAAATATCTCATTCAAATTTAGACGTATTAATATTAATAATAATAATAATAATCGTGATAATAATAATAATAATAATAATAATATTGGTTTTGCATCCCATTAATTACATTTACGGTTTTCGGAAACGCCGAAGTGCCGGAATGTTGGTCCCGAAGGAGCTTTTCTCTGACATGAAGCTGACGTATTTGAGCACCTTCAAAATACCACCGGACTGAGCTGGGATCGAACCCACCAACTTGAGCTCAGACGTTTAGCGCTCTACCGCCTGAGCCATCAACCCGGTGGGACGGGGCGTTTGTGTTAGTTTTAATTCACTTCTCTTCCAGTACATACACCACACCACAATACCAACCACCACAGAGGCACACATTGGTGAATATATTCCTCCACATAAATTTCACGTCAGAAAGGGCATTTAGCCCATAAAAGTGGGCCATATATACATTGAATGCCAACCCCAATAAATATGGAAACTTAAGTTACCAAGTATTACATGACCAGGTATTACTGAAATAATTCTTATTCGGCAATGCCGTCAACCTCTAGGGCCGGATCAGAAATACTGATATGCTTTTAAACACTCGGAATTCCAGCTGAATAATAACCCAGTGTTATACGTCACTATATTTTAAGGAGATGTAATTTTGAGATTAACATCCTTTAAAACTCGCAAGTTTCTACGAAATTAGAAAAGCACGCGTTTTATTTCTCCTTTTATAGCAATGCTAGTTGTTACCGTGTTTTCGTGGATCACAGAGGTGAAAGAAGGTGTGGACTGGAATGGATCTATCTACGAAAGTTAAAGATTCATTTAAAACTTTAAAATAAAGGTTATATTTCTTTTCAGAAACTAAATATCAAGAAAACTCTTCACTTGGTGAAAGAACAAGGTTTCAGGTACATAGCAATTTGGGTACAAAAACAGAAGACCCAAGGATTGGTAATTTACAAATTTTGAGCTTCAAGCTCCTAATTACAAGTTTCCGACGTCCCTAATGTTGCATTTAGTTAGATGTATGTTTAGTCTTCAGCCCTAAGGCTGGTTGGATCCTCAACAGCTCCGCCATCAGCTGTCATAGATGGCCTAGGCATCACTGAAGAGGCGTACTAGGGAAATGAGGAGTGAGGTAGTTTCCCGTTGCTTTCCTCACTGAACCAGAAGTTGTTATTACATATCAGTCTGCCAAGCCCACTGAAATACACGCACCAACCGACCCTATGAGCAATATCTTCACACCATTCATAGCAGGGACTGGCTGCAGAAGAAATGGCATTACTAGCATCACTCATACCTCAGTCACTTTCATTTTGTCAAAGCTAAGGATAAAGCTGAGACAGATCAATGAAAGTAACAAAATTGCTCTAGCCTATACCAGAAGACATAGTGCACTGTAAACACTAGGTCCTGCCAGCAAAGGCAATTTAGTTAGATAAGGAGAGATATCTCCCAAAACACAATTTTCAAGAGCACTTTTCTCCAACGATTACAAAGATGACCTTCCAAAGGCCCCACTCAATAGTATACAGAAAACAATTACATAATCACGAAAGAGCTTACGTGCTCTACAATTTCTGCCAAGGAGACCGCGCTCCCAAACCCTTACAACCTTTAACTTTTCCTAGTGTGTCTTTGCTCGATACAATTACACCTTTAAGCCTCTGCAGGCACAACCTGCAATTTACAATACCATATGAATTTTAGTTGACACAGGGGTATCTAGTACCCATTCTACTGGGCCTTCGTGAAAAAGAACAGGTTAAGTTACTGGCACAATTAGGGATTTTTACCTGGATCTGAGGGCTGGTTCGAGGTCCACTCAGCCTACGTGATTCGAATTGAGGAGCTATCTGACGGTGCGATAGCGGCCCCGATCTACAAAGCCAAGAATAACGGCCGAGAGGATTCGTCGTGCTGACCACACGGCATCTCGTAATCTGCATGCCTTCGGGCTGAGCAGCGGTCACTTGGTAGGACAAGGCTCTTCACGAGCTGTAGTACCATGAGGTTTTGTTTTGTTAAGTTACTGGCCCAAACTCAAAAAAAATATTGATGCGTACACTTGCACTCCTAGAAATAAAGGTTAAAACCCTACTTGGGCTTGGAGCCCGACGATGCAGTGACTAATCCCACATTACTGAGGAAAGTAGAAGGACAAGTTAATTTATGATTTACAGGAGAAAAACAGTTACAAAATCATAGCCACCTTAAGATAAATTGAAGGGGAATTTGAGAGGGTAACGCACTCTCTATCCCCGATTTACAGTTTATGTCTTTAGGACTTACATGAAATTTTACATGAGCAAGAAGAAAGTTTACATTTTAGAAAGAAGGCGGTTACATAATTAAAGATTACAACCTTCTCCTCGGGTCAGCTTGCGGAGATAACTATTTAGATGGAAAAACTGTTAGCCATTACCTTAGCTGGTGTTCTGCATGTCGAAGACTGAGGCTCCCACCTCCTATCTTAACACACACCCTAATTCAACGATCAATAAGACAAGTTAGCTTGGAAAAGCTACAGCTTTTATACCTGAGGGTAAGCTTCGAGAAGGCTGTGGAGTAAATCCGGACACACCCTCTCATTTTTATTGGCGGATAAAATAGGTACAAGAAACGTTCGATTGGCTGAAAAATAAATGCAGTAAATTCGTGATTAGCCAGACTCCAAAGCTGGCGGGATGAGAATGAAGTGTTGCAAATCTTGAAGTATCAAAAATAATGAAAGTCAATTCAGTTGAGAAAACCTATAAACAAAAAACTTCTTTAAATTTTTAGTTACTTCACTTTGCACCAGAGTGCATGGCATCAGTTCTTTCATAGACATCTATGGAGAAAAGTCCAAATTTCTTGAAAGAGTTGGTGCAACCAGTTAAACATCAAAACAAAACAAAGAAACCCAGTCAGTTTAGAAAACATTCTGTCACTCTGTCATTTAGTAATGACATCTTCTGATCTACGTCCCAACTTCATGCACTAGCTGTTTCAAGTTTTGTATAATACAGTAGGTAGGTAAGGTAAGGGTTATTCTGCCCGAAGGCAGGTCCGAACCTCCGCAGAGGTGTTCCTGAGCCGGAGATTATGTGCGGTAGGGTGGCCAGTTCCTTTCCGCTCCTCCATTCTCTTACCCCTCACCAGCAGCGCGTGGCAACCCATCCTACTCCTGACCACGCCCAATGTTGCTTAACTTCGGAGATCTCACGGGATCCGGTGTTTCAACACGGCTACGGCCATTGGCTTGTATGATAGATAACGTCCTTAATGGCGCTTCGTTCAAATGTACGGAGTTGAGGTGTACCACCGGTACACTAGTAATACCACTTTTTCTTAAAATTAGTCTATCGTTGTGAATATCCATTATTTTAACCAGCTAGTATACATGAAGTTCCGTAGGGGTCATTCAGTAGAAAAGAAAGAAGTTGGTGTCATTATTATATTCGGTTTACGTCAAGCTAACTAATCCTACGATTTTTGGGTACGCTAAGGTGCCAACATTTTCCCCGTAGGAATTCTTTTATATACAGGTAAATCTATCAACATGAGGATGGTTTATTTGAGCACCTCCAAACCCCCTCTGAATTTGACCCCAGATCGATCCGGCCAACTTGGGCACGGATAACCAGCACTGTACTGCCTGAGCCACTCCGCCCGGTGGAAAACTCACATTTACATTATATTAACGCTACGCTGCTTGGCGTTCTTTATATTGAACGATATATTTAATTATATTTTAAGTGGGTATTGCTAGCCTGGTACAGCCCCTGTGAGACCGACCCCTCTCACGAGGGTGGACGGCGTATTCCGTGCATAGGAACTGCGTGTTGGTGTGGAGGAAGATATCGTTGTGTGTGCTGTGTGAGTTGCATTAATGATGGAGACAGTATAATAATAATAATAATAATAATAATAATAATAATAATAATAATAATAATAATAATCGCTTCGCGTCCCACTAACTACTTTTACAGTTTTCAGAGGCGCCGGGGTGCCGGAATTTAATCTCGCAGGAGTTTTGTACGTGCCAGTAAATGTACCGACACGAGGCAGACGTATTTGAGGACCTTCAAATACCACGGGTCTGAGCCAGGATCGAACCTGCCAAGTTGGGGTCAGAGACCAGCGCCTCAGCCGTCTGAGCTATTCAGCCCGACTGTACAAACATCCTGTCCATGAGTCCACCGTTTAAGATAAAATTCTCTCGACCCAGCCAGGAATCGAAGACGGGACTCAGACGACTGAAGTCGAAGACACTGACCACTGAATTATGGAGCCGAACAAACGATGGAATTTCGAACGCTTTGAACATCAGGTAAGGCAAATAAATCGAGAAACATCCTCAACAGTGAAATATTGGTTCAGCCTATGTACAGACAAAAACAGAGAATAAACACAGAATCAAATCCGAGAGATAACATTTGACCTACATGTAAAACTGTACATTTCCTCGGAGAGCCTCATGCAGCTTTCCAATAAATCTCTACACCTCATTACTAAAGGATGAACAGCTTCCTCCTCCTTGCCTTGGTGGATGAAACTCGGTCAAGGCGGGAGAGCACATCTTTGCGGTATCGATCAGCTGTAATGGCTCTGCGAGGAAAGGAGATCATGTGACTTTCCCACGGTTGCTTCCTTGTCGCACCTATTCTGACAAGCACTTCACCTCTTTGGGTTAGGTGACAGCCTTGACCTCTAAGAAAATGACAATGTCAACTAGAAAGGATCCATTCTGCATCTTCGTGCTTTACTGTTTCCAAAACTCTGCGGTGAATGCAGGCTTGAGTCTGAAGGTTATTAATAATCACGTTAGTTTCACCTCCCCCTAACTATATTTAGGGATTTCGTTGTAGTTGAAGAGCCGAAATTTTGTCCCACAGTTATTTTTTATGTACATGTGTTTAGTACTCAGCCCGAAGGCTGGTTTGGATACTGAAGAGTTCTACCAATGGCTGTCATAGATGGCCTAGGCTTTATTCTTTTCTTTTTTGGCAAGTTGCTTTACGTCGCACCGACACACACAGGTACTATGACGAAGATGGAACAGGAAAGGGGTAGGAATGGAAGGAAGCAGCTGTGGCCTTGATTAAGGTACAGCCTGGTGTGAAAATGGGATACCACGGAAAACCATCTTCAGAGCTGCCGACAGTTGGGCTCGAACCCAGTATCTCCCGAATACTGGATACTAGCTGCACTTAAGAACCTGCAGCTATCGAGCTCGGTAGGTTTCATTCTAGGAGCCAAGGTCAGTCTAGGAAGATCGAGACACGCTACCACAATCCTTTGCGAGATGGCCATATTGAGTTCTAAGCATCGTTTTCATGTGGGCGAACCCGATGTGATAATGTGAAATATATTTACATTTTGAAGGAGAATGGAATACTGCGCTACACCGGAGTGCCAGAATAAGTCAACTGGAGGATTTAGAGTGTTTCACTTTCCAGTAATAAGCAATGGTGAGCTCAGTGGCCACGATACAAAAATCACAGGCGTGATAAATGGCAACCTACATATAATTCCGTCTTGTCTGAGATTAGTAGACCTACTGTAAGTTATTACAATGAATCATTCCTGAAGAATCATATGTTCATATGAACGATTTTTGTACTGATGGGTTCCATTATGTATTTTCTTCTGGTATCATGTTGATGAATCGCAGTTTGAACAGAAGAAGGTAGATGGACGGAAACACTGAAGTGGAATAACATCCCAAAAATGTTCCTAATTCACTCAAGTCTTTAAGCGATCTAGGAAAGTTCCCAAACAAAGATAACTTTTAAAGAAGCAAAAGCTATATAATAATATTATTCGTGCTTTCCTTCCGAGTTTACTGTGTAAGTGAGGTGGTTTAGGAAAAGTTAAATTAGGAGCCTGGCACAAGTAAGTAAAAAAACCTGCCAGGATTCAACTAAGGGCCCCGTAGTCAGAAACCCACGCTTCCAAGTTAAGAGACCCTGGGGTCCTTTTTAGTCACCTCTTACAACAGACATGGGATAACGTAGGTATTATTCTACCAACCTCCCCCACAGGGGGGTAATGATTATGAAAGCCTATACAAACTGGTTCGCAAATATATATCGGCAGTGTTATATCACTCCTATAGAAGTGAGACATGTCATTCGAACAATAAGTGTAGCAAAATATTCACATAATGCCTAAGTATTCTTCTTTTCTTTTTACAATCTGTTTTACGTCGCACCGACATAGATATGTCTTATGGTGATGATCTGATTGGAAAGAGCTAGGAGTGGGAAGGAAGCGGCCTTGGCCTTAAGGTACAGCCTGGTGTGAAAATGGAAAACCACGGAAACCCATCTTCAGGGCTACCGACAGCGGGTTCGAGCCCACTATATTCCGAATTCAAGTTGATACCTACGTGACCCAAACCGCAGCGCCACTTGCTCGTTCTTTTCTTTTTTTTTTTTTTTTTTTTTTTTTGCTATTTGCTTTACGTCGCACCGACACAGATAGGTCTTATGGCGACGATGGGATAGGAAAGGCCTAGGAGTTGGAAGGAAGCGGCCGTGGCCTTAATTAAGGTACAGCCCTAGCATTTGCCTGGTGTGAAAACGGGAAACCACGGAAAACCATCTTCAGGGCTGTCGACAGTGGGGCTCGAACCCACGATCTCCCGGATGCAAGCTCACAGCCGCGCGCCTCTACGCGCACAGCCAGCTCACCCGGTATGGTTTTTATTATTATTATTATTATTATTATTATTATTATTATTATTATTATTATTATTATGAGAATTACCTTCAATGTTTCCTTGCCAAAAGCGAAGTGAAGACTCTAGCCCTACAAGTTATGAACACCAGTTTTCAAATGATGATGACATCAACATAATACAGATGCCGCCTTTGTACCATTTTGTAGCGGTGGTGAAATACATCAACGGTATCCTCTGCCTGCCGTAAAAATCAACTAAAAGGGGCCCAAGGGACTCTTAATTAGCGAGCATAAGTTGGAGACCACTGGACCCTTAGCTGAGTCCTGACATTGCTTCAAATTTCTTGTGCCAGGCTCGTCACTTTTTGCTATGCTACATAATTAAATAAACTTAACTCAAGGGGCATTCAATGTTTATCACCATGATGAAGTAACCTTTTAGAAACGCAGTATCTGTAACTACTTTCATAACAAACGAAATCTGAAAGTAATTTACTACAACTGTCTTTAAGTACTTTAAGTTTAACATTTCCTGCAATCATAATATAACAGAGGTACCGCACAGATATCTGTTTCTGTCAATCAGGTAACGTATTTTGACAGATGATATCGATAAGAAACACAGTAAGACCTAGTTGTATAGAAGTAAAATAGTATACATGAATACCCTGCTGATTCTTGTTTCTCAAAAAATGAAATTTAGGCTGTGTTAATTATTTTGCTACTCAAATAGCTGTGAATGTATTTATGTCACTTACGAGTTATGCAGTTATATATACATGAACAACAGATGCCCAATTAAATTATACATGAAAAATAGTTGTTGGTTAGTTTTTATTCCAATGTTTGGTACCTAAATCCTCTAAAATCAAATATACTTGCCTTTGGTTACGCTGACTTAAAGATTCAACATGGCGGCTCCATAAGTAACATCCGTGTCTTGACCTCCCTAGACTGACCTTGAAGGAACATAAGAGGGAAATAAAGAGAGGTAGTTCCCTGTTGCTTTCCTCACTGAGGCAGAATGTGCTAGAACATATCAATCAGCCAAGCCCACTGTAATGCGCACACTAACTGACCCTATGCGCTACAATTTCACTCGATTCGCAACAGGGACTGGCTGTATAAGGAATGGCATTATTAGCATTGCTCATACCTCGGTCACCTTCACGTTCTCAAAGCCAAGGATGAGACAGACATAGCTAAATGAAAGTAATTTATTCTAGTCCATACCAGAGCATAGAGAGCATTGTAAAGTATGCCTCACCAGAATTGGCTCTGGACTACGCACTTCGTTTACATGCCAGTAAATTGACTCACGAGATTGGCGTATTTGAGTACTTTCCATTTACCACCAGACTGAGCTGGGATTGTACCCGTCAACTTGATCTCAGAAGGCCAGCGCCCTATCGTCTGAACTAATTATCCCGGCTCTGAAGGACAATTAAGAAATTTGGAAGTAGGCCTAATAGTTCTACATGTAATAATAAGCTATACATATAAAATAAGAGTTCTGTCTGTACATCGCTCGTAATTAAAAAATAATGGCATTTCTGTATCGGTCGTGTCAGCAGTAACAAGGAAATGCAGTTTTTAATTTTCCAACATGTCCGTCCGTACGTACGTTCATCACGAGAAAACGGCTGAAGGGAATGTAATGAAAATCGGTATGCAAAGTCGGGGAACAAGCCGCTACAATCTAGACCATAAATCATTTTATTCACACTGAGTGAAATGGTAGTTTAGGGGAAGGCCTAAGATTTAATTCTCAAATATTTATGATATTAGTGGTACTATCGATATATACTACACAACTAAAGTTATATAGAATGAAATATTCGATCAATTATATCTTACACATTTTTAATGTACCGGCTGTGATAACAGAGATATTTAGGAATTTGGATTGCTGTTGCTAAGTCCATATCAACACCGTTCCATGAACAAAGTGTTAAACAGAATTTAATGAAAATCAGTACGTAAAGGTGGGGAATAAGGAACTATAGTGCACGCTATAAATAATTTTATAGTCAGGTTGAGCGGTTCAGACGGTTGAGGCGCTGGCCTTCTGACCCCATCTTAGCAGGTTCGGTCCTGGCTCCGTCCAGTGGTGTTTGAAGGTGCTCAGATATGTTAACCTCATGTCGATAGATTTATTGGCATGTAAAATAACTCCTGCGGGACTAAATTCTGGCACTTCGGATTCACCGTAAACCGTAAAAATAGTAAGTGGGACGTAAAGCCAATAACATTGGCATTCTAAATAATTTTATCCACCCTGGTTGAATAATAGCTTAGGGGAAGGGGACAAAAATTTTAATTTTTCATTACTTATGTTATTGGTCCGATCGAAAAGTACTACATAAGTCACAGAGAATACAATTTTCGATCACTTATGTCTTATTCCGTTTTACCGTCCCGACTACGATAAGATTGGTGTTGGTGGTGGTGGTGGTGGTGGTGGTGGTGGTGGTGGTGGTGCTGATTGTTTAAAGAGAAAGTAAAACTAGGTAACCTTCCCCTATATAACACTAATACGGAGAGGAAAAATGGAAGGGGGTCCGACACATAGAAAGAAAGGAGGACTTACTTTACATGTGATGCCCAAATATCACAGAGTCCGAAGAAAGCTAATGTGAAGGCCTACAATACTGAAGGCTCATAAAATTGTTCAACAATAACATTACATTGATCATTGTTTTTAGTGATGTGCTTTGTGTCTTCTGCTGCCTCTCATCTCCGATAGATTGCATTATTGCTGTGTACCGAGTATAACATCCAGCTTGAATACTGACGGGAAGTAGGTGGAGAGTTAGATAACTTTCTTCTTTAACATGACATTCCTCTGGTTCATAAATTTGCTGTTACTACTGTTAAGTATTGCAGGATACTATCCTCATTTTTCAGTATTTAAAGTCAGTTAAAGGAGAACAATAAAACATTGATTTCCACCTATTCAATACTTTAAAAGCAATTATAAATTTAGGATCTCAATCTTATTTCATTGCTAAATTATTAAAAACATAGGACATGTTTCGTTCAATTTTTGAACATCTTCAGCTATACACATTTTAACAAGGTTAAAACCGGTAACATTATTCTATAACTAGCAATCATTGTTTACTGCTAACAGACTTAATCATAATAACTATTAAAATTATTTTGATATAAAACATTATATATTACATCGTCTTACTTTAACAGTGTAGAGCAATTCTACAAACGTTAGCAAGAACTCAGTCAAACGGTGACAATCAAGTTTTGATGATAAGCAAGTGGCCACAAGTGGTCTACAAGCAAGTCGTGAATTTGAAAAAAATGCATGTTAAATATTTAAAGTACGACAAATTTATAACCTATAATCAACAGTGTGCTTCATTTTGTTAATTTACGGACGAAAAGAATGTTAGTCACGCTTAAACTCAGCTGTTTCGAGAGTGCACTAAGATTTTATATCCATAAGGTACAACGTGTGGTAAAGCTCACGCCAATAGTAACAAAAATATTTTAATGTGTATTTCAACAAATAATTTTAAGATATTCAACAACTTTAACAGATTGTAAATGTATTTATACATGACTAACTTGTGACATTGTATTTCAAATATTAGAACAAGATTTTAAAGTTTCAAACACTACAAATAGTTATATCGTTTTAATAAGACGACGTAATATATAATGTTTTAAATTCTAAAGAATTTTAACAGTTATTATGATTAAGTCTGTTAGCAGTAAACAATAAGTGCTAGTTATAGAATAATGTTACCGGTTTTAACCTTGTTAAAATGTGTATAGCTGAAGATGTTCAAAAATTGAAAGAAACATGTCCTATGCTTTTAATAATTTAGCAATAAAATAAGGATGAGATCCTAATTTTATAATTGCTTTTAAAGTATTGAATAGGTGGAAATAAAAGTTTTATTGTTCTCCTTTTACTGGTAAGTAACACATTGTTTCATCATAGTATTCCAGGCATTTGATCCCTACTCGGAGGCACTGATTGAAAGGAGCTGTTTGCACACTTAACGGAATAATGACAGTTTCCCTTTAGAGGATGAATGAAAACATTTAGTAGTAATAAGAGAGGAGTTTTCACGACTGTCTGTGGCCTGGTAATTCAAGCTCTGGCAATTTTGGAGTGCTAGATCGTCACTGTAGTACTGTTCGTTAAAAGTTAAAATATGTGCGGTTTTTCATTTGATCGAGTATTTCATATGATTGCATTGCTTTCAATCGTGACATTCCTACTGACTTCATTGCAATGATCTATGTTGACTTCAGTTGGGAAAACCCACGAAGACAGTCTTTCTGAGGATGTAAAAAGGCAGGTGGACAGTGATTGTCTGTCACCATAATGAAAAATGCCCAACTCTATTTTGACTGGCGGTAGGCAAGTGTGCCTACAATCATAATGAAAACTCCCCAACTTGATTATGACTGATAGACAAGAGGGCCTGTCATTACACTCAAAATTCCCTAACCCAGCCTTTACATGAAAAAAGACGTATGGTGCCTCCCCGTCGTGTTTCTGGGGTAACGCTAAGAGGTATGCAATTTACTACAATCTTACAACGTGTACACTTCTTACGAGAATTCTGTAGACAGTGTAGAATTCCGTAGCGAAGCAGGGGTACATCAGCTCGTAATAATAATAACAATGGATTAAAGGAAAAACTATAGAACTGTACACAGCAATAGAGCAGTTTACTGATTCCGTACGTAGGAGACGATTGAAATTCTATGGTCACATCTGCAGAAAGGACAATATTAAATTTACAAAAAACTATTAACTATAATCAAGTCAAAAAAAAGTTCAAGATCAACCGGTTGGAAGGAACTAAGCAGGATTTACAACAAATCGTTAAGTCTTTGAAATATGACTGCAAATCACACATTCGTGTAAAAAGGTTAAAAGACCACTGGAAAACATCGGATAGAAGAACGGATAAATCACCACAGCGAATTCATGCAGAGATTTTGGGAATGAAAGAAGAAGAAGAAGAAGAAAGAAAGAAAGAAAGAAAGAAGGAGAAGAATATATAAAGGGAAGCCGTCAGACTTCAAACGCGCTCGTTAATTGGGCAAAACGAAGAAAGAAGAATGATGAAGTTCTTAACATCTCCTCAACAGCTGACAGCCTTAAGAGAGGCTGATGTGCCAGAATTTTACCCTGAAGATGCATCGATTAACTAACACCGACCTCCACTCAAGAATTAAAAGCCAGCCTATAGCGCTGTGATTCGATCCTGAAACGTTGAGAACAGAGGGCGAAGGCCTACCCACTAATGCTTCATAGGCAGCTGTTCAGTCTCTCATAAGATCATCATTAGAGGTGTAATCTCGTTGTTCTGTGGAGAGATCTGATAGCGGTGTGTAGGATGGAACCAAGGCTGTACTTCTTGGCGCAGTGCTTGAGAATCATTTTTAAACAAGTCACGTGCACAATTTATTGTATTGACGGTGGGGAAGGCAGAAGAGACTATCGATGCGTATGGTGGAACACATCGACAACGGAATAAGGTTCTGAGCTCCAATCTACGAGTAATTTAGCACCGTCATGACCAGAATGAGGTTCGTGTCGTAACAAACTAACTCCATTTTATCGTCGTTACACCAGATTTCTTTCCTCTTAGCTCTTAAAATACAGAAGAAATTTACGCAAACTCTTTTAACAAAGCGACAATTACGAATTTCTTTTCCAGATAAATTTCAAACTGATGAACATGTCTCGCGAGAAACTTGTCCTACGTGGTGATCGGAAAACAGGAGGTTGTTAATAACGTCGAAAGCACTTTTTTCTGGATAGGAAAATTATCAGTAGAAGACAGGAATTGCAAAGAAGTAGTCATTTTCAGAGTTCAAAGTTAACTTTAAACTTGCACTCTGAGCAGCAAATGAAGAATAAATCACTGCAGAGATTACTAAATGTGTACTCCATAAACTAAACACATATTTTTATAGCACGGAGATTCATTATGCATTCTATAAAAGTAATTACTGATCTGATCGTACTGATTGGTTTACAATGTAATGTGACAGCCTAGTCTCACTACACTCCCACCTCACTTATTATTTTTTGGTTGCTTCAAAGCACAATTTGAAATTCGTGTCGCTACGTTAATTAACTAATCATTTCGCCTTACGGCGGTCCTCGCAAATCCTAATTCGTTCTTAATTTCCCTCTAGCGCTCTTGTGTGTTAATATGTAATTATGCTTATGTATGGTGGCATCCTCTGCTGCCAGTCATGTAACTACCATGACGAAGTCATGTGATCAATTCTTGCAGTAGCTGTAATAATTAGCCGATAGTTGGTTGGTTCGAGCTCGTTAAACTGGCAAGATGCTGGTTCTCATCACGACCCGTCTAGTTCTTATCCTGCGAAAAATGGCAGAGAATACCGCCAGTTTTAATCCTAGCGAGAGATTAACTGGTATAATCTGATATATCGTCGGCAGCTAGTTTATTTTTTAAAGTTTATTTCGTTTATAACTATTATTCTGCATTCAGTAAACTATATCCTTGTCTTATATTACTCAAGATCTACTTTCTTGCATGCTCCTTTGAATTCGTATATGATGATGCTGGATTTAGAACGTTAAACTAGTAATATTTCTTGTAATATAGATTTTATTTCCATGGAATTGCTTTTTGTACTGTTGTTGTTGTTGTTGTTTAGTTATGTTAACTTTACTTTACTCTAAGTGACCATTGCCACCGGGTTATTTTCCATTTGCGATGTATTTGCTAATAATAATAATAATAATAATAATAATAAATTTACAGCATCATTGATGTATAAATTTAAAGCATGCTGGTGTGGATATTTCATGGATTTGGTCCAAGTTTGCAAACGTCTAATATCGTGCGTGTTACTCTACCTATGTGATGTCCTTCCTCACTATTTTCGGTCGACCCTAATCTCCTTGACAAGTTATTTTACTTGAGCTTCTCTGGAGTTTCCTCCTATGTGGTGTTTTGGTAGTAGAATTTATTCTCACTAATGTAAGGTACCTAATTAATCATACTTCCTCCTTACTTTTAGTTTGGTCCTAAGTTGTATTTCTTTTCCCTATTAGGGTTTATCTTTAACCTTGCTGCTAACTTATTGTTTGTTACTTTTTGTGGCGGAAATCTATTATTTAAGTACCGTATGGTGAATAATTATGGGATATAACCGTATTATGTTATTTAAGTACGGTGATTTGAATTAACCTATTATTTAAAATTCAGCCTATGCATGGATCCACTTATTCAAGGGGTATTAAGTACTAAACTCTGATGTTTCTTTCAAGTGATAATTGGCAACTGAAAGCTATATTCGGATCCATTTTCTGGTTAATCACTTCTCAAGATATGAAAAGTTGTTTGGATAAGATGTAAAATTATTTTAGTCTTGTAAATTAAATAATTGCCAAGATCCTTTCCTCCTAATCACATTCTATGTCACGTTTAGTTTTTGGTCTTCTGTTTATCCTTCTGAAATTTTATCTCATATATTTAAATTATGGCAATGCTTATTGGATTAGTTATGATTATGTTTCTTCGATACGGCGTGATACCATTATGTTTGTTATGCCAGATAAGTTTGCCCTTCTGGTTTGTTTCTCTTTGGCTATTGTTTTGCTTACATTACTGTGTTTTCATTTCATGCCGAGCTGAGCGAATCCAGTTAAGTGATATTTGGGGTTAGCTGGTGTCGTTAAAAGGTCAATTTAATGACCTGGGGAAAATGTGTTTGAGTTTCCTTCACCTTTTAAAATTATTATCCTTACCCTGTATGGTATATTAATATTTATTTCTCTTCATTCATAACCATACACCAAGTTTGGTTTTAAGCTTATGAATTACATATTGTAGGGCCTACTGAGATGTGTTTGGTATCAGTCTAAAACACCGGCTTATTGACCACTTCTTAATCCTTTGTTGTATTTTACTTAATTCCTTGGTCTTTAATCAAGACTTATGTTTAAGAAAAATATAAATGGGTGTCGTTACTTGGTAGATTGGTACAGTATCTCGTTCGTTTTATTTTCGCATTTCAGTATTCATTTTCCTCCGCTCACTGGAGCCCACCGTTTTCCACGTTTTTTTTAAAATTATTTCTCCGGCCGAGATACTTACAGATAATTCATTTATACGTGTTTTTAATGGACTTTACTTATGTATTCGTGTTTTGCTTCTATGTGTATCCGGTCCGAGTTTAAACTGTACGCAACTGAGGGCTATTTTTCGAACTAGCCCACCATGATTTCTGTCGTTTCTGCAATTGCGCTACAACAAGAACGAAAGAGTTCACGTTTAATTTAGATTGAGTCAATGTTTTTGATCAGGGCAGTCAATGATTTTTCATTCGCTGTTCACAGTGCCAGTTAAAAGTCAGTTTTCTTATACAGAGACTGATACGTCTTGTCACACTACCCAAAGAACAATTTTCGATCATATTCCTGTGTACAAAGTTTTCTATTCATCATCATCATCATCATCATCATCATCATCATCATCATCACAATCGTCGCCGTCGTACTCCTACAACAGGTCAGTTACCATGAGGTCTTTCCATAACTCGCGGTCTCTTGCACTCGTCTTCTTTGCCACATAGCTGTCCGCTTCTATGTTTGGTGTAACTGTATCGAGGTCATTTACGAGGACTGTCTGCTTCAATGAAACCTTCTGTACTGGCTGTGTAAATTCAGAATTGGCGCACCGTATGTCCCCACAAGGATAAACACTTGGGTATGAGTTTGGCCTGGGAAGACTTGGGAGAAAGAAGACGAGCTGCTCGAGTAAGTGGTATGTTCCGAGATGTCAGTGAAGAGATAGCGTGGAATGACATTAGTAGACGAATAACTTTGAGTGGTGTCTTTAAAAGTAGGAAAGATCACAATATGAAGGTAAAGTTGGAATTCATGAGCACAAATTGGGGCAGATATTCGTTTATAGAAAGGGGAGTTAGGGATTGGAATAACTTACCAAGGGAGATGTTCAATAAATTTCCAATTTCTTTGTATCCATTTAAGAAAAGGCTAGGAAAACAACAGATAGGGAATCTGGCACCTGGGCGACTGTCCTAAATGCAGAAACCATTTAAGAAAAGGCTAGGAAAACAACAGATAGGGAATCTGGCACCTGGGCGACTGTCCTAAATGCAGATCAGTAGTGATTGATAAATATCTCAAGGATTTTGGAATTAGAAATCCTTCCATCATCCTACAAAAGCCCCACTTTTGAACTACTTCAATGTTATCAATTTCTGCCTGTAGTGTCCGCGTCTCAGAGACATACAATGCCATTAACACCTAATAATGCGCATGCGAACTGCATGATGTGTGACGTCATCAACGATATCAACAACACTGTGTTTGGCGATCTGGAAGCGAGATTGGTTCCTTATCTTTGATCATTTCAGTTAAACAGTATATCCAATATGTGTATTGTATGGTTCTGCAAATACTACAGAGATTAAGCACACAGTGGCGGGAAAACATATTATTCATGAATCATAGAAACGTCTCTCGAAGTTAAATTCTTTTAAGCCAATCAAATGTGAAACTTGTAAACTGATGGTGTTTGGCTTTCTGGCTTCAAAGTTCTCTAGTACTTAGAACTGAAACACTTTATTCTGCTTAGTCTCCATGGGTAAATGGTTAGCGCGCTGGCCTTTGGTCCAGAGGGTCCCGGGTTTGATTCCAGGCCGGTTCAGGGATTTTATCCTTAATTGGATAATTCTAATGGCTCGGGGGCTGAGTGTGTGTGCCATCATCATTAGAATGCATCCTAGGTTGGGCTCCATCCTCACAGACGTGCAGGTCGCCTATACGGCGTTTAATTGAAAGATCAGCACCATGCCTCCCAACAGGCCACACGCCGTTATTATTCTCCTTAGACAATCCCATTAGGTGCAAAGGGCAGGACAGTATCATATTAGGACGAACACGAATATCCAGTCTACGAGCCAGACGAATGCAACATACCCAGCTAAAACCACCAGTACCGGGCGAGCTGGCCGTGCTGTTAGGGGCGCGCGCTTTGAGCTTGGATCCGTAAGACAGTGGGCTCGAATCCCACTGTCGGCAGACCTGAAGATGGTTTTCCGTGGTTTCCCCATTTTCACACCAGGCAAATGCTGGGGCTGTACTTTAATTAAGGCCACGGCCGCTTCCTTCCCACTCCTAGGCCTTGCCACTCCCATCGTCCCATAAGACCTAAAGGTGTCGATGCGAAGCAAAGCCACCTAGCATAACAAAAATCACCAGTCCACTGAACCAAAAGTCAGTACGCTGACTGTCAAGCCAAGAGGTCGTGCCTAAGCGTCTTTTCAATCTAAATAAGTTTAAAATTGTCCTTGTCAGTGTTGAGACATTTGAAAAGATAATAACATCGCCAGATGTTTCATTCCAGGCTTGTGTCATATGTTACGTACACATGTTATGTGACCCTCTTAGACTGATTCTGATGGTTCGGTCAGCTTCCGCTTCGAACGCTAGTGCTTTGTCACGTCCGGGGAGCCATCTGGTGACGAATGAACGTACCATTTCCACTTCTATTATAACGTCTAAATTTTTAAAAAAATCATTGTTTAAGAAGTCTTTCTCGTGGACAATCGAGATTTTCTTCTGGTGACACAGAGCACAGCTCTCTGCGAAAAGTATAGACGTTCACCTTATTTTCTTGACACGGCATAATCCCAAAAGCCTCCACAGTATTGTGTCTATAATGAAATTTGTATCCGAAACCAGAGTTTGTTCATGGAAGAGCCCTGTTCATCAATCTATATTAAAAATAAGCAGATGCGTAGATTATATAAAATCCACCTTAAGAAAGTCACATGCAACAGGTGGACCTATGTTGTGTTGCCACAACACGAAAAACTGGGAAAAGGGACTAGACGAAGGAAAAGGAAATTATGGAAAGAAGAAGAAGCATAAAGTGAAGGCTTATAATCTATATTGGAAACTTTAAGGACAGAGTGGCAGCAACTTCATATTCTTCGTCGCCTTCCTCCCAATTTAATGGGGTCGGATAAAGATTTGGCCCAGTTTTATGCCAGATGTTCTTTCGAACTCCAACAGTATGGGGTGGTTGGTAGTGTGATGTGTTGTGTGTGGATTAAGGCAAATGTATTACGACGAACACGAATATCCAGTCTACGAGCCAGACGAATGCACCATACCCAACGAAAATCACCAGCCTATTGAACTAAAGGCCTATCCAGCCAAGAGGTCAGACACAGAGAGTGGCGGACACTATACACGGTTCATTCGTGATGATGTTACAAATTTTCAGGGATGATGAAGGACGGCAAGTGGATCAATTTGAGACAAAGAACCGTAGTTCGGAAACATTCGAGTCAAACGTTATTAATACTCCAAATTGTTTAACGTCCGTCCGTTCTTAACAGACGCCGGCATGTCGGAATTTCGTCCCGCGGTAGTTCTTTAACATGCCGGAAGCCAATGACATGGGGCTGTCTCCTTTAAACACCCTTAAAAGCCACCTACCTCAGTAGGGTTTGAATCCGTTAACTTGGAATTAATCGACCAAGGCCGAATCCACTACATCATTGCGACCGGCAGTCAAACGTTATGGCAAAAATCGCAGGGGCACGGCATTTCGAACATTTGTTATAAATGGAGCCGCTTGTGAAACTTGTTCAGGTAAATGGACTTAAATGAGTAGAAGTTTGCTTAACTCGATCGATTCCGAAATATGGTTCCTTATCTCAAACTGCCAGCCTCCATCATTCCTGAAAATGTAACATTATCACGGATACACTCTGTGCTAATACAGAAGTACTCCTATGAATTAGTATTTACAAGTACATATACTGAACACTCAAACGCTTTCGTTGAGCCATAGGCGTCCCGAAAAACTAGTCTGCTCTTCTTTGTAGAACTATATGGGAAGAATATGATGCATTGATGTAATGAAGATCAATTTAACATGGAGACGTTCTGAGTTCTGAGAAAAAGGTTGTCACTATTTTATAATTCCCTGGTATAAAGAGTTAAATCCTTAGTTCTACATTCTAACAAAGGTTATGCGGGTACAGTGATACGTGTATTTGCCGAAGACTGGGAGCAGAAAGAGTTCAAATGAGGTTTTGAAAAGTGAGTGTTACTGAAATGGATGTTAAACGCAATGTTGGACACGGGAAAGGTTAGTTTCACACAATAAGGAAATAATTTGCATTATAAAACTCCATGAAACTCATCTTGTTTGTTTCAACTCAAAAACAAAATTGCGAATAAATTGTAAAACCTCTACACAACAATAAGAAACGATTTATTTTACTTTCGTGGTTCTTGAGATTTAATTCAGTTTACGTCCAACTAACTATTTTTATAGTTTCCAGAGACACCGCAGGGGCTCCTTTATATGTCGGTATGTGAGGGTGGGGTATTTGAGCACCTTCAGTTACCAAACAATCAAGACAGGGAGAGAAACTGTCGAGGAACTTTAAATGCCTTGGAAATATTATAGCTGAAGGCCTCCACTCTATAACAGATAAAAAAAGTCCGAATTGCCATAGCTAGGGAAGGCTTCAGAGAGAAGAAACACTTGTTTGGTGGACCCCTAGAGAAAGATCTGAGGAAGAGACTTGTACATGTTATGTATGAAGTGTCTATAGTCTATACGGTGCAGAAACATGCGTCGCTGAGGAAGGAATAATAGGAGAATAGAGGAATTCCTGATGTATATTTGGAGGAGCATAGCACGAGTGGACTGAGAAGATAGAAATACATGCACGGAAGTGCTGAAGAGAGTGCGATAAGATAGAAGCATGCTAGCTATTGTTCGATTAAAGCAAAATTGGATAATCATAATCTACGACATGATTGTTTGTTAGGAGTAGCGATGGACGGGAAGTAAAACAAAAGGCAAACGAAGAAGGGGCAAGTGGAAATATCTGTTATTAGACACCATTATAAAAGGAAAAGAAGGATATGTAGAGATGAATGAAAGGACATACGGCAGAGAGGTATGGAGGTCACAGCCATGACTGGACCTGCCATAAGGTAGGACAACCTTTGATGATGAAATGCCACCGCACTAAGCCGGAATCGAACCCACCAACTTGGAGTCAGAAGGCTTTGTCGTCTGAGCTGCTCATTTAGGCAAGCGTTTATTTATATAGCTCACCGAGATTGTTTTAGAATGTTTTTGGCTACTGTCCATTCGGTTAATTGCTTAGGAATACCTACTCGCCATCACACAATTCGCGGCCTTATTGCAAAAGCATTTCGCGAAAACGGGTGGGAAGTATATGAAGAAGTGAACTGCTTAGCTGAAAATGGTAGCACGAGAAGAATAGATATTCTAGCCATCGAAAAGCAGAGAGATCGTTCTGTAATTTTGGACCAAACCGTACGTCTAGAATCAGGCAAAGAGCAACAGCACGATGTGCAGTCTGAAAAGCTGGAAATCGACGTTCCAGTTTCCAATTACATCATGCAGAAATAGCATGTGAACTTTGTGACCGTTCACGGATTTTTAGTGGGAACAAGAGGTACCATACTGGGTATGATGGCCGAGTTGTGGAAGAGGTTTGCCCTCATGGAAAGCTACCTTGCAACGACTGACGAGGTGGCTGTGCGTGGGTCCGTGCGTCTTTTAAGGAGCCATTTATATTCAAAAACAAAAAGTCCCCACTACTGTGTCTTATGGCAATCCTACCTTTACCCCCAGGAAGTATTATGGTAGGGCCTACTCAATTTTGATATAGGCTGAGTGAACCTCACAAATGGAGTGGAAATCTCGTTCCTAAAATTATTTGACTTCCTGATAGAGAATCGAACTCACCTCCTTCCGGATGAACAGAGCACATATTTATCCCCTTGAACAGGCAGCCCTAGCATGTATAATTGCATTTTTAATGCAAAAATTGTAATAAAAATACAGACACCGATATTTCTTCAGACGCATGCTTACAGGCATAATCAAGGACTTCCTACGTAGCCTGTTCTACATCACCGCATATATTCAATTAGAAACCTGTATTCCTAGTCCAGTTGCATTTGAATTTAATTCTCTACGCTCTATAGTTAGTTTTATACTATACTGCTTCACTTTCAGTATCCATGTGGACAATCATTCTTTACGAGCCGATTGCATATTATTTTGGGAACAAAAGCAAATATGTTCTCAATTGATTAATTATTAAGCGCACAGTCCTCAGCTTATTCTCACATTATTTTCCTCTCCATAGGGAAGGAAAGCTAGTCGCCTTCACTAACCTGAACTGCCATGATTAAGACATACATTGTACTTAGACGCCATGCTACATGGAACAGGATTTCGTGAATAACCGAAGTACGACATGCACGAGCAATTTCTCTCGCAGTATCGGAAAACTGTACTCCGAGCATCAGTAAATTAATCCTATTAGGAGCGTTAGTTATACGATATTTCTACATAAAAAGGATCTCGCTACGTCAGCTAGCATGTTGAAGATGGCGCTATATTATTGGACAGTGAACAACAACGACGCTCAGGACACATTTCCTCTCCTCTCTCAACCTCGGACAGGTGATCCACCATATGCAGGATGTTATCTGAAATACTTTTAACGAATATCAGAATGTGCATCCCTGAAGAACAAATAGCCGGACTATTTTTTTTGTACCAGAGCAAAGATATATCTCGTCGCGGAGAGAATGAGACCACAGGTCGTCAGATCCATCCCCTTAGAGCATGATTCAAAGTTGCAGAAATGTTCCATGAATGAATATGAACACAATATGCTGTAGGTGCTTGCTTTGTGAGAGCGCAGTTTGTGGCTATCAAGGGTTTTTACACCGCGAAAGTATTGACAGAATCATACTCGTGCTACCACGTGATATGACTGATTCTCTGCATGCTAACTGCCTGGGGAGAATGATGAGTCAGAATTTACGAACTGCTGTAAACAAACGAGTTCTATAACCGTAGACTGCTGTAAGGCATATAAGATTCAAGATTCAAGATACCCGTCTCCCTTAATCTCGAAAATCATAGATTAGGGAGAGGGTATGATTTATTGTAATCGTTTCATAATTTCATAATTTGTGATACATGCCGTATACAAAATTAGAAGGAGTAACTTAAATAACTATTGTGAATAGTGTTACTAATTGGTACATGCGATGAATGTTCATATAAAACAGGTGCATAGAAATTGAACAGAGAAAGAATACTATAAACTGAATGTTGGACTTCCATTCATATATAGTATTATGGCAGAAAAAAAAACATCTATTTATAGTGATATCTTTTCAGATTATCAAAGCTAATATTGCCTTTGCAGGCTGTTAAGAAAAAAGAGAAAACGGAAATTATTACTCGACAATCCATAAAACTAATAGAACTACTATAACGAGGTAGTTCCATGCTATCCCTTAAGCCCATGTACCTAATGGCTATAGACTTCAACGGAGTTATATTGTCTAGGTTACCTTAGGCACAGTTCGGTTCCTGGCTGACATGTATCACATCCTTTCCTTCCTTCAATTTCCTGCTCCACCTTCCCCTAATAATGTTAAATAATTTTGCAATTCTATCCGGGTGCATCCATTCTCTGTTCAATAACTTTACAATTGTATACAACTGATTTTCGTTCTCAATTTTCTTTACATCCTCATCGTCTATGAATTTTTCTCGTATTTCCTTTGTCATAGGGCAATCTTTTATAAGGTGTGCCCATCCCATCTCTTCAGAGCATATTAAACATTTATTTTCATCCCTGTTCCTTCTATATGCTTTATTTTTATGTATCCCCATTAACCACCATATTATACCCCTCATTCTCTTTTTTGTTATAAACTCTACATTTATTCTCATTCTCCCATATATATTACAAAATTCTTCTAATGACCTCTTACTTCTACATTTTGCATCAATGTCTTGTTTTTCAATATCCTTAATTCTTAGAACTATTTTTTACATATTTTCCACTTCTCTATACATTCTTTTTCCCAGTAACATCCCATTCCAATCGTTTCTAAAATATTCCGTACCCCATCCACCCAGTATCCTTGGTTCTGATGTTTAAGGCATATAAGCTAGTGATGTCCGTGAATGACATCTGGAATCGCGAAAATCGGTTTCTGCGACTCCGAGGCCGCACTCAATGTCGCATGTGAAGCATCGGTTCCGCGATGACGTCACTAGGGTATGCTGGGTCAACGCAAGGCCGCACTATATCTAGTTGGCCTTGGTCAACGCCGCCTAGATGTAATCTAGGTAGCATTGGCTGGGCGTACTCACTGGAGTGAGTAGTCTGTGTATAACTGCGGTAAATTCGAACGTGCAATATTTACTATTTCTTTGGTATACAATATAGTATGGTACAACACCCATTTAAATTGGTTGTTATGGATACATTATGTCACATAATAATGAAACAATTTAATCTGGTAGTCTGGAAATTACATTACACATTTAGACACTGGATGTAGCAATCGACGTTGTCATTTATGCTTATACTGTATTCTACTCCTAATGTGGTTTTCAAATATCGCTTGTGTAAACGCATGAAGTCTGTGGAATTAACCTCTGTGGCTCAGGCGGCAGCGCGCCGGCCTCTCAGCGCTGGATTCCGTGGTTCATATCCCGGTCACTCCATGTAAAATTTGTGCTGGACAAAGCGGAGGCGGGACAAGTTTTTCTCCGGGTATTCCGGTTTTCCCTGTCATCATTCATTCCAGCAACAATCTCCAGTATCATTTCATTTCATTTCATCTGTCATTCATTAATCATTGCCCCAGAGGAGTGCGACAGGCTTCGGCAGCCGGCACAATTCCTATCTTCGCCGCTAGATGGGGGCTTAATTCATTCCATACCTGACCAGGTCGAATGACTGGAAACAGGCTGTGGATTTTCATTCATTTAATGCGTACACAACTTGTTTTGTAGCTTACCTGCCTTCCGATATATTTAATTTGCAATGTACATTTCATACTAATACTAAATATTATTATGAGAAACTGTTACCATTCATGCTGACCGCGCGGTGTAAGCGTAGCGTGGCTGCCTCTTACTCGGAGCTGCCACGCTCGATTCCTGGCCAGTTCAGGAATTTTACCTGGATCTAAGGGCTAGTTTGAGGTTAACTCAGCCTACGTGATTACAATTGAGGAGCTGTCTGACAGTAAGATGGTGACCCAGGTCTAGAAACACAAGAATAACGGCCGGGAGGATTCGTCGTGCTGACCACACGACACTGTAACCTGCTGGTCTTCGGGCTGAGCAGCGGTAGCTTGGTAGGCCATGGCCCTTTGGAGCTGTTTCGCCATGAGGTTTGGTTTGCTTTGCTTTGGTTAGAATTATTATTTTTGTTATCATCACTGTTTAACATAAACTAAGGCTGTCTCCTTAGTACAGTTGTATTTTGTTGAAATAGTAGCATTATGTCATAATCCCCGTACGAGTTTTGATTTATCAACAACCCATAAAATTGTATTAGTTTCAAACAAAGAATCATATACAGGTTGTAACAAAGATGCACGGCACAAATTGCAGGACACATCCGTTACACACAGAGAAAGAAATTATGTTATATGAACATGGGTCCGAAAACGCTTTGTTTCCATGTTACACCTCACTGTCTCCAACTCATTAATCATGGGAAACACACAAGAAAAGAACGTAGCAGCATACCACATGCAATTCTTTCTCACATGAAATGTTCAATATGCCCGCCGTGAGCTTTGATACATGCTAGCCAAGGTCGTACTGATCACTGGAGCAGTTCATGTTACCGGTAAACAAGCAATGAAGTAAGTCACATGGCAACAGAGACATGTAAAACAAAAACAAAGCACTGGCAGTGCACCTGCCATAATGACACCATAACGAGACGTGACCAAGAGAGCATGTTCCCCATGATTTTAACGTTCTGTTAAAGTGTGTTTCCCGTGATGAATGAGTTGGAGACAATGAGGTGTAACATGTAAACAAAGCGTTTTCGAAACCATATTCCTATAACATAATTTCTTTGTCTACGTGTGAGGAATGTGTCCTGCAATTTGTGCCATACATTTTTGTTATACCATATTTTCTGATAAAATTATAGTCGTATTCAACTGTACGTAGTACAGTCATTATGTTCTGAGATTTGACGCCTGAAGGACAGGCACCCACACGACTCAGTGTGTTGCATACGATGCCGCATTGCACGGCGTACACCTAAACAGAACCACATCCACCCTCAAAATAGTCGTCGTTGGCCGTTTACCAACGTTGGTATAGCTGGTGGAAGCATCGCCGAAAGCAGTTGGGAGGAAGGTGCCGGAAGGCTTCTCTTGTGGCCGTCATGACCTCTTCGGACGACTGAAATCTGCGTCCACGTAGGCGTGCTTACAGGCGAGGAAAGAGCAACAATCGCACTGTGCGAGATCAGGTGAGTACGGAGGGTGTGGAACAACTCACCTGTTGCCTTGCAAGTTCCTCTTGGACAAGGACAGAGCGATGTGCAGGGGCGTTTTCGAGTAGCAACAGCCAATTATTTGTACGCCAAAGCCCAGGTCGCTTACGGCGAGTTGCATCGCGTAAACGGCCAAGGATCTCCTTGTAGCGGGTTTTGTTTACCGTCGCACCGTCTGGGAGGAATTCCATGTGAACGATTCCATTTGAATAAAACAGCAGCTCAAGCATCATTTTGCCTTTCGACCTGTCTTGTCGTGGTTTTTTCTGTCGTGGTGATGCTGGCGTTTCCAAGGTGGCGGATTGTCATTTCAGTTGTGGATCGTAAAGAAAACAACATGTTTTGGCTCCAGTTATTATCCGGTTGAGAAACGTCGGATCATCGTCAGCACTACTGATGTCAGCACAAATCGTCATACGATCATCACGTTGGTCTTGCGACGGGATTCATGGCACACTGTGCTGGGTAACACGTGACATGTTGAGGTTATCCGTCAGAATTTTGTGACAATTACCATGGCTCACCCCTATTGCTGCTGCGAGATCACCTACCGATTGGGAGCGGTTAGCACGCACCAACGTTGCAACTTCTTGAATCTTTCTTTCCGTCCCAAGTGTTTGTGGCCGACAAGTGCGCAAACTGTCCCGTCCTTGCACAAAACGTCGGTGCCACCTAAACACGACGCTGCGACTCAATGCGCCCTCGCCGTAAACCTGCTGAATCATTTCAAACGTGTCGGCAGCGGTTTTGGCCTAATTTCTGGCAGAACTTGATCTTTGCCCGTTGCTCAAACTGTGACATGTCAAAGTCCGACAGGCGCATTCAAATCACCGTCACATCGACGACCGTACGTCTGTTTCCAGTGCATGCACTCAACTATCTCTTGCAGGGAGGAGGGACTAACTGACATGGTACCATACCACGGCGCCACCTATGCGCTATAGTGCACCACAGCGCCGTCTCAGAACTTAATGACTGTACCACGTATAACTCCAGGACACTATAACGAACTCACATTACAGAACACACTCATGCTGCACGTGTTCACGTGTCTGCACAGTGCTACTAGTTTCTCAGAGTCGATTCCAGAATCGGGCCTAGGGAATCGACTCTTCGCGATTCCAGACGCAGCGCATCACTAATATATGCTGATCTTTGCCTTGAAGCAGCTATCGTCAACTCAGAGGGAAACAACTCCGGAGCCAGTTCGCTCCCCGCTGTTGAGGAACGAGAGGAGCTGAGCGACCATAGAGGGGAACTGCATGACATAATACGTACTGAAGGCCAGTCGCGATCCATGATACGAGGTATTCTCGTACCACACCACGTTCGATCCTATATTTTCTTTCAAAAAATACTCGTATCCAAAAACCTTTAGTTAATCAATCATGGCGATGTATTTATTTCAGGACATATTGCAGATTACTGTATTTTGCTTTTGTCGATGAACAATTTTCTTGCCCTGATATACTCTACACTCTGTGATCTGTTCGTTGCGCATGATCCTTTCTTATTCTTATTCATATGGTAACTTTATCTCCACGCGATTTCTGCAGGTACGGCCACGGTATGCAACCCGCGTGTCCGCTGCTCTCTTCTCACGCGGCATGCAGCCGTCCCGAGCTGAGCAAGTGGAGCCTGCTACCTGGAGTAACTGCTTTATGTTTTGACATTAACAGAGCTAAAACTAGCATCTAAGACACAAGCCTGATCTCTCAGCCAGCGTACATTTCCACCTCCTCTGCCTGAACTAATATCGACCGCAAGCTCGCTGTAATGACTACTACAACAGCACCCATAGTCATTCTCATCGCCTGTATCAGAAGTTTCGTAAAACTTTTACAACCACGTGTTTCTTTTGAAACGGAACATTTTCTAGACAATACACTGTCGCGTAGCCGAACGTGACACGATCAATCTTAAATAAAGTTCCCAATAGGTATAATGGGATCGAACTAAAGCCTTGATTTTAGTAAAAAGATGTCAATCGAACAAGTCAAAGATAATACTAATTCTCATTCTAATTACTTACAATGATAACAGTCGCAAATAGGATGCTAAATAGTTTATTATATCACCTATTTCTAATGTATACATTTCTAATTTCTAATGTATTGAATAGGTGACATAATAAACTATTTAGCATCCTACATATAGTATCTTTAATTAGGATCAATAATGATATTCATAACTTGCATAGACGCAAATGTTATGGCACTTCAATAACGTTGAATTAAATGAGAAGTCCAAGTGAAGAAAGGTGAATATTATTTTGTTTACAGTTGAAATATGATGCAGTCCAACGTGCCACCTACAAACAGTAGAGTCTTTCGTGACGCATTGACCTTGACAATCCTCTTACAATACAACGTATACCCTCAACTGAATGCTTAGCTACGCGCATTTGAGATATTAGCCTAACACTTCTTACTCCCGGGATTTGGTAATAATACTCTCGTTACAAGGCAGTTTGCCTGACTCTTATACAGACCAAGCCATTCATTCGGCTTTTATGCTGACTTCAGTGGTCTTATAAAGGCACTCCCCTAGTAAGGCGAGTCCCTTGGCTATTATATTAAGATAATGCTGTTTTAACTTTGCTAGGACAGTTAATATATTGTAAAGAATATTGAGATCCTGAGTTTTGAGTAACCAAATACAGAGTGACAAAGTAACCAAATACAGAGTGATAAAGTACATTCATTATAACATTTTAACTTTGCTATAACTCTTACTATATAATAAAGAATATTAAGAGGTATGGTCTCGATTAAACAAGTGAAACAGTGCATTTATACTGGGAACAGAACATGACATTACACCACATCGCTTACACAATCTGTCTTCTATTCCCTCAACAATGACTACACTGAAATTAGTGCAAAGTATTTCGGATACACCTTCTATAGCTTTCATTCATATTGTATAAAGTGATCGCGACATGAAACGATTAAAAAAATTAGCATTGTGTATACGGAAACTGTTCTGGACCCTCTGTTGAAGGACTTGAGGTCACACCATGTTGAGAAATGAACCCTGGGCCTTCCAGCTCTAGAAGTACGAATGATTGAGAATTGGGAGCAGGCCATTGTACTCGATTCCATCTCCACGACGGAGTGGCCTTGTGTTAGGCCCGATCTCAACACTCTGGACTTTAAACCATAGTCAGCGCTAAATGGAGTAGTATGCGAGCAGAAAAACCTTACGACTGAAAGTCTGAAGTGCTCTTTGGTGGCAGCAGGAACGGGATTTCAGATTGAAAATGTCCGTTCTGCGATAGATGTCTGGCCAAAGAGACCCCAAGCCTGCAGTAGTGTGTAATATGTATGTCTGTAACTTTCTACAAGAACACTGTAAAACCTCAAAGCATGTTCCAATTATCCAAAAAAATAGTTTGATGGTATTTATAGCTAAACTAGGTAAAATGTGTCTCCCTCTTCCTTTTATATATTACATATCAGTTTCAAATCAGTCATCTGACAAATATATATTGTTTATGTTTCATTTTCGTCCAACAAGTGATTTTTCATTGTTTAACTTGACCACACGCCCAATTTACTTTAAAAATATATCAGGTTATTATGTTATTGATCTGGAAACGCAGGCATATCCATGTTACTCTAAACAATTTAACACGCAGGGCATTTCAGATCGATTTCTTAAGTTGCGAATTCTTTTTTTTCAAAACTTTCACTTCTCAGCGAGCTAAATTTAGAATTCGGAGGGAGATTAGCCGTTAAACCACATGGTCACGCAAGCGCCGCGTGCCTCAGAAATCTTCATGAATAATTCATTGATGTATGAATGGCACGAGTGATTATACAATCAAAGAAAGATATCAGAGCATAGTTTGTAAGGGTGTGTTAATTACAGCATGATATATACTGCCAAGTCACCGTGCGTACTGATCAGTGGCTAAGGGGTGAAATATCTATAATAAATGCATTAGTAGGCATATATTGCAGTACTTTCAAGAATACAGCTTGAAACTGGGAAGAATAACACATGGCACATTGCATTGCTAAAGGAAGCTGAATCCTCTGGAACAAATCCGTTCTTTTTCTTTAACTGTGAATGCTCTCCAAGGAGTAGAACATAAACGTAAAAGCTTCCACTATCTGTAAACTCAGAATGAAGTGAGACAGATATTTTATCCCAAGTCCGGTAGGCTTTGTCACCAAGAATTGACCTGTTCCTCAGTTCTCTTTTAAGCCGAGTGCACCCCAGGTTGTGCTTGGTAGTCTAGTTTCTGAATTTCTCGACTTTTGGGAGGGGAACAGAATCCGTGGCCTTTAGGATGAACCAAGTACAACATTACCATCTCCGATAGTGAACCCTCATTCAGATAATACTATAGTTTTCATATCTCAATACGTGGAGAGGTTTGCCAGTATAGAACCTTTCAAAATACCCTGAAACATTCCTTGCACAATTTATGTTGGCGTTAGTGGCGTGACTTTCTCAATACAAAGCAGAGTCGATGTCGCTTCCGCCAGCAACGCTCTATACAGACAAACTTTACCCTACATACTGTTCGCATGGAGCGCTGAAGGGTATGTTATCAATCACATAGGAGACCAGGAGCGAACTTCTGTTGTTTGAAATTTATATCAAACTAAAAGGAATGTGCAGTCATAAAATTGTCCAAGACGAAACAAAAAAAAAGACAAGAGATTTTTATTATTAAGAAAATGAAAATCCACAGCCTGTTTCCAGTCATTCGACCGGGTCACGAAATGGAATGAATGAAGCCCCATCTAGCGGCGAGGATAGGAATTGTGCCGGCTGCCGAAGCCTGTATCACTAGTATGGGACAATGACAGATGAAATGATATTGTAGAGTGTTGCTGGTATGAAATATGACAGGGAAAACCGGAGTACCCGGAGAAAAACCTGTCTAGCCTCCGCTTTGTCCAGCACAAGTCTCACATGGAGTGACCGGAATTTGAACCACAGAACACAGCGGTGAGAGGCCGGTGCCCTGCCGCCTGAGCCACGGAGGCTTTTATTCAAAATTAATCACATATAATCACATAATCATAATCATATATTAAAAATACCTACGAAATGTATCTGCTCATATGACACACAAAAAGCAACATATGACAAGAACGAAGCGAGGACAGCATTAATTCTGGTACAGCCCAAGTATTTGCTTGGTGTGAAGATGGGATTACACAGTGGGGTTCGAACATACAATCTCCAAACTGCACGCTAACAGCTGAGTGACTCAAACTGCGTAGCCAACTCGCCCAGTACTGCTCTAATTCATTTTAGGGTATTTTCATGAAATTACAGTGTAGGAATGGATTTACTGTCCGGCTCTGTGGCTAAAAGGTTAGCGTGCTAGCCTTTGGTCCAAGGAGTCCCGTGTTTGAATCCCATCCTGGCCATGGATTTTAACCTTCAATGGGTCATTCCGATGGCTCGGGGGCTGGGTGTGTGTGTTGTCTTTAGCACTATAATTCATCATAGGTACGGATCCATTCTCACAAATGCGCAGGTCGCCTATATGGCGTCAACTCGAAAGACCTGCACCACGCCTCTCCGGAGGTCACATACCATTTCTTCTTCTTATTCTTCTTCTTCTTGCGTTCCGACCTAAGGACCACGTTACAATTTCAATTCTTCCTCCTTAGTTGTTCTTTCCTTTTCTTCCAGTATTCTTTTATTGTTTCACTGTAGTTCTTTTTTCTGTCTTCAGTCCACTTTGTGCCTGTTTTCTTTTCCTTCCTCCCTTGGAATCCTTCCATTTGTAAGACTTTCTTCCTAAAAACCTTTCTTTCCAGTAATTCTTCTTCTCGTATGTTGTTCCTTTCCAGGTCTTTCTTGACTTCTTGAATCCAGGTGGTAGTTAATTTCTTTTCCCAAAGGTACTTGAAGATTCGTTTAGTTAGTCTATTGTCATCCATTCTGTAAATGTGTCCAATAAATAGCAATCTCCTTTTCTTATTGTTTCTGATAATATACCGGATTTACTACAACTTAACCCTTTAATACATAGTGTTGCCATGAGGCAACGTATCATTTTTCACCTATGGAAGTGAAAACAGATTGTGGACAGAGGTAGTTTTACGGCACACCTTCAACTGTACAGTCAATCGAACACATATGCCAGTGATGCCTTGTTTGATTTTTTACATAACTGGCGACAAAACAGCCCTATAACTAACGGTACTCCTTACACCCCGTCAACATCCACGTCTACTAACCACCGTTTATTTTCCGTAGGCCCTCCCCATCACATAATCACGAGCTTCAAGAGTACATCCGGCTCAACCTCAAAGACATTACCGACCTACGGTCGTCCAAATATACTTGCGCCTTGCAATACGTACCCCTGGCCAGTAGGCAGTAATGATCCCAGTTAAGAATTGTTTGTAAATCTATGACACTAAACGCTAGTTCATATTTAAGTCTTGAAATCTTTGTCACCAAACGGAAAGGAAAAGTAATTAATGGAGTAGAGGGTTATGGATTTCATTAGATGTTACCATGTAGGCGATAATTCCCTCCAATGAAAGTAGTGCAGTTGAAAGCAGTGTGCCAGATGTAGGAATATCAGAGACATAAGGTGCACCTGGTCTACATGCTACAGGAATAAATTATACGCAATAAGAATCTCACGACTCTGCCGGAAATCGAACCTGGAATCCATGAGTCTGAAGACCACGAACGTGATCATTTGGTCACGGACTTTGACATCAACGTTGTAGTCTAGAAGTATATATATATACACCAGGTGGCTCACGGACGCCGTACTTTCTACTTATAAATGTCCCGAATGCATAAGTGATGTGTGGGGTGTCTACCAACTGATTTTAACAGGGGAACTACTGCCAGCGGGCAGGTTACGTCAGAATATGAAGAGATAAGAAACAGAGTCACACTCGCAGCATGTTACTCAGCGCTGGCGGTCGAATGCACCCCTTGCATCAGTAAACATCGTTTTCGACGCATAGTTCTAGGCTGGTGTATGGTACAGCCGCACTATATTTACTGTCTGCTTCTCGCCAATGGCTAGTGTGTTCAGCAGCGACGAATACATAGACATTATTTTAATCTGGACAACCCGGTTGGAATGCAACCGAAGCTCCAAACAGACGTATGCCTTCTACACAAGTATTTCACTGAACAGTATCGTTTTGGTTTCATACAAGCAACTCTTATCGAGTGGAATGTCTACACATGTATAAATTAACAAGTGATTAAATTTCCTTTTCTGCATCTTTGGCGTGTTAACAAACAGTAGCGGCGATTAGGGGGTGGGGCGTGAAGGGAAAGTCGCCCCCGCCCCTCGCCACTTTGTGGCGTAAACATTACATATTCACTTTAGCCACCTGGAACTAGGAATTATTATTATTATTATTTGTTTTGCTAATTGCTTTACGTCCCACCGACACAGACAGGTCTTATGGCGACGATGGGATAGGAAAGGCCTAGGAGTTGGAAGGAAGCGGCCGTGGCCTTAATTACGGTACAGCAAGAGCATTTGCGTGGTGTGAAAATGGGAAACCACGGAAAACCGTATTCAGGGTTGCCCACAGTGGGATTCGAACCCACGATCTCCCGGATGCAAGCTCACAGCGAATTATTTGTATAAGAAACGTTATCTGTACAAGCCTTTGTGTCTTATCTGCTAATTATTTCCTTTATTTTCCTTAATTATTAACATAATTTTTGGCGGAAATGAGCACCAAATGCCGTTCGTCGCGGCTAACCGATCTGTATAGCGCTACGGCAAGTAGTGGGGACTTTGCATGTGCTGTGGGGAAGGGTAGTAGGGGTATAATGTTTTTGCCAAGGTCGTGGACACTGAGTTATAATTCACCGGTATGCCACTCGCATTCGTTAGTCTGGCAGCCTCTTCAGTGTCTGTTAGTTCCTTAGTGTGCATTAAAATACTAAATAACTTTTAATTGCATGATCATGCCGTACTTCTATTTACTTGTACCGGCTGAGCTAGCCGTGGAGTTAGGGCCACGCAGCTGCGAGCTCGCATCCGGGAGATAGTGGTTTCGAATCCCACTGTCGGCAGCCCTGAAGATGGTTTTCCGTGGTTTCCCATTTTCACACCACGCAAATGCTGTTGCTGTACCTTAATTAAGGCCACGGCCGCTTCCTTCCAACTCTTAGGCCTTTCCCATCTCATCGTCGCCATAGGACCTATCTGTGTCGGTGCGACGTAAAGCAATTAGCAAAACAAATAATAATAATAATAATTCCTAGTTCCAGGTGGCTAAAGTGAATATGTAATGTTTACGCCACAAAGTGGCGAGGGGCGGGGGCGACTTTCCCTTCACGCCCCACCCCCTAATCGCCGCTACTGTTTGGTAACACGCCAAAGATGCAGAAAAGGAAATTTAATCACTTGTTAATTTATACATGTGTAGACATTCCACTCGATAAAAGAGTTGCTTGTATGAAACCAAAACGATACTGTTCGGTGAAATACTTGTGTAGAAGGCATACGTCTGTTTGGAGCTTCGGTTGCATTTCCGACCGGGTTGTCCATATTAAAATAATGTCTATGTATTCGTCGCTGCTGAACACACTAGCCATTGGCGATAAGCAGACAGTAAATATAGTGCGGCTGTACCATACACCAGCCTAGAACTATGCGTCGGAAACTATGTTTACTAATGCAAGTTGTGCATTCGACCGCCAGCGCTGAGTAACATGCTGCGAGTGTGACTCTGTTTCTTATCTCTTCATATTCTGACGTAACCTGCCCGCTGACAGTAGTTCCCCTGTTAAAATCAGTTGGTAGACACCCCACACATCACTTATGCATGCGGGACATTTATAAGTAGAAAGTACGGCGTCCGTGAGCCACCTGGTATATGATGTTTGAAATTTTTGATCTCGTCATCAATGATTTCTCTATCAAACTTTTCAGACAGCTCTTTGATTTTAATAATAAAATTAATATTAATATGCTAAACGCGGTATAAAGTTGCTGTAAGACTAAATACAACATACCTTCATGTTTTGATTGTAAGTCGCAAACTGTCTCTAAATTGAATTTTAGCCTAAAATGTTTATACTATCGCACGAGCTAATGGCTTTTATTCATAGGCAGCAAGCAGTAGACCACATAGGAAGTGGATTTAAATGTTTCATCTTTAATGCAACGTTCCTCCATCAGAGTCCATGGCCGCCGGATACGTGTGGTTAAGTCCCCACTTTCATCTATGAAACACTGAGCAAACGTTGTTTTTGTCGTCGTTACACTTGTCTACTTGTTTGTTACTACAGTATTTTCAAAACTCTCAATAAAAGTTAGAGTTTACATTGGAAATGAGATCCTACGTACATCGTGCGCTTCAGGTGCATACAACAGAAGCAAATGTAGTAATTAACCGGTGAAGTATGGCTGTAATTTAAATTAAGGCCAACACCGTGTGTGTATTCCCATTCCTAACATATAACGTGTGGTATACGTTACTTCCTGCCTGGCTTAGGCTGTAAAATCGTGCTTGGTTCACGAAACGAGATTTCCACTTCCGGAGGTGCTGTGAGGGGTCACTCAGTCTTCATTAAATATATGTACCAGTTTAATTCCTGGGGGCAAAAGCTGCCGGGCGTAGAGCTAACCACTTTACACCACGAAGTGTCGATGTTACGGTTAGTGGAAGCCTTTACCTTCCACCCCTCCCACGGCCTACACGGCTTGTAAGGAGAGAACTTTGTTTTTGCTCTGCACTACTTCACAACTGAATTGTACACGAACTGCGTCATATCCATTCCTCCCCCCCCCCCCGCCTCCACTGTCACGGAGAGCCCATTAACAAAGAGGACTGCTGACCAGCCAGATGACCTGCAGAAATAGGAATATAACGTGGTCAGCATAACGACTTGTTCAATCGTATCGATCAAGTTTCTTCGCTCGATCCGCTGTCTCTAGCATCAGAGAAACTCCTCTGTTGAACTCGCCAGTCTCATCTCCCTGAGAATCGACCTGGGATCACGGACGTTTAAGAGACACACTCATGGCCTCGTTCGAGATAATGCAACCCTTTTCAGGCACACCCCCAATGTATGCGAGCTGCATGTACATTTTAACCACATACCATCTCTTCTACTAACACTACATTTCTGAGACTACCGGGAATTAAACCAGGTCCTCCAAGGACGGCAGCTAACAGCGCTAATCACTGCACTTGTAAAGTTGAAACAGACACCACTGGCTTGGTTCCTTGTCAATCCACGCCTAATTAATTTTGCGATACGAATTCTTTAGCATGTCGTATTTTATATGATGGAGTTTATTTCATATACCTACTAAATACATTAACAATTTCGAAAGAACATTGGCTGCTACGAGAACAATGTACAGTCAATATTCAAACTCCTCATTATATTAAATATCTCCGAAAAATCTCAGATCATCATCATCATCTCGAAAAACTGTAGGATAAAATTTGAGATATTAGAATGACTAACGACAGTACTTCTCAGAATAAGCGGACGTTAATTGATAAAGTATTGGTAGAGGAGGCCTGGCCGAGAAAGACGAACAATGCGGCTAAAGGTGTGTTGTTACGCTGACCACGTGACACTCCAGTACCTGCAGGCAATGTGGCTTGCCAACAGTCTTCTTGATGAGCCAAGCTTCCATTAGGCTGTTACACTGCAGGTTTATTCGTAACGGAGGAACATATTCAAAATGAATACTAGTATTGTTGGAAAAGGAATTGTGAATAAAGGCCATGTAAAGATGAATTTGGAAAAGGCGAACAGATTTGGGTAAGTGGCGAACACCACACCCTTAACTCCGTGTTTCCATAGGTGGAAGTTACTTCGCACTGCGGCGTACTAATGGATTTCGATTGCAGACTTCGATTCCATCATTTCAATGGCTTCTACTTCATCTAGGCGTTCATTCAATTTCTAGAAGTCTACTGTAGTCGGATATATATATGTAGCTTGTTGACTGGCATTATACGTGAAAGCCTGCACCAGTATAGACCTATAGCGATTTCCCTATATCGTCTGGATGTCAATCGTGGGCCTTAAATCGAATTCTCAGGATCAAGAGGCAATCTTCACAAAACAAGTCGTTACACACACACTTGACATGTACCGAGTAGACGACGTGATGATCCTGACAAATACCGAAACATATTTTATAAGCATAATTAATTCCTCTAGAAACGAGTTCTTCCTCAAATAGTTTAACTGTTTTGGATATTATTAATGATGGCATCTGCTTAAAGCCTTTCAATTGCTAAATTTGAAGGGACGCTAGTTTAGCATAAATGATTACCGTAGCAATAATTTAATGTTCTGGATTACAAAATAATACGAGTTTTATCATTTAATCACACTCAATTTTAACTGACCTCAGCTTATATCAAACCTGCATCTTGGAAACAGAAGTATAGAAATTCAACAATTGCTTCACAGAATTCGGCTCAAGATATCGGTAGTCGACATATGAATTACTATAGTGTGAAGAAGGTTTACAGCCTACGAGGAAACAAATAACAGCAACAAAAATTTGCTTTACGTCGCACCGACACAGATGGATACTATGACGACGATGGGATGGGAAAGGGCTAGAAGTGGGGAAAAAGCAGCCATGGCCTTAAGGTACAGACTCGGCATTTCCCTGGTGTGAAAATGGGAAACCACGGAAAATCATCTTCAGGGCTGCCGACAGTAGTGTTCGTACCCTTTATCTCCCGAATGCAAACGAGAAAATAATTTTACCACAAAATCGGATAACTCATAAAAGCTTGATAAATACATACAAAAATAAATAAATAAATAAATAAATATAATACTGAGCGAATTGGTTGCATGGTATAACCCTCGTAGCGGTAAATATGCCTTCTGGAGATGGTGGGTTCGAACCCTATCACCGGCAGCATTAAATATGGTTTCCCGTGGTTTCTCATTTTCTCATGAATGAAGAACATTGGCCGCTTCCTTCCCAGTCCTTATCTTTCCTATCCCACGGTTGCCGGAAATCTGAGTTAATGTGATTGAAAATTAAACCACGAGCAAGAAACTGACAATAATTCATTATCAAGCTAAATATTGGCTCCATTCCTGATATAACCTCTTTTCACGTGTAATTAATCTTTTGAAGCTATCTACTTCCAACACTCCACTAGCATGAGCTAGATCAAAATGTAACTGACTAATGCCTCATTCTCAATTAATGGAGACGCCAAGATGCCGGAATGTTGTCCCGCAGGAGTTCTTTTACGTGCTATAAATGTACCGACAGGAGGCTGACGTATCGGTTATGATAGTGATACTGTGGGAGTATATGGGGTAGTTCGATGTATTTTAAAATGATAGGCAGCAAAAGGAGCTCGTGACGGTACAAGAATGAACGCAATACTGTTCAGAGATGAAATATTAATTTGAGAAATGAGTGAGAAAGGAGACTAAGTATAGTTCGATGCAGCAAAAGACAAGTAGCAAAAAATGGAGAATGGGAATAAGTGTGGTTAAAATCAACACAAACGGAGGGTTCAGTAAGTTTACAGTATGAGGCATAACGAATAATATTTACGAGAGACCTGTGAGAAATTATTTTATTTATAAATGTTGTACCTCAAAATTGGGCGTAACGAAACAGTATTTTATTGAACATACCAAGAAATGAACTGTATGATTTATCATCTGTATTGTTAAATTGGTAGCGTAACTGAGCACTTTATTCCTCCGAAACTAGTTATACTGCTCTCTGAATGAATAATTCACTACGTTCCAATTCCCTCTAGATACTCCTATCCGCTTATTCCCCATTCTTCCTAATAGACACTTGCCAACGCAAAACAAGAAAAATATCACCACTGAGATATCCTCAGAGTTCAGTCTGGGAATGCCGGCGTCAGTATGAAAGAACACTAAAATCTATATTGCTTTAGTGACTTGTTGTCCGGCTCCTTGGCTGAATGGTCAGCGCAGGTTCCGAGGACCCCGGGTTCGATTCCCTTGGCTCGGGTGCTGGGTGTTTGTGCTGTTTACAACATCCCTGCAACTCACACACCACACATAACACTATCCTCCATCACAATAATACGCAGTTACCTACACATGGGAGATGCCGCCCACCTTCATCGGAGGGTCTGCCTTACGAGGGCTGCACCCGGCTCGATGCGGGTATATAAGAACGGACATGTAGATAAAGGGATTAGTGTGGCAGTCGTGTCGTGTCGAGTTGAGTGCGTTAACTGCGGCCACGTGAACTCTGGCGACGTTGTTACCAAATGCGTCCAAACAGGACCAACGGGATGTTATTCTGTTTTTGGCTGTCGAAGGATAAACACTAGTTGACATCCATCGGAGAATGAAGACTGTGTATGGGGCAGCATGTCTATAGAAAACCACCGTGTGGAATGGTGCACCAAGTTCCGTGCGGGTCGCGTTTTGACAAGGGTCGCCGGTCGATCTGGGAAGCCAGCCAGTCTCATCCATTATGGACAACAAGCGGGTGGTGGATGATGCTGATCTCTTCCCGTTCGATTACCACGCCTTCGGTCCCCTCGAAATGACCGTGAAGGTCAACGCTTCCTGTCGGAGGAGGATGTGCAGCAGGCGGTTATGGACTTATGGTGTTTTACCACACGGGGATCTTCAATCTGGTGCATCCTTGGGATGAGTGCCTCAGTGCTCACGGTGATTTTTCCTGATTGGCATCCCGATTCAGGACTTTACGTCCGTCGAACGGAAACTTTTTGATCGCCCCCTTACATCTGGATAGTATGTGTCTCCTTATAAGTGTAATTCGAAGCGCACAATAAACAGTACAAGATTTGTGATTTTGCGGTGTTTAGGGGGTTTGGATTTACTTAAACGGACATGAATCTTTGTCGAGAAAATAGAAGGAAACGGTTGGCTTTGCGTCTTCTCAGGCTCATCATGGGCGATGAAGAGAAGCATATGTGCTATAAATGTGTGCAAGGAGCAGAAAATAAACGATCAGTTTTCGAATATTTTATGGGTAATCATATATATTTATTTTTCAAGATATAATGAATATGTTAAAATCTCCCATCTGCACAGTGACTTAACAAGGGGATCGCGATCGCTAAGTTATGTCTTATCTAGGGTCCGTGGTTAAAATCCTTATTAAGTACGTGATAAGAAAAAATAATGCCAAAACGTGTCCTCGTGTTTGAGATTCGCGTAAAATTCGAGATCCCATTGCTAGGATGCCGATATTAACACTCCGGAAAACTGGAAAATCACCTATTTTATTTTTTTATTTACTTCACTGCCTCTTCTATTCTGAATATAATATAATATACCCTCCACACTCACAAGTCAGAAATTAACAACACGAATATTTTCAACAGCAGAAAAGGCACGGAGATCGGAACAAATGAAAAAATAGTGAGAGGACCGCAGGGCCCGAACAGGGTAATGGAATGACTAGAAAAAAATATTAATAAGAATAAGATTATTTTACTTCCCACTAACAACCTTAACGGCGTTTTTGGTGTCGCTGATGTGACGAAATTTATTCCCTCGAAAGTTCTTTGACGTGGTGGTAAAACTACTGACACCAGACTGGAGTATTTGAACACCTTCAGATATCAATGGACTCAGCCGAATAGGTCACAAGGTCGGTGTTTCCACCGTCTGGGCCACACAGCCCAACACTGTGTTCAGAAGGTCCTTTGCCAGTTTATATTCACATTGGGCCATTGCTATACATTCTCTTGTTTTGACTATGTATATTAACTAACCTTGTTTTACTTTCAGGGGTTTGGATTATATTGTTCTAAATCTAGAACCCCTCTTTATTACCAGGTTGTCCGCTAAATAATGAATGAATGTTTGAGAAAGGCATATATTCCTCATCGCCTAATCTAATTACAGCACCATTAATACGAGCTAAAGGGTTGATTAATTACCTGGCAGACACTCCATAATACGTGGAGCAGTAGTTATTGACAGTCGTGAGTAAGTAGTCTGTGCAGCATGAGAGAAAGGAGCGAGTTACTTCACGAGTCCGAACAACATCACAATGCCGCTCAAATCTATTATGAAGTCGAGGAGGAATTAGAGAAGGAGGTAACTTCTGTACATTCTGTCGGTCGGCAGTTAGAAAAATTGTACAACGGAGGCATGAATTTACAAGAATAGAAAGGCCGAGAAGGGCGTTCCGTTAATGATAGCCAACTGTTGAGTGGGGATATTTATTGGAATACATTCTCGTGTTACAGTCCGAAAATTAGTCAAATAATGCGATGAGTCAGTTTCGAATGAATTTATTCATTCAAAATCGCCCCAGGACCGGATTATTGTTTCAGGAGAGAGAATGGGAATAACATGAAATATTTCTTTGCTAGTGGTTTCACGTCGCAGCGATACAGTTAAGTTTTATGGCGACGATGGGATAGGAAAGGGCTAGGAGTTGGAGGGAAGCGGCCGTGGCCTTAATTAAGGTATATCCCCAGCATTTGCCTGGTGTGAAAATGGGAAACCACGGAAAACCATATTCAGGGCTGCCGACAGTGGGATTCGAACCCACTATCTCCCGGATGCAAACTCACAGCTGCGCGCTCCTAACTGCACGACCAACTCGCCCGGTAACATGAAATGTAATAATAATAAGAAGAAGAAGAAGATGAAGAACTAAGGAAACCGGAAGAGCCTGGAGAGAAGGACAACGGAAGCAGGCCAACGAAAGCATGAAGGAATATAGGACACAGAAGAAACTGCATACAAAGAGAAGGAAATGAGGTTTTAGCGTGATGCGCAGTGGTCAATTCTCATGTAAAAGAAAATAATAATAATAATAATAATAATAATAATAATAATAATAATAATAATAATAATTGTACCGGGCGGAACACCTCCACGCCGCGAATTCAAATATTGCGCCAGTTGAAACCTCTCTACAGGAGAAACTCTGAACTTTAAAATCTGTATTAAATCAAAGGTTTCTCGGAAGATGTCTCTACTATAAATTTTGAAGTGTTCTGAACGATGTCTATTTCGATTTGTATTTGTTTGCTCTGTAGCAAGAAGTGTGGATATTCTCTTCTAGATGGCACTACTTAAGAACTATAATTGTGCACCCTAGTGCGAAGTGAAGGAACTGTTTTTTTTTTTTTGAAGAAATTTAGTATTCATAAGTTTGTTCTTTGTTAAATTTCTTTCAGTCAGTTTTTGGGTTGGCAGTATAACCCTTCTCTTTCCACTTGTTTTGAATTTAGCCAATCCCGAATTTCTCTAATTAATTTTTGACCAATAACGTATGTCTTCTCCGATATGGAGAGGTTGCTTTAAGCTATCCAATAAAGTTGAGGGGGGTGTGGGTACTCATTCTTGAAAGGTCTCGAATGTTCCACGAGGGTATATAAACTGCTGATTTTCTTGTCTCGGGGCCACTTCATCGACATCTTGCTTAGTGTGTGATTATGTAGTAGGGGGCGGGAAGCGCCTCTTTCTTCGGGCAGCAGTCCATCCACAAGGTAATGGCCGTTTAATAACTTTATTTCTTGCTAGCTCAGCAGTTTAACCCTCGGGGCAGGTTCGAAACTTTTCTCATGTAACCTATTTTTAAAATGTAATAGACATTTGGTAAAAATTCCGCCTATTTAACTATAAATTGGGATAGAGAGTGCCTAACCCTCTCGAGCTCCCACTCATATTGTTTTGAGGTGACTACGTTTTCATAACCGTTTTTCTTCTCTTCGTAATGTAATAAAGTTTTCTTATCGTGTCACCTCCTTAGTATGGTATTAGCCCTTGCGTAAGGGGCCTAGTGCCAAGTAGGTTTCAAAAATGTATTAGGAATGCAAGCTTCGCCTCCATTCTATTTTGTATTATGGGCCAGTAACTTAACCTGATGTTTTATTTTCCTTATGTAAAGGCCCTGTAGGTTGGGTATCAAATACCACTGTTTCTTGGTGTGCCTTAAGGGCAGATAGAAATGAAGTTTGTTGTAGCCTTTGATAGGCTTGTCAAATTGAGAGCGGGTCTGCTCTTTTTCTTATCACGGTAATTAGGAGCAAGTGCTCCTCGTACTTAGGGGTTTTCTGCCCTTTAGCTATTGTGGTGGTGAGCTGAGAGCTCAGAAATTAATCTTGGGGCTCGAAGCCCAAATCTTGTAACAATTGTAATTTCTTAAATTGTTTTCTGCTACTTGGTACCTGTTACTCTGTTGTTGTTATCTGTTGATTTTGAAAAGAAAATATAACCTTCGTTAAAGTTTTAAATTAACTTTAATTTCGTAAGTTGAGACCTATTCCAGCCAGCACCTTCTTTCACCTCTAACTACCACGGATCTCCGTAACAATAATAATAATAATAATAATAATAATAATAATAATAATAATAATAATAATAATAATAATAATGAGAAGGTTTTACATCCCACTGACTTTACGGTTTTCAGAGGAGCCGAAGTGCCGGAAATTTTTTCACAGTACTTTTGTTTGAGTGCCAGTAAATCTAATGATACGAGGCTGACGTATTTGAGTGCCTTCTAATACGCCAGGATTGAACATCTCAACTTGAGTTCAGAGCTACTTAGTCCGTCTGAAATGTATTTATACGATGAAGTATTAACCCCTGAACATATCTACATTATTCGATTCTTTCACATACATTTTGATATACTGTTATAAATATTGGCTTGAGTGATCATTTTTGAGATATATGAAACACATTTCAGATACAAGACCCATTAATTATAGCCACGTAACAAGCTGCGCTTTTTATGGTTTCATAGAACTTTATCAATGTCTCTTTTATGGTACATGGTGTGGTTTACTGCAGTTACGTCCTAGTACGTGAAACATGGCAACGGCCGAGTGGCCTATTAAGTGGTCCTGAAAGTCGGGATACCAGTTGCTATGGAGTAGGAGTGGGCATTTCGGACATATTCTGAGTAATGGCCCTCCTTGTGCTCGGGCCATGTGAGCTGTTAATACTGAAAGTAGTGATTTGTAGTTATTTTCTAATTGTTGGATTCGATTCAGTGTCGCCAACAATACAGTTTAGGGACCCTATTTACCGATACGACGTCTTACAGTCACTGTTTAATCTTGCACATTGGCTCTATGTACACATGATTTTTTAGTGACTTCCAACATTAAACGTACTGCCACTGCCGTGTTATGAAAATCACTGGTATTGAATTTGCAGGTATAAGTAAAGCATGTTTTCTCTTGGATTGTAAACTTGGTGTTAAATGACGAACGCAGAATGCTATTAATACGGTCTTATTTCATCCAATTCATATGTATACGATTTAAATAGGATCTATAAGAATCAATAAAAATCTGCAAGAAGTCCTCTGAAGAGAAAAGCAACGTTACCTCCTCTATAATGATCAATCCGTTGAAATGGAAGGAAATATCATTATCAGCCTAACCTAACTTAACCTTGTCTTGCCACGACTTTCGTACAGTTTACAGAGAGTCATTTTTTTATTTTTATTGATTTACGGCATGTAAAATATTGCTTCTGTGTATTATTACCGCGTGGTTCCACTTCATTACGACAAGTAATGGCAAATGTCAAGAAGGGAGCTGAATGATTTACACCAGGCAAACGCCGAAGAATACGCTTATAGTGATGCGCATTGTATGTCAAAATAAAGGCAGAAATATATAACAATAAATTGAGTGACAGTGTGAGAGAGTGTTTATTTCTTTAATTTCCCACTGAGCTAGAAAACCGACTTAATTATGAATATCTTGACTAATCATTTACTTGGGTAAGGGATCCTCCACTCTTTCTACTTACAAGGAGTTTAGTTTGTTGATACTTATGTCTCGTGATATCAATATGTAACTAGTCAAGCTGGCAGCAGTAATGGGCCATTTGCACTTTACGTGCCGAATTGTAGTAAACGCGGTGGGTTGCATAAACTAGAACGCAAGGGGCGGGTGATCCACCTGGCATAGTGGCGATAATGTAACTTTCCAACACAAAATTAACATGAAAGTTAATAAAAAGAGAGAAAATCTTGTGTACGAAATGGTAAACTCTTGAAACGTTTGATTAAAATTGAACTGACACTTAAATAAAATTGACTTGAGTAATCTTATTTCGACCAAAAATGGAAGTGAAACGTTATGGCAAGTATTCAAAGCATGCTATATTTCAGAATAGTTTTAGGATAGGTCTTGTCCTAATATAACCTATGCCCATTTTGGACACATGAATTTCAACCATTATATTTTTCAATGTCCGCCTCTGTGGTGTAGTGGTTAGCTGCCAACCCCAGAGGCCCGGGTTCGATTCCCGGCTATGCCACTAAATTTTAAAATTGTACGAGGCCTGGGACGGGGTCCACTCAGCCTCGGGAGGTCAACTGAGTAGGAAAAAGGAGGGGGGACGATTTCCACCTCAGCCATCCTCGAAGTGGTTTTACGTGGTTTCCCACTTCTCCAGGTAAATGCCGGGACGGTACCTAACTTAAGGCCACAGCCGCTTCCTTCCCTGTTCCTTGTCTATCCCTTCCAATCTTTACATCCCCCCACAAGGCCCCTGTTCACCATAGCAGGTGAGGCCGCCTGGGTGAGGTACTGGACCTCCTCCCCGGTTGTATTCCTTACCGAAAGTCTGACGCTCCAGGACGCTGTCCTTGAGGCGGTAAAGGTGGTATCCCTCACTGACTTCGAGGGAAAAACTAACCCCGGAGGGTAAACAGATAAAGAAAGAAATAATTTTTATTTGAAAATTTAAACAATAGTGGACCAGACGTATATATATGGTACGTTGTTGAATGAGGTTGGCAAGAAGAAGAAAACGCACCCTATAGAATTAAAGATAATTCTTGCATGACGTTATTAGCTTATTTAGTCGACAATGTAAATCACCTAGAGTACAGCGTAATTGGACTATGGAAAGGGAAAGGCTGAAAATTCATATGACAAAAGTTTTAATAACACACTTTAACAGGATGCATGTTTTGTTGGTTTATTAAACAATGACCATAAATTGAAATCCATATTAGCTTCACTTATGACAATTTTAATTACAAATGTTAATAGTACATCGTTTTCAAAAAAAATTGTTTCGACAACTCTAATTACTCAATTCGTAATATTAATTACTATTAAACACTGTTTTCATTTTATAATGAAGGTAATCCGTAATCCTGCTGGACGATCAATTCATGTTAAATAAAAGCCTAATTCCATCAAACATTTCCATACGATATTAAAAACAGAACCACCTAATTCCTTTACCATTTAACCCAACGTATAGAAGATACATACCCAATTATTTTTATTATTATTATTATTATTATTATTATTATTATTATTATTATTATTATTATTATTATTACAGAGAAACATCTAATTTAAGTGTAATGCAGGAATTACGAATTACAAAATTACTCACTCTTCAAACCACTGAACCTACCAAAGTAATCCAACACGAAGCTCTAACTACTGCGACCCGAGGCATCGGACTTTTGCAGTTCATCCCAACTCACTTCTGACGAGTTGCATCAGGCAAGCTGGCGGATTGTCAGATTGTCGAGTTAATTCAACCTGTCACGCAGAACGCAAGTCGTCAAGTCGGTATACAGCGGCGAGCTAATGTGGTTACGTTTTCTGAAGAGCAAATACATTTCACGTAAAAATGTGATCTTCATGTTGCGTAATACAACAAAAGTATCGTCAGTTAGTGATTGTTGTCAGCTACTTACTGGATCCAGCTCTACTCAATACATGAAGTTTCATTACAGAACTCAGGCACACGCTAATAATTTACAGCACAATTGTGGACTGTAATGGCCTTAAAAACTGGCTGGTGTACCATTTACATTCTGAGGCCTGATTGTACAACCTTCTCGTTGATGATTGCTTTCATTTTCTTGCTGAAAATTGGTTCTGCAGAAATACCCAATTGCATCGACCGAGCTGGCACGAGCTGCAAGACATTGACCAATTAGACCATACATCCTTTAAGTGTGCTTCTGCATATAGGCCAGGTGTTTGTCGAACTACTTTCACAATTCATGAGGATAAATTAAAACTATTGTTGGTAGTAAGTACCATACCATCCTCAACATTTCATGAAAGTTTAAAGTCAAAATATTCAAAATTGTGAATAATGTGGTGCTTTAAATAGGGTCTTGGAAAATGCTACTAATCAGTAAGGCATTCTTGGCATATTCTCAGCACGAGAGCATAGCACTAAGAAGGTTAATAAAATTTGTTAGAGGAAGAAACAGGCTATTAGGATACAACCTGATACCCACTGAATTCTGTTAAGTAATTGTAAGGATAAGAACAGTAGGAGTGAGGTCATGACGGACATTAGAAAGCAAACTTCTAGTTTTACGTTTCTCTTAATATCGTGAATATAGCTCATCTTTTGAGACGTGACTTTTCATGTCAAAACTTCTCCCATTCGGATGTCGGTTGCACTGACGAGTCACTTGTCTACCCTATTCCCAGACATCATTATGATAAGAATATTACAGTAAATGTGGGCTGTACTTTTACATAGAATTTATGAAGTTATTTTGGGATAATTAGGCCAGGATTTCTGTGTGTATCTATTCAAGGGACTGATGAAGCAATAGCAATAACAGCTCCCATCAGAAGACACTACCGTAACACAGATTATCACAGATAATTCAAACACTCTGCAAGCACTCACGACTGTTGACCAAAATGCTCCAAGCCTATATACTTGAGTTAGAGCTAGCCGGGCATTACGTATATACTTGAGACATTAATAGTTCGAAATAACTTCAAGAAACACTTCACTGTCGAGTACTTGTGGGCGAAGCAACTGAATGCTCCGTTTGGTGATCGATCCCAGAGTGAACTGCCTCAGAGGATTTCAAATGCTCTGAGCGAGAGACGTGACCCATTCTCCAGATGCCCTCTCCTTATGTGCCAAACTTTGCCGCAAGACATTCCTTTTCCTCATTCAACTTCACTCTTCGAGCTCCATGCGGGAAGCTAATGCAATTTCTACAGCTGCTTTGGAAGTCCAAAGCTCGTGGGAAGTAGAGGAGTTCATTCAATTAGCCTTACTCCCTCCACAGTACTGGATGTCTCAGGACAATACGCTGTCAAACATTTCGGGTAGATAAAACCGAATACTGATATCGACTATGTACGCAAAGCTGGGCAAATATTACTTTAGATTTGCGCTCACCCACCTTGCAGGAATTTCTGGATGATTCTCTCCACTGTCGCAATGCTCCCACTCCAAACATCTTCACACGTGAAAGAAATAAATGCAAGAGTAACCACCAATTTACTAGTCAACTTCTTCGCACTGAACACCCCATGGAATTCCCTTCACTGTACCGCCCCGCATACTACGAGTGTTTTGGAGGTTGCATGCTACTAGAAATGTGACAGGCGCCAAAGTAAAACTGAACTTTTCCTCTCATTCCGTGTCTACCATGAAAGAAAATCCTCTATCACTCGGAGCATGAACCAGACTGCTCCACTGATTTGGTATGCAGTGGTCATGGAACAGGAGCAGCCGGGGTTTGTTCCACTATTTCTGCCGGCGCAGACAGAGAGACATCTTCAGCAATCTGGTTTTGCAGGGGCTGCAATTGACAACTTTCTCATGCAGCTGCAAAAGGGGCAAGGCCAGTGGGACAAGTGGTTCTTATCGTTTTACTTTAAAGTAACCTATGTTGTGAAGGAGTACTTTAAATATGAATAGTGACATGTCCACATTTAGACCATATCTATGATTACTAATAGCAATTCATTTCGTTACAAATGTTCACTATTGTGTCCAGTAAGAGACTATACATGCATCCCATGGTGCTAAAACTACTTAATGACCAAGCAATGGGGTAATATGGGACCGAAATTTCACAAATTATGGCAGCAGACTGTGTTACCAGATGATCTAAACCAGGTCTGTCGAAGAATCTGGCCACTACCAGAGGGTTGAGGAGAACATGATAGTCGCAGCAAACACCTGCTGGTGACGACTTTTCTCTTTGGGTTAGTGTGCTCTATGTACAGACGTCTGTGAAGTACTAATTGAACACTATAACCTTTCATAACCCATGAATGTAAGTTCCGGGGATTTCGTGGAATACAGAGGTGAAAGGAGGTGCAGGCATGAATGGGTCAAAATAGGACAATCAGAAGATTAATTTAAAATTTTAAAATTATAGCTATATTTTCTATCTCAGCTATCTTTTGGTTTCTTTTCAGAAAATAACCTTACAGTTCAGGTACAGAAGTTCATAAGACTGGGTAACAATTTTAGAAAATCGAAGAAAAAATAATTAACAACTTTGAACTTGAAGCTCCCTCAGTATACATTCTCCATGAGCGGTGCGGCTTCTTTCAAAAAACAGTTGAAGGAGACGGATCTCCCGAGTCCTTTTATACCACTAGGATACATGGTGTGTAAAGTATACCCTATTCCAAGGGCACCTTTGCTCCTCAAAATTGTCTATGAGTCGAGGAGACTATTCTCCGAACATTATAACATTACAGCCTTCCAAAGGCACCATTAAACATTTACATTAACACCTCTACATTCATAGAAAGAGCATCAATGGTCTATAAAATTTACACTTCGAGATCTATCTCCAGAAATTTCCAGGCCTATCAAAAGCCCAACCTACATCTTACAAATTCTAACATCTTCACATCAAAAGGAATGCAATAAAATTTCACGAGCGTTTTGAATACCCATTCTACCGGGCTTTTGTGGAAAACAATAGGTTAACGTTACTGGCCCAAAAATCAAAGTAGTGTGGTGGCGGACGCTTGCGCTCCTTAAATATCAAAAAGTGCAGTCGCTTAAGTGCGCCCAGTATCCAGTATTCGAGAGATAGTGGGTTCGAACCCCACTGTCGGCAGCCCTGATGATGGTTTTCCGTGGTTTCCCATTTTCACACCAGGCAAATGCTGGGGCTGTACCTTAATTAAGGCCACGGCCGCTTCCTTCCCACTCCTAGCCCCTCCCTGTCCCATCGTCGCCATAAGACCTATCTGTGTCGGTGCGACGTAAAACAACTAGCAAAAAAAAATCGAAAAGAAAGATTAAAACCCTCTTTGGGCTTATGGCCCGAAGTTACAGAGGCTAAGCCTATACTACCGAGGTGACTAAATGGAGAAAATATTAAAGTAACAAATATTACAAACTGAAAAAGGTTATACAATCATAGTCGCCTCCAAATCAATTTGATAGGGAACATGAGATGGTAGGTCACTCTATTCCATGATTAAGTTTAAGTTCCTTTGTCTTGTTTGAAATTTACATTTGCACTAGGAATTTACATTTCAGAAAATTAAAGTTACATAATTAAAGATAGAAAACCTTCCCCTCGAGCTAGCTTTCAAAGACTATCACTTAATAAAATCCGGACTGCCATTATCTTGAGTTGATGGACTACTCGTCCATGAAGGACGAGGCACCTCCCCTCATTTGTCAACACACACACTAGACTGGAGTGATGAATAAGACCACCTGGCTCAAAATCGTGTGCAAGCTTATATACCCGAGAAGAAGGTTCTAAGCAATTCTGGGCTAAGGCCCGACACCCCCCCCCCCGATTTTCATTGGGCAATTAAATAGATACAAGACAGAGCTTATTGGCTGAAAAATTAATATACAAAATTTTCTATTGGCCAACATCCAAAGTGGGCGGGAAGAGATAGAAGTGTTGCAAACTTAAAACACACCAAAAACAAAGAATAAACAATTTAGTTTAGTAAACCTTAAAATAACAAATTACTTTGCAATCACAATTGCCCCTCTTCACGCCAGAGGGCATAACCAAAGTTTTTTTGGTAGAGACACCTGTAGAGAAAAGTCCAAATTTATTGTATTAGTTGTTGCAACTTTTAGATAGCAGATAGCGTTCTTCCAGACGCTTGATTTAAATGAACGGGGTGGGTGTACCTCCCGGTAGCATAATAATAATAATAATAATAATAATAATAATAATAATAATAGCGTGTGGTCCCCGAAGAGGCCTGGTGCAGGTCTTTAGAGTTGACACCGTATAGGCGACCTGCGCGTCTATGAGTATGGGGTCCAACCTATGATGAAGTCTAATGATGAAGATGGCAAAGCTTAGACCCCGAGCCATTGGAATTAACCCGTTAAGGTTAAAATACCAGACCCGACCAGTAATCGAATCCGGGACCCCTTTGACCAAAGGCCAGAACACTAACCACTCAACCATGATGCCTGATCATATATGAATAATATAGCACACATGAAAAATATAAATATTTTATTTAACGTGCATTTAAAAGGAAATATTTGGCATTTTATAATGCTACTCTAAATATGAAATTAATAGGTAAACGGCCTTCAGTAATAAAGCATTAACAAATTTCACTTTCATGTAACAGAAAGAGAACATTGGTAGAATTCGGTGCAGTAAATGAAAATTTATGAACATTGACCAAAATATTAAGTAAAAGGTAAATCGGGGAATAATCCACGGGTTAATAGAAGTATATACAGTAAAGGCGTAAGACAAGAAAATAAAATGAATGTATTCTATGCAATAAAATATGGGTTTCAAACACATGCTAAAAGACTGTAAAATGCCAGGGTGAGTGGCTTAGACGGTTGAGGCACTGGCCTTGTGACCCCAACTTGGCAGGTTCGATCCTGGCTCAGTCCGGTGGTATTTCAAGATGTCGGTAGATTTACTGGCACGTAAAAGAACTCCTTCGAGAATAAATTCCGGCAGCTCGGCGTCTCAGAAAAACGTAAAAGTAGTTAGTGGGACGTAAAGCCAATATTATTATTATTTTCAAGACTTAAAGAACCAAGAAAGCGGTAAATATGTAGATGGAAAAGGGCATGTAAAAATGAAAATAAACCAAGGACAGAAGAAACCAGGAGGGAACAGCAAAACTATTTACAGAGGAATACAGGTAAAAGTGAAGATGCATGTAGATTATAGTAAGGATATGCGTAAGGATATGTTAGACACTTGAGCTTAGTAAAATTCTAGGAAATATCTCAAAAGCCTAAGATTAATTTATTTTTTAATGCTATTTGTTCGTGGCGTCGACCTAGAAGGATCTTTTGCCCCCACTTGCACCATATGTGAGGAACCTGCGTGTATTTTGTAAACAGCGGAAGTGTAAAGTGTTGAATGTGAGGAAAGGAACGTTAAGGACGACACAAACACCCAGTCCCCAGGCCAGGGACATTAATGATTAATCCCGGCTGGGAATCGAACCCGGCGCCGCCGGGTGGCAGGCGGACGCGTTGCCCCCTACACCGCGGGGCCGGACAGATTAATTAATTAATTAATTAATTAACATTCGACCAAGGATGGCTTACCGGAATATAATATAAATGCAATACATTTTAATAATTTTTGTATCATTCTACTAATCGGACTGTCTAGTACTTCGTGATGTGAATAATGAACTTCATGCATCAGTAAAAAATACACATATTGCAATTTGTTTTAAGTCACACTGACGTAGGTTGGTCTTATAGCGAGGATTGGATAGGAAAAGCGTAGGAGTGGGAAATAAGCGGCTGCAACCTTAAGATACATGTGCCTGCTGTGAAAATGGGAAACCACGAAAAACCAACTTCAGGGGTGCCGACAGTGGTGCTCGAACCCACTATCTCCCGAACGCAAGCTCACTGTTGCACGATCCTAATTGCACGGCCACTTGCTCAGTGAAAATAAATTGTTGGTGATCGGTGATTGGAAGAGAAGAATGTTGCATTCATTCATTGTGTGTGCATGCAGTAGAATACATTGGTGTCTTTACTGACTTTGTGGCAAGCCCCCCCCACACACACACACACGTTGTCTCCCTAGTGATTTTATTGTATCGAATTTAACAGGTACAATTGTAAGGTATGCGTTGTTGTTCTTCTTCTTCCTATTTTTCTACCACCACTTTCTCCGCACGTGGGACGCGGGTGTAAACTATGTTGCACATGTGGATTTGGTCCTGTTGTGCGGCCGGATGCCGTTCCTGACGCCAACTCCAAGTGGAGGGATATATTCACTTTTACGTGATTCTGTTGTGTTGGTAGTGCTGTGTTGTGTTTGTGTATGTGTACGAAGGGGAGTGTCTAGGAACACACACCCAGTCCCAGAGTCAGCGGATTTAACTAGGTGCAATTAAAATACCTCACCCGGCCGGGAATCGAACCGAAGGCTTCAACGTTCCCCATTAATAAAGGACCCAGACTGTAAGGAACATTTTAAGATAAATTACGCAGATTGACAACACTTCTCGCATTTAAGCTAATTAATGAAATGAAATGAAATGGCGTATGGCTTTTAGTGCCAGGAGTGTCCGAAGACATGTTCGGCTCGCCAGCTGCAGGTCTTTTGATCTGACGTCCGTAGGCGACCTGCGCGTAGTGATGAGGATGGAATGATGATGAGGACACCACATACACCCAGCCCCAGTGCCAGCGAAATTAATCAACAAGGGTTAAAATTCCCAACCCTGCCGAACTCGGGACCCCTGCGAACAAAGGCCAGCACGCTAACCATTTAGCCATGGAGCAGCCAATTAATAACACAGTATTATTATTATTTTACGTCCCATTAACTATATATATATTTTATGGTTTTCAGACACGGCCAAACAGCCTTTTTTTTTGGTTCTGATAAATGTACAGACACGAAGCTGACGTATTTGAGCACCTTCAAATACCACTGGATAGAGCCGGGATTCCCAACACACCAACTTCAGATCAGAAGGCCAGCGCTCCATTGCCTGAGGTACTCAACTCTGTCTGTCTGTCTGTCTGTCTGTCTGTCTGTCTGTCTGTCTGTCTGTCTGTCTGTCTGTCTGTCTGAAATAACTACACCACAATGATAATTTTTGCTCGCATAGATGATCAGTTCTAGAAGAATACTTACAATCTTCCCCACACGAAATTCGAATCGCTGCAAAAGCTTGCAATAAAAACCGTTGCAAGATCAACGCCATTAGCTTAATCACTCAGGCTGATGAAGTAAGCAGTTACTCAGAGTTGAACAATTTTCCACCAACTCTGTCCCCCAGTTTGTTAATTCACCATCGTAATTCTCTAATTCTCTGTAAGACAACTCACTCGAAGTCGCTAAACTTGCGTATTTGTCTACTCGAGTCATTCCACAAGATTCTCGAGCTTTTCATTTAAATACTGGTGGTTAACTAGAGAACTGCATGTTTTAGGGTCAATACTTCACATCAAAGACTTACTTCTCTCTACATTTAACTTGCAAAGTTCGTTTGTGTAACGATGCTTTCTCTTCTGTTTAACGAACAAGTTCTGATTCTAGACTGTCGTTCCCGTTGTTAACTGATATCGAGTAATAAGGGTGAATTAATTATTGGGCTTAGGATTGCATCCAAACTTGGGAAAGGTTTATTTATTAATTATTATTATTATTATTATTATTATTATTATTATTATTATTATTATTATTATTATTATTATTATTATTATTATTATTTTAACGGTGCCTTCCTACATTTATGTGGGACTGAGAAACACCCAGGCTATTTTGGACTTGGTCGGAGATTTAACGTTTAAGGCTGAAAGCTTTTTCTGATGCCAGCGCTTGTCATATAGAAAATCCCATCCGAAATCACTCAGATTCAACCCCAAGACTATGATTAGTAGCCAGAAGGCTAGATCACTGCCCTAGGCTATCTTCTATTAATAATATTATTTTATTATACAATAACATAATTAGTCAAACGTTCCTACAGTTAATAATGTCATGTGCATCCTGTTAGCCTGATGCGGCCATTGTAAGGCAGACCTTCTACCTAGCATTGGTGGTATCTGCGTGAACAGTTGACTGCGTGTTTGTGTGGGGAGGATAGTGTTGTATTTGGTGTATGTATTTCAGGAATATTTGGGACAATACTCTCCCGTCTTAGCCAATGGAATTAAAGGTCAAAATATTGAAGATTCCGTGGCCCAGCGGGAAACAAACTCGGGTCCCTGACGACAGAAAGCCAAGACGTTTACCACTCAGTCGTGGAGACGGACGCTGCGTCAGTAACTGTGACACATTTTAAGCAACCAAGGAGTGACGAGAATTTTTGATGAAAGAAGTCTATCAACGAGCAAATTACAACTGGCACGGACTCTCACATTTAAGCATTCTAAAATTCAAAAGATTTGAGTGTATTTTCATTCCCATAAGCTTTACTATAATAGGCCAGAAGCTACGCTACGCAGCAACTAAACGTCAGGACTTACGGGGATATAATTCGGATCTTTTAATATAAAACGATTGCTATTTATTTTTCACATCTTGGCTTGGCTTCATATAAGGGACTTACAGCGTGGTTGTCAACGGCACCGTATAATTTGTTTAATTAAATAACTGTGATGACGGTGTGTTTGTTAGCAACCGGAACTACAAAAGTATGGGAAGCAGTAAGAGCCTAAATGAAAATCCACAGCCTGTTTCCAGTCACTCGACCGGGTCAGGAATGGAATGAAGCGGCGAGGATGGGAATTATGGCGGCTGCCGAAGCAATGATTAACGACTGAAAGACGAAATTAAATGATATTGGAGAGTGTTGCTGGAATGAAAGATGATAGGGAAAACCAGAGTACCCGGAGAAAAACCAGTCCCGCCTCCACTTTGTCCAGCACAAATCTCACGTGGAGTGATCGGGATTTGAACCACGCAACCCAGCGGCGAGGGGCCGACGCGCTGCCGCCTGAGCCACGGAGTCTGACAGTAAGAGCCCAAATGTTAGGCATCAACTTAGTATGTGTTAACCGAGCAAGTGGCCGTGCGGTTAGGGTCGCGCAGCTGTCAACTTGCATTCGGGAGATGGGAAATGTAAAAACTGTAAATATACGACAAAAATCAATTAGAAACTTTCGCTAATGTAACACTTTAGCGCCAGAATACAAGTGAACACGTTCAGGCTTGCACTAACTGTCCTTATTTGTTAGCTGTAGTATCCCTAGCGAATGCAAGCTGACTTCACGCCTGAGCGTCTTATCGCTGGCTTTCAAACAAAAATTGGTATAAAATACAGAAATCATTGTACGGTTTTCGGTATGCTACGATTTGAAACAAAATCTTCATACCTTTCTGATGAACTCAATCTCGATTTCGGAAGACCACCCAGTATCAAACGGACAGCCTTTTACAAAAAAAAAAAAGTTCATTTCCTCAATAATTTCCATTCTACAGAGCATACATTCACTGATCATACTTCCCAAATACCTAAAATACCTACCATTAGAGGTGTGGAATTTTCTAATTCATGGATGGGGTAATTTTCAAAATCCGACCCGTACACCATACTTCACGAGAAACTGTTTTGCCTTCAACCGCGACTCATCTGATATATCAAGTAGGCCTATAAACGTGAAATTATGTCCTCTTCGCCAGCTGCATAGAGTAGCTGAATAGCTGCTCTTTCTTCTTCCACGATCAAGATCATGACATTCAATTCCGATACAGCTTTCGGTATTAATGAGTATCAAAATACACGTCTCGTGATGGTATATTTACTGTCACGAAGATCCCTTTTTCAGAGCAAATAAAAACAGCTTCATTTAGAACTGGAATGACAGAAACTATTTGAATGCTGTATAATTAACGACTAATGTATTAAAGTGTAGACAATATTAAACTATAAATATTAGTAGAATTTTACAAGATTTCATATTCCTCTTTTGCAAACTAACTTCTAGGGTCAATATGTTCACAAGTATAAGAAGCTCAGATACATTTCACCAAGTCCAACATATCAATCTTGAGACATGCAGATTGTGCTGACAGCACGAATCAATAGAATCTAGGACTTAAGCCGTTATAGGCCCTATATAAGCCAGACGGAAAGAGTACAATTCAAAACTGCTACAAGGAGAAGCGTATATATTTAACTGTCATAACCGAATACAATCTTAGAGGAAAGGAGATCTTTTTCGTTTCAATGTTATTAATAAAGTCACACTTTACTTTCTTTAAATAGAAAATCCTGGACCATATTTTGATTATGACCATATTGAAGTCGCCAACATGCGTATTTTGTGGCTATTTATAATGCGGTGGTTTTTACAGGACCGGTGGAATACTTCTAAGTTGATTTCAATGGTAGCATGCGGGCCTTAGCGGCAGTGATCTCGTCACTTACCGGGAGGTCCCGGAGTCGATTTGTGGCCATGTCAGAGTTTTACCTGGGTCTGGTTTGAGATCTATTCAACCTACGTAAGAACAATTGAGGAGCTATCTGACTGTAAGATAGCGGCGCCGGTTTTGAAAGCGAAGAAATACGGCCGAGAGGATTCGTCGCGATGATCACGCGTCACCTTGTAATCTGCAGGCCTTCAGGCTGAGCAGTCGCCACTTGGTAGGCCAAGATCGATCCAGGGCTGTAGTTCTACGGGGTTGGTTTGGTCTCACTGGTAATATACTGCGCATGTTGAGTAATACAAACAATGCTTAAAAAAACTGAACGAAGTCTACATTGCACGGTTAAAATCTCGAAAATTACCGATTTTAGTTTATATGCTTAACGAAGCCAGACGTTAGGGGTAAGGCTTCTTCCTTTATCCAAAATCTTCCTCCACTTCGAGGCAGCTTGAGGCAAGGAATATTATAAAACAACTGTGTTAATAAAAATAAATTATAGGCCTAGGTCCATGATCTCAGTCTGGCGAACACACACAAAAATTTGCATCAAGGCGTATCTTATATCCATCAGCCACACATAAGGAAGGTATGTTTATCACAATAGAACACCATCCACGTTGGTATTTGTATTATTTAACGCCGATTGTTAACGGTACACTATAGGATTACAACTAGGGAATTTGTAAACTAGCCTCTGATTAATTAACAACAAAAGTTATATTCAGAAATTAAACATATAAAGCAATAAAACTAACGCAGTACCACTACGAATGTGATCACAAAAGCAACTGAAAGCAAGTTAATCTACGTAGCGATAGCATCCCTAGAATGTGGCATCAGTGGGGTCGTTGCCTAAAGCATCACAAATACATTAGTACAAACCCCCCACGCATCACATTTTCGAACAGTGTTGGTCAAGTTTTTCCTCACTGCGAGCGCTGAACGTCAGACTCCGATTCTAGTGGGCCCTATTATAGCTCATCAGATTACAGCGCTGGCCGTTAAAAGTTCATTTTATACACATATGAGTAACAGATAGTTTTAAATCCCATAATTAGCAAGTATTTAATGGATTGCTTTTCATGATGTCTTTGCTTTGATTTGATCATCTTTCATATCTGATGGCTCTTCATGTCGCCTTATACACCATTCCAAATCTCATCACTGGGGCTTTCTTCCCCCCAACCCCCACCCCCAACCTTCCGCCTAGCCCTTTCCTATCCCATCGCCACTGCAAGACCTATCTGTGTCGGTGCGACGCAAAGAACGAACTTCAACACCAGAATCAAATTCCTTGAAAGAGCAAATTACTGAATAAGACCGCGAGGTCAGTCTCAAACCTAACCCCTAAGGTATCACAAATACATTAGTACAAATCCCCCACGCATCACAGTCTTTTAGATAAGAAACCACAATTACAGTATCAATCAAGGGCTCCTTTATGGCTCATTGTCAGTCGCATGTCAAACTTTTATCGCTGCATTCTGGTTCCGAACTTCGGTGACTGTGAGATTGGCGCTGAGAAAATGGAAAGACGGACAGATTTCCTCCAGAATCTCCACTTTCCCCTAACGATGTCATACTAATATCATCCGTGTTCATGAATTAACCTGCTGGATGCAGCGCAAGAGCATTATTATTATTATTATTATTATTATTATTATTATTATTATTATTATTATTATTACGAGCCCATGGTCTACGGATAGCGGCGAGCCTGTCTCTTAGGAAGCCTAGGGTTTGATACCCGGCCAGGTCAGAGATTTCTAATAGGATCTAAGGTTGATTACAAGTCCACGCAGGTTACGTGGGAATAATTGATCCACTGCCCCTCCATGAATGCCTTTTCTGCATCTGAAAGGTATGCCGTGCCTTCACGTAAGAACGGAAAGCGAACAGCTCAATACCCTTCTTAATGGTTATTCAACACGCAAGAATGTAAGTCATCTCCATCTGACTGTTCGTTGAACCACGTGACTAGTGAATCAATAAGCCATATCCTGAAAATATTTTCGTGCCCATTTGAAAGACGTTCGCATTTACCTCCTTGGAAAGATCAGATCCGAAATTTCGAGCTATACTAATGTAAGTTCAAGTCACAGAAGACGATGCCCTACTTCGATATATTCGGTATCCAAGTAAACTCAATGAGGTAGTTGATTAAGAAAAAGTAAACGCACATGTCAGGTGTAATCAATTTTGTGTTACCTTTTTGTCTAACGTGAGTATTTATATTTATTACTTTTTAAGTACGGATGGAACATTAAAATTTGGAAGCTAATGGAATTTTTCTTTCGTCTCGCAAAATAATTAAACATTTTCCTGATTAAATTAGCGTACCTCTTGTTTATAAATGCGGTTTAAAAAAAAGATATTTCACAATCACCGAGTTCAAAATACTCTCTATTGGACTTGGTTCATATTGAAAATTCTGCTTTAAAAGAAAAGCATCCTAACATTAAAAGGCTTTGGCTTACACAATGTTTTGGAGATAACTTCATTTCTTGAAATTTTAATATTCTTATAACAAGTATGGCTGCCAGGAGTTCAGTATTTGAACTGGATTTCACAGTTTCGTCCTGTGAGTTCTACACCAAATTACTTCGATCTCAGTTTCTAACATTTGATATATTAAAGGGACCCTTAATGACAAATTACAAAAGCAAAGACAATTCAATTCCTAGAAATGTTATGCAACAATAAAGAAACGATGATGATTCCTGTGTCCCTAACACTAAAGAAAACCGTCTGAACCACTTATCACAGAAAACTCTGACTCACTTCTTTAAATAGACTAAGTTTTTCTTATATGGGCTTATAACAGATTATGAAGTCAGCTTTAAAATTGCATAGTCTTATCCTCAGAGATTTTACCTTCCTCAGTCCTTCTTATGTATCGGATGGCATACATTGGATCGGTTTTTTTTCTCTCCAAGAAGAATGAGGCTTCAAGCGTTTTGGGCGCAAGATTTTTTTTTGCTATGGGCTTTAAGTCGCACTGACACAGACAGGTCTTATGACGACGATGGGACAGGAAAGGGCTAGGAGTAGGAAGGAAGCGGCCGTGGCCTTAATTAACGTACAGCCCCAGCATTTGCTTGGTGTGAAAATGGGAAACCACGGAAAACCATCTTCAGGGTTGCCGGCAGTGGCGTTCGAACCCACTATCTTCCGAATACTGGATACTGGCCGCACTTAAGCGACTGCAGCTATCGAGTTCGGTGGCCTAAGTTTTCATACGACGCATGTTTCCTGTCACTTGTTTATAGTGATTGGTCCATTCACATGGTACAATACACGATTGTTAGTGTTCTCAAAAATAGCTACAAAATATTATGCATTAAATCAGGCGGCAGGAGTGATACATCTTTTTATAAATTTAAAGTTTTACATTCAAATAATTCGACTGTAACCTCAGTCATTAGACTATATTTAAAAAAAAAAACTTTTTTCAAATAATCGCTAGTGTATTGGAATTATCTGTCCGACTACTTGTTTGAATGGCCAATGACAAGACCTTCGTTTCAGAGCGTCCTGGGTTCGATTTCCGACCGGGTTGTGGATTTCATTTGCGTATGGTTAATCATTCTGTCTAGGGGGCTGGGTATTTGTGTTTGTCCCAACATTCTTTTCTTCATTCAAATACAGCACACCGCACTACCAACAACCACAGTAACACGCAATAGTGAATACATCCCTCCGCATAAGATTGCCATCAGGAAGATATGCGGCTGTAACACGTAGCGAAATTCACATGTGCAGCAATGTTTGCACCCACGACCCCACTAGGATCTGGGGAAAAAAGCGCGGTATACTGTAAGAAACTGTATTGAAATTCTATATTTTAATTTTGGAGTTTGAGGACCTGTAGTAGCGATATAATTTACATAATTTGTGCTGAAAATGACCAACATATATAAATACCTAAAATTACATAAAATACTAGATAAACAACTGATGGGGAATCTGCCACTTGGGAGAAAGCCCTAAACGCAGATCAGTTGTAAATGTAGTGTAAATGTGACGAAAGTTAATAAGTATTCACTTTTATTAGAATTTATGAACTCGTTAGCTTCTTAGTTACCTTACATTTCGATAAAGTTTAAAGCCTAATACTCTATTTACACTCCCTGAACAAAAGCGTCCGGACACCCATCTGAAACTCCACTTATACTTTACCCGTGTCACATTCCCTATTATTGGACATTAATATGAGGTGGGTCCACCCTTCGCTTTTAACCCTAACTCTGCTGGGGACACTTTCAGTGAGGTGTTCGAATGTCTCTAGAAGAATAGCAGCCCATTATTTCTCAAGAGACGAAACCAGGGAAGTCGAGAGAAGTCGACGTTCTAACTCATCCCAAACGTGTTCCTTGGAGTTCAGGGCGGGACTATTGGTAGGTCAATACATTTCAGGAATATTATTGTCTACAAATCATTGCCTCACAGATGAATCTTTATGACAGACTGCACCACTACAAGTGTCGCTTAGTAATGACTATAGAAATTTTTGGCTTATGAGCAGCAGCTCGACCATTGTACCCTATTTTTTTTAACTCCCGACACACAGTCAATGTGCTGGCTGGACTGCTGGTAGTAGTTCAGAACTCACGAGTGATTCCTTACGATTTTGTACAACCTACCCCCGCAAACCTGGCTTGTCCCTTCGGTCATTAAATGAGGCGTGCCTGGTCTTGGTTTAGCTGCGGTTGTTCCTTCGCGTTTCTACTTCACGATCAGATCACCAACAGTCGAATTTGTCAGCTTTAGAAGAGTTGAAATGTCCCTGATGTAGTTGTTACTCAGGTGACATCCAATGACTAGTCCACGTTCGAATTCATTGAGCTCTCCTGACCGACCCATTCTGCTGTTACTGCTGCTCTACTAACAACAAATTAGTCCCCGCCTCCCTTTATACTGGCGGGTCCGCCTCTCCTCACGTCTAGGGTTCAATTCCACATTACGTAGGGGTGTCCGGATACTTTTTTGATCAGGTATAGTAGGTTTCGTTTTCCCATAAAACAAACATTTTCCGAAACTATGTCCTAGATTTCAATTTCCGGACTGTGAAGTTTGGGAGATAGAGGGACGTAATTCCGGGCACCTTAAAAAAACAGAAAATTATGGGTTGAAGAAAAATCAAGTGACCACAGAGAAAACGAACTCTTCACCAATATATGAACTATGGGGAAAAATATTTCATCATAATATACGATATTTCATCATAATATACGACAATGTTAAGGTCAGAAATTATGACACTGTTTAGAACATAACAACGGTTCAATAAACCCATTCGTAAGATATTTAGCAACCATATAGCAAATTGTGAGAGGTTACTGTAGCAACTGCCGGCCCCGTGGTGTAGGGTAGCGTGCTGCCTCTTACCCTGAGGCCCCGGGTTCGATTCCCGGCCAGGTCATGGATTCTTACCTGGACCTGAGGGCTGGTTCGAGGTCCACTCAACCTACGTGATTAGAATTGAGGAGCTATCTGACGAAGAGATAGCGGCCCCGGTCTCGAAAGCCAAGAATAACGGCCGAGAGGATTCGTCGTGCTGACCACACGACACCTCGCAATCTGCAGGCCTTCGGGTTGAGCAGTGGTCGTTTGGTAGGCCAAGGCCCTTCAAGGGCTGTAGTGCCATGGGGGCGGGTACTGTAGCAACTATCGGACAGTTAGACCTCTTGCATTTCTTAGACCTGGATAACAATGTGGATCTATCTATAGATGAGAGAAATTGCTCACGAAAGAGAAGAACACTTCTGACCGCCAAGACTGATACTGGTCATAAAGTAGTTTTCATTTAACCCATGAAGGAACAAGATATATTTTAAAACCGAATGATTCAAGATATTTTTTGTTTTGCATTAAAATATTCAACTGTTATTTATTTATTTATTTATTTATTTATTTATTTATTTATTAGCTATGCTTACCTGTCTTTGGCGAGCTAATGGTTGATGTCATTGATTCCAGTGTAGAAGTATCAGTTCCTACTTCTGAGGCAGCAGTCTGCAGTGTCTTAGGCTATACTATTTTATGAAATTATTTACGTGCTCCTGATGTATATATTTTGCTTGGTTTTGTTCACAGGAACGAATCATACATCTTTTCCTTACAATTCAAACTCAGAAGACGACATATTCATGGAATTGCTGATTAGATCGTGTTGAGTACCAATAGCATATTTCGAAAAGATGTTAAGAACGGAATAGAAATGGTCAATCAGATGCAGGCAGAAAATGAACCCACAACCTTCTAGCTACATTCTGTTTTGTATTTAACATCTCTTCAGGATGTACTGATTGAATTAGAGACTATTTAATGAGCTTACAGCGTATTTCATGCACAATGTAATGTGGTGGAGTAAACTACGTATTCAGTTCAACATATAGTTGTCTGTGGAAGGCGCCGAATGAAGGGATATATGCTTAGAACTTTTAGCGTCTGTGTTTCCAGCAATTTGTACTTGCTAAAAAAAAAGGAACTGTTCGAAACTGTAGATTCTTGAAATTAAACTGACAGTTTGTCTACATAGATCACCTGTCTTACAAAGAATTTAACTTGTACTCCATTCCATTGTAAGTTCACTAATTATTGCTTTAAGGAGCAAACAAACGGGATTATCCGAGTCTGTTGTAGACTATGCGAATCCCAGGAATCTCCTGAAGTTTAATTGTATGTATGTCTACCCCTTAATCCCGTCTCTTGATACGGAGTTCTTTTTGTTTTTGTTTTCTTTTTTCTAGTTGCTTAACGTCGCACCGACACAGATAGGTCTTATGGCGACGATGGGACAGGGAAGGGCTAGGAGTGGGAAGGAAGTGGCCGTGGCCTTAATTGAGGTACAGCCCCAGCATTTGCCTGGTGTGAAAATGGGAAACCTTGGAAAACCATCTTCAGGGCTGCCGACAGTGGGGTTCGAACCTACTATCTCCCGAATACTGGATACTGGCTGTACTTAAACGACTGCAGCTATCGAGCTCGGTGTTACGGAGTCTTGGATGGGGTGAGATTAACTTGTATGTCATGTTTTACGACCGGTTTCCCTTCCTGATGCCAACCTCCTTTGAAGAGCTAATTAAGTTGAAAGGATGATCGTGAATGAAATTGGGTAAAGAAGTGTAAGAAACCGGCTGTGGTCTATGTATAGGATCTGTCTCGGCATTTGCCTGGAAGTGAAAATGGGAAACCACAGAAAACAATTCTGAGGATAGCCAATGGTGGGGTTCGAACTCACGTTCCTCCCGAATGCAATACTTGGCTCCATAGTGGCAATTCGTTAACACGCGTGAATACTTCATTTGGTTCCTGATGTAGATTTTTTTTCTAAATTTCCCAATTTCTTGAGTGTCCGGACATCGATCTCGAGCAATTCTAGGTGAACCAATCGTGTCATTATGGTTCCGGCAAGAGAAAGTCCTATCGTTGCAAGAGAAAATGTTAAAGAATGAAATCCAAACTTCAGTGTGTATATCTTCGCTAGCTGGATGCAGCAGAACGGTCTGAGTTCGGAAATATAAGGCTTCCAATTCTAGGTGTTGAATAGCTGCCAGTTTAACACACACCCCCGGAATTCAGGAGATCTGCTTTTGAATGCGAGGTGTATCTAGAATTTCCGTTAAATCATAACAGAATATTCTGACAGGACGTTATTTTTTCTATGAAATAAAATGAAATAAAAAACCAACAAATCCAAAGTGATTCTTCACCCACGTTCATTTTCGTCACGATAATCTCTATTTCTCGGAGTTAGACAGCATAACGTAATGTGACATGTAAAGGAATGTCTCCCAATCTCTTTCTATTTTACATTTGTATCTACACTCCAGTGATATCGCAAAAATATGTGTCAATCCTGTGAAATGACAGGGCAATACCATGGAGAAATCCACCATCAGTTCGCTGATCCAAAGCTGAAGAAAGAATCTCGCTATATTGCGACAGGAATGCATGCCAGTTATAACCACTCGTAATGGATTTGAACCAAAATAAATCAGCAAAATCACAATCGAGTAACGTTTTTTTAAAAAAATTCGTGTGGCTGTTTCTAGCCGAGTGAGCCCTTGGAAGGCAGACCCTCCGATGAGGGTGGGCGGCATCCGCCATGTGTACGTAACTGCGTGTTATTGTGGTGGAGGACAGTGTTATGTGTGGTATGTGACTTGCAGGGATGTTGGGGACAGCAAAAACACCCACCCCCGGGCCACTGGAATTAACCAATGAAGGTTAAAATACCCCACCCGGCCAGGAATCGAACCCGGGGCACTCTGAACCGAAGGCCAGTACGCTGAACATTCAGCCAACGAGTCGGACAATCGAGTAAGTGAACATTGAGGCAAGTGCAATGAGTCACACATTAACTGCTTCCTCGGAGGTATGGGCAAAGAGATAACTAGCACGTACTTGCATGACTGATCTGAACTTGAAGGATGGATACATTTTGTCTCTCATGCCAAATCAAAGTTACATGAAAATGTGTTAATAATAATAATAATAATTTCACATCCCAGTAACACTCTTACAGTTTTCGGAGACGCCGAGGTGCCGAAAATTTGTCTTGCGGGAGTTAGTTTAGGTTCAGGTAAGTCTACCGACATGAGACTGTCGTAACTGAGCACCTTCAAATACTACTGGACTGAACCGAGACCGAACCCGCCAACCTGAACACAGAAAGCCACCGTTCTATCGTCTGAGCCACTCCGACCGGCAAAACTTATCAGCTAAGGAAATGACTAAGGGCAAAGTGGAATACGCATCCATATATCATTCACACTTCAGCCACCGCACTCAGGATACTGGTACAGAAAGTAATTATTCTTGGATACTGTAACTTTTAATGCCATTGTTAATTATAGTACTACCGTACAAATCTGTAAATGTTCCTATTGACCCACAATGTGTCCATATGAAGAACAATTTCAATCTTGGCCGAAATTTCTAAACTTATTTTCCTTAAGTTCTCTGTAATTTCTCATTCTCCTTCCTTTTATATGTCCTATTTTATAGGCAAACCATTCAGTAAGCGGTGCATCACGAGCGCAATTCTCTCAATACAAGCATCTTTATTCCTCGCTCACCTCACCTATCACCTCTGTGATTATCTCTTCCCAAATGGTTGTGTGATTAACTAAGTAAGACAGAAGTGACATCACCTTTATTTGTAACCTATCATTGTACATGTCAGAATGGTGAAGATGATTCATTCACTTTGCAGAAAGGGGGTGGTTTACTTTTACAAGACAGTTCATTGTATTATTTTTAATTGGCTTTAAGTCGCACCGACACAGATAGGTCTTACGGCGACGATGGGATAGGAAAGGCCTAGGAGTGGGAAGGAAGCAGCCGTGGCCTTAATTAAGGTACAGTCCCAGCATTTGCCTGGTGTGAAAATGGGAAACACCGACGACTTGGTCGTGCGGTTAGGGGCGCGCAGCTATGAGCTTCCATCCGGGAGATAGTGGGTTCGAACCCCAGTGTCGGCAGCCCTGAAGATGGTTTTCCGTGATTTCCCATTTTCACACCAGGCAAATGTTGGGACTGCACCTTAATTAAGGCCACGATCGCTTCCTTCAAGCACCTAGTCCTTTCCTATCTCATCGTCGCCATAAGCTATATCTGTGTTGGTGCGACGGAAAGCAAATTTTTAAAAATGGGAAACCACAGAAATCCATCTTCAGGGCTGCCGACAGTGGGGTTCGAACCCACTATCTCGCAGATGCAAGCTCACAGCTGCGTGCCCCTAACCGCACGGCCACCTCGCCCGGTAGTTCATTGTATTTTTCTCGTAACTTCGTAACTTGCTTCTGGTGCCAGTTTCAACCCTACAGACGTTCTAGTTTTCTGAGTATCGCTGTATAAGATGGCAGAAATCAGGGGCAGACATAGATCAAACCCATGCCAACGGACGAATCTGTGCTCGTCCGCATCGCGAACATGACTCGGTCACTTCACTGAAATATTTCTTTAAGAATGTCAACAATAATATGTGAGAGGTGTATTGTATTTTGGAAGATAGGAACTGGTCAAAATTTCAGCTCATGAAACATTCTCTTCTTCTTAATATCGCTGTGAAAGGCAGATGCACCTAAGGATTGTATGTACTGTAGAGATTTCTCTGTGAAAATCATTCTCATGTTCACGTATCATATAAAAGTCATCAGAGATGTAAAAGTCTACTTTCCTATGTATAGGTTGACATTTCCTTTTCCGATCAGTACGCAAAGGAAGTACAACGGTACAGACTTTTACGTTCATGTCTACAAAAGGACGAATTTCGATTAGGAAGTAATGCCACACACTGTTTATATGAAATGTCGTTGAATTATATGACACAGTCCCTGAATTCATATCAAGGTGGGTACCTCGGGGATTTATGAATAGTTAGGGTTGTAGAGCACCGTCTGTTGGTTGAAACTGATGGCGGCCACAAGACTGTATCCCCTCAGAGGCGTAATCCCTTGCGGGTTGCCGTTAGATATCCCCAGTGGTTCCAGTAATTAAACTGAAATCCTCACCCAGGAGACCTTTGGGTTAGGCTATGACGTCAGAACTCTGCTCCGGTATGTGACCTCTACTTTGAATTGAAACGAACAACACACCGTCTTTTTAGAGATTTAAAGCTTTAGAGGAACGATCCTTTCAACATTTTCTCCAGAACATAGTCCAAACCAATATTATAAAGAGAGAAAGTTTGAGTTTGTATGTGGAGGTTAACCTTGCGAACCACCCAGCCGATCGAGTATTTCACCATTAGAAATATTTTTCTTCCAAATTAATATACAGTAGGCTATTTGCCGTAATTATTCTAGCTTACCTGTGCTTCAGGCAATTTAAATTCGAAAATCAACATTTACCTTATGTTAGTGCGAAAAGTATCTACTATATGCCTCTAAATAATGTGATCTAGGTGAGTTATATATTTCAACTAGGAGGTCTGAGTTCATAAAATGATAAAAGTAGGCTCTCAACTTACACGATGAGCAGTAGCAGCGAAGGTAGAACGAGTCACTGTATTGAACATAGAAGTGGCTCCATCCAGAAAGGTTTACACACCGAGTAAGTTAGGTTTGTAAATGGAATTAACGTTGACGTTCTCGACCTGGAAGTGGGACGGGTTCTTCGTCATTCTCGGGAGGTCAACAGAGGTGTACCCAATACTGTAGCTGTAGGCTTGTATTCGGGAGATGGTCGTTCAGAATCTGACCATCGGCAGCGTTCAAGATGTACCCTCCCCGCCTCTCCCTCCACCCCAATTTCACTCCAGACTGAGCTATGGGATTTGAATCCCATTAACTTATGTTCTCAACGACATCGAGGAGCCGGAAATTATTTCCGCAGGAATTCTCTTGTGTTGGTAAATTCACCAACACAAGGCTAATATAACTTATTTTAATAGCTTCGAATACCAGCGCGAAGTGAGACAGTATCGAACCCGCTCACTGGGGTTCAGAACGTCTGGCTCCACGGTCTGAGCTTCTCAGCCTCGCTCTCCGTTAACCTTCATCCGCTCACGTTGGTGGCAAGCAAGAGGAAGTTTGGGCATCGGGAAGTGATAGCATTCTCCAGTCACACATAGTTCCGATATAGCCTATAGCAGACTATTCCAAATTCTGACTAGCGTTGTCCGGGTTTAGTTCAGCTGAAAAGTTCACAGAAACTCGATCCGAATGATATCGACTTTGAGCCTCAAGACAATGAAGAAGAGTATCACAGCAGTGGCCCTGACATTAACTTGGATCCTGGTGAAGAAGAGAAGGAGATTGCGAACTGTCGACATTCAGCGTTGGAAAAGACGGCAAATTTATGGGTTAAAAACACTGTCGCTCTAAATTGAAACATATCTTTTTAAACCTTCCTGGGTCTATGGGAGGAGCTCGCTAATATAAAAAAAACATCTTCAAAGTTTATTTTTGAAATTAATTATGAAAAGTGATTTAAATAGTCCTCTGACTTGAGGATTAAAAACTTTTGTTCAAATTATAATAATATTGCTTGTATGTCCCACTAACTACTTTTTGACGGTTTTTGGAGGCGTCGAGGTGCCATAATTTTGTCCCGCAGTAGTTAATTTTCGTGCCAGTAAATCTACCGACACGAGTGTGACGTATTTCAGTACCTTTAAATACCATCGGACTAAGCCAGGATCGAATATGCCAAGTTGTTGTCAGGCGGCCAGCGACTCAACCAACTGAGCCACTCAGCCCGGCTTTTTGTTCAAATAACGTGCATTTTAAGTTAGCTGAGAGTCCACCAATCCCATCTACCATCTACTGTGGGACTAAAACAAAGAGGGATCCATACAATTTAACAAAACGGGAGGGGTGAGAAATTATGCATTGGCATTTTTTTACTATTTGCTTTACGTCACACCGACACAGATCTTATGGCGACGATGGGATAGGAAAGGGTTAGGTGTCGGAAGGAAACGACCGTGACCTTAAGGTATGGCCCCATCATTTTCCTGATGTGAAAATGGGAAATCACGGAGAAATATCTTCAGGAGTGCCGACAGTGGGGTTAGAACCCACTATCTCCCGAATGCAAGCTGATACCTACGTGACCCGAACAACACACCCACTTGCTCGGTACTGGCATATTTCTAGACTTCCTTGTCCATTCCTTTTGTCTCACATGAGAAGTCTCCTTAGATTGTCTCGCGAGGTTCAGTGATACCGTTTCAATTGAGTCCACGAGATACACACGAACCCAGTCATTCAGGTAAGGGACATGTGGCATTAAACAGATAGAAAAATGGCTGAATGTGCAACATTTGCAAAATTGTTTTAAAGTTAACAGGAGTGAACATAAGGTATGAAAGGGAAGCTTGTAATCCAAGTCACTGTAAATCGTACACCATAAACCGAGTTATCTACAGTTTAATCGTTGTGTCATGTCGTTCACTTTAAAAATCTCATTTGCTTAGACTGGGATTCGAAGCAAGTTCGTCTTGGTGTTAGGTTAGCGATGAAATCGCGAAGCTATCACGTCCGAGAAAGAATTGGTCTCGGGTGTATTACTTTTCCTGTGGAAGAAAAGAGACAGAAGATTATTGACAGACCTCTTGTCATACAACACAATGTCTCATAAATGTGCCAACGAGTAAGCAGACTGTTCCAGCAAAAAGAGCTAAATAGGCCTCTCGCCACCAGAGCTGCAAGCAACTCTTCTGCTGGAATTCTGTATGGAAAGGAGGGTCACGGACAATCAATAAGGAGAGGGACGTGAGCTGTGGCCTCTTGCCAGCTCTAGTTTACATTCTATAACATGGGAGATGTTACCCACTTAATTGGTATCCTCAACATTCATTGCTGATTAAAGCCGAACTTTCACTGATTAACTTGAACACATCACTGTAGTTGTATAGTACGATGAACTATCCGTAACTTTTATTTCCTATTAGAATTAAAAGAAACTTATAACTTTCAGATAAGACAATCAGGATGGTGAGAAAAATTTCATGTCCGGATAATTTACTAGAGATATTTAGGAACGAAAAAAAGTCCAACTCCTTCGTTAAATAGTCAGTGTGCTAGTCTTCGGTTCCAAAAGCCCTAGGTCTGATTCCAAGCCGGACCTGGGATTTTAACTGCGAATGATCATTTTCTCTTGGTCGTGGACTGGGTTGATTGTTTTTACAATTTTCTTTACGTCGCGCCGATACAGAGAGGTATTATGGTGGGATAGGAAAGGCTCAGGAGTTGGAAGGAAGCGGCCGCGGCCTTAATTGAGGTACAGCCTGGTATGAAAATGGGAAACCACAGAAAACCATATTCAGGGCTGCCGACGGTGGAGTTCGAACTCACTATCTCCCGGATGCAAGCTCACAGCTGCGCGCCTCTAACCGCACGGCCAACTCGCCGGGTGGACTGGGTTAAATCATCATAAACACGCAGTAGCGAATACATCCCTCCATATAGCGTTTGCGTCAGGAAAAGTAACCGGCCGTAAAACTGTGCCAAATTATCTTTAAGTGTCGACCCCAATAAAATTGGGAAAACGGCCGGGAAGAAAGAAGATTAAGGAATGAGAAATGCAAGTAATATAGAGTAGTAAACATCTAAGTGCTTTCCTCAAGAGACAAGGCAGCCCGTGTGAATGATGCAATAACCCCTTAAAAATATCCTGTGTGCGGAGTCAGTATGTCGTAAAACACTGACCTATATCGAATTCGAGGCTCATAAGGGGAAACAGCGTGGTATCGGGATAATTTTATCTGCCAAAGATAAGTCCCAACACGATGAGTATCGCTTCATGCCTCCAGTGTATGCATTGGATATTGATTACTAACGTGCAGCGATGGTACACATGTTTCCTGGAAGATCATTATTTTTATTTTACAATTTGTTTATGTCGCACTGACACAAATAGGTCTTATGGCGACGACGGATAAGGAAAATCTAGGAGTGGGAAGGAATAAGGTAGGGTTCGAACTTGTTATCTCCCGAATGCAAACTATAGCTACGTGACCCAAACGGTGCAGCCACTTGGTCGGTCTGGAAGGACGTGACAGCATTATGATTGGTAACCTGGAAAAGGTGGATACACTGTCGGCAGCCCTGAAAATGATTTTTCGTGGTTTCCCATTTTCACACCAGGCAAATGCTGGGGCTGTACCCTAATTAAGGCCACGGTCGCTTCCCTCCCACTCCTACCCCTTTCCTGTCCCATCGTCGCCGTAAGACCTATCTGTGTCGGTGGGACGTAAAACAACTAGAAAATAAAACGTGGATAGTCCTCAGTTCATATGTTTCGCCACGAGAAGCTCACGTATTTGGTGCGCTAAGGAAGCTGAAACGCTGTGAATTTGCTTCGCATGTGAAGGTATAGAAAGTTGTCACAGACATTCTCAGTCGGATACCAAAGCATCATTATGAATGTGGAATTATGCAATGATACGGTTGTATGGATATTATCGGTGAAAATTTATGATAACTTTAAGCATATACGTCTTTTTCAAGGTGTTCGGTCTGTTTTCTATTCCCAGCTGGTATAGGAATTCTAACTGCGTATGGTTAATTCCTTCGGCTCAGGGACTGAGAATTTGCATTCCCTTAATACACCTCTCCTCATTCTCACACAACACACTACACTACTAACCACCACAGAAACGAGCAATTGTGAATACGTCCTCAATTCAGGGTTGACGTTAGGAAAGGCATCCGGTCGTAAAGCTGAGCCAATTCCACCTGAAATGCTAACACTCGTAAAGTGGAAAAAAAAGACCAATAATAATATGAAGCCGCCTCTGTGGTGTAGTGGTTAGTGTAATTAGCTGCCACTCTCAGATGCCCCGGTTCGATTCCCGGCTCTGCCACGAAATTTGAAAAGTGAGGGCCGGAAAGGGGTCCACTCAGCCTCGGGAGGTCAACTGAGTAGCGGTGGGCTCCATTTCCACCTCATCCATTCACGAAGTGGTTTTCCGTGGTTTCCCACTTCACCTCTAGGCAAATGCCAGGATGGTATGTAACTTAAGACCACGGCTGCTTTCTTCCCTCTTCCTTGTATTTCCCTTCCGGTCTTCATATGCCCCCACAAGGCCCCTACTCAGCGTAGCAGGTGAGGCCGGCTGGGAGAGTACTGGTCCTCCTCCTCCTCCTCAGGTGTATTCCCCGACCCAAAGTCTCACTCTTCAGGACACTGCCCTTTAAGCAGTAGAGGTGGAATCCCTCGCTGAGTCCGAGGAAAAAATAACCCTGAAAGGTAAACGGATTAAGAAAGAAAGAAAGAAAGAAAGAAAACGAAGTGTATACGTCTCTATGAATCATTTTGATGTAAAGAAACATTGGTTAGGCTCACTTTCACTTAATCATCCTTATTAAATTTGGAGTAAACGTAATCTCAAACCGCTTATTACCACCAATGATATCAGTTTCGGTCTGTGGTTTCCCCAGCAGCCAATCTTCACTCAAATATTACAGACACGGCTAACAGGATTATTCAATCAGAATGACAAACTTTTATTAAGTAATTATTACACTGATATCCAGCAAACTCCCGATTATCCGTGTCAGATGTTGTGTGTGCAGTTCTTCAAAAAATCGTATGAAAATGTATGAGAATAAGAAATATCAAGGCCGCAGAACCTCATCTTGTCCTGAAAACTGTTTAAGAAGCTGTTTGTGACGAATTTGAGAACAATTGAACGAGGGCCATGTAACTTGAAGGCTCGGTAAAAAGGATTTCCGATTCCGATTACATAGTTGATGAAAATATTGGAATGAGATGAACAATGAAATGTGTGAATCAGGAAATGAGCGACATAGATATCGCTAACGATGTGGAGGAGAATGAAGATGGGACGTTGAAACAGTTCTGCGTCTCTCTCAACGAGGTATCTAAATGCAATCAATATTTTTCGATTACGAAATTATGTTGCTTGTTAGGTTAACAAACAGAAGGCTGGTTGGATTCTCAAATAGCACCACCAAATGTTATGCTGTTATAGGGAGAGAGCAAAAGACCTACCGCGGATCCAAAATGAGGAGTACTAGTCAGGATGAGGTAGTTTGCCATTGCCTTCCTCACTGGACCACAAATTGCTATTGCAGCACGAGCAACCCTATGAGTAATACCTTTCAGACACACCGATTGTGCCCCAAATGCCATTAACCAGCACTGCCCACAACCTAAGCAGCTTCCCTACTGTCACAACCATGAGTGAGACTGGGACTTCGGTGGAAGCTGCATTTTGCTCTGGCCTGTGCCAAGAGAGAGGTGCACAAAGTTACTGCATCAAGAAATGACAGTAGGTAGATACGAAAATATATTCATTAATTAAAGCGACTTTATTGTGGCGAAGTTAGGGCTCCCGGCCCTTTCTTACACTTATCCACTTCATGTATAGAAATGAGTACTGTTTTACAATATAACGTTTACAATTTTACAATGTAAGAATTTCAACAATTTTCATTTTAATATAGATGATTATAATTTCGTGTGTCTATTTCTAGCCGAGTGCAGCCCTTGTAGGGCAGACCCTCCGATGAGGGTGGGCATCATCTGCCATTTGTAGGTAACTGAGTGTTATTGTGGTGGAGGATAATGTTATGTGTGGTGTGTGGGTTTCAGGGATGTTAGGAAGAGCACAAACACCCAGCTCCCGAGCCACTGGAATTAACCAATGAAGGTTAAAATCCTCGACCCGGCCGGGAACCGAACCTGGGACTCTCTGAACCGAAGTCCAGAGCGCTGACTATTCGGCCATCGAGTCGGACATTTTAATACATGGCAAAAGTATGAAAACTGAAATGACCTAAATTAAACATATTAAATCTTTACAACCTAAAGTATAACTAAACTGCCTAACTAAAGTATAACTAAAGGATAAACTGGAACACATTACAACAAACAATCATATTCATTCTTATTTATGCATGCCATTCACACTCAAGAAAAACTGGAAGTGTCTATAAGATGACGCTGGCAAAGGATTTTAAACTTTATCTTAGATTTAGCTTCCCTGATGTCATTGGGGAGTTCATGCCACCAGCTCGTGGCGGTGATCGTGAACGATCAGTTGCAGGTTGCGGTTCGATGCACCGGAATTTCTAGCGTACAGCCTGACCGGATATTGAACAGGTGTAGTGAACTATGGTAGCGAAATCTGGGGATAGGTAAGGAAGAGTGTTTTCAGAAAGCACTTGATACAGCAAAGTAGTTGCGTAGAGTCTACGTCTGCCATTCAGTCGTAACCAATAGAACTGTCTGTAATATGGAGATACGTGGGCATGTCGTCGTTATGTCGAATTCATACCTGTTGCATGTATTTTGGGCAAGTTGCAGTCTCACGCCTTGCTCATTATTGATATCTGTACCGGGCGGTACACCTCCACGCCGCTAATTTAAAATGTGCGCCAATTGAAACTCCTCTGCTGGAGGAAGTCTGAACTTTATCTACGGTATTAATTTTCTACTTTCTCAGAAGATGTCACTACCTGGAAATTTTGGAGTTTTTGAACTGTGTCATTTTCGACGTATTTTGTTTTGCTTGTAGTAAGAAGTGTGAACTTTCTCTTCTAGAGGACACTACTGAAGATCAACAATAGTGCACCCTAGTGCGGAGTGAAAGAACTATTTTTTGGAGAAATTTTGAATTCAAAAGTTTGTTCTTTGCTAAATTTCTTTCAGTCATTATTTAAGTTGGCAATATTATCCCTTTCTTTCCCCTTGTTTTGTATCTACCCAATCCCGAATTTCTTGAATTAATTTTCCACCAATTAGGTGTTTCTTCTTCATATTGTGTAGGGGTTTTCTTGGTTAGCCAATAAAGTTTTTGTGGGAGGGTGTTCTCATTCCCCAAACGCCTCGAACTTTCCGCGAGAGTATATAAACTGCTGATTTTAGGGTCTCCGGGCCACTTCTGTTCCATCTTTCGGTGTGTAAAGTACATAGCAGGGGGCGGGAAGCGCCTCTTTCGTCGGCAGCGGTCAACAACAAGGTAATGGCCGATTAATAACTTCCTTCTTTGCTAGCTCAGCAGTTTAACTCTCGGGGCGGGTCCGAAGTTGTTCCAATATGTAACCTTCCTTAAAATGTAAAGAAACTTGTATCTATTCTATCTTTTAAACTACATATTGGGATAGAGAGTGCTTAACCCTCTCGAGCTCCCACTCATATTGCTTTGAGGTGAACTTATTTTGTTTTCTCTACCTATTCTTCTTTAACGTAATGTAAATTGTTTCCTTCTTAAGTCACCTCTGTAGTATGGGATTAGCCCTTGTATTAGCGGCCTAGAGCCAGATTAGGTTTTTAAAAGAAAACAAATGCATTAGAAGAGCAGATCGCCTCCTCTCTAATTGTTATTTTAGAGGTCATGTAATTACCCCTTTTCATTTAATAGACCTCAGTAGGTTGGGTATGTTACCCCTGTGTCTATGTCCTGAGAGGACAACTTGAATGTGGAGTTTGGTGTGGCCTTTGAGAGGCTTAAAGTTTGAGAGCGTGTGGCTCTTTCTTGAAAATTAAGTGTTGTATGCCTCGAGGAGGCCTTTCTGTGTAATTTGGGGCAAGTGCTCTTGAACATGAATGGGGGTTTTCGGCCCCTCTGGTAAAACTTATTTTGGAGTAAAGTTGGGCTAATTGCCCTAGAAGTGTGAAGTCGGGGCGCGAAGCCCAAATCCAGTAAATATTGTAACTACATTTTGTTGACTTGCTACTCTGTACCTGCCGTACTTGTTATTTCTTTATTTTGAAAAGAAAAATAACCTAATTAAATTTTTAAATTATTTTTACTTTCGTAGTTTGAGACCTGTTCACCACCCCGCACCTTCTTTCACCTCTAACTACCACGGAAATCTCCGTAACAATATCAATAAAAACTGTATCACAGTATTCGAGAATTGGAAACAAAAGTGACTGAATTAGCTTTATTTTAAGTATATTTTTAAACCGCTTTAGGGCATGCAGACTTTGATATATCTTTTGGCACACTTCCGTCACATGTTGCGACCAGTTCAATGTTTCACTTATAGCCACACCAAGATTCATAACTGTTTCACAGTTTGGAATAATGGTATTGTTTAGTGCTACAGGAGGAATTTCGTGTTGTTTTAAGACGTGTAAGTTTTTCGAAGTGCCGATAATAATTGCTTGCGTTTTAAGAGGATGAATTTTGAGATTGTTACTATATTATTATGAATGGTAGAATAAGTTGAGAACGATACTTCCACGTGCGAACGATTGAAGTTTTAATAATAATAACGTTATTTGTTTTACGTCCCACTAACTACTCTTTTACGGTTTTCGGAGACGCCGAGGTGCCGGAATTTAGTCCCACATGAGTTCTTTTACGTTCCAGTAAATCTACCGACACAAGGCTGACGCATTTGAGCACCTTCAAATACCACCGGAATGAGCTAGGATCGACCCTGCCAAGTTGGGGTCAGAAGGCCAGCGCCTTAACCGTCTCAGCCATTCAGCCCGGCGCACAAAGTTTTATTTGAGAGACAGGAGTGTATATTTATCCTTGAATCTGTACGTTTCCAGAACGTATGTAGGTGCCAAATTGCAAAAACTCCGTTTATTATGGCTCAGTGAGGTCTCGGTGACTTTGTTGAATCGTTTTCCTACTATAAGTGTATGATTTTATAGGATGGGATGTTGATTATAAAAAAATAAACTTCCGATTTTAATTGAACTGGCTCGAGGATAAGTGTACAGGAATATTACCGTAAACAGTCCGAAGGAACACAAAATAGAGACTCAGTATTCTCAGTGTACGTACAGTATATTCCCATTTTTCTTCATGCCCCAAGAAGGCCTCGTAAAGTTATAATGGACTGGAGGAAAATCTGTACTTATTCTCATAAGTTGAAGTCAGGTATCCATCTATCCCTGAATGTGACTAATCAGTCGGGCAGCCATCATATAAAGCTTCTTCATGAGTAAAACAACCGGAGAGAACTCAATTTCCCCGCCACATACTGTCGCTCGTTGGTTCTCTCCGCTTTTCAAGCATTGTGACCGACTTCAACATTTTGTGCGAAACATGTGCTAATAAGGGAACTATCCAGTGGCGGTGGGCTCTCAGGAGCACATGAGCACGTGAACACCCAGTTGTAACGCATATTCACGCATTTATGGATACCGGCAATTCAAAATTGTTTCCTTTTTTCGACCTGGTTTCGTCAATCGATTGAAAGCATTCGACTTATATCAAAGCTCCGTTACACTGTCAGCAGTTCGATTCGATTGACAATGCCAGGGAGCACACTGGAGATTTTGCTATGAACCTTAAGGCTATACGCATGCGCATGGAGATGACGTCATGGTTTATCCACAGATATATCCATAAGCGAGGAGCACGGTAAGGAATGTGCCTTTCCGTCTACAACCACCCTCAAACCAGATATAGTATTACAGTTGATCACAAGGGTCCGCCACCTCCTCCTGTTACTGTTGGCCAGAGCTCTCAGAAGTTACTATTGCATTACATCGCCGTAATATTTCGCTAGTAGCTAATTCTGAACAGGTTTTCGTAATCACGGGATCAGAAAGCTAGAGCCTCAGCCCAGCCAAAGCCTGAGCGACTTAGTTCGGCAGTCGTAATTTTACTTTTCTTGTACACTCACAGATTAGTCTCGGGAAAATTCATCGTCGGTTATAAGGGTTCAATCATATTATGAGTAGAGAAGCAACCGTACAAGGAACTTCTAGAGAAATGATTTATGTACGTGATTTTGTACTTATTTGCATTCTACTTTGGTATATTTCAAACATGAACACAAATTCTGTTGTGAAGCCCCTGCAAATTTGGTCACGAGCCGCCGCTGGAACTATCGATAAATTCAAATCGAAACCGACAATGCAACTTTGCTATATGATGAGGAGACCATAATATAGCGATATGCAAACTTAATTGTCATTTCGAAGTGGAAGGTGTCGATATCTTTATTCAAAATCCGTGTGACACTGCAGCCACTAGGCAACACTTGTATCTTAATGGCTGGCGCACTAACCATAAACAGTCAAAATCACCAGCCAAACCAAGAATCGTACCCGGAGCCCTCTGAACCGAATATCAGTTCGGTAACCTGTACCTTGCTTTTCAGGTCACAAAGGCATGAATCAAATTATTAACTCCAATTTATTAATCAACCCAGACAAAAATATTGCCTTCTATATGTCAAAATGTTAATTAATAGAATATCGCTGGATGGTGATGTCAAAGACACGTCGACGAGAACTTCCCATTACAGCGGAGAGAGAGCAAGTGAACGCGTTACATCGTGTAGTAACACAGCTACTAATAAAATAATTCGTAGTTGGCCATAAAATGGTTTTACTTCAAGTACACAGGGTCTCATTTCATTCCACGAGACACCATTAGCACTTCAAATCATTCTCTACATTGCCTTTTATATCCCCCATGCAGTCATCCATCCGTAGAGTAGTACACATAAACCTAGATTTTTTTCCCCCCATTTCCCTCTGACCTTCTTGAGTAAAATAAACTCAGGCACAGTGAATCCAAAGCTCTTTGATTTAACATGCAGTAAAAATTTCTTTCAGTCATAGTTCCAAATGAAATTAAGAGTACACTTTATGTTAGCAATATTAGACGTATTAATTTTTAACTCTTATGCTTAGTCATTTCATCTCTTGCAGAAAATAAGCTATGAATATTTCCGTTATAAAAAGCGTCCTTATACACGAATAATGTTTATTTAGCCCAAAATTTGTCGACAAGCACTATCTAAATTTAGGAAAACAACATTGACCTTTTATTCATTTCAGTTTTACAGCTTGTAAAAAAGAAGTCTTATTTTCCCCATAGAACTATGTACGAACAGAAGCTGCGGTCATGTCCATTTAATTTTAACAGAGATCAACCGTTAAGTTAGGATGCCTTCGTCACAAAGCTCTGCTATTTTTGGAGCACGTAAATGACAGCCCTGCTTCTAATTTTTTCTTATGAAAACGCGGATCAAAAGGCATTTCCCGACAGGTGACTGCGTGAGTTGATTGGACAAAGCGAGGGACGAATTAGTAAGAGTCCTTTATACATCCCATCAGGACCACAGAGAGAGCGAGAGAGTTCATTTTACCTTTTTCTTCGTCACACAGACCGCTGTCAAGTGAAGGAGGTCGACTAATGAGTACGTAAAATGTTTTTTTCGGAATAATGGTATTTTCATCCCACATTTAGTAAAGTCATCAATCCTCCTCTCGGAACATGATCACATCTATAAAAGTGAAATTCATATGTCTTTTTATATATTTAAAATCTGCTTTACGTCGCACTGACACAGATAGGTCTAATGGCGACAATGGGATAGGAAAGGGCTAGGAGTGGGGAAAAACGACTGTGGCGTTAAGGTACAGCCCCAGCATTTTCCTGGTGTGAAAATGGGAAACCACCGAAAACCATATTGAGGGCTGCCGACAGTGGGGTTCAAACCTACTATCTCCCGAATGCAATCTCACAGCAGCGCGTGCCAAACCGCACGGCCAACTCAATTAAATTAATATGTTACCCTGGGTTCTAACTCAGTGTTCCAAATAGACTGAACTGAAAAAAATGTTCATCTCCATATCCTTCCCTACAGGTAAAGCAATTTCAGTCACTGAAAGGACTCAGGAAACTAGAGACGAGATGTGGATTTGAATTATTTTACTTGTAGGGAAAGGGAGGGAGATTTGAGGACAAATCCCTTTCAGTCCACTTGGATGAAATTTAAATCTGAAGTTTGTCACTGATTTAAAGCAGCTGGTTAGGCGCTTTTGTCTTAAACCAAACGTTGTAGAATTGATTCACGAGGGAGTACATCCATATTTAAGTCTGTTTTACAATGGAGTTGAGTATTAAAAGATGTACTGACACGCCACACACCCTCTTTACGGTTTTACCCTCCTAGTATACCTAGGAGGAGGATTGGTTTATGTTGCAAACTTAAAAATTGGCCTTTTCAATTACGTTTTACCTCACCACCTACTGTCCGCCTCCGTAGCGTAACGGTTAGTGTTATAAGCTGCCGTCCTCGGGGGCCCGAGTTCGATTCCCGGTGCTGCCAGAAATTTAAGAATGGCAGGAGGGCTGGTATATGGTTTAAATGGTACATACTGCTCACCTCCATTGGGGGTGTGCCTGCCTCTTACCCAGAGGCCCCGGGTTCGATTCCTGGCCAGATCAGGGATCTTTACTTGCATCTGAGGGCTGGTTCGAAGTCCACTCAGCCTACGTGATTACAATTGAGGTGTGATGGCGGCCCCTGTCTAGAAAGCCAAGAATAACGGCAGAGAAGATCCGTCGTCCTGACCACACGACACCTCGTAATCTACAGGCCTTCAAGCTGAGCAGCGGTCGCTTGGTAGGCCATGGTCCTTCGGGGCTGTTGCGCCATGGGGGTTTCACCACCTACTATAGTTACAGTAATGAGACTTCCTAAATGAAATGTATTGCATGCATTCAGAGAGTTCATATATTTTTAAACGATTCTGATTATATGTTTTTACATTGGAAGCAGCTGAGTGCCGTATCGTAAACTTCCAATACCACATTACTTTACAGAATGCAAACATTTGAAATTCGAAATAGCATAAAATAAAATGTTTTACGATACTCAAACCGTACACATCGCAGGTTGCGAATATCCTTAGTGGATTGCGAGTGGGTTATCTTACTTTTCCAAGGTGCATAACCGATAAGTTTGCGAAGCATACGCTCTCTGACGCTCTAGCGGTGAATTATTCACACCAATTTACGAGGCTAGCAACGTTATATGTCGACGTAGTTACAGGTATTAGCTAAGTCAAATATAAATTTAAGTATAAATATTATCCTACATGTAAACAACGTTATAAAGGATAAAACTAGTAATCTCGTTTGTTTTTTTTTTGTTTTTTGCTAGGGGCTTTACGTCGCACCGACACAGATAGGTCTTATGGCGACGATGGGAGAGGAAAGGCCTAGGAGTTGGAAGGAAGCGGCCGTGGCCTTAATTAAGGTACAGCCCCAGCATTTGCCTGGTGTGAAAATGGGAAACCACGGAAAACCATCTTCAGGGCTGCCGATAGTGGGATTCGAACCTACTATCTCCCGGATGCAAGCTCACAGCAGTAATCTCGTTGACAATAGATGGCGTATTCACCCGCCAACATACAAGGTGTACAACTTTGCTTCCGCCGTTTTGTCCCCAACATTGGAGGCTTTAATGAAACAGATTACTTATACATGTATCATTGAAAGTAGTGTCCATCGCTGGCCACGACTTTCTCCCATCTTTCGGGCAGTGTTCGAATATCGTGTCGAAAAAATTGTTCATCTTTTGAAGCGATCCACGAATCGATCCAATTTGCGACTTCTTCATGAGATCGCAAGTGTCGGTCAGCCAGGCCATGCGCCATTATCGAAACAGCTGATAATCAGAGGGAGCAATGGCTAGAGAATACAGCGGGTGGGGTAGGACGTCCTATTTTAACATTCCCGAGTATGTTTTGACCTCTTTTGCAACGTGGGGTCGAGCGTTGTCGTGTTGCAAAATCACCTCATCGTGCCTCTCGCTGTATTGCGGCCGTTTGTCTTTCAATGCTCTGCTCAAACGCTTTAATTGCGTTCGATAACGAGCACCGGTGATTGTTTCACTGGGTTTTAACACCTCATAGTACACGACGCCGAGCTGGTCCCACCAAATGCAGACATGATCTTGGAGCCGTGAATATTCGGTTTTGCCGTCGACGATGAAGCATGGCCGGCACATCCCCATGATTTTTTGCGTTTAGGGTTATCGTAATGAACCCATTTTCGTCCCCGTTCAACGTCTCTTGATTTCAACTCATACGGGACCCAAGTTCCTTCTTTCTGAATGATGCCCATGGTCTTGAGACGTTTTGAAATGGCTTGCTGAGTCACTCCCAATGATCGTGCCAATTCTTCTTGAGTTTCACGCGAGTCTTCACTCAGCAATGTCTCCAATTCTGCATCTTCGAAAACTTTCTCTCTTCCACCACTATGCCGGTCTTCGACGTTAAAATCACCGTTCTTGAAGCGTTGAAACCACTCACGACACGTTCTTCCACTAATAGCGTCCTCACCATACGTACGTGAGAGCATTCGATGAGACTCAGCCGCTGTTTTCTTCATATTGAAACAAAACAGTAACACCTCCCGCAAATGCCGAGAATTTCGCTCGTAAACTGCCATGCTCAATCGAGAACAACTTTATGACGCAGACACACATCGACTAAGTTTGAATGGGGTTATGTTGACCGAGGTCCAAGCTAACTGCCGGACGTCTGCGATCTGTTTCGTTCGACCGCTACGTACCGTTGTCGCCATCCATCGGCAAACGGCGGAAGCAAAGTTGTACACCTTGTACAATATAAAATAAGGCCCATTAGTAGTCTAAAGGAGAGAGAGAGACACTCCTGTCTCGTATCCTTTGTCGCGTCCAATTTCGCCTGAACTACCCACTGTACAGTACGTTTGTATTAAATCTAGTAAACCTCTTGCCATCTGTCTGATGCGGTGCCGAGTGAGGGTTATGTTGTGATCTTGTAAAACTGAAGCCAGTCGTTATTGTACTTGATCATTCGCTGCCAGATCCCGTTAATATTCAGTGATTATTTCTGAGGACTTCAATTTTCGAGCATCCGTCTTACAGACTTAGTATGTAAGCTGTGTACAGTTCCGATGACTAATATTTTCCAGTCAGGTACCGGTAGGTGAATTTGAATGTTTATGAAGTGCGAGCATTTGAGTAGACTGTTCAACAACCTATCAGAGATACGCGACTTTAATTGTGCGAAAGAATTGTATTCATTTCAGGTGTTCTATCTTGGCTAACTGGAAACACAATAGAGGCTTTTGTTGGATAACGTCAGAACAGAAGTTACAGAAGTTTGCCAGTATTTAAAAAGGGAGAATTCACACCTTGTTACGCCCTTTACTCTCCAAACTCTAAACGGCCGTTCTGTTGTTTTCGAGAGTTAAAGTTACTTGAATCACGTTTAAATTGCTTGGAATACCTTCAATGGAGTTCCTGCAAATGCATTTGGGAGGTGCTGCTACGATTGGAGAGCCAAGTCGTACGACAGACGGAAGCGTGTAATGATAAATAACCTTTGCTGTAAGCTCAAATTAAATGTAACATTCTAGCGTATGGAAGAATAGTTTTATGGACACAGTCTACGAGTTTATTGTTACATGTACCTCCTACGAGATATGGACGTCAAATTTTCTTACAAAATAATTTACCGGAAATTTTGTAAACTAGGCTTACCAACTGAATTACTGAGCGAGTTAGCTGTGCGGTTAGGGGTGTGCAGCTGAGAGCTTGCATTCGGGAGATAGTGGGTTCGAACCCCTCTCTCGGCAGTCCATAAGATGGTTTTCCGTGCTTCCCCATTTTCATACTAGGCAAATGCTGGGGCTGTATGTTAATTAAGGCTACAGCCACTTCCTTCCTACTCCTAGCTCTTCCCTAACCCATCGTCGCCGTAAGACCTGTCTGTGTCGGTGCTACGTAAAGCAGCTTGTAAAAGAAAAATCATATACATAGCAACTGAATTCTATTGATGAAGAACTACAACCTTAAATGTTCCTAAAAGAAATTAAGTTAGCTAGGTAAGTAGGTAAAATAAGCACACAATCGTCTGAGTGGTTCATACGGCGGAGTGCTGGCTTTCTGAGCCCAAATTGGCTATTTTGACCCCTGCTCAGTCCGGTAGTATTTGAAGGTGCTCAAATAAGCAAGCTTCGTGTCGGCGTATGAAAGTAGTTCGAGATAGAATTTCACACTTCGGCGTCTCTGAAAACTGTGAAAGTAGTCAGTAGATCGTAAAAGTAACAAAATTATTTTAATAATAATAATTGGAGGAATGATCTGTAGTTCCGACAACCGCTAAGATTTAAAGGATTATTATTTACTCCTTCATTTAAAAGCCTTCCTTTTTTTAATATTGACAATTTGCTTTACGTCGCACCGACACAGATAGATCTTACGGTGACGATAGGACAGGAAGTCCGGCTCCATGGCTAAATGGTTAGCGTGCTAGCCTTTAGTCACAGGGGCCCCGGGTTCGATTCCCGGCAGGCTCAGGAATTTTAACCATCATTGGTTAATTTCGCTGGCACGGGGGCTGGGTGTATGTGTCTTCATCACCATTTCAATCTCGTCACGACGCGCAGGTCAACTACGGGAGTCAAATTAACAAACCTGCACCTGGCGAGCCGAACATGCCCTTGGACACTCCCGGTACTAAAAGCCATTCCATTTCATAGGACAGGAAAAGGCTAGGTGTGTGGAGGAAGTGGCCATTGCCTTAATGTACAGCCTCAGCATTTGCTTAGTGTAAAAATGGGGAAACCACGGAAAGTCATCGTCAGAGCTGCTGACAGTGAGGTTCGAAACTTCTATCTCCCGAATGCAAGCTCTCAACTGCACGTCCCTAACCGCACGGCCAAGTGGCTGGGTAAAATGCATAAAAATCCAAAGGGGCTTTAAATTATAATCTTTTTCACAACGTTGTAGCCAGCTAAGGAGCACGATTGAGCTTATTTAGTAGATGAATATTATTATTATTATTATTATTATTATTATTATTATTATTATTATTATTATTATAGAGGCGATGGCTGCACTTTTATTTCAACCATTCCGGGATTTTAAAAAGTGCTGCCTTGATAAGAAGCCAGAAGCGAGCGATTTCAAGGCTAAGGGCCGGTTATTTGTTTGTTTGTTTACTTTCTGGCCTTTCTTTTTATCCTGGACATTAGTGCTTTTAGTTTTCGATTTGAGCTTCAGAATTCTGATCTTCTCTGAGGTATGCCTTATATGTCCATCCACTTTCTTCTTTCCTGTTTTTCCCCCGATTATCTGGGCTCGATGCTAACGTGGATTAAGCTTGGTTGTAAAGCCGAATGCCCCTTCTGATGCCAGCCCTATGTAGCCTATTGTCCGGCTCCATAGCTAAATGGTTAGCGTGCTGGCCCCTGGTCACAGGGGTCCCGGGTTCGATTCCCGGCAGGGTCGGGAATTTTAACCATCATTGGTTAATTTCACTGGCACTGGGGCTGGGTGTATGTGTCGTCTTCATCATTTCATCCTCATTACGACGCGCAGGTCACCTACGGGTGTCAAATCGAAAGACCTGCACCTCGGACACTCCCGGCACTAAAAGCCATACGCCATTTAAATTTTTGTAGCCTATTGTGTGTTTGTACAGTGGTTGGTGATGTAGTGTGAAAATGAAGATCTGTGTATTAAAATGAACATAAACATCTAGTCCACGAGCCAAAGAATCTAAACAGATACGGCTAAAATCTCCGACTCGGCCGGGAATCGAATCCTGGCCGTTATTATAACCATTCAGGCTAAGAGTAGGATGTGGGAGGTTTTTGTGTAATTGTAGAAAATAGGAATTGTCATGAACAGAATGCTAACTTAAAATACGTAAGGTTTGTTATCGAGTGATTTGGCCGCGTAACTGTAAGCCTCAATTCGGAAGATAGTGGATTTCGAACCCCATCACTGCCAGCCCTGGATATAGTCTTCCATAGTTTCCCATTTTTACACCAGGATAAAGGTGTGGCTGTACCACAGTGATTCCTTCCCATTCATAGCCCTTTCATATCCCACCGTTGCCCAATATCTATCTGAGTTAGTGCGACGTTAAACCACTAGCAATTAAAAAGCAATGTTAAAAGAACATGATTACAGCCTATTCACTTTCTACATTATGCCTTTTATCTCTTTGCTGACATTTACGAATCCTTCCCGCTGTTTCTTGCTCTTCTACGACTTAGTTAACGTATCAGCAGTAATCCCCTACCCATCCCCTTCTTCTGCTCTCTTTCACATAGCCTACATTCGCCCCATCCGTCTGTTTACCAGGCCCACGCACAGTTTGTACAATTAATCATCCGCCACGCCTTTTGAAGTCGTCAAATGGCAAACACACAATCGAGAGTTTGCCGATATCGATTGTGACTTTACGTCATTCTGAATGCAGAACTTTGTCCCTCGAAACAAGAGAGCGCAGGAAATTTACAGACTCGATAAACAGGGCAAAGTTCACAGAGAACATGGGGATCGTCCATTAACCCGTTTCCATATTTGATGTCCTCAGTTACGTACACTTAAAGATGTCGTTAAAATGAAAATCTCCATTGCATATTAGTGAATGTAATATCTACGAAAGGAAATAAGATTAAGAATACAGTCTTGAAAATTACTGTTATTTCAATCTTGTGAAAGAATATGAAAGAGATCAGAGAAAAAAACCAGTTTTATTTAAATAACCTTCTTTAGTATGTCATAAATCAGTTCAGTTCACGTGACAACTGGGTGTTTCGCCCGACATTGTCCGTGAAGAAAAATTACATTCGAGAATACTAACAAACAACAATAATTACGAATGAACTGAAAGTAAATTTAACTACCGGAATACAATTTTCAAAAATGCATTAGTTATTTAAATGAAAAGGAAATGGTAGTACTTCACACCGCCTCGTTTCCTGTGTGGTTCAGGGCTTCAAAACGAACGACTCCCCAACTTTACGGAAAGTAGAAAGAGGCCAATGTAAAGTTATTTCAGAATTCCAAAATTGGTTGTCCATTATAATCGCATGACCTGAGTTATGTAATTATTTGAAGTGACATAAGCCACAACTTTCAATTTCTCTTGTCATTTAGTTGCGTGTCCGCCAGGTCTCTGTACATGAGCGACGAGAAAATCCAAAAATTATTTTCTATGGATCGAAGTACGGAAATTATAGTTTGTTACATGACAGAACTAAGAAGTTTACGACTCTGACGACAGAGTTTTATATCTCGTTAGCGAAGGTCACAGCTATACTGCCACCGATTTCGTTCCACATATATGGACCTCAGTTGTGAGCTAATTTCTCGTGTGTTTTAATGCGGAATTTGTTGCGTAGCGACCGCAATCCTCGTCTGTGGACCTCTTAGTTCACCTTGTTGCCATAGGAACGCTGTGATACTCGTAACTGTCATGATAGGTTTAAATGTAAAGAGTGGTGCGCGAGAAGATGGATTCCTCATATCATGCTGAAAGTAAGTATATATTTCCCTATTTCCCAGTAAATAACTCAGAATCTTGCTAAGCTGATTTTTTTCAGTGTTTTGTAGCATTTGTACAGTCTGTGAATTAATTCAGTTTATCAATATAGTTAAGTGGTTCTGATATTTATCGCATAATGTGATGGTCCTCATACGTGGACCTCAGTTGAGTGTTGTATTACTTTTTCTATAGGTTTTGATATGGGAGTGATAAGTAATAGTATCGCAATTACCGAGTGATACTACAGGAAATACGTTGTTTTATGACAATATAACTTACTTTATGTTTATTCCTATTTTACAGAAGGAAGATTTCTTGAGGAAAGAGATATATGGGCTTTTCTGGATGAAAGTGATGCGGATCTCTCTGAGGGCGAGCTTGACGAATTCTCAGTTACTGATGTACTAACTTTGACTCATATTCTGTGTACGATAATGATGGTGATGTAAATGAAGGTGAAGGTCTTGGAAATGAATGTGTCATAAATAGAGAAAATGATGTGCTTGGCAACAACGAAGACGAAGGAAACAGATCTACGGAATCGGTGGTATCTCAGGCGCTCACACCTCCAACTCCTATGACCCGCGATATGAAATGGAGAAAGAAATCTATGACTTTACAGGACCCCTGCAATGATGAAGTATTTTTAACAGACTATGATAATGAAAAGGGAATTTTATATTCATTCTTGGAATACCTACCTCTTAGTTTCTGGGAACAACACGCGGAACAAACTAACCTCTATTCAGTTTAAAAGAGCGACTTGAAATCCGTAAATACTACTAAGGAAGAAATGATGCATTTGGCTGGTGTGCATGTGATGATGGGTGTGCTGGGTTATCCACAAACCAAAATGTACTGGCAACGTGATACTGAGGTGCCGATAATTTCTAAGTGTATGTCCAGGGATCGTTTTTTCGAACTGAGGAATTTTATGCATTTTGTTGACAATCAAGAGAAACATGAGGGACCACTCTGGAAGGTAAAACCATTTCTTGACTGCGTGAAACAAAAATGCATATCTCTCCCACGGCCAAAGCATGTATAACTTGATGAACAGATAGTGCCTTTCTTAGCTAAGTGTGGCTTTAGGCAGTTTGTCCCTTCAAAACCCAACCCATTAGGATTGAAGAATTTCATTTTGGCAGCACCAGATGGATTAGTTTCAGATTTTATGTTTTACACAGAGGCAGGTACAGTATCGAGTGAGGACCAAAAAGAATATGGTCTTGGTGGTGCTATTGTCAAGGTTTTGACAGAAAGTATTCCACAAGATAAAACTCATTGTGTTTACACTGATAGGTTTTCTACCAGTGTAAAATCAGTGACATGCTACTGCAGAGAAATATATACCAAACAGGAACTGTCATGAAAAACAGGGTGGGATCAGTGTCACAAAAACTGAAAACCGATAAGGAACTGAAAAGGGAAGAATGGGAGGAGTGGGTAAGGGAAGATGAAAAAATGTGCATTGTAAAGTGGAAGGACAACAGAAGTGTTCTTCTGTCTTCATGTGTTGGCAGTGAGCCACCTACAACATGCATAAAATGGTCGAAGGAGGAAAAGAAAAAGGTTGTTATTCCTCAGCCATTGATTGTTAAATACTAGAATGAAAAAATGGGTGGAGTAGACCTTTGTGATAGATTCATGTCATACTATAGGTGTTACATTCGTACCAACAAATGGCCAGTGCGTATGTTCAACCACTTTGTTGATCTTATAATTGTTAATTGTTGGATAATGTATCACAGATGGTGTGCAGGTAGTGGTATTAATAGACAAAAACGACTCTCATTAATGGATTACAAAATGCACGTAGGAAAGGCATTGATAAATTTTAAGGACATTGGTTACATAAACATTCGGAAACGAGGACGGCCTCCCTCAGCATCCACCAACCCTGTTGATGAAGATGATGACTCCGAGGATGACATGGACAAACAAGGTACGGTGAAAGTGCGAAGAGTTCAGAGCCAACCCATTCCAGAGGTTCGTTTTGACAATATAGGCCACTTACCAAAATTTGTTGATGCAAAGAATGCCTCGAAATGCAGAAGGCCTGGATGTCGTTCCAAAACAAGGGTAGTCTGTACAAAATGTGGTATGTACCTTTGCGCTTTAAAAAACAACTGCTTTTGGCATTATCACACCAAGTAATGAGTAGAATGACTTGTGTAGTGAGAAATTGTTCAATTATGTATATATTTAGTTTCTATGTATGCACAGAGTTCCTATGTTATGATGAAAGTGTTTTAAAATAGGTGTTGGTTATTTTACGTTAGTAATACACAGTTTCCATGTTATGAGAGTGTTTTAAAATAGGTTTTGGTTTTTTGAGTAATTAAAGTACATAATTGGATTGAAAACACATATTGTTTCCAAAAAACCCATCTGCTAAATCAAGAGAAGTGTAATACATAATGTGTTAACAAAGACCTGAGGTCCACTTATGAGGACCCTCAGTTATGCCCTTTGAGCACGTTACGAAGAAAAATTTTATTGCATGGTTTGCTTACTAGTGACCCATATTCTCAGAAATGCGATGTATAAAAATTCTGTTTTCGGAGTATTCAGTCCGGGATTGAAGAGGATAAAGTGAACACATACATGTCCGACGGTTTGTGCCATTGGCCCTTGTTTAACGAGAAAATGATCCTTTATAATTAACAGCCTGAGTGAGAATATATGTAGGAGCGCTGATAATAGTGGTGATAGTCGCAGACTTCCAAGCAGGTGTATCAAGTTCAAGGGGTGCCAGTGGTTTATCTGTGGTGTCATTCATACTTTCTCGAAGGAAATATTACCGCAGTGGCATACATGATGACCATACGAAACTTTTAAAATCCTAGGTCAAATAATTACACTTACGTATCTTGCTTCAAATAAAGCACAAAGAGTGTTCAGCAGTCCGTATCTATATTAACAGCTACGCTGAAGGATCTGCAACACATTTTAAGAGCCTAATTTCGAGCAGCTACAGCGATACTTACAATACCGAAGGCTTTCATAGTTCAGCAGAACAACTATGAGTGATCTACCTTGATAGCGTATATACGTTTGAATATGATGTTTCAGAAAGTTTACTTGTTATTGGCCTAGAAATTAGGATTCTTCATATGGTTATAAAAAGTTTGGAAACTTTTCGAGCTTCGTTTAAAACCTACTGTTCGGCGAAAGAATTAAGACATTGTTATTCTTGTGATGGCCTTCTGACAGGAACGTTTTTTTAATCTAATTTCGTAGCGTGTCGCATGGAAATGGACAAACAGCGAAGTCTCATTCCTCTTCACTTTCCGAGTGTTATCTCTAGCGAGTCGTCTCTTATCGCACAGAGCTTTTTATAGACCACTGACCTTCACTACCAGAGTAAAGTTATTTTTGGGTGGTTAGCTGTGCTTTAGGCTGCTTCAGGTCACAGAAATATTTCATTCACATCCACACAAAAAAAATTAAAAAATATTGTTACTATGTTTCTTTTGATCTTCGTATTACTGCATAAGATCCTGTTTTCGTCTGCGCGCGCGCGCGCGCGCGCGTGTGTGTGTGTGTGTGTGTGTGTGTGCGTGTGTGTGTGTGTGTGTGTGTGTGTCAGTCAATCCTTAGTCTCCAGTTGAGTCTGTCCTGGATTGCACTTGCTTCTGGCTACCCTGTACGTTCACCTCCAACCTCTTTAGTGTCCTCTTGTTTTCTTCTGTTTCCATTGGTATTTTGCGAGGCCAAAGGAGGCATTTTTCGTTTTACTTTTCGTAATACTAATCTTCACTCGACATCCTCTCTCTTTTCGAGGACATAAAGAGCTGAAGGGCTCAGACGGCTCAGGCGCTGGCCATCTGACTCCAACTTGGCAGGTTCGATCCTATTTCAGTCCGGTGTTATTTGAAGGTGCTCAAATACGCCAACCTCTTGTCGACAGATTTACTGGCACGTAAAAAACTCCTGCGGGACTAAATTCCGGCACCTCTGAGTCTCAAAAACCATATAAGTAGTTAGTGGGACGTTAATAATAATAATAATTATGGTTTTATTATTATTATTATTATTATTATTATTATTATTCATGGACAGGGATATTTATTTCGCTTCCAGGTATATACGTCCACTACTTTTTCATACTTTTTTCTAACTGCCGGACTGAGTGGCTCAGACGGTTGAGGCGTTGGTCTACTGACCCAAACTTGGTAGGTTCGATCCTGGCTCAATCCGATGTTATTTGAAGGTGCTCAAATACGTCAGGCTCGTGTCGACAGATTTACTGGTACGTAATAGAACTCCTGCACGACAAAATTCCGGCACCTCGGCGTCACCCAAAACCGTCAAAATGTAGTAATTATTATTATTATTATTATTATTATTATTAACAAGTGCACCGGGTCGGCACTAAAGTGGATTAAGCCCGTTTTAACGTCCGGATGCCTATCCTAACACTAATCCCCAGATAAGGGATTTTACCACTATTGCGTCCTTTTGTGGAGATTGGCAGTGTGAGGTGTTGTATGTACATGAAAAATGAACATTGGGGGCCGATGACCTCGATGTTAGGCCCCTTTAAACAACAAGCATCATCATCATCATCATCATAATCAAAAATGAATATTTGTGTTAAAACCAGAACAAACACCCAGCGCCCGATCTACAGAAATTGAGAGGGGTGGTTAAAATCCCTAATCAGACCGGGAATCGAACCTGAGTGAACCGATGCCCACTATGCTGAAGTGCTGGCCATTCAGTCAACGAGCCGGACCGTTGATAGGACCGCTACTGATAAGTATAATAAATACAATACGTAATCGAGTAAAATGTCTAATTAAAAATGTACCGAGCTCGATAGCTGCAGTCGCTTAAGTGCGGCCAGTATCCAGTAATCGGGAGATAGTGGGTTCGAGCCCCACTGTCGGCAGCCCTGAAGATGGTTTTCCGTGGTTTCCCATTTTCACACCAGGCAAATGCCGGGGCTGTACCTTAATTAAGACCACGGCCGCTTCCTTCCACTTTGTAGGCCTTTCCTATCCCATCGTCGCCATAAGACCTACCTGTGTCGGTGCGAAGTAAAGCAAATAGCAAAAAAAAAATTAAAATGTTTAATCGTAAATAACGTCTGCAAAATTAAATCTAATGACATTAAGTATAAAGAGCAGAAAATTCTAATGATGTTTATTATCAAAATACAAATAATGCGCAGTTACACAGGACAGAAGAAAGAATATACCGATACTGTTTGGAGTAGTTCTTGTTATTGAAGTAGGTAGGCCTACCTCTGTTTTCAGAATGCCTAAATAACATGTTTCAAACGATAAGACTATTTACCTAGTAAATTCCCAGAAAGGCAATATTATTAAATGACCAAACATACACGAAACGCGGTGACTAACTACTGCTTCAGAGCGTTTAATTACAGGTAGAAACAATATGCAATTTGGTTTTTTCTTTAGCGTATGGTTTGTAGTGTTGGGAGTGCCGACTTGCCAGTTCTGCAACTGCTTTTCCCGGTACGCCTCAGGGGGGCGAACTACATGTACCTCTGTACCTCTGTCTGTGGGTGTAGGTGTAGAGTACCATCTAACAGTTCCACATTTCTGTGTAACTTTAATACGAAGTGCTTTAACCCACAATAAGCGCACTAATTTTAATTTCACACAGACAATAAACTGAGGTTTAGTGGACCCCAAATTAAATACAATACAAGTTCGGTGAATAGTCCTGTACTATCAACATAGATGAACAATGTACGATATTGCACTTAGTGTACTTCGAAATAGCTCCCTCCCATGACTATGCATTGTTGAGATAGGCGATACATGTTCTGGAAACTTTTTAAGGAAGCTTCTTTTGGGATGGTGTTCAAAAGCCTCGTCACGTTTTGTTGGATGTCAGGAATATCGTCAAATCTCTATCCTTTCAAAGCGAGTTTGACCTTTTTCCGACGAGAGGATCCCGGAGAACGCATGCTTTGCCGTTTCGTTTCAGGGTCGTAGCTAAGACACCCGGTTTAATCCTCAGTGACAATACAGATCAAGAAATTTGGTGTCGCATCCGCCGTTTCGACAAAATCCTGTGAAGCCTCTAAATGTGCCTGCTTCTGATCGTCAGTCAAGTGATGTGGCACAAGACGAGGACACGTTTTCCTCTTCCCTAACTTCTGGGTAAAGATTTATCGCACGGATTCACAGTTAATCTGCAGTTCATCCGCAATCATGCACACAGTTAATCACCGATCGTTCGTGATTAATGTCCTCACCTTCTCAATGTTTTCGTTACTGACAGCGGTCGCCGGTCTTCCGCTATGGGGGTTGTCAGAAACACTTTTCCGGCCACCTCGAAAACGGGCGAACCATTCGTACACACACTTCAAGGACAGTGCTTGATCTTCATAAACACGTACCAGCTTCGCATGCGTTTCTTTCGGTGTCTTGCCAAGCTTAAAACAAAACTGTACATTGATATCTTGGTCGTTCATGTTCCTGTTCGCAGTTCAGAACCAATGCACTAAACACGCACTGTGTCAAACAGGTCTTAGACGGCACACACACGATGCTCAACTGAACAACGTTGGGAGCAGGTGGTCAAAACCTGCTGCTACGCAGTGTCGCAGTGTGTATCGCCAGTGTTGCCGATCGAACGTTCTGACTTCATTCACCGAACTTTGTCACAGGTTGTAAAATTGCTCCATGCGCTGCCGGGGTACGTTTTTGAAAAGTTTACTTTTAGGATTTGTATTATAGGCCTACCTATTATACCCGTAACACGGTTCTCAATCAAAGTCCCCCATGTATGCGGAGTTACGCTACCCGCCGAACACGCTTCCCCTGCGAACATTGTCAGCTATGAGCAGCGGGGAAGTGAGACGTTACAACTGGGTAACTTGGCCAAGGTTGTATTACGTCAGACGGAATGTTCCATTCTTTTCCATCGTTTATTTCTTCCAGATAGATTAATTATATGAAGAAATAAATCACATCACCGTATAGCCTAATTTGTTATAGTCATAATTCCACAGTTTCATGGAGATTCGTTAAAATGTACGAAAGATATTAGCAATTATAATTCCCAGGGGAGACTGAATAAATAGGCAGGCATTTCGCTTGTCAAGCCAGTCTATCTTGTGCCACAGTCGAGGCCGGTCGGTCGGCTGTTGGTCATGCTGTTGCCGTGATGTTAGTCGCCAGTTCGACTCTCCGATGGAAGTTTAAGTTCGCGTACTATGGAACTCTGATTCTACAAACGCATCTACAAGACTTAGAAATATTACAGTATCGTTTACGTGTGGTAATTGAAACTGCGTATGAGTTGAGACGTGAACAGTTAAGGTGTTCAACTATTTACAGGAACAGTGTGATTCGAACTAGTACGATACTACGCTACCAAGTACTCAAATGTAATTTGATGTTTGAATTACAAGAGATGATAGGATTTGAATGACAGTGTTTAAACTTCACAAAGTGATTTAACATTGAATGCTAAAAGTGATAAAACCTTGTCGTTAGTGGAACTTCAAAACTGTACATAATTTTGTATTTGACCCTAACAAGTGATAAATCTGTGCTAATAGCGAGACGTAATTCAGTATTTCAAACTGTACAGGTGATTGAATTTTGTGACAGTGTTACTCTACCAAGGTGTTAGAACATTTCGACAAACTATGCGTTTATGTTACAAGCTACTGACACAAGTAGTTGAATTTAACAGTGCTATCGAACTTAAGATTTATTTTCCAAGTGACCATATTCACGATAGAACATAGCCTTAGAACTGTGGTTAAATAAACTGGTACAGTTAACATTTCTTGTGTTGAACCCAGGACGGTTCTTGAAAGGACAGTGTTTTCTTTATTTAATCGTCAACGGGACTAAATGCAACCCAGATCAAATTCTTTGGTTTCATTTATTTCTAGAATTAATTCGAACTTGAACTGTGTAAAGTTTGGAAGTGGAATATTTTATTTTCTACGTCACTACTCAGCCGAAGTTCTCATATTTCACTTTGATAAAGTGACTTATGTATTTTCCGTGGCTGATACTTCACAGATGTAATTTTGAGCTCAATTCAAGCCATGAGCAATAAATGTGTTCATTAGTGAATCCCACCGTGAAGTCAATTGAGTGCAGACCACTACTAACTATTATCTCATTTGTGCAGACCAGTTACTTAGGATCTATTTCATGCCCAGTGCTACGTTACAACCAAGACTACGGTTGCTCCTAGACCATCCAGACCTCCGAGATATTCGAGACCTGCCAGATATTCAAGATCGGCTCGGAAGATGGTGGCACCCTAAGCAGACATTGTGAGCCGCAATGTATCAGGGCCAATTCCGCCCCAAGGTGAAGTACTCATTATAACTGCTGTGCTGAGGTGGTGATGAAATCGACTTTATTTTATGAATAAATTTTTTTAACATAATTAGTGTTCCATTATACTTATTTGACTTCCTTCTCCTCTGTAACAATTCAGATAGTGACCGGGCACCCCTGGGCCGAGTCTTGTGTTAAGCTAGCCATCAAAACAAACTTTTACGGTTACACTATCTGTTAATTATGTATCAAGTGAATGTTTGTAGATTCTTGTGCCACTTCCTCCCCACTCTACCCTCGGGGTGCTAGGTGTGTCTGAGTCCCACAGTATTTCTCTCTAGCTAGTATGTACCAAGTTTGGTTGAAATTACAGGTTTGCTTATAGTCGCCGTCAATTTTAACCCTTTAGCTTCGCCGATATCTCTACGTAAATATATTGCTCCTTAACTGTATACAACCCGCTAAGAAAAGTATGTGTTGCGGGCTAGCGTAAGCCTTCGCCTGCAATTGTTGGAGTGATCATTTAATGATTTGATTTTATGATTCCTCTAAGTTGACTCAACTTATGATTCACCGGCAGGTAACTCTGGAGAAAATGAAACAAAAATGAAGGAAATCGACCCAGTAGAACGGACAGATGGACTGGACAAAGCTGTTTTTAGAAACGTTTTAAATATATAGATGGTTAATTCTGGGTGTCTGTGCTGTTTCCAACAACCCTGAAACTCACAGGTGACACATAACATTATCCTCTACCACAATAACACACGGCTTTCCATACACAGCAGATACCGCCCACCTCATCGGAGGGTCTGCCTTACAAGGGATACACGTGGCTAGCAATAGCCACAGGAAATAATAATAATAATAATAATAATAATAATAATAATAATAATAATAATAATAATAATAATAATAATAATAAATGTTTGGTAGCTATTTAACATCCAACAGTTATGTTTGTAGCGGGAACGAAACATGAACAGGCTAGCATTCGAAAAGAAGGGATGGTTACATTCGGGTATAGCCCCTGCATTTGTCTGTATGAAAACGAGCTGACGGTGAGGTTCTGACGATTCATCTCCCGAATTCAAGTAGGCCTATACAGCAAAAGGATCCTATCTTAATTGGAATTCATTTAAAGGACTTGAGAAACACCTGTTATCGCAGGGTAAAAGTTCACATAATAAAAAAAAAAATAGTTCTATTGTCCATATCAAACCCGAATAAAAGTATTTACAACTGAATCTCTAAGCCTGAATGTTTTAGGAATACTTATGACAGTGTAGGCAATTTGGGTAGTTTCTGCTTTCCTGTTTAGCATAATAAAAGAAAATAACTTAAATCATCCATGTTATTCCATTCCTGACATACACGAGGGTACTTCTATCTCCAGCTAACTAACTAGATGACAAAGGATAAGATATAGCACGGCTTTCCACTTCTGGGTCATAAAGTCTACGACGTCGATGTCATGTCTTGTTCAGCAGAGTAGATTACTCCACTTTGGCGAACGCGGGTCGTTGAGCACCGACATATAGTCTCGTCAGAAGTTAATAAAAGGGAACTTGGAAGCTCTTATACACGTGTTATTTCATACATTTAAAAAAATCGGTAAGCGTTTTATAATTGAATCGATTATTTCAGAAACCAGTCAAGCGCCAAGTCTGTAATTTTTTGGAAAATGAAGAAAATTGTCTAGCATCAGATAAAATGTTATGGTAGGGGTTTAATATTTTAGCTTGAAAGGATTATATCATTTAATACTTTCTATCTAAGGAAAGTATTTTGTGCATATTAACTTTGCCGTAAAAAATTCGAAAAAAATTTCACTTGACTGGTTTCTGAAATAAACGAGTGTTACAAACATATTTTTATGGGATAATTCTTGAATTTTAAAAGGATTTTGGCATATAACTCATATTTGTGGAAATAGAAAATATTTTAATAGGTTTAGACTACATTGCTGATACAAATATAATTATTAAAAGGATGAAATCAGCAATGCCTGCTCACCATGACAGGAGGTAATCAATCCTCAAACAAACTCCACAGCACATTCTGTCTCTTAGTAACATATTCTGCCAATAACTCATTTTATCATTTTTTGGCACTTGACTGCTTTCTGAAATAATCGATTCAATTGTTGTAAACGACCGGATTTGGGTATCAATATGAATGTATTAAAAACAATAAAAACTTGTCAGTTAATTAAACGCTGTCAATTATATATGATATACTAGCTGTTACCCTCGTCTTCGTTCGCGTGGATTTCATAATAAGTATAAAAATCGCCGAAAAACTGAGTTTCATTTACCCGGAAACTCCCTGTAAGCCACGCTTGTGGTATAGCCTTTTGGGGCTAAGATAACCAGGCTACTGGCAAAGCTAACTCTGGAACATGCGACATGGAACTACGTGTGAGAAACAGTCCTCTCTCAAGTCGAAAACAAAAAGATACGCGTTTTCTTATTTTTAAAGGAGATTCCAAGTACCTACTTCGACGTCTTAAACATCTTCAGTTCTTGAGATATAAGTATCCTCTTAAAAATAATTCAACTCGTTCTTCACGTATTTTCACCCCCCCCCCCCCGGTTGAGTGGCATTTACAAAAAGAAAAAGTGTATGTTCCTTCATTTTTAAAGGAGATTCCAAATACAAATTTTCACGGCTGCAACATCTTCAGTTTTTGAGATATACTGTAGATATACTCATTATAAAAAATTCGTCCCCTAAGTGGATTTTCCCAAAACATAAAAGTACGAGTTTCTTTATTTTCAAAGGAGAGTCCAAATGCCAATTTTAACGTCTGTAACATCTGCCGTTTTCAGATATGAGCATCCTCACAAAAGAATTGAACTCCTCCTTCACTTCTTTCTACCTCCTCCCCAACCCCCCTATTTCCGAAAAGAAAATTTTGCAAATAGGCCTACCAGTTTTCACGCCTGTAACATCTTCAGTTTTTGAGATATAAATATCCTCGTAAACAGAATTCAAGCTCTTCACTTATTTTCACCTCCCACCTCAAGTCGATTTTCCGAAAATAAATACGCGTTTCTTTATAACTAAAGGAGATTCCAAATACCAATTTTCACGCTTGTAACGTGTTAACTTCATGAGATGAACACATTTAAAAATTCCCCCGCTTTTTCAATTCTTTTCATCCCCTATGTGTTTCTTTCGAAAACCAAACATCCGTATTTGTTTTCAAAGGAGATTCCAAGAATCAATTTTAACGCCTGTACGATCTTAATTTTTCTAAATATATTGTATGTATCCTCATAAAAATTATTCAAAAACTTTTTTGGACTTATTCACCCCATTAAAGAGCCTTTCCAAAAACAAAAAATACAAGTTTCTTTATTATTAAGGGAGATTCCAAATACCCATTTTTACGTCTGTAACCCATTCAGGTTTTCAGGATTAAACCCTATTTTCAGTCCCCTTCACACCACCTTAAGTGCATTTTCCAAAAACCTGAAATCATGGGTTTCTTTATTTTTAAAGTAGATTCCAAATACCAAGTTTTATTACTGTAATATGATAACTTTTCTAAATGTACTCATTTTAAAAGTTCACCGCATTTTTACTTCGTTTAACCGCCTTGAGAGAATTTTCCGAAAGCAAAACTGCGTATTTCTTAATTTTTCAAAGCGATTCCATATACCAATTTTTACGTCCGTAACATTTTCAGTTTTTTTGAGATATAGGTATCCTCATAAAAGGGATTCAGTCCCACTTTTCTCTTCATTTTACCCCCTCATAAGTGGATTTTCCGAAAACAGAAAATACGTGTTTATTTTTAGACGAGATTCCAAATACAAATGTTCACGCCTTTGGACTGTTCAGTTTCTTGAGGTATAGCTATACTCATTTTAAAAATTCAACTTCCCCTTTTTCACCCTTTTCACCCTCTAGCGGCAGAATATCCAAAAATCCTTTCTTAGTGAGCACCTGCACTGCAATATAAATGTATTTCCAAAATTCTATTTCTTTAAGTCCAGTAGTTTTGGCTCGGCGATGGTGAATCAGAGAGTCAGTCAGGGCATGTTATTATATATATATATATATATATATACATATATATATATATATATATATACCGGGTGGTACAGCTGCCCCTATTCACGCAGTTTCATGCAACCCGCAGATTATAGTCGAACCTAAAAATATTGACCTTGACTACTCACTACAATGTCTGCTCTTACAACGCTTTCCATAATTCGTTTATTCGTGTCAAGCAAATCAGCATTAATGATAAAATACCGATTGATGGTAAAGAATCGTGCAAATTATGTGTCGCAGAAACGTCCTGTACAGAGAACATTATTGGTGAATGACTAGAAGTAGCAGCAACACAACAGCACTAAACAGCAACCTGTGATAGCCGAGCTTGCAAAAAGTTAGAGGAGAGTACCGGTGTTCGTTAGTAGGCGGTTCGAGTCCTGTGTACGACGAATATTTTTATTGCGTTGTTGATGTTCGTGAGAGTCGTGTTGTTGACGACAAATCTAAATCATGATCAGTTCTCATATTGCAGGTACTCAGCTATGTTTGTTTTTTGAGGAGCTCTTAAAAGAGCTATTTGCAATAAAGTGAGATTGTACCGACAGCGGTGCGATGGGCTTATGCATGGCCATTCGATTAATGAAGCAAATGTTCAAAATGACCACCTGCTTCGTTAATGCACATCTGAGCAATGTGGAGGAGAGACATTCTTGCTTGCTGCAACATGTGTGGTGGAATCTGCCTGCAGGCTTCCGTGATGAGCCGCCGTAAATGATTCGGGCTCTCAGGCTCCTGCTCATAGACTCTTTCCTTTAAATAACGCCAGAGGAAAAAGTCGAGTGGAGTAAGGTCAGGTGATCTAGCCGGCCATGTGACCGGACCCCCTCGTCCAATCCATTGTCCAGGATATGTCCTATGCAAGTGGTTCCCTACTGCCAATGACCAGTGTGGGGGAGCTCCATCCTGCTGGAACCACATCCGTAACCGTGTCATAAGGGGCACATCCTCCAATAAGAGTGAGAGGTACTCACGAAGAAACTCTAGATAGCGTCGTCCCGTGAGGTTTCCTTCGAAGAAATATGGTCCAATTATCTTGTCACCTAGTATCCCGCACCACACGTTGACGCCCCATTGTACCTGAAATCGAGCTCCCCTGATCCAGTGAGGATTTTCAACGCTCCAGTAATGGAAGTTGTGACGATTAACAGTTCCGTTGTTGTGAAGTCTGGATTCATCACTAAAGAGAATGTCCATTAAGAAATTCGCATCAGCTTCAACTCTTTGTAATATCCATTGCGAAAATTCTATCCGTTTTGGAAAGTCATCTCCGTGAAGTTCCTGGTGCAGCTGTTGATGGAAAGGGTGGAATTTATGGCGGTGCAATATTCGCAGTACAGATACATGACTGATGTTCAGTTCATTTCCTATGGCCCGTGAGCTTGTGTGCGGGTTGTATGCAAATGCATTTTGAACAGCTTCGTCGTTATTTCCAGACGTCACTGGAGCATCCCGAACGGGGCGTAATGTATGAAATGACTCCGTTGCACGCAACCGTTTTTCAACACGTCGAAATGTATCTGCTGTTGGCAGCCTTCGTCCAGGAAATCGTTCTTGATACAAGCGTCTGGCTTCCCGTGCATTTTGCCTTGCTTCTCCATAAAGTAGTACCATATTCACATAATCATCCCGTGAATACATAATGTTTGCTTTCGTGCTAACCGTACAGTACGTGCTGACACGTTGCTGCTAGGATTACGATATGCTGTTTCATGTGCCCTACGTATGAAGTGTAGACCGCTGTTAGTTGGTCTTCGAGTCGAACGTGCGCAGTTGCTTGGTTGAATGGGTGGGTCAGAATGTTGACAACACGTGCACTGCGCTTTATTCCCTGTAGTCGTTTGCCATATGGAAGTCGCATGTTATTATTCCTTTCGTATGTATGCTTTCTTTGTAAAGGTGGCAAATTACTTTTGAGACTTAAGAACGTTAAATATTTATTACGAATGGCCTTACAAGTATAATATTAAAATAATATTGGTAAGCTTATAACTAGATTCGAACTCTAAATGCCTGCAAACATATCGTATGCTCGCTGTGATTGGTGCCATGTAGCCACTGCAGGCGACAAAGAATTGGTCTCGTAGCTCTGTACTAATGGAATTACCTAGGCTATCGCTTCGATACTGATCGTTGATGTTAAAAGTTCTGAACTCGAATGTGCAAACACCACAGTGAACTAAAGAATCGCGTCTCTCTTACGCCCAGATAGTTGCAACCATTTTCTACGCGTTACTTGGTTGAATGAGTCCAGCGTTATGTTTCACGTGGTATTCACAATCGGTGCGTATGTGGCGATATTTATGATACCGGTTTATTATAACTTCCGTAGAAGAATATCGGAGACTTCAGAAAGGTCTTCGTAAACGATGCCTAGGCGAATACGAAATGACATTAAAAAATGCATGACTCAAGAATGGTTGGAACCCTTCCTGCTTCAAGTAACCTATCGAGGTACGTCTTCCATACGTAATTCCGCGCAGCTATTTGCAACGTACAAGCACCATCCTTGTAACTCTGTATTCACGAGGAGAGCGGAAGTTCCCGCTTCGACAAGTTACTGATGAGTTACAGCCTTATGGTCCCGTTTTATGCCTTTTTTGATCGCTCTAACGGTAGTAATTACGTGGCGTAAGCTATCACATCTGCTGTACAGCATTTGCGTGCCACAGATTATAAACTACGGTGCAAAACACGTTTCTATCAATTTCGATGTGATGAGACTGTACAAAATGGTGGTGCATTGACATGTCTGTAATTGGTCTTACCCTATCACGTTTTCTATGATACCACGACCGCCCTTTCTATCAAAAGAAAATGGCCTCTTGGACCAATCAGGTGCGCAATTCTCTACCGATAGATATAGGCGTGTTTATGGTTTGTACAGTATAGTAACATTTCGTAAAAATTAGTAGAGTATTGGACACCGCTCTACATAAAATGGTACAGTGTTTTTGAGATGGACCTCACTTACTGCCTCTTGTACCATTTTTCCATTGTGCGGAGAAGTCTATATCGGGTTAACTGCACATAACATTGCTGTAAGGTGTTGCGCAAGATGGGACTAAGAGGCATTTACGTCCTAGCTGGTTGCATATATTCGGGAAAAAACAGGGGCAGCTGTACCACCCGGTATATACATAGATTTAACTAGTAAACAATACATTCTGTATGACCCAAGAATTAAATTTTAAACGGGAAGAAATCTGCCACAAGAAGTATATGTTGAAAAGAAGAACTTATACGAGCCAACAATGGGATATTTCATGGAAAAATATCACCTGAAACATCTAGAAGTAATAGGACTTCTAATAGGGCATCGTGGTGTTACTCGGAATTTATCATTTCGGAAGAAATTCGGATACCTCAATCTTTACGGGACGAAATTGTCACAATGCTGCTGAAGAAATCGTACCAAATTTTAGTCCATCGTCTACCTGAATGAAAATTCGTGCATAGTAAAAAATTACGAAATTAGAGCATACTGAGTCCGATGGGACTATCTCCAATGGGAGACAGTTTTCAAATAATAATAATAATAATAATAATAATAATAATAATAATAATAATAATAATAATAATAATAATAATAATTACGTGATGTGGAAAATAGAGATAGATAAACCACATTATTTTAGAAAGTACATTATTAAAAATTACCGCAGCTCTTTTCGTCTATTTTGATTTTTTAAATAATGGAAGAACCCGTTTGATATATTATTATAGATATCAAGGAAAGAATTACTTGTTGCACGAACCCACCTTACTATGATAGCTTGCTTGGGTCGCGAAGGAGGTATTTAATCCACATTGAAGTGTTTGGTATTAGGGTCTTGCATGAACTAGTTTAGATTCGATTCATCTTCAACTGTCCGACGAACATAATAATGCGACGGCTGAACTGGGCCAAACATTTCATAACTGACAAGACCATGAAGCTACCAGAATACAGCCAAATGCGGCAATCAATACCCAAAATTAACCAGGACATACGCAATGATGGGATAAGTACAAGGAAAAAGTAACCGGGCTGAATTATACCTGAGACACAATTACAAAGTAATCACTAAAATTACGATTACAACTACAATTACTTCACAGAATTCATGTCTTAGGGAAATCACAGACGTTATAACATGGATAGGCTTTTGGGCTTGGGGTCTACCTGGAATTTCCCGACACTATTTTAACAATGTCTACCAGTTTCCGTCTTTGTATACCAGGTCAGTGGCGTCGTCATCTCGCTGTTCGCTTTCTTCATGGAGAATCCATCCCGACCGGGAAACCAACCCAGGGTGTTAGAGTAAGGGACAGGCATGCTACCACTATAACACATGGCTGGTAAGAATAATTAGATTAGTATTATATTTACTTCTTTCTTTCTTTCTTTCTTTCTTTCTTAACCCGTTTACTGTCCCGGGTTGGATTTTCCTTCGGACTTAGCGTGGGATCCCACCTCTACCGCCTCAAGGTCACTGTCCTGGAGCGTGAGACTTTCGTTCCGGGGATACAACTGAGGAGGACCGGTACCTCGCCAAGGCAACCTCACCCGCTATGCTGAACAGGGACCTTGTGGGGGATAGGAATATCGGAAGGGATAAACAAGGAAGAGGGAAGGAAGCGGCCGTGGCCTTAAGTTATGTATCATCCCGGCATTTGCCTGGAGTAGAAATGGGATACTACGGGAAAGCACTTCGAGGATGACTGAAGTGGGAATCGAGCCCCCGCCCCCAATCTACCCAGCTGACCTTTCGAAGCTGACCCCGTTCCAGTCCTCGTACCACTTTTCAAATTTCATGGCGGAGCCGGGAATCGAACCCGCGATTCTGGGGATGGCAGCTAATCTCACCAACCACTACGGACGGTATTCTATTTAAAATGTTTAAAATGTCTTACATTTTCTCATAATTCAGGATCCTTACATTTTTTTTTGGGGGGGGGGGAATACACTCATTTTTCTTTCGGTATATCGGAACTATCTCCCGTCTGTGTAGAGTCAAAGGCTGCATTATTTGCAACCGCCTGCGTGTCATAGGAGTGGAACAACCAAAGCATCTGTATTACTTCTCCCGTCTTCGAACCCTAGACAGTATCTCTGATTCTATGGTTTTATGTGTAGCGGAGAAAATGTACGAATGTGTACTTTTTCGTATGAAGCTGGAATGGTACAAAAAAAGAAAAAAATATTTTTTTATTTTTTTTGCTAGGGGCTTTACGTCGCACCGACACAGATAGGTCTTATGGCGACGACGGGATAGGAAAGGCCTAGGAGTTGGAAGGAAGCGGCCGTGGCCTTAGTTAAGGTACAGCCCCAGCGTTTGCCTGGTGTAAAAATGGGAAACCACGGAAAACCATCTTCAGGGCTGCCGATAGTGGGATTCGAACCTACTATCTCCCGGATGCAAGCTCACAGCCGCGCGCCTCTACGCGCACGGCCAACTCGCCCGGTGAAAAAAATATTTTGTGTTTTGTTTAGCATATAGACAAAAAGTGTCTATAATCATTCATCTTCTTCCTACCCTTCTTTCCATTCTATTGGGATCAGCCCATGTGGTGGACTTGGCTTAGTTTTACGACTGGATGTTCTTCCTCACGTCAGTCATATGAGGGTACACATTTCTCACAATTACGTACTGTATGGTGGCAAGTAGTGTTTAGTGAAATGTGTACAAAAAGAGAAGCGTATTAAGGTGAACACAAACACCTAGTCCTCGAGACAGAATTACCAAACGCAGTTAAAATCGTCAACCTGCCCAGAAATCGAATCCAGGGCCGTCTGAAACTAACCATTCAAGTGGCTATCCAAATGACATCTTTCCCATAATGTTTATTTCAGCTAGTGAATTTACCAATTACTTAAAGTATAATTAGTTCTTAATTCTCATCACTCGTCCTCTTGGGGAAAGTACATCTTTGCATTTGCTGAAAATACGCTCTACTGTGGTACGTGAGAAAATACTTGCTTTTCATTTTAAGAACATTTCCAGCAATGACGGATGTTGTAGTGTAAGTCTGATGTCGTTGGAAGTACTGAAGAAATAAGAAAGAACCTCGTACAGCACTGGTGAAGCTACTGGTTCTGCAGGAGTAGAACATGAAAACTTACCTTCATGATCGCTTATTTTTTCGCGTTTCTAATTCCATTCGATGTATATCGTTTACTGGAATTTTACGACTAGAATTTTATTTCGAGAAGTAAATTACAGCGTCAGGAACATACGAGTGAGAGGACTGCTTCTAGGTGCTAGAGAGACCATCCCCACAAATTTTGTCGAATGGCCGCAATTGTACAGATTGGGCAGAAATTTTCAAGACAAAATTATTAGGATTATAATATTCTCAGTGGCAATAATGTGGAACCATTTGCATGGTAAACATAGTATTTAATTTCCTCCTGACAGCACAAAAGACGTTGATATTGCTCAGTATATTAAAAAATCTTTTCAAAATCAACTATTCAATTTTTCAAAGAACGTGTGAGCTATTCCGTGTCCTTTGACAAACACGTATTGGTGTCAGAATGAATAAATAAAGAATAATTTCAAGTAATTCTATTACTCCCGAATTCTGGACATACGTACAGAAATGGTGCTTTCCCTCCTACGTAAGACTTACTAGAATTATTTCATAAAGGAATTCTTGACCATTTTTACAGTTTTTAGGTGTTTCTTCTGGTATAAAATGTTAATTTCGTCCTGTGACACTGGTTGTTGAGCGACGATATTGATTATGTCCGTAGCTATTTGCAGTTCGTTACTACAGTAGTAACTGTAAGATTAATAGTATAACCAGAAAAGCTATTCCTGTTCAAAATGATTTATATAATACACTGTTTGTATTCTCGATACATTCTTAACGTCTTAACAAAAATAATTGTATTAACTAATGACCAGTGCATAATAACGTAAACGAAAAAATTTTCTGGCGCGTAATAATTAATAAAGGTAATTAACATCATCTTCCTGTCCAACTTGTTGGATGAAAGGTCAGTGTACACACTGTCCGACTCGTTGGCTGAACGGTCAGCGTGCTGGCCTTTTGTCACAGGGGTTCGATTCCCGTCAGGGTCGGGAATTTTAACCATAATTGGTTAATTCCGCTGGCAAGGTGCATGTGTCGCATTCATCATCATTTCATCCTCATCACGACGCACAGGTCGCCTACGGGAGTCAAATAGAAAGACCTGCACCTGGCGAACCGAACCCGTCCTGGGATATTCCGGCACTAAAAGCCATACGACATTTCATTTTTCAGTGTACACACTACCAAAAACCACAGAAACACGTAATAGTGATTACATCCCTCCATATATGCTTTGCGTCAAGAAGGGCATCCAGCCACAAAACAGGGCTAAATCCACATGCGCAACGCAGTTCGCGCCCGCGACCCTACAGGTGTGGGGGAATGCGGTAGGAAAATAAGAAAAAATAACGTTTCCTTTCTCTTCTCCCACTGTCCCCACGTATGTGGGATCGCGTGTGCGAACTATGTCACATATGTGGTTTTGGCCCTGCTTTACGGACAGATGCCCTCCCTGACGCCAACCCTATACGGAGGTATGTAATCACTACGACGCGTTTCTCTGGTGGTTGGTAGTATACTGTCTTATCTGAATATGAAGAGGAAAGTGCTGGGACAAACACAAACACCCAGTCTCCGAGCCAGAAGAATTAATCAGAAGCGATTAAATTCCGAACCGAAGGCCTCAACGCTGGCCATTCAGCCAAGGAGCCGGATAAGCAAGGTAATTACCTAACAATGTGTTTTAAGATTTTTCTTCAACTTGTAATCTAATGTGAAGCCAAGGTTATATAATTCTTATGGACAACGAAATTTTCCTTAAAGACAGAAAGGACCGAACATAAGCAGACCCAACAGTACTTTTTATACTTTGTACAGTGCTACATCATAAACTTGCCGATGGAACATGGCGTAATACTATTTAATTTTAATCTATGGTCTTCATAAATAGGTCAATTTAAATATGAATTATCTCAGCCCCTACTACATTTATCGACCAATGAAACTTTTTAAATAACAAGTAGGCCTACAATATAAACAACGGATTCACATATTTCAGAATGGACATGGAGATTATCAAATTCACGAATTAAAAATAACAACAACTCGAAATAGTGGCAGTTCGTACGTATCCTTCATAGCTGGGCCATATATTTTCAAAATGAGTAATTTTAGCTTTGAATTACTTTAATATTATATATTTTGAAAAATTCTTTCCATGCAGACAATTGTTGTCCAAATAACTACCATCCCGAGATATCGGCCAGTTTTGTAGATATTGTACAAAACCAAGGAAATTTCGTTAAGATATATCGCATAGTTCAGAAGTTATTAGGGACAGACTCTTGAAAAATTCCCATTTACAAGAAATGAGCAAAAGTGTTTCTCAGATAAGCACTAAAACACCGCCCTTCCACTGGGCGTTAACACGCAGGATCTTGTTTTGAAAATTTATAACTTCTAAACTAATACTCAAATTTACGAAATTATTCCACCAGAATGCACCGCTATAGTTGGGCTATTGATAATCGTTCCTCTCAAAGCACCCTCTAAAGCTCAGGGGTACAGTGTCGGTCTGCGGATGCCTAGATTACGAATTCAAACTTGCTAGAGACAATGGGATCTTCGAAAGGCGGAAGAAAGGTCATTCGGCACTCCATGTCATACGAAGTTCGAATTTAAAAGACCTCTGGTGACACACACTTTCAGTTGAAATGAAATGGCGTATGGCTTTTAGTGCCGGGAGTGTCCGAGGACAAGTTCGGCTTGCCAGGAGCAGGTCTTTTGATTTGACACCCGTAGGCGACCTGCGCGTCGTGATGAGGATGAAATGATGATGAATGCGACACATGCACCTTGCCAGCGGAATTAACCAATTATGGTTAAAATTTCCGACCCTAATGGGAATCGAACCCGGGACCCCTCTAACAAAAGGCCAGCAAGCTGGTCATTTATCCATGGAGTCGGACACACTTTGTGTTTACCTGACAATTCATTCAAACATAGGTGTCTGAATTACATTTCTGGTCTCTGGGTCGTCTAGTAGCGGTAAACAGATATATAAAATTGACTCTCAGGTAGGCTAAATGGCACTACATTAAAATGATTGCACACTGTAGCTGATATCATACAATTACAATTATTATTTCTTAACTCAGCTTAATTTCAATAACAATGCTACGCTCTGGTGACATGTGCTTTACACTACACTTACAGCTTTCATGGACAGATTATTTATTCACTCATTATCAGTATGATTATTATTCATTGTATCGCCTCACAAACTGACATTGAATATAAATGATCTCTTTACGTAGCATCGACATCGCATACATTGACATGAAAACAGAATGGAAAAAGTTTAAAACAAAACACATTCATCTACACAACAATATAGCAAAATCACACTACTGAATATTCAATGAAACAGTGGGCCACAAAATGTAAAGAAAAAGTAATACGGCAATATACATATATTGGTAACTTTTCAATCACCCCATGCACGCATAGTGTACAAAATGTTCTCACATGGCCAGCAATAAATGTATTTCAGTAAAGCAAACTTGTTATTTTATGTGGCTGTTAGCACTGAGACTGCAAAAATCACATACGAGGCTTCTAACGTAAAAGTTCCACACGCTCGGCCAAGATTTTGTCTATAGCGATCACTCTCATGACAAAATATCCCAACATTCCAGGGACAAAACGATAATCCCATCATTAGGAGACAGGCCTATGTTATTGTAGTCGGTGTGAATATATTGCATCCAAAAAAGCTGTTATTATTAACCACACGCCTAATAATTGAAACTTTTTATGTGGCTTTTACCTCAGCGTTCCTTCCGCTTCTTTTAACGGGCCAGCTATCAATCCTTTACAGCCAGATAATCACAAACAAGGAAGAATCGGAGCGTATTACAGTGATATCACTGCGATTACACAGGGAACCGTTCAAATTCGCTTGAATGTCCATCAATAGGAGGCAAATGAATCTATCATTCAACGCTGTAATCACAAAGATACGGAGCATCCGTCTGTGACAGACCAAAATATACGACCACAGTTCGTTATTCATTCGAAATGAATGTTGGAGTAGATGTAGGAATTTTATTGTGAAATTTCTATTTGCGGTAACACAAATAATAAGTTACTTGTATTTGATTGAAATTCCTTCTTCCGGGCTTTCATGGTTCTACCTGATATCATGAAATTAATGCGATAGTGCATTCAATTAAATTACTCTCTTGGGAACAAATGATAGAAGCCATGCCGTCATTGGGTTTTAACAAATATCCAGAACATGACAGATTTAACCAGCTTTCCTTACTTTGTATTTAAATCGTAAACAAGACATTTATGGCGCTTTAATAATGATGCACGGGCTTTTGAGTCAATTGTGGAAGATGGGTTCAAAACTTGGGAAGACTTTAATTAACCAGACTTTTCAATCGAACAACCAAAAGGGAATTTCTGTACAGTAGCACTACAGTGCATTTTCTATTTAATTCCTGATTGTGACACACCGCCTGACGGAGTAGAACAAAAGCACGCAATTAAACTCTTGGATAAAAAAATAATTTACCAAAAACCAACCTATTATTTGAACGGCATATTTTGCGTTTAAAGAAACAACAAGTAATCGAAACGTTGTAACAATTTCATTTCAAGGTTACGATAGGAAGCATCTGAGTGTGGATTTGCTAAACTAAAAATAAAGGACTTAGTAGAAATGCGTATTTCTCATCAATCTGTGGAAGAGAATTACGAAAATGGATATTAGAAAAGTCCTTTCTGACTATGGACGATGTTGCAGATTTAGGTAGATTACTAGAAATTCTTTAGTTCCACACTTACGTTTTCGAAAATCATAGCGTAAACAGCTATATAAAGCGACTGGAAAATTGGGCGACATTACGATGGAAAGGAATATCTTCTAAAGAAAGTAGGGAACATTCACCTACATTACAAGCAACATACCGTGTTCGATGGAGGGTCCAGTCTCATTTCGCAAGTAGTCTAAATTGCTCAGCACATTAGACGATGTGTACAAGATGTTATTCAGTATGTCGCACACGAGGAGAAAATAATATATTCAGTAAGTCTTGCTATGTTGGGAATACTCTGAACGTACGTTGATGCACTTTACAGAGAAGTTTAAGAGAGGAATTATGTTGGTCTATCCAGTGTTAATGATGAAAACTAAATCCTAAATGTGAAGTTATTGACGGCCCAACTTGAAACTAATGGAACAATTTTAAATCAATTAATGTTCGTCTCGTAAAACAAGTGAAAGTAGTATATCCATTATATGAGTAGGGTGTGACGTACATCTGGAAATTAAACTATCGGCGAATTCCACAATGATGTAACTACAGGTAACAGATAGATACTGCCTGTTCTTCTGATAAAAGGAAAAGGTTATCTTCAGAAAATGGAAATTTCAATATAGATAAATAATTGAAGAATTTTCAACGAAAATTACACGCTGTTTACTCCGTTCCCACTGTTAGCCAGTAGCTCTTACGGTGAAAATTAGAGCTAGGATAGAAGAACTTGAGGAAGCTTATATTATTGAAAAAGTAGTCCGGCTCATTGGCTGAATGATCAGCATAATCGCCTTCCGTTCGGAGGATCCCGGGTTCGATTCCCAGCCCGGTCGGCGATTTGAACCGTAAATGGTTATTTCCCATGGCTCGTGGACTGGATGTTTCTTATGCCCCAACATTCCTGAAACTCGCACACCACATTCAACACTATCCTCCACTACAAAAACACGTAATTCCCATACACGGCAGATGGCGCCCACGCTCTTTGGAGGGTCTGCCTTACAAGCGATGCACCAGACAAGGAATAGCCATACTAAATCATTAAAAGGGTAAATAGGTCATTCAAGTGGATTTCACCATTATTCCCTGTGCTCCCAGTCAGCCGCTCGCTGACATGCTCAGTGCAAACTATGATAAATAATGCCTTAAAATATATATATACCCTGGATTTTGATGGGGAATATATAACAAACATGGACATGGTGAGGCCAACTAAAACATATAAATAAAGCAAGGCGAAGCATGGCGTCAGTTTAGAGGAAAAATATGTTTGTTAAAAATAAACAAGAAACATGAAAAATAGCAAAATGCATGAAAGTGATCCAAAAATTTACAAGACTCAGATATTCTCTCAGCTTGATAAAAGTTCATCTTGAGAATCAAATATCATACAAAATTTATGTGTATGCCGACACACATACTTAACATTACAAAGCAAAAATTCTTGAATTTCATTGATTTTAACACAGTGGCTAGCGTGCTCGCACCACGCTCCTGACTTTGTTTTGTTAATCCTTTCAACTGTAGATGAGTACGTTCCCATTTCCTGCACACTTGACATTGCAGTAGGGGTCCCTAACTTTAAGAAAAGACGTGATTTAATGCGCAAAGGGGGACAAAACTAACCTAACTGTACAATATTAACACATTAAGTGGGAAAACATCCTACAAATATATACACGCTGTATCATGAGCAACCTCATGAGCACAACAAATACTATGGATCGGAACCACACCCAATAAAATCACAAAAATGGCAAATATACGCAATGAAAGAAACAAAACATGATGTCATATTTTCCAGGGTTCACCAAGAAAGCATGCTGCATTTACGAAATTCTCACTCACTCAAAGTCTCGTTGGAAATATACAAGGAATTAAATTTGCACTTTAAGGAACACTTCCTATTCAACGTAAGTTCCTGAAATAAATTACAGTACACGACAAAAAATCAATCGACTGGTTGACTTTATAACGACATGCACAAATGGACGTGAATTCCTGAAATAAATTACATGACACAAATTCATAAAAATAACAGAGTAGACTTTAACTTTCAACACATAATTCAACGCTGGTTCCTGAAAAAGATTACATGACACAAATATTCCTCAACGCGGTTATTTCATAAAAGAAAATCCAAACAAAATGTCACGATATAAAATTCCCGACTACTGCAACAACCGTAGTGACATGGACAAAAACCAATAAAATCATAGGCCGCTAAAGTAAAACTCTCCTCAGTAGACACACATATTACCCTCGCCAACAACACGGCAGAATGACTCAAAAGCGGAGATTCAATCTCCCCAAAAAGTGGAGCAAATATCAAAACACACAGGGTCCAACACTTAACACACGCTGCTCCCAAGTCTACCCGAGGCAAATCACACATTCATGAAAATGCAGGCCTTTCAAATGATGAACGCGTCGTCTTACTCATAATCACAAAAAATCACATATCCTAATGTTGCCAAAAACTGATACAGATATAAATGACGTCGTCTAACATTCGCTCGCATGAGAAGAAACAACACCACGCTGGTCACAAATCATAGCACTCGCGCTCGTGAAGTTAAACTTGACCGGGCCAGTTGGCCGTGCAGTTAGGGGCGCGCAGCTGTGAGCTCGTATCCGGGAGATAGTGGGTTCGAACAACACCGTCGGCAGTCCTGAAGTTGGTTTTCCGTGTTTTCCCCATTTTCACACCAGGCTTTACCTTAAATAAGGCCACGGCCGCTTCCTTCCCATTCCTAGGCCTTTCCTGTCCCATTGTCGCCATAAGACCTATCCGTGTCAGTGCGACGTAAAGCAAATAGCAAAAAAAGTTTAACCTGAATAATAAAGTGGCCAACTCTATAATAATATAATAACTATAAACTAAGAAATTGCCACATAGAAAATCGATCATATCGGAACATCTGAAAGTTACTGAAATCTCTCATTCTTCAACTCGAGAAGGTCGCATAATAATAATAATAATAATAATAATAATAATAATAATAATAATAATAATAATAATAATAATAATAAATTTACAGAAAATGGATTCTAAATATTTGGAACTTGGAATACGAAACTGCGTTCAAGAAACTCGTGAGCCTGTCACTAATTTACACTCATCTTTATATTCAAATAATCATGAAGATGACGCTACCAAACTTTGTGGATCCAAACTCCACCATCTCACACATTTTCATTCACACATCATGCAATAAATCTCAGAAAATATGACGGCATGCTTCCGTACACTTTTCACTTAAATTATTTACATTTTATATTTTAAGCCCCAAGACGTACACTGCGTCTCAAGGATCAAACAAAAACAAATAAAAAATATGTGAGGCTAAAACAAGACATTGACTCGTAAAGGGGGAATGAGGTTAACCACTCTGCTAAAAATCTGAATAAAATTAAAAGAAATTAAGCTGTGACCTCATGTAATCAGTCCATATTTACGTTACAATAATATTTACACTTACAAGCTTCCTAACATTTACTTTAATAGGACGTAATCCTTCCAAACAAAAACTAAGCTTACTGAAATTCAATATCAAAACTAACATATCACCTTTTGCTACATTAAAACACGTGCACACGTACATAATTACATTGAAAATCTAGCACTCGTCTATTTCGTCGACTTGTGCCGCCTGCCTTCGGGACAGCCGGCTTTCCATCGTGTTAACCGGCCATATCGAACGTAATGCCTTCATAATAGAACTGGGTCAGTCCTTGGGTCTCCATCCTGGCGTCGAAATGTGGTCTCGTAGTCTTCGTCGCTGCTTCTGCTTCTGGAGGTTGTCTAAACCATCCCCTCCTTCACGGTGTAGAAAATTAGGTCAGGATTAACCTGCCAGTTACTAGAATACTACTGCTGGGGTAATTTCCACTGACCGTGAAAAACCCGTCCCCTTTCAGCCGCGGAACAACGCTTCTTACCTTACCCCGTAACTACGTCAAATATTTCCCATTTAAATGCTGGAATGGAAATAGATGTTTATGTCCTCGAAAAATCTATCTATACAGGCAGGCTACTATGCATTTAAATTATTATCTGAAACTGTTCTCTCTCGCTGCAAATCGAAAGTTCGATGCCATTCTCCAAAAGGTTAAAATCTTGAATAGTTTAAATGCAGTCAAAGCGTCTTCAACAAAGTCACAGTCCCCACACGATCAAGATACTTAAGTCCTGACCCGCACTCGCATAAATGATACTTCCTATCACGACGTTACCTGTGCAGAATCTTGCCGAACAAAGGGGTAGCTAGCCCACGCGCTAGTCGCTTTTAATAATTTGCCCTCTCAGACGCTGTTGTATGATCGATTGGGGACATCACTTACATAGACCCATGCCTAAACAAAATGACTGTGACGCTATCATATCATTGGATCAACGCATCGCGTACCTGACGCTTACTTCAAACGTATCTTGCAAGGATTCTCTAGCCTCTCGCCGGGCTTCCGAAATGTTTTCCGTTGGTCCTGGCCGTTGGAGTTCCATTGTTTCCTTGCTCTGCTGTGTGTGCGTCATGTCGAAATCGCACCTTCTAAACATAGCTGGCGAGCAAATAGACCTAGGCTCCAAGCTTCCTGTAGAAATTACGACATGTACTGATGAATGTAGATGTTCCCTGCCAGTTACCAAGACTTAATAAAATGAAATATACTCCGTGCATCCACATAAATGACTGATTAATTAAACGAGCACTTCAATAAGGGCTCAAAGGCTCTAGCAAAATGAAACCATAGGCTACACTGTCTACTATGGCAGAACTGGTTCTGAAATTGGTAAAAGTAAATCTTTTCCAAAATAGATATACTGAAATGGCATTTTACCAATTAGAAATTGATCCTTTGTCGTGGAAACTACGACTTTCAGCACCCTCTTCGGCTTCTATAGTTTTAAGAGAACCCGGACCCTGAAAATGATAAAATGTTGTATTTTCAGTTTATTATAAAATACTACAGACTTTTCTCTTTAATATGACATATTAATCTTCCCGCTGTCTCAACTCGAAGTATTAAAAATATGCTTGTAATAATGTGCTGTAGTGGGTTTGTCACATACAGTTTCCATGTATACGTTTTGGGCGAAAATATAATTCAGATTACCCAGTCTTTCCAAAGATATTATATTAAATATGTAGGGCATGTTTCTTGTGTTGTCTTCTTGATTGACAGGCTTAGTTTTGTCTGCATTGTTGTATTCCTTGGATATCGTTGTTTACATTGAGTCATTTGGCAATTAGTTCAAGATTTATATTGCATTATTTCTGTTGTCTAACCGGAACTTATCGATCATGCCTCTATTTAGTAATAGGGTAAGTAATACAATATAAAGAAGCCTCCTTGCAGGTCCACTAGTGGAACTGAGACAATTTCTCAAACCGAAGGAAATGATTCTGAAAATAGTGAGGTTATACATTAAGTGATATCTACTCCTGTCTCTAGCACAAGCAAGAAGTTGCATGGATCAACTGACAAATACTCCAACTTACTTGAACAGTGTATTGATGATAATGTCAACGAAATAATTTACATTTCATTGCTCCATGAGGTGATAGATAATTCACTATTTTCTAATGAATGTTGCAAAATGACCTATGTCACTAAAAGTCAAGTGACACAAAGGACTTCAAAATCAAAATGAGAGTGTGAAGAATGTAATATGGACCAGAGTCCCAAAAAATGTGTTTGTGGAAATGAATCCTCATTATTTTTAAGTTTATGACGCTATTGCTACATACAACAAATGTAACATTATAAAGTCTGAAGTGCTGCAGAAGATGGGAGTGAAAATACATGGTTACTGCTATGATGTCGACAGACAATGAGAGAAAACGGAATGCTGAAAGTAAAGGAAAGGAGCGTGAGAGGAATGAAAGGTGCAAAAAGGTTGGATGAGGATATGTCTACCGCCAGTGGAAACCCCTCTTATAGTGCTGGGCTTCGCTAAAACGTTAGTTAAACTTTGGACCTCGCTTTCCACAAGTTTACTTTTTTTGATATATGAGGAACTATTAGAGATAGAGACCTCAAATGTTCAGGCATTGTAAACAATGCCATTATACACCTTCTGTCATGGCCCTTTTGTCCTACTTAAAAGAAGACAGATTTTTCATGTCAAAGATACTATGTCGAAAAATATGTAAATTATTTTCAGTAACAAAATACTTAATATCTTCCCCAAAAATACCAATACATTAAAATCTCTACGCTAAATAAATGCAATATACCATTGTATAAGTTTCATCTTTATGGTGTTAATAGTTAAGAGGAAAATGTTCGTTACATTTACCAATGGCGGTGAAGGAAGGTCCGGTTCCCCTCAAAAGACCCATGTTTGGCTTAAAATGCGCATGTTAAGAATTAAAAAATACCGAAATCTTTTGCGTCAGTGTGAAGGTTTATTTGTGTTTGCATGCCATATACCTTCATACCACGTCATCCTTGGACCCGTATCAATAAACAGGACTAATGAAAAGACAATTACGAGGTTACTCTACTCATTCCTTTGCGTTTTGGCTCTGGGCTCGGGAAGCAGACAAGTAAGAAAGAAACCAAACATGTTCAGAAGACTTAAATTCAGTCTCTACAAATGGAGATATGTCAGAAGGATATTGGAATTAATTTTTCTTCTGTACTTACTGTCGTTAAAAATTTGACATTGTAAGAAAAGTAGTTCGTAGTGTCTGTAGTATTTTTCATATCTATGGTAGTGTTTTTTATTATTCAATTTTTTCATCCAGAGATTGTGTCTCCAACCTTCCCACACCGGAACCGCGCTAAATTTATTTATTACTCTATAACTGAAACTATGATTCTTTTGTCTTTTTGTACCGATTGATTGCGCAATGTGTTGTTGAGTGTAGAGTTGAGCTGAGACAAAAAGTTTTTAATAAACTTTTCTAATCAATTATTGAGACTTGTGCCCCAACTTATTTCTGATAAAGGAAACTAAGTGAGTCAAGGAGTCGCGTATCAGGTGTGCAGATAGAGACATTGGCTTGAAATGGATGAGGTAATTGCAAGATTCCGTAGGTTCAAATCTTGCTACCAAGTTGGTATATTTTTCGGTTTAATTGTACTTTTCCTTATTGCTGAGAGAGATTTAGACGTTATTATACACGGATCGCAGGTAAAGATCGATACCTTAATGTATTGAAGATATCAGGGATCTAATGAAGATGACTACGGAAATTACGCTGTCGTCCGACCTGAAAGAAAAGAGCTGTAGACAATGGCACTCAACCTTTAGGAAGAACCGTCCTTTTAACGAGAGAATCATCTACATTTTCGTTGCTTCTTTGCTCATTCGAATACAAGTAGTCACAGAGCGCCAGAGTCAGCAGATCCGACACAGATTGTGTTTGATTTTGGTCAGTTTTATGTGTATAGACTGGCATTCTCAAAGCACATGTTTTTCTTTCTTCTATAGTTCTCAAGCGCGAGGAAATGACTCCAGGAATGAGGAAAATTTAATCGTAATGAATATGATACTATCCGTGTATTTCGTCGTGAAGATTTCCCAGAATTCTCAACTGCATCCCGGCTACGCAACGTGCAAGGTGAACCAACCCCATCAATGGACGCTAAAACGATCATTTCAATGAGAGGTGGCAACGAATTTAACATGGTATATGCGGACCTGCCACGCATCTCCGCAGGAGAACGTGACTTCATCGCTTCATCACTTCCCACGTGAAGTTCAGTATTCTCGTGGCATGTGCGAGGTGATCGATTATTTGTTCCTCGGTCAAAGCGACTTCCCTAGCGGCGAAGTAATTTGGGGTCCCACATCCCTAATTCGGTTACGTGCAGTCTGCACCGCGCAAGGAAAGGAAGACACAAGACCTCAGTGAAACAGCTGAGAAGAAGGGGTTCTTCTGTATTGCTGCCACCAGGAAAGCCTCATCTTGCTCTCTCGTGGAGATACATGGTCAGCCCGCAGAATACCACTTTCCTTCTTCAGTACGTTTTCGATCAAGCTTGGCCCATCGCGTAGTACGAGTAGACGAGAGAACGCCGTTCTTAGACCGGCTTTTGTTGCTGAAAAACCAGCTTTCACCAGCGCCAACACGGCTGATCTACCGTCCACTAGCTCCGCCATTACGGTCCGTTGAACATCGGAAAATTGGACAAGAAATTGGTCTCTGTTTCATCACACACACACACACACACACACACACACACGCGCGCGCGCGCGCGCGCGCACAAGAATGGAATTACTGATATTATGTAACTATGAGCAATTTAAGCAGCGACGAAATCTACACATGCACAAATTACAAAAGTATATGTACACGAACTCGCGAAGTGTGATCTGTCCATGTCTATGCCTCCTTGCAGTGCATCATACCACTGAATTTAGAAGGTTAAGTCTAATTGCAAGTGGCATTCATTTTTTCTTAATTTACTGGGTTATTAAGTGCTGATATGTCAGACTCCTGGTATGAATGGTCAGCGTTCAGGCCTTCGGTTCAGAGGATCCCGAGTTCAATTTCCAACCGGATCAGGGATTTTAATCGCGGGAGATTAATTATTCTGGCTCAGGGACGGGGTATTCGTGTTTGTCCCAACACTCTACAGTGTTCTATTTTGAGGGATTTTTAAATTTTCGACTTCATTTAGGTAAGTTCTTGATTAAAATGGTTTTCTTTTAATTACTGCCTGTAGTGTGATAACTTCCACTAAACAGGGTGAGTCAGTTAAAATTATCGCTTTAATTAACCCAGTCTCTTACAGATGTCAAAAGATATGTTTTCACTTTCAGTAACGCTACCAAGGGTCTCTAAATTGAACTACTTTTGCAGAGTGTCAATATCTGCGGAGATAATGGCACTAACCCTGTTTTCAAATCGAAGTACACTGTTTCTTCCACATATCATTTCAGATATGGACATTGCAAATTCTGAAGCGTGACTGTTTTAAAAATACAACCAGTATTTCTCCAGAAAATTGTATGTCTTCAAACGTGCGTCATTCACCAGCCGTGATTCCTCCCTGTTCGAATTAATCGTTTAACATGGGGCCAAGGCCGGTGCTTCCTATGTATCATGGACTGTTGGTACACAGAGTTCCTTTACTATCCCGTGATAGCAAGATATTCGCTCTGCTGTAGTCTTAAATAGACTATAACAACAGTGCAATATTTCAGAAACTGCAATATCGTCGTGGGTAGCAGGTAACGGAAAAACTGGTATCCGAGCTCTACTGCGTCACTAATTGTGTCACGGTCCTCCATTACTTATGCTTCCTGCATATGTCGTAAATTTGTTGTATCCTTCCTGGTGTTCTCTTTTTATAGCCCACTTATGTATAAATAAATCTATCATCGATATGAGCATGCTTATGTCGCATACTTCCGTCTCGTTTTTAATATATTACTCATGTATTTTACCAAACTATGAACAGTATGAAGTTACTTTCACCAATATCTAGATGCACCTGCCACACAAAAGGGACCACACCTCATATAAGAAGTCACACTACGACAATAAGCATGATGGCGATCTCTTATGAATCACTGGCGAATCACTGCTATTGGTTCCGTGGTCTTAACCAAGGAACGCCATATGCAATGACTAAATATGTTATTTGGTCTCAGATGTACAGTTTTCAAGTTTGCACCCAAGCATCCTGTCTTCGTTTCCTGGTAGATGTCTGTCAACTTGAAGGCTAAACTGAAGACGATATTAGGCTAAAGAAATAAAGTGACCGTATTACAAGGTAAGACCCTCAATATTTTCCACGTTAACATGACCCATGATACACTTATTAAAATGAAAACAGTCTGCCGATATATCAGCTGTGTGCCATCAGCACTGTTACAATGGCTTAATTTTTAAATTATGATTATGGCCGATGATGACAATTTTCTCTCAAAAGACGTTAACTGAATGTGATACAACGATAAACGTACGTTATTGCTGCACTTGCGGTAATATAATGATGTGATTCAGTATATTAGATCACTGGTATAATGGTGATATAATAATATAGTGATTTTAAAATAAGTGCATAGCTCTGAAAATTATCCAGTGATGTGTAACAGAGTATGGATTGTTGATGTAACTTCGCTTCTCCTCATTGAATGCCCCATCTCGATCAGTAAAACGTTCATCGATAACGATCAAGTTTAAATTGTGATATACGCGTGCTAGGAAATCTTTCAGCCAGAAATTAAGTCTGCGACGGACAAATGGCCTGACAGTCAAATAATATTTAAAAAGTTCCTTCGTTCAAAACTATGGGTGGCAATTCAATTGATGTCAGCAATTTAAATCAATAAATTGTCAGCATTACTTGTGAATTTGTTTAAATTTCTAAGTTGATGATCTGTATGGTCTTAAACGCCCTTTAACAACCTGTAACCTCTACAAACCTCAATTATCCTTGGCTTAGTAACCTAAAGTTGTCCTCCCTTGCATAGAACTAGTTTCCGTGCAATTAACACTAAGTAGATCTTCGGGTTTTCAACAGTTTTAGATCAACATTTTTTTTAAATTCATTTTATTTTTCATTCATAGGTTCACTGGTAGCTATTTAACATACAAATGCATGACAATACATTGAGGTTACATTTCTTAACGTGAAATTATGGTAAATTGCACATCATTCTTTAATTCACAAAGGGCATGTGTACTGGAGTTGCGTACGTTTGAAATCGCCTTTTTCGCCCAAAAATGCCATTTTAATTTTTTCACTGGAAATGAAAGCTTGAAGTCTCTACTTCAAAATGAGATATAATTCATACATATATTCCAACTGTAAGTATCCGAAAATAAGATTTAAATAGCCACGTGCCTACATGTAAACATCGTGTCAGATTTTCTTATTCAAATTCACCTCTTTGGTGTGGCATGCCTCCTGAGTACATAGTTCATAGTTCTGACAAACAGATGTCAATACTTGTATATTCCAAAGACTTTTATTCCATTGCTAGGCAACGGATATAAACAAATATGTTTGCATCCTTGTGGCCAAGTGGTCTTTCACATTGTGACCGAAGAGTTTGTTCTCTGTGAGTGTGTATAAAATGGGTTCTAAAAGCCGATGTAGAGCAAAGAAGAGAAAATTCCATGGAAACAGACATAGCAAGGTGAATGTCAGTGTTACTTGTGCTATCAGTATAAATAGTGAGACGGAAGGTAGGCCTAATGTAAGGGAATCATTTGCTAGTGATTCTCAGTCCAAACTTCCGTCTGTAAATATTGAATCTGATAGTGTTAGTGACATTTACAATATCATTATTGACATAGAGTGCTTTACACATATATTATCTGCATTAGCTTGCCCTAGTTGCTTCAGCTGTAATACAGTTTTTGTAAAAAAAACTAGAAATTCTGAGATTTGGTTGGGAAATGTCCCTTGCATTGTTTTGCAGCAACTGTGATTATCAATTCCGCAACTGACAGGAGCACTCATCGATAAGATGCAAAATTATTTGGAATTGCTTTACGTTCCAACACAAGCAGTACTCACGCCATGTCAAATGGCATATGGGCCACATTGTACCATTTGACAGCAACAAAGGACCGTCCCACCCACCATTGGTGTCCTTTAGGAACTCATATCAGTGAGCTAAAGCAAATAATGAGATAGAACAATTTTAATTCAAACAAGGCCTGTCCTTTGGCATTCTTCAAGCTGTGAAGCCTATATATGAGCAACTCACCGACCCAGAAATGCTAAGTCCTTGCATGGATTGACTCAAAATAATGAGTCATTCGATGCCATGGTATGGAGAAGGTGTCCTAAGGAGACATAAAGGTGGGGCTTGATACCTTATAATTAGGAGTGATGGATGCTGTTTGCCATTTCAACTGGGAGAACGGAGTGGAAATTGAAATAATGAAGAGGGTGGGAATGGCTTCTGGCAAGTACACATCATCTGGTATACTTGAAGCTGATGCAGTATGGTTGCACAAAGGTGCAAATCAAAGTACTGCAGAACAAAAGCAGAGGAGGCAGTACTTGAGAGGCAGAAGAAAACTAAAAGAAGACAAGAAAATTCTAAAAGAGGGTCCAATCTATTGAGCAGGCATGTTTCTAGGTACCCAAATAAGTGGGTTATGTTCATAACGTAGTCCTAAAACTTCAGTGCTGTTTTTCTTGAATGTAATTTTTTGCACACCTTCCCACATTTCAAATAAATTTAAAGATCCTTAAAATTGAGATAGAAAAATCAATGATAGATTAAATTAAAGCTAATGAATGTGGGAATGTTGTAAACTAGTACTTTCTTAATATTGTGAATATTGTTATTGTTATTATTATTTTTATAGCCATTGTAACACGGGTTTTTAATTATTTTTAAAATTTTGTCAAAAATTATGTCTAGCTCCCTTTATGTTTTTGATAATTAGAAGATCCTAGTTCACAACATTCTATGAATGAAATACTTCAACTTGGTGAAAACAATTTCAAGATAATAACATTTTTGGAAATTTTATAACATTTTGAAAATTTATGTGTTTTTTGTCATTAAACTAAATTTTTGGGTGAAGATAAGACACAAAATTTTGATTGCATTATACGAAACTGTTAGTCTAATATTTTTTGTTTTATGGTACGAAACTCAAAAAAATCGGTTAAGAATTTTGGATTTTCCTTCGAAACGTTAAAACATACCTTAACTCGAAGGACACTCTCCTACAGTATGCTCAACTGTCTGCTTAAGAACAGGGGAGGCACATTCTAGGAACAAAATACTCCCCAGCACATCTAGTTCTGTTGACAGTAATTCAAATTACGCACGGGTTGTTTGATTCATTTAATTTAACTACAAAGCGTTAAAGACCATGGATTATTACGAGAGAGTTCTTGTGTACAGTCCTTAGCAAGCTTCGAGTTCCTGGCTGTGGTAATGGTTGGATTCCTAAAGATGACGTTCATGTTTATGTTACCGGTAGTAACTTGTTACTTTACTGTGCTTTTGCTGGAGAGAAATTCTCGCTTTCTTGTGGTGGTCTATTGAAAAGACACGCTCTAAGGCATTGATATCATTGGTCTGCGATTGTGGCACTGTCGTACAGAAATTGGGTTTCGATTCTGACAATAGTGCGTAAGATTCTCAGCTATAATTTAAATCGATATTTCTAGACGTCATGTTGAAATAGAAATCAACATGTTTGTAGGCCTATGCAGGGTGGTCGGAAACAACGTGAACCGGGAATGTGAGCAAAGGAAGGTTTGGCGTACTTAAAATAATTTGAAAGAAATAGTTCGATATCATGGCCCGTTGTCACTTTGTCAGCTGCTGGAGTTAGCCAATCAGATCGCTTCGCGGGCGAATTCAAATGGGCTTTGCAAAGCGATGTTGCTAAATCTGCACTTGGCCTAAGACCGGCTCCAGAGCTATGCCAAGAAATCAGCGACAAACACAAACACACCGTGTGTTTCAGGCGGTGTCACGGTGGTGTACTTGCTGTGGCGCGATCCTGTCAAATCGGAGGTCCGTGTTCCAATCTCTCTCCTGGCAAAGTTGTTTTTCTTCTCTAGCCGGTCTTAATCCACGCGCGGATTTAGCAACACCGCCTCGCAAACCCCATTTAAATTCGCCCGCGAAGCGATCTGACTGGCTAAGTTCAGCAGCTGATAAAATGACAATTATCGAATTATTTATCAGTATGAGCAACCCATACTGTATACTCTGTTCACTCTGTATATGTGTGTGTGGATTGTTTATCTTCGCTTGGAAGGAAAGATACAGTAGATAGATGTTTGATATTCTAGAGAGATCACCGATGGTTAGCTCAGAATTCTCACACGTCCTCTGTGGTTGTGTAACTAAATAATACAGGCTTCGAATTAAAACACGAATGTATGTATTAAAGTTTACTTACAAAAACCTTGGTCGTTTCAAGTCCACGTGGTACTATTTTAAGGCCACCGCGTAAGTACTCACCTGAAAGAAAAATAAAATCATAATTATTATTGTATAGATTTCAAACTATCATACAAACTAATTTATCTGAAACTTTTTCGAGAACTACAACATTTTAGGATATATTCATCTCTAAGTATGAGAAGGGCAATGCGAAATAGAACCTGAAGGGAATCTATTATTTCCAATTCAGGTTCCTTTTCTCTTGACCGCTGACATAAATTTCAGCGTCATCTTATTGTATGTTACTAAAAGCGTAATATTTCAATTTTGAAGGAGTAGAGGGAGCGTGATTAGTACAGAAGTGGCGTAGTTGCGGGCTTTCTGCACAGAAGGCTGAGGCTCGAAACCAGGTGGTTCACAGAGTGGAATTTTCACCTAGAAAAGACACGTGGCATTAGAAACAGCATCTGTCTTTAAACGACTGGCCAGAACACAGAATGAATCAGAGTGATAAATAAATATTTGGTTAGTAGTATCAGTAGGGTGTCCTACTTCACATTTCACCTGAACTTCAACAAATCTTCCAATGTCTTGAATAACCTTCAGTAAATTTTCCATTTTATTCTGATGACAATTATTTAATACAAAAACAGCAAACTGCATCCGGTTCGTTTTCAATTACGTTCCTAACCGTAAGTTACCGAAAGGAATAAAATGGCAGGAAGGGATCCAGCTGAGTGGAAATCTAGTAGCAGCTTGGTCTGTGGCGACGACTTCGTCTTCATGGCAGACCATACTGAAACTGTGTAATCTAATAACTTGGAGTTTAACAAGAATTGAAGCGAATATGGTATGAAAGACAGCATTATAAGACTAAAGTCACATTAGATGGGAAGAAATCTGAGACGATGAAATTTCAGGTAGGGAATAAAAACCTGGAACTGGGTGCAACATTTCAAGTATTTAGGAAGTGTTTCCTTACGGGATGGTAATGTAGTGCTCGTAGTGATTCAAGCTGTAAAAAAAGCTAATGCAGTAAAATCGCAGCTGGAATCAACGGTAAATCAGAAAGAAAGAAGGAAAGAAAGAAAGAAAGAAAGTTAATATCCCTGGCCTGGGGAGTGGGTGTTTGTGTCGTCCTTAACGTTCCCTTCCTCACATTCAACACACTACACCTCCTCCATTCCAATTACACGCACACGCAGTTCCATATCAACATGGTGCAAGTAGGGGCAAAATATCTCTGTAGGGCGACAACCCGAACAAATAGCATTAAAAAAAAACTAAGTCAGCTTTCGTAAGAAATTACCCTTACATCGCTTTAGTTAATAATAATGTTATAGAGTTTACGTCCCACAAACTACTTTTAACGGTTTTGTAAGACGCCGAAGTGCCGGAATTTAGTCCTGCAGGAATTCATTTACGTACCAGTAAATCTGCCGACACGAGGCTGACGTACCTGAATACCTTCAAATATCACCAGATTGAGCCAGGATGGAACCTGCCAGGTTGGAGTCAGAAGGCAAGTGCCTCAAACTCTGAGCCACTCAGCGCAGCTCGCTTTTGTTTGGTGGCGGGGTCATCTGAGACGAATGGCGCAGAACAGGTTAGGAGAATAATGGAATAAGCCATGGAAGGTAAGAGAATCGGGCCGACTAAAATGACATAGTTTAGACTTTAAATTATTTGAAAGTAAGAGATGTCGACCTAAACGAGGTCACAGAACTAGAGGGAACGTCAAGCTGAAGTAAAATCCCGGAAACCAAGCAGTTAAGTACGTGCTAGTTCCGTCAGCTGGTGTGACAGAGAGAGCAAGGCGAACGTGGAAGAGAAGACTCTGGAGGTGCTTTTGCCGGCGTATCATAAGCATGAACAGCTGCAGTCAGTTGTTAACACGACGAGAATAATTTACCGTGCAAACCAACAACTAAACGGGCAGTATCTTACCATAACAGGCGAGTGGTGGTGGTTATTGTTTTAAGAGGAAATATAACTGGGCAACCATCCTCTATTAACACTAATCAGACCGAGTTCGATAGCTGAAGTCGCTTAAGTATGGCCAGTATTCAGTATTCTGGTGATAGTGGGTTTGAACCCCACTGTCGGCAGCCCTGAGGATGGTTTTCCGTGGTTTCACATTTTCACACCAGGCAAATGCTGGTGCTGTACCTTAATGAAGGCCACGGCCGCTTCCTTCCCACTCCTATCCCTTTCCTGTCCCTTCGTCGCCATAAGACATATCTGTGTCGCTGCGACGTAAAGCAACTTGCAAAACACACACACACACACACACACACACACACACACACACACACACACACACACACACACACACACACACATACACACTAATCAGGAAGAAAATGAAAAAGGTCCGATACTTTGAAGAATGAAGATATCGGTAAAAGGAAAGGGAAGGGCCAGGAAAGACGTGAATATGTAAGACTCTCTAGTCCTCGCAAACCTAATGACGTCGAGGTAGGAAAAGATCAATAGATGGTCAAGAAAGGTCGGACAGGAAAGGCGAAAATGAGTTGTCAGGCCTAGTAAGTAGAAGAAGTGCCAAAGACTCAGCTGGAGGAACCTGCCAACTCACGCTCCCAAGCTATGATCACCTGGTCCCCGCCTTCAGTCACCTCTTGCTACAGAAAGAGAATGCCAAGTGTGTATTCTACCCCTCCCCCCCCCCCCCATATGGGTTGTGGAATACAGTCCGGATGTGATCTCAGTGCTGTGATGAGGTGCCCACAGGGGACAACCGGCCGTCCGCAAATACATAGTAATACGCTTAATTTAAACCGAGCGAGTTGGCTACGTGGTTTGGTTACGTAGGTATCAGCTTGCGTTCAAGAAATAGTGGGTTCGAACCCCACTGCCGGCAGTCACATTTTCCCATTTTTCACACCAGACAGATATCTGGGTTGTACCTTAACCTAAGGCCACGGACGCATTCATCCCAGCCCTAACCCCATACTATCCCATAGTCAGCATAAGACCGTTCTGCGCCTGTGTGACGTAAAGTTAATAGCAAAACAAACCTCTCAATTTAATTCATCTATTCTGATATTTCACTGGACTGTGCTGTCAATTTCAGTGTTCGAATCGCTATCACTGTCACTACCACTACAAACATTCATCGTGAGACTTCGAGCACTCCATATACCTTCCAGTTTTCACCGCGTAATTTGCCGACGTGCTCACACTCTTTCTTCCATTCATTACTCCTAACAGTCGCCAAAACATCTGTTGTGGTGCGCTCCATGTCTTTAGGTGACTGGTTCAGACTTTTCTCAGAAATTCGACGAGTCACAGTACTCCATATTAATTCTATTGGGTTCAGATCACAGTGACATGGAGGTAATCTTGTCAATGGATGAACGAAAGACTTAAAAGTAGTTCTGGTACATGCAACTTCACGAAGTTAAGTAATTCACACTTGCCTAGGTCGTTATCAAAAGGTATGTTTTTGTTGTTAGCCAGGTCCCTAATTTGTATTTTCTCCTCGATCCTGTATGTATTTTACTAGTCTCATGGACGAAGTATAAATACAACGCATTATCCATTACTATGATATACCGTAATTATCTAGTATGTTCGATAACATCTGCACTTTAGGTCAAGTGATGAAATTCTTGCCGTTCATTTCATCAGGGTAATCACCAGACTTGGTGTTATGCACAGTCTACCTGGTACGAACTCATTTCCACTACATGTAGGCACTATAATCCACCTCTAAACTACACTGTCCGAAGTCAGAACATCATCAGCTGAATCGTTATAGCAACACTTCTCTAGGGCCTGCATTTTTGATGTATCGATATGCGTTTCGTTCAAAAACATGACCGGTATCTTCTTGGCATCCACTTTATCATTCTCTTTTGAAGTTCTGAGGTACCCCGATCTCTTAATCATTTCGTTTCTTTCCGTCGGTATTTTCATTTTACTTTTATACCTTTTTTAAAAATGTAAAACCTATGAAATGCAACACTTGACTCAGACATTTACGCCATAAGCGTAGAATACATTCATGATATTTCCTACCTTTCATAAGAGGCGACTCCACTCTCAGGAGCTGTGAATATCCATGACACATCACTTATTCAGCGGCTAATTACAATCGATAGAGCATTTATTACAGTATGAAATGTCGAAACTTAGTGTGGAGAACGGCTTTGGATAATAAAATAGTAATCATACCGGGCGAGTTGGCCGTGAGCTTAGGGGCGCGCAGCTGTGAGCTTGCATCCGGGAGATAGTGGATTCGAACCCCACTGTCGGCAGCCCTAAAGATAGTTTTCCCATTTTTACACCATGCAAATGCTGGGGCTGTTCCGTAAGTAAGGTCTCGGTCGCTTGCATTTCACTCCTAGGCCTATCCCATCGTCGCCGTTAGCCCTATCTGTGTCGGTACGACGTAAAGAAAATAATAATAATAATAAATTATATATAATAATTTTACTGTTTTTGTGCCACCAACTAACGCTTTTCGGAGACGCGGAGGTGCCGAAATTTTGACCCGGAGGTGTTCTTATCAAGCTTCCCTCATACTTGAAGGCCGACATCGGTTTTATTTACTCATATGCTATCACTTACTTCACTCTTCTCTCCTTTAAAATTATAACCATCTCCTTTGTTTTCCCTTTATTTATATTCATTCCATAGTCCTCTCATTCTCCTCATAGGCCTATTAAGGTAATTGAGAATTTTTATATTGATGACATTCTGCTATTAAGAAAATGCAATATATATTTGCGTCATTTTGACCTTTACTATACTGTTATGTATTTCAAGTTCACAATACCAGCTAGAGGTTAATAAATCATGCATGGAACTCGTATGTAAAGATATTACCTACTCGCAGTTTCTGTTTTATTGTTTTTACGCTGCACCAGCACAGACAAGTTTATGCGACGAGAGGATAGGAAAGGGGAAAGGCTGAGAGGAAAGTGACCGCCTCTTCAATTAAAGTAGAGTCCCAGTATTTCTCCGGATTCAAAATGGGAAAGAAAGAACCATGTTCAGTGCTGCCGACAGTGGGGTTCGAATCCCCCATCGCCCAATACAAGCTCAGAGCTACGTGACCCAATGAACAAAGCCAGCTCGCTCAGTCTTCTGTACAAAGGGTCTCTTTACACACCAGATGCATAAACAATTACTTTTATTACTTCACATTTGTAATTCGTGAAGTCTTTCTCGATGTTACTGTCTCTAATGTAAATCTCCAACGGCTACTGTGATGCAGAGGTTGCTAAAGCTGAAAGTGGTATCGCCACAAAAGTGAAGTGAAATGATCGCCAGCCGTTCAACGCGCCGTCTGGTGCGGTAGTAGGTACGTCAGCAGCAGACACTGTTTACATCTCACGTCACGCAGAAATGTTTAGACACGTCGCAGATATCAGATACGAAAAAATATCTTAATGACAAGAACGTGTGGACTGATGTGGAAACACGTCCTGAAGCGAACAGATGGTTTCCTCAAAAGATGCCACTGAATGCATCGAAAAGTCATGTTGGAGCATATCTGTGTTGATTAGGTGTTCACTGTGTGTGCCATTTTACAAGCGTGATATTAAATTCTCTTCGATTCAGTGTTGTAAATTACTGCAAAATGGCGTAATGCAGATAGAGTCGCCACGTCGAGCTTTCCATTGCAGGCCATTCTTTCAGAAACTCTTGGACTTGTGATTTTAAAACAAGCAGGATAGTTAGTATTTATTATTTTACAAATTAAATTGAGATTTACTGTCCATTGTAGGACTGAAGTTGACACGCATTATGAAATGTTACAATGCTCGAGAAGAATCTTGCATATTGCAGTCATCCGTTCATTCATTCATTCATTGTTACAGTCATTCAGTTAATGCATAACGTCTATTGTAAGCTAAGGAGAAATCTGTTCGGACTCGTAACAAAACAAATACTTGCATTAATCTATATAAATAAATTTGTAGGGGGTCCGCTGTCTGTAATTTCGTTTATTTTGCGAACTTTTCAGGTATTTATCCGTTTTAGGTCAACTCAAGAACGTATCAGTGGTTTTAAGATTTCGTGTCAGTTTGTTTGTTTCACCGTCACGATTTCCGTGGCAACGTTTCTGGTTGCTTGAGAGCAGGGAAGGAACGTAATGCCGTTTTCGTCATAATTCCTGTAATCTTGTGGTAGTTCCTTGTGTCGAAGTGGAGAGGGATATCAAGCTGACATTCTGCAGGATGTTTGCTGAATACCGTTGGAGGTTACAGTCGTCTTCGAATTGTACTGAAGGGAGGCTGTTAATATTTGAACAGTGCCGCGGATTATTTACACCGTAATTTGTTTCTGGTATTTGCTATAACTTTTAATGTATCTCTCTTCTACTTCCGTTTTCAGCTTTCATTTCTTGCCTCTGCCTCTCCTCTTCAGGCATTGTAATAACATCGTAAGTCATCTTATCTGTTTACTGCCGGGCTGAGTGGCTCAGACGGTTGAGGCGCTGGCCTTCTGACCCCAACTTGGCAGGTTCGATCCTGGCTCAGTCCGGTGGTATTTGAAGGTGCTCAAATACGTCAGCCTTGTGTCGGTAGATTTACTGGCATGTAAAAGAACTCCTGCGGGACTAAATTCCGGCTCCTCGGCGTCTCCGAAAACCGTAAAAGTAGTTAGTGGGACGTAAAGCCAATAACATTATTATTATTATTATTATTATTATTATTATTATTATTATCTGTTTACTTAAGTTCACTGCGCCTAAATATCCCTTATGTTACCGCCTTCTTAAATCCGTAACTTATATCACAATGTTTTTGTTTTTTAATTTACGTCGCACCGACACGGATAGGTCTTATAGCGACGATGGGATAGGAAAGGCTTAGGAATGGGAAGGAAGCGGTCGTGGCCTTAATTAAGGAACAGCCCCAGCACTTGCCTGGTGTGAAAATGGTAAACCATGGAAAACCATCTTCAGGGCTGTCGACAGTGGAGTTAAAACCCACTATCTCCCGGATGCAAGCTCACAGCTGCTTGCCCCTAACCGCACGGCCACCTCGACCGGTACTATCACGATTTGGTGAGGGACATTTCATGTTTCAATACATCCACTTGGTATTTGCATATTTGTCCTAGCCGGCTGCGCTCAGTGATGATCCTACTTTCTATTAATGACAAATTTCTTAACTGTATTACTCCCTTCTTTAATTTCCCCGTATGTATGCGAGTGCTAATCCCGAACCCTGGACACACTTTTCTTGGAGGAAAAAATCCTAGCTGTTCAAGTGTTATAAATTTTGGCCCCGAAAAATATCAAAATACGGAGGCAATGTTAATGATGGTGCAGACCTTCGTTTCGAGGTAACTGCTGGCTAAACGGTAGGACATATCACAAAACAGATTATACAATCACCGCTCAATTTGGAGGGATCTTCAACCGTAGACGTATGACCATGTTTTCGTATCTTGTTTCCTTATACGTTAGACAGGGCTGCATTGCTCGATTATAATCAAATCTCTAACTCGATCGTGAATGACATTAGGAAAGGGAACCTGTATTTATAATTAAAACTTCCCATCTCTATTATGAATGGCAGTTGGCAAGTGAGCCTGCCGTTATAGTAGAAACTAGCAAACTCGATTGTGAATGGCAGAAGGAAATGTGGCCTGCCATTATCATCAAAACTACCCAACACGCACCTTACATCGGAAACAACGTACGGGGTCCTCCCCGTTTAGTTTCTGGTATTGTACTAGGAAACATGCAATTTAATATCATCTTACTCACAGCGTGTACAGTATTTTACGTAAAAATCTGTATACAAGGAAGAATACCGTAGCGAAGCACGGGTACATTGGTAGTTAATAATAAGGGGAAGATACATGTTGTCCTAGACTATATAGCACTGATAATGTCTAGGACAAAAAGAAAATTTCAAAATCTACAATTTAGAGATTGGGTTTAAATAGTGATTAGGCGTGATTGTAATGTTTAATGTAGAAGTAGATAAATTAATTGTATCTAGAAAAGCATGCATGTATCAAACGTAATTTGGATTGCAGTAAACGATTCCTCTCTTCTCAGTTTGAGGCGATCTGGAACTAAGGGATGGGAGTATTCTATTTTATTCCACTAAAAAGAAAAGAGTCTTGCAAATCACGATTTCACGTGGTAGGCTACCTCAGTGTCTGAGGCACATAGTGACGTTAAACTCAGACAAGGTCCGATATCTGCGTAACAGAAGCCATTAGACGTGCTTGTCACTTTCACATAATCACTTGTAAGGTTGGTGGTGTAGGACTGATAAACAAAACAAGAATGTCAGTTTCTGCTACTGATTGCATTCAAGTTGTGATATTGCTGCAACAAGGATAGCGACAAGTCGCCACTCGTGTTGAAGTGAGTCAGAATGATGTTACCAGAGTCTGGAGTAAGTCCGGGGAGATACAAACTGTGCTGATCGACAACGGACAGGAGGCGCACGCAAAACAATTTGGCAGGGAAGGTCGGTATTTGTCGCTTTCAGTACGTCGCAGGCGTAGATCCACTGGTACTGACAGGATCTTCGCGGAGGGCCACCGGAGTGAATGTGTAAGATCAGTGTGAAATATGTTATAAGACGGAGGACTGATATCAAGGAGGCCTGTGCCAGAAAGAAGAGCTCTTCTTAGACCACACCAAGGGTAGCTTGTGCGAGGCTGCAGGAACTCATAGCTCATTGCATGGCGAGCACTGGAAGAGCACACACTTTTATGATGAGGTCACCATAAGCTTGCACTCATACAACAGGACAATAGCGTCTGAAGACGATCCGGAGAGAGATAGAACTATCCCCTCGTCGTAGAACGCTATCAGCAGCAAGGGGATTCCGACATATTTTTTGGTGGAATCAAGTTTTGTCGATGTACAATATTAAATGTACGACGTGCGCCTATAACTCCTATCAAGCATAACATGACTGGTCTGGTACACAGACACAACACACTCAAACCTGTATTCACAGGATTTGGTGCCACTGTGACTACTAGTGGTAGATAATGCCCATCGAGCTAGAGCGGTCAATCAATTCCATGAGACTCATGGCTTACGGCGAATGGTGCGGCCAGTATATTCTCCGGACATAAACTGTATTTAACATGCATGGCGTGAACTGCAGAGAGAAATTTCTCACCTTCCTAATCCCCTCCTCCCCCTTCGCCGACTGACTGAAGCTGCTATCGACGATTAGGGTAATCTCATCCAAAACAAGATGGATTATATAGTGCTGGATATGCCTCACCGTTTTCAAGCATGATTCACGTGCCGAAGTGGCTGCTCACGCTACTGATTTGCCACACAATAAACGACAGTTTTGTGTTCAAAATCTCACATTACAAACTTTGTGTTTATTTGCGTTTCTGTTGCTTTTGCATAGCTGACTGCACATTTATTTTCTATGTACATAGTCTTCGTAAATGAGAATATGCTAAACTGTTCGTAACACTGTAATATTGTCTCTACTGCCTGAATTTTCTTGTCAGTGGGAGAATATTTAGAGACAAAAACTTCAATATTGTGTAAAATGGCAATCGAACTCATTGCTTGTATATGTGTTTACGGTATTAATAGAATTATGTCTCAGGATCACTAGCAATTTTATATCCAACGGCTACAAAAATAAAGGGGCTGCCTCGCCGAGGAGGTAAAGGCGTGCTCGGTTCGCCCGGAAGGACGTGGGTTCGAATCCCCGTCAGGAAGTCGTAAATTTTAAGAAACGAGATCTCCACTTCCGGAGGTGCATATGGCCCTGAGGTTCACTCAACCTACACCAAAAATGAGTACCAGGTTAATTCCTGGGGGCAAAGACGGCCGGGCGTAGAGCTAACCATTCTACCCCATCACGTGCCGAGGTTAGCAATGGTGGAACCCTTTACCTTCCACTCCTCCAAGGGCCTTCATGGCCTGTGCGGAGGTTGCTTTGCTTTGCTACAAAAATAATCCGTATTTCGCACTATGCGTCTTCATTCATTCATATTATTCTCTTATTTGAAGACATGACATTGTTGCTTGGGTCATCAATCCATAGACTGGTTTGATACAGCTCTCCATGCCACCCTATCCTGTGCTACTTTTTCATTTGTATGTAACTACTACATCCTACATTTACTCTAATCTGTTTTTCATAGGCATACCTTGGTCTACCCATGACGTTTATATCCCTCAAAATCAGCTGAACTAGTCTTGGCGGTCTTTTAAGACGTGTCCTATCATTCCATCTCTTCTTCTGGTCAAATTTCACCAAATCATTCTCCTCTCACCAATTCGGTTCAGTACCTCTTTATTCGCGATTTCTTGTAGGTCATGCCACCCTCAGCATTGTTGTGAAACACCACATTTCAAAATCTTCTATTCCCCTTCTCTCTGAACTAGATATCGTTCATGTTTAACTTCCATAGATGATATCACAAAAAAGACATATGTAAATTTCTTCCCCCTGTGGGTGGGGGTGGTAGAATAACATCCACGGTAACCCATGCCTGTCGTAAGAGGCGACTAAAAGGGACCCTAGGGGATCTCAACTTGGGAGAGTAAGTTGGCGACCACAGGGCCCTTAACTGAGTCCTGGCATTGCTTCCACTTACTTATGCCAGCCTCCTCACATTCATCTATCCTATCCGACCTCCCTTGCTCAGTTCTTGTCCTTTTCCGACCCCGACGGTTTTAGAGCACTCGTGGCCTAGGCAGTCTTTCATTTTCACGCCTCTCGTGGCCCCTGTCTTCCTTTGGCCGACACCTTAATTTTTCGAAGTGTCGGATCCCTTCCACTTTTCCTCTCTGATTAGTGTTATATAGAGGATGGTTGCCTGGTTACCACGGTGCCTGTTTTTTCTTTGTTTCCTTTTCGTCGCACCGACACAGATAGGTCTTATGGCGACGATGGGATACGAAAGGCCTAGGACTGGGAAGGAAGCGGCCGTGGCCTTAATTAAGGTCCATCCCCAGCATTTGCCTGGTGTGAAAATGGGAAACCACGGAAAACCATCTTCAGGACTGCCGACAGTGGGGTTCGAACCCACTATCTCCCGGATGCAAGCTCACAGCTGCGCTACTCTAACCGCACGGAGAACTCGCCCGGTCAAGTCTCCGTTTCCAGTCCACGTAAAACTGTCTACGCTATATTGATTAGGCTGGTTCCATATAGACCCCAACCCAAAAACATATCCATATTAACAGTTGGCAACACAAAACAGTAACGTACACGTACTGAGCACAATAAAATGCATCCATTTCATTAGCATTCGAACGCACATGGCGCAAATCAGTGATGGACTGTGTAATACTGAAATGTAAATCATTAACAAAAAAGGTGAGATGCCGATTATTCTCGAAGCGTGAACTCTCCGTGCTGCGTAGTTTCCAAAAAGGCGAAGTCGCACATGTGCAATTGTTATTTTTGACATTTTAAACTGTTTTTAACTTCAAAATGCACATTGAAAATGTCCGACAATTGTAAATAAATTTCAATTCCTGTCGGACGTACGGAGGAATTATGGATGCAACAACAACTTAAGTCCGGAAACACTGTTTTGAGAAAATCTATATAAATAAAATCGTGAGTGTGTACATTGACTATTTTTTAGCTTTGGTGTCTGTTTGTCTATCTATAACTTGAAAACTGCGGGATATATTTCTACCAAACTTCATATTTAGAATCTACCTATCCTTGGGTAGGATTTAGGACAATATTGCTTCTAAATCCCTGAACTGATTGGGGGTTTATACAAAAATGATAAAGTGATTTTGCACTCCCACAAAATATACAGTAAACAACCAAACTTAATGGAAATCAATTTCTAAACCTTTTTTCTCATGTGCATCATTTCGATACGAGGATTAATAAGGGAGATGTCATGAACGGTCTGTTTTGCAGGCTACTTCCAGTGGACATAGCCCATAAGTTGTTGTACGTAGAGCAGATTCTTTATCTATATACTGTGTATCAAATCGTAGCGACCTTGTGTCTGTACATTGACCTTTTTGGCTAAATTTTTGTATAGTTATCCGTTACAACTGTAATAATGCCAATCTGCATACCTGTTAGCTTTAGTTTCCTGAAAGTCCTCTTTTTTAACCGCTCCACCCCCCCCCCTCCCCAAAGCACGATTGAGACACAATCTGCCAGACGAGCCAGAAAATTGAAATTTGGTAAAGATGTGCCTTAGCTTGTAATCGACGGAAAGCTTCCAAGATTTCTAAATATTTCATTTTTACCCTCGAAAAATATCGGAATATTGAGGCAATTTTAATTTCGATGCAGACCTTTCCTTCGGGGTATTTCGCGGCTAAACGGTAAGTCATATCACAAAACGGATAACACAATCTCAGTTCAATTTGGAGTGACGTTTCGTCGTATCTCTATTCCTTGTATGTTAGATATGTCTCTATTCCTCGATTATACCTATATTTTGATCTTTGTACACGTATAATTCGTAGTTCAAATCACTTATACGAAAGGTAGAATCATCTACAGCAATTCTACACGAACCTGGCCCACCCAGTATCCATACGTGAGCCAAATTCTACGTTTGTAGCTATCATATTAGTACCCAAAAGTAATGCACTGTGAGAAAACCTTACCCAAATTCCACCCTATTCAACCTCAATTCCACACATAAATGGATGAGATAGGAGAAAATATCGTAATACCAGCCATTTAGACCACTAAATGAGGCGTCTTATAGTACAATCCGTTTGTCGATATGGTGTATCGTTTAGCAACAGTTAGTCTGTAAATGAAGATTTACAATATTGTAAATATACATATACTTCGCATGACGACCTATATATATTCATTGAAGTAGATTTGTAGCGATGTAGAAAGGGTATGTTTGCCATTATACTGTAGTCAATATTTTACATCGATAGTGACTCTCAGCAGGATGGCGTCTGCTATTGTAATCATTACTCTCCACGTCGACTTTGACTGGCAGTAGGAATGGGATCCTTCACCAACTCCTTTGTAACTAGCATCAGTAAAGAGGGACTAACATTGTAATTAATAATTCCCTTTTCGATTTGACTGCCAGAAGTCAAGGGAGCATGCAATTTTGTTTAAAACTTCCCTGACCGATTGTGTTTGGGAGTAGGCAAGTGTGCCCGCAATTACAAACAAATTTACCCATCTAAAATGTAACTGGCATTAGACATCGTGGCCTTACTATTATAATGGAAACTCACCAAACTAGGTGTGACTGTCATTAAGAAAAGGGACCTTCCATTATAATTATAACAGCACAACTCCACTTCGACTGACAGTAGGGAAGGTGCCTGCTTTTACAGTAAAAACTTCTCAACTGTAATCTACCTGGAAGTAGGAAAGGACGCCTGCCGGTGTAACAGAAACTCCTGAAATCGATTGTGACTGCGCAGTAGGTAATGGGGGCCTCCCATTATAATGAAAACTTCCTACTCGATTTTGAATGGCAGTAGGCAAGTGAGCCTGCCGTTATCATCACAACCCCGCAACTCTCACTTTACATTGGAAATAACGTATTGGACCCCCCACCCCTGCTGTTACTAAATAACGCTAAGAGGCATGCAATTTAAAACATTCTTATTCACTGCATGTACAGTAATTTACTTCGATATCCGTATACAATGTAGAATACCGTAGGGAAGCACGGGTACATTTGCTAGACACTTCTACGGATTTGAAACACTTTAAATATGTGAGTTTATCAGTTATGGACATCTTAATTTAAAGACATTCCCTAACAATATATCCACCTTACTGTGAATTCAAATTTCACCAGTTCTTATGTGTTTTAATTTAAATATGAGTTTACTTCAGGCGTTATTGCATCGATTGACAATCAGAATCTTAAATTGCCTTTTATAGGCAGTAGATTTGTTCAAAATAATTTAATACAAAAATCACAACTATCATGCACTGAATAACAAGTTTATTTTTAACAACATTGTACTACATACACAGTATAAGCCTATGTATAAATTTACAGACAAAACTTAATTTTAGACTATATTTTAATAGTGCATTTTTGAAAGTTTCATTGAAATTCTTTACCTTAACAGTAAATATAAGTGCGTAAAACAGAAATATTTTTATAATCCTTTGTAATTTGTAGATTCAAATACAAACATTTATGTAGACATTTAGAATGAATACGTTAATTTATGAAAACTAGTTTTGACTACATACATTCAATAAAAGGATAATCATTAAGATGGAATTGCTTTGATAAGACAGACGAATTAAAACTCTGTTTATATAATAATATTGTCACTAGCGTGCTATACCACCACGTCGAAGCGCATAAGCGGCCAAACTGTTCGCCACAAGAACGATTTGTTACACGGCTGTATATAAAGCTAGCTCCTGCCATCTAGCATTGACATAACGAAGTAATGTGTTGGAGGATAGATGAACACATTGCGGATTAACAAAGTGCATTTGTCGGAGAAATAACTTAAGTCTTCAATTATAGTAAAGCAAGACCTGTTCGACAAATGTCGGACGGATGGCAACCATCGACATCGACAAGGTATTACTATGCATGTTCCGGTCTAGAAAGCCAAGAATAACGACCGAGAGGATTCGTCGTGCTGACCACACGACACCTCGTAATTTTCAGGCCTTCGGGCTGAGCAGCGGTCGCTTGGTAGGCTAAGGCCCTTCAGGGCTCTAGTGCCACGGGGTTAATTTTCTTAAATACTTTGTTGAGTCCTCAGCCCTAAGTCTCGTTGGATCGTCGATAGATCGACCATTAATTGTCAGAGGGGGGTCTACAGTAGGTGTCATTGAAGAGGTGGTGTACTGGGGAAATGAGGAGTGTGGTTGTTTACCCTTGCTTTCCTCACCGAGCAAGACAATGTCGGACATATCAGTCTTTCAAACTCACTGATCACTCAACTGACCCTACGAGCAACACTTTCACATCATTTAAGACAGGGACTGGCTGCATAAGGGATGGAGTTACTAGCATTGGTCATACCTTAGTCGCTTTCATATTATCAAAGCCAAGAATGAGACCGAGACAGGAAAATTAAAGTAACTGATTTGTTCCAGCCGATATCAGCAGACAAAGTAGAGGTTGAAAAATCGATTTCACCAGAGATAAACCAGGCCAGATAATAATATGGATCAATGTAAACCAACTAAATATTAACAGATCAAAATGCTCGACAATTTCTTCCACTACATGGAATGAGCTCTTTCGGTATTCCGTTCGAGTCGACACTACAGTGCGTGATCAACCTTGGAGTATTATTTGACAACGGGCTATCATTCACCCCAAATCATCGTAAGCTCTCAGCTGATTGTTAACTATCCTTGAATTTGATAGTAGACAGTCAATAAAGCTGTGCGTACCGACGTGTAGACATGTTCGAACATTGATCTCACTCAATATTCCAACTTCTAGATCAGTTTGAATATTTCTGGTCAATGAGTGCGTAAGAGCCAAACTCGACACTCAACTTCACAGAATAAATTATTCTACCAAACTGTCTTTGCTGTCTTATCATAATAAAGAGAAACGATCCTGGACAGATCAAGCAGCTTTGGAACTCGGATATTCAGGTGTATCTCTCAATATTATATGGCTGCCACGTGTTTGTTCTGGACATTTCCGTCATTACTGCACATAGCACTCCAATGTCACACGCGCCAAGCAGAAGCAAGTCAACAACTCGTAGTTTGATCGCCCTTTGTAAGCCTGAAAACCTGGGGTCTGGTATCCCGAGCTTGTTTCCCAGTTTCGAGTTTGAGTTGACACACACTACTCACTATTCAAATACCACCCACTCTGAACAGCAATGAGTCTTGTTCGAATCTGTTCAGAATCGTTCATTTATGAGTTTCTATCTGTTCATTCTCGCACACAGCAGGCTCGTTCTCTAACCGAACTGAGTAGTAGAGGTAATGGGGTATAACCTGACGGAATTAGCTGATTGCACGGCTCTACCACTGAAGCTATTCTGGAGTGAGAACCCTCTTACGCAGATGACTGAGTTTGTCCAATGATTATCTTTTAGGATTTCTGCGTTATAAAATAACTCTTAATTATTCCCTAAGATGTCAAACAAGTTACCGATAGATTTGTGATTTGACACTTTGCGGGAATGATTAACTTCGTGGACATTTCTGAACAGCTTTTCATTTTGTTGATGGATGCAGTGCTTCTTGAATTCATCTCTTTGCTCAGGAAAGAGCAGAATGTAGCTCGATCGGTATTTCAGTCAATTTTTGGCTGTAACGATGTGAAAACTGCTGACGTATGGGTGATGCTGAAAGAATACTGCCATGCCATACAGAGAAAATAAATACAATAGAATAATTCGTCCAAGAAAACATAACACAAGAATATTCAGACCAGACTGTCCACACAGTGAAAATTAAACCAGTATTGATATTCTTACACTGTTTTCTTCCAAACCCGCGTAACCATGAGAAATTTGGAGGAACAGCAGAAGAAGGCGAAATTATTTCAAGCGAAGGAAACGGCTTTATTTTGGCTTACAACTTGCGTTTATGCAACTTACATTCAAGAAACAAAAACCAGACAAGGGAGTACTGAACATGAAGGAAAAATCCATGCAACAAACGAGTAACCAAATCATCCTGCCTCTCCAGAAGAAGCAGAAGCTTTTCGCAGATGTGTGCAGCTGAAGCGAGCTTCTGATAACAAACCGACTGCCGCACCATCACAAATAATCCAACCTACAGGAGTACTGGCATCTGTTCCTGAACGAGAATACTTGAAAAGGGATATTACCAAAAGTTGCCAAAGCAATTTCCTGGAAACCCCAAATCATTGCATTATCTTATAGGTGTTCTCCATGAATTTCAGTAACGTGTGTAGATTTTTATTTGTTTCATGAGACACTCTGTGAGCAGGATCGTAATGATGAAGATTAATTTAACCGTGTACTGGTGTTTGGGTCAAAAAAAGCACCCAAGAAAAATATCCCGATCAACAACAAGGTATATCAACGGAACTTCACGGACTGCACCCAACCTCTTCGAACAAATAGTGATGGCTCATGGGGATCATGCAGAATAACCACTTCACTTGGCATTTGCCTTATTGCTGAATAAAATAATATGAAGTTGCACACGAAGTAATTCGAGGGGAGTGCTCGGATATCGGCTAGATATTCCACAACAGTCCGTCGTTACATCCGATTTTGAAAATTGTATTATCCGAGCAGTTGATAATGTCTTCCCGCATGCTACGTTGAGGCTCTGTTTTTCACCTGAAGCAAAGTGCCTGGAGGAAAATACAACAATTAGGAATTAGGGCTTCAGGGTGCGTATAGCAACTCCAAATGATACCATCAGGCAAATATTTGGTAAGTCTTGCGTTCATTCCCAATGGCGGTGTCGCAGACAACTTCTGTACTATTCGTCAGGGAACTGGTAGAATTCTCGAACTATTTCGAAAATACACTGACTGACAGAGCAAATGCAACACCAAGAAGGAGTGGTCAGAACTTTATGCCAATTGCAGGGTAGACTGACGTCACTGAGGTATGCTCATGATGTGAAATGCGCCGCTGTGCTGCGCACGTAGCGAACGATAAATGGGACACGGCGTTGGCGAATGGCCCACTTCGTACCGTGATTTCTCAGCCGACAGTCATTGTAGAACGTGTTGTCGTGTGCCACAGGACACGTGTATAGCTAAGAATGCCAGGCCGCCGTCAACGGAGGCATTTCCAGCAGACAGACGACTTTACGAGGGGTATGGTGATCGGGCTGAGAAGGGCAGGTTGGTCGCTTCGTCAAATCGCAGCCGATACCCATAGGGATGTGTCCACGGTGCAGCGCCTGTGGCGAAGATGGTTAGCGCAGGGACATGTGGCACGTGCGAGGGGTCCAGGCGCAGCCCGAGTGACGTCAGCACGCGAGGATCGGCGCATCCGCCGCCAAGCGGTGGCAGCCCCGCACGCCACGTCAACCGCCATTCTTCAGCATGTGCAAGACACCCTGGCTGTTCCAATATCGACCAGAACAATTTCCCGTCGATTGGTTGAAGGAGGCCTGCACTCCCGGCGACCGCTCAGAAGACTACCATTGACTCCACAGCAAAGACGTGCACGCCTGGCATGGTGCCGGGCTAGAGCGACTTGGATGAGGGAATGGTGGAACGTCGTGTTCTCCGATGAGTCACGCTTCTGTTCTGTCAGTGATAGTCACCGCAGACGAGTGTGGCGTCGGCGTGGAGAAAGGTCAAATCCGGCAGTAACTGTGGAGCGCCCTACCGCTAGACAACGCGGCATCATGGTTTGGGGCGCTATTGCGTATGATTCCACGTCACCTCTAGTGCGTATTCAAGGCACGTTAAATGCCCACCGCTACGTGCAGCATGTGCTGCGGCCGGTGGCACTCCCGTACCTTCAGGGGCTGCCCAATGCTCTGTTTCAGCAGGATAATGCCCGCCCACACACTGCTCGCATCTCCCAACAGGCTCTACGAGGTGTACAGATGCTTCCGTGGCCAGCGTACTCTCCGGATCTCTCACCAATCGAACACGTGTGGGATCTCATTGGACGCCGTTTGCAAACTCTGCCCCAGCCTCGTACGGACGACCAACTGTGGCAAATGGTTGACAGAGAATGGAGAACCATCCCTCAGGACACCATCCGCACTCTTATTGACTCTGTACCTCGACGTGTTTCTGCGTGCATCGCCGCTCGCGGTGGTCCTACATCCTACTGAGTCGATGCCGTGCGCATTGTGTAACCTGCATATCGGTTTGAAATAAACATCAATTATTCGTCCGTGCCGTCTCTGTTTTTTCCCCAACTTTCATCCCTTTCGAACCACTCCTTCTTGGTGTTGCATTTGCTCTGTCAGTCAGTGTACATACATCATGAGTCCTGCAAGAGGTAGCTAAGCTCGCAGTCCACCCCATTTGTGGAACCAATTTCAGTCTACTACAAATAACTATCCTCGCATTATTTAAAATAGGAGGGCAGCATAATGGTGTTAAAATTATAACGGCAAATTATTGTTAATTCAATATATTGTGTGCTATGAATACCATATTTTAAGGAAGATATCAGCGATATAAACGAGTCTAATCCACGAGTTATCTATAAATGTCCCATATATGAAGTGAACTTTGAGTACAGGAATTTATGGGCAAATATTTACGAAAAGTGATGATCTGAAGTTCCCACGGTGTTGGACCTACATGTTAGCCAAACCGGTTCAAGGAGTTAATATTAATTTTTTTTTAGCAAGAAGGAACATTTCTCTCCACTCTTGCAGGCCTTTTGCCGTGGGCTATCAAGTCAAGCTTGTTTGTAAAACTCTTGTTGGAACAGTATCTTAAATTATTTACTCTACTGAAATAATTATCTTACATTCCCTCCGTCTCATTACCGTAGACGAAGGCAGCGCAGAACAAAGACTGTTAATTGCCCACATTCATGCAACAACACATCTGCTTCCTCCTTGTGAAATAATGAATAATATAATCTACCTCCCAATTTGTCAACACAAGCGTATGCTAAGAAATCCGGTCCCTCTGTTTCTGTAAATATTATTTAACATAAATGAGAACATCAAACTAATTAGGTTGAGGAATAAAATACTGTATAATTTCTTCGTATCCCATTGTAGACAGCCCTAAAGATGGTTTTCCGTGGTTTCCCATTTTCACACCAGGCAAATGCTGGGGCTGTACCCTAATTAAGGCCACGGCCGCTTCCTTCCAACTCATCTGCCTTTCCTATCCCATCGCCGCCATAAAACCTATCTGTGTCGGTGCGACGTAAAGCAACTAGCAAAATATGTATATAATTTCTATCTACTTCTCTTTCCCATTACGATTAGTCAATCACTGCCTCACAACTTATTTCGAAATGCAAACTACCAGAAGGAATTTTGCAATTTTGTTTACGTCAGACAGGCATAGACAGGTCTCATGACGACGATGGAACTGGAAAGTGCTAGGACTGGTCTAAAGTGAGAAAGGCGAGAAACTATCTTTAGGGATTCCGACAGTGGGATTCGCACCAATATCTCTCGAATGAAAACGCAGTACTTCGCGACGCAAACCGTGCAGTCAACTCACTCGGTCCAGAAAGAATTCATCAATTTCGTTTTACGGCACATTTAAATACGAAAAGGTTACTTCTTCACCTACTGTTATCATTGTAGGACACTCCTGTTGTTTCAGGTATTATAGAGAATGCTAGCAAGTAAATTTGTTTGTAAATGTCTGATATGTTGTACTTGCCTGGTGTCTGTTATACATTTCGAAGTAAAGCATGTTGATGTAGAATTTAACGGCATACTTCACAGTTATAAATCGTTCCTGGAACTCTAATTTGGAATAATAATTTACAGTCGATTCTCCTGAGTTAAAACTGGATTTCACAACAGTACTCAATTCCTTACATACCAACAACTGTATCAATATAAGTTTAATTGCAGTCTTCACACTGCGTGATGGCGTAAATCTGATTTTTTATAATCTTAATATCTGTCGAATCTACAGACCATTTCTGCTTCTCCCTGCATTGTTTCCAAATTTATTGGGAGTGGAAATGATTGAGGATTTGACCAAATTTTACGCCCGGATTCCGTTTCTGAAACACACCTATGGTGAGGGATGCATTCACAATTGCATATTTATGTGGTGGTTGGTAGTGTGGTGTGTTGTATGTAGACGAAGAGACGTGTATTAAGACAAACACCTAGTCCCCGAGACAGACGAATTAACCATACACAGTTAAAATATGCAGTCCAGTAGGGTATCGAATCGGGGGCCCTCTGAACCTAATATCAGGACGCAGGCTATTGAGGCAGAGAGCAGCTCCGACAGACTATACCTCCAATTAATAATAATAATAATAATAATAATAATAATAATAATAATAATAATGTCCTTGGCTGAGTGATAAGTGCACTGGCCTTCAGTTCAGAGGTCCCCGGGTCCGGGCTGAGGATCTTCACCTGGTCTGGTTACTTCCTCTAGCCCGGGGGCACAATGTTTTTGTTCGTCTTGACACATATCCTCATTACATACAACACATTCTATAAGCCACCTCGGTAACATGCAATATTGAGTACATCCCTCCAAATAGGACTGGCGTCACGAAAGGAATCAGGCCAAAAATCTGGGCTGATTCCATAAAACTGCTGTCCCCAGGAAATTGGGAAAAAACGGATAATTGGAAGTGCTCAGGATGTGTATTCTCCTAGAATGGTACTACACTATGTGAAACAATCAAAAGTGCAGCAAAGCTAATGCAATGAGCTCATAGCTACAATCGACGGTATTTTGTAATAGAGAAATCGGGTCTTAGGCGAAATTATCTTTACATCGGTCTGTTTCCAGACAAACTTTACTGTACGGGAGTGAAAACTGGTTGGACATAGGATATCTTATTCAGAAGTTAGAAGTAACAGACACAGAAATATGAAGAATTATTGCTGAAAAAAGTAGGTGAGAACCGGTATAAGGAGATAGAGGCTATTTTAGGGAAATAAACACAATGGATGGTACTGTAGGTGTAAAGCGGCTTCGATGACGAATTAATCATTATATGACACTGAATGAAAGACATAAAATGATGTTAAATAAATGACACAAAATCGTAAGTACCAAGAAGGGGGCTGTTGCACTGTTGAGCTAGAGAAAATTAAATCAAATACACCTTATGAGATAAGTGGTAAAAATTGTTATTGACAAGTATTTACTGTTCTTTTAAAAGAATTTCTAATATAAATTTGATTTGCTTTAAAGGATAATATTTACATTGATTTCTGGTAAGCCCTTGGTCTTGGTTTTCAGGGTTATATGCAGAGTTCTACCCTTCAGAATATTAGTTGATGTTTTTTTTTTTTTTTAGCAGATGTCTGGAAAGCGTAGAAAGTTCTCGTAAGTGTAAAGGAAACTAAATGTATTAATAAAGAAATTTATTTTTGTTACCTTCCTTCACGAATTAAGACTTTGCCACAACTTCCAAATCCTTTCCACGTATACGTTGACCCGCTTGGAGGCAACGCGGTCCTAATGTTCTTTTCCCAAATAGGTTCCTTTCGAAAAAATATGCGGAGATTACCTCAGCGTAAGTTGAGAGAGACAGAATGGGAACCATGGACTCACGGGTGTCTTGAATATCTCCATCTTAATTCTTTCAGGTTCCTCTTTCTTGGCCCCACATCTAACCTTCCTTGGTCAACCCTATTTCCCTTCTGACTACAATAGCACAAAATTTGAGAAGCCAGAATCCTTCATTTTCACACCATTCATTCTTTCCACTTCCTTTTCTAATATCAATTTTGGAAAGCACAAAATTATTTTCTTCCATTACCACACTGTAAGGACTTCATTGCTTTACCGCTTTAAAACATCGATCACGACACTCAGTATGTACCAAAATAAATGTAAGTCCAATAGCAATAGATCCGGTCAATATGAGGGATGTGGAAAGGTATCCTGAGCGATCCAAGCCTTGCGAAGTAACCGAAGCACGTTAAGGCGTGTACACATTAGGGAACGATTGTTTAACGATACCTCGTATGTATGCCAGGTACAAATGAACAATAAAAATTCGTCACATCTATGGAGACGTGAAGTATAAAAGTACACTTCGGCCATGCTCAGCTTTGTACAGGTAGCTCCATGCGTTTTGCAACACGCTCCGTAGTTCTCAATCATTATTTCAGTCTCTGTAAACCTGCCCTCTCCCCTCTCCCTTGACCCCTCTATCCCTGTGACATATGCATACAGCACTATGAAATTGTAAGCGCATGACACGCTTCCACGTAACGCCAAGGGTTAGCTGTAGGCTATAAAAGTTGTGCCTACCATAATAGGTAAGGTTCCAATCCCGGCATGAACTATTTCTTTCTCGAATGAACACACTATCATGACATTTGTCAATGACCACACCAAGTTTGGTCGAGCTTCGATCGTAAACGCTTCACCCCAATCTGACATGGTTCTCACCCAGCACAGGAATTTTAACATTCGTTAGGCAGCGATTCGGTGTGGCGTTTCGCTTGAGGCGCGTTTGGACGGTACCTTTTTTCGGGCAACTTGCGGCTTGTGGCTTGAGATAAGGCAAGGCAAGTTGGAGCATGCAGCGCCGCATGTGTCAGTCTTGTGCGCACGGCTAGGCGCAAGTAGTTGCAAGCGCTCTCCAAGCAGCATGGAGAACTCCGTGCGTTACTCGTGCGACCTACTGTTGTGGAAAATTGTAGACACACCCGAGTTAATACGTTAATACAAAGTTTACCCTTTGTACCACCAAAATTTAGCTTATTTCATTTTACGTTTAATTAGGTGAAATATAAATTTTTATCGTACCCAGTTAAATTTTTAACGCAGGTTGAACAAAGTAAGTGCATGCATTCTTTCCATTTCCAATGGAACGTTCACTTTGAAAATTCATAACTTTAAAGGTATCGATCTCCTTCGTTTTCTGCCACTTTTTCCCACACCTGTGTGGTCGCGGGTGCGAACAGAGTCGCACATGTGGACTTGGTCCTGTTTTACTACCGGATGCCCTTCCTGACACAAACCGTAGGTATCTGTAGGGATGTAATCACTATTGCGTGTTTTCGTGGTGATTGGTAGTGAAGTGTTATTTGTGAATATGAAGAGGAAAGTGTTGAGACAAACACACACCCGATTAAAATCCCCGACTCTGTCGGGAATCGAACCCGGGAGCCTCTGAATGAGTCGGACTTTAAAGGCATCGATCTAATCGTTATCAAACTGTAATGCGTCTTAAAGCAACTTATTGTTGACATGTACACCAAGTTTTTAATTCATCTGATATTTCTGAAAAGGTTATTGTAAATTATGTGAAAGAATATTTTCTCATTACTGGGTGATGATCAGCAGTAAAAAATTCGGCTTGTTATACAGCTCATAAAAATGTCAGGATGAAATTCAAACTGCTTTCTGCCTTCTTGCAATTTTTGATAATATATATATTGATTTACATTTAATTGAGTGTTTTTGAGAGAAGCGTATTGGCCGAGTGGTGTTGCCCAGTTGGCCTATTTGGCCCACCAAATGAACTCTGTCACTGTTCTATATCAGCTTTGAGTCGTGTAGAGCTACTTCGCAATGGATGTGTTGTGTAATGGGGTAAAAATGAAATGTCGTATAGCTTTTAGTGCCGGGATATCCCACGACGGGTTCGGCTCGCCAGGTGCAGGTCTTTCTATTTGACTCCTGTAGGCGACCTGCGCGTCGTGATGAGGATGAAATGATGATGAAGACAACACATACACCCAGCCCCCGTGCCATTGGAATTAACCAATTAAGGTTAAAATCCCCGACCCGGCCGGGAATCGAACCCGGGACCCTCTGAACCGAAGGCCAGTACGCTGACCGTTCAGCCAACGAGTCGGACTGTAATGGGGTGAAATAGTGGAATAAGGAAATAACATGGTAGATGACAAACAGTGGTATTTCTCCCCATCAGCCAGAACTTTAAATACAGTAGTTTCAAAAGTTGAACTCATTTCTCCATTACTGATACCTTGAAAGGAAGGTACACTTCACAAAAGCCCTATCACCTAGCCCCGTGAGAAGATGAATTTCAATGACCTGTCCAGTAATCTAACCTGGGACCGTTGTATCCGAAAACCAACACGCTCACCGTTCAGCTATGGAGTCTGACAAAGAATAAAGGAAAACATGTATAAAGCGGAGCTCATTGTTCACGGCAAGCCACATTTCCGGACACTCGAGCAGATCATCAAGCATGTTCGTCCTGGCGTTGAACTCATCTGTCTGCCGCTCATTGTGAGCTTAACACCATAGAACATGAGCATATTACGCAAAACATAAAATAGCTTAAGTGGATAGGTCTAAACAAGGCGGAGAAAGGAAGGTCAATGGAGGTGGTAAGGGATCTATGCCAAAGAAGCCTTTAGGTCTTGAGGTCCGTTAATCCGGAGCTTCGAAGGAAATGCATTGGACACAACAATAAAATTTAAAAAAAAAAAACATTATTGGGAGGAAGATGCGCTCACGGAAGGCGTCTCTACTATTGATCCGGTTATATTTTTTCTTTTTTTGCTAGTTGCTTTACGTCGCACCGGCACAGGTCTTATGGTGACGATGAGATAGAGAAGGAAGCGGCCGTGGCCTTAATTAAGGTACAGCCCCAGAATTTGCCTGGTGTGAAAATGGGGAACCACGGAAAACCATCCTCAGGGCTGCCGACAGTGGGCTTCGAACCCACTATCTCCCGGATGCAAGCTCTCAGCTGCGCGCCCCTAACCGCACGGCCAACTTGCCGCTTATAATAAATTTAAACGACTGTTCGTTTGATTCATCAGACAGTGATTATGCTGACGACTGAAGAAAGAGCGTTGTAAAACTTCCAAACATTTGATTCCATTATTTATTTTTAAAGTTTGAGCTCTGTACATAGCAATGACAACTCGGAAGTACTGTGTATTAGGAGTCACCAGTAGCTAGAAGACGTACCGCTTGCACAGTGAAATGACATATCTCCTATTAGTGTTTTCCTTATTTATGAATGGCCCAGTCAACTGCAAGAGTATCTGGAAGTCATGTAGAGACATCCGAGTAAAATTACGAAACAAATAGTTATCAATACTGACGTCTTGAAGAATATTTAATGTCGTACTCCGACCGCGCAGGATGTCTGACACCCATCGCTTTCGATTACGTTTGCATTTATTAGCATTCATTATCAGAGCAGCAGCAGCGGCACTAGCACATTTAAGCTGTTTAGAAGCCATTTTCGAGTACTGCATGCGCCTCGTTTCTGTTCATTTGTACATGGCGTGCATACGAGGTATCGTTACACAACCGTGCGCTAATGTGAACACGCCTTAACGTGCCTCGTATTTGTTCTTGCGGTTCTTGCAATACATCATGCGGCGTCGCACGAAAAAAGCACCTTTAGGGCAACTGAGAGAGATGGACACAGAAGTGGCGTGTGTCAGGGGGACAGTGGACGTCCACCGGGCACTGGTTTAAAGTGGGTTTCTGCTAGGGAAGAAGACAATAGGCTAGTTAAAACTTCAGAGGAGAAACGGTTCTTTAACTCGGTGAAGCTAATGAAGGCGATCAGTTTTCCTGCATGTTCTTATACGGTCCGTGTCGACTGGTGCGCCTTTGCCGAGATTGTGTCAAATCGTAATTGGGATCATGTGATCTCTGACGAGCCTTCTTTCAGTTTAACACTGATACGCCGTGCTTCGCATCGAGCTTCACTTGCCAGGCGTGTCGCTGCCCCTCACTTCACACATGTGTTTAACCATTCCGGAAGTTTATCGTCCATTCCATTGTACTCTTATGTTATTCTGATGTTGACAGTCATAAATACTGATAATCCCATTTCGTCAGGAACATCGCGTTTAACAATTAGGACGTTGCATCACTTTCTGTGGTAGCTGTACCATCTCACCCGAGGACGAGTACTCCGGATACGGGACTTCACCATTCTTTATGCGCCAATTTTTAATTGTTCAACGGTGCATAGTCGTCACGTTGTGATGTTTGGGACATCACTGTATATTTTTAATTATTGAACTATATATTTAATTGATAAGATGTATATATTTAATCACTGATATGCCATTTTAAAATTAATATATATACATATATAGGGTTTTTATCATCCATTTCAATCATCATTTCATTTCTTTGTATCGCGGCTATAATGTATTCTGAACGAACAAATTATTGGGTAAAGTATTTCAACATCACGCATATTTATAACTTGCAGTAAATTTTCCAATAGCCGTTGTGAGGTGACCAGAGTCAGCAGGCTAATTTCAGCCCAGTTCCAGGAAAAGTACGTCATCGAGGTTACGAGAGATATTACCCTCTCCACCTCATGAAGAGACAGTTGATACATTATTAACACCCACTTTTCAAACTCCGCTTCGAGACGCTTTATTTCAGCGGGAAAGTTCAGACTATGTGAATGAACGTAATGAAGCAACGTGATGGATTCACAGCAATACGTAGGAGAAGGGATGAGACCTCGAATCTTACTGGACCATGTGATATGGCTGATGGAAGGAGACTTTTGAACCGATAAATACCACCGACAAGGGCTGGAGAGGACATTCGGACTTTCTCATTTATATTCTTATTCATACTCTTACTACGATTCTACGTCTACACATCGGAGAAGATTTTAAGTTCACTTCGCATCTGAGTATATTCTACTCAAAAGTTACTCTCATTGGGACTTGTTATCTCAGTGACGAGAGGTAGTCAACGGGAGACCGTCTTTGACTAGTATAGGGCAGGAGAGCTCTTATTATGAATTTAGCTACGCTACTGTTCCGTAATACGGAAGAATACGAATGTATTCTCTCCATGAACATAACCCATGGTGGTTTTGCACTTAAAATTAGGACTCATTACGACTTTATGTAAGGAGTACAGTAGGAAGTGTTAAGGACAGGAAATGTAGAAGTAGGACTGGAATCCAACAACAGAGAAGGCAGCCGGTACGAGACCCACATATCATCAGCTTCAAGACAACAGAGTCTACATATGGTGAGCTTATGGCATAAGTTACTGCAAGTCTTCGCGCAACAGTTCATTTTTAAAATTAATTTCATTCAATTTTTCTTTTGCTTCCGTAAGTTCAGATGTCGTTAAAACGCCGTTACGTCACGTTTTTCATCTTAATAAATAGCTGTTCTAATTTGTATTTTATGAAATGATTATTAATGATCCTTAAATTCCAAGTTAGTGTACTTAATGATTTGTGTTCCGTTCACCTCACCCCTGGGAGTTTTTTGAGTCTCATTACGCATTATTATTATTATTATTATTATTATTATTATTATTATTATTATTATTATTATTATTATTATTAATTATCTACTTTTGTTTCCAAGCCATAAGCTTGAAGACTGGCGCCCTTGGGATACTGTTTATGGAGAAACAATGACATATCATTTATTTATTTTAATATTAAAAGTGACCCGCCACGTTATAATTTTGTCATTCATCTGTGGGCCAAGTGGGTACGTCACAACGTTACTAGGTGCAAGCGATCGGATCCACATTTCTTGCTCATGGCGAGCTCGCCGTAAAGACATAATTATCTCCCTCTATATCGCCCGGTCACTTTCCTACAAAAAAAAAAAAAAACCCAAACAATCCCAGTAAAGCATCTGCTCAAATAATCAAAACACACTTTTCTGCATAATCACATCCTGGAAAGTTATTGAACTGATGTGGTGAGAAGGCACATCTTTCACAGTTACTGCGGATCCACCTGAGACATGTCTGCATTCTTTTTTGGGAGCACTAAAGCAGTTGAATCTACGATCAGAGTTGAGAAGACGGAATAATATTCTATTTAAACTGTGTGGTACTTCATGCGGTACGTAAGCAGACATCCTACGTCATTTTTTATGATTATGATTATTATTATTACTATTATTATTATTCCTCCTATATCCCAATACACAAATTAACTAACGACGAAAAGCACCCACGAAGATTTGACTCATACATTCCACCAAGAAAAGCGGTTCTGTTTCATGTTTGTATTTAAAATCACAAACAATAGTGGTCATTACAAAAAATATTTTGCCAGCCTCAATGCAACGGATTTAAGACTATTTGATGAATCTTGTTCGACTGAGGATTCAAAAATTCAGGAATAATTTCATACAAGCAATTCTGGTGCATGATAGATCGAGTTTGACATTAAGGAACTTGGTAACTGGGGAGTTTTTTTTTTAATTTAACGCCATCAATTTTGTACATCTAAGAAGTTACCAGCTCTATTAACCGTGTTTTGCTCGCAGGTGGCATTCGTCGCATGCATCAATTTCAGTCCAACATTATATTTCAGGTGTTTTTTGTAGTAATTTCCATCTTTTGGATCCCAAACAATCGGTTTGCTCCTATGGATGTAAATGATGATAATGGCATGCGGCCTCCGAAAAAGCCTGATGCAGGTCTTTTGAGTTGACGCCGTATAGGAGACCTGCGCGTCTATGAGAATGGGGCCCTACCTATGATGAATTCTAATGCGGAAGACGTCACAGATCCAGCCCCCGAGCCATCAGAATTAACCAATAAAATTAAATTCAGATACTTCTCATTGTCCCACTCCCAGTGCTTTGCTACTTTTGGCTTCTTGGAAACGTGCACATCACAAACCAGTAGGGAATGGTCATGTTACAGGGTCCGCTGGTAGTATTTCTTTAATTTTTTTTTCCTAGTTCCTGTAGGTCGCACCGACACAGATAGGTCTTATGGTGACGATGGGACAGGAAATGTCCAGGAGTGGGAAGGAAGCTGCCGGTGCCTTATTTAATCTCTTCAGAGACAAATTATTTTGTTGAGGAATATTTGAATGATAGGAAATTTAAAAAAATCAACTGGTAGTCAGAAATTTTCTTAAGCATAGATGTTACACACCCAATTTTCCAACTTATCCAATTTGTGTGGTTGTAAACCAATTGAGAGAGGTATTATTACCCTAAAATTGTAATGGCCTTATATGTGTCAATCTCTCTAATGAGGTTAAGTTACAGCCCCAGCATTTGCCTGGTGTGAACATGGGAAACCACGGAAAGCCGTCTTCAGGGCTGCCAAAAGTGGGATTTGAACCCACTATCTCCCGAATACTGGATATTGGCCGCACTTAAGCGACTGCACCTATCGAGACCGGTGGTAGTACATTCGCGTGCATAGTTTGAAAGGCGCCTCTACCAACAAAATGTGGTTAGAGAAACCGTTTCATTACTTGCAACAACTTGCTAGTGTGTACACGCCTTCCTTTCATGGAACACTACATACTTTTCTCTCCCTTTCCTTAATTTTCTATTGCGTAATATTTTCCCGATGAATGCAGTCGCACTCGAACTGATCATCTAGTGATGTGGGAGCAAGTAATTGTAATGAAAATCACACGAGACAGAAGCGTTGTTTCACTAGCAATATTCACGCCATGCAATTCCTTAATGCTTTACCGAGTGAGCTGAAAGTCTTGTAGCTGTAAACTTCTATTCAGTCCGGCCCCGCGGTGTAGGGGTTAACGCGTCCGCCTGCCACCCGACGGCCCCGCGTTCAATTCCCGGCCGCGTCAGGGGATTTTAATTGTAATGATTAATATCCTTGGCCTGGGGACTGGCTGCTTGTGACGTCCTTAATCTTCCTTTCCTCACACACAACCTTCCACACTACCGCCATTCCAATTACACGCAGGTTCATACAATACGGTGCCAGTAGAGGAAAAGATACACATGTGTCGACGTCCCAAACAAATAGCATTTTATTATTTTAAAAAATAGCTTCGATTGAGAGAACGGTAAATAACTGGTTTCCCATTTTTACACATGGTAAATGGGACGTACTCTGCCTCAATAAAGTTAAGGGCACAACCTTATTCCCTTCAAAACACAACGTTGCTGAAATCCTATCTGTATTAGTCAGGTGTTAAACAAGTAGCAAAAAATATTATTGTGCGTTTGGCAAGTAGAGAGAGACTCTCCAACCGAATGAGTTGGCTGCACGATTCGCGTGACGTAGCAATGAGCTTGCGTTCGAGAGATCGTAAGTTCGAACTTCACTGTCAGCAGTTCTGAAAATGGCTGCAAGTGGTTTCCCATTTCCACACCAGGCAAATACTGGAGCTGTACGGCCTCTGTCGGTTCCTTCCAAGTCCTAGCCCCGTCCTTTCTCTTAGTCACCATAAGACATTTTCGAGTCGGTGTGACGTAAAATCATTAGCAAAAGTTGAGACAGTTTAGGACTGTGGTAGTGAGTGGCATTGTTGCCTGCCTTACGGACTTTCAGCTATTTTCGTCGTAATTTACGAACGCATGGACGGACTTCTGAATTTACCTCAAAATGTAGAAATATTTGGCCAAATAATGAGACTGTACGGATATTTGCGCTACGTGAATTCGTTTCATTCTTTCGTCAAAAATTCTTTTGCAACTTCTAGTCAAGCAATATATTCAGTTAGTCGTGCGATTGCGCACTTTGATGAGCAGCTCACGAGGTTTTAGTTGTCACCGTGCATTTAAGTCCTCCTAAATGCAATACAAGTACATTAGAGATAATTAGTGTATCCTGATTGAAGTTCAACCGAGAAACACAGAGAAGGAAATAACGGGGTTAACTCATAGAAACTGAGAGGCAAATCGAGAAAAGAAAATAGAGGAGAGAGTCAACAAGGAAAATAATTTAAGGGATGTTAATTTTTTCTCAAGTGCATAATTTTAAAGAGGTCTTTCGTCTTCAAATGTATTAATGCCCATTGCATAATTTCCTGTTTTAATAATAATAATAATAATAATAATAATAACAATAATATGTAGGGTATATTTACAGTAGAACCTCGCTTAACCGAAACCCGGCTTAGCCGAAATCCTCTGACAAAATTGTATTTTTATATTTTGTTTTTACCCTCTCGTTATTAGCCGTCGATATTAGTAATTCTCTTGCTCTCATTGCTGAGAGCTACTAGACAAACCCTATTTTTATATTATGACTTATCCCAGAATGCACGTGTAGCATAAAACAAAACAGTTTCTTACCCTCTAGTTCGTTCCATGATTCCATTTTTTTCTTGAACAAGCAGGAATTATTATAATTATAATTATTATTACTGTATTATTCGTCATAAAGGTTATGCAGACGACTCCGACCTTGACAATAGCAGTTCTGAGAATCGAGTTACAGCACGTGATTGATTTAATGCATTGGAGGTAAGATTGATTTCGAATTTTTATTAAAATACAGTACCACACGTTTTAATTACAGTACTGTAATAAAATTACTGTAAACAATATTCAGTTCGGCAGTAACAAAAAATTTGTTTCATTATTTCAGATCGCGTTCCGCTTTGTTGAACAAAGCAATGAAGCTATACCAGCTGATGTTTTGTTGATGGTGGCACAACAGCGCTCCACCAAGAAATTTCAGAAGAAAATTTTATACAGTGTGTGACATTATGTAAACATTTTAATTTTAATATACAGTATGCACCTTTGCTTAACAGAGTTGATGCATTTTCACTTCGACATTCAACTTCCGAAAATATTTACCATGTGTCATCCGAAAAAAACGCGTCAACCAAACTGGCTCCGCCCCCTTTATATCGGATAAATGAGGTTCTACTCTATTTACATATTTCACTTGAGTAGCGGCTTCCAGGGTGAATGTAGGGACATACAGAGAAACGAACTGGTACTGCTCACATACACTTTGTGAGCTACAGGAAATGTAACAAATGCTATTTCTACCTGCCTTGAGTTCGCAGACTGTTTTAATAGTGAACACTGATAGACTGATACGTCTCACAAACTAGTAATAATAATAATAATAATAATAATAATAATAATAATAATAATAATAATAATAATAATGCTATTGGCTTTACGTCCCACTAACTACTTTTTCGGTTTTCGGAGACGCCGAGGTGCCGGAATTTTGTCCCGCAGGAGTTCCTTTACGTGCCCGTAAATCTACCGACACGAGGCTGACATATTTGAGCACCTTCAAATACCACCGGACCGAGCCAGGATCGAATCTGCCATGTTGGGGTCAGAAGGCCAGCGTCTCACAAACTACGCACGGATTGTTTGTACTAATAAAATGGCCGCAGCTGTAAGTAATGTGATTTCTTGATTTTCATTCCGTTATTTATTCATGGTCATGATTTTATGATTGGTGTGGGTGAATCTCATGAGTGTAATAAAGGAATGTTACGTTTGCATTTCATACAAGTGTTTAAAAACACGAAAATAGCTTCATACTTAAATGCATATTTCATCACTTTTTGCAGCTTAGTTTCATGCTTATATTGGTGATTTGTACAGCATATAAATCCGATGTCTAGATCTGGAATTAGAACAGTGGTGTGAATACATTCCATTATTGCGTACTAGAAACTCATACTCGGTCTTCCTATGTGCGCCCTTCAGTAAAACTTTCACAAGACTTTCTGCTAAGTCAAGTAAAAATAGCCCACACCGTGTCTCCGTTATGCAGTTCTTCCACTCGGACTTTAAGAGTTAGCTGTACTACAAACATCCTATTCATAAATGACGCTACAGGGCATCGGTTTGCCTCTGTTGCAAGAATAGGCATCTACCATCTGGTCCACAGCATCTACGCAAATTGTGTTTGTTACAGTACACAATAACTAGCTTTTGCCCCGAGCTTTACTCACATGGATTCAGGAATAATTTGTAAATAACGCCATTGACACGTACCTCCGTGTTGATCTGTTCGCATTCCTGTGAAAATAATACTTGAATTGGAAAGTTTTAAGACTGAGCATGTTCGCGTAACAGCTTGTTTAGTTTGCTAGCCGTTAAGTCGATTTCCTTCTTTATTTCACTTTCAGTTTCCCACGCATACAAAATAGGAAGGCTGGCAGGGTGTTTAGGCTGCTAACAGACCATTCACTTAACAGAGTGAGCCAGTAACTAACAGAAGTGTGTACATGACATTACCTTTGTATCGGAGTATTTGACAGAGTAGGCCTACGTTGTATAATTTACTGTGAAATGTATTTCCAAATGTTACGTTCTTTTGGTTGATTATTTCCTGTTTTTTTCTCCGCCTCCTTAGCTGAATGGTCAGCGTAATGGTCTTCGATTGAGAGGTCTCTGGGTTCGATTCCAGTTGCGATTTTAGCCGAGTGTGGTTAATACCTCCAGCCCGGGGACTGTGTGTTTGCTATTTTCTTAATAGGTATCTTTATCCACACATATAACACCACATTACCAACCACTACAGAATCGCATGATGGTGAATAAAACTCTCCACATGCGGTTGGTGTCAGAAATAGCATCTGGTCGTACAATAGGACTGATGATTTCATATAATTGGGAATTTGTAAACATTTTTATCAGAATTTAACTGATCTGTCTATTGTAATTGGAGATAACCTCTGTTGTACACGTAAAAATAAATAAGTAAATAATTAAATAAATTAATAAATAAAAGCAGTAAATACAAGAGAGCAGGGAAATTAATTTATAGAAAATAGGGATATTAGTTACTGTTACTACCTACTACTACTGCTGCAAGTTTCCATTCCGTATCATGAAGGAGCACGGCGGGATTCTTAGAAGGTGACTTAGCCGGGCTGAGTGGCTCAGACGGTTAAGGCGCTGGCCTTCTAACCCCAACTTGGCAGGTTTGATCCTGGCTTAGTCCGGTGGTATTTGAAGGTGCTCAAATACGACAGCCTCGTGTCGGTAGATTTACTGGCACGTAAAAGAACTCCTGTGGGACTAAATTCCGGCACCTCGGCGTCTCCGAAGACCGTAAAAAAGTAGTCAGTGGGACGTAAAGCAAATAACATTATTATTAGAAGGTGACTTCTCTCACGCCAAGGAGATCTCGAGCGCTCAAGGTGATGTTTGGAGAACATGAGGGGGTTGGTGGCCCTGGCCTAAACTAGGAACTGTTCCGGCATTCGCCTTACTGCAGGAGAATCGAAAACCTCTGAAAGTCATTCTCAGGACAGCCGGCGGTCACGACCAGTAACCCTCTGTCTCCAGAATGCAGAGCTCCCGGTCCAGCCACAGATCGAAGCAAACTCTATATCCCGTCTACTAACTATTAATAGATTTTAACATAGGTAATACAAAGAACCCCAGCTAATTCGTATGCGGTTAATTTACGGGTCTATCCCAGAGCCTTTGCTCAAGGGCAATTTCAACAATGAAACTTTTACCGTATGAAGTAACGTCATAATTTCCGTTAAATCTATGACAATACCTTTTACTAGGAATCTAGTGTATGAATTATATATAATTTATGATTGTCGATGACTCACGGAAATCCGTGAATTAATTACCGCGAATTGTCGGGAATGCACGTTACTTCCATTTTCGGTGATGCATCTACTCAGTGCCGTGAAAAGGAAGTTTCTGTAAGTAACAAACTCGATGTACTCATGCTCCTAGTCTTGTTGTGATTGGTCAATTTCATCTGGCTTGACCTCATGAGAATTTAGGGTCATATTTTAAGAATTTAAACGAAGGGCATTTGTCAAAATATAATTAGTTGATTTCTTATGATGCTATGTGGTAAAAAGTGGTCTGTTCTGTAGTCGGAATACTTTCGTCCCATAACATATATGTATCTCCTGCACATTACTGATAGTTGGGCAGAGTGGATCGGACGGAAGAGGGCTGGTCTTACGGAGCCAAGTTGGCAGGCTCCATTTGGGCTCAGTTCGGTGACATTTGAAGGTGATCAGATAGGTCAGTCTTGAATGGTAGATTTATTGACACCTACAAGACTTTTTCGGGATAAAATTCCCGTATTTAAACTTTTTCGATAATTATGTAAGTAGTTAGTCGTTATTAACTTCTGGTGCCGATGGTGAAGTGCAAAGTCCTGTGTCTTTTCGTTAATGGAAGTCCTCGTCGTATTATTCTTATTATTATTCGTGGGCTTTTCCTATTACTTTCGAGTTTGCACTAAATGTATATTTGGCCCAGTCCTACGGCCGAATACTCTTACTGGCGCCAACGCTTTGTTGCGTGCCCCTGCGGTGATTGGTAGTGTGGAAGTGTAAGTGAAGAGGTGTGCATTTAAAACCAATACAAATACCTAGTCCGTGAGCCAGAGGAATTAACCAGACGTGCACAAAATCCCCAATACGACCGAGAATCGAACCCGAAAGCATGTGAAACGAGGCCTCTTCGGTGACCATCAGCTAATGGAAGTCTCGTTATTAACTTTCTGAGGGAAAGGAGAACTCTCGTTCATCCAAGTGAACAAAGCGTGCCTTATCACCTTAGCCAGTAATATAATTTAAAAAATAGAAAAGGCACAGGGAGAGTCCTTTGCTAGATGTACTTTGTAACTTATTTCTCCCGTTTCATCTGGATGTACGGAAGAAATTCCGAGTAGGATTTTACTCTTATCGAGGTCAGTTATATCAATACAATAACGTTGCTCATTATCTTTATAAGTCTCTTGTCGACAACCAGGGTATGTATTGGTCTTTGAGCTGTGTATATGTATTTCATATGCAAATTATCCTGCAGGGCACAATGAGCTTCCTTCCACAGCAGCTTGTTGATAGTAAAAACACAAGGGCTACATACGAGGCAGGTGCTACTCCATTTCCGACGCCTCGGGAATGCAAATACTCGTTCAGTCTCCGCCATAAGCTTTCGGTGGCATTTCCATACATATCTACATTCCCAGCTAGAATAATACACCTCGGCTTAATTATCCGGTTCAAGAGTTCTACAGCCTATTCTGATCCCGCCCACAAGAGTCTTCAAAGACTTCTTAAACAAAGACAGTCTCACTGCTCCTCAGCGTTTTAGAATTAATCAGGAGAAGAATGATTTTGCGGCATTGAAGTTCATAAACTAAAAGCAAGAAACCTCTTCAACAATAGGAAGAAAAGAAATAACGATGACGAAGAGAAATTCAATAAGGTCACGTTCGAAATAAGAAGAAGAGACAATAAATTACTAGAACAAGCTTTATGTGAATAAACGTTCGGCAGATCATAAAATAAGAAGGAAAGTTTAAGAAATTTAAGTTTAATTTATAGTTCGAAAATGTGCCAATTATAGCAAACACAGGAAGTGCATCCGTGTTTTTTGGAAGAAATTAAACTTCCAAACTTAATCCGAGAGAGACCTATTGCGTGATCCACATGAAATAAAATGACGGGACCATATTTATATGCAGTATATATTTTACAATTGGCTTTACGTCGCACCAACACAGATAGGTCTTATGGCGACGATGGAATAGGAAAGGGCTAGGAGTTGGAAGGAAGCGGTCGTGGCCTTAATTAGGTACATTCCCAGCATTTGCCTGGTGTGAAAACGGAAAACCATATTCAGGACTGGCGATAGTGGGGTTCGAACCCACTATCTCCCCAATACTGAATACTGGCGACACGTAAGCGACTGCAGCTATCGAGCTCGGTCATATTTATATCAAAACACATTATAATAGAGTCTAAATTTGATGGAATACAATCATTATACCTTCGAGTGTATCCATAGTTGTAAGAACTGATTTTAGAGGAATTCTAATGTGGCAGTCTCCTTGTCTTCCTGTTGTCAAGATATTGAGTCGATGCATAAGTTCTTCCGGTATTCTTTTGTGTTGGCAACAATGCGGCGTGAGGAGATTGCTTATCGTTATTCCGTTGTTTTAACTGAGTTCGGAGTTTGTGCGTTGTGAAACACAGGTTTTCTCGACTGTGAACGTATTATTTGTTAAAATTTCAGGCAAACGGGTATAAAATGTCAAGTTGAGAAAAGTGAGCATTTCCGACACATTTTACTGTTTTAGTTTAACCGAGGATCCAGTGCAGCAGGAGCTGCGAGAACAATTTTTGAAGTGTACGGGAATGAAGCAATTGCTTAAAGAACAGCACAAAAATGGTTTTCCCGCTTTCGAGCAGGACGTTTTGACTTATCTGATGATCCAAGTTCTGGAAGACCTTGAGATTTTGACGAAAATCGCTTGAATGAGTTGCTTAATGAAAACGCGGGAAATGGCGCAAGTTTTTGAATGTGATCAGTCAACTATTGTACGCCATTTGGTATTGTGTAAGTTCCGCGCAGCTACACTTTTCTCAGAAACAAATGAACCTACAGATATCACATATTTTGTGGGTATCCATAGTGTCCGTATCTACGTAGGAGGTGATTTATATTTTAGCTACATATAAAATGAATTTACTTTACATTTGAAAAGTGGAACGAGGTCTGGAACGGGGTCCGCTCAGCCTCGGGAGGTCAACGGAGTAGAGGTGGGTTCGATCCCCACCTCAGCCATCCTGGAAGTAGTTTTCCATGCTTTCCCACTTCTCCTCCAGGCAAATACCGGGATGGTACCTAACTTAAGGCCACGGCCGCTTCCTTCCCTCTTCCTTGTCTGTTCCTTGCAATATCCCCATCCCCTCGCAAAGCCCCTGTTCAGCATAGCAGGTGAGGCCGCCTGGGCGAGGTAGTGGTCATCCTCCCCAGTTGTATCCACCGATCCAGTGTCTGAAGCTCCAGGACATTGCCCTTAAGGCAACGAGGGATCCCACCTCTACCGCCTGAAGGGCAGTGTCCTGCAGCTTCAGACTCTAGGTCGGGGGTTACCACTTGGGAGGATGACCAGTACCTCGCCCAGGCGGCCTCACCTGCTGTGCTGAACAGGGGCTTTGCGGGGGGATGGGGAGATTGGAAGGAACAGACAAGGAAGAGGCAAGGAAGCGGCCGTGGCCTTAAGTTAGGTACCATCCCGGCATTTGCCTGGAGGAGGAGTGGGAAACCACGGAAAACCACTTCCAAGATGGCTGAGGTGGGAATCGAACCCATCTCTACTCAGTTGACCTCCCGAGGCTGTGTGGACCCCGTTCCAACCCTCGTACCACTTTTTCACATTTCGTGGCAGAGCCGGGAATCGATCCCGGGTCTCCGGGGGTGGCAGCTAATCACACTAACCACTACACCGCAGAGACGGACCATTTGGTGTTTACCTGACGAAATTAATTAAATCTCAGCCATAAACGCCCAACAGTGTTTCGGTTTACTCGGTCTGCCATCTAGTAGGCCTAGAGTAAAACGGAACGTCGAAATTAACGAGCAGATAGCCTGATGGCGTCAAATTAAAATGTCTGCACGTGGTAGCTGAGGCCATACGATGATGTTTATTATTATTATTATTATTATTATTAAAATTTTTATTATTATTATTATCCAGGCTTAGTCTAGTCTGCAGTATTGTGGAGGAAGTGTAGTACAGTGAGTTTCCATGTTTTCCCCACTAAATATCCTTGGAAATTTCACATGCACTACGTATATGGAGTTAGGACTCTCACTTCGTGAAAAAGGTGGTGGTGGTGATTATTGTTTTAAGAGGAAGTACAACTAGGCAACCATCCTCTAGATAACACTAATCAGAGGGAAAATATGGAAGGGATCCGACACTTAGAAAAATGAAGATATCGGCCAAAGGAAGAGAAGGGCCACGAAGGGCGTGAAAATGAAAGACTCGCTAGCCCTCGAAAACCTAATAGCGTCGGGGTCGGAAAGAACAAGAGTTGACCAAGGGAGGTCGGATAGGATAAATGAAAGTGAGGAGCCTGGCACAAGTAAGTGGAAGAAATGCCAGGACTCAGCTGAGGGCCCCGTGGTCGCCAACCCACGCCCCAAAGTTCAGAGCCCCTGGGGCCCCTTTTAGTCGCCTCTTACGACAGGCAGGGGATACCGTGGGTGTTATTCTACCACCCCCACCCACAGGGGGCTTCGTGAAAAAGTAAGTACTAGTTCTCTGCTTGCCATAGATCCCGTTGTTCGTAGAGCCGACTCAAATGCACGGTTAACAAGCAGACAAGCCTGTATTTGTAAGGGAATACTGATATCGTAATCACATCCATGGGATCTCCAATTTCACGTGGAAATTAAGCTCCAGTGTCAGGACACCGTATTTCAAAAATAACCATATACCTTGGCCAGGATTCGAACTGCGGCCACATTGGTGGGAAGCTAGTGACGATGGAATTCGATATCATTCAGCTGGTTACTCATTGGCCTTCTCTGATAGTGTGTTCGAATACAACTGAGGTCTGTACCCTCTGAGTTTGTTTAAATGCCAGTAAGCCCAGCCCAGTACGAAAATTAGCAATAAGAACGAAGGTCACATGGAATGAGTGGCTGAGTGATTAAATCGGCATCATCAGGGTAGAAGTCACTCTGGCATTATGTCCATGGAGAGATGAGAGGAAGTTAAAATATAAGTATTCGGGTGTAGATTCGTTCAAAATTCGAAAAATTAGTGTTGCAGTATGTAGGCTTAGTTTATCGATTTTCAACCAGAATAGCTTCTCATAATAAGAGGAAATATGTATCCTTAAGTTCACAAAAAATGATAAATCGTATGCAAGAGTTCATTGCCCTTTGAAGTTTCATTGTTTGTTCTACAGTTGCATCAGTTAATACGACATCACAGTAATAAATTATTGGAAAAATGAGAGTTTGCGTAAGTTTTATTTTCATGCTATATGGAAGAATGGATTGTTGCATTTTTAGGAAGTGAAGAGATGCATAAACCTTCCTGCAGACACTTGTTATGTGGTCAATTCAGTTTAATGTGTCATTCATGACAATGCCTAGATCTTTTTACAGACTATCGAAAAGGTTTACCTTCATTAGTAACCGTGGCTTCACCACAGAGCATGCATCAGGTTAGGCTGTTGTGTGAGATTTAGCGTATTTAAAAGCCTAGACTGTCCTAATATGACTGCTTCTGCTTTCTTCGGGTTAATTAACAGGAAGTTCTCTTTTGCATACGAGCTAATTGAATTTAAAGTCGAGTTCATTTGGTTGATTGCATTGTCAATGTCGGAGACTTTAAAGTGTGATTATTATTATTATTATTATTATTATTATTATTATTATTATTATTATTATTATTATTATCTCAATTAACCTATTGAACACGACGGAAAGTACTTAGAGGCGTTTACATGCCTTCCTTGTAGCAATATTTTTTTATAATGGGCTTCTTTATTTTTGGTCCAAGTTTGTCCGGTCAGTTTCCTTAGTCGGTCTTCCTAGTCAGATTGCCAGTTGTAAATCTTGAATCTAAAGATCTCCCGCTTTTAGATTACCTTGTGTGATTCCATCCAATTTAAGGTCGTATATTTATTTCGCCTCTCAATTCTTCTTTTCGTAGAATACAACTTCGTGGTTTCTTTTTTGTTGCTATTTGCTTTACGTCGCACCGACATAGATACGTCTTATGGCGACGGTGGGAAAGGAAAGGCCTAGCAAGTGGAAGGAAGCGGCCGTGGCCTTAATTAAGGTACAGCCCCGGTATTTGCCTGGTGTGAAAATGGGAAACCACGGAAAACCATCTCCAGGGCTGCCGACAGTGGGGCTCGAACCCACTATCTCCCGATTACTGGATACTGCCCGCACTTAAGCGCCTGCAGCTATCGAGCTCGGTCAGCTTTGTTTTAGCGAATCTGTCAGATGTAATTATATTTTGATCAGTTCAAAAATTGTCTGTTTTTTAATGTCAGTGTGAATGTTTATGTTGGTTTGATTTCATGTTTATTTCTGAGTGCCGGCTCCGTGGTGTAGGGGTAGCGTGCCTGACTCTTACCTGGAGGCCCCGGGTTCGATTCCCGGCCAGGACAGGGATTTTTACCTGGACCTGAGGGCTGGTTCGAGGTCCACTCAGCCTACGTGATTAGAATTGAGGAGCTATCTGACGGTGAAATAGCGGCCCCGGTCTCGAAAGCCAAGGATAACGGCCGAGAGGAATCGTCGTGCTGACCACATGACACCTCGCAATCTGCAGGCCTTCGCGCTGAGCAACGGTCGCTTGGTAGGCAAAGGCCCTTGAAGGGCTGTAGTGTCATGGGGTTTATTTCGTTTTGTTTCTGAGTCTTGCTTGCCTGCGAGTTTTGCGCTAGAATTTTCCTTTTGACACACGTTTATTTTTCCTCACGGTTTTCGATGTCTGGTTTCCTGTTCAAAATATTAGTGTTTCCTATCCATGGAGTAATTCCGGTTTAATGCCCGTATTGTAATGTTTTAGATTAGTTTTTTAGAAGGCACAATATTTTTTGCGGGTAATTATTTTCTTTAGCTTTCCTTTCGATTCTGTTTTCCTGAATAGTTTCATCGAGGTATTAAAATTGTGGGGCTAATTAGATTTTTCTGTATTTTTTCCATTTATTTCAATGCTAGTTTGGTGAAGATGATTTATTCTGTTTTTCGAAATCTATTTAAATGCCGGCCCCGTGGTGTAGGGGTAGCACGCCTACCTCTCGCCCGAAGGCCCCGGGTTCGATTCCCGGCCAGGACAGGGATTTTTCTCTCGACCTGAGGGCTGGTTCGAGGCTTACTCAGCCTATGTGATTAGAGTTGAGGAGCTATTTGACGGTTAGTTGGTGGCCCCGGCCTGGAAAGCCCAGAATATCGGCCGAGAGGATGCGTCGTGCTGACCACACGACCCCTTGTAATCTGCAGGCCTTCGGGCTGAGCAGCGGTCGCTGGGCAGGCCAAAGCCCTTTCAAGGGCGTTAAGTGCCGTGTTTTTTTTTTTTTTTTTATAAATTTAAATAGTACAGTTTGCTTTACGTCGCACCGACACAGATAGCAGTTACGGGGACAATGGGGTAGGAAAAATTAAGGTTTGGAAGGAAGCGACCGGGAAATTATATAAGGCATAGCCCCCAGCATTTGCCTTTTGTCCAAATGGGAAACCATGAGAAACCATTTTGAGAGCTGCCGACAATGGGGTTCGAGCCCATTATCACCAGAATCAGAGCTGAAAGCTAAGTGATAAAACCGCTTAGTCACTCGTATATTATCTGGACAATGTATAGAGGAGCGAGAAACTGACAATTCCTACACTGTACCATTTAATAGCAATTCCAGCCCTAAATATTTATGTTGATTACTATACACTCTGACTTCATGGCCAAACGGTTAGTGTGCTGGCCTTTGGTTCAAAGGGTCCCGAGTTCTATTCCCAGCCGGGTCACGAATTTTAACCTACCTTGGTTCGGGGGACTGGGCATGTGTTTGCATCCTTCAGCATTATAATTCATCACAGGAAGGGTCGGTCCTCACAGACACACAAGTCGCTTATCAGGCGTCATCTCAAAAAACCTGCACCAGACCTCTCCGGAAGCCACACGGCATTATTATTATTATTATTATTATTATTATTATTATTATTATTATTATTATTATTATTATTTAATCAATGAGATCAATCGTCATTGATTTGCATTTAGGATTATCGCCAAGATGACATATTCCGTATCGGTTGCTTAGGTCTACCTAGTCTTTCCTTAATTATTCCAATACCTAAATCCTTTTGAAGCTTATTCGTCTACTACGTTCTAGAATCCCAGACGTTATCACTTAGATGATCGCACAACTAACGAGCCTTACAGTAGACTGGAGGAGCCTTGATATAGCTGCTGTCAATACTTGGAGCCATCTCCTGACAGTCCCCGGAAAAATACAGTGCTGCCTCACACGCTCAACGGCCTTTGTGACGTCAGCTATCCCTCTCTTTGGCTCGCTGCCCAGATGGGCAGAAGAAGATCACAGAATTGCATTATCCTTGTTTCAACCACAATTGAACATTAACTCAACCTAACACAGGAATGAAAAATACAGACGAGAACATCATGGCAAGGAGGAGATTAAAAATAATGAGTACGTGGTGATGGTAATCGTTGTTTTAAGCGGGACAACAGGGATATTACTTCTTCACAACGTTTACAAGAGGAACCAGGACATGAAGTCTGTCCTTTCGAGAAATGACCGTATCCTGTGAAGTTTATGACGTGTTACGCCGTACCAGGTACAGTCACTAGGAAAACGTCTATTACCGGGAGAGTTGACCAAGCGATTACGGGCGCGCAGCTGTGAGCTTGCATCCGAGAGATAGTGGGTTCGAACTCCACTGTCGGCAGCCCTGAAGATGGTTTTCTGTGGTTTCACATTTTCACACCAGGAAAACGCCGGGGCTGTACCCTAATTTGGCGACGGCCACTTCCTTCCCACTCCTAGCCCTTTCCTATCCCATCGTCGTCGTAAGACATATCTGTGTCAGTGCGACTTAAACAACGTCTATCATGCGTCATTCATGTTGTCCTTTGCTTTGCAACAGGTCAGCACTGCTTAAGACGCTCACGCTGCAATCTCATTTGTACTCCAAACTTACTTTCAGCCTTATTTGATTCCTCATTGGGTCTAGTTTCCCTAAATGTAGGTTTTTATAGGCTTTAACCCGCTTAATAGTCATACATTTCGACATCTTTGTAGAGAAGGCCAATATTAGTCAATTTTGAGTCAAAAACCTTCAATATCTTTACAAATTTGAAGTCTATGGAAATGTTTCTGTTGTTTGGACTACTGATAGATCTCATCCGTGCGAATCTAGTCACATCTCACACGTCTCTGCGCGACATCTACATGCCAAGCTACGCCACGCAGCAACCGATTTTCGACCGCCATAACCTTAACCTAAATGGGGTGCCATCTTGTGATGACGTAATGACCATTGCCTCAGTTACCGTAATCGTCTTCGGCACTCATCCTTCCATTTTAAAAATTATATATAAACTATTCCCGTATATGTAATACCTTTTGAGCTATAACTTTCTGCGTTAAACGAAAAGCGTCACATCGAATTTTTGCCAGTGAGGCTCTCGATCCGAGTGTGAAAAACCGTTTCACTTGAATAAGGCAAGATAATGAGCGACTATTTCGGCTTCAAATTACTAATAACGTACAAAATTGTGAAGTATTAGGATGAAGCCTTCCATAAATAGGAGGAAGCAATATAAGATTCAAATTCAGCTCCTGGTTGCTGCATAATGTCACAATCTGTGAGCCCTTAAGACGCTGTCGTAGAGAAGTCGTTAGATGTCAGTGTCTTTGAATCAGTGGCATATACTGGTCTGAATATCTGGGCGCTACCACTCACCCTAGTAATTCAGAAAACATTAAATTACATTTTTTCAAACTTATCTATTTATATGAGAAGTCGAGACTTCTTGTTTGGGATGAAAATTCCTTGATGATATCGTCAATGAAGTTGCAGTCTGGTCGCTTGCAAAGTTTCTGAAGAAAAGACTTTTCAGTTGGCATAAATGCCAAGCCACATAAACATTCCTGTGTCTGAGTTGAACAGCAATATAACATTTTCCTTTACAGCGCAGAAAACGTTCTGTCATGCTGAGGTTGCTGGTATTGTCACAAAAAATGTTGCCAGTTTTAGTACTTCAGACTTCACTTGGGTTAGTCTGTTTTCATATATGGCGGAAATAATTTCTTGGACTTTTTTTGCGAGAAATCGAATATGTAGTAAAATATCACGTGTTCTTTACAAGAGCTATGTGTTGGTCAGTGTGCAGGGCATGTTGTTTGTTTAGATGTAAATCTATTCTTGTATTACCAAAGTTCGCAAAGTTCATATTACTGCAAATGTGAGCCTTCGATTTGTCATATTTTTGAACTGTCGTGCGAAAAGAGTTCATCTTTCAACAACTATCTTCACGACTTAATAACATGGTGAGCAATACAGTTTAGTCAGCTTTAGGGGGTGAGCGGGGAGAGGGGCGTAAGGCTGCCGCTCCCCGGTCGCGGTTTCTACAGCGTTGCCCCGTTTACTACCCATTAACCATCATTTCTTTCGATAAAGGAGAATGTGCATGAATGTCACGATTGTTTGAGTGCTGTGTTGAAACTTTTTTAAACGGTTATTTGTTTTTAATGTAATCTTCTTGGGCTACCGCTGGGTGCCCCTGTAGCCCGTAGAATACGCCACTGCTTTGAATTCAATTTATAAGTGCACACATTTATAGTTTTCGAAATGCTGCACTAATGATATTCGAGTCAAAATATAGTTTAACGGGCTCGAATGTTCTGAAAATGGCGCTTTGCAATGAAGTGATATACAGAACAGATCAATGTGTTGAAGGAAGTAGCAGAACAAACAGGTTTACAAATTTCCTTTCAAAAGACAGAAGTAATGTCATATATCAAAGATGATACGGCACAACTAAACACCAAATATAGAACGATAAACCGTGTTAGTAAATTTAAATACCTTGGGGAATGGATTCAGCAAAATGGACTTGACAAAGAAGCCATAGCAGCAAGAATCAAGAAAATGGAAGTCACTTTCCAAACCACCCGCAACATATACAACAAAAAGTGCTTTTCTCTGAACACAAAATGTATGCCAATTGAAAAGTCTTTACTTCAGAGTGGTTCTTCTGTGGGGTGGTTTTCCTTGGTCGACCTGGTACTGGCCTACCACTAACATCTCCTGTGTCTCGAAATCATCTCCAAAACCTGAAAATGACACTTTGTGCTACATTCAAGGATACGGCGACTTCGGTCTGTGTCTGGCCTGTTTCCAGGCGGCTGAGTATTCTACCTTGCAAAACGGGGTCAAAATGGCACCGTTGTGCCAATATGTTGTCACGTTCACCACGAGGCTACACTCTACACGCTACAACAGGACAAACAAGACTGAGGGAATATGGGGTGCAGGAACTGGCTGTGAATACCTTGCGGTTACGCCGCTAGTCAAAGCAGGGAACACTCCTTTCCTATACAGAGTGAACACGTAAGATTGGTAGGTAGGTGCATATGTCATGCGATTTGCGGTCTATTTCCTGTTGCCCTGCTTACTCGTAACTTATGCTTAACTTTTGGACACTAGTGTAATTACTTAATACATTTGGCAATTACTTGTTGAAATATTAATAATACTTCAACTTGAGATATCAGTGGCAAAGAACGAGCGTTGGTCTTACCGCACCATACCGTTCGCTGATGCAGGCTCATGACGACAAGCAAGGTGATTCCTTGTCGTGATCTCACCTACATAGCTGGCCAGGTACGGTACCATAACACACATGTCTCGTAAATAAAATTTGATTTATTTCTTGGGTTTGCAACGTTTGTATGACAGGCGAACTGAAGACGGGAACGGGAAGTATATCCTTTTTTAATATTAAATAGTAACGTTGGTTACAAAGTAACTTAACTAAGGCTTTACTGCCTTCGTTTTGAAAATATAGTACATAAAATACATCAGCAAAATACACAGCTCCTTTCAGAAATAACGTCCGAGTTAGACTTCAGTGGTAATGATTGAAGTTGACTGGACACCGGAACATAATATACATTAGTACCGCCTCTTTCATTGTTATGGCATTAATGGAAGCTTTATTTATAGACACTGTATGCTATGAATATTTCCTCTTTATGCGGTAAAGCCACTTCACTAACTGCTCATGGTGAATCGTTATTTGGGTGCAGATGGAATTAGCAAACACCTTGAATAGAAATGAATTAGGAGGTGCTTAAAACGGAACACGTCTACTAGTGATCCTGACACAAAATGTTTCTGTTTCTGTGCTCGAAATGTTAACCATCAAAAGAAATTCATATTTGTTACGATCTTTCCTCAAGGAATGGTGCCACAGACTGAAGAACTTCCCTAGACACTGAAAAACATACTATGACACTGAAAAACATACTATTATCCAACGCGACATCCGAATGAATGAATGAATGAATGAATGAATGAATGAATGAATGAAAACATCCAAATATTCAATACCATACCCTCTCGTCGTCGTTGCTTCTTGGGTCTCCAGTATACATACAGCCCTCCTGTACCCCTATATGTGCTAATTTATTCCGTTCTACATAACTACATAACTACTGTATCTAGTATAACCTAATTTTCATATTCATGCTTTCGTCTAGCTCTACCGTTTTTACTGCCTACATTTACCTCAAAACATCCTGAAAAAGTCCTGTCCTCAACAGTTAGTTCGGATGCAGTTTCCCGTTGATATCAGCCATGTAGCAGTATCAGCATAGCTAATCTATGCCAACTCTCATTACTAGGACATGTCAGTCAATCATCTAGACCAGGGCCTCTCAAACGCCCAAAAACTCACGCGTGCAAACAGGGGCGCAGAGCTCCTATGCACAGTGCATCAGTCCCCCTCGGCTCGGCTCGGACCAACACTTCGTCTCTGGGCTACTCGGCTAAGCTTGGCTCAATTCGTCTCAACTAGGCTCGGATTTGGAGCACTACGGAGCAAGTGAGGAAGAGGGAGACAGGAGGAGCGAGCGAGACAGGCGTGGGGAAAGAGAGAGACAGCACTATTGCTTCAAATCGATGAGTGGGGGTCTGCACTCTGGTCAACCAAGCGAAGTCATCTTTTGCACCGTGCACAGTGCATGCACTCTGAGAGGCCCTTATCTAGACAGTCGCCCGTGCAGCTTTCGAAAGGCTGCTATCACCCTTTCGATGAACCATTCGTTAGTCTGATCTCGCGACAAATAGTCATAAGCCGAAATATACGTTCATTGACCGAACTACTTATGGACCAAATCAAGCATCGTTCACTGTGGCAAAGCGTGCACTCTTATTCAATGAGCCTATCTATATTGGTATGTGTGTGCTAGACATCTTCAAAACGCATTTATATTCCTACCACTATGATATCTTGATCCCTTATTACTGATTGAAAATGTAAAGTTGTGTACACAGAGATAGTTTTATTCATTTGGTGAACACCGAAGACTTGTACCTAGATAAACTGCAGTTCTGAGAATATCTTGATAACGTACATCTGATTAACCCTACTGAACACGTGTGTTACTCGATAAAGAACAAAACGGTTTTCGGAAAATTTAAAGATAAGACCAGTAGCAAGATTATTAGGTTTGTCGGACTTCGTGCGAAAATGTATGCCTTAGACATCTAGGGAAAAGGAATGGTAGTATTCAGATGTGTATTGAACCCATGACCTTTGTGCCCTAAGAACATTATGCATAATGTAACAATTAAACTAAAAGTTGGATTCTTGATAGCATGGATTTGACACGTGACGAGGGGGTGATTACCTTCGGTCCCACGCTCTGGGGTACGTGACGTCAACCACACGTGTCGACGGCGGAAGAATCTCAAGTCATTTTTATGAACTATTTCAAAGCGCGTGTACATGGCGTGACCACGCCAAGTCAAAAAAATATAGTGCCTATCAAAGGAGGTCAATCATCTCACAAATCGAACCCGTAAAAATTTTAAATGTCCGTGAACACTACCGCCAGAAATGTAGCAAGCATGTAGTCACTTTCAAAACTCTTGAAATTGCAGTTTAGGTAAGTCAGAAAATTTATAGAAATTTTCTTGGCGGCAAAGGGAGAGATCCGAAGAGAGGGGGTAACTGCTATAAATATGAAGGGACGCCATGACGAAGCCTCCTTCTCCGGCATTTGTGATACAAAGCGGACGAAAAATTGTTGAGCTGCTCTGCGAAATCAAACCAACGAAAGTAGACTGAGTTCAACTGCAGATTTTAGCCATTGCGGATAAGTCTTGACTCCATGAGGAGTTTTCTTGAGTGAAATAATTGTACCAGATAGGACGGTCAAAGTACTGAATAAATTCTAATGTGATTAAGTAATTCGTGTGCGGAAATAATTATAGTCCATCGTGTGCGTTCAAGCAAACAAGTGAAGGGTATTTTCTTTTTTTTTATGCTTTATTCCAGGAAACCTGAAGAAATAATAATAAATTGTGAAGCCATGAATGTAAAAATGGCTAAATAAAATGCCAGGGTCACAGGTGAGCCCTATGACGAATACTGGCGTGACGACATGAGGTAGGTGACTTTCCATCTTACTACCTCTTATATCTTGTCTCGTAATTTCTTAAAGTGTATTTGAATGGGGATATACGACGCAGTGGTCACCCCTACTAAGTTTTGTAAATGTGAGAGTACGACTAAAAGAGTCATTTGTTTTATTTTCCACTTGGATAAAAGTTTGAAGTCTTGCGAGTGCCGTATATTGTTGTAAAAAGTTATTGAATAGGGTTCCGAAGTGAAATCACGCCCAATGTAGATCGTCATCCGTGTGAGTGTACTGCCTATATTTTGTGATGTCAAATTAAGATGTTCATTCGACGTAAAATTCTTCTGTCTGCAATTTGACGTTAATAATAATAATACGTGGTCACTCATTTTCAATTGAGCGGAAGCGCGCTGTCGGGTGAGAACCTAGGGTGATGAATTTGGTCACGGAGAGAAACGTTTTTATTTAATGCCCATTTTAAACTGTGTCTGACTGACAAGAAAAAGATCTAGTAGAATGTTTCAGTCATTTCTCGTAAAAATCAAGTTATTAAATACGATATCATTTATGCGAAGTTATTCATGATTAATGCATTGTGCGATATTAGACGTCGGGATTTCTAGTGAGGATTTTATTCCAGTTCTTTGTCGATGATAATTGTGGAGCTGGGAAACAGAGGTTAGTTTGTGAATCAGGTTGGACCTGTCATTGAAGCCGGGACACGGAAGCCCGAGGAATGTTTTATATGAGTTGAGATGAGATGTGCGAATCAGGTTAGAGTCCTGTCATTTGAAGCCGGGACATGATAGCCCGAGGAATATTTTATGATGTTGAGAATGGAAAGAAATTCATAGAAATCCATAGCGGTAATAATTGGCGACGCGTATAATTAGTGTGGGCATCTTGAAGCATAACCTGTGCATTTTGTTGGTTAGAATATCGTATTTGTTTAATTATGTCGGCAGAGTTTAAAGGGAGCATTTTGAGAAGTCAGTCAACTGTGAATAAACCAGGTGTTTCCTGTAACTGCCAAGCGAGCTTGGGGGGATGAGAGGCCTCAGCTATGATAACGGGAAAGGAGTGGAGTTGAGATTGTACTGTAATTCTCGGCCAGGGGAAACGTTAAAATGCTGGATTTAGTTGAAATTCATAGCCGGTAATGATCTAAGTATTGTGAAATACTGTAATTGGGGACGTAATGAACATTTGAAATCACGAACTTTGAGTATAAGGAACAGAGTAACCTAATTCAGGGTTGTCCAAAATATAGAGCGATGATCGTGATGATCGGTTTGTCTGTGAGGGGTGTGCAAAATTCATAATGGTAATGACGAGATATGACATCGTAATTATATGGCGAGTTGTTTGGTTTGTACGTAGATTATTAGGATATCCAAGTGTTAATAACGGTTAGGACTAGATTAGATTTTTAAGCATGATATCACGAGACAGGATATATATAGCTGGACATGAATTATGTAAAATTCTTTTCCAGCCAGATAAACATCGCAATATTGAACTCACATCACAGCTGCGAAGAAATTTGTGAAGAAACCAGAGTCCGCGGAGATAAAATTTGTTGTTCGTTAATATTTCGTTAAATCATTTAAATTTATTTAATTATTAAATTCAGTGAAACCGCATTTTGAAATAACTTTAATCAAGCGAATAACTTGGAGATGCATTCTGGAAATTTTAGTTTGTTTTCTGGGGAATGTTAACATGTAAAGTAACGATTAAGGGGACATATCCGAAGGAAATGGATTTTTCTGCCACTAAGTTTGTGAGCATTGCTATTGTTGTAATTATTGAACTTTGATTGATTGAGCAGTGAATGTGCTGGGGATAGTAAAGTGGAACTTTGGTCATAAACCGATGTAACTTAATTGTGTTTAGCCTTCAGCCTAGAAACTTGGATGGTCAGGGGGTCATCAACCTCAGTGATTTAGATTAGGGCCATATGCCATCGTAGCATCATTTCCTTGCGGTCATCAACCACAATGACTTTAAAGTAACTTAGAAGATTAGATGTCGGTCCATGACATAGACGCAGGTCACATCGATTCAATTAAGGGTCCATGCCGTAGAACCACTGTGTGGCACACACCGATTGGACGGCCTTAATTATACTCAGAGTCCAGAGTTCGTGTTACGAGGGCTGGACCATAACGAATCACTATGATGGTACATGTGGTCTCACATGGAAGCCGAATTTAAGGATTTCCAGACTTTCCTTTCTTAAATGATTAATAATTGAGACAATGGTTTCTAGTAAGAATGCCCATCAGGCAATTACGTTAAAGTCTCACACCAGTGTTCTGACATTTATGTAAAAATGATTGTGGTGTCCAGTGGACACAATTGACTATGACACCGTTGACATAGTAAATTACTTCAGAATTTCCTGAATAAATAGGAATCTTTTAAACAGACCTTTCATTCCAGTAGATAGATTAGAATTAATGAACCCTACTTTTACCTCAGCAAGTGACGAAGAACCCGAAACGACCCAAGAGACAGATCTCATGAACTTTGCTGATAGGTAAGGAAGGTAGGTATCCCTCAATATGGACCTAAAGGGTTCAGTATACGTTTCCAAGACCCAAGAGCTCTAGAGGAAAACAAAGGTGTGAAAAGATCAGCTATGAATATTTCGGAACACAATTTTCCATCGGCATAACTAAGTAAGTTTTCTCTCTCGCCATATGACGAGAGAATAGTTACAAGTGAGGAGTGCCTACTTACCCCCATGCATACTAATACAGTTTCTATGAACTGAATATCATCAACAGTAGAAATTCCTGCTGAGTTATTGTCATGCTGTCAACCTAGAAGAAGTTAAAGCACCGTTCTGAGAAGCCATCTCTCTCTACAGTACAGCATGGCACACAAAACTCCTTCCTACATCTAATTCATTACAACTCTCACCCCACTCTTTCTGTAGCAAATGGTGGACTGAGTAGCTGTAATGTTTTAGACGCTTTCGTAACTTTCTTCCCTACAACTCTGAGGGTTTTAACTCCGCCTGTATCTCTAGAGCCAGTCTCCAGCCCGGATAATGGAGGAGAAATATCTTAATTAGTGAAGAATAGTTTTCGCGAATTGTTGATCTCAAAAGACACAATAACATTCACTCGGATTTGAGACTACATAAGTGTACAACATTCAGTAACACGTTCTCACGAAACAAACTAGGAAATAACCTATTTAATGATGTTCCTTAAGACCTGCTCACTTGTTGAATTAAACTCAGCATTGTCCCTGCATTGCAGGAGGCTATATCCCTTAGGGGATTTATTTATTTATTATTTATTTATGTATTTAGTATATCAACCTAATAGAGAATTCGAGTTGATTGGTGAGGGTTAGACAGGAAAAATACGAGTGAGGGGCCTAGCAAAAACCAATTACAGGTAATGTTGAACTCAGTTCCGCCCCGCGGTGTAGGGTGCAACGCGTCCGCCTGTCGCCCTGCGGCCCCGGGTTCGATTCCCGGCCGGGTCAGGGGTTTTTAATTGTAAATGATCAATATCCCTGGTGTGGGGAATGGGTGTTTCTGCCGTCCTTAACGTTCCTTTCCTCACATTGAACACACTACATTTCCGCAATTCCAATTACACGCAGGTTCATATCAAATTTTGCAAGTAGGGGCAAACGATCTCTATAGGTCGGCGCCCTGAACAAATAGCATTTGAAATAAAAATAAATAAAAACAAATGCTGAACTCAGTTAGAGGTCTTGGGTTACAAGTTGTAGGATCCTAACTTTGCAATAATGTTGTTATATCTAGGCACAAATGCAACAGCAGCTGAACAACTTAGATATTCAAGTTAGAATGATACAAATGCAACTATTTATTTCAAAGCTTGACATTTCAACACGTCAGTTTGCAGTGATTAGAATCTACAAGCATAAAATCTCTATCAATTGTAAAGTGAAAAATGATCACTTATTTATTAGTTTGAAGACAGGTTTTTAAAATTAAAATAGGCTTTGACTACTTTTTTTAACTTTTATCCTTCAAATTTATATTAAGTGGTCTCTCGCTTCCACGTCAGGGTTAAATGTATGTCCATCGTTACGGATTCATTCATATAGTGGAGGAGGAATGGAAATAATATCATAGGAAATTCTTGAGTTGAGGACGAACGACTGACAGCTGTAATCAACTCCACCGAGTTTGTGACCTGTTGTATGTACCTCGCTCACCATATGGGCTGAAAGCAGAATAAGGTGCTTATTGGAAACTATCACGCACCTTTCTTTTGCTGCTCGTTCGTGCATGAGTGTCTAGACCTCATCAAACATCTCGCATCTCCGCTTGGTTAGGTACTCACTGCTCCGTGCAGTAATTGGCAGTACTGAGGGGATCCGTGACACAGTGTCACTCTGCTTGTTGGCGAACTACCTGGAGTACGAAGTCGCAGTTACACATCCTGACACAAAGTAATCGGCTGAAAAAGGTGTGATAGCCGATTGACATCGTCGCTGACTTCTCACTAGGACAGCCGCGCTTCGAATCTCGACCAAAACACTTGGGATATTTGAAATGAACATTCACGTTACTTTGGTTCGAACTGCACTCAAAACTGGAGGCCCAGTGACAATGAATACGATATCAACCATCACGCAATACTGCTTGCTTCAGTCGGCTGATATTACGTAGTTCCCGAGTACTACAGTAGTATGACCGAAAAGAAGGAGCACCTTAACACAGACATTTCCTCGTTATTAGACACATAAGCTTATCTACAAATTGGCACGTATAAATTTCAGAACAAGTTTACAGTACATCAATCACAACAAACTGCCTAAATTCTACTTATCACTCTACAAACCTAATATAACGAAGCAAGTTTATTAACGAAGAGTGCTTTGAACAAATTCGTATTACAGAGCAAGACAAGAAATATGTTATTAAGAAAGGCACAGCAAGTGACGAAGTATACAAGAGTTCATTAGGATTTTGTGTCAGGAAGTGTATATAACTGCAAGAGGGATCCAAAACGTATATTCAACCGTCTCCCCACGAATGACGGGTTCTGGTTTCAATTTGTACGAAGTGAAGCCCGTTATTAAGAACCTCTACAGTTCAATACAAAGAAGTAAGATAAAGGTACAATAATTGCATTTCATTAGATTTTTACGTGTCCAGGTCAGGTCAGTTTTTTTCCAAAATTCAGCAGCCGCAGTGGATTCAGGGAGATCTTGAAATGTGCAGGGTTCACTAGTCCGCTGCAGACAAGGAGAGGTGCGGTATTCTGGATTTCAAGGCATTCGCAAAGTGCGTTGGATCGAACAGGGAGCACTCCCCATTTCTGAAGGTTGATATTATATTTAAAATATGGGATTAAATATAAGCTACTAGATACAGCACACGCATTTCATAAGGAAATGTATGATATACGTGTGTCACTATTTGATTCACTCGTTATAGTAATTCTTAGCGTAACTTGCTATAGGTTTCAAAGTATGAGTTAACAATGCTTAGATTGACACCTTGATAGCTAGGTCAAGCAAAGTAAAGTCACCTCCGTACAGGCCATGAAGGCCCTTGGAGGAGTGGAAGGTAAAGGCTTCCACCATTGTTAACCTCGGCACGTGATGGGGTAGAGTGGATAACTCTATGCCCGGCCACTTTTGCCCCCAGGAATTAACCTGGTACTCATTTTTGGTGTAGGCTGAGTGAACTTCAGGGCCATATGCACCTCCGGAAGTGGAAATCTCGTTTCTTAAATTTTACGACTTCCTGACGGGGATTCGAACTCACGTCCTTCCGGGCGAACCGAGCACGCCTTTACCGCCTCGGCCAGGCAGCCCCTGTATCGGAACTATACCGACAAATATTCAGGGAAGCTCTTCGTGTTACGTTAATAACGATTGTGCAATCAGATTGGCGGAGAAAATGTTTCTATAGGAGAAAATGAGGTTACATTGTCACTTCCGGACGCGCGATTCAAATTGACGAACTCGTTGTATTTGCTATGCCAGAGCATATGCCGGTCGAGCTTCAGGGAAGAGAAGGGGAGAAAGGAGAAGTGAGTGTATGATGGAGACAGAGATAATGCTCCGCGCGTATGCACAAGTTTCCTCGTTCGACTCGCACAGTATTGCACTTACCTCTCACAGGCAATATCCATAGTTCGTTAATTTATTTATTTATTTATTTATTTATTTATTTATTTATTTATTTATTTATTTATTTAAGCGCCCGTGGCTCAGACGGCAGCACGCCGGCCTTTCACCGCTGGGTTCCGTAGTTCAAATCCCAGTCACTCCATGTGAGATTTGTGCTGGACCAAGCGGAGGTGGACAGGTTTTTCTCCGAATACTCCGGCTTTCCCTGTCATATATCATTCCAACAACACTCTCCAATACCATTTTATTTCATCTGTCATTCATTAATCATTGCCCCAGAGGAGTGCGACAGGCTTCGGCAGCCGGCACAATTCCTATCCTCGCCGCTAGATGGGGCTACATTCATTCCTTTCCTGACTCGGTCGAATGACTGTAAACAGGCTGTGGATTTTCATTTTCATTATTTATTTATTTATTTATTTATTTATATTTTATGCTAGGGGATTTACGTCGCACCAACACAGATAGGCCTTATGGCGACGATGGGATAGGAAAGGCCTAGGAGTTGGAAGGAAGTGGCCGTTGACTTAATTAAGGTACAGCCCCAGCATTTTCCTGGTGTGAAAATGGGAAACCACGGAAAACCACCTTCAGGGCTGCCGATAGTGGGATTCGAACCTACTATCTCCCGGATGCAAGCTCACAGCCGCGCGCCTCTACGCGCACGGCCAACTCGCCCGGTATTTATATATTTATAATTTGTTCCACGAATTCACCGACACAAATAGGTCTTATGGCGACGATGGGCTTGGAAAGGCCTAGGAGTGGGAAGAAAGCGGCCACTTAAGGCCACGGCCACTTCTTTCAATTCCTAGATCTTTCCTATCCCATCGTCGCCATAAGACCTACAGTATCTGTGTCGGTGGGACGTAAAGCAAAAAAATCATGGTTGATATCGCGCACTGCTTTTCATAGGCACAACAGGACAAACCGACGAGGTAGTGGAGTTGCCCTATATTGTAAATCTATGCGCATGAGTAGTGGTACACATACTTGGTATCAACAAATAACCCCCTAAAATATCATTCACCACGGTGAAGATCTGTTCCTGGCATATCTAAACTTCTGCTATTCGGCTCTAGGGCTCATCTCATACCTCAAAAACTGACGATCGCGTGTTTTATCAAACACGACGACCTCAGAACGGCTGGCTAAGCTAGCTTGCATCCCTCAAGGATCTGTTCTTGGACCACTTATTTTTAATCTCTATATTAACGATATTTCTTCTCAACTGAATGATTTGAACTTTCAACATTTTGCCGACGATCTTCAAACATACTCACACTTTAAAATCTGTGGCATTGACACAAATTTAATTAGCTCAAATGCAAAAGAGTTCCTAAAAATTAACCCGTAGGAATCGCAAGCTATCTTAATAGGACAATGTAGGCTTCCAAATGCTCTAAGTACCCTAATGCTCTGTGGCGAAGCTATACTTTTCAAAAGTCTGTAAAAATCCTACGAGTCTTGAATGACACATTAAACTGGAATGATTACGTAAGTGGCAACAGAAAATATATGAACCTCTTCAACGTATAAAAATTAAGCAATTCATCCTTCCACATAGGATGAAAATAACACTTATTCTAACACATACTTTTCCAATAATTTATTACAGTTATATTGTATTAACCGACTCAACTACTGTATACAATAAATAATGAAGCATCAGAAAACAATGAACTCCTGTGTAAGATTTAAATTTTCTTTGAACTATGGTACACAAATCGCCTCTTATTATGAGAAGCTATCCTGACTGCAAATTGATTAACTAAGAAAACTGCACACCGCGACACTAATATTTCGACTTGTGAACGAATTCGCACCTGAATATCTATCCTCAAATTTTTACTTTATCTCCTCCATATGCATAACACAAAATCGATTTCTACCCTTATGACACCCTTTAATCACTTATCAGTATCCAGGCGCTCTTGCCAGATGTCCGGGGCGAGGCTAAGAAATTCTTCCCTGCCCGTATATGAAATAGCACTGCTGTAGCCTCATTTAAGTGGTCTTGTTGAGATTTCCACTAAAATACGTGGACACCTTACTTCTCGTTAGAGTGAATGAGAGCAAGTATGGTGTACAGCTATCGTTATATTAAAATATATTCCCGAAGACAGGTCCGAACCTCTGCAGAGGTGTGCCTGAGTCGGAGTTTACGTACGGTAGCGTGGCCAGTTCGTTTCGGCTCCTCCATTTCTTTAAACCCCAACCAACAGCGCGTGGCAGCTCATCCAAATCTTGACCACGCCCAATGTTGCTTAACTTCGGAGATCTCACAGGATCCGGTGTTTCAACACGGCTACGGCCGTTGGCTGTTATAAACTAGATAGATAATATTAATAATTAACAAAATAACTATTATAATACTATTCATTTCCATTACTTAAGATATTTTCTAGATACTGTGTATACAATTTTCATAATACTTTTTTAATGATTCCCCTCGTTAAGTGGTTAGGTATAAGGGAGGACCGTGAGCCCTAACTTAACCGCATACAAAGGAAATATATCAAAAAATAAATAAATTAAATAAATAAATAAATAAATAATATTAAAACTCCTATCCAGTTAAAATGTGTCATTAATTGAACTGGGTAGCTGTGGACATTGGGGGAGTGTAGCAGGTTATAGTTTTTTTTTTTTTTTTTTTTTTTTGCTAGTGGCTTTACGTCGCACCGACACAGATAGGTCTTATGGCGACGATGGGATGGGAAAGGCCTAGGAGTTGGAAGAAAGTGGCCGTGGCCTTAATTAAGGTACAGCCCCAGCATTTGCCTGGTGTGAAAATGTGAAACCACGGAAAACCATCTTCAGGGCTGCCGATAGTGAGATTCGAACCTACTATCTCCCGGATGCAAGCTCACAGCCGCGCGCTTCTACGCGCACGGCCAACTCGCCCGGTAGGTTATAGTTTATTATGCTGCCTAGTGTGAAGGGTGAAGCGAAATTCGCGCACTCGGGCGTCGCAGCGCGACTCCACACATGCCAGCAATAAAAAAATGTCTCCCAAAAAAGTTCGTCCTGCAAGTATATCCGGGAGAAAAAGGACGTTGAAGCGTGGCAATCTAGCAACGCTGTAACCACATGTAGGGTAACTACCTCTGTCAGAACACATTATCCGTGCTGTACAGTTGGTGCCGTAGATAGAGTTTTGGGTTAGCATGTAGGAAGTCGAGGGGTCGATCCTGGGTTGAGGCGTATGTTTTTTATTTCGTAAATGTAGTCCAGGTGGTATGGTATCTGGCATCTTAATCGTCAACAGCGATTGCAGCGGGCCCTCTAGAAACCATTTGCACTTACATACTACGATCCTAGAAATGGACGAACATTCGTCTTCATTGGTCAGCTTTGAAAGACGCCCTTTCCACGTCGTGGGCGTGAATTTATTCGCACCACTTCATCTACTAGATGCGTCACAACGTGTTTAGCGTTACTAAATTTTGTAAATTAGGATACATGTGACCTAAGAAACGGTGTCTTACTGTATTACAGTATGTAATGTCCGATGGAAATTAGCAAATCAAAAAATTGCGCCTCAACCCAGGATCGAACCCTCGACCTCCTGCATGCTAACCCAAAACTCTACCCACTGCACCAACCGTGCAGGACGGCTAAAATGCACTGACAGAGGTAGTTACCCTACATATGGTTACAGCATCGCCAGATTGCCAATCTTCAACGTTCTTTCTCTGACGGATATACTCGCAGGACGAACTTTTGTGAGAGACATTTTTTATCGCTGGCATGCGAGGAGTCGCGCTGCGACGCCCGATGCGCGAATTTCGCCTCACCTGTATATACTGTACATATATATATATATATATATATATAAAGAAATGACAGCGCTATTTACATCACTAGTTAACAAGCACAGAGGCGATAAATTACCATAATATTGAGTATAAAAACACTCTCACAAAAGTACTTTACCATAACAACGAACGTGTATAATCTGAAAGCAGTTAACACGTTTAGATACGAGTGTGTATATATAAACATTCAATATGCATATCAAATAACAGTGGAATTTATGAAATGCGTACCGGTATTTTGAACATTGTAATGACAGAGAAAAGAGTAATTGTGAGCTGTACCAGTATTATGTTAATGCAGCTCCAGTAATAAATTTACAATCCATGAAGTGATAAATGCTATTTTATCTTTCAAATGCTTTTATGATGTAGTTACGTTGACAAATTACTTAGTGTCATTTCTTTCATCCCAAAGGCTGGGTGGGGGGGGGGGGGGGTAACATGCTTAATACCTCAGACTACCCATCCATCCAGAAACAGTGTATTCAATGTAGACGATGATCAGTGCCCATCAGAAACACACAGATCTGTACGTTTTAAAACTTCACCCGTTCATTCAGCCACTGCTTAGAGCATGAAAACCAGCCTGGTGGGCATGATCATACAGACACCAAGTCTATGTGGTCGACACCGTGGTTGGCCGGCTGGGTAGGAGAGGTGGTGGTATACAATTTGTGATCACTAGACTGCGTGCAAAAAACCTGGGTTCAATCCCAAACCTGTCCGGCTCCATGGCTAAATAGTTATCTTTCCGTCCTTTGGTTCAGAGGGTCCTGGGTTCGATTTCCAGCTGGGTTGAGGATTTTAACCTTCATTCGTTAATTCCAATGGTTCGGAGGCTAGGTTTGTGTGCCGTCTTCATAATTAGAATTCATCACAAATAGGGTCCCATCCTCATACACGCGCAGGTCGCCTATACGGCGTCAGCTCGAAAGACCTGCACCAGGCCTCTTCGTAGGTCACTCTTCATTATTACCCCAAACGTTCTCCGCAGTGTTCTTATGGAACGACGGCATATGGTACTGCTGGTGGTGATTCGCCTGTCCGGGTGGATATGTTAAGCCATGAGCGGACCCCTTGGTGATATTAGACACGAGTAGGCTATGTGCTGACATCGGGTTTCATCTTCCTCCTATCTGATCATCGTCATCATTCCACATCTAGACGCCTTGGGCGTGAAATAGAAGGATCTGCACCGGGCGAACCGAACATGTCCTCGGACACTCCCAGCACTAAAATCTATTCGATGAATAAATACATAAATACGTTATATATGCACATACATCATAGCCTATACATACTACGTAAAGTATAATATTTTATAGGCAGCATGGTCAACAGGTTCTAATACCATGGGATAATGTATAACAAAAATAACTGAGTATTTGTGTGGGAAGAATTAAATCTAATGCCCTCAGTGGCATTGTAGTGGCAGAATGCTGGCCAGGTACTGTTGATGATGATGCTTGTTGTTTAAAGGGGCCTAACATCTAGGTCATCGGCCCCTAATGGTACGAAATGTAATGACAATTTAAACGTTCAAAATCATCCACTGACCAGAATAAAAAGATAATGAAGAATGAATAGATGGATATGAATTAAAAAGAAAACAGTGGATCCAGCCCAGAAACTATCATAAACAATAGTATTACTGACGAAGGGACTGCTTCTAAAGCACAATCCTGAATCAGGATGCTTGTTGTTTAAAGAGGTCAAAAATGCAGGTCAAAAATGCAGGTCAACGGCCCCTCATAATACTACTTATCGCTAGTAAAGTACAACCATGGTATTTGCCATGTTGCGGTACTAATCAAAAGTAGCATTGACTCACAGTGTTCCACACATTATGGTACAACTCACAAGTATTGTACGCCGCACAGGTAATGCAGACTATGCTGTTTCTCACATAATGGCGCTACTCATAGGCAACGCAAACCCAAGGTGTTCCTCACCTACGTGTATTATCCACGGGTGCCGGTATTCCCATTGTGTTTCTCATATAATGGGTACTAATCACAGGTAACGCCCAGACCCGCGATGTTTCTCACAATCGTACTAATCACGCGTACTGGAAACCCACAGTGAACCACTCTCTGCTGCTACGAATCTCAAACCTATTGTATACCTAGCATAGTGAACCCATGACCTTTGTGCCCTAAGAACATTATGCATAAATCGACAATCATTTAAAAGTTGGATTCTTGATAGCATGGATTTGACACGTGACGAGGGGGTGATTAACTTCGGTCCCACGCTCTGGGGTACGTGACGTCAGCCACACGTGTCCGCGTGTGGAAGAATCTCAAGTCATTTTTGTGAACTATTTCAAAGCGCGTGTACATGGCGTGAACCAAGCCAAGTCAAAAAAATATAGTGCCTATCAAAGGAGGTCAATCATCTCACAAATCGAACCCATAAAAATTTTAAATGTCCATGAACACTACCGCCAGAAATGTAGCAAGCATGTAGTCACTTTCAAAACTCTTGAAATTACAGTTTAGTTAAGTCAGAAAATTTATAGAAATTTTCTTGGCGGCAAAGGGAGATATCCGAAGAGAGGGGGTAACTGCTATAAATATGAAGGGACGCCATGACGAAGTCTCCTTCTCCGGCATTTGTGATACAAAGCGGACGAAAAATTGTTGAGCTGCTCTGCGAAATCAAACCAACGAAAGTAGACTGAGTTTAACCGCAGATTTTAGCCATTGTGGCTAGGTCTTTTCTCCAGGAGGAGATAGTTTTCTTGAGTGAAATAATTGTACCAGATAGGACGGTCAAAGTACTGAATAAATTCTAATGTGATTAAGTAATCCGTGTGCGGAAATAATTATAGTCCATCGTGTGCGCTGAGCAAATAAGTGAAGGGTATTTTCTTTTTTTTAATGCTTTATTCCAGAAAACCTGAAGAAACATAATGATATGTACAGCCATGAATGTAAAAATGGCTAAATAAAATGCCAGGGTCGCAGGTGAGCCCTATGACTACATGAGGTAGGTGACTTTCCATCTTACTACCTCTTATATCTTGTCTCGTGATCTCTAAAAGTGTATTTGAATGGGGATATACGACGCAGTGGTCACCCTACTAAGTTTTGTAAATGTGAGAATACGACTAAAAGAGTCGTTTGTTTCATTTTCCACTTGGATAAAATTTTGAAGTCTTGCGAGTGCCGTATAATATTGTAAAAGTTATTGAATAGAGTTCCGAAGTGATATCACGTCCAATGTAGATCGTCATCCGTGTGAAGTGTACTGCCTATATTTTGTGATGTCAAATTAAGATGTTCATTCGACGTAAAATTTTTCCTGTCTGCAATTTGACGTTAATAATAATAATCCATGGTTACTCATTTTCAATCGAGTGGAAGCGCGCTGTCGGGTGAGAACCTAAGGTGATGAATTTGGTCACGGAGAGAAACGTTTTTCTAGGCCCATTTTAAACTGTGTCTGACTGACAATAAAAGATCTAGTAGAATGTTTCAGTCATTTTCTCGTAAAAATCAAGTTATTAAATACGATATCCTTTATGCGAAGTTATTCATGATTAATGCATTGTGCGATATTAGACGTCGAGATTTCTAGTAAGGATTTTATTCCAGTTCTTTGTCGATGATAATTGTGAATCAGGTTGGACCTATCATTGAAGCCGGGACACGATAGCCCGAGGTATATTTTATAATGTTGGGAATGGAAAGAAATTCATAGAAATCCATAGCGGTATTAATTGGCGACGCGTATAATTAGTGTGGGCATCTTGAAGCATAATCTGTGCATTTAGTTGGTTAGAATATCGTATTTGTTTAATTTTGTCGGCAGAGTTTAAAGAGAGCATTTTGAGAAGCCAGTCAACTGTGAATAAACCAGGTGTTTCATGTAACTGCCAAGCGAACTTGGGGGACGAGAGGCCTCAGCTGTGATAACGGGACAGGCGTGGAATTGAGATTGTACTGTATTCTTGGCCGGGGAAACGTTAAAATGTTGGATTTAGTTGAAATTCATAGCCGGTAATGATCTGAGTATTGTGAAATACTGTAAAATTTGTTTAATTGGGGACGTAATGAACATTTGAAATCACGAACTTTGAGTTAAGGAACAGGGTAACCAAATTCAGGGTTGTCCAAAATATAGAGCGATGGTCGTGATGATTGGTCTGTGAGGGGTGTGCAAAATTCATTAATGGTATGACGAGATATGACATCGTAATTATATGGCGTGTTGTTTGGTTTGTACGTAGATTCATAGGATATCCAAGTGTTAATAACGGTTAGGACTAGATTAGATTTTAAGGTGTGAAATCATGAGACAAGATATATAACTGGACATGAATTATGTAACAATTCTTTTCCAGCCAGACAAACATCACAAGATTGAATTTACGTCACAGCTGCGTAAGAATTTGTGAAGAAACCAGAGTCCGCGGAGATAAAATTTGTTATTCGTTAACATTTCGTCAAATCATTTAAATTTATTTAATTATTTAATTCAGTGAAACCGCATTTTGAAATAACTTTAATCAAGCGAATAACTTGGAGATGCATTCTGGAAATTTTAGTTTGTTTTTCTGGGGGAATATTTAAATATAAAGTAACGATTAAGAGGACATATCCGAAGGAAATGGATTTTACTGCCACAAAGTTTGTGAGCATTGCTATTGTTGTAATTATTGAACTTTGATTGATTGAGCAGTGAATGTGCTGGGGATAGTAAAGTGGAAACTTTGGTCATCAACCGATGTAACTTAATTGTGTTTAGCCTTCAGCCTAGAAACTTGGATGGTCAGGGGGTCATCAACCTCAGTGACTTAGATTAGTGCCATATGCCATTGTAGCATCATTTCCTTGCGGTCATCATCCACAATGACTTTAAAGTAACTTAGAAGATTAGATGTCGGTCCATGACATAGACGCAGGTCACATCGATTCAAATTAAGGGTCCATGCCGTAGAACCACTGTGTGGCACACACCAATTGAACTGCCTTAATTATACCCAGAGTCCAGAGTTCGTGTTACGAGGGCTGGACCATAACGAATCACTATGATGGTACATGTGGTCTCACATGGAAGCCGAATTTAAGGATTTCCAGACTTCCCTTTCTTAAATGATTAATAATTGAGACAATGGTTTCTAGTATGAATGCCCGTCAGACAGTTACGTTAAAGTCTCACACCAGTGTTCTGACGTTTATGTAAAAATGATTGTGGTGTCCAGTGGACACAATTGACTTCTATGATACCGTTGACATATCAGATTGCTTCAGAATTTTCCTGAATAAATAGGAATCTTTTAAATAGACCTTTCATTCCAGTAGATAGATTAGAATTACTGAACCCTACCTTTACCTCAGCAAGTGACGAAGAACCCGATACGACCCAAGAGACAGATCTCATGAACTTTGCTGATAGGTAAGAAAGGTAGGTATCCCTCAATATGGACCAAAGGGTTCAATAGTGGTACTTCTCGCAAGTAAGGGCGATCCATGGTCTTCCCCGCTTGATGGTACTAAGCACAAGTAGTTTCATGGTTGTAATACAATCATCCCTTGGTCGTCCCTTTTAGTCGCCTCTTACGACAGGTAGGGGATACCGTGGGTGTATTTTTTGTCTGCGCCCCCCAGTACTGTACCTTGTTTTGGAATAGATGAAACGGGTTTCTAAATTCAGGTTTTTAGATTTTACGCACTGTTCTCAGAGCCCTTCCTTAAAAGTAGGGTACATGCGAGAAGGATTCGTGACTTGCAAATATTTTTGAAAGAGAGAGTACAGCACACCGAGTCTACTAGTCCCAGCTCTGAACGAGTTTGTATAAAAACTCACCAAATGTGCGATTTCCGACGTTTTGATTGATTGTACCCCTAGGGAGGGATCATGATGGGAAGGAGAAGAAAAAATAGACGCAGGCAGTGGATGCGCGCTGGCCAGGAATACCGAGCGAACGAGGAGGTGGAGAGAGGACGACCTACATGTACAGTGAATTCATTCGCTTCAGCACAAAAATTATTAAGTAATGACAAATAAATGCCTTTGCTGGCGAGATGTAGTGTTTACAGTGCACTATGTCTTCTGGTATGGGCTATATCAAATTTGTTACTTTCATTGACCTGTCTCAGTCTCATCCTTGGCTTTGACAATATGATAGTGACTGAGGTCTGAGTGATGCTAGTAATACCATTCCTTATGCAGCCAGTCCATGTTATGAATGGTGTGAAAATATTGCTCATAAGGTCGGTTGGTGCATGCATTTCAGTGTGTTTGGCAGACTGATATGTAATACCAACAACGGCTGGCTTGGTGAGGAAAGCAACGGGAAACTACCTCACTCCACATTTCCCTAGTACGTCTCTTCAGTAACGCCTAGGCCATTTATGACAGCCGTTGGCGGAGCTGCAGAGGATCAAACCAGCCTTCGGGCTGAATACCCAACAAACAACATACATGACAAATGGTTAAAGAATTCTAGAGACCCGGTGATCGTCGAAAGCGTGCATTACACCCTTCGCAAAAGCGCTGTCTATATCAATAAAATATTAATTGTATCTGTGCATTTCTAATTTTCGCCTCATATTTCAAGTTTCTTTCATCTAGTATAAGTTACACAAATGCTGAAAGTAGATTAGATTCGTCCGTCCGTTCGTTCGTTACATCACCGAAAAACGGCTTATCAGAATTTTCCGAAAGTCTGTATGTAAGCTTATGGGTTGTCAGATTGTCTACTAGACTATTTTTAAATATAAATAGTGGCGTAGCAGTCCGGCTTCTTGGGGAAATTGTCGGAGCAGTGTCTTTCATTTCTGAGGACCCCGGGTTCGACTCTTGGATGGGCTCGAGCACTGGGTGTTTCTCTCGGTCTGAGTACACACAAGCTCCACAGCAACACGCAATAGGCTGGGCTGAGTGCCTCAGCCGGTTGAGATGTTGGCCTTTTGACCCCAACTTGGCAAGTTCGATTCTGACTCAGTCCGGTGGTATTTGAAGGTGCTTAAATACGTCAGCCTCGTTTCGGTATATTTACTGGCACGTAAAAGAACTCCTATAGGACAACATTCCGGCACCTTGTCGTTTCAGAAAACCGTCAAAAGTAGTTAGGAGAAGTAAAAATTATTATTATTATTATTATTATTATTATTATTATTATTATTATTATTATTATTATTATTATTATTATTATTATTATTATTATTATTATTATTATTATTATTATTATTATTCTACGTACTTCCTTCGACTTCTACCCTGCTATGTCCAGTCAAGAAACATACGACCTACTGCCGTACTGAGAATTTTAGACGGTAGAACTCTGGTTTTCGGAGCACGAATTGCTCAATACACTAACCTCAGGTCGGTAGATTTTCAGCAATATAATGGACCTGCAGGACAAATTTCTGCCACTGTAGCGTCCCTGAAAACCGTAAAAGTAGTTAGATGGACATAAAAATCAATGGCATTATTATCATCATTAATAATAATCATAGTAATAATGTTTTTGGAGACCAGCACGAGTCCTTTTACGTGCCAATAAATCTACCGACACGAGGATGACGTATTTGGACACCTTCAAATTCCACCGGACTAACTTAGGATCGAACCTGCCTAGTTGGAGTCAGAAGGTCAGTCCCTCAACCGTCTAAGTCACTCACCCCAGCATTCACATTATCATCATTATTACTATTATAAAACCACTACATACATTAAATGCAATGCTGTACGCTGTACTATTAACACACTCAGGCAAAAAAAGAGCATTAAATAAGGTTTAATTTTTCAGTCAAAATATAGTAACCTATTTACCATCATAACAAGGTTTCACAGGCCTTAACAACGTCGCTAGATTCTCGTCAAAGCTGTTAAACTTCGAAACGGGGTCCGTTCCTTTAAATGCGAGTCCATTCTAAGGATTCTGTGCAACATTCTACATTATTTCATTTAAAATTTGCAGGATATTACTGTTTTAGGTAATTTAAACAAAACAAGTTCGCGAAGAAAATTGGTAGAATAAATATTCCTTTAGACTTGGATGCTGAAATGGACCATTAAGGTATACTTTATAGTCCAATAAACGTCCACAGAATATATAATTCAACGAATAAAAATTATATTATTGTTTTACTTAAAACTATTACTGTCATGTGGAATACACAAGAGGTGTTCCAGTCAGACATGTTTATAATTTATCACTGACATACTGTGGTGATATTAATAAAAACATATACGAGTGATGTATATAATTAGGGTAAAGAATGCCCTTAATTTTTGGTTGATAAAAGTAGCATATAAGGGGTGTCTAGTGCCCACCTAAGGGAGGATACTAGTACAATATTGTCCCAAACATGACTCAACAACTGAAAATGATATTTTGGCGCAAGTGGATTCTCCAAATGCTGGATCGCACAATGACATTTGTTTCAGGTTTGGTCAATTTAAAGGTCCCGCGGAGACGTTTAAATATCACTTGTGGTTATAAAAAGACTACATTTATTAAGCTTCAATGATTTAAGTCAAATGTATTCTAATCATAACCGCAGGTGAAAAAAACGAAGGAAGTGAACGTGCTTTGATAGGTATTAACAAATGGTGAAAATATGCACTTAGCTTAATTAATTTTCATTCTTAATAAAAAAGTTATGTCAATACAGGGCCTCGTTTCAGAGTAAATTACTTGGAAGGGACCTTTTCTAAAATTCTAAATGTTCTGTGGGCAACAGTTTTAATATGATTAGCTTCATATTTTTCACTCGTGTTCCAACTTGTTCGAATTATCTTACTTTGTAAACAAATGTATTGATATTTTAATTGATGACCATAAATAAACCTTTATTTATTATACCGATAACTATCAGAAATATTTTTCGTTAAAGTAAGAAAAATATCACATTCTTGCGATGCAATATCACATATTAATAAACATGTGATTATTGTACTAAAACTGGAAATAATAAATTTATTCCCCTAACTTTTATCGCTTAATAATAATAATAATAATAATAATAATAATAATAATAATAATAATAATAATAATGTCTTTCTACTTTCTTAATCAGCTTACTCTCCAGGATAGATTTTTCCCTCGGACTCCGCGTCATATCCCACCACTACCACCTCAAGGGCAGTGTCCTGGAGCGTGAGACTTTGGGGCTTGATGATACAACTGGGGAGGAGGACCAGTACGGTACCTCGCCCAGGTGGTCTTATCTGATATGCAGGGGCCTTGTGGGGGGATGGGTGGATTGAAGGCATAGACAAGGAAGTGGGAAGGAAGCGACCGTGGCCTAAAGTTAGGTACCATCACGACATTTGCCTGGGGGAGGAGTAGGAAAACACGGAAAGCCACTTCGAGGATGGCTAAGAAGGGAATAGAAACCCTTTCTACTCAGTTGACATCCCGAGGCTGAGTGGATCCCATCCCAGCCCTCGTACCACTTTTCAAATTTCGTGGTAGGCCTATTGCCGGGAATCGAACCCGGGACCCCGCGGCTCGCAGATAATCACACTAACCACTACACTACACAGGAGGAAATAATAATAATAATAATAATAATAATAATAATAATAATAATAATAATAATAATAATAATAATAATAATAATAATAATAATTCTTGCAGTCGGGATAGGCCTACATTTAAATATATTTTAAAATTACCGTACATTCGGATATTTTTCCTACGTAGGTACAAAACTGCCTTTTTCTTTGAGCCATATTGATCACCTCCAATAATTCTGTGAAAACAGGAATAAAGTAGCATATTTTAATATCAGTAGGGTCTCTTCTTAAAAGTGCAAGAATTCACCATTAAAGAAAAGCAATAACCTCGGTATATGTTACCTGAAATAGCAGGTTTGTTTAGTTGCCTACTTTACTGCAGATAATTCCAAGAAATTTATAAATATACTGATTTCTTGTCCAATTTTCTAGGCAGACTGTACCAAAAGGGCCAGTTTTACACGCTCCAATACAGATTCTAACGAAAAGTTATTAATTGCGTTGTGCGGAAATGTATTTTAAATATAGATCCAGTATTAACCATGCCATAGCAGATTCATGAGCTCTTGGACGAAGAAAATCGTTCATTCTTAAGATTCTTCGCAAAAGACACTCTGCTTACTATTAACCATATTTATTTACGTATCCTGTTAATCTTTGCGGCCAGTTTCCGGCCAAACCATGAAATCTCTGCAATAACTCAACATGAAAAAGAAACAACTTCAGAATAGCTTCCACAAATAAACCCATGGGAGCCGCCGGCGCTGGGTACGATCGTAAAGTTATAAAGGTGGCAAACAGAATAACAGAGACGTGTCGTAGGATGTTCACGTCGCGGGACACTAAACTTCGTGTCAGGCGTGACAAAGCTTTAAAAGCAGAAAATGAAATGACCTACTTCAAGTAAAACACAAGAAGAATAATTTAAATAGTCAGAACTGATTGAACTTTGCCCCTCAACAGTGGCGTCGTGGGACATTCAACTTTGTATAGTGTATTATAATCAGAACAGTGAACACTTGAGAACTTCAAACTGGAAAATTGAATAATGAGTCGAACCCAGTCAAAAGGAGGAAAAAAGAATGAAAAACAAATTATCTTATATATAGTGTAAGGAAATCGTGGAATTAATAATTGAAAATTATTACCTGCAGCAGTCTAAGAGCCTTTGGCAAAAAAAAAAAAAAAGTAAAAATTCGACGACTTCCATATCCTGAAAGTTTTGTATTAATTTCCATGTGATGATGTAAATATAGTATTAAACTAGACACTGTACCGCTCAACAGAGCGTAAATCGTAGTGCATTGGAAGTATTTTAAGTTATCTTTTGAACTTTTGAGTAATTGTGTTATGATGTTACACTAGCCTACCAGCTCCCTTTTTGGATCAGTGGTAGACTGTCGGTCTCTGAATATCAACATAGTGGGTTCAAACCCGACAGAGGTATTTTAATTTTTGAAGGGCGGAAAGAAGTCCATTGGACACTCCATGTCGTACGATGTCGGCGTGTAAAACATCTCTGGTGACACATTTGGTATTCACTCAAGAAATGTAGTTAAAAACTCCGGAGGCGCCCAAGGGAAATTCGGTTTATTGTGTCATCTAGTAGCCCTAGTGTAAAACGGAACATCGAAATTGACGAGCAAATTAAAATGCTTGCACACGATAACTGAGGCAATAAGATTTATCTCTTTACTTAACATATTTTTATTGTAAACCCACAATACGACCTGTATTCTGCATTCCCAGGATACCAACCAACGCTAATAGTGATCCGAAATGAGTATCCTGGCTCACTTCTTCGAAATCTGCTCTCGCACCAGCGCTATAGATATAAAACAGTCATCAGGCGCATTACTCGCTAGAAGTAATGACTTCTTTTCAATTGGCTTAACATAGCACTGACACAGATAGCTCTTATGGCGACGAAAGGAGAGGAAAAGCCTAGAAGTTAGAAGGAAGCGACCGTGGCCCTGCTTAAGGTACAGCCACAGCATTTGTCTGGTGTGAAAATGGAAAACGACGCGAAACCATCTTCAGAGGTTCGAACTCACTATCACCCGAATGCAAGTTCACAGCTGCGCGCCCCTAACCTCACAGGCAAGTCGCTCGGTAGAAGCAATTCCTGTTCAGATAGGTAAAATATTGACCACCACCACCACCACCACCACCACCACACCCGAACGGATAATGTATCATAACAGTAGATTTAACAGACCGTCGAAGATTAAGTTCAACAGAAAAAACGCCGAGTGTGCCGCTACGGACACAGCCTTCGATGATGGTTTTACAAAGCTATTTTCGACTCAAAATGGATAAAGGACCTTGTGTTTTAGTGACATTTTGAACAACTCTAATACTTCTCATTTGAAGTTTCTGAATGATAAAAAACCTTTTAATTTATAATATGGAAGAATGGTTGAAGGCTTCAAGCTTTCTTCGTAGATATTTTAGCTGTCAAAATGCACCCTCTTTCACTTTCAGTACATTCGGTCACTGGATAATTCAAATGATATAAAAATTATTGTAGTCTGTTCAAAAATCTCACTATGAGCTTCGACATAAAATTTCAGGACTTTAAGGTAATAAGACCCAAACTAGAACGCTTCTATCGACCTCCTTCTGCAAACATAGAAATTGAACAACAAGAATTGTAGTTACTAAAACATGCATATCAGGATCTCATTTTTACAAATCTTTCAGCCTTGAACAGTATCAGACTGTTCGTAAACTTGCTGGACAAAATATTATGACTTTTTTTTGATAGAACATGTACGCCTAAATATCAACAATATTTTTCATTAAGGAAGCTAAAGAAAGCCAAGTATGAAGGCCAAATGATAAAAAAGTAGCTTGCTGCGCTTGACTTGCGGCTTCAAGTAACATACTACCAAACATTACAGGGTTGGTATTGGGCAGAAATCGACGGCCCCGCGGTGTAGGAGTAGCGTGCCTGTCTCTTACCCGGAGGCCCCAGGTTCGATCCCTGCCAGGTCAGGGATTTTTACCTGCATCTGAGGGCTGATTAGAGGTTAGAATTGAGAAGCTATCTGACAGAGAGGTAGCGGCCCCGGTATAGAAAGCCAAGAATAACGGGCGAGAGGATCCGTCGTGCTGACCACTCTACACCTCATAATCTGCAGGCCTTCGGGCTGAGCAGCGGTCGCTTGGTAGGCCATGGCCCTTCGGGGCTGTTGCGCGATGGTGGGGGTGGGGAGTTGGGCAGAAATCATATAAACCATTCTTGTGAATTTTTATTTTAAATGGTTCATTCTTTCTGTTTAGTGAAAATACTTGTAATATTTGTAATAATTTGTTATATTACTTTTAAGTTATTTGATAACTATCGTACTAGAAAGGTAACTGTGAATGACTATTGTAAAACATAAGTTCTTTAGCTGTAAGGTATGTTCATTTGTGCATACACAAATCTGTAAAGAGTAACTTGTATCCGAACATTATGATGTTCATTTTATCCACCACTGCTTTCTACTCATACCTGTTTTTATCGTAATACACTCTGGCACAGCAGCATTCGAAAGAATCGAATGTCATTGGTGCGAAATTTGACACCGCTGTTGTAAGGGTAAAAAGGACATTAGGGGAAATCTACAAAATAAAAAATGATTTAAAAAGTCGAAAGATTAACTCAATGCAAATGTACACTCAAAAACATTGAAAGGTAGATAGTGCGGCTATCTGATGTTGGTGACGTACTGAGAGCGAGTTCCCCGCATCACGTTGCAAACTGTGAGAAGCAGAGCAGAAAGTAGTGCTTCGAACTGAGTACAGTAGCACGTCAGTGTCTTACACGTAAGGATGCCCTAGTTGCCTGCTCTGGGTATCCAGTTTCAGATAATGTATTACCTGATACCGGGTACATTGATTGATTTTCTCCAAAGTTGGACTACAGAGCACGCACGATCATTGTTGTTGTTGTTGTTGTTGTCTACTTAAAGGCTCAATTGATTTTAGTTATTTTATTACTAGTAGTAGTTTAGATTCAACCACCTATAGATTACGACTACACAACTTCCATTATTTTCTCAAGTTCTCTTTCTCCTCTTTCGCCAGTACACCTCCATCTGTTGGTTTACTCGTGCTCTTTCTTCTGCCGAGAATACTCCGATTATTCTAGTTTTCTCGTCGGACACATCCTTCACCTCCGCGAACTTTCTTCTAATAATGTTATTGATTTTATGTCCCACTAACTTCCTTTATGGACTTCGAAGAAGCCGAGGTACCGAAATTTTGTCCCGCGGGGGTTTTCTTACGTGCCGTTAAATCTACCGCTACGGGGCTGACGTATTCGAGCACCTTCAGATAAAACCGGACAGAGCCAGGATCGAACCTGCCATCTTGGGCGTCTTCTGTCCTGATTTCGCACTTTTCTAGATCGAGATGGACTTCTTTCCCCCATGAACTTGCGTTTACCTGTTCTCCCAGGAAGTGAGAATCATGTTGGAGTGCCTTTCTGGTTCTATTATTTTACTATCTCCATATCAAGCCAATCTCCTTTCCTTCATTGTGGTTGTGATATTTTCAAATGTTTGGTATGATTCTTGATTTGGTTTTAAGCGGAATGTAAATTCATATGTTGGTTTCCTGGGTCCAAGAATATTTCTAAGGAACTTTCTTTCTTTCTTTCTTTCTTTCTTTCTTTCTTTCTTTCTTTCTTTATTTCTTTCTTTCTTTCCTTCATTCATTTCCACGTATGAAAATACCTTGCTAGCTATTCTGTCAATAGCATTTACGCATTCAGGTTTGACTACCGTACTGCAATGTATAAATTTGGTCCGATAGGAGAGTGATTTGAATTTTTAAGTGTTCTGACGTAGACCGAATTCCGTCCCCAACTTTTTCACCCATTCTTCAATTGCCGTCTCTTCATTGATGTTTGGGGACAGAATCTCACGTACTGTAGGTACTTGAATTTCTTAGCCCTTTTGATGTCACCATGCTTGGGTCTTCATTGTCCAGAATGGATCTCTGGCACTTACTGTATGTCCTTATACCCCGTCTTTTCAAAGGGTATATTCAATCCTTTTTTTTCTGTTGTTTCCTTGAGGACTTAAATTTGTAGATTCTCTTTAAAAAACAATACATCGTAAGAAAATACGAGGCATTCAAATTTAAGTCCGGCTCTATCTTGACCTAATTAATTCCACTTGGAAAATTGAACTGACTAATTTGTTTTCGCTATTCCCTGATAATTTTCTCTGAAAAACAACTGAAGAAAATGGACCATATTATTATTATTATTATTATATATAATTCGCTGGGGCCATCAAGGACCACGTTAAGTCTTGTTGCATTTGACACCGAACTTGGCCTTCTTTAGAGCCCAAATTTCCCTCATTCTTTGTGAGTGGGCCTGCTTACGCTCCTCTGTCCAAGGGGCACCGTGTCTTCTCTTCGGTTGCTCGTCTCGGTTTAGCCCGTTCGTCAATATTTTCTTGCGGAAGAGATCTCTGTTAAGGGCGTCTTCAGCTGAGATATGTAGCATTTGAAGGTCTTCTTTGGTATTTCTAAACCAGGGAATTGTGGTTTTGGGGTTTGAATCAAAAAAGTGAAATATTTCTTTAGTTAACTTTCTTCCGTCCATTCTTTTCAGATGACCGTAAAATCGTGCCCGTCTTTTTCTGATTGTGTCGGTAATTTTCTCTATTTTGCTGTAGACTTCCTTGTTGGATCTCTTTTGATGGACTCCATTTCTGTACTTTGATCCCAAGATTCCTCTCACAATTTTGCGTTCTCTTTTCTCCAGTTCTTCAAGGAGTCCTTTGTTGGCATTTAGAGGCAGGGTTTCGGCTGCATATCGAACTACTGGCTTCAGAACTGTTTCATAGTGACGTATCTTGGTGTTTTGGGAAAGGCATTTTTTGTTGTAGATTGTGCGGGATGTTTGGTAGGCTATTTCCAGTTTGCGTACTCGCTCCTGAAGTGCTTCTTTGTCCAGTCCATTTTTCATGATGATCTCATCCAGGTATTGGGATTTGTCTACTCGGGTGATGTCCCCGTATTTTGTATGGAGTTTTGGTGGAGCCTCTTTGATGTTAGTCATTACTTCTGTTTTCTCAAACGATATCTGCAAACCAGTTTGTTCGGCAATTTCCTTCAAAATTTCAACTTGAGCTCTAGCGGTTTCTATGTCGTTTGAGAGAACAGCAATATCATCGGCAAATACTAAGCAGTCTGTTGCGATCCCCTTGGATTTGGTTCCTATTCTCAATGGACTGTAGTTGGTTTCCTGTAATCTCACCCGCCAGGTTCTGATGATCTTTTCAAGAACACAGTTGAAGAGTATCGGGGATAGCCCATCACCTTGTCGGACTCCTGTTTTGATGTCAAAGGAATGCGAGAGACATCCGTGGAACTTCACCTTGGATTTTGTATCGGTCAGGGTGGCTCTAATTAATGCCAGCAGTTTCATTATTATTATTATTATTATTATTATTATTATTATTATTATTATTATTATTATTATTATTATGTAACCTAACATCTGGGTTATTGGACCTTTTAATATTTTATCCTATTGATTATTCTGCTATGTCAGTCACATTTATCTGCAATAATTCCTGGATTGGAAAAGTATATATCCTCTTCGCCATCCCGGTTTTTCCACCGAATATCTGGCGTCGGCACACACTATAATATTGGCATAGTTTTGCGGCCGAATGAACTTTCTGACGCCCACCCTATCTGGAGGGAAGTGTTCACTGTTGCATGTATCTCTGGTGGTTGGTAGCGTGCTGCGTTGTATGTAGATGAAGAGATGCGAGTTAAATAGAGCACAAATTACCAGTACCCGAACCAGCGGAATTAATCATACGCAGTTAAAATTAAACTCAGAGTCCTCTAAATGAAAGAGCTAAGTACTCTGTCCACTTAGCTTTTTTTTTTTTTTTTGCTTTACGTCGCACCGCACAGATAGGTCATACGGCGACGATGGGACAGGAAAGGGCTAGGAGTGGGAATGAAGCGACCGTGGCCTTAATTAAGGTACAGTCCCAGCATTTGCCTGGTGTGAAAATGGGAAACCACGGAAAACCGTTTTCAGGGCTGCCGATAGCGGGGTTCGAACCTATCTCCCGAATACTGGATACTGGCCGCACTTTAGCGACTGCTGTTCACTTATCTAAGGGCCTTAATGATTAGATGAGCTTATATACAGTACCAACATCACGAACTTAGTATGGAAAATTCAAAGAAACGCATCATCGATCTTCGCTGATATCAGCTCTACGACTTACACATCGGTTTCCGGAGGAAGTGAAGCTGCCGACTTGAGTAGCAGAGTCTGATAGTCGTCGGTCTTTTATTCTGAAGACAGTGCGTTTACTTCCGACTGTGGTCACAATCATTTGAGGATGTTTAATGCGAAAACCCTATTCCATTCGCTTCCGGCACGCTGAAAAATTGCCATGGAACGACATTCTGACACCTCGGCATATATTGTAATATATATCCTGGAAATACAAATGTACCACTGTGCCATCGAAGTCGGCAAATACGTTTTTGATAAATGCATATCTCTAGCAGCTACGAATACAACAGTAATGCAGCTGAGGATGTCGTCACGCTGAGCACCTTATTCTCTAATATTTGCAAGCCATCGGGATGGGTAGCAGTCACTTTGGCAAATCAAAATAATTTCTGGACTGATTTTCCATGAATATATTTCATATTCATATTTTCATATTCATATTCTTTATTCTTTCTCCAGATCTACATAATGTGTATATGATCCATTTACGTGGAGAAAAAATAACAAATCTTACCTAAACCAGCTCACAAAGGAAAAGGAAAATACTGTCACCTGATAAACAACAGACCCATGAACAAATCATAAATAATAATAATATAATAATCATGGAAAAAAAAGCAATAGGCAGAATAAACACTGTCGCCTGAGCCGAGATCCACCCTTATTGATAGTCTGTTGGCCGTGGCAGAAATGTAGTCTGTGAGTATAATAATCAGAAACTAAAACAATAACGCATTGCTGCATATAGATATTAAAGAATAACATATTGCTATGTAGAGTGCGAACAAAACCCATGATACATTGCTGTGGAGAGTGTCTACAGAATAACATATTGCTGTGTAGGATGCAATAGTGTAAGCAGACGGTGTCTGTTCTTTAAACACGCGGCATGTCTCTTCCGGCCTGGTACGTTACTCAGCACAATCTTTTCTGAACACTGACCTTCCTGTATTTCTACTTACGTTGCAAACCCAGCTAACCAAATATTGGACAGTAACGCAATTACGTGAAATGGAGCAGAATGAGAAGGAAGTGGTAATAGGGAAGAGGGTAGAAGAAATGCGAACTACAGATAGTATAGTTGGTGAAGACGGGCATGGAAATAAAGGAAAAACCAAGGAAAATAGGGCATTAGAAAAGAGCTCGCAACGAGAAGGAGACACCACGGTAGAGGAGATCATACAGGTTATCAGTGAAGAGATGAGGAGGGAGTCCAAGACGAGGATTGAGGAGCTGAGGTCGGAGTTCGGTGCCAGAGACGAAAGGAAGGAACACAGAGTGAATGGCGGGAGAGGAACCACAAGACGTGACGAGTGCACATAAACGGAGTGAAAGGGAGAAGACAGAAGCACGAGGTGGCTTGGTAAAAGGGAGGAGCTTGAGCCTGAAAGAAATGTGGGAGAAGACGAGTAACCTGGACGTAGGTGTAATGACAAGTAAAAAAACAAGCAGTAGCAGCAAGTAAATTGTTTAAGCTAAAGGGAACAGTGGAGGATGTGGAAATAAGAGTGATCAAGTATTAAATTAGTAGGAGGTGAAGTGTGTGTGGACAAAAGAAAACAAGTGTAGCGAGGCAGTGGAATTCAAGAACAGACAATAGTAATGAAACGTAAGGAGAAAAGTGCACAGCGACACGGCAATGGAGGTAACAATGAAACGGGAGGAGAAAGAGTGCTCAAGGACACGGCAATGGAGGCAACAAGATAGCTGGGTTTGCAACGTAAGTAGAATATATTTCTTTGTTTATATTCTAGAGTAAAATAATCGCAGATACTCTCGTGTGTATCATTGTTCCTGTCTTGAACCGGATAGACCGCTTGATACACAGATGTGTTCAACGGAGCAACATAAACAGTAAGGCGGAACCCCACTATCCTGTTACGTTCTTCAGCTTATCCCAGTTATCTTCTGGGGTCGCTGGAGCCACCCAGGCTCATTTTGGTTTCGGCCGGGGATTTAAGACCGGATGCCCTTCCTGACACCACGTGATTTTTGAGATGAAAATCTCAACCCAGGATCGATCGGGTTTTGAGTCTCAGCCTTTCGCGTGGGAAGCCAGCAGCTAAGCTACCGAGCTAATCACGCTCCCTTACCTCCCTATATTGTTTATTTCCTTTAAATTTAATGTTAATCAATTGTCGTGATGCAGATTACTGTAGTCTTTCTTCCCTTGTTATACCTTACATTGTGATTACAGAGCAGGTCGTGTGAAGCGAATACAAGGACAGGAATTCTAGGCAGTGATATAAGTGGGATAAGAAAGAAGTTGGCGGAATGGTTGGCCTTCTCAGCTGAAACCGAGTATTCACTGAAACTCTCTCTGCCCCTCCCTTTTGATTAACTATGGTAATGAATTCTAGCAACTGAATTTACGTCGCACCGACTCAGACAGTTTTTATGGTGGTAGGAGCTAGGACTAGGAAGGAAGCGACCATGGCCAATTCACGTACAGCCCCAGGGTTGCCGAGTGTAGTTCGAACCCTCCTTCTCCCAAATGCAAACCAATAATTCAGGCGTATATCGCCAGGAGAGGCGCGATAAAGGATTTTTGAGTTGACGCCCATGGGTGATCAATTCGTCTGTGAGGATAGGGTCTTACTTAGTATGAAAATCTAATGTTGAAGACGACACACACACAGCGAGAGAGAGAGAGTCCCTGAATCAGAGGAAATAACCGATGAAGATCAAAATCCAGAGAAAACCATTCTCGGGACAGCCGGGATGTTAACGACAGAAAACCCTATTCAGGACTGCCGACGGTGGGATTCGAACCCACCATCTCCCGAATGTCAGCTCACACTTATGAGACCCTAACCACACGGCCAACTCACTCGGCCGGGAAAGGCATTCATGCGCATCGATTTTCACGTCGTGTGGGACTGGATATACACGTTGTTCCACCGATTGGGATTACCGTCTCATCACTCGGTAATATTAATGTCTGAACAGTTCTGGTGATAACGTTTGAGGTGAGAAAAGTTCTACTATGCATTCGATAGGTAAAAATGTAAACTCATATGCTCATCCCGAGGTGGTGCAATCTTTTCAGGCGCACCCCCAATGGAGGTGAGCTGCATGTAGCGCCTACCATTATAAACAGATACTAGCCCTCCTGCCATTCTTAAATCTCTGGCAGTATCAAGAATCGGACCCGGGCCTCCAAGGATGGCAGTTAACACTTCCAACCATTAAGTTACGCTACGGAGACGTACGTTTGGTAGGTGATCCTTTTTCGTTAAAAAATAGTGTTTTCCTTGAACACTTACATCAAGTGTAACAACAACAACAACAACAACAACAACAACAACAACAAAAGCAACAACAAAGCTACAACTTGACACTGTGAGTCACCAGTTAAGGATAAAACTCGATGTGCAATAAGAAAATATGTTGCCTAATACGAAATAACAAATGCGTATCATGAACAAATTTAATGACGGGAGGTGCAGTCATGTTAAGCTTGAAAATGAGCGCATCGCATCGGTTGAAGATGATTAGGACAAAAATGGAAAATTTTAAGATCATTGTAAGTATTATTAACTTATTATCATTATTATTATTATTATATTATTATTATTATTTTCCAGATAATTAGGACAAAATATAAAGAAAGATCATGATAAATATATTATTGTAATTATGTTCATAATGAAATTCATTCGTCAGGAATTGCCTCTGTGGATCCGTGGTAGAGTGTCGGCCTCCGGATCCCAAGATAGCGGGTTCAAACCCGGCAGAGGCAGTCGGAGTTTTTGAAGGGCGAAAAAGAGTCCATTCGACACTCCGTGTCATACGATGTCGTCATGTAAAAGATCTCTGGTGATACATTTGGTATTTACGGGACAAAATTCATTAAATCTCAGCCACAGCCATATGGCGTCAAACTGAAATGTCTGCACATGGTAGCTGAGGCCATACGATTATTATTATTATTATTATTATTATTATTATTATTTAGATTAAGAACCTACTCCTGTTTTCCCCGAAGTCAGTGAAATCGTTTTATATGTTACTATAACGTAGCGGAATGAAGTGGACTTTCCTCACAACTCGTAGTGTCACTTTCTTGATGGGCTACACTGGGCGTGTTCTCTAAATGTTACCACTGACAAACCGTCACAGAGCAAGGCTGCAATTTTGTATGGGACTGCGTGACTGGAAAAAAGGGGTGGCTGGATAATATGTTATTCGACGAATCACGGTTCTCTTTCGCGAGCTTGATGGACATATCCTTTTGAGTGCCGTCATTAGGACTGTACTTACACGAAACATACAGCACGAAGGCTAAGCATAGTGTGGGGTACTTTTGTTTATGACAATACATTACTTCTAGTACTTAATCGCGCCACCATTATAGCCTACAGTAAGTGCCCATTAAGTCGGTGAAGTTCTGAGACCAACAGTGCGGGAATGGTTTACTAATTGTACTTTTCCTTTAAACAATAATCACCATCAGACCAGAAGGGCTTCCATACTGCAGGTCAAGCTTAGTTATACAGATACATTATTTTATCTATTCGGGGGATTCTCACACGCCCAGTCACCTGCGCTGCGAGCCTGTCTCCCGCCAATTACTTTGCCGTAATGCAGCCAGCGCGTGTTTTCGCAAAATATTTCCTGTGCTTTATGAAGGCATTATGAACACGCAGACGCTAACATAATGAAAATGACATTGCAATAACACACTAAGCACTAAATACGTGAACACTTGACTAAACTGAACCTTACGCTGATATAACTCCCAGCAGACTGCATAGGATGGGAGCTCGTGGCGTCGAGAAGCGCATAACGGCCAAGTGCTTGGCAGGAGACAGGCTCGCAGCGCAGGCGACCGGGAGAGTGAGAATCCCTTGAAGAGATAAGATAATGTCCATATTTCAGTGATACATACAGCAGCAACATAATGTGCCTCCTTAAACGATAAAAAAATTGCACTTCTGCAACGGACCACGGACCGCTTGATCGCCAAACGAGTCTCCTTTTAAAATATCGGACATTGAGTGCAATATTACTATGGACACCAGCGAACGGTGAACACCATAGAAACATTATTTGATTTGATGCGAAGGCAATTATACAGACAACGGCTTGTCACGACTTTATCAATACCTAAGTAAATTTACATAATTACTGCAGCACTAGATAATAAACATCCCCAGTGAAATTCTGACGTATTGAAATATCCTCTATAATGCTTAGACATTTATAAAGAAGGATGTACTTTCGATTTAAGGATCATGTTACATTATCTCTACAAATAACATTTAAAGTCTTCCTGAATAATATGAAAATAATTACTTTCATTTCACAAGAAATATTTCCAGATTATATAAACCACCCGTTAAATTTATGTACCGGTATGTATTTATTTATGTATTTGTCCGAAAATAATGTGAAATTCTCAGAAAACTCGACACGTATTGTAAATACGAACAATTTATAAGTGATCGATTTTATTGGATTTCTGTACTCTTTAAACGCCACAACCACCGATGTAATTTCTCGCCAATAATTTCTCCTTTACACGAAGCACAATTGTATATGTTAATCAGTATATTTAACGATTTCGGCTCCTTTTCTGAATGGTCAGCGTATTGGCCTTCGGTTTAGAGGGACCTGGGTTCGATTCCCGGCCGGGTCGAGGGTTTTTACTTTGCTTGGTTAAATCATCTTGCTCGGGGACTGGATGTTTGTGCTCATGCTAATCCTTATCGTTATTTGTATACTACACATAACACTGGAAACCACCACAGAAACACATAGGGTTCAGGTCAGGAAGAACATCTGGCCGTAATACTCGGCTAATCCTATACAAAGTGCCGAAACCAGGAAATTGAGAAAAGGCCAGGAAGAATAAGATCAATATGTTTAGCAAATTGCCATGGAATATCGTCTTTTAATCGCAACTTATTGAGAGTTGATTAGTCTATGAGATTGAAGATGATAGGCCAGATATTTTCTCGGGCGGGAGTGATAAATACTGAGAATAAACCGCGCTCAAGAACCTTGATGTCACTCCAAAGAATCGAAATGGAGTGTTCTTCAACACGACTGGTTGGAAAGATGGTTTTCGTTATAGTTGCACACAATTTGACCTTATGGTTTCAAATACAGTAGTATGTTAAGTTTTTATTTCCATTGTGGTATAATATCGTAGTAACTCCACTATTCGCATTATGAATAGGTGAAGGACTCAGATGCAATGTAAATCATATCATGTTTTATCTGTAGTTATTTAAAATGAAATTATGACTAATATATCAAAATCAATTTCTCTAAAATTTAAGCTCCACACTAGAAAAGAAGTATTATTATGGTGGTTTGGATTGGGGAACGCCTTTTGAGTGACGCCTAATTTTAAGGTGTTTCCTGCGAAAGTCCATTTGAGCAATATGCGAGTTCTTAATGTGGTGATTATTGAATAGGTTGTACTTTCAGTCAACAGTAAATAACTTCGTGTGGCTATTGCCACACTGGTGCAGCCCTTGTAAGGTAGAGCCTCCGACGATGGTATGAGGCATCTGCCGCGCTTGGGAAACTGCGTGTTATTGTGGTAGAGCAGGGCCTCTCAAGGTGCATGCGCGTGGTGCATGCACTGTGCACAGTGCAAAAGACGACTTGGCTTGGTTGACCAGAGTGCAGACCCCCCACTCCTCGATTTGGAGCAATAGCGCTTACTCTCTCTTTCCTCACGCCTGTCTCGCTCGCTCCGCCTGTTTCCCTCTGCCCCACTTGCGCCGTAGCGCTCCAAATCCGAGCTGACTTGAGCCGAGTATAGGCGAGTTGAGCCGAGCTTAGCCGAGTAGCCGAGAGACGAAGCGTTGATCCGAGCCATGCCGAGCGGCAGCGATGCACAGTGCACGGAGCTCTTGCGCCTCTATCTGCACGCGTGAGATTTTGGGCGTTTGAGAGGCCCTGTGGTAGAGGATAGTGTTGTGTGTGTTGCAAGGATGTTGGGTACATCACGAACACATAGTCCCAGAACAAAGGGAATTCACTATATTATAAGCATAAAATTCCAGACCATGACAAGAAACGAAGGCAACTACGCTGACTATTCAGTTAAAGAGCTCAAGTTAATCGATAGTCAACTGAAGTGACGTAACCCTGAAGAACTGTAAAAATAATATTTGCCTTACGTCCCACTAACTACTTTTACGGTTTTTCGGAGACGCCAAGGTGCCGGAATTTAGTCCCGCAGGAAATCTTTTACTTGTCAGTAAATCTACCGAGACGAGGCTGACGTATTTGAGCGCCTTCAAATACCACCGGACTGAGACAGGATCGAACATGCCATGCTGGGGTCAGAAGGCGAACACCTCAACCGTATGAGCCACTCAGCCCGGCAATGGTCCTACTAGTTGGAGGGGAGTTGAAGTCACTTAAGTAAGGGGAATTATAAAACAGTGTTATTCACTGTATTATTTCAGGTGTACAGTTAACAATATCGTAAGGCAAAATTCAAAACTCTGTGATAGTAAAACATAAGAAAAACATCATCTCTCTTCAAACGAAGGGTCACTATCCACGTAAGCAATGCGTGTTTCAAGCAAAAGAAAGTGTACGGAAAATATCTTATGGTCATCAACAATTATCAAAACCATTTTCTAAGAACAGTCAGGATCTTTACACCAATACTGAGCAATTATCCAACAATTTTTATCAGCATGCAACATTTTTAGTAATTCATTCGTATTTGAAAGTAATGTAAAGACCCCTCTGTGAATCACTGGTTATGTATCGGCGGCCTCTGGACACCAAGATAGTAGGTTCAAACCCAGCACAGGTAGTCTGATTTTTGAAGCACTCATAGAATTTGTATGTGATGATGCTGGATTTAGAATGTTCAGTGATTCTTGTAATATTGTCTTTCCAGTTGCTTGTATTAGTAGTAGTAGTAGTAGTAGTAGTAGTAGTAGTAGTAGTAGTAGTAGTAGTAGTAGTAGTAGGAGGAGGAGGACGATGGTAATTATGTTTTTACTTTATTATCCCTTTAAGTGGTCATTGCCATCGGGATATTTCCCAATTACGATGTATTTGTCAATAATAATAATGTCGTAAGATGTCGGCGTGTAAATTATATCTGGTAACACATCTGTGGTTTACCCGAAAAAATAATTAAAACAGCCGTGGACCCCACTTACTCTGCCATCTAGAACAACGGAACCTCGAAACTGACACACAGGCTGCCTGATTAGCGACTAATTGAAATACCCGCACATGGTTGCTGAGACCATACCTACATCGGTTTTGATCTCAGAGTCCTAAGTCCCTGAAGAAAGAAAATAACATTTTGCTTTTAATTCTCATTTTTACAAAGTCTGTGACAAAACTTCAATTTTCCATTTTAATTCTTAATTCATCACTCAGAATGAACGAGTAACTTGTTCAAATTTCCGTTTACTGTCAAGAGGTACGTCACCGGTCCGGATAACGTTATTACCAGCACTGCATGAAGTAAACTCGTGTCCTCATCCCGAGGTGGTGCAGCTCTTTACAGAGCACACTCCCAGTAGAGGTGAGCTGCATGTGCCATTTCAACCACATACCAGTCCTCCTGCCATTCTTAAATTTCTGGCAGTACCCAGAATCGAACCCGGGTCCCCGAGGGCGGCAGCTAATAACATTAACCGTTAGGCTACGGAGGCGGACAACATTACATTATGTAATATATCTGCTGTTCATATGAATACACATTTTCTCATAGAGTTGGCGTCAGGAAGAGCATCCACCGTAAAACTAGGCCCAATCCAGATCAATTCCGACTGCAATATTTTGAGGAATAGGCCAGGAACGTTATATTATTATTATTATTATTATTATTATTATTATTATTATTATTATTATTATGTCCGCCTGTACGGTGTAGTGTTTAGTGTGATTAGCTGCCAGCCCCTAAGGCCAGGGTTCGATTTCCGGCTCTACCACCAAACTTGAAACGTGGTACGAGGACTGAAACTGGGTCCACTCAGCCTCGGGAGATCAACTGAGCAGGAAATGACTTAAAATGAGTTCTATTCCCACCTCTGCCACTCATAGTACGAGCTGAGTGTTGTATTAGAAAGTCCTAGTGGACGTCAATGTATTTCAACAACAAAACATATATGTAAGGTCAATGCTATCGAAGCAATTGTCTATCTTTCTGCGTTACGCCAATGAATTTTAACTAGTTATGCCCGCTCTTCAAGAAAGTGGTTGATGGTGGATAGAGATTGTGCTGTACTTAGTAATGATCCTGGGCTGACTGTGGATCTAAGACGTGCTTTCCGAGCGCGGGTTGCAATAAATATTCATGTCGTGCTCCAGATTTCGATATCTCAAGCGCTTGGCCGCCAAGAATTTTGAGAGGTACTAAATCAAACACAGAATAGCCTGCATCTCTAAGACTCAAGCTCTACTTACGTACAGCAGATTTATGTTTCTGAAGGTGCATGGGTCGAAGAGATCGCAAAAACTCTCGAACCGTAACAAAATTACATTACAAACCAATGCATTCTTCTCGCTTCATACATCGGCGACCTAGGAAAGGAAAGTGCTGGATCGGAAAAGTTGGCTGCCGTGGTCTTAATTGTTGTGCATTTGTCTAGTCGGTCCGGTACTCAGCCCGAAGGATGGTTGAAATCCCAACAACTCCACCGTTATCTGCCATACATATCCTGGGCATCACTGACGAAGCGTATGAAGGAAACGAGGAGAAAGGTACCATCGATCGAGCCGCAAGGTCTGTCAAGCTTAACTAAATGAATACACCAACCTATCCTACAAAAAAACACTGTCAGGTGGCCGTGCTGTTAGGAGCGCGCAGCTGTGAGCTCGCATCCGGGAGCTAGTGGGTTCGAACCCCACTGTCGGCAGCCCTGAAGATGGTTTTCCGTGGTTTCTCATTTTCACACCAGGAAAATACTGGGACTGTACCTTAATTAAGGCCACGGCCGCTTCCTTCCCATTCCTAGGCCCTTTCTGTCCCATCGTCGCTAAAAGACCTATCTGTGTCGGTGCGACGTTATGCAACTAGCAAAAAAAATACACTGTCACACCATCACAGGGATTGGTTATTAAGGAATGTCGTTAATGTCATCGCTTTCTCTTTGATAGTAACAAACTCGAAGATGAAATACACTGATCTATGAAACAAAGTTATCTCGCCTATACCGTAAGAAACAGTATCCGGCTCGCTGGCTGAATTCCCGGCCGGGTCGGGGATTTTAATCTTCATTGGTTAATTCCAATGACCCGGGGGTTGGGTGTTTGTGCTGTACCCAACATCCCTGCAACTCACACACCACACATAACACTATCCTCCACCACAATAACACGCAGCTACCTACACTTGGCAGATGCCGCCCACCCTAATCCGAGGGTCCGCCTTACAAGGGCTGCACTCGGCTAGAAATAGCCACACGAAATTAAATAAAATAAGAAACAGTAAATTATAAACATTATATCTCCGGCATATTTTGGAATAAAAATGGAAAACAACGGAAAAATCATCACTGGAGCTGCCGCCAGTGGAGTTCTCACCCACCATCTACTTGAAAGCAAGCACAGCAGACGAGTAGTACAACACTATCAACTCTATCTCTTTTTGGTATATTCTCTGCCTTAAAATAGAACTGTTTATGGAGGTTGAACATTGCCAGCTGAAGTACCCAGACGCCTTCGTGTGTTGTTTTTCCACAGATGTAGCCATTCCGAGAGAACGAAAGTGATGAACAAAGCTCTGAGAAGGGACGCCTAGAGCGACGTCAATGGCTGGACGGTTATATGAACGTAAAAGAAAGTAAAAAGAAACCACCACAGAACAAAACACCAGCTGGCTTCACACCTCGCAACTTGTACCCACAGCAACTTCTGTATCCCGATGAACAGTTTAGTACAGCCTGAGGCAAGAAGGCTTCGATCCCAGTCTGCCTAGTCGACTCCTATTTTTATGGAGGTCAAGCGCGTGTGGTTATTACTTCTGACAATGCAGACTGCGAGAATCCCAAGAATTCAATCGAAATTAGCAGAAACATAGATTTTACCCATCGAAGATATTAATACCCAAACATTAAAAAATAAATTCTATTTTGAGTGACCTATTTTGAGATCAAATTGTTTAAACACATTATTACATCGCGAGATGTACCAGGCTAGTGACAACACATGAAATAAAAATACAGTAATAATAATAATAATAATAATAATAATAATAATAATAATAATAATAACCAGGCTGAGTGGCTAGCACGGTGGAGCTCCGATTGGGCCGATGACCTTCGATGTCAGGCCCCTAAAAACAACAAGCATCATCATCATCATCATCATCATCATCATCATCATCATCATCATCAAAACTGACAGCTAAACATCTTACCAAAGCAGTCAATATGTACGCCGTACCACTGCTCACATACTCCTTTGGTATCATAAAATGGACCCAAACAGAACTTCAGCCACTTACCCGGTACCATATGCACCATCCTAAATCTGCAACCGAACGTCTTATACTCCCGAGATCAGAAGGTGGTAGGGGCTTCTTATCCATTGTCAATTTACACAGCAATCTAATATCAAGTCTAAGGGAATATTTCCACTCGGGACCTGATACGTCGTGTCTTCATCATGCTGTTTGCAGAGCTGATATAAACTATACACCTCTCAATCTGTCGTCGCCAGAAATGCCTGTTCCTACCCCACCCACAAAAGAGATGAATATGGCCATGTGGAAGCAAAAACGTCTTCACGGGAAATACCCCCATGAACTGGATCAGCCTTATATCGACAAACCTGCGTCGCACGCTTGGCTGACCTACTCCGGTCTTTTCCCAGAAACAGAAGGATTTGTTCTGGCCATCCAAGATCAAGTAATTGCTACACGGAACTACCGTAGATTTATCATGAATGATCCAACAGTTGTCTCAGACAACTGCCGCCGCTGTTCCAGATCTACAGAGAGCATACAGCACGTTATCTCTGGTTGCCCACACTTGGCCAACACCGATTATAAGCACCGACATGATCAGGTAGCAAAAATCATTCACCTGAAACTTTCTGTAAAATGTGGATTTCTTCAGTCATCAACTGCATATTGGAAATATACACCTCCACTCATTCTCGAAAACTCTTCATATAAACTACTATGGGACCGAGAAGTCATAACCGATATCACGCTCAGCAACAATAGGCCAGATATTATTCTAATCGATAAATCAAAAAGATCCGCATCCCTTATAGAAATTGCTTGTCCAAACACCTCCAATCTGCAAACAACAATAGCCACAAAGATATCAAAATACACAGAACTGGCAATAGAAATACAACGCCTGTGGAAACTAGAATCAGTCACCACAGTTCCAATAGTAATATCATGTACCGGTGTTATTCCAAAATGCTTGCACAGCTCTCTGGCCGCATTAAACCTGCATCATCACACATACGTAGAACTACAGAAAGCCACCCTCCTGAGCACTTGCCACATTGTGAGAAAGTTCCTAAGAACGACTTTTCCTCTGACTCACGCCAAACAGCATGAAGTTCCAGGCCGCAGTTCCAGTAATACTGAAGAACAGATTCCCAAAACGGGGACGTAAGAAGTCTGAAGTTGTTTGTTTTTATTGTATAAATGTATATGTTGTAATTATTTCTGTCGTAAATATTTGTACATACATGTACCTGTAGTTTCATAATCAAGAAGGTGACTCCTTGCTCAGGCCGAGTCAGCCCATTATGTTACCGGCACAAGCCGAACCTTCCTAAATTGATAATAATAATAATAATAATAATAATAATAATAATAATAATAATAATAATAATAATAATAATAATAATAATAATAATATAGTTTTATGTACCATCAATTGAAGTATATTTTAAGGGATGCCAGCGTCTTGAAATATTGTTACACAGAAGTTATTTAACATACCGGAAACTATTATCAGGGAATTGTCACATTCGAATATCCTCAGATGTCATCGACCTCAGCTCGGGTCGAAACCGCTACCACGGGAACAGAAAGATAAAAACTAGCGACGATGCTTCTAAGGTAGAGATTTTATAACGTTGAAAGTACGATGATACGTTGTTTAGGGACAGATTTCCATTTCAACATTTTTCTAAGCAAGTCCTATTCTTAGAAAAAGCACGCATTACATTTAAACCGTAACATTAATTCTACCCATGGCACCAGAATTATATTACAATGCCTTAGTAGTTTCTATTTTCCTTAGTGAACGCGAAGTAATTCAAAGAACAGAACAAAACACTGCCTTTTTATTATTTTCACAACCACCCGAGTGACACAAGTAGGCCTCTCATGAGTCACACAAGTAAGCACTCGAGCTTCAAAGAACAAACCATTATTGCCATTGTGTTGCTCGTACATGTTATGTTGTTCATTAGCGGCCTTTTAAAACATACTTGTAGAGTCCCTTTGGGTGGCAGAACTCGTTAAAACGAGTGTTTGACCTACTGAAGTACTATTTTCAGGTCTCCGCGTCTCTTCTCCTCCCCAAAGAATACTTTTCTCAATGATAACGAGCTTTTAATTCACAAACCAGAGCAGGGCTTATCCCTTTAAATATGACGATGAATAGAACTGTGATGGAGTATGGAGTATCGTTGAGAGACGTAGGATGTTTATTCTTGTGTCTATGAAACACACACTGAAAAAAAAGTCTTCATCCTTTCAGACCTCAATCATTCATACCAACTTATTTTCACTATGTTCCTACTAACTGTTCGAGAGGTCCATTCAGTCACCTCCCTAAAAGTCTCTAACTTGTAAGTGTAAAAAGTAAATAAATAAATAAATAAATAATGAATCCGACTCCTAGGCTGAATGATCAGTGTTGAGGCCTTCGGTTCAGAGGGTTCTGGGTTCATTCCCGACCAGGTTAGAGATTTTAATTGTATATGATTAATTCTCCTGGTCCGGGGACTGGTTGTGTGTGTGTGTGTATGTCCCAAACTCCTCTCCTAATATTCAGACAACGCACCAAACTACCAACCACGACAGGAACACTCAATAGTGATTACATAGGGTCAGCGTAAAACAGGGCAAAATCCACTTGTTCGACACAGTTCGCACCCATTATTCCACAAGGTGTGTCAATAGCGGTAGAATAAGAATGCATAAATGAATAAATAACGTGGGACTTACAAAGAGGAGATTAATAATAATTAATGCTATATGCTTTACATCCCACTAACTACTTGGACGGTTTTCAGCTGACCCTATTTCAGTTCTGTTCTTGATATCACGTATTATAGAAATATTTTTCTCTGTTTTTGCACTTGAGTGCGGTAGAATTAACATTAACTTGACAAAAGTTGAAATATTTTGGAAATTGAGTGCCCTCCTCTACCCCCCCCCCCCCACACACACACAATATTTAACCAATATTGATTGGATTACGAAAAGTTGCCACGTTTTGAAGTAGATTCAGAAATTCGCCCACATCTCCATATATAACGAAGAAAAGTGCCGAAAGTTCTACTTGCAGGAAAACATCCCTGTGGTGGGTGACATCGAACTGAATCTCTTCCCAAAGATATAAAAAAAGGCATGAAATTTTACGGCTTGAGAAGACTAAGAAGTACCGAAACATTTCATAATGTGCATTTTCAATTTTAGCTCGTTCAGGTTCATGTACAACTTGCAATGAAAGGTGTTTTAGTCTCCTTTAAACGCCTATGACTGTATGCCATAGAAAAAACAACTACGTTTCTCTAACATTAAGCAACATTCATTTACACATGAAATCAATAAAATATGGGTTTTATAGGGCGAGCTTTTGAATTAAAAACCAGCTACGCCTTGTTATTCCTATCAGCGACGCGATACACATCTGCCGAGATCATTGTGCGGATGGTGTGAGCCCGGTTCTTTTTCTTTGGACTCAAGGCAAGCGTGTTATTTTCTGTTATATTTTGTGTATTAAATCACAAATTGTAGTATGATTCAATGTAAGTTTCCTACTGTACAAAGTGTGTTTGATTATGATCCATAACTCAGTCAGTACGTCAAATCCAAATATGATTTCAAGAAAAAAGTCCCAGGTGTAAACGTTCCAGGTCATAAAAATCCGTGACATTTACAGTATATTTTAAGCCACGGGATTTACTTCTAATTGCTTTACGCCGCACTGACACAGAAAAGTCTTGTGGTGGCAATGGGACAGGAAATGGATAGGACTGGGAGGAATCGTACAGCCCCAGCATTTGCCTGGCGTGAAAATGGGGAAACCACGGAGAAACATTTTAAGGCTGCCAAAGATCAGGTGCGCTGAAAACATTCATGAGCACCAAGAGTAGGTTATCGGACACAGGATACTTCTTTTTGTATTGGTTTCTAATATTGCACTAACACATCGAAGGTTTTTGGCGGCGCAAGGAAGGTATCGGCTGTGGCCTTAATTAAGGTGCAGCACCTCAGGATATCTTATCAGTGGTCCCATGACCTAGGCATTTCGTTTGTTCCACTGCCACTTTGAACAATCATCTCACAAAAATAATATTTCAGACTAAAGGTATTAGACGACTTCCTATGTATTTTCTCCACAAATAGAATTTTACTAACTAGAGAGGCAAGAAAGTCGTTAAAATAATATATCAATACACGATTTCCTGATTTCAGTTTACTTACTTTTAATTTTATACTTAAAATATTTAAATGTAGTTTAAAAATAAGTATACTGTTGACATAAGCAGTCTTTCCCTAAGCTAGCAGCGCAATAACACAACAGCCGTAAGAATAACAACCAGTTCATCGTTTTTTACTTATTTCATTTTATTTTCTACTGACAGGCCTTTCATTTCACCCAAAAGATTTGCACCGGTGACTTTGCCACGTACCAATACATATAGTGGAACAGTCTCTCACCTATCCCATCCATATATTTTGACGCAGAATACGTTTATAGTTTCGGGACACTGTTTGGGCCGGTGAGCATTGCAAAAACAAAATCGAAATTATATCTAGACAACAGTGTGACGACAGTGTTCAGTATCTCATTTCAAAGAGAAAGGGCCAATGTGTCTAGCAACATGAGTTTAATCTCGGTATGACGCTACCAGGACTCGGAATAGTGCTGCCACCTTGAGATGGTACGGTACGGTAGTTCTGGACTTCAGCGAAGTAGCAAGGCCTTTCTGATTCGTGTTGGTGGTTTCTACATGCATGCAGCGAAAACAAAATAAAATAGCGAACATTTGTAGTGCCAATAAGTGCGAAAAGTTTATTTCGTAAAATGACGCTACGTATTGACAATAAATGACTTCGAGAACGCATTCAAAAGGACACAGTAACTTATCAGAAAATCCTAAATTACCAGTACCTGGCCTGAAGAGGCTTGTCGGGGACGTCTCAAATTAAAGGTATGCGAGCGTCGTGAGAAAAGTTCCGCGCTGCTGGAGAACGAACAGAGTGCCATTAACGCCCCAGTAGGATTTGGAACTCATGGTCTTGAAAGTGTGTAGATCTGTTAAGAATTAGGAAATAAAATGTCAGCAATACCTGCTAGTAATTCAACTGTAGGCTTACGTGTGGTAGGAGCTTTTCTAAAATATATTATTTTTGTTCTAGCATCTGCATCATAAGACCTACGAGAACGCTTCGTGGAATGGAACAGCGAAGTCTGCTAAATCGATGGAATATGCTCATACCTATCCATGGAAATTGAGCATAATAATGCCATGGAACAGCGAAGTCAGCAAAATCGATGGAATATGCTCATACCTATCCATGGAAATTGAGCATAATAATGCCATTTTAAAGTAGTGGAAAAAATCAATCCTTAACTTTATCCAAACTTTCTTCAATGATAGAGCGAATATTAGATATTCCTACTACAAGCAGTGGTGGTGATTAGGGAACACTTTGTGGATAAAACATTACATTCTTATTCCATTCTAACTGCCTGAAACTAGGAATTATAGAAACCATTAAATAAAGCAATTTGTACAAACCCTGTTGTCTTATAGTCTAATTCTTTCCTTTTATTTCTTTAATAAATTAGTAAGAAAATTATTTGGCGAAATCCGCATAAAATGTCGTTCGTCGCGGCTAACCGATACGTACAGCGCCACAGCAAGTAGTGAAGACTCGCGCAGCAGCGTATATGTAGCATTTGCTGTGAGGAAGGGTAGCAGGGGTATATTTTTGTCTAGGTCATGGACACTGACGTTCGCTTCGCCCGCTTGCCGCGCACTTTCGTCAGTCTGGCACTCTCGCTCACTCAGTGTGTCTGCGCAGTTCTACTTAGTGTCTGTTACTTTGTTAGTGTATAGTCAAATACAAAGTGACTTAATTCTATAAACATGCCGTACTTCTATTTAATTGTAATGCATGTCTAATTATTGTTCCGTTAGTTAGAATTTTTAAAATCAAACCAAACTCCATGCACTACAGCCCTTGAAGGGCCTTGACCTACCAAGCGATCGCTGCTCAGCCCAAAGGCCTGCAGATTACGAGGTGTCGTCTGGTTAGCACAACGAATACTCTCGGCCGTTATTCTTGGTTTTCTAGACCGGGGCCGCCATCTTACCGACAGATAACTCCAGGGCTGACCTGGCCGGGAATCGAACCCGGGGCCTCCGGGTAAGAGGCAGGCACGCTACCCCTACACAACGGGGCCGGGTTAGTTAGCATTTTACTCTATGTTATTGAATCAAAATTTCAAAAATCTATTATTACCACACTAAAGTCGTTAAAAACTTACTCGTACAATTTTGTACCTATTTTTAAAATTTTGATGAACACCTCCCCCACCCCCGCCGCTATATCCCACAAACCCGGGTACGTTTTTGTTGTCTATACATTTTCAAATTCCCAATCGCCTTTTCTTGCCCACAGGCGCAACTAGTGAACACGCGTTTTGATACGTCTTGTGGTTATAGAACGGAGGTTGAATTTTTAATATGAGACTGCGAATGACCTTCTGAGTATTCACAGCTGCATAAAGAATACAATGTAGGTTTCTTTAAAATCTGAAGTGAAATAATCATCCATTTCATCGTGTTGCGAAGATTGTGAACACGGCCATTCAGGTATATAACAGAGAAAACACGGCCCAACAGAATCCACAGTCGAACTAGGGAACTCTCATTTTTCTGGCGACGTGAGGACCCAGGTTCGACTGTCGGATATGTCGAAACGTATTTGTTTTGCCTATGTCTGAACAGTATGTACGCCTACGCCAGCTACACTAAACGACCTAGTAAAAAGTAAACTTAATTTCGAGTTAAAACAAAAAATAGATAAAATAATTTTGTACAACTTTTATTAGTGTACCTAAATTGCTAAATTGCTGTCATTTATAGCCTGGATTATAACTGATTCACTTTAACAATCGATGTGCGGAAAATTACGCAGCTTCATGTGACTTCAAGAGCATTTCGTATAACGTCAATGGCTTATAAACGCATGTTTCCCCACTTTAGTTTCTTTTTCTAAGCGTAGAGTGGCTTAAAATGAAATTCGTTCGGTGAATTACAAGACTATATTCAATATAAAAAATAAGAAGTGCATCCAGTAAATGAAATTAAGGTTATATTTTACGATACGGCTCAGTTCAACAAACATATAGTTCATATTTAAAATTTACTTCTTGGAACAACATTAGAAAAGGATAAAAGTTTCGTCTCAGTAGGACGTCTTCTGTCCCAAAATGAAAAACTTACATATTCTAATTACAACAAAATAAAAGTATATTTTGCAGAAGTAAATAACGAAAGTAGCCTACAATTTAAATGTATTAATGTCTTGTGGCGGAGCCCTTTATTTCTGATGATTTCCTTTAATTTTCTGGAAATAGATCTGACCGGGTTTGTCAGTAAGATGCAGGAATTTTCGATCATTCTTCTAATATTGCTTTCTTTAAATCATATTAGTTCGTTACGGAGTTCTACTGAGTTTTATCTTTCAGATCGGACCATAGATCTATTACATTTATGTCCGGTAACTGGGGCGGAGTTTCTATCAGCTTGGGGCAGGTATAAGGAAGCCAGCTACGTACTTTCAGCCCCTTACGTTTTGGATCATTGTCCTGTTAAAATATGAGTGTGTTAATTATTCCTAGTCTCTGTTGCCTAGGCTTCACATCACTTCAGAAAATATTTGATACATTCCGCCCATGGTACCCTCAAAAAACTCCAAATTAATTACCTACCCCACTAGAAGCCAAACAACCCCATCTTTACTGATCCTCCACTGTGGTTCATAGAGGGTGGTAGATTTCTCACTTGAGAGTTCCATGTGTGGTATACGCCATACATAAACCTTCCTATCTGAACCAAAGAGGTTTATCTTGCACTAATCAATGAAAATAACAGTTTTCCAAAATGGAAAGCACCGAGCCAATTGGCCGGGCGGTTAGGGTCAGGCAGCTGTGAGATTGCACTCGGGAGATAGTGGGTTCGAACCCCCACTGCCGGCAGCCCTGAAGATGGTTTTCTGCGGTTTCCTATTTTCACACCAGGCAAATGCTGGGGCTGTACCTTCATTAAGGCCACGGCTGCTTCTTTCCCACTCCTAGTTATTTTCTATCCCATCGTCGCTGTAAGACCTATCTATGACGGTGCGACATGAAGCAAATCGTAAAACTTTAAAAATATTGTAAAGTCCTTCCGTATGTGCTTAACAGCACACTATATTCTTATTCTGTTAACCACACTACAGAAAAATTTCCTAGCTAGTCGGCCGTGGTGGCTATGCTTTCTCAACACATTTGTCCCGGTTTTAGGACTGTATTTCTTACCTAAACATTCCTTAGCCTATAAAGACAACTTAGGTGCGGATAATTTTGGATCAGTTCTTTGTTGAGTAACCAGCATTCACCCGTCTTACTAAATAATTTTCTGGACCTCATTGCTTCTCTTCTTTACGACTGTTTTGCGTTCCTTAAAACGTTTTATGACACCTTGTACAACCTGCCGATTTCGTTTGAAGATTCTTCCGCTTGTGATGGTCAGTCAAAACTTACGGGAAGTCCAACTACCTATCGTTGGCGTAGATAAGCATTTTTCTTCTCAGAGTGAAGCACGGCTTCAAGGAAGCATGACTGAGTAGGAATGAAGTCAATATTGAATTTGCTTTAATTTGTTCGCTCTTGAAGTGTGCGGTACGAGATTTACTTTCACGCTGGACTGACGCAAAGAAAAAAACACTATTTTAATGTGTTGTGTGGATTTGATGTTCTTAATATACAATCTTTTATACTGCTGGCACTGGAACGTGCAGATTTCAGTGCGGAGAATGAATAAAATTATGCCTTACCTCACTACATGCTAAGTGATTCTTCACTGTACGAGTTTCATTTTGAAACAGGGTATGCATTTATACCTGTACACAAGATATCCTGCTTTCCAAGTGAAAAACTAACAGACGTTATGTCGACAATACCAAGCAAAGGCCTATTTTCAATCCGCCTAAAGTGAGAACTGTGGCTCCGGCGAACTCATGGCTGCTGAGGGCATTAAAGTCACTGACTGAGGTGGGTAAATCAGTGGATTCACCTTTTCTACTGGTCTTCTTCGAAATCAGACGCTCCCTAACGACCTCAAGAATGTAAGGTCCTCTCTGTAAAATATGTGAATGTGTGTAGCCTATGTAGATGTCCCTAGATTTATTTTAATTATGGCAATTTTTTAAGGAGATTCGTTTTTATTTAAGGCAGAGCTTTTCAAACGCCCAAAATCTCACGCGTGCAAACTGAGGCGCAGAGGTCCTGTGCACAGTGCATCGGTCCCACTCGGCTCAGCTCGGACCAACGCTTCGTCTCTGGGCTACTCGGCTAAGCTCGGTTCAACTCAGCTCGGATTTGGAGCGCTACGGAGCAAGTAGGGAAGAGGGAGACAGGCGGAGCGAGCGAGACAGTCGTGGGGAAACAGAGAGACAGCGCAATTGCTCCAAATTGAGGAGTGGGGATCTGCACTCTGTTCAACCAAGCGAAATTGTCTTTTGCACCGTGCACTGTGCCATGCACTGGTGCATGCACCCCGAGCGGCCCTGATTTAAGCGGTTGTAAATACGCGTATATAAACGTCCCTAGATTAATTTAAACTTTTAGTAAATTAGTTTTATTTGTTTATTTAAGGTGTATTTGTTGTATATAATGTTTCAATGAATCATCTATAATTTGGTAAAAAACCTGTTCATGGTGAATATATCTATATTGATTCTGCAGTCTTTATTGACGGTGCGCTTAGCATGCAACGTACTACAGAGGCAATTAAGAAAAAATGTCCAGCTTTTTGGACTTGGTTTGGTAAGCCCAGGCTTAGCATTCCAATGTTGAGAATGCACTGCTGTCACAGCTGCCGGCTAGCCCAAGCCTGGTGCGAGACAGACATGGGCTTTGCCCAACGTCACTTTCCTGGTCTCTAGTTACGAACCGCAGTCGCCTTAATGAGAAGCTAAACACAATCCCACTAGGCTATCATGCCCCATGGCTGCTCTCCTCCATTAAGAAAGAGGAACAGTTTATTTATACATGCCGTATGGTGCCTGTAAAAACTTCCTCTTCTTTTAATTCTCTAGCTGCTGTGGTACCGTACTAAGAATATTACATCTCGCCAACGACTTCCAGCTCTCTGTAGTACGCAAACCGAGCTCCTCAACTCAAGTACAGTCTGAGAGGCAGGTAGGGGGGAAACCGCTTCGTTCAGCGCGAATCTCTCCCTAGCTCTCCGTCTGATGAAGTATTCTCGTGCTGTGATTATTGAACCTGGAAAATCGATTCGAAAGTCAACTTTTTAGAAGGATGTTGTTCTTACGTAAAATAACGGCCAACCTCTTCTTAGATTCTCAGAATAAGAGAATCCTTGACTAAAATGTAATACTTCCGATATTGTTTGGGTCATCAGTCCGTAGAGTGGCTTGATGCAGCGCTCCAAGCCACACTATCCTATACCAACTTTTTCATTTCTACGTTACTACAGTACTAGATCCTACATCTACTCTAAGTTGTTTCTCATATTCATACTTTGGTCTGCCACTGCCGTTCATGCCTCCTACGCTTGGGTGTCTTACAATGTTTCCTATCATTCTATCTCTTCTTCTGGTCAAATTTTGCCAAATCGTCCTCCTTTCGTCAATTCAATTCAGTATCTCTTCATTAGTAATTCGCTCTATCCATTTCACCGCCCCACATTACAAAAGCCACTTCTCTTACTTTCTGAGCTAGTTATCTTCCATGTTTTACTTCCATACAATGCCACGCTCCAGATGAAAGTCTTCGAAAACGGCTCCTTGGCTAAATGGTTAGCGTGCTGGCCTTTGGCCACGGAGGTCCCACGTTCGATTCCCGGCAGGGTCGGGAATTTTAACCATCAATGGTTAATTTCGCTGGCACTGAGTGTATGTGTCGTCTTCATCATTCATTTCATCCTCATCACGACGCGCAAGTCGCCTACGGGAGTCAACTAGAAAGACCTGGACCTGGCGAGCTGAACTTGTCCTCGGACATTCCCGGCACTAAATGCCATACGCCATTTCATTTCATTTCATTTCTAATTCCTATATCAATGTTCTAAGTGAAAACATTTATTTTCTTATGAAAGGCCTGCCTTGCTTGTGCTAGTCCGTATTTTATGCCCTTCTTACTTCTGTCTTCTTTAGCTACTCTATAACCAAGTTACAAGATCCGTCTACTTCCATTAAAGACTTCATTTCCTAATTTCTGAACGGACATCTCCTCTGACCACGTACTTAGCAGTACACAGGTTGTCAATAATAATCCGCCTCTGTGGTGTAGTGGTTAGTGTGATTAGCTGCCAGCCCCCGAGGCCCGCGTTCGATTTCCGGCTCTGTTACGAAATTCGAAAAGTGGTACGAGGACTGGAATGGGGTCCACTCAGCCTCGGGAGGTTTCCGTGGTTTCCTACTACGCCTCCAGGCAAATGCCGGAATGGTAACTAACTTAAGGCCACGGCTGCTTCTTTCCCACTTCCTTGTCTATCCCTTCCAGTCTTCCCATCTCCTCACAAGCCCAGTGTTTAGTATAGCAGGTGAGGGCGTCTGGGCGAGGTACCAGTCCTCCTCCTCAGTTGTATCCCCGACCTAAAATCTCACGCTCCAGGTCACTGCCCTTGAGGCGGTAGAGGTGGGATCCCTCGCCGAGTCAGAGGGAAAAACCGACCCTGGACGGTAAAACGGATTAAGAAATAAGAAATAATAATGATAATGATAGAAGAGCCTCCGTGGCTCAGACGGCAGCGCGTCGGCCTCTCACCGCTGTATACCGTGGTTAAAAATACCGGTCATTCCATGCGAGATTGGTGCTGGACAAAGCGGAGGTGGGACAGGATTTTCTCCGGGTACTCCGGTTTTCCCTGTCATGTTTCATTCCAGCGACACTCTCCATTATCATTTCATAGCATTTATCAGTCATTAATAATCACTTTGGGAGTGGCGACCCCATTGTAATAATAGCGTATATATGGTTCATTCATTACATCCCTGACCCGGTCAGACTGGGGAAAAAACAGGTTGTAGGTTTTCATTTTCATTTTCAATAATAATGATAATAATAATAATAATAATAAATGGTAATAACGCAAACCCAGGAACAGCTCAAACTGAGACTTTAATTTTGGAATTCGATATTTAGCATTACTATGTAGGGTTAATCTGTGGTAATGTACTATTTACACGTTATTTATTAAGGCTTCATTTTAAAAATATCATAACTATTGTTAACCATTTGCTCACCATTTGAAGCACATTTTCAACATCATCCTCATATGTAATTTTCATACAGTCAGGTACATGATTAATTACCTTTCAGATTGAGATTAAGGCTGAAGATGCCCTTAATTAAAGGGCGAAACATGTCCCTATAATTTTATTCAATATTTAATTTCTTAATTAAAATCTCTATTTATGTATTGAATAGGTGGAATAAATAAATTTTAATATTTGACTTCAATGTACTATTTACACATCAAGTTTGGTAGAAATGCATTTGTGTGTCTATTCCCGTAATATCTATTCCATTTCATCTGAAGATTGTAGTACTGGTGATTAAAATTTTCAGAACTCGTAGGAATAACATAAGCTAGTGAAAGGAAACTGATGACGAGAGATTATTACTAAAGTATTCACTATCTGCACCAGAGTAGAGATAATGAGGTATCGAGAAATGAAAGACCGGTAACACACAGTTGCTGGTAGAACTGGCGTTATAAAAATGTACAAGGTTGAACTTCAGCCATACTCACTTAATTGTCATTTATTCATTACAAGAGCGATATTATTTCAAAAATCAAGTTATCACTTCTTTCAGTATGATAACAAGGTAAAAACTGGCGTACAGGATGCCCCAATTTATATGTTTGCAGTACGTCTTATTGATTTCGCAAATACGACTGATTTTTTTGCAAAGGAAGCTCGTTCGTAACGGTGATTGAAACAATGTTGACTTACCTACTAACAAGCAAACAAGGGCTTCACGCCTCGTTCTATCTGTATTTAGCCATGCATGAAACGAATCGGGCTGAATAGAGATTGTTAACCAAGTGGATTCATACTAGAAAGTTTACAAAGACTTCTTGATCATTAGGATCTATATTATACAAAACGATCACCTTAAGAGGCCTAACATATAGGTCATCGGCCCCTAAGGTAGGCGTTTTTCACTCCACTAAAATTATGCGGACATCATTCACATTTCATGACTAAAGTTTTCTTTTTATAATTTTATTTACGTCGCTCCGACACAGATAATTCTTACGGCAAATATGGGATAGGAATTGGCTAGGAATGTGAAGGAAGTAACCGTCGCCTTGTCCGGCCCCGCGATGTAGGGGGCAACGCGTCCACCTGTCACCCGGCGGCCCCGGGTTCGATTCCCGACTGTGTCAGTGATTCTTGATTGTAAATGATTAATATCCCTGGCCTGGGGACTGGGTGTTCGCGTCGTCCTTAACGTTCCTTTCCTCACATTCAACACTCTACACTTGCTCCATTCCAATTACACGCAGGTTTATATCACATGGTTGAAGTAGGGGCAAAAATATCTCTATAGGTCGATGCCCCGAACAAATAGCATTTTAAAAAAACCGTAGCTTTGATTAAGGTAGAGTCCCATCATTTAGCTGGTCTGAAAATGGGAAACCATGGAAAACCACCTTCAGGGACATTTCATGAATAATTTACGGCGTTGGTCTCTTGAATGATTTGGTCGTTACACCTTGTTTACGACATTCAATGATACACTGTTCATGACTGGCATTACTCATTTCATTATGATTATACTGAAGAAACTATAATAACTTGTTCTTTATGAGCACTAAATATGATTGTCATTTGTGTTTGTCTCGTACGCACCTCTTTCATTTAAACAAAATGTTGCACGCGAAAACCGCAGAAAATACGTCAGTTATATTCCATTTGAGATTTCAATCTTCCTATGTAATGTAATTGATTTTCTTCATGGTTGGCTGCTTATGGCCCTGCTGTCTAGACGTAGCGTACCTGATTCTTAACCGCAGCCCACAGGGTCGATTACCGGCCTGGTGAGGGACCTATTTACACATCGACTTAGTTAGAAATAATGTCTGTTCCGTACATTTCAATTTAATTTTGTCTGCAGATTGTAGGTAGAAGGTATTCTGTGAAAGAAGTTCACGGTACACATCATCTCCTCTCTCCTTCTTCCTTTCTTTTATTCTTAATACTTTCCACCTTTTGAGACTCATTTTGGTCACAATGCTATACTTGTTGTACCAGGTTTTCCTTTCTGTATATCTGCAGCTTCTGTAAAGAAGGGAACAATCCATAGGATTTTAGACCAGTCGCACTACTATTTCAGCTTCATGAACTGCTGGAAATAATGATCTTAAATCACCCCGTACCTGTAATTTATTTCAACCAGATAAAAGTTATACTGGAGAAATGCTTAATCTTACGCAGTTTATAGAAGATGGTTTCTAAGGTGACAGGAGTAGTATTTGTCAATTTAACAGCAGCGTATGACACCGCCAATCATCACTTTCTACTAGTTAAGACCTACAACCTGACCAATATTTTGGCCTTACCAGGTTCATCGCCAGTCTCCTGCAAAATCGTAGGTCCTTCCTCGACTTCCAAGGACAGCGCAGACGATATAGACTACAGAAGAACAGCTTCCCCTAAGGAAGTGTGGTAGCTCCAACTGTGTTCAATATATACACCATCGATGAACCTATCGCACCGAAAAGCAGTTATGTTTTATTTTTATGCTGATGATCTCTCTCTGCTCAATTGAAGCACAGGCTTTGAATCACTGGAAAACACCCTAACGAATACACTTGAAGGTCTGTCAAGATACTGCAATACGAACAGGCATAAACAAAACTCAAAGAAACAAGTGTGTGGTTTTTCATTTGAGAAACAGGGAAGCCATTCGTTGGTTAATGACAGCATGGTCGGAGGTAATTTCTGCTGTCAACTGAATCTACATTGCTAAAGTCCAAAGCAGTCAGAGAGGTGCCACCGTTTGTTTCTAAAACCATGACGATGTTGTCATCCCCAATATTTGTTGATAATGGAATAAAGAAGAAACTTACTTTTCGTTAAGTCACTGTTGTACGATCACTTGTCGCATCTCTCTTGTTGTAAGGTAAGTAATCTCATGGTGGTAATTTTAAAGACTTGTTGTGGTATTTTTTACTAGTGAAATTGGCTTAAACGTAACATTTTGCAGAAATACGCTTTAGTCTATTTCGAACAATAATGAACAAAAGTATTGATGCAAGAATGCAAGCAAAAGGGTACTTTTAAAAATTAAGGAATGCTTGTTAATGGACCACCTTATGAATACAATCACCCAGAGGTACGGCATAACGGTGCAAATAAGAGCCCACTTATTGTTTGAGGTTTTAGTAGAAAATACAATATCTGCTCATCTCATGCAATAATAAAACTAAACAGTTCTGTGTAATTAAATTACAAACAAGTATTGTTAGCTATTACATTTAAAATATTGTTAGGATGGAACAATAAATCCTGAAATCACCCAGAATCTCAACATAAACAGTAGGTTATTTTGCCCTTACGAGTTAACGTTCAACTTATTCAACTTATTATTTCACACATACAATGCACAGTCTCATGTCTGCCACACGATCGATCTTGCAGGTGGTACAGAACCAAGATGCTCTACATATCTTCCTTTGACAGCCCCTTGTACTTCGTGGTGCGTTTATAACTTATGGTATATTATACAGTTTCTTGGACAGTCTCATCCTGAAAACCTTACTTTTATTTTCGGCACACACACTTATATTTTTCTCATTAGATTTAGCATATTTTATATCTTCCTGGGCCTTTTCAGACATTTTAAGGTATTTTATTCTGTTGTGTTTTGCTTCATATATATATATAGGGTGAGGAAGAAATACCTGACGAAATTCAAACGTAAATAACTCTGTAACGCAACAAGCCATTTAAAGATTTATTGCACAGTTGAAAAGAGTAGTATTTGCCAATTGTGGCCAATACGACCTTGAGTTCGCTCCAATCTACTGTATGTGACATAAATGGCAAATCCTGCTCTTTTAAACTGCGCAACAAAATTGTGAATGGCTTGTTGCATTGCTGAGTTATTTATGTCTGAAATTCGTCAGGTATTTCTGCCGCACCCTGTATGTACTCGCTAGTCTCAATCTTACGATTTTTAAAACGACTGGCCACAACTTTGTGGGCTCGGTATTGGAAGGATTTTCATCGCTATTTTCCTTTGGGAATTTTCTGTTTCGACTTCAGAGGGCTTAATACTTTATATATTGATGACTAAGACTAACGAAGTTCTATTTCAGTCTCATCGGTGACATGTATTCCATCAGATTATGAAATATGTACTGAGGATTCAAGGTCCGTAAGCGAGTTTTCTTCATCAGTTTAATCTGCCTTTGGTCCTTACTTCTGAATATATGACTTTTAACGTAGACTTACGTTCCCCGACAACGGGTACATGGGAAGAAAAATAAGCCGCTTTTAATGTTTGGGTAGAACGCATATATCGCCGAGAGTATTTAAGTTATGCTTATGTTTAATGTCTCAATTGACAGATGAAAGAAGAAGCTACCTGATGCAAAAAATAACTGAAAATCTCAGACGTAATTTTCATGAAATAGAGCGTCAAAGTAAGGCAAACTTTGTGCTAAATATCTGACGTCACATGCATGCTCTTATGAGATGGCGCTGTGTTGACTCGCGCGCTAAGCTGGAGATTAGCTGTCGTTGTGAATACATCGTGGTCAGTTATTTCTAATAAGTAAGTCTACGAAACCCGCAGAAACCTGCAGCCATTACAATAGTGACAGCCTACCGCCATTGTTTTACTTCGATCTTGATTCATCTGAATGTCTCTGTAGAAACAAATTGAGTTACCAGTTTATGCAATTCGACGTTTGAATTTGTTTATTCTATTCATCTAGCAGATATTATACATAGTGAGTTTCAGTATTTAGAACCGTATTTACATCAGCTCTGAAAAAGCTCAAACTCTTCAACAATAAAAAAAAAATGGAAATGGCGTATGGCTTTTAGTGCCGGGAGTGTCCGAGGACAAGTTCGGCTTGCCAGATGCAGGTCTTTTGATTTTACACCCGTAGGCGACCTGCGTGTCGTGATGAGGATGAAATGATGATGAAGACTTCACATACACCCAGCCCCCATGACAGAGAAATTAACCAATTAAGGTTAAAATTCCCGACCCTGCTGGGAATCGAACCCAGGACCCCCGGTGGCCAAAGGCCAGCACGCTAACCATTTAGCCATGGAGCCGGACTCTTCAACAATAGATAAAACAGGTTTCCTTCCTGTAATTTTCTGTCCACTGACAGAATGTAAGTGATTTCCCAATGTTCTACTGGGAATGCTGAAGGTGACGGCAACATTTCAATCATACTTCTTATTTACCAAAACACTGTCCGTTGCCTTTGTATGGCAATCCTGTCATCTGTCCCTAACACGTACACGGGTATTCGAAAACTGAAGTATATTGATAATCGCTTCTACTCACCTTAAATATTCCATCAGAAACTGTGTAAAACGAAACATTATATTTAAAATTAACTACCATAGGTTAAGAATCCAGTTCTACTCAACCTGAAAATTAAGCACATACATCTACTACCTGTTCGCAGAAAATGGCTCACAAAATGGCTTTCTTACCGAGAAGACGATTTATTTCTCGTGTTTTTTTTTTTTTTTTTTACATCAATTGTCGGCACTTGTGATATGCTTGTGATATCGAGCACCTAATTGGAGTGCTAATACGTAAAACTAGCTCCGGGCCACCCCTGGTTCAGCTACCGTAAGATAATACTTAAAATAGTCTGGAGTATCGTCAATAAAATTGATAAAAGTGTCCAAATTTTCCCTCACGTTTAACACTTTAAACTTCGTTCGACATTATATTAATATAGACGAACATTGCGCGAGCACGAAGCCTGGTATGTATTGCGGTGTTTTATTGCGCGATGAAAAGCAACCCGAATTTCCGAATTAGTGAAGTCTGAAATAGTGAAATAGTGTTCTTTGTCTTTGAACGTTTAGGTTTCGAATACATTGAAAACATTATTTGAAATATTTGGTTGGTACATGTTTTAAATATTCATAACAATAACAATGCGCAAACCAAGTGGAACCCCACTCACTGCGGCCGGACACAGAGAGCGCATGGTTTGTTGCTCGCTGTAGCCGCAACACTGTTTGAGAGTGGAACATTATTATTTCACAGCTTGCTCGGCAGAGAATGTCGAGCGCTCTGTGTAAATGTGTGCTACAGCACGAGCAACTTGCGAACTATAAATTAGCTCATGAATACTGTTCGGAATAAAGCCGAGGACATTTTTCTTCATCAAGTATTTTTCTCCTTGTAGGCTATTTTCTCAGAATTGGCAAAACTCTTAAATGCAGTATTAGCCCTTTACCAGGGTGGTCCCAGGTTCGATTCACATCACGTTAGCGATTTTTACCTGAGTCTCTTAGCTGCTCTGAGGTCCACTCAGCCTGGAAAAAATCTGAAAAAAATCCAAGGAAAAGCAGCTCGATTTGTTCTGGGTGATTTCCGACAAAAGAGTAGCGTTACAAAAATGTTGCAAAGTTTGGGCTGGGAAGACTTGGGAGAAAGGAGACGAGCTGCTCGACTAAGTGGTATGTTCCGAGGTGTCAGTGGAGAGATGGCGTGGAAGGACATCAGTAGACGAATAATTTTGAGTGGTGTCTTTAAAAGTAGGAAAGATCACTATATGAAGATAAAGTTGGAATTAAAGAGGACAAATTGGGGCAAATATTCGTTTATAGGAAGGGGAGTTAGGGATTGGAATAACTTACCAAGGGACATGTTCAATAGTTTTCCAATTTCTTTGCGATCATTTAAGAAAAGGCTAGGAAAACAACAGATAGGGAATCTGCCATCTGGGCGACTGTCCCAAATGCAGATCAGTATTGATTGATTGATTGATTGATTGATTGATTGATTGATTGATTGATTGATTGATTGATTGATTGATTGATTGATTGATTGATGTGAGGAGTTACCTAACGGTGAGATGTCAAAGCCACAAGGGCTGTAACGCCATAGGAAGTTGTATGTTTAACGCTAAGTAACACTTACAGTAACATTATTCACAGAGAATGGTCCATAGTGAACTACTTACGTCATACATACAGTACTTTATCCACATATGGATCATGATAATATTTAAAATAGAAACACACAACTTAAAATACCGAGAATAATTATTTTACGCGGATACGGTAAGACTTCGCAGACCTCGAGTAACAATTAACAGACGATTTCTCTAGGATAGTTTAGCGTCGACTACACCGAACGCATTTCTTTTTGTAAGACTCAAGGAGGTTTGGTGGCAATGAGGCAGTAAGAAGTGCTTGACTGACTATTGCCAAAATGTATTCATCTCAACCAATGCTGAAATGTAAAAACGCACACAATCTAAACCTCATATATCTCCTGTTTTCAGATATCATCCCCAAATACATACGCTTCAGGAGAAGTATTTTGAACGTTCAATCACTATCGAGGAGTTTTACCCATTTATTCGAAGGTATACGTCATTTGTCGTTTCACCTCCATTATTCAGTGTCTCCATCAGTGGTCTCCTAACAATTAGGTATCGGTCCCTGAATCAAAGGTTACATACTCATCGGTATTAGCGACAGTAAAAATCCGAATCTTGGTCAGAACCATTAACTCCGAAGATCCACTCACATCAGCTTCTATCGTCGTCGTCGTCTCCAACCATTCTTCCTACGCGGTGCGAAGATCAACATAGGCTGGTTACAAAATACTCAATGATTACAGAAAGTAATAACCACCAATTATCTAAGAGTAATTAACCTTCAAATTTATTGCATTTTCAGCAATTTTGTGATAGTGACACTTAAAATACTACAATAATTATTTTACGCTTTTTCCATAGTTCATTTACAAAATACAGTAGAATTCCAATTAACCAAACTTCAAATATCCGGATCGATTTTCATGGCAGCAGAATGACCTTTGCACTGTCCTTCCCTCCACATCACGTTTTTCCCCACTCAGAAATATTAATTCCAGAAGTAAAAGAGCATTAGGAGTAAGCGAGTCAAACAGGGAATGTTTTGTTCATTGCAGATAATGCACTGACCTATCCATCAGTAGAAATCCTTCAAAGAGGAAAGAGATGATTTAAGGCACTCTTTCTGCCACTAAAAAACTACCTTGTTACAACCGATGGACGAGGGCGTTATAGAGGTTACGAAACGCCATTAAAGATGGCAACACTTACACAAACTGTTATTGGAAGATGACGAGGGTACTGCTTCTTTTCTTTTTTTTTTTTTTTTTTTTTTTTTTTTTTTTTTTTTTTTTTTTTTTTTTTTTTTTTTTTACGTCGCACCGACACAGATAGGTCTTATGGCGACGATGGAACAGGGAAGGGCTAGGAGTGGGAAGGAAGCGCCGTGGCCTTAATTAAGGTACAGCCCCTATCCCATCCCATCGTCGCCATAAGACCTATCTGTGCCGGTGCGACGTAAAGAAACTAGCAAAAAATAAAAAAATTGCACGGAATTTCTTAACACATGTACATTAAAGCATACTTCCTATTCTATAAATGGGATATCATTCCGAACAGGATTCTTAGTCTTAAAACGATTATTGGCAACCATAAGAGTTTCTCAAACGAGAAAAAGAACTTCATTTAGAGGAGATGCAAACAATGTCCCAGACACACACAATCGTAAAATGCGAATTTTCAAGGAACAACAAAGGAATTTACGAGGCCTTGAATAATAAATCTGCTCAGTGAAATAGTACCTTCGACATTATTATATCATTTCGAAGTGCACTGAAGATTACAACCGCATTTACTTATTCCATGTGTATTCAGAGACTGAATAGTCTAGGAAATGCTACTACAACGCTGTAATGTTCATACCAGGTCGTTAACTGTCAGTTATTGCCTCTATTCCCCTTGCATGAGACTTATCCCTCTATGGAATTACATCACTTTTAAACCTAAAGCTATTAAATGCAACATCCTTTTCTTAAAAGTTTTGAAGCAGCAACTGGAAGGAGGACAGATAACGAAGAGACAGAAACAACACTACGATGAGGAAAAACATTTACGTTACTGTTGGTATCATCATGGCTAAGAGCCTTCCAGTTTTGCGCGGAATTCGAGACAATGAGACAATTTTTCTTTCCAAAAATACCATGTGCACTGGCTGTAATTCCAACCGCTACCGCTTCTCTGGAAAGCAGTAATCACACGATTATCACGACACGTTATTACGGTATGATTTGGACGCGTATGAATACCCCATCCTTAAGTAATAAGTGTCTAAAGAAATGTCTCTTATTACGGCTATAATGAAATAATAATATTCTAGAAAAGTATATTTCTCGTAGCGAAGCTACTTAATTTACAGACTGGACGAAAATTGCACGGACAATGTACTGTTAAACCAATAGATAAGGAAGCTATGTACCTAATCTTGGTACCGATAGACTTTTAGAATTAGGCTGCTCTATTCTGAAGCAGTTGAAATGTTCAAATAGGACACCTCATCACTCGGAGGAAGTGTTTGACAATTTCGGGTTCAGAATGGACACAAAAAATTAATTAGTACATTGATACAGACTAGGGAAAGACTTTTTTCGAATATCCGAAATTAATAAACTCTTTCCTTGAACTTCGACTGATAACGTAGAGATTTGTAATGATTTATTTTCGATATCGATGCAGGCAGATTTTTGAGGACATTAGTAAAAAGGACTGATATTGGAGATTGTGCTTCCAATACCGGAGTTACCAGCCAGTATGGATACAGCTCTGTACGAACGTCAGCTTGCAAGCAATGTTATTGTACGTTTTAAAAGTAGTTTTTACCACATTTTTTATTTTTTACTTTTTTTGCTATTTGCTTTACGTCGCACCGACACAGATATGTCTTATGGCGACGATGGGACAGGAAAGGTCTAGGGAGTGGAAAGAAGTGGCCATGGCCTTAATTAAGGTACAGCCCCGGCATTTGTCTGGTGTGAAAATGGGAAACCACGGAAAACCATCTTCAGGGCTGCCGACAGTGGGGCTCGAACCCACTATCTCCCGATAACTGGATACTGGCTGCACTTAAGCGACTGCAGCTATCGAGCTCGGTTGACCACAAATTAAAATTAAAATCTATATCTGAATCATACTGTAATGACTAAATACTACAACTCTGCTACAATTACTATTAATCGTCAAAATAGTACACTTTGTCATTTTGGCGAACCAGCGTTGAAGGATGTAATTAATAATAAAGTGCGGCTCTTAGAAAAAGTATAAAATGTCTTTCTAGTGTATTTTCCTTCTGATAAATTGAAACCTCGCCACTTTCTACTCATTTGTATTTTAAGATCCTCATATAAACTGGAAGGGTCCATTGGATTAGTCGACATCTGGAAATTTCTATATCCGGGAGTGAGTCGATCGATTTTGCGAGAACTCACATTGAGAAACTTTGGGCAACTCCTTCAGTGTAGCACATTGTATGTAAATCGTAGAATAGTTATTAACGCAACTGTCACAGAAAGTAATCTTTTACATTACAAGTGAGATGTTTACGGAATTTCGAAACGAGGAACGTTAATTTATCACTTTAGTGGATGTTGCGTGCAGTATTTTATTTTATACTATGGCGAAATTACTTATTTTAAAAGAAATATCAATTATAAATAATTTAAAAATACGTCACGCAAAATCATCCATGTTTGACTCATGCTGTAATTGGTTTGTTGTAAGTATGTTGCTAAGAAAGCTGTAAGATGTGTGCACATGGAGTTATGTGGTAATAAAACATCTGAATGAAAGTTATTTGAAGCAGTTAACAGTGCACTAAGCTACCAGAGTCAGAAACATTATCGTCCTGTCCTGGATTAGTGAAGGTAATTTAGCATTTATGGTATACTGTATATATATGCGATGTTTATCTGTCATAAATGGATTATCCTATACATTAGTCAACATGGTGATGGCGGCAGAGTATTACTTAAAGGTGGGAATGCAGAGACCACATTTTTGCTGCAGATGGGTATGAAACCACAGTGCTGCATGCAATCAGGGGAAGAAATAAATCAACAAGGTTAAGTTAGATGTTCTCTGAATCATGATCTCTCTGACTATCCATGTTTACATTGCTGTGAAGCGGAGTTCTTACAAAACAGGGCGGGAAGTAATTACAGTACGACCGGGCGAGTTGGCCGTGTGGTTGGGAGCGCGCAGCTGTGAGGTCGCATCCGAGAGATAGTAGGTTCGAACCCCACTGTCGCCAGCCCTGAAGATGGTTTTCCGTGGTTTCCCATTTTCACACCAGGCAAATGCTGGGACTGTATCTTAATTAAGGCCCCGGCCGCTTCCTTCCCATTCCTAGGCCTTCCCTGTCCCATCGTCGCCATAAGACCCATCTGTTTCGGTGCGACGCAAAGCAAATAGCAAAACAAAACAAAAACAGTACGGTTAAATGTCATTTTCCGTACTCTTTTTGAGCACAGAAAGAAAGCAATTACATCACAGCATGAAATCAATTAATTTAACACATAGTGCCCCTTACATCTAATATTATTTGTTTCAACGGCTTAACATGGCATCTATTTCGACGTCAGGCTCCTTACGTAAGAATATGACAACTTGCTACCTTTCTCTATCGGTTCCTAATCTTCAACTTAGATGGCCAAAATTATAGGTGTCAGTCTGTACAAGGTCAAGACCGCATAATCCAGTGCAGTATTTCATAGTGGTAACGCCGTAATAACTCATCTGTGCGGTTGATTGAGTGTGGCCTGGTGTTGTCCTACAGCAAATGGCACCTGTTTGTTGCAACTAGGATCATTTTCAGGTGCTATTTAAACAGCGAAACCGGATCACACAACTCACCTCGACCACTGACAATTTTTTCGGCGACCCATCCAAGTGATGTATTAGCAGTACAAGCGATGTGAATTATAATGCAATAGCCGATAAGGGAAACGATGGGTTGGATTAGGTTATGTTGGGGTAGGTTACAAGGGTCATGTTGATCTGATTTCTTTCCAATCAAGTAACAACCATATAGGGTTTATTTAACTGTATCTAAGTAAACAGTAGCGCCACTTCTTTTTTTCGGCTAACAACACATTTGTTGAAACCACAATTACTATGTCTTCTCGATCCGACTCCATTTCATTAGTGGTTGTCCGAACGGTCTGTTAACATGAAATGTTTCTCTGCTTCCCAAGTTCATGTTTCATGATCCTTTGGTGTGCAGCTTACAATAACATAGAAGAGGTTAAACAAATATGGATGTTAACATAAATAATAATTCCTTGCAACTATAGACCTTTGAGGTGGGGTTTCAATCAAATTTGCAGCAATGGCATCGTTGTGGGAGCGTGCTCAGGAGAAGAAATAGCAGATGCACCAATCCCTGGAAGGAGACCTGTTGTTCTTATAGTTCCATATAAAATATATTAAAATTTGCTTTACGTCGCACCAACACAGATAGGTCTTATGGTAACGATGGGATACGAAAGGGTTAGGTGTGGAAACGAAGCGGGCGTGGCCTTACTTAAAGTACAGGCCTAGCACTTGCCTGGTGTGAAAAAGGGGAAACCACAGAAAACCATTTTTAGTGCTGCCGACAGTGGGGTTCGAACCCACTATCTCCCGAACACAAGTTCACAGCTGCACGCCCCTAACCGCACGGCCACTTGTGCGGTATAAATAATATACAGTAATGATTTGATGAAATAATGTTAGTGGTTTTACGGTTTTTTGGAGACGCCTGAGGAGAACAGACACAGTTTCACGAAAACGTGTTTCAGTCATACGTACGTGGACTCCAGTTATTAGCTTGTCCTGTCAGTTTAAAATTCTATTTCATGTTTAATGTTTCGCGTATCTTTGGTGTGCAGATGCCCTGGGAGATGTTAAAGTGTCGACATTTTTCTTTTTGGATATAAGTTTCAGAATTCACCGACATGGAGTTGTTGCATTTCAATAGAATCGATGACCACCAACTTCAGCAAGGCTAGGACCAGCATATGGAGGACACACTAACAGCTATTTTGTACTACCACCACTTCAAGACGGAAGAGGTAGTGCCATGATGTTTCCAAGTTGTTCCGTTATTACTTCATATAGAAAGAATATCGTTAAGTAGGTAGGGTACATTCTCTTCAGTGTAGATAATGTCCCGTATTGATATGAGATAATAAAGGACCGATTCCTCTTCTTCCTCAGCTGAAGGTTAAATTAAATAGGCCGAGATTGATGGTTTCAATTTCTCGACCTGACAAATGAACAGTAATATAAACATGGGTTGAGTGCATTCGGAAGAGAATTAATGCCTGTAAAGAAAAACAGTGTTGTGCTTTACACTGGGCTGCCTGGCCGAGGCGGTAAAAGCGTGCTCCGTTCGTCCGGAAGGACGTGCGTTCGAATCCCCGTCAGGAAGTCTTAAAATTTAAGAAATGAGATTTCCACTTCCGGAGGTGCACATGGCCCTGAGGTTCACTCAGCCTACACTAAAAATGAGTACTAGGTTAATTCTTGGGGGCAAAGGCGGCCGGGCGTAGAGCTAACCACTCGACCCCATCACGTGCCGAGATTAACAATGGTGGAAGCCTTTACCTTCCACTCCTCCAAGGGCCTTCATGGCCTGCACGGAGGTGACTTTGCTTTGCTTCGCTTTTTTGTTGTGCTTTAGAAAGCACCATTATCTTGAAACACTTTAGGTCGAAGTGTCTGATTAAGATGAAGAACATTCTTCATCTTCTTCTATTATTATTATTATTATTATTATTATTATTATTATTATTATTATTATTATTATTATTATTATTATTATTAGTATTAGTTACATGTAGTTGGTACTTGGAATACATTTAGCCTAGTTTTGCAGCCGGATGCTTTTCCTGATACCAGTTCTACGAAGAAGGATATATTCAGTCTTGCTTGTTACGGTGGTGTTGTGTAGTGGGATGTGCTGTATAGTCTACATTTCAATATGTTTATTAAGACGAAGACATTCAGCCCAAGAGCTAGAAGGATTAACCAGATGCAATTCAAATCCCCGGAGCGGTCGGGAATTGAACCAGAGGCCCACTGAACCGAAGGCCGATATGCTGTCTATCAGCCAACGAACCGGACATGGCTCGATATTTGAAGGGAGTCGTTTTGAAAATACTGTGAGGTAGTGATTAAATAAGACTCATTGAGAACGATGTGGTAAGTAGCCTCCATGGCTCAGGTGGCAGCGCGTTGGCCTCTCACCGCTGGGTTCCGTGGTTCAAATTCCGGTCACTTCATGTGAGATTTGTGCTGGAAAAAGCGGAGACAGGACAGGTTTTTCTCCGGGTACTTCGGTTTTCCCTGTAATATTTATTTTTTTTGCTAGGGGCTTTACGTCGCACCGACACAGATAGGTCTTATGGCGACGATGGGATGGGAAAGGCCTAGGAGTTGGAAGGAAGCGGCCGTGGCCTTAATTAAGGTACAGCCCCAGCATTTGCCTGGTGTGAAAATGGGAAACCACGGAAAACCATCTTCAGGGCTGCCGATAGTGGGATTCGAACCTATTATCTCCCGGTTGCAAGCTCACAGCCGCACGCCTCTACGCGCACGGCCAACTCGCCCGGTCTGTAATATTTAATTCCAGCAACACTCTCCAATATCATTTCATCTGTCAGTCATTAATCATTGCCCCAGAGGAGTGCGACAGGCTTCGACAACCGGAACAATTCCTATCCTCGCCGCACGATGGGGGCTTCATTCATTCCATCCCTGACCCGGTCACTGACTGGAGAACAGGTTATAGGTTTTCAGAGAGAGGTGTGGTAGCTTAGTGAAACGACCAGACTCTCACCTATACGACTTATGCAGTGGAATCTTCTAAATGAAAGTCACGTCCCCGAGCGTGTTGAATTCCACCAAAATTTGAGATCCTATGTCAACAGTCACGATATAAACAGTCACATAAAATTACATTTTTGGTTTGCTTTCTTGGTACGCCACATTCTTCACATTTGACATCGTTCTTATCTTAATGATAACCTCATCCTCTCTACCCACGGTGATAAGAAGATATGCACATTCGTGCCCTAGTCTCGAGGTGGTGCAACTATTTCGAGACACATCCCGAAATGAAAGTGAGCTCCACGTACTTTGTTTTTACCACATACCCCACCCTTTGCTGCTCTTACATTTCTGGCAGCAAAGGAAATCGAACCCACATCTCCGAAGAAGGCAGCTCATAGCGCACTACGGAAGTGGATGCCAGGTTGATAAATGTGTGCTAGGTTTATCCATAAAACGTGGGTTTTATTTGCTGCAGGGATGTTGACAAATCGAGTCCTGGGGTTCAATTAATCTACATCAGAAATGAGTACCAAGTTATGGTAATTCTAAGGGGCAAGACGGTTTGGCATAAAGATAATCACTCTATTTCACTTAGAACCGAGATTAACAATAATTGAAACCATTATCTCCCACTTCTCCTTAGGCTTCCATTATTTTTATCGTGATAACTTTCCTTTTCAGTTTCCTCCCGAAATTAGTTTAATACACGCCGGGAAATAAATTATTTATCCTTGTTATCTTTCGCTGTCCTCACCGATCCATACTTTGATCAACAAATTTCATGTTTCTTTTAATTATAATATTATAGATTTTTGTCCCTTTAGCTGGGTTGACGGTTTTCGGAGACACGGCAGTACCAGGCACTGGTCGCGCAGGAGTTTCTTTTACATTCCAACGAATCTACCAACACGAGGCAGGTGTATTTGATCACCTTCAATCACTACCGGACTGAGCCGGGATCAACCCCGCCACTTGGGCCTATACCATCTGAATATTTAGCCCGGCATTCACTTTTAAATTATTTAATATCTTACACTGGGTAGGATTTATTGCTTACCTTCAGGGAAACACTGCACATTTGGGGAATATTCTTCCTCTCCCACACTCGTGTAGAGACATGATGACAAATAACTTTGTTAAAATGTTTTCAGCTGTTATAACCTTATTTCAGCTGGGAGCCTACGAAGTAAATTAAAGTTTCTCGCTTCTTATCATTATTAAATTGGCATTATTGCTTTTGATTGGAACAACGCGATCAATAGTTCTGAGCAATAAATTTATTCTTGGTATCTGTGCCACATCTATCACACCTCCTTTGAGTGTAGTGAAAACTAGGAGCCGATGACCTCGATGTTAGGCCCCGTTAAAAAACAAGCGTCATCATCATCAGTGAAAATTAGTAATACTAATGTTATTTTTTCTACTCCAACTAACTACACTTTTTATAGTTTTAGGAGACGCCGAGATGCCAGAACTGAGTCCCGAATGAGTTCTTTTGCGTGCCAATAAATCTATATACGTATTTGAGTACCTTCGAATTCCCCCGAACTGAGCCAGGATCGAACTTGACAAGTTGAGCTCAGAAGGCCAGCGCTCTACCGACTGAGCTATACAGCCCGGCAGATACTGAAAATTATTTTCGAGTCTGTCGACAGATTTGATATAAGGGTATTGGAATTTATTACGGATTTGAGTAAGACATTTTACAATTTAGACATTTTCACTCATGTGAAGAATAAATAATATAGCTCTCATTAACAGAAAACTGCCCATAGGAGGAAATAGAATAATGTACATTTAAGTTAACAAGGAAAGAGGGCATAGGAGTCTAAGTACTAACACTCATTTTTTTAATGATTGGCAGATGACAAAAGCTGAAAGAAAATCTACCCTTACGATAGCCTGTTTAAGGGGAAGTGGCACACATTGAAAGCAGTCAAAACCAAGATAGATAAATAAATAAATACACGTCATTCATTTTAAATAGAAAGAAAACGCCTCATTCTGTCTCCAAAGTACTACACCTAGTACTTCCCACGTATTTCGGTGAATTTCGTTTAGGAAAACTTCGTTTCTACAAATACGAACTTTAGATCTATACGTTTAGTGCACAAGAAGTCGTTGTTTGGCAATCAGACCTAGTGTGGTTCAAGCACTGAGAGTGAGTCGCCTACAACAGCAAAGCAACTGTTACTAAACTAAATAGTTCCAGAATGAGTGAATCATAAGACCCTGAACGAGGTTTCTCCCTTACGTAAAAAAACAAATGAGATGGCTGTAAATTTCTGAAGTCAGTTAGCCGTTCCGTAGCTAAACGTCGCCGCATACCTCCTTGTCTTAGTGTGCTGAATAATATACGCCGGAACTACTGCCGAGTTCATTCTTCTTACTTTTTCTATCCAGTGACGACATTCCGCATGGACAAAAACTCACGCTTTCACCTACTGAAATCATATTGCCCTATTATTTAGTAAGCATATCCCAATAGAACAAAATTAACTTGAATGCCAAAAGAAACGTCCCTCTCTACTAATTTTCCATTGAAGAAAGTTTGAAGGGAAGAGGAAACGCTCCCGTAGTATCTTTCATTAGAAGGATACGATATCTCGAACAAGATTCGCCATATTTCATCATTCATAGATTACCTATATCTAAACGAACTGAGCTTATATTCATCATCACTATCATCATTCACTCAAAATCTGCCTACTTACGGCGAATGATGTTAGTATTCAAAATGTTTCATTATTATGTTCATAAAGAAAACAGAGATTATGTACAGGTAGTCTATCTCCTAATCAAAGGACAAAGTCACAGTGAGTGGCAATGAATTAAGAATTTCTTAATTTCTCACTGAACTTGCTTGCTATGACATTCTGAAGGGGTAGTTCACAATACTATCTCATAAAAACTACTTGTGTGAACACTACTTTAAAAAAAAATTCCGAATATGCATTTTAGTTAGGTATGTACGATTTTAGCAACGTTATGTTAGTTTTTACTGAACATTGTCGACCAACTAACAGGGCAATACTGTAGGATTGTAACTTATGACTGTCCGGCTCCTTGGCTGAATGGTCAGCGGCTTTCAGTTCATAGGGTCCCGGGTTCGATTCCCGGTTGGATGGAGGACTTTAATCTTAAATGGTTAATTCCCTTGGCTTCGGGACATTCCTGCACCCCATACACCACACAAAACACCATTCTTCACCGCAATAACACTGAGTTTTCCATACACAGCAGATGCCAACCACCCGCGCTGAAAGGTCTGCCTTACAAGGGCTGTACCAGGCTAACAATAGCCACACAAAGTTATTAACTTTTGATTGTTGTGCCGGCCCTGCGGTGCAGCTATAGTGTGCCCGCCTCTTAACCGGAGACCCCGTGATTACAATTGAGGAGCTATCTGACGGTGAGATAGCGGCCCCGGTCTAGAAAGCCAAGAATAACGGCCGAGTGAATTCGGAGTGCTGACCACACGACTCCTTACAACCTGCAAGCCTTCGGGCTGAGTAGCGGTCGCTTGGTGGGCCATGGCTCTTCGGGGCTGTTTCACCATGGGGTTTGTTTTTGTTTTATGATTGTATTCTGTGGAGTGTTTTATTGAATAATACGTATCAGTATGGAGATATTAAGAGTCTAGCTGTTGAAGATATCACAACCGCATGCCACGTCTCATTAACGCCTTTGCGAACGCCAAATATTGTGAAATGAAGTACTGAATTCGTCTGTTTAATGAAGGAATGTACTACATATACGTATTATAATAAAATCTTCTGGAAGTTTTATTAAATCGGCCATTACTGGGCAACATTTCAGGACGAAACAAGCGACTGAACAGTAACGTCACTCTTCCACAAGAGACTGTTTTAAGTGGAAGTGCAATGAGATATTGATCCTTCTTAATTTTGAACATAAGAAAGAGAGGTCCGATCCTCCTAAGGATGAAATGAATGAAATATGGAAGAGGTAAAATTAAAGAGCGAAATTTTAAAATTTCCTACGTTTCGCAAACCTAATAGGTCAGGGTTGGTAGAGAAGAAGAGTTAGTTACGAGGAACGATGGCGGTGAAAAGGGGTAAGTGGAAGCAAAGCTAGACTCAGCTAGCTGCCCGGTGGTTGCCATCTCTCTCCTAAGGGACGAAAGTTGTATAACTCTGGTTGAATCTTCTGCTTAGAGTTTAAACTTCACAAAAGACCCCGCCTTCCCCCAAACTCAACAAAAGTAAGGGAAAACTAATCAGGTCCTTAAGCTAAAGGACAAATCACCTCCGTTCGCTAATAAACAAAGAAATGATAGTGAAAATTCCCAAACTCATTTGTAATTGACGAATTGTATCTTACAATTTGCTTCCCGTCGCATCGACCCAGATAGGTCTTATGGCGACGCTGGAATAGGAAAGGGTTAGGAGTGGGAAAGATGCTGCCGTGGCCTTAAGGTACAGCTCCAGGATTTGCCAGGTGTGAAAGTGTGAAACCACGAAAAACCATTTTCAGGACTGCCGACAGTGGGGCTGGAACCCACTATCTCCTGAATGTAAGCCGATAGCTACGTGACCCAGACCACGAGGCCATTTGTTCGATGACGAATGATATGCCAATGCAAATAATATGGAAAAATTATGAGACGTGTTAGAGAGAATTTATGGAATGTGGCAGGTGCTCCGCTTCCGGAACCGTAGCAATATCCACTTGGGAGAGAAGAGTGGACTGAGGGAAGTCAGATGGGACAGGTGGAGGAAATGGTCCTAGAATAAGAACGTATAGGCTACTAGTATTGCCGTCATCAAGCTGAGTGACTCAGCGTTCTGAAACCAATTTGACGGGTTTGATCCCAGCTTAGTCTGCAAGATGCTCAAATACGCCAGCCTTGTGTCGGTAGATTTAGCAGCGTGCAAACGAACTCTTGCAGGACAAAATTCTGTGGCCTCAGCGTCTAAAACTGTTCAAGTAGTTAGGGGTCGTAAAACCATAATTATTGTAGTATTGCCGTCCCCAGTGCAGTCACCATCCAGTTTCCCTATAACGTGTATAACTCAGGAGACTTAATAGACAAAATACGGGCACACTAGACTGTCCACCGCATGATCTATTGACACACGAATTGTTTGCTGGTACAGACATTTTTCAATCAGTCAATGAATGAATGAATGAATCAATCAATCAATCAATCAATCAGTTACTACTGATCTGCATTTAGGGCAGTCGCCCAGGTGGCAGATTCGATATCCGTTGTTTTCCTAGCCTTTTCTTAAATGATTGCAAAGAAATTGGAAATTTATTGAACATCTTCCTTGGTAAGTTATTCCAATCTCCAACTCCGCTTCCTATAAACGAATATTTACCCTAATTTGTCCTCTTGAATTCCATTGTTATCTTTATATTGTGATCTTTCCTACTATTAAAGACACTACTCAAACTCATTCGTCTACTAGTATCATTCCACGTTATCTCTCTGATGACAGCTCGGAAAATACTACTTATTCGAAAAGCTCGTCTCTTTTCTCCCATGTCTTCCCAGCCCAAACTTTTCTATATTTTCGTAACGCTGCTCTTTTGTCGGAAATCACCAAGAACAAATCGAGCTGATTTTCTTTCGATTTTTTCCAGTTCTTGAATCAAGTAATCCTGGTGAGGATTCCAGACACTGGAACCATACGCTAGTTGGCGTCTTACCAGAGCCTTATATGCCCTCTCCTTTACATCCTTACTATAAATCCTAAATACTCACATAACAATGCGCAGAGATCTGTACACTTTATTTACTATTCCATTTATGGGATTACCCCAATGAAGATCTTTACTTATATTAACATCTAGGTACTTACAATGGTTCCCATAAGGAACTTTCACCCCATCAACGCAGTATGTGTGAAGTTCACAACCTGACTTTTAATCTATTTTAACCATTTTTGTCCATATTGTCATGTGAGGATGTTGTTTGACCATAAGACGCAAATGCCACTCTTTCATAGCATCAGGGATGTCAATGTTGGGCCTCGATATCCATGAAAATGGCTACGTGACAGCTAAGGTAACTCAACTCACCGATTGTGTAAGTTGCTCCATCAATCTGGAAGGTGGCACTCTTGCACTTCTTGAACATTTTGGCCTGCCTGGTGGCAATGTCGCTGGGGACAGCACCTCTTGGACGAGGTGGTAGAGCAGGGGCACCACTTCGCGCGGGTACAGGTGGGGCTGAAGTCTTACGACTTGCCCCGGACTGGTTAGTACCCTCCATTGCGACGTCGATTTCTGATCACAATAACACTATCACACGTATAAACCCATAGC